>NC_080567.1:6762500-7995833 GCF_030253575.1 Rhododendron vialii
GTTGCGTCCAATCTGTTGCTTGAACATCTTGCTGACCAACCTTAGGTGTGTTGCTCCAGCGCTCTTGAGAGCGAAAGGCATTACCTTGTAGCAATATAATCCTTTGTCGGTAATGAATGAGGTTTTTTCTTCATCTCCTTCGTGTATTTGGTTCTGGTTATACCCTGAGAAGGCAATCCATGAAGCTGAGAAGGTCATGTCCAGCAGTAGAGTCTACCAAAGAGTCAATCCTTGGTAAGGGAAAGCTATCCTTTGGACATGCTTTATTGAGATCAGTGAAGTCTACGCACATTCTCCATTTGCCATTGGCTTTCTTCACCATAACGGCGTTGGCTAACCAATCCAGGTAGAGGACTTCGCGGATGGATTCTGCTTGGACAAGTTTATCTACCTTATTGGCCACAGCTTCGTTTTGCTCTGGAGCAAATGTCCTTTTCTTCTGTTTGACAGGGCGCATGGCGGGGATCCACATTCAATCTATGGGATATGACCCTTGGGTCAATTCCCGGGATGTCCTCTTGGGACCATGCAAAAACATCTTTATTCTTTCTTAGGAATTGTAGTAGCTCCGCTCGTGTCGATGTGCTCAATCCCATTCCAATTTCTTTCCTGTTGCCCTGGTTCCAGGGGCTCTTTTATGAGCTCTTCCACTGGTTCTCCATGTTGGAGCTTCTCTTCATCACGTGTGTCGAGACTTTCAATATTCATCGTGATGTTGGCTCCTCTAAGCGAGGTGATGTAACATTCTCGTGCTGCTTTTTGATCTCCTCTTATGCAACCAATCCCTTCTGGTGTTGGGAACTTTATCATCAAATGATACGTGGAGATTATTGCCCCAATTTTATTTAGGGTTATTCTCCCCAGTATTGCATTGTATGCTGAAGGACAGTCGACTACTATGAAGTCTATCATACATGTAATTTGCCTTCCTTCTTCCCCCATGGTGACTGGAAGGGCTATTTGCCCTATTGGGTAAGTAGGGGTACTTACAAATCCAACTGGTGGTGACGTCATTGGCTTTAGCCTTCCTCGTCCAATCTTTAATTGGTCATAAGCGTGGAGGTAGAGGATGTCGACCGAGCTCCTGTTGTCAATCAATACCCTTCTTGTGAGGTAGTTTGCCACAACAATGGTTATAATCAAGGGGTCATCATGAGAGATCTGGACTCCCTTGATGTCTTCTTCTGAGAAAATAATGGGTATTTCTTCTTTTTTCTGAAGCTTGCTTGGACAGCCAACTGTGTTGACTTCCAAATGTTCTTCCGTTCTCAACTTCCTTAGATGAGCTTTCCTAGCGTTGCTAGATTCTCCACCTCCAGCAAATCCTCCATGGATTACCTTGATCTCTCCAATGGGACCTGAGCAGGGTGTCGTGCCGTCTCTACCCTCTTTGCTTTTATCTTCCACTCTGGATTGTTTCTAAAACTTCTTCATTATAAAACGTTGAAGTCTCCCTCTTTGGATCAGATCCTCGATTTGCTACTTTAGATCAATACAGTCATTTGTATTATGACCATGGTCTTTGTTGAACCTGCAATATTTGTCCTTAGCTCTCCTACTAGGATCGGTTCTCAGCTTTCCAGGCCTCTTGAGGTCCGGGTCATCTTGTAGATTGCTAAGGATTTGCTCTGCTGTAGCTATGAGCGGAGTATACTACTTATACCTGCCTTGGGGCGGGCCTCCAGCCCCTCCCCGTTTTGGGGAAGATCTTGAGTCCACCTTTTTGTTCTTTGGTTTGCCTCCCGTTTTGCTGGTGGCTTCTCTTCTTCTTTTATCTAGTGGAGGAAATTTGCCAACCTGTGATGGTCCTGCTCGGGGATCAAAACTATCATGTAAGCGCCTTGCGTAGATAGCTTCCTCTACATTCATGTGTTTCTGAGCTCTAAGCATAAGCTCTGCCAGAGTTTTGGGTGGTTCTTGAGACAAGAGGTAGAGGAACTGTCCTAAATATAGTCCAGCTATGTATGCAGTTATGCTTACATTATCATCGACTGCATCTATCTGGACCACCTCCTTATTGAACCTTGTGTTGTAATCCCTTAATGACTCCCATCTTCCTTCCTTCACCGTTAGGAAATGTGTTGCTGGTTTGCCATAGCGTTGCCCAGTAATAAAGTAGCTTATAAAGCTTGTGCTAAGCTCTTTAAAGCTATGTATGCTTCTTGGCGGGAGTTTATTGAACCATGCTCGGGCACTTCCTTTGAGGGTAACTGGGAATGCCCGGCACATTACTTCATCTAGTAATGCTTGTAGATGCATCAAAGACTTGTACGTTTCCAAGTGATCTAATGGATCCGTGGAGCCATTGAACGTCTCTAATTGTGGCATCTTAAATTTCCTTGGGAGAGGCAGCCCCATGACTTCAGGCATAAAGGGTGAATCCGTATTCTGCACTAACTCTTCTACCGTAGCAGGAGTTTGTGCTTTAATTTGTTATATCCGCCCTTCAATCTGGTCCTGCATTTTAAATAGTACCTCTTGTTCGTGGGGCGGCCTCTCTGGAGGTGCTTTGCTATGGTTCCTCCGATTTTGGCTTTCCTACTCACTGGATTCGCCTTCTTCCTTGTCATCCTCTTCTTCATGTCGACTATGGCGTAGATTTAGGATGCTTGGCTCCAAGATCTGTTTTTAAAGATCTGCATTCTCCTGCATCGCAGTCTGTAACCCTTGGGTTAACGTTTTTATTTGCTCTTGCATGAGATCAAACGCCTCTGCGGTCATTTCAACGCCTCCAATATTGCTTGTAGCAGCGGCCTTGGCCGCCTCTGCTACCTTAGCAGCTTTTTCAGAGGTGGCGGTGGCCTTAGTGGCCCACGAGCGCAGCTCATAGAAGAATACCGAGCTCAGCTCACCAGGTGAGCTCGGCAAATATGACAAACCTGTAGCCAGAGACTTATAAAACACTCCACAATAGAAGTTCGTACAGTCTATGGGACTCATAGAACAGCCAGGACCTTATCTTGTCCGAAGAGATTAGGCCGTGAGTCTTAGAGGATAATCACAGAGTCCAAAGGAGAGGAGAACTCCTAAACCTGGTAAGGACCAAAGAAGTCCTAGGTAAAGAGGACATTCCATCACCAATCTATTCCCGTCATGTACGTATGAGCCTAAGAGGTCCTAGTCCCAATGGAGATCTTTGCACCGTAAGGACTCTTAATCTGGATAACAATTGAAGAGTCCAAAGGTGAAGGGACTCCTCAAACCTGATAAGGATCAGGGGAGTCCTAAGGTGAGGAGGACACTCCAACACTTATCTATACCTGCCACAAGCGGATGAGACTTAGGCCCCATTCCGGAACGTAAAATAAGTACTTATTTTTTAAGAAGGCAATTTCAAGCTCAAAAATAATGTGTTTATGCAAATAATTTTCCTACCAATATGGATCTTGTTTAATAGATCTTATCAAGATCTTTAATACGGTGCAAAAAAATTAAAAATTATTTTTCATTTACATTATTTTTGAGTTTGAAAATGAGAAATAAGCTGCTTATTTTTTAAGAAGGTTTCTGGGCCTTAAGAGTCCCGGTCCCAAGGGATTCCTCCCAAGATTTCTATATAAAGATCACACCTCCACATCACAAAAGTATGCAAACAATACGAAACTCATACTCAGCCCATTCTCTCCATATCTCGACTAACTTAGGCATCGGAGGGGCGATGGCGACAGCCACGCTGGAGCCCATAGCTTACCATTTCTGTTTTGCTGGTCGTTGGTCGAGCATGCCAAAAGCCGCTTCATCCGCTGGAGTACTAGATGGACGGTTGAACAACCCCTCCTCCGGAGGTTACCAAAAACCGCTTCATCAGTATTGTTGTCTTAAACTTATTACTTGATAAATGACCGACAATTTAGAGGTTATATATATTTTATAGCCTCATACCAAATCATTTTTTTGGCTTGAAAAATGACAAATCGTTGGAGTTTTTGCTACGGTCCCTTACACTGCAAGAATATCCTCAAGTCCAACCCCAAATTCGCCTAACTTATATAGATGTCTACGTCAACAAAATTGAATGTGAGAATATCTTGCAGTATTCCTTTTACTTTTCACCCATCTATTGCTTTCTAGCTAAGAGCATCGCAGATGAAGCGGTTTCCAGCACCTTCGGATGTGAGGTCCTTCGCCCGCTCACCTGATCCTCCAGAATGAGTGAGGTGGTTTTCGATGAACCCAATCAATGACCTGCAAAATAGAAACATGAACTATGGGCACCAGCGTGGCTGTCGCCAATGCTCCTCCAATGCCTAAGTTAGTGTTTCGGCTCCGAAGTTGGTCAAAGGACTGAGCGAGTGTGCCAGGTTTTGTCGCGTCTAATGTGAAGGACTAAATGCCCCTTTTCTGACCTCGAATCTGTGAGGGCGAAAGTGCTACAAACCTAAGGGCTGGATTGCAGTGTTGGTTCGTCGTTTTGCCTCTACGAGCGAGGACTTAATAATTTCCTAACCGTGTAGGAAAAGAAGTAACAACGTAGAATAACTTTATTATATCGTAATAATAAAGTTGGGGATACAAGAGAGATAGGAATAACTTTGTTATGTCGTAATAACAAATTTGGGGGGACAAGAGAGATAGAAATGAGATAGTTGCTTTGCTAGGAAGGCTTTGGTTTAAGCGTTGAGCTTGATTGGTGTGTGGACCATTTTTTCTTCTTGAGTTCCTCTATTTATAGGTAAGAGGCTTCACGGTTTTTGCATGTGAATATCTCCTGACTTCACTCCATTGTGCTAAGTGTCCCATGCAACTGCACATCGTGGGCTAATGGGCGGTGTAGAGATGAGAGAGAATGGCCTGAATTGTGGAAGAGTGCTTGCGTAAATTGAAATCATGGGGAAGTGGGCTTCTTGTATGTTGACAAGTGTCCCTTGTCTTGAAAATTAACTTCCCTCCATAGCTCTTTGGATGCCAAGTGTCCATAATGACTTTTAACTTCCAAGTAAAAAACCAACTGTTTTCTACATCGTGGGCCATTCCACTTTTCCAACAAGCACATGGCAAAACACATATTCAGTGCTCCGAATAATACTTCAAAGAAAAATTATTCGGTGTATCTTGCTTCACTTGGGCTTCAATTAATTGGGTCTTGCTCCAAATCACAAAATTAATGTGACCCATTATTTTTTTAGCCCGAGCAACTCATAAAAACTGGCCCAATTTAATTAAATGTTAATTAAATGGCCCTCCGGCGCTAGCCTAAGGTTTGGTGCCAAAAACGGGTGTAAACAATGCCCCCCCATGCTTTGATTCTTTACTTTTAGGATCAAGACATGTATTAAAAATAAAACTATTTCTGGCATCCAAACAGTCCTCTGTTGTAGCATACCTTCTTTTGTTCGCCTTGCCTATGGACTTAGTAGGCATTAGGCAGTTTCCATGTTCTACTCAGGTCTCTGATAAAATTTCTCTGAATTCAAACCTTGGAAGGAGGCTACCAGCAATCTTTGGACAGGCCTTTCAAAGGCCTCTCTTAGAGATAAATGCCTCATTCTGCATCCTCTAGGGCTTTTCAGAGTGATTGGATGATGTTACCGCCTTTTATCAGGCCTATTTCTACCAATTTCTACCAACAAAGGCCTGTGTTCAGGTCTAATAGTAGAAAAACGATCAAACCATAAAAAAGGCTTGGCAAGGACTGAACCTCATATTGGAAGGATTGAACTTCCACTTTGAGTGCTCATAATAGTGATTCAATCCTACAGGAAAGGTCTGAACTTCTGTTTGAATTGCTTATAATATTGGCTCAGGCTTAGACAAAGAGCTCAAAGGGCCTTCGAACCTGTAGATAGGACTTTGTGTCTAGGCCTTGTTGAAAAGAAACCATAAACCCATGAAAGGCCTTAAAAGGACTCGAAGTATGTTGAAAGGCCAGAACTCTTGCATGGAATGCTTATAATAGTGGTTCGGGCCTAGACAAAGGGCTCAAAGGGCCTTCGAACCGGTAGCAAAAGCCTGTTTACACCAATAAAGTCCTGCGTCCAGGCCTGGTTGTAGAGAAACCATAGAACGATGAAAAGGCCTGGGAAGGACTAAAAATATATTTGAAGGTCCGAACCTCTGCTTTGAACTTTCAGGCATGCTTAATGAAATAAAAAGGCCTCCACCTCTCTAAAATGGCCTAGCAAAATTCTGATAGGGCCTATTCAAGGATTGATAGGCCATGGCCGAACATTTTAGAGGTGCTAGTTCAGCCCATGAAGGACTTTTCGTTGTTCTTAGCCCTTCTTGACACCACTTTGGCATTTTTGAGTAAGCCAAGTGAACAACACTCGCTTTTGATGTGCCCCACAAATCCAACGCAGGCGCAATTCTACACATTTAAGGCCTAACATTGGCCTACGCGTATAATGCCTTTTGGCAGTTTGGACAATGCCAAAAACGCCTTCATGAACCGGGGGAGGAGGGGGATCTCCGATTACAAATGAATTGGAATCAAGCCATGGAGTGTCGTCGCTTTCCTCCTCCTTTTCATTCAATTCCTCTTGATCTAGAACGGGTGCAACATGGAATTCAGTCCTGCCCATAGGGCTGATGGCAGGTCTGGATCATTCTTGATTTGTATCTGTTACCTGCTCACTGCTCAGGACTGAATCTAGATGTGGTAACTCTTCAGACACTTGAGAAAGTTCTTGAGAGGAGAGAATAGGCTGATCTTGCCTCATAATAGGATTTTCCATGTGTTGGCTCCTCCCAGGTCTAAGATCATGTTCCCCTTGTGTTGAAGCAGACCTATCTCTTTGCTCCTCTAGGCATGGAAAGAGCTTACCATCCAAAAGTTTTTGGAAAACTCCTGAATGTTAGTTGTTGCGCTCAGATCTAAGACTGTTGCCTTGATCATTTTGATGTTTATCACCCAGACCTTGTTGCTGTTCGGGAATCCTCAAAGGACTGAGCTGAGAACCTTGCCCCCCGAGTGCAAGACTTTCACAAGTTAAGGACTGAGAGAACCATGAAGACCTGGTGTGCTTGCCAGAAGCTTGCTAAGACTCTTGGCCCCCGAGTGTAGGGCTTTCAAAAGTTAAGGACTGAGAGAAGCCTGGAGGCCTAGAGTACTTGCTAGAAGCTTACATTCAGGCCTGAAGTTTGGCCTAAAGTGCTAAATTGTGATATTCGTGGTGGAATAGGAGTTGACTCCTTATCTTTGAGATCAGCCCTTAATTTTTCAATGGCCTTGTTGGAGTCCTCAAGGGCTTTCTTGGAGTCCTCAACGGCCTTACTGGAGTTGATTACCAAATCTTTAATCTCACGCAAAGATGCATACAAGGGATCTATAAACTCCTATGAGAGTCCTTCGTTGGATGCAACGGTATAGGACTGAGTGCTTATATTTTCTTCAACTTGACCCCCAAAGGTCTGAGCAGAAGGATCATCAAGCCCACCATTTTGGAATTCACGCTGTTCGAGCAGGTCTGAAGACATAATATGTGAATAGCCTTGTAACTTGGCATTAACAAAACGGTTTACCTCATGACGTAATTGGCGATCCTCATCTTCAAGCCTATCTACTTCATCTTCAAGCCTTCGAATTGCATCATTGTAATAGTTTTTTGCGTTGATATACCCATCTCCATATGATTGAGTTGGAGCTTCTCTAAGTCAAGACGGTAAATTTCATCTTCAAGCTCGTCGACTTTATCATCGCGCCAACGAATTTCTTCTTCAAGACGCCAAATTTCAACATTCAATTCAATGAATTGAATTGACATGTCAATGAATTGGCGTAATACCCCTTGAAATGATTAGGGTCCCATCGGCCGTGCCAAAAGCTATTTCGGCTCCAAAGTTGCTCAAAGGACTGAGTGGGCGTGCCAGGACTTGTTGCGTCCAACGTGAAGGACTGAATGCCCCTTTTCTGACTTCGAATCTATGAGGGCGAAAGTGCTACAAACCTAAGGGCTGGATTGCAGTGTTGGTTCGTGGTTCTGCCTCTACGAGCGACGACTTAATAATTTCCTAACCGTGTAGAAAAAGAAGTAACAACGTAGAATAACTTTATTATATCGTAATAATAAAGTTGGGGATACAAGAGAGATAGGAATAACTTTATTATGTTGTAATAACAAAATTGGGGGTATGTCGTAATAATAAAGTTGGGGGGTACAAGAGAGATAGAATAACTTTATTATGTCGTAATAATAAAGTTGGGGTACAAGAGAGATAGAAATGAGGGAGAAATGAGATAGTTGCTTCGCTAGGAAGGCTTTGGTTTAAGCGTTGAGCTTGATTGGTGTGTGGACCCTTTTTTCTTCTTGAGTTCCTCTATTTATAGGTAAGAGGCTTCACTGTTTTTGCATGTGAATATCTCCTGACTTCACTCCATTGTGCTAAGTGTCCCATGCAACTGCACATCGTGGGCTAATGGGCGGTGTAGAGATGAGAGAGAGTGGCCCGAATTGTGGAAGAGTGCTTGCGTAAATTGAAATCATAGGGAAGTGGGCTTCTTGTATGTTGACAAGTGTCCCTTGTCTTGAAAATTAACTTCCCTCCATAGCTCTTTGGATGCCAAGTGTCCATAATGACTTTTAACTTCCAAGTAAAAAACCAACTGTTTTCTACATCGTGGGCCATTTCACTTTTCCAACAAGCACATGGCAAAACTCATATTCAGTGCTCCGAATAATACTTCAAAGAAAAATTCGGTGTATCTCGCTTCACTTGGGCTTCAATTAATTGGGTCTTGCTCCAAATCACAAAATTAATGTGACCCATTAATTTTTTAGCCCGAGCAACTCATAAAAACTGGCCCAATTTAATTAAATGTTAATTAAATGGCCCTCCAGCGCTAGCCCAAGGTTTGGTGGCAAAAACAAGTGTAAACAGTTAGTCAAGATGTGGAGAGAGTAGAATTTGTTGTGGCAATGTTGCATACCTTTGTGATATGGAGGTGTGATCTTTATATAGGCATCTTGGGAGGAATCCCTTGGGATCGGGACTCTTAAGTCTCATCCGCATGTGGCGGGTATAGATAGGTGTTGGAGTGTCCTCCTCACCTTAGGACTGCCTTGACCCTTGTCAAGTTTGAGGAATACCTTCACCTTTGAACTCTGTCATTGCTATCAAGATTAAGAGTCCTTACAGTGCAAAGATCTCCATTGGAACTGGGACCTTTTGGGCTTATCCATACATGACGGTTTTGATGAGCTTCGGAGTGTCCTCCCTAGCTCAGGACTCTTTGATTATTATCTAGATCAAGACTCCTTGTGACATATGAGTTCTTAGAGGTTTATCCCTTGGGATCTCTGGTCCTTATCCTTTCCTACGGGATAAGACCTTGGTTGTTTCGGGAGTCCTTTAGACTGTATGAATTCCCTCCTTAGAGTATTTTATAATGATTGGTTTCAGGTGGTTGACTTACCACTCCCTTAACTCACCCAGCTCTAAGGCCGGGCTGGATGCAACGTTTTCCCGAGCTTGACCCCTTGGCAGAGCTAGACATGAGCTATGCTCATAGGTTGATCTTTGCCCCTGGGCTGGTCCACTGAGCTCCATGTCATTAGGCCCCCTACATGGACCTTCGTGTTGTGCTGGGCTTCCTTGCCTGGGCTGACCTTGGGAGGTTAGTTTATCCTTATCAGCTACTCCCCTGTTTCTTAGCACGTGCCTTTTTTTTTTGCAAGGGGGAGGAAACACTTCAAAATGGCGGTTACTTCTCTATCTTTTTCGCCTTGTGATTGACATGGGTCATGTCATGGGGCAAGTGGTTTGATCTGGTCTGTTGACCATGTTTTTAATGGACAGACAGAATTAAAAGCTCCTTGGGACTTGGTTTTAACTCCCCGCCTTCTTCAAACCATCATTAAACTTTACTTACTCATGGATAGGGTTGGCAATGGGGCGGGTAGGGGGTGGATACCACTATCCCCATCCCCGATCCCCGAGTTCAAATCCATCCCCATCCCCTCCCCGATCCCCACCGGGGAATTATTTTTACCCTCCATCCCCTCCCCAAACGGGGAACAGGGATCCCCGTGGGGAATCGGGGATCCAACTGGAACCACAGGAAAAACTGGTATTCTTAATTCGGTATCCCTCTTGTAGCAAGACGCCAAGAACAAACAACACACGCAGGGCTCTTTAAAGCTTCATTTCTTAGTCTCTCAACACGACGCTATTTCATGAGTTTCCGACGTGAACAATATTTATCTGACTAGAACTATCGATTTGAGCTCTTCTTTCTACTAATCTTCTATCCGTGGTAAGTGAATTCAATTACTTCTATGTTAATTGACAGTGAGATTTAGTTTCTTTCTTTCTTTCTCACTTATGTATATATAATACTCCTATATAATTTTCATTTATGTATATAACTTATTTATTATATATATATATATATATATATATATATATAGACACACACACAAACGGGGCGGGGATGGGGCGGGGACAGACTCATACCCATCCCCTACTCGTTCCCCAATTTTTAAAAAAAATTATCCCCATCCCCTACCCGATCCCCGAATCCCCAACCCATTTGGGGCGGGGAATGGGGCGGGGCGGGGCGGGGCGGGGTGGGGCAGCCGGGATTGCCATCCCTACTCATGGATCAAGGTGTCAGAGGTGATCTTTTTGGGAGATTTCATAGTTCTTCCTCAGCTTTTCTTCCCAAATCTTTTAGGGTTACATTCATAGGTACGGATTCTCTCTCCTTTCTTAACTGCGTTCTGAATTTCAAATTCAGGGGTTCTTCCCCTATAGTTAATCTCACGAACTCTTTATTGGGTCGTTCGTGGGGAGAGTATTTCCATTAAGTCGGCAAATCTTGCTATAGTGAACCTGTATCTTCCTCATTACTGTTTGCTTCCTTAGACAAAATAGTCGAAGAGACAAAAGTTCTCATGCAGCGCAGGACCAGAGCTAGGGCTAGAGGTAACCCTGAGGGACGAGCCCGAGCTGACTCTAAAGTAGCTCAAGTTTCGAGACCTTTGCTCAAGACTCCCCATGGCGCCCCTCCACCTTACGCTGCCAAAAATACAGTTTCGACTGTTACACTTGAAGATTTGGCCTGTTTGAGGGTCAAATATTGTATTCTTGCTATGGTTTCTCTTCGGAGACCACGGGAAGTAGAAAGGGTTCACTTCCCTGGTCCTAGAGAGACTTGTCTTTACATTGCTGCTTTCGAAGGGGGACTCTGTCTTCCCTTCCCTGCTGTAGTGAGGGAAGTACTGTGCTATTTAGGGCTTGCCCTAGCTCAGATCATGCCAAACACTTGGAGGCACCTTATTGGATGTGCGGCGCTATGTGCCGCTATGTCCAATGGGGAGACCCCACTTTTTAAGGAAGTTTTCCTTAGTCAATATACCATCAAAGAGAGTCCCAATGGTCATGGTTGGTTTTGACCTCTATTTTTGTTGGAGGTACCTATGTTCGTATGCTCGAACAGACCTCCTTGCGCCCTAGCGTGGTGTTTTGACATCATCTCGTGCTTTTAGAGTTTTCCTGTCCTGAAAGACTTATATGGCATGCTTTAGTTTTGGCCCATGAGGTGTGTCCATGGTGCTTTGCTTGCTTCGCATGCTTCAGTACATTCTTAATTTCAAATGTCTAGGATGACCTTAGTTTTTATTCCAACTCTCCCTGTCGAGTGAAGTTGTCTACTTTATACTTCATCTTGGAATTTGGCACTTGTGCTTAGTATTTCTTGGGACTGTCCTTGGGTTTTTGGGTTCCCCAGAACTTGGTAAAGCTTGTGCTCTTAGCATGAGGCCCCACTTCTTGTACTTTTGACCTTTAGCAATTCTTGTGGGATAATGCTTATGTTGGCCAACCCTGGGCCTCTCTGCTTATCTTTCGTTTGTTTAGGGATTCGTATAAGATAGTATACTTTACTTTGCCCTGTACGTGTGCATGTCTTATATGCTATTGTTTTAAGCATTGAGTCGTTTACAATTTGTATTGTACACCGAGCTTGTGGGGTATAACCCTTGGGTTAACCCTTAGTTTGCTCATATGGGATCATGTTTGGACATTCCTGCATTAGGTTGGTCCTTGCTTTTGTGCTGGGCCAAGTTAGGGTATCCTACCTGGTAGGTTGGATTTGATAGATTTCAACCTCTGGGTTGAGCTTAGCTCTTATCAGAGCTGTGAAGTTCAAGCTATGTGAGGTTTTATAAGTTGGCTGGCCTTAAGAGGTCAGGTTTTCCCTATCTGTCCCCTCGTAGGGTCGACTTTTCTGGGAAGGAGATTTTCCACTCAGAGGTTTCTCAATTTAACCAAGGTACTATGATACTTGGCCATTATCTTTTCCCCTATGTGCTTAATCTTTACTATCCATTAGGATATCTTTGTTTGAATAGTTGTTTGTTGTCGAGCCAAACTTTTGTTGTCCAGTTGGGGTACTCATCTTGAGGTACTCCCTTGTGTCAGCCCCTCAGGATAGTTTGCGTTGGTGTTTCAACAACTTTAGGCTCATTTAGATGAACCAGATCTTCTTTTGGAGTAACTTGGTGGCCTGCTTACCCGAGCTAGGCGACAATATGTTAATCTTGGGTAGTGATGAGGACGACAGGATGATGTTACCTCTAGTGTGTAAATTATTCGCATCCAAACCATCTTTGGGTTTTTCTAGCTATGTTAACCTAGGTAAGGAATTCTAACTTAGGTTTCGTAGTTCGAAGCTTATTGAATTCGGCTCGGGCGATTCATGGCTCCCTAAGATTTTCTAACGTTCTTTGTGTTTAGGCCAAGGGGGTTTGTAGTCCACCTTCTTGGACTTATTTTCTTGATAGTACACACACACTTAGTGCCGTGGCACTAAGCTGTCACTTGCATTTGACAAATGTGATACAGGCTGAACAACAGAATAGCTAATTTTGGTTTTTCTTCTTTTCCTTGCCTGGTAATGTCTATTCCCTACTCCCCCAAGTGGGAAGTTGTGTAAACAGCTTGACACTGGTACACATATTATAGTATGGCTATGGTAGGCCTCGACTATTGATAGCATTGGGCATGTTGGCATAAATTGTTGTTTTATTGAAGGGTTTTGTTGGAGTGCCCCTATACTCTAATTGTCATGCAGTTCGTGCTTTCTGTCTTAGTGTGATTGTGGTGTTTCCAGCACCTCGTCTTATGTTTACCTGCTATATGCCCTAGCACATCATCTTACGCCTAAGCGTGATATTTTTATCATCTTTCGTCTTTACCATGAGAGCATTTCATGCCTCTATCATGAGGTTTATATCAACGCTCATCTCATGCCTTTAGCATGAGGTTTATTTCAAATCTCATCTCATGCCTTTTGGGTCTGACAACTGATGAGCTTATTAAGATGCACTGGAGTGACCTTATTGAGTCAGGTTAAGGTGTACTCCAGGTCTTTGGATCTATCATGTCACAACTGAGCTTGAATTTTTGCATCATGTAGGTTTTAGCTGGCCTGTGGCTTTCAGCCTTGACGTATTACTGTCTCTGTTCTCTATCTTTTTGTACTTTGGGCTACAGTGTATCTCTTATCAGCTAGCCCAAGGCCTCTTATTTTTACTGAGGTTTCAATTTTTCTTGAACTTATTAGTTCAGTGCCATCGAGTTTGGTTCGAGTGGGCTTGTAGGCCACTTCGCTCGGACCTGCAATTCAGAGCTCATCGAGCTCTGGCCAAGTGGGTTTGTGGGCCACGTCTTTGGACTTTTAGCCCCTTGAGACTCTTTTGTGTTTATTGATAAGCTACGGGAGAAATGGCTCATAGGCCACCTTTTTTCAATTTTATAGTCTGGAGCTCTTTAAGCTTGGACATTTCAGGGCCACTTAATTAGCCTTGGAACAAAAACTTGAGATGGCTTTAGTGCCTCTGTAAGTTCGTGTATTTGTATGAGCTAACCTGCGTTAGTCCTAGCTGACCTCAGGAATTACTGCCCCATGTCTGTTTTTAATCATTGTAAACTTTGATAAAGTTTGCTTCGCTCTTTTTGGCGGCTTAGATAGCGCTGAACGTACCGAGTCAATAACTGAGCTCGGATTTGCTAGACCACCAGGCGTCCTTGGCTGGCCCATGATCTTCTAGATTTACCGGGTCAATGGCTGAGTCCGGGTTGTTACGTACTAAGTAACTGCGCACTTTACCTGACTCAGCACTTTTCCGAGATTTGAATTCAACTCGGGTTTGTTAGTCCAGAGCTCTTTTGGACTAGGCCGAGGAGGCTGTCGGGCCACACACTCAAACTTTTAGCCTCAGCCCCTTAGAGCTATGACTCTTCAGTGCCTATTCCTAGGACTGGACCATGTGGACTTGTCAACACTTTGGGAATTAAATGTCAGTCTGAGCTCAGTGAGCTTCGACTCGTTGATAACTAACATGTTGCAGAGCTCGGTCTTATTTCTAATGCATGCATAAAAAATGGCCATATGGAATAAAGTAAATACTTCATACCTTTTTAGGAAGTGTGGGCAACTCTTTTTCTCACTGTCAATAGATTCGTTGGATGGTTGGTTGACTCATGTTTTCATGACCATTTAAATGGTTCCTTAGGTCCTTAAGACCTTTCAGTTTTCGACTTTGTTAATTCAAAGCGTTATCCGAGGAGTTGTTTAGACTTCTACGCCATTCATGGAACCTGTACTCAATATGACATCAGATTTCTTCGTTGGGTCTATAAAAGCTAATACCCTCCATCTCATCCTATTAGTCTTCCAAACATTTCTTCAATGGCCAACAACCGAAGTGAACTCTCCATCCAACAAATTGAGGCCCTTAGCCTTGAGATCCAACGCCTGAAGGCCACCATTACTGAACTGGCGGCGAGGGCGATACCATGACCGATACAATGTCGACCATGGAGAAAACCATCCGGCTGATACTAATAGCCAACTAGGATGAGTTGGCTACTTTCCGAGGTCAACCAGCTCCTTGTATTCCCTCCCCTCCTCGCGGAGCCGGGCCTGCACTTGAAGGCGGGCCTTGATGAAAGCTTCAGGGGATTCTCTGGGGCAAGCCTGAGAGCCTTAGTAGTTGCGACAAGGATCCAAAGATCTCTTCTCTCGTTTCCTTTTTAAGTTGTAATGGTCCCCACATCCCTTGAGATGTGTTTATCAAATAAAAGTTGGCTACCATGTAGTTGTACTGGATGTTTCCTTCCTTTTCACCTATAGTATCATGCGCTTTAGTAGCTACATTTGACGAATTCTAGGTGGACCTTTGTTGTTTGTTCTGGTTTTCCTGTTTGAGCTATGAACAAGCAGGTCTGCTGGTCATGTTTAACCTTTAAACTTCTACGTCATGTTTGCTACTTTGTTGGGGCGCGCAAACCAGAACTTAGACTTTAGTCCTTTGTGAGCAATATTTATTTGCTGGTTATGCAAGCTTCGTAGGCTTTTTACAATTTATTTCCCAAGCTCTTGGGCCTTATGATCTTTTTTGATTTTGGCCGTGGCTGGGCTTGGACAAATAGAGCTATGAAAAGCAAGACCGCAAATGTATGAGCCTTAGCATCTTCCTCTTTGGAAGGCATTGCTATGTAAGTTGAAGTGAGGCATCATCGCCTTGAGACTTAGAAACATGGCAACTTTTATTGCATATGACCAGCAGCCCTATTTGTCAAAAACTAAGTTTCATATGACTTGTAGCACAGCCACGATTATCATTATGAATTGAAATAACATTCTAAAGTAAAGAATGAAGGAGTCCTCATATGTAAATGGGACATCTAACATCAAAAATAAAGAATTGACAGGTGGAGGTAACCCTATGGTCTAGTTAAGCTCTTTAAGCTCAATTCTTCAGATCGTGAATCCCCCTTGCATCTCTGTTCACTATGGTTATTGTGACGTTTGGAAACTTCTTATTTTGGCTAGCTACTTTGGTCTCCTGACGTTTATTTGACTTTAGCCTCGGCTTTTTGTCTGAGCTAGACTCCTTAGGTCCTTGCAAATCTTTATTGTGTGGGCTTGACTTGAGGTGGGGCTCTTTCTCCTGTCATTCTCCCTTAAGAGGTGTTTTCAATATTTCCTTGCGGTAAACCTTGGAGCAGTCCTCATTGGATCAGGCTTTCAATTTTCTGCTTGAGATTGATGCAATCATCTATATTGTGATTGTGGTCTCTATGAAACACACAATACTTGTCACGAGACCTCTTGTTGGGATCGCGTCGTAATTTCTCAGGCCATTCAAGGTCTGGGTCATCCCATAGATCATGCAAGATGTGCTCGGGCCTAGCAATGAGCATGGTAAGGTGTTTGTATTTTCCTTCTGGCAGGCCCCCTCCCTTCCATGGGGAGGTTCTAGCATTAATTCTTTTGAGACTTGGTTTTGCCAGCCTGAATGGTTTTTCCTTTTTCTTCCAGCTTGAGAAGACCCTATGTGGCTGTCCTCTGAATGTTTAGCTTTCGAGACTTCTTCAGTATCAACATATTTTCGTGCTCGTAACCTTAGCTCAGCCATGGTCTGAGGTGGCTCTTGTGAGAGAAGATAAAATAAAGGGCTAGGCCGTAGCCCGCCATGTAGGTGGTTATGGGGACGATGTCCTCCATGTCACCCACCTTGTTAAATTCCCTAATAAACCTAGCAGTATAATCATGCAAGGTCTCTGTCTTACTCTGCTCTATAGCAAAAGGTTGAGTGTTTGGCTTGTCATAGCGTTGGCTAGAAGTAAAGTAACTTACAAAGATGTCACTGAGTTCTTTGAAGTTTTTTATGCTGCTCCGTTGAAGTTCATTGAACCATGCTCGTGCACCTCTTTTTTGCGTTATAGGGAAGGCTCGGCACATGATCTCATCCGGCATTGCCTGGAGATGCATTAGAGATCTATACGTTTCTAGGTGATCCAGCGGATCTGTAGAGCCAACTCCTCCAGTATGGTGGGAGTTCGCATTCTATCATGTTTAATGAATCCCCTGATTCGGGTCTGCACCCGTGGCGGGGCTTCTTGTTTAGAGGCTAGGTTCTCCAAAGGTGGTTTGGCCTACCTCTTTTCAGAATTGATTTCTTTGCCTGTCTTTTGTTCCTCTAAGGGACTTTCGTCCGGGCTAGTGAATCGTTTGTTTAACTCTGCTTTTGTCTATGACACATCTGTTAACCCTTGGGTTAAGATCCCTACTTGATCTTGCAAGTCATAAGCTTGGTCTTGCATGGTTTCAACTTGTTCTCGTAGGGTAATGAACGCCTCTGGGGTCACCATGAGCATGGTGCTTTCCATAGTGACTTGCTGGCTCGGGGTCGGAGGCAATTGATTGTGACTTTCTAAGGTCATTAATCGAGAATACATCGCAGAAACCGTTCACCGTGGAGGTTTAAGAATAATTTTTTACGTTCCCACAGACAGCGACAGCTGATGAAGCGGTTTCCAGCACCTTCGGATGTGAGGTCCTTCCGCCGCTCACCTGATCCTCTAGAATGGTGAGGTGGTTTCCGACGTACCCTATCAATGACCTGCAAAATAGAAACGTGAACTATGGGCACCGGCGTGGCTATCGCCAACGCCCCTCCGATGCCTAAGTTAGTTGAGATGTGGAGAGAGTAGAATTTATTGTGGCAAAGTTGAATACCTTTGTGATATGGAGGTGTGATCTTTATATAGGCATCTTGGGAGGAATCCCTTGGGACCAAGACTCTTAAGTCTCATCCGCTCGTGGCGGGTATAGATAGGTGTTGGAGTGTCCTCCTCACCTTAGGACTCTCTTGACCCTTATCAGGTTTTAGGAATCCCTTCACCTTTGGACTCTGTGATTACTATCAAGATTAAGAGTCCTTACAGTGCAAAGATCTCCATTGGAACTAAGACCTTTTGGGCATATCCGTACATGATGGGTTTGATGAGCATTGGAGTGTCCTCCCTAGCTCAAGACTCTTTGATTCTTATCTAGATCAAGAGTCCTTGTGACATATGAGTTCTTAAAGGTTTATTCCTTGGGATCTCTAGTCCTTATCCTTTCCTGCGGGATAAGACCTTGGTTGTTTCGGGAGTTCGTTAGACTGTATGAATTCCCTCCATAGAGTATTTTATAATGATTGGTTTCAGGTGGTTGACTTACCACTCCCTTTATTCACCCAGCTCTAAGACTGAGCTGGATGCAACGTTTTCCCGAGCTTGGCCCCTTGGCAGAGCTGGACATGAGCTATGCTCATAGGTTGATCTCTGCCCCTGGGCTGGTCCACTGAGCTTAGCTCTTCGCTTAGCTCCATGTCATTAGGCCCCTTACATGGACCATCGTGTTGTGCTGGGCTTTCATGCCTGGGCTGACCTTGGGAGGTTAGTTTATCATTTATCAATCGCCATGATTCAAAAGGCATCAAACA
Source organism: Rhododendron vialii (assembly GCF_030253575.1). Taxonomy (NCBI): domain Eukaryota; kingdom Viridiplantae; phylum Streptophyta; class Magnoliopsida; order Ericales; family Ericaceae; genus Rhododendron; species Rhododendron vialii. The sequence continues at coordinate 6,780,719 of NC_080567.1, forward strand.
ATACATGTGCAAAATACTCCGCTTTTTACTTTTTCCCCAATCTCAATAGAAAACAACAGATTGAAACCTACCAAACAAAAAATACGAGGAAGAAAATATAGGGTTCATAGCAATAATATATACTGAGGAATTGGGAATGAGATTCAGCACAAGAAGTTTGGATTATGGCATCTTTGATAGAGGAGAAATTTTCTATGGAAAAGAGATTTGGTTGGGTGGTCCATGGTAACCAGTAGTTTTTGTATTTCAAACCTTTTTTGAGCCAGGAGACTTTGCTGAGATTTTGGAGAATATCAAAGCCTAACAATAAATCTTTTCCTGCGAGATCAGAACCATAGACTTGGTGTTTGATGATGTATCCTGGGAAAAGTTGGATGGTAATAGGCTTACTGATCAGAGTGATAACAAAAGTTTCTCCATTGGCTGCTGTAAATGGTCTAAAACATGATTGCCAATAGGACCTGGGGAGGATTGCTTGGTTGAGAATGGAAGCTGCTGCACCAGTATCAAAGAAAGCGATAACTGGTATGGGTTTCTCATATTTTCCAAGCAAGATTTTGACCTTGGCTAAGGGTTGAGCTAACATGACGTTGGAGAACCCAATTTTTTGGATTTCATAAGAGAATGAATCAAAATCATCAAAAGAATCATCTTAATCAAAAAAGGTGAATGCTAGGACTGCTTCAGTTGTTGCTTCATCGTCAATAGAAAACAAAGATTCGACATCAGCATCCTCAAGATCATCATCAGTGAGAGCCAGAGAGCTCACCATCTTGTCTCTTGCTGCTTTATTTGGACACTACTTTGCATAGTGCCCTTTCTTTCTGCATATGTAGCAGCGATCAGACTTTCACTGCCCTCTCAACTTTTTATTCTTGAAAAATTTCCATTTTTTCCGGCGTGAGAACTTGCCAGATTTTGAAAACTTTGAAAACTTGCCAGGAGATTGGAAATTCCATTTCTGAAAGTGTTTGGACTTCCGGTATAAAGGACGGCAAGTGCATTTCTTGTCTTCGCTCTTTATAGAGAGATCTGGTCGGTCACATGCTTTACCAAAAAGTTTTCCCTGTTCTTCAAGAGTTCTGAGGAATTTCTGGTGATTGCACAATTTTTCTAAGGCAATCAAAGAGTGCTGGTAAATACCGCCAAGAGATGTTGCATTCAACGTCAATCCTTTTGTTTGAAGTAACCTTGTTGTCTCATTTTCCAATGGTTCAGGAAGGGAATTGAGAAAGGCTTGCTTGAGGTTGACATCATCCATGCCATTGAGAAGATAAAATCTCTAAGACATACGGTCATAATGAATCTCGAAATCTTTCCTTTTGAATGAATAGCACCTCATGCTGAGATATTATTCTCGAACAAACTCTTTTGTGTTGTTATGGTCTCCAAGAAATTCAGTATGCAGGACTGAGATGAATTGATCAAGGGTTGGCAATTGTTTAAGCTGCAACTGTCGGTATTCACCAAGAGCCAAGTACCATTGACGAAGACGGCCAAGGAATTTTGTCGTACACTTAGTAATAACAATACTCAGTGTAGCAATTGGGGAAAGCATAGCAGCAGTGTACCAAGCATGAATCTCATAAAGCTTATACAGCCATTTTGATGGGGGAATGTTATCAAAGGAGAAACCTTGGGTATGAAAGTTGGAGTGTGAGAAGGAATCAAAGGTTGGGATTTTCTGGAGGTGGAGGTGTATCAAACTCCGGACCTTCTTCAATAATAGGATCTTCAACATGTTCTTCAGGAAGATCTAGGTTCATCATGAAAACATGAGGTATTGGAATAGAGTGAGTATATTCAGAATCCGAATCAGACTCAATAGTTGGTTCAGGTGAGGGGGTTTCTGGTATAGTGGCTAAGGTATGTAGGAGAGTGGAAATTGGATTTTTGGATGGGTTAGAAGTTGACTGAACCTTTAACTGAGGTGACTTTGAATTTGGATCAGCTAGTTTAGAAGGAGTGGAGGTAGTAGGAATTAAGGTAGAGGTAGAGGTAGTTGGTGGAGACGGAACTGTTGGAGGTTGGATAGGCTTTATCTGGGGCTTTGGGAAAGGAAGTTTTGGTGGAGATGGTCTTTTTGGTGGAGGAAGGAAAGTTGATGAGCTTCCAAAGATGGAGCTTGACTCACCAAATTCTGAGGTAGGGTTTATAGGTAAGGGTTGAGACATTTGAGGATATACCCAAACAAACTTTGTTGAGAGGAAGATGTGAACATGTTAATGGGCTTTTTTGCTGAGAATACTGCTGAGCTTGAAGTGAATGAAGCTGATTTTTTAGATGTTTCATTTCAGCATCCTTATGGTAAAAAGCTACTGAAAATGCTTGGTTAGCATATGCCATCTGGAGAAGTTCTTGGTGAACATTTTGTATTTTCTGCTGCAAATCTCTGATAAGAAGTTCTAAAGAGGATAACTTCTTATGAACAACATTCTCCAAATTTTGCTGAGAGTTAGCAATTCTCTGAAGAATTTTGTTTTGAGCCAAAGAATTTGCTGACTGCCAATTTATTGCTACTTTTGCTGCTGACATTGCTTTGGTACTACCATCAGGGAGAATGGTAGTAGGGTCTGGAATTTTATGACGGTGGGTCGTTCTTTCTTGAGAACTATGAAATTCCAGAGGAGGGAAATTTGCTTCAGTCCAGGAAGGAGATGAGGTGAACATAAAACATTCACTTGGTTGACTCGAAGGACCATCATCAGATGGAGGTTGAGGAGGATGTGGAGATTTACAAGGAGTGGGAGATGACGGAGGACATAAAGGACATGGTTCGTCAAAGTCATCTTCTTCATCTTCTAAAAGACTGTCTTCTAGACACTCATGACAGTCACAGGCATCAAAATAACAATGACCTATTTCTGAATTTTTGAAATAGAAGACTGGAAGGCCACTGGGTTGGAAATGTTTAATTGGAGGGCCAGGTCAAGAACCATCTACAAACATGTCAATTCTCGAGGAAAAAATGACAAGATGGGTGGAGGATGAGGTAGAGACTTCTTTTGGGAATGAAATCTCTACTGTACCATCAGGTTTTGTGTTCTCTCTTTGATCCTAACCTACTTTGTGTTTGTACCCACTTCGTGTTTGCAAACTTGGTATCAGAGCCAATGTTGTTTGTGTGGCCCGTGATCCTTGATCCTCGTTCCTCCGCTGGTACGTGGTTTGATGGTTATTGAGCCTTCTTCCCCTAGCTTGCACAGGGAGCGCACGACTAAGACCTGGCCGGGGGTTGTCCCGGCAAGGCCCTCCGGCGAGAGGATAAGAATTGTGTCCAGAGAGGAAGCAAAAGACTATATGGGTAAGTATCAAGTAGCATGTACCTTTTTAGGGTTACCATCGCTGGGTATTTATAGGGCCTCCCGACTTGTTCTCCAAGTATGATCGCATGTCTTTCACGAGCTAAGTGACGTCATGGTGATATGATGAAATAGATCTGGTAACCGTTTTCAAGGTCGAGCTGGCACACCCACGTGCGCCCATGATCTTCTTCTTGTTATAACCGCTTCTGCACGTGGGAAGACGCGCAATTCAACAGCCACCCGTCGTCGGCAGCGGCCATGCTTCGCGGGTGGCCAAGCACGCCCCTGCCGACCCGGGCACGTGACCGACGGGAGAGGATATGTTGCAAGGGACCCGCCGAGGAAGGTGGCCGAGTACGGGCTTGTAATCCGCCGAGCCTGTGGTAAGTGGGGTGGCGATGAAGAATAGGGACGGGAGCTGTGCACAAGGTTTATGATTGGCACGAACTAGGCTCGGTCCGTACCACAGTGAAGTTCTATGTTCGGCCTGCTACAATAACCCCTCAATCTCTGACGATGCCGAACGCGAGGTAGGGATTGAAATCAAGCCTCGGCCGAACCTAACGAATGCCGAATGTGATTTTTATTTGTTAAAGGTGAGATTTAGCTGAGCCTGACCCATCCTCTTTTCAGAAGCGATATCAGCCGTTGGTGGAGACCTCTAGTGGAGGAGTGCCAGATGTAGCTCCACGGCTGGGTACGGCTGGTGAGAGGACGGCTGGCAAGCTCTGCAGGTTGTCCTTTCTTTGCCACGTGTCATGCGCTGAATGGCCAAAAGCTCGGCATTATAATGATGGGCGGGAATTTCGAATCTCGAACCCTAGCTCTATATAAAGGGCGACGCGAGGAAAGAGAAAGGCCACATTCGCTCTCTCTCTCTCTAGAACTCCATTGTCAGAACTCGAAGAGCAACGGTTCATCTCCTGATCTTGATTCCCAGAGGTTTCTCCACCAGATCTTGTTGAAAATCATAGGTACGAGTTCTTTTTTCCATCACTCTCGTTGTTTATGCAAGTTTTCTGCATTTTCTGTTCGTTTCTCTGGGTTTTTGGGGTTTCTTGTTCTAAGTGAATAGTGTATTACTGGAGATGGGCGAACTGTTCATCTCCAGCTTCAATGTGTTCTTCCGAGCCCCAACCTTGATGTTGGTGGTTTGGGCCGATGGCGGGGCTGGCCGAGCCCCAGTTTCTGACGTTAATAAGCTTGGCCGACAATGGGTTTGGCCGAGCTTGTCGACTTGAGTCCGTGTTTCCCGAACTTCGATCTGTGGAATGTGATAATAGGGTGGGCCAGTTTTAGGTAGCCGAACGTAGCGAGATCCTTGCCTTCTAGCCACCGACGAGGGTTTTCATTGTTTCACTCTTGTCTTTGTTAGGTCTGGCTCACTCAATTATCATCATTTCATCCGACTCTGAAAGTTCAGGGGACGATTCCACCGATCTCGTGATCCGAGCATACGTGGAGAGGTACAGGAGCCGACGCCAGGCCTCTTCAATTGCTTCCAATATGTTTGGTTCCAGCGATTCTAACGCCGAACGTGACTACGAATACGATGGCGGGTACAACACCGCGCCTGAGATAACTTTTACCACTAGCACAGAGTCCGAATCCGAGCACGAACTTGGTCCTAAGGTCGAGTCTAGGCTTCGTCCACAGGTCGAGGTTGCTGCTTCTTCCCGTTCTGCTCCCGCCGAAACTTCATACAAGAACCGGGAGGTCGCTGATCTTTATGAGTGACGGTAGGTTTGTCCTTATGCTCAGTATGGACGTACTCGTATTGTATTGTACCGTTTTTGTGTGCTATGGTACCGTATGAAAGTACTCGTACGGTATTGTACCATTTTGGTGTGGTTTGGTACCGTATGGATGTAAACGTATGGTATTGTAACGTTTTAATGTGGTTTGGTACCGTATAGAGGTTCTCGGACGGTATTGTATCGTTTTGGTGTGGTTTGGTACCGTATGGAGGACTCGTACGGTATTGTACCGTTTTGGTGTGGTTTTGTACCATATGGATGTACTGGTACGGTATTGTACCATTTTGGTGTGGTTTGGTACCGTTTGGATATACTCGTACGGTATTGAACCATTTTGGTGTGGTATGGTACCGTATGGACATTCTCGAACAGTATTGTACCGTTTGTGCGTTGTATGGTTTCGTATGGACGTACTAGTATTGTATTGTACCGTTTTGGTGTGGTATGGTACCGTATGGATGTAAACATATGTTATTGTACAATTTTGGTGTGGTTTGGTACCGTATAGAGGTTCTCGTACGGTATCGTACCGTTTTGGTGTGGTTTTTTACCATATGGATGTACTCATATGGTATTGTACCATTTGGATGTGGTTTGGTACCGTATAGAGGTTTTCGTACGGTATTGTACCGTTTTAGTATGGTTTAGTACCGTATGGAGGTTCTCGTACGGTATTGTACCGTTTTGGTGTGGTTTTTTACCGTATGGATGTACTCGTACGTTATTGTACCGTTTTGGTGTGGTTTTGTACTGTATGGAGGTACTCGTACGGTATTGTACCGTTTGGTGTGGTTTGGTACCGTATTGATGTACTCGTAGGCATTGTACCATTTTTGTGTGGTTTGGTACCGTATAGAGGTTCTCATACGGTATTGTACCATTTTAGTGTGGTTTGGTACCGTATAGAGTTTCTCGTATGGTATTGTACCGTTTTGGTATGGTTTTGTATCGTATGCATGTACTCGTACATTATTTTACCGTTTCGGTGTGGTTTTGTACCGTATGGAGGTACTCGTTTAGTATTGTACCATTTTGGTGTGGTTTGGTACCGTATGGATGTACTCACACAGTATTGTACCGTTTTGGTGCGGTTTGGTACCGTATTGATGTACTCGTAGGTATTGTACCGTTTTTGTTTGGTTTGGTACCGTATTGAGGTTCTCGTACGGTACTGTACCGTTTTGGTGTGGTTTGGTACCGTATGGAGGTTCTCGTACGGTATTGTACCGTTTTTGTCTGGTTTTGTACTGTATGGACGTACTCGTAAGGTATTGTACCGTTTGGGTATGGTTTGGTACCGTATGGAGGTTCTCGTACGGTATTGTACCGTTTTGGTGCGGTTTTGTACCGTATGGATGTACTCATACATTAATTTACCATTTTTGTGTGGTTTTGTACCGTATGGAGGTACTTGTACTATATTGGACCATTTTTGTGTGGTTTGGTACCGTATGGATGTACTCGCATGGTATTGTACCATTTGGTGTGGTTTGGTACCGTATGGATGTACTCGTATTGTGTTGTACCGTTTTGGTGTGGTTTGATACCTTATAGAGGTTCTTGTACGGTATTGTACCATTGTGGTGTGGTTTGGTACCGCATGGTGGTTCTCGTACGGTATTGTACCGTGTTGGTGTTGTTTTGTAGCGTATGGATGTACTCGTACAATATTGTACTGTTTTGGTGTGGTTTTGTACCATATGGTGGTACTCCTACGGTATTGTACCATTTTGATGTGGTTTGGTACCGTATGGATGTAATCATATGGTATTGTACCGTTTTGGTGTGATTGGGTACCGTATAGAGGTTCTCGCTTGATATTGCACTGTTTTGGTGTGGTTTCGTATCGTATGCTTGTACTCTGACGCTAGTGCACCGTTTTGGTGTGGTTTTATACTGTATGGAGGTACTCGTACGGTACTGTACCGTTTTGGTGTGGTTTGGATATGGAGGTACCCGTATGGTATTGTACCATTTTGGTGTGGTATGGTACCGTCTGAAAGTACTTGTATGGTATGTTACCATTTTGGTGTGGTTTGATACCGTATGGAGGTTCTCGTACAGTATTGTATCGTTTTAGTGCGGTATGATACCGTGTTGGTGTACTCGTACAATATTGTAACGTTTTGGTGTGGTATGGTACCGTATGTATGTACTCGTACGGTATTGTAGCATGTTGGTGTGGTTTGGTACCGTATGGTGGTTCTCGTACGGTATTGTACCGTGTTGGTGTTGTTTTGTACCGTATGGATGTACTCGTACAATATTGTACCATTTTGGTGTGGTTTTGTACCATATGGTGGTACTCCTACGGTATTGTACCGTTTTGATGTGGTTTGGTACCGTATGGATGTAATCATATGGTATTGTACCGTTTTGGTGTGATTTGGTACCGTATAGAGGTTCTCGCTTGATATTGCACTGTTTTGGTGTGGTTTCGTATCGTATGCTTGTACTCTGACGCTAGTGCACCGTTTTGGTGTGGTTTTATACTGTATGGACGTACTCGTACAGTATTGTACCATTTTGGTGTGGTATGGTTCCTTATGGAAGTTCTCGTACGGTATTATACTGCTTTGGTGTGGTATGGTACCGTATGAAAGTTCTCGAACGGTGTGGTTTGGTACCATATGGAGGTTCTCGTACGATATTGTACCATTTTGCTGTTGCCTTGTACCGTATGGTTGTACTGGTACGGTATTGCACCGTCTTGATGTGGTTTTGTACCTTATGGATGTACTGGTACGGTATTATACCATTTTTGTGTGATTTGGTACCGTTTGGATGTACTCGTACGGTATTGAACTTTTTTAGTGTGGTAGGGTACCGTTTGGACGTTCTAATGGTATTGTACGGTTTTGACGTTGTTTGGATTCGTATGGACGTACTCGTATTGTATTGTATCGTTTTTGTATAGTATGGTACCGTATGGAAATACTCGTAAAGGTATTGTACCGTTTTGGTGTGGTTTGGTACCGTATAAAGGTTCTCGTACGGTATTTTACCATTTTGGTGTGGTTTGAAACCGTATGGATGTACTCGTATGGTATTTTACCATTTTGGTGTGGTTTGGTACCGTATGAATGTTCTCGTCCAGTTTTGTTCCGTTTTGCAGTGGTTTTGTACTATATGGACGTACTCGTAAGGTATTGTACCGTTTGGGTGTGGTTTGGTACCGTATGGAGGTTCTCGTACGGTATTGTACTGTTTTGGTGTGGTTTTGTACCGTATGGACGTACTCAAACATTAATTTTTACCATTTTTGTGTGGTTTTGTACTGTCTGTATTGTACCATTTTGGTGTGGTTTGGTGCCGTACAGATGTACTCGCATGGTATTATATTGTTTTGGTGTGGTTAGGTACCGTATGGATGTACTCGTATGGTATTATTCCGTTTTGGTGTGGTTTGGTACCTTATAGATGTTCTTGTACGGTATTGTACCGTTTTGGTGTGGTTTGGTACCGTATGGTGGTTCTCGTACGGTATTGTACCATTTTGGTGTTGTTTTGTACCGTATGGTGGTACTCCTACGGAATTGTACCGTTTTGGTGTGGTTTGGTACCGTATCGATGTACTCGTATGGTATTATACCGTTTTGGTGTGGTTTGGTACCGTATGGATGTAAACATATGGTATTGTACCATTTTGGTGTGGCTTGGTACCGTATAGAGGTTCTCGTACGGTATTGTACCGTTTTGGTGTGGTTTGGTACCGTATGGAGGTACTCGTACGGTATTGTACCGTTTTGGTGTGGTTTGGTACCGTATGGATGTAAATATATGGCATTGTACCATTTTGTTGGGGTTTGGTGCCGTGTAGAGGTTCTCGTGCAGAATTGTACCGTTTTGGTTTGGTTCGGTGTCGTATGGAGGTACTCGTACGGTATTGTACCGTTTTGGTGTTGCTTTGTACCATATGGATGTACTCGTATGCTATTGTACTATTTTGGTGTGGTTTTTTACTGTATGGAGGTACTCGTATGGTACTGTACCGTTTTGGTGTGGTTTGGTACCGTATGGATATACTCGCATGGTATATTTCCATTTTGGTGTGGTTTTGTATCGTATAATGGTTCTCGTACGGTATTGTACCATTTTGGTGTGGTTTGGTACCGAATGGATGTACTCGTATGGTATTGTACCGTTTGGGTGTGGTTTGGTACCATATAGAGGTTTTCGTACAGTATTGTACCGTTTTAGTATGGTTTAGTACCGTATGGACGTTCTCGTACGGTATTGTACCGTTTTGGTGTGGTTTTGTACCGTAAGGATGTACTCGTATGATATTGTACTGTTCTGGTATGGTTTTGTACCGTTTCGAGGTACTCGTACGGTCTTGTACCGTTTGGTGTGGTTTGGTACCGTAATGATGTACTCGTAGGTATTGTACCGTTTTTGTGTGGTTTGGTACCGTATAGAGGTTCTGGTACGGTATTGTGCCGTTTTGGTTTGGTTTGGTACCGTATAGAGGTTCTCGTATGGTATTGTATCCTTTTGGTATGTCTTTGTACCGTATGGATGTATTCGTACATTATTTTACCGTTTGGGTGTGGTTTTGTACCGTATGGAGGTATTCGTACTGTATTGTACTATTTTGGTGTGGTTTGGTACCGTATGGACGTACTCGCATGGTATTGTACCATTTTGGTGCGGTTTGGTAACGTATGGCTGTACTTGTATTGTATTGTACCATTTTGGTGAGGTTTGGTACCATATAGAGGTTCTCGTACAGTATTGTACCGTTTTGGTGTGATTTGGTACCGTATGGAGGTTCTCGTACAGTATTGTACCGTTTTGGTGTTGTTTTGTACCGTATGGATGTACTCGTACAATATTGTACCCTTTTGGTGTGGTTTTGTACCGTATGGTGGTACTCCTACGGTATAGTACCGTTTTGGTGTGATTTGGTACCATATGGATGTAAACATCTAGGATTGTACCATTTTGTGTGGTTTGGTGCCGTGTTGAGGTTCTCGTACGGTATTCTACCGTTTTGGTGTGGTTTGGTACCGTATGGAGGTACTCCTACGGTATTGTACCGTTTTGGTGTGGTTTTGTACCGTATGGATGTACTCTTATGCTAGTGTACTGTTTTGGTGTGGTTTTATACTGTATGAAGGTACTCGTACGGTACTGAACTGTTTTGGTGTGGTTTGGTACCGTATTGATATACTCGCATGGTATATTTCCATTTTGGTGTGGTTTGGTATCGTATAAAGGTTCTCATACGGTATTGTACCATTTTGGTGTGGTTTGGTACCGTATGGCTGTACTCATATGGTATTGTACCATTTTGGTGTGGTTTGGTACCGTATAGAGGTTCTCGTACGGTATTGTACCTTTTTGGTGTGATTTTGTATTGTATGAGTACTCGTACGATATTCTACCGTTTTAATGTGGTTTTGTATCGTATGGAGGTACTCGTAATATATTGTACCGTTTTGGTGTGGTTTGGTACCGTATGGATGTACTCGTATGGTATTGTACCGTTTGGGTGTGGTTTGGTACCGTATAGAGTTTTTCGTACGGAATTGTACAGTTTTAGTGTGGTTTGGTACCGTATGGAGGTTCTCTTACGATATTGTACCATTTTGGTGTGGTTTTGTACCATATGGATTTACTCGATGATATTGTACCGTTTTGGTGTGGTTTTGTGCCGTATGGAGGTACTTGTACGGTATTGTACCATTTGGTGTGGTTTGGTACCGTATTGATGTACTCGTAGGTATTGTACCGTTTTTCTGTGGTTTGGTACCATATGGATATACTCGTTTGGTATTGTACCATTTTGGTGTGGTTTTGTACCGTATGGATGTACTCGTACGATATTATACCATTTTGGTGTGCTTTTATACCGTATGGATGTACTTGTATGGTGTGGTTTTGTACCGTTTTGGTTTGGTTTGGTACCTTATGGAGGTACTCGTACGGTATTGTACCATTTTGGTGTGGTATGGTACCGTATGCATGTACTCGTATCGTATTGTATGATTTGTATGTGGTTTTGTACCATATAGAGGTTCTCGTACGGTATTGTACCAATTTGGTGTGGTTTGGATATGGAGGTACCCGTACGGTATTGTACCATTTTGGTGTGGTATGGCACCGTCTGGAAGTACTCGTATGGTAATGTACCGTGTTGGTGTGGTTTGATACCGTATGGAGGTTCTCGTACGGTATTTTATCGTTTTGGTGCGGTATGATACCGTGTTGGTGTACTCGTACAGTATTGTAACGTTTTGGTGTGGTATGGTACCGTATGTATGTACTCGTACGGTATTGTAGCATTTTGGTGTGGTTTGGTACTGTATGGACAAACTCGTACGATGTTGTACCGTTTTGGTGTGGTTTGTTGCCTTATGGAGTTAGTCGTACGGTATTGTTTTGTTTTGCTGTGCTATGGTACTGTATGGACATACTCGTATAGTATTGTACCATTTTGGTGTAGTATGGTTCCGTATGGACGTTCTCGTATGGTATTATACCGCTTTGGTGTGGTATGGTACCTTATGGACGTTCTTGAACGGTGTGGTTTGGTGCCATACGGTGGTTCTCGTACGATATTGTACCGTTTTGCTGTTGCCTGGTACCGTATGGCTGTACTGGTACGTTATTGCACCGTCTTGATTTGGTTTTGTACCTTATGGATGTACTGGTACGGTATTGTACCATTTTTGTGTGGTTTGGTACCGTTTGGACATACTCGTACGGTATTGAACCGTTTTGGTGTGGTATGGAACCATATGGCCGTTCTCGAACGGTATTGTACCGTTTGGGCGTTGTATGCTTTCGTATGGACGTACTCGTATTGTATTGTACCGTTTTGGTGTGGTATGGTACCGTACGGATGTAAACATATGGTATTGTATCATTTTGGTGTGGTTTGGTACTGTACGGACGAACTCGTACGGTATTGTACCATTTTGGTGTGGTTTGGTACCGTATGGAGGTAATCGTACGGTATTGTACCGTTTTGGTGTGGTTTTTTACCGTTTGGATGTACTCGTATGGTATTGTACCATTTGGGTGTGGTTTGGTACCGTATAGCGGTTTTCGTATGGTATTGTACCGTTTTAGTGTGGTTTAGTACCGTATGGAGGTTCTCGTACGGTATTGTACCGTTTTGGTGTGGTTTTTTACCGTATGGATGTACTCGTACGATATTGTACCGTTTTGGTGTTGTTTTTTTACTGTATGTAGGTACTCGTACGGTATTGTACCGTTTGGTGTGGTTTGGTACCGTATTGATGTACTCGTAGATATTGTACCATTTTTGTGTGGTTTAGTACCGTATAGAGGTTCTCGTACGGTATTGTACCGTTTTAGTATGGTTTGGTACCGTATAGAGGTTCTCTTATGGTATTGTACCGTTTTGGTGTGGTTTTATACTGTATGCATGTACTCGTACATTATTTTACCGTTTTGGTGTGGTTTTGTACCGTATGGAGGTACTCGTACAGTATTGTACCATTTTTGTGTGGTTTGGTACCGTATGGCTTTACTCGTATGGTATTGTACCGTTTTGGTGTGGTTTGCTACCGTATAGATGTTCTCGAACGGTATTGTACCTTTTTTGTGTGATTTTGTATTGTATGAGTACTCGTACGATATTCTACCATTTTGGTGTGGTTTTGTACCGTATGGAGGTACTCGTACAGTATTGTACTATTTTGGTGTGGTTTGGTACCGTATGGATGTACTCGTATGGTATTGTACCGTTTGGGTGTGGTTTGGTACCGTATAGAGGTTTTCGTACGGAATTGTACAGTTTTAGTGTGGTTTGGTACATTATGGAGGTTCTCGTACGATATTGTACCGTTTTGGTGTGGTTCTGTACCGTATGGATGTACTCGATGATATTGTACCATTTTGGTGTGGTTTTGTACCGTATGGAGGTACTCGTACGGTATTGCACCATTTGGTGTGGTTTGGTACCGTATTGATGTACTCGTCGGTATTGTACCCTTTTTGTGTGGTTTCATACCGTATGGATGTACTCGTTCGGTATTGTACCATTTTGGTGTGGTTTTGTATCGTGTGGATGTAGTCGTACGATATTATACCATTTGGGTGTGCTTTTATACCGTATGGATGTACTTGTATGGTGTGGTTTTGTAACGTTTTGGTTTGGTTTGGTACCGTATGAAGGTACTTGTACGGAATAGTACCATTTTGGTGTGGTATGGTACCGTATGCACGTACTTGTATCGTATTGTGTGATTTTGGCGTGGTTTTGTACCATATACAGGTCCTCGTTCGGTATTGTACCGTTTTGGTGTGGTTTGGATATGGAGATACCCGTATGGTATTGTACCATTTTGGTGTGGTATGGTACCGTCTGGAAACACTCGTATGGTATTGTACCATTTTGGTGTGGTTTGATACTGTATCGAGGTTCTCGTACAGTATTGTATCGTTTTGGTGCGGTATGATACCGTGTTGGTGTACTCGTACAGTATTGTAACGTTTTGGTGTGGTATGGTACCGTATGTATGTACTCGTACGGTGTTGTAGCATTTTGGTGTGGTTTGGTACTGTATGGACGAACTCGTACGGTATTGTACCGTTTTGGTGTGTTTGGTGCCTTATGGAGTTAGTCGTACGGTATTGTACCATTTTCCTGTGCTATGGTACCGTATGGACGTACTCGTATAGTATTGTACCATTTTGATGTGGTATGGTTCCGTAGGGAAGTTCTCGTACGGTATTATACCGCTTTGGTGTGGTATGGTACCGTATGGACGTTCTCGAACGCTGTGGTTTGGTGCCATATGGAGGTTCTCGTACGATATTGTACCGTTTTGCTGTTGCCTGGTACCGTATGGCTGTACTAATACGGTATTGCACCGTCTTGATGTGGTTTTGTACCTTATGGATGTACTGGTACGGTATTGTACCATTTTGGTGTGATTTGGTACCGTTTGGATGTACTCGTACGGTATTGAACTTTTTTGGTGGGGTAGGGTAACGTTTGGACGTTCTAATGGTATTGTACCGTTTTGGCGTTGTATGGTTTCGTATGGACGTACTTGTATTGTACCGTTTTTGTGTGGTATGGTACGGTATGGAAGTACTCGTACGGTATTGTACCATTTTAGTGTGGTTTGGTACCGTATGGCAGTAAACGTATGGTATTGTACCGTTTTAATGTGGTTTGGTACCGTATGGAAGTAAACGTATGGTATTGTACCGTTTTAATATGGTTTGGTACCGTATAGAGGTTCTCGTACGGTATTGTATCGTTTGCGTGTGGTTGGTACCGTATGGAGGTACTCGTACGGTATTCTACAATTTTGGTGTGGTTTTTGTACCGTAAGGATGTACCGGTACGGTATTGTACCATTTTTTTGTGGTTTGGTACCGTTTGGATATACTCATACGGTATTGAACCGTTTTGGAGTGGTATGGTACCGTATGGACGTTCTCGGACGGTTTTGTACCGTTAGGGTGTTGTATGGTTTCATATGGACGTACTCGTATTGTATTGTACCGTTTTGGTGTGGTATGGTACCGTATGGATGTAAACATATGGTATTGTACCATTTTGATGTGGCTTGGTACCGTATAGAGGTTCTCGTACGGTATTGTACCGTTTTGGTGTGGTTTGGTACCGTATGGAGGTACTCGTACGGTATTGTACTGTTTTGGTGTGGTTTGGTACCGTATAGATGTACTCGTATGGTATTGTACCATTTGGGTGTGGTTTGGTACCGTATAGAGGTTTTCGTACGGTATTGTACTGTTTTAGTATGGTTTAGTACTATATGGAGGTTCTCGTACGGTATTGTACCGTTTTGGTGTGGTTCTTTACCGTATGGATGTACTCGTACGATATCGTACCGTTTTGGTGTGGTTTTGTACTGTATGGAGGTACTCGTACGGTATTGTACCGTTTGGTGTGGTTTGGTACCGTATTGATGTACTCGTAGATATTGTACCATTTTTGTGTGGTTTGGAACCGTATAGAGGTTCTCGTACAGTATTGTACCGTTTTAGTTTGGTTTGGTACCGTATAGATGTTCTCGTATGGTATTGGACCGTTTTGGTGTGGTTTTGTACCGTATGGAGGAACTCGTACAGTATTGTACCATTTTGGTGTGGTTTGGTACCGTATGGCTGTACTTGTAGGCCTCGTTTGATTCGGGTATTAGGTGCTTGGGATTGGACTAGGCGCACCTAATCCCAGGTTTTCCCTCGTTTGGTTCCTGCAAAAGCTCTTGGGATTACTAATACCAGGATTCATTTAATCCCTATATGGGGGTCACTAAGTTGTCCCATGGGGGGGGGTAGGGATTGTTATTCTCGGACTAAAAAACACGGAAGGTGACGAGTGAATAATTGCAAAAATGCCACGGAAATAAAAATCTTCGTTCTTTCCATCTCTCGACCGTTCTTCTTCCCATTCGGCGTTCTCTCCGTCTCTCCCACCAGTCGACACCATCACGACTTCGGTCAGACCCATCACCGGAGGAACTTCTCAAATATCTTCAAGAAATCGAACCAGGTGACTTCGATTACCCCATTTCGTACCCTTTTTCACTATGTCGCCTACGAAACCCTAACCTATGTTTTTCGATTTTCTCCCTTTTCCCGATAATTTTCTCAGATCTGTTTCTGAAACAAAACCCTAACCTGAAGGTGAGAATCTTTCTGAAACAAAAGCGGTTTTTCGATTTGGATTTTTTTCCCCTATTTAAAACCCCTAGCTATTTCGGTTTCTTTTTTGATTTCCTTATCTGATTTGAGAAGCCCTAGTTGTTTGAGTTTCGATTTGAAATAGATTGGGTTCAGGGATGTTTTTTTTGGGCTGCTAGATGGGGCTTTTCCATAGGGAAGGTATTCGAACCTAATGTCTGGCAAAATAGCTCATGTTTTTACTTCTAAAATTTCTAACATTATGGAGAATTAACTATCTCTATTCCTCAACTGATTTGTTTTCCCCTTCGTACATGTAATTAAATCATTATTTGATAGTTACTTATTACAATTACTTGCTTACTATAGATGTACAATATCACTGGAAATGGGTTAGATTGTACATCAGAGGAGATCCAGGTGTTCATCGTAGTTACCCATTTGATCAGGCAAATCCAAATGATGTGTGGTGTGGCTGTAATTATTGTCCATGTTGCTCGAGAGGTATTACTCTTGACACCACACATCATTTGGATTTGCTTGATCAATTGGAGTAGATAGCGATATAATTTGGGAGGACTAATGTAAGGTAAGATTTTTCGTACAACGCATATTCGGTTAGGTTTGTTAGCCATGTAAATAACCATTGTTGCCTATGGCCTAGTAGACAAGGAATATTAAATGAGGATCAAGCTTGTGTTGATTCTTTAGTGATGCAAGAGGAGACTAAAAAGGGGGACCAAGTGAGTTTTTGTTTTTCCAGGGATGAAGATAATGCGATCATGGAGAAGGAAGAGACCTTTGTTATTGATGGTGCATGGGATGTCAAGTCTGGGAATGGAGCAATTGCTTTGTTAGATGATATGATCATGGAAAAGATGAGTTCCAGGTGGAATTGTGTACTGCTTCTTATGCTCTTTCTGGAATGAATAATTTCGCCGACAAGTTGGGTGGTGCTTTATGTCATGCATTTTTTGTGATGGCTTTAGCATGTTATGGGAGAGACAAATAGTCCTGGAATTGGCATTTTGTTATGGCACTTTATTTGTAACTATGTTGGAAAATATGTGCCCAAATTGTGGAATTGTTCGGTTGCAATGCCCAGATTATTGTTGGTTGCAATGCCCATATTTATTTTATTGAATTCATGGTCTGATTCAATCATCTTCCAGTCATAGTATCTGACTAACATCTTGTTTGCTTGCAAAGCAAGTGGAGGAAAAAGAAGAACATGGAAACTTGTTTTTGTTGAGAACGTGTATTGCTTGAGAAAGGTTATAAAATATGAATGCCCAGTTTTTTTTTTCTTTTTCTTTTTAGAGAGACATAGTCCTGAAATTAATCCCAAAATTTAGTGACAGAACCAAACATAGGATTGGCTCCAGCATGGGATATCCCAATATTAATCCTGTGCGAATCAAACATGGGATTGTATAGGATTCAGGACTAAATTAGTACCAGGACAAATAATCCAGGATTACAAATCCCAGGACTCTTAATCCTGTCTGTTTTAGTCCCCGAATCAAACGAGGCCATATGGTATTGTACCGTTTTTGTGTTGTTTGGTTCCACATAGAGGTTCTCGTACGGTATTGTACCGTTTTAGTGTGGTTTGGTACCATATGGAGGTTCTCGTACGGTATTGTACCGTTTTTTGTCTTGTTTTGTACCGTATGGATGTACTCGTACAATATTGTACCCTTTTGGTGTGGTTTTGTACCATATGGTGGAACTCCTACGGTATTGTACCGTTTTGGTGTGATTTGGTACCGTATGGATGTAAACATATGGTATTGTACCATTTCGGTGTGGTTTGGTGCCGTGTAGAGGTTCTCGTACGGTATTGTACCGTTTTGGTGTGGTTTGGTGCCGTCTGGAGGTACTCGTACGGTATTGTATCGTTTTGGTGTGGTTTTGTACCGTATGGATGTACTCTTACGCTAGTGTACCATTTTGGTGTGGTTTATACTGTATGGAGGTACTCGTACGGTACTGTGCCGTTTTGGTGTGGTTTGGTACCGTATGGATGTACTCGTATGGTATTGTACCGTTTTTGTGTGATTTGGTACCGTATAGAGGTTCTCGTACGGTATTGCACCTTTTTGGTGTGATTTTGTATTGTATGAGTACTCGTACGATATTTTACCATTTTGGTGTGGTTTTGTACCGTATGGAGGTACTCATATAGTATTGTACCTTTTTATTGTGGATTGGTACCCTATGGATGTACTCGTTTGGTATTGTACCGTTTGGGTGTGGTTTGGTACCGTATAGAGGTTTTCGTACGGAATTGTACCATTTTAGTGTGGTTTGATACCGTATGGAGGTTCTCATACGGTATTGTACCGTTTTGGTGTGGTTTTGTACCGTATGGATGTACTCGACGATATTGTACCGTTTTGGTGTGGTTTTGTACCGTATGGAGGTAGAGTTACGGTATTGTACCGTTTGGTGTGGTTTGGTACCACATTGATGTACTCGTAGGTATTGTACCGTTTTTATGTGGTTTGGTATCGTATAGAGGTTCTCGTACGGTACTGTACCGTTTTGGTGTGGTTTCGTATTGTACCGTTTTTGTTTGGTTTGGTACTGTATGGACGTACTTGTAAGGTATTGCACCGTTTGGGTGTGGTTTTGTACCGTATGGAGATTCTCGTACAGTATTGTACCGTTTTGGTGTGGTTTTGTACCTTATGGGGGTACTCGTACTATATTGTACCATTTTGGGGTGGTTTGGTACCGTATGGATGTACTCTCATGGTATTGTACCGTTTTGGTGTGGTTTGGTACCGTATGGATGTACTCGTATGGTGTTGTACCGTTTTGGTGTCGTTTGGAACCTTCTAGAGGTTCTTGTACGGTATTGTACCGTTGTAGTGTGGTTTGGTACCGTATGGTGGTTCTCGTACGGAATTGTAACGTGTTGGTGTTGTTTTGTACCGTATGGATGTACTCGTCCAATATTGTGCGATTTTTGTTTGGTTTTGTACCGTATGGTGGTACTCCTACGGTATTGTACCCTTTTTGTGTGGTTTGGTACCGTACGGATGTACTCGTATGGTATTGTACCGTTTGTGTGTAGTTTGGTACCGTATAGAGGTTTTCGTATGGTATTGTACCGTTTTGGTGTGGTTTTGTACCGTATGCATGTACTCTTACGCTAGTGTACCATTTTCGTTTGGTTTTATACTGTATGGAGGTACTCGTACGGTACTGTACCATTTTGGTGTGATTTGGTACCGTATGGATGTACTCGTAAGGTATTGTACCATTTTGGTGTGGTTTGGTACCGTATGGATGTTCGCGTACGGTATTGTGCCGTTTTGGTGTGGTTTTGTACTGTATGCACGTACTCGTAAGCTATTGTACCGTTTTGGTGTGGTTTCGTACCGTATAGAGGTTCTCGTACGGTATTATACCATTTTGGTGTGGTTTGGTACCGTATGGATGTAAACGTTTGGAATTGTACCGTTTTAGTGTGGTTTGGTACCGTATAGAGGTACTCGTACGGTATTGTATCGTTTTGGTGTTGTTTGGTACCGTATGGATGTAAACGTATGGTTTTGTACCATTTTGGTGTGGCTTGGTACCGTATAGGGGTTCTCGTACGGTATTGTACCATTTTGGAGTGGTTTGGTACCATATGGAGGTACTCGTACGGTATTGTACCGTGTTGGAGTGGTTTGGTACCGTATGGATGTAAACATATGGTATTTTACCATTTTGTTTAGGTTTGGTGCCGTGTAGAGGTTCTCGTGCGGTATTGTATCATTTTGGTTTGGTTTGGTACCGTATGGAGGTACTCGTATAGTATTGTACCATTTTGGTGTGGTTTTATATAGTATGGATGTACTCGTACGCTATTGTACTGTTTTGGTGTGGTTTTGTACTGTATGCAGGTACTCGTACGGTACTGTACCATTTTGGTGTGGTTAGGTACCGTATGAATATACTCCTATGGTATTGTAAACTTTTGGTGTGGTTTGGTACCGTATAAAGGTTCTCGTACGGTATTGTACCATTTTGGTGTGGTTTGGTACCGTATGGATGTACTCGTATGGTATTGTACCTTTTTGGTGTGGTTTAGTACCGTATAGAGGTTCTCGTACGGTATTATACCTTTTTGGTGTGGCTTTGTACTGTATCAGTAGTTGTACGATATTCAACCGTTTTGGTGTGGTTTTGTACCGTATGGAGGTACTCGTACGGTATTGTACCGTTTTGGTGTGGTTTGGTACCGTATAAATATACTCGTATGGTATTGTACTGTTTGGGTGTGGTTTGGTACCATATAGAAGTTTTTGTACGGAATTATACCGTTTTAGTAGGGTTTGGTTCCGTATGGAGGTTCTCGTATGGTATGGTATTGTTTTGGTGTGGTTTTTGTAGCGTATGGATGTACTCGTACATTATTTTACCGTATGGGTGTGATTTTGTACCGTATGGAGGTGCTCGTACTGTATTGTACCATTTTGGTGTGGTTTGGTACCGTATGGATGTATTCGCATGGTATTGTACCGTTTTGGTGCGGTTTGGTACCGTATGGTTGTACTTGTATGGTATTGTACCGTTTTGGTGTGGTTTGGTACCGTATAGTGGTTCTCGTACGGTATTGTACCGTTTTGGTATTGGTTTGTACCGTATGGATGTTGTCGTACAATATTGTACCATTTTGGTATGTTTTTGTACCGTATTGTGGTACTCCTACGGTATTGTACCATTTTGTTGTGGTTTGTTACCGTATGGATGTACACGTATGGTATTGTACCGTTTTGGTGTGGTTTGGTACCGTGTAGTGGTTCTCGTACGGTATTATACCGTTTTGGTGTGGTTTGGTACTGTATGGATGTAAACATATGGTATTGTACCGTTTTTGTGTATTTTGGTACCGTATAGAGGTACTCGTACGGTATTGTACCGTTTTGCTGTGGTTTGGTACCGTATGGATGTACTCGTATGGTTTTGTATCGTTTTTGTGTGGGTTGTACCGTATGGAGGTTCTCGTATGTTATGGTATTGTTTTTGTGTGGTTTTTGTACCGTATGGATGTACTCGTACATTATTTTACCATTTGGGTGTGATTTTGTACCATATGGAGGTACTCGTACTGTATTGTACCATTTTGGTGTGGTTTGGTACCGTATGGATGTACTCGTACATTATTTTACCGTTTGGGTGTGATTTTGTACCGTATGGAGGTACTCGTACAGTATTGTACCATTTTGGTGTGGTTTTATACAGTATGGATGTACTCGTACGCTATTGTACTCTTTTGGTGTGGTTTTGTACTGTATGGAGGTACTCGTACGGTACTGTACCATTTTGGTGTGGTTTGGTACCGTATGGATATACTCGTATGGTATTGTACACGTTTGGTGTGGTTTGGTACCGTATAAAGGTTCTCGAACGGTATTGTACCATTTTGGTGTGGTTTGGTACCGTACGGATGTCCTCATATGGTATTGTACCTTTTTGGTGTGGTTTGGTACCATATAGAGGTTCTCGTATGGTATTATACCTTTTTGGTGTGTTTTTGTATTGTATCAGTAGTCGTACGATATTCAACCGTTTTGGTGTGGTTTTGTACCGTATGGAGGTACTCGTACGGTATTGTACTGTTTTGGTGTGGTTTGGTACGGTATAAATATACTCGTATGGTATTGTACCGTTTGGGTGTGGTTTGGTACCATATAGAGGTTTTCGTACGGAATTATACCGTTTTAGTAGGGTTTGGTTCCGTATGGAGGTTCTCATATGGTATGGTATTGTTTTGGTGTGGTTTTTGTACCGTATGGATGTACTCATACATTATTTTACCGTATGGGTGTGATTTTGTACCGTATGGAGGTGCTCGTACTGTATTGTACCATTTTGGTGTGGTTTGGTACCGTATGGATGTACTCGCATGGTATTGTACCGTTTTGGTGCGGTTTGGTACCGTATGGCCGTACTTGTATGTTGTTGTACCGTTTTGGTGAGGTTTGGTACCGTATAGTGGTTCTCGTACGGTATTGTACCGTTCGGTGTTGTTTTGTACTGTATGGATGTTCTCGTACAATATTGTAAGATTTTGGTATGGTTTTGTACCGTATGGTGGTACTCGTACGGTATTGTTCCATTTTGGTGTGGTTTGGTACCGTATGGATGTACTCGTACGGTATTGTACCGTTTTGGCTTGGTTTGGTACCGTATAGTGGTTCTCGTACGGTATTAAACCATTTTGGTGTGGTTTGGTACCGTATGGATGTAAACGTATGGTATTGTACCGTTTAAGTGTGGTTTGGTACCGTATAGAGGTACTCGTACGGTATTGTACCGTTTTGGTGTGGTTTGGTACTGTATGGATGTAAACATATGGTATTGTACCATTTTGGTGTGGTTTGGCACCGTATGGATGTACTCATATGGTATTGTACCTTTTTAGTGTGGTTTGGTACCGTATAGAGGTTCTCGTACGGTATTGTACCTTTTTGGTTTGGTTTTTTCTACTATATGAGTAGTCGTACGATATTCAACCGTTTTGGTGTGGTTTTGTACCGTATGGAGGTACTCGTATGGTATTGTACCGTTTGGGTGTGGTTTGGTACCATATAGAGGTTTTCGTACGGTATTATACCATTTTAGTTGGGTTTGGTACCGTATGGAGGTTTTCGTATGGTATTGTATCGTTTTGGTGTGGTTTTTTACCGTATGGATGTACTCGTACATTCTTTTACCGTTTGGGTGTGATTTTGTACCGTATGGAGGTACTTGTACTGTACTGTACCATTTTTGTGTGGTTTGGTACCGTATGGATGTAGTCGCATGGTATTGTACCGTTTTGGTTCGGTTTGGTACCGTATGGTTGTACTTGTATGGTATTGTACCGTTTTGGTGTCGTTTGGTACCGTATAGTGGTTCTCGTACGGTATTGTACCATTTTGGCGTTGGTTTGCACCGTATGGATGTTCTCGTACAATATTGTACCGTTTTGGTATGGTTTTGTACCGTATGGGGGTACTCCTACGGTATTGTACCATTTTGGTGTGGTTTGGTACCGTATGGATGTACTCGTATGGTATTGTACCATTTTGGTGTGGTTTGGTACCGTATAGTGGTTCTCGTACGGTATTATACCGTTTTGGTGTGGTTTGGTACCGTATGGATGTAAACATATGGTATTGTACTGTTTTAGTGTGGTTTGGAACCGTATAGAGGTACTCGTACGGTATTGTACCGTTTTGGTGTGGTTTGGTACTGTATGGATGTAAACATATGGTATTGTACCATTTTGGTGTGGCTTGGTACATTACAGAGGTTCTCGTACGGTATTGTACAGTTTTTGTGTGGTTTGGTACCGTATTGTTCCATTTTGGTCTGGTTTGGTACCGTATGGATGTAAACATATGGTATTGTACCATTTTGTTGGGGTTTTGTGCCGTGTAGAGGTTCTTGTGCGGTATTGTACCGTTTTGGTTTGGTTTGGTACCGTATGGAGGTACTCGTACAGTATTGTACCGTTTTGGTGGGGTTTTGTATAGTATGGATGTACTCGTACGGTACTGTACCATTTTAGTGTGGTTTGGTACCGTATGGATATACTCGTAAGGTATTGTACCATTTTGGAGTGGTTTGGTACCGTATAAAGTTTCTCGTACGGTATTGTACCATTTTTGTGTGGTTTGGTACCGTATGGAAATACTCGTATGGTATTGTACCTTTTTGGTGTGGTTTGGTACCGTATAGAGGTTCTCGTACGGTATTGGACCTTTTTGGTGCGGTTTTTTAATGTATGAGTACTCGTACGATATTCAACGATTTTGGTGTTGTTTATTACCGTATGGAGATACTCGTACGGTATTGTATCGTTTTAATGTGGTTTGGTACCGTATGGATATACTCGTATGGTATTGTATCGTTTGGGTGTGGTTTGGTACCATATATAGGTTTTCATACGGTATTGTCCCATTTTAGTATGGTTTGGTACCATATGGAGGTTCTCGTATGGTATTGTATCGTTTTGGTGTGGTTTGTACCGTATGGATGTACTCGTACATTATTTTACCATTTGGGAGTGGTGTTGTACCGTATGGAGGTACTCGTACTGTATTGTACCATTGTTGTGTGGTCTGGTACCGTATGGATGTACTCGCATGGTATTATACCGTTTTGGTGCGGTTTGGTACCGTATGGCTGTACTTGTGTGGTATTGTACCATTTTGGTGTGGTTTGGTACCATATAGAGCTTCTCGTACTGTATTGTACCATTTTGATGTGTTTTTGTACCGTATGGATGTACTCGTACATTATTGTACCCGTACATTACTGTACCCGTACATTACTGTACCCTTTTGGTGTGGTTTTGTACCGTAAGATGGTACTCCTACGGTATTGTACCGTTTTGGTGTGATTAGGTACTCTATGGATGTAAACATTTGGTATTGTACCATTTTGGTGTGGTTAGATGCCGTGTAGAGGTTCTTGTACGGTATACTATCGTTTTGGTGTGGTCTTGTACCGTATGGAGGTACTCATACGGTATTGTACCGTTTTGGTGTGGTTTTGTACCGTATGGATATACTCGTATGGTGTTGTACCGTTTTGGTGTGGTTTGGTACCTTACAGAGGTTCTTGTATAGTATTGTACCGTTGTGGTGTGGTTTGGTACCATATGGTGATTCTCGTACGGTATTGTACCGTGTTGGTGTTGTTTTGTACTGTATGGATGTACTCGTACAATATTGTACCGTTTTGGTGTGGTTTTGTACCGTATGGTGGTACTACTGCGGTATTGTACCGTTTTGGTGTGGTTTGGTACCGTATGGATGTACTCGTACGGTATTTTACCATTTTGGTGTAGTTTGGTACCGTATAGATGTTCTCGTATGCTATTGTACCATTTTGGTGTGGTTTTGTACCGTATGCCTGTACTCTTACGCTAGTGTACCGTTTTGGTGTGGTTTTATACTGTATGGAGGTACTTGTACAGTACTGTACCGTTTTGGTGTGGTTTGGTACCGTATAGATATAATCATATGGTACTTTACCATTTTGATGTGGTTTGGTACCGTATAAAGGTTCTCGTACGGTATTGTACCACTTTGGTGTGGTTTGGTATCGTATGAATATACTCGTATGGTATTGTACCGTTTTGGTGTGGTTTGGTACCGTATGGATGTTCTCGTACGGTATTGTTCCGTTTTGGTGTGGTTTTGTACTGTATGGACATACTTGTAAGGTATTGTACCATGTGGGTGTGGTTTGGTACCGTATGGAGGTTCTCGTATGGTATTTACTTTTTTGGTGTGGTTTTGTACCGTATGGATGTACTCGTATATGAATTTACCGTTTTTGTGTGGTTTTGCACCATCAATATTATACCCTTTTGGTGTGGTTTGGTACCGTGTGGATGTACTCGCATGGTATTGTACCATTTTGGTGTGGTTTGGTACCGTATAAAGCTTCTCAGACGGTATTGTACCATTTTAATGTGGTTTGGTACCGTATGGATGTACTCGTATGGTATTGTACCTTTTTGGTGTGGTTTGGTACCGTATAGAGGTTCTCGTACGGTATTGTACATTTTTGATGTGGTTTTGTAATGTATGAGTACTCGTACGATATTCAACCATTTTGGTGTGGTTTTGTACGGTATGGACGTACTCGTACGGTATTGTACCATTTTTGTGTGGGCTGGTACCGTATGGATGTACTCGCATGGTATTGTACCGTTTTCGTGTAGTTTGGTACCGTATAGAGGTTCTCGTATGGTATTGTACCGTTTTGGTGTGGTTTTGTACCGTATGCATGTACTCTTACGCTAGTGTACCGTTTTGGTGTGGTTTTATACTGTATGGAGGTACTTGTACAGTTCTGTACCATTTTGGTGTGGTTTGGTACCGTATGGATATACTCGTATGGTATTTTTACCATTTTTGTGTGGTTTTGGTACCGTATGAATATACTCGTATGGTATTGTACCATTTTGGTGTGGTTTGGTACCGTATGGATGTTCTCGTACGGTATTGTTCCGTTTTGGTGTGGTTTTGTACTGTATGGACGTACTCGTAAGGTATTGTACCGTTTGGGTAGGGTTTGGTACCGTATGGAGGTTCTCGTACGGTATTGTACTATTTTGGGGTGGTTTTGTACCGTATGGATGTACTCGTACATTAATTTACTGTTTTTGTGTGGTTTTGTACCGTCTGTATTGTACCATTTTGGTGTGGTTTGGTACCGTGTGGATGTACTCGCATGGTATTGTACCGTTTTTGTGTGGTTTGGTACCGTATGGATGTACTCGTATGGTATTGTACCGTTTTGGTGTGGTTTGGTACCTTATAGAGGTTCTTGTACAGTATTGTATAGTTTTGGTGTGGTTTATTACCGTATAGTGGTTCTCGTACGGTATTGTACCGTTTTGGTGTTGTTTTGTACCGTATGGATGTAGTCGTACAATATTGTACCGTTTTGGTGTGGTTTTGTACCGTATGGTGGTACTCCTACGGTATTGTACCGTTTTGGTGTGGTTTGGTACCGTATGGATGTACTCGTATGGTAATGTACCGTTTTGGTGTGGTTTGGTACAGTATAGTGGTTCTCGAACGGTATTATACCATTTTGGTGTGGTTTAGTACCGTATGGATGTAAACGTATGGTATTGTACCGTTTTTGTGTGGTTTGGTAGCGTATAGAGGTTCTCGTACGGTATTGTACATTTTTGATGTGGTTTTGTAATGTATGAGTACTCGTACGATATTCAACCATTTTGGTGTGGTTTTGTACGGTATGGAGGTACTCGTACGGTATTGTACCATTTTTGTGTGGGCTGGTACCGTATGGATGTACTCGCATGGTATTGTACCGTTTTCTTGTAGTTTGGTACCGTATAGAGGTTCTCGTATGGTATTGTACCGTTTTGGTGTGGTTTTGTACCGTATGCATGTACTCTTACGCTAGTGTACCGTTTCGGTGTGGTTTTATACTGTATGGAGGTACTTGTACAGTTCTGTACCATTTTGGTGTGGTTTGGTACCGTATGGATATACTCGTATGGTATTTTTACCATTTTTGTGTGGTTTGGTACCGTATAAAGGTTCTCGTACGGTATTGTACCATTTTTGTGTGGTTTTGGTACCGTATGAATATACTCGTATGGTATTGTACCATTTTGGTGTGGTTTGGTACCGTATGGATGTTCTCGTACGGTATTGTTCCGTTTTGGTGTGGTTTTGTACTGTATGGACGTACTCGTAAGGTATTGTACCGTTTGGGTAGGGTTTGGTACCGTATGGAGGTTCTCGTACGGTATTGTACTATTTTGGTGTGGTTTTGTACCGTATGGATGTACTCGTACATTAATTTACTGTTTTTCTGTGGTTTTGTACCGTCTGTATTGTACCATTTTGGTGTGGTTAGGTACCGTGTGGATGTACTCGCATGGTATTGTACCGTTTTTGTGTGGTTTGGTACCGTATGGATGTACTCGTATGGTATTGTACCGTTTTGGTGTGGTTTGGTACCTTATAGAGGTTCTTGTACAGTATTGTATAGTTTTGGTGTGGTTTATTACCGTATAGTGGTTCTCGTACGGTATTGTACCGTTTTGGTGTTGTTTTGTACCGTATGGATGTAGTCGTACAATATTGTACCGTTTTGGTGTGGTTTTGTACCGTATGGTGGTACTCCTACGGTATTGTACCGTTTTGGTGTGGTTTGGTACCGTATGGATGTACTCGTATGGTAATGTACCGTTTTGGTGTGGTTTGGTACAGTATAGTGGTTCTCGAACGGTATTATACCATTTTGGTGTGGTTTAGTACCGTATGGATGTAAACGTATGGTATTGTACCGTTTTTGTGTGGTTTGGTAGCGTATAGAGGTTCTCGTACGGTATTGTACATTTTTGATGTGGTTTTGTAATGTATGAGTACTCGTACGATATTCAACCATTTTGGTGTGGTTTTGTACGGTATGGAGGTACTCGTACGGTATTGTACCATTTTTGTGTGGGCTGGTACCGTATGGATGTACTCGCATGGTATTGTACCGTTTTCTTGTAGTTTGGTACCGTATAGAGGTTCTCATATGGTATTGTACCGTTTTGGTGTGGTTTTGTACCGTATGCATGTACTCTTACGCTAGTGTACCGTTTCGGTGTGGTTTTATACTGTATGGAGGTACTTGTACAGTTCTGTACCATTTTGGTGTGGTTTGGTACCGTATGGATATACTCGTATGGTATTTTTACCATTTTTGTGTGGTTTGGTACCGTATAAAGGTTCTCGTACGGTATTGTACCATTTTTGTGTGGTTTTGGTACCGTATGAATATACTCGTATGGTATTGTACCATTTTGGTGTGGTTTGGTACCGTATGGATGTTCTCGTACGGTATTGTTCCGTTTTGGTGTGGTTTTGTACTGTATGGACGTACTCGTAAGGTATTGTACCGTTTGGGTAGGGTTTGGTACCGTATGGAGGTTCTCGTACGGTATTGTACTATTTTGGTGTGGTTTTGTACCGTATGGATGTACTCGTACATTAATTTACTGTTTTTCTGTGGTTTTGTACCGTCTGTATTGTACCATTTTGGTGTGGTTAGGTACCGTGTGGATGTACTCGCATGGTATTGTACCGTTTTTGTGTGGTTTGGTACCGTATGGATGTACTCGTATGGTATTGTACCGTTTTGGTGTGGTTTGGTACCTTATAGAGGTTCTTGTACAGTATTGTATAGTTTTGGTGTGGTTTATTACCGTATAGTGGTTCTCGTACGGTATTGTACCGTTTTGGTGTTGTTTTGTACCGTATGGATGTAGTCGTACAATATTGTACCGTTTTGGTGTGGTTTTGTACCGTATGGTGGTACTCCTACGGTATTGTACCGTTTTGGTGTGGTTTGGTACCGTATGGATGTACTCGTATGGTAATGTACCGTTTTGGTGTGGTTTGGTACAGTATAGTGGTTCTCGAACGGTATTATACCATTTTGGTGTGGTTTAGTACCGTATGGATGTAAACGTATGGTATTGTACCGTTTTTGTGTGGTTTGGTAGCGTATAGAGGTACTCGTACGGTATTGTACCGTTTTGTTGTGGTTTGGTACCGTATGGATGCAAACATATGGTATTGTACCATTTTGGTGTGGCTTGGTACCGTCCAGAGGTTCTCGTACGGTATTGTACCGTTTTGGTGTTGTTTGGTACCGTATGAAGGTACTCCTACGGTATTGTACCATTTTGGTGTTGTTTGGTACCGTATGGATGTAAACATATGGTATTGTACCATTTTGTTGGGGTTTGGTGCCGTGTAGAGGTTCTCGTGCGGTATTGTACCGTTTTGGTTTGGTTTGTTACCGTATGGAGGTACTCGTACGGTATTGTACCGTTTTGGTGTGGTTTTGAACAGTATGGATGTACTCGTACGGTATTGTACTGTTTTGGTCTGGTTTTGTACTGTATGGAGGTACTCGTACGGTACTGTACCGTTTTGGTGTGGTTTGGTACCGTATGGATATACTCTTATGGTATTGTACCATTTTGGTGTGGTTTGGTACCGTATAAAGGTTCTCGTATGGTATTGTACCATTTTGGTGTGGTTTGGTACCGTATAGAGGTTCTCGTACGGTATTGTACCTTTTTGGTGTGGTTTGTACTGTATGAGTACTCGTACGATATTCGGTATTGTACCTTTTTTGTGTGGTATGGTACTGTATAGAGGTTCTCGTACGGTATTGTACCTTTTTGGTGTGGTTTTGTACTGTTTGAGTACTCGTACGATATTCAACCGTTTTGGTGTGGTTTTGTACCGTAAGGAGGTACTCGTACGGTATTGTACCGTTTTGGTGTGGTTTTGTACCGTATGGATGTATTCGTATGGTGTTGTACTGTTTTGGTATGGTTTGGTAGCTTATAGAGGTTCTTGTACAGTATTGTACCGTTGTGGCGTGGTTTGGTACCGTATGGTGGTTCTCGTACGGTATTGTACCGTGTTGGTGTTGTTTTGTACTGTATGGATGTACTCGTACAATATTGTACCGTTTTGGTGTGGTTTTGTACCATATGGTGGTACTCCTACGGTATTGTACCGTTTTGGTGTGGTTTGGTACCGTATGGATGTATTCGCATGGTATTTTACCGTTTTGGTGCGGTTTGGTACCGTATGGCTGTACTTGTATGGTATTGTACCGTTTTGGTGTGGTTTGGTACCATATAGAGGTTCTCGTACGGTATTGTACCATTTTGGTGTTGTTTTTTACCGTATGGATGTACTTGTACAATATTGTACCCTTTTGGTGTGGTTTTTTACCGTAGGATGGTACTCCTGCGGTATTGTACCATTTTTTTGTGATTTGGTACCGTATGGATGTAAACATATGGTATTGTACCATTTTGGTGTTGTTAGGTGCCGGGTAGAGGTTCTCGTACGGTATTGTACCGTTTTGGTGTGGTTTGGTACCGTATGGAGGTACTCCTACGGTATTGTACCGTTTTGGTGTGGTTGTGTACCGTATGGATGTACTCGTATTGTGTTGTACCGTTTTGGTGTGGTTTAGTACCGTATGGATGTAAACGTATGGTATTGTACCGTTTTTGTGTGGTTTGGTAGTGTATAGAGGTACTCGTACGGTATTGTACCGTTTTGTTGTGGTTTGGTACCGTATGGATGTAAACATATGGTATTGTACCATTTTGGTGTGGCTTGGTACCGTACAGAGGTTCTCGTACGGTATTGTACCGTTTTGGTGTTGTTTGGTACCGTATGAAGGTACTCCTACGGTATTGTACCATTTTGGTGTTGTTTGGTACCGTATGGATGTAAACATATGGTATTGTACCATTTTGTTGGGGTTTGGTGCCGTGTAGAGGTTCTCGTGCGGTATTGTACCGTTTTGGTTTGGTTTGTTACCGTATGGAGGTACTCGTACGGTATTGTACCGTTTTGGTGTGGTTTTGTACAGTATGGATGTACTCGTACGGTATTGTACTGTTTTGGTCTGGTTTTGTACTGTATGGAGGTACTCGTACGGTACTGTACCGTTTTGGTGTGGTTTGGTACCGTATGGATATACTCTTATGGTATTGTACCATTTTGGTGTGGTTTGGTACCGTATAAAGGTTCTCGTATGGTATTGTACCATTTTGGTGTGGTTTGGTACCGTATAGAGGTTCTCGTACGGTATTGTACCTTTTGGGTGTGGTTTGTACTGTATGAGTACTCGTACGATATTCGGTATTGTACCTTTTTTGTGTGGTATGGTACTGTATAGAGGTTCTCGTACGGTATTGTACCTTTTTGGTGTGGTTTTGTACTGTTTGAGTACTCGTACGATATTCAACCGTGTTGGTGTGGTTTTGTACCGTATGGAGGTACTCGTACGGTATTGTACCGTTTTGGTGTGGTTTTGTACCGTATGGATGTATTCGTATGGTGTTGTACTGTTTTGGTATGGTTTGGTAGCTTATAGAGGTTCTTGTACAGTATTGTACCGTTGTGGCGTGGTTTGGTACCGTATGGTGGTTCTCGTACGGTATTGTACCGTGTTGGTTTTGTTTTGTACTGTATGGATGTACTCGTACAATATTGTACCGTTTTGGTGTGGTTTTGTACCATATGGTGGTACTCCTACGGTATTGTACCGTTTTGGTGTGGTTTGGTACCGTATGGATGTACTCGCATGGTATTTTACCGTTTTGGTGCGGTTTGGTACCGTATGGCTGTACTTGTATGGTATTGTACCGTTTTGGTGTGGTTTGGTACCATATAGAGGTTCTCGTACGGTATTGTACCATTTTGGTGTTATTTTTTACCGTATGGATGTACTCGTACAATATTGTACCCTTTTGGTGTGGTTTTGTACCGTAAGATGGTACTCCTGCGGTATTGTACCATTTTTTTGTGATTTGGTACCGTATGGATGTAAACATATGGTATTGTACCATTTTGGTGTTGTTAGGTGCCGTGTAGAGGTTCTCGTACGGTATTGTACCATTTTGGTGTGGTTTGGTACCGTATGGAGGTACTCGTACGGTATTGTACCGTTTTGGTGTGGTTGTGTACCGTATGGATGTACTCGTATTGTGTTGTACCGTTTTGGTGTGGTTTGGTACCTTATAGAGGTTCTTGTACGGTATTGTACCGTTGTGGTGTGGTTTAGTACCGTATGTAGGGGTGTTAGCCGAAACCGGAAAAACCGGACCGGACCGAATATTTTAAACCGGTTGAATAATTTCGATCCGGTTCCGGTTTTAAAATTTTTACAAACCAGTTTTCCGGTTCGGTTTCCGGTTTACGTCTTCTAAAAACCGGTCGAAACCGGACCGGATATATAATATAATATAATATAATATATACATATATATATTAACCTTTTTACCAATTGAGCCCTAAATTCCCAAAAAAAAATTCATTCTACGCCGCATCCCACAATCCCCTCTGTCTCAGACCTCCCACTTCTCCCAGCTCCCAGCCTCCCACCACCATTTGAATCTCTCTCTCTCTCTCTCTCTCTCTCCTACCTATCAACGAGTTCCTCGGCCAGCTGCTGTCTCTCTTCTCCTGTCAACGACGAGGAACGACCAGCGATCCATGAGGCGATCCGGCCGGCTGTCTCCCACTCTGTCCACTCACACGCAGGTTTCTCTCTCTGTCTCTCTGTCTCTGTGTTTGTTTGCTCTCTTTTTTCTCTAATCAGAACTTTTGCAAGTCCTTACGGTTTCATCGGCTGTCTCATCTCGTATGAATAGATCTGTTGTTGTTTTTGCTGTGAGGGGTGGCTTTTGATCTGTTGTTGTTTACTTGTTTCTGCTATTTTTTTTTTTTTGGTAGATGGATGATTCTGGTGTTACTGGTATTGGATCTAATAATGTTGATAATGAACCCATCACAATGGATGAACAGAGTCCGAAACGTTGTCCGAAACATAGTCCAAAACGTAGTCCGAAACGTAGTCCGAAACGTAGGGCTAATCAGTCTGAAGTCTGGGATCATTTTGAGAAATTGGAAAAGGTTGAAGGACAAAAGCAAAAGGCTGTTTGTAACCATTGTGGCCAAATATATACTTGTGATTCAAATTCTAATGGGACATCATCAATGAAAACACATATTAAGTTGATATGTAGACAGTATGAGTTTAGCCAGTACAATTTGAAGAAGAACCCAGGTAAGAGACAAAAAACTCTAGCGTTTGAACCCGTGAATGGAGGAGGCACCGGCGCGGTTCCAAAGCTTACCTCCGTTAGCTTTAGTGTGGAGGCATGTAGAAAGGCCTTGGCTGAAATGATTATTCTTGATGAGTTGCCATTTCGTTTTGTTGAGGGTCAAGGTTTTAAACGGTTCATATACGTGGTGCAAACAAAGTGGGAAAATATGCCAGGTAGATTAATGGTCGCAAAAGATTGTATGAAAATATACCAAGATGGGAAGAAATCTTTGAAAAGAGCACTTAAAGACCAACGAATTTATCTTACCACGGACACTTGGACTTCTCTTCAAAATCTTAACTATATGTGTCTCACTGCTCATTTCATTGATTGTGATTGGAAGCTTCACAAAAAAATTCTTAACTTTTGTTTAGTTCCAAACCACAAGGGAGAGACACTTGGTAAGGTGGTGGAAGAATGTTTGGTGGAATGGGGGATTGACAAATTTTTGACAATCACAATCGATAATGCAAAATCCAATGATGGCATAATTGATTTTTTGAAGAAGAAGACCAAGAAAAGAGACACCACTATTCTAGACCACGAGTATTTACATGTTAGGTGTTGTGCTCATATATTGAATTTGGTTGTATGTGAGGGGTTGAAAGATGTTGATGTGTCAATTGCAAAAGGGCACAACATTGTGAGGTATGTGAGATCCTCACCGCAAAGGTATGCCAAGTTTAGATCATGTTGTGATAAAAAAAAAATTGTTTCTAAACTTGTGCCATGTTTAGATGTTGCTACTCGTTGGAATGCAACATACTTTATGTTGGAAAGAGCTTTGATGTTTCAAAAAGCTTTTGAGAGACTGGAAGATGAAGATAATCTCTCACTTATTGTTGGTGTTAGAGAGGATGAGATTGGTGTAGAATCTGTAGATAATGAATTGGAAGGGGAAGTACATGGTGGGTTAAGTGACATTATGAATCTCGAGAAACAACATGAGAGGGGCCAAGGGAAAGGGAGAGGGAAACATGTAACACATGGTACTCCCAGTAGTGATGATTGGAATGTTGTGGAAATGTATGTTGAAGTTCTTAAGGTGTTTTACATTCTAACCGAGAAATTTTCGGGTTCTTTGTATGTGACATGCAATACATTTTTCAAAGAGATCATGACCATAAAAACTGCAATTGCTAAGTTGGAAAATAGTGATGACCCTAAGTTGAAGGTTTTGGCTAGTGGCATGAACAAAAAGTATGACAAATATTGGGGTAAGTTTGACAAAATAAACTCTTTATTGTTGTATGCCAATGTTCTTGATCCCCGTTACAAATTTGTTTATGTGAGATGGAGCTTGAACAAACACTATGAGAAAAGTATTGTTGAAAAGAAGGTTATTGAGATAAAGGAGGGGATGCTAAAGCTTTTTAATTGGTATGAGAAGAAGAGTGTTGAACATGAGAAAACACAAAATGTTGGTGAGTCCTTTAGAAGTGAGAAGAATTCAAAGGAGTATATGAATTTTTGTGAGGAAATGGACGATGAATTTGAGCGACACATGGAAGAGGAGAATAATATGGTGAGCAAATCGGAGTTAGAGAGGTATTGGTTGGAGAGTAAAGAAGACTCTAAAGTTCATGGTGATAAGTTTGATGTGTTGGCTTGGTGGAAAGTTAATTCTCCTAGGTATCCCATTCTCTCTCAAATGGTACGGGACATTCTAGCTATTCCGGTATCTACCGTTGCATCCGAATCTGCTTTTAGCACGGGAGGACGTATTCTTGATCCATACCAGACCTCTCTTTCTCCCAAAGCAGCGGAGGCCCTTATTTGTGCACAAAATTGGTTGAGGAGTCCTACTCAAATATCTCTTCGAGAAGCACTTGATGAGGTGGAGGCACTTGAATCCGGTAATACTCTTTAACTATAGCTTAACTGCATGAGTTTTGTTTTTTTAGTTCATGGTTTAACTTGTTTTGCATTATAAATTTTTCTGTCATCTTTAGAGGTTTTGGAAGCATTGAAGGAGGATGAATCATGTGTCACTTATTTGTGATAAAAAGAAAGGAGTGAAGAACAAAGAGGTAAGTTCAAATCATGTGTCACTTTCCTTTTTATTCGTTTTTCTGTACACGGGAATTGGTTGTCCAGGCTGGAATTTAATTGTTATTGTCATTTGGTTTTGTTGCTTGTTAATATGTTGCTGGAATCGGTCATAATTCAAGAACGTACTCATCCCAGTTTGTTTTTCTAATTTTTCCCTTTTTTGAATTGAATTTGCATTTTACTGCTGTTGTAATTTTAATAGTGGTGTTTTGTATATGCACTTTAATGGGAATATGTGCGCAAAAAGTAACATCAAGGTTTTAAATTCCTCCAATCTAGTCCGAGGTTATAAACTCTAGTAATTTCGATTGTCTTGATGGACTGAGAAGTGTAACCGATGCACATTCCAATGTCTTTGTAACATAGGCGCAATAAGAGGGGAGGAGAAGTTTTGGACTGATACTTTGATGACAGGGAGTAGTTGGTAACCTTTAAAAGTAGACGAACACATGTTGATGGACTGGTAGATGTTTTACTCGTCCCAGAATTGTTTACTAGATATTCGAGCTTTAAATTGAAGCTAAGGAATGCCCTAACCATATACGATATAGCAATATTAGTATAAGTATTTTGGAAGATGGGGAATAGAGCCTGGTGGGAGATAGAGAAGGTTAACGAAATATTTGAACTCTTTTTCCTTTTTCTGTTTTTTGCTACTTGGGTATCAATGGTTTTTTCTCGACAACTAAATGGTGGAACTTTTTAAATAGGGGGATTATAAATGATAAACAAAGTGGTAAAAAAATTAGCAAACAACCTCTTTATAGATGATGTTGACATGAAAATCCAGTTGTATTGTCCAGGAATCCCGGAGTTGAGGGGCACTTTAATTTCTCCTGCGAGGCAATAAAAGGAATGCATGTTAGTGTTGTTGAAATATGGAAGCATTGTGTTTCTGCATCGCCTGTTTTTATGTTGCTGTTGCTGTGGTAACAGTGTTGCTGCTGGTTGCTGTTGGATGTTGCTAATGGTGGATACTGTTGGATGTTGCTACTGGTGGATGCATTTTTTTTTTGCGCAGCTTGCTGTGTTGTTAAACATTCATTTTTTTTTCTTGTTGGGCTTGGCCCTTGGTTTGTAATTTAAAAGCCTATAAATTGTGTAATGGGCTTAATTATGTTTTTATGGGTTTTTTTGATGTATTGGGCTCAAAATCGATCCTTTTTTGTTGGGCCCAAAAAAAGTGTTGAATTATGAATTTTTGTGGGTTGAATTGTGAATTTTTTGATGTGTTGGGCCCAAAATGTGGCCCATGAATGAAAACCGGATTAACCGAATAAACCGGACCGAAACCAGTTGAACCGGTCGAAACTGGACCGGTTTTATTTCAACTGGTCCCGCTTTTAAAAATGCTCAAACCGGATAACCGGTTTCAACCGAAAAAATATCCAAAACCGGTTGAAACCGGACCGGTATCACCCCTAACCGTCTGGTGGTTCTCGTACGGTATTGTACCGTGTTGGTGTTGTTTTGTACTGTATGGATGTACTTGTACAATATTGTACCGTTCTGGTGTGGTTTTGTACCGTATGGTGGTACTCCTATGGTATTGTACCATTTTGGAGTGGTTTGGTACCGTATGGAGGTACTCGTATGGTATTGTATCGTTTTGGGGTGGTTTAGTACCGTATAAAGGTTCTTGTATGGTATTGTACCGTTTTGGTGTGGTTTTGTACCGTATGCATGTACTCTTACGCTAGTGTACCGTTTTGGTGTGGTTTTATACTGTATGGAGGTACTTGTACGATACTGTACCGTTTTGGTGTGGTTTGGTACCGTATGGATATACTCGTATGGTATTTTACCATTTTGGTGTGGCTTGATACCGTATAAAGGTTCTCGTACGGTATTGTACCACTTTGGTGTGGTTTGGTACCGTATGGATGTACTCGTATGGTATTGTACCATTTTGGTGTGGTTTGGTACCGTATGGATGTTCTCGTACGGTATTGTTCCGTTTTGGTGTGGAGTTGTACTGTATGGACGTACTCGTAAGGTATTGTACCGTTTGGGTGTGGTTTGGTACCGTATGGAGGTTCTCGTACGGTATTGTACTGTTTTGGTGTGGTTTGTACCGTATGGATGTACTCGTACATTAATTTACCATTTTTGTGTGGTTTCGTACCGTCTGTATTGTACCATTTTGCTGTGGTTTGGTACCGTATGGATGTACTCACATGGTATTGTACCGTTTTGGTGTTGTTTGGTACCGTATGGATGTACTCGTATGGTACCGTACCGTTCTGGTGTGGTTTGGTACCTTATAGACATTCTCATACGGTATTGTATCGTTTTGGTGTGGTTTGGTACCGTATAGTGGTTCTCATATGGTATTGTACCGTTTTGGTGTTGTTTTGTACCGTATGGATGTACTCGTACAATATTGTACCGTTTTGGTGTGGTTTTGTACTGTATGGTGGTACTCCTACGGTATTGTACCATTTTGGTGTGGTTTGGAACCATATGGATGTACTCGTATGGTATTGTACCGTTTTGGTGTGGTTTGGTACCGTATAGTGGTTCTCGTACGGTATTATACCATTTTGGTGTGGTTTGGCACCGTATGGATGTAAACGTATGGTATTGTACCGTTTTAGTGTGGTTTGGTACCGTATAGAGTTACTCGTACGGTATTGTACCGTTTTGGTGTGGTTTGGTACCGTATGGATGTAAACATATGGTATTATACCATTTTGGTGTGGCTTGGTACCGTACAGAGGTTCTCGTACGGTATTGTACCGTTTTGGTGTGGTTTGGTACCGTATGGAGGTACTCGTACCGTATTGTACCATTTTGGTGTGGTTTGGTACCGTATGGATGTAAACTTATGGTATTGTACCATTTTGTTGGGGTTTGGTGCCGTGTTGAGGTTCTCGTGCGGTAGTGTACAGTTTTGTTTTGGTTTGGTACCGTATGGAGGTACTCGTACGGTATTGTACCGTTTTGGTGTGGATTGGTACCGTATGGATGTACTCGTATGGTATTGTACCTTTTTGGTGTGGTTTTGTACCGTATAGAGGTTCTCGTACGGTATTGTACCTTTTTGGTGTGGTTTTGTACTGTATGAGTACTCGTACGATATTCAACTGTTTTGGGGTGGTTTTGTACCGTATGGAGGTACTCGTACGGTATTGTACCGTTTTGGTGTGGTTTGGTACAGTATGGATGTACTCGTATGGTATTGTACTGTTTAAGGTGTGGTTTGGTGACATATAGAAGTTTTCGTACGGTATTGTACCATTTTAGTATGGTTTGGTACCGTATGGAGGTTCTCGTATGGTGTTGTATCGTTTTGGTGTGGTTTTGTACCGTATGGATGTACTCGTACATTATTTTACCGTTTGGGTGTGGTCTTGTACCGTATGGAGGTACTAGTACTGTATTGTACCGTTTTGGTGCGCTTTGGTACCGTATGGATGTACTCGCATGGTATTGTACCATTTTGGTGCGGTTTGGTACAGTATGGCTGTACTTGTATGGTATTGTACCGTTTTGGTGTGGTTTGGTACCATATAGAGGTTCTCGTACGGTATTGTACCGTTTTGGTGTGGTTTTGTACAGTATGGATCTACTCGTACGCTATTGTACTGTTTTGGTTTATTTTGTACTGTATGGAGGTACTCGTACGGTACTGTACCGTTTTTGTGTGGTTTGTTACCGTATGGATATACTCGTATGGTATTGTACCATTTTGGTGTGATTTTGTACCGTATAAAGGTTCTCGTACAGTATTGTACCATTTTGGTGTGGTTTGGTACCGTATGGATGTACTCGTTTGGTATCGTACCTTTTTGGTGTGGTTTTGTACTGTACGAGTACTCGTACGATATTCAACCGTTTTGGTGTGGTTTTGTACCGTATGGAGGTACTCTTACGGTATTGTACCGTTTTGGTGTGGTTTGGAACCGAATGGATGTACTCGTATGGTATTGTACCGTTTGGGTGTGGTTTGGTACCAAATTGAGGTTTTCGTACGGTATTGTACCGTTTTAGTATGGTTTGGTACTGTATGGAGGTTCTCGTATGGTATTGTATCGTTTTGGTGTGGGTTGTACCGTATGGATGCACTCGTACATTATTTTACCGTTTGGGTGTGGTTTTGTACCGTATGGAGGTACTCGTACTGTATTGTACCTTTTTGGTGTGGTTTGGTACAGTATGGATGTACTCGCATGGTATTGTACCGTTTTGGTACGGTTTGGTACCGTATGGCAGTACTTGTATGGTATTGTACCGTTTTGGTGTGGTTTGGTACCGTATAGAGGTTCTCGTACGGTATTGTACCATTTTGGTGTTGTTTTGTACCGTATGGATGTACTCGTACAATATTGTACCCTTTTTGTGTGGTTTTGTACATTAAGATGGTACTCCTACGGTATTGTACCGTTTTGGTGTGATTTGGTACCGTATGGATGTAAACATATGGTATTGTACCATTTTGGTGTTGTTAGGTGCCGTGTAGAGGTTCTCGTACGGTATTGTACCGTTTTGGTGTGGTTTGGTACCGTATGGAGGGACTCGTACGATATTGTACCGTTTTGGTGTGGTTTTGTACCGTATGGATGTACTCGTATGGTGTTGTACCGTTTTGGTGTGGTTTGGTACCTTATAGAGGTTCTTGTACGGTATTGTACCGTTGTGGTGTGGTTTGGTACCGTATGGTGGTTCTCGTACGGTATTGTACCGTGTTAGTGTTGTTTTGTATTGTATGGATGTATTCGTACAATATTGTACCGTTTTAGTGTGATTTTGAACCGTATGGTGGTACTCCTCCGGTATTGTACCGTTTCGGTGTGGTTTGGTACCGTATGGATGTACTCGTATGGTATTGTACCGTTTTGGTGTGGTTTGGTACCGTATAGAGGTTCTCGTATGGTATTGTACCGTTTTGGTGTGGTTTTGTACCGTATGCATGTACTCTTACGCTAGTGTACCGTTTTGGTGTGGTTTTCTACTGTATGGAAGTACTTGTACGGTACTGTACCGATTTGGTTTGGTTTGGCACCGTATGGATATATTCTTATGGTATTTTAATACCGTATAAAGGTTCTCGTACGGTATTGTACCATTTTGGTGTGGTTTGGTACCGTATGGATGTACTCGTAAGGTATTGTACCGTTTTGGTGTGGTTTGGTACCGTATGGATGTTCTCGTACGGTATTTTTTCGTATTGGTGTGGTTTTGTACTGTATGGACGTACTCGTAAGATATTGTACCGTTTGGGTGTCGTTTGGTACCATACGGAGGTTCTCGTACGGTATTGTACTATTTTGGTGTGGATTTGTACCGCATGGATGTACTCGTACATTAATTTACCCTTTTTTTGTTGTTTTGTACCGTCTGTATTGTACCATTTTTGTGCGGTTTGGTACCGTATTGATGCACTCGCATGGTATTGTACCGTTTTGGTGTGGTTTGGTACCTTATAGATGTACTCGTATGGTATTGTACCGTTTGGGTGTGGTTGGGTACCTTACTGTGGTTCTTGTACGGTATTGTACTATTTTGGTGTGGTTTGGTACCGTATAGTGGTTCTCGTACGGTATTGTACCGTTTTGGTGTTGTTTTGTACCGTATGAATGTACTCGTACAATATTGTACCATTTTGGTGTTGTTTTGTACCCTATGGTGGCACTCCTACGGTATTGTACCGTTTTGGTATGGTTTGGTACCGTATAGTGGTTCTCATACGGTATTATACAATTTTTGTTTGGTTTGGTACCGTATGGATGTAAACGTGTGGTTTTGTTCCGTTTTAGTGTGGTTTTGTAACGTATGGATGTAAACATATGGTATTGTACCATTTTTGTGTGGCTTGGTACCGTATAAAGGTTCTCTTACGGTATTGTACCGTTCTGGTGTGGTTTGGTACCGTATGGAGGTACTCATACGGTATTGTACCATTTTGGTGTGGTTTGGTACAATATGGATGTTCTCGTAGGTTATTGTTCCGTTTTGGTACTGTATGGACGTACTCGTAAGGTATTGTACCGTTTTTGTGTCGTTTGGTACCGTACGGAGGTTCTCGTACGGTATTGTACTATTTTTGTGTGGTTTTGTACCGTATGGATGTACTCGTACATTAATTTACCATTTTGGTGTGGTTTTGTACCGTCTGTATTGTACCATTTTTGTGTGGTTTGGTACCGTCCGGATGTACTCGCATGGTATTGTACCGTTTTGGTGTGGTTTGGTACCGTATGGATGTACTAGTATGGTATTGTACCATTTTAGTGTGGTTTGGTACCGTATAGTGGTTCTCGTACGGTATTATATCATTTTGGTGTGGTTTGGTACCGTATGGAGGTACTCGTACGGTATTGTACCGTTTGGGTGTGGTTTGGTACCGTATGGATGTACACATATGGTATTGTACCATTTTGTTGGGGTTTGGTGCCGTGTAGAGGTTCTCGTGCGGTATTGTACCGTTTTGTTTTGGTTTGGTACCGTATGGAGGTACTCGTATGGTATTGTACCGTTTTGGTGTGGTTTTGTACAGTATGGATGTACTCGTACGCTATTTTACTCTTTTGGTGTGGTTTTGTACTGTATGGAGGTACTCGTACGGTACTATACCGTGTTGTTGTGGTTTGGTACCATATGGATATACTCGTTTGGTATTGTACCATTTTGGTGTGACTTGGTGCCGTATAAAGGTTCTCGTACGGTATTGTACCATTTTTGTGAGGTTTGGTACCGTATGGATGTACTCGTATGGTATTGTACCGTTTCGGTGTGGTTTGGTACCTTATAGAGGTTCTTGTACGGTATCGTACCGTTTTGGTGTGGTTTGGTACCGTATGGATGTAAACGTATGGTATTGTACCATTTTAGTGTGGTTTGGTACCGTAAAGTGGTTCTCGTATAGTATTATACCATTTTGGTGTGGTTTGGTACCGTATGGATGTAAACATATGGTATTTATACCGTTTTAGTGTGGTTTGGTACCGTATAGTAGTTCTCGTACGGTATTATACCATTTTGGTGTGGTTTGGTACAGTATGGATGTAAACATATGGTATTGTACCGTTTTAGTGTGGTTTGGTACCGAATAGAGGTACTCGTATGGTATTGTGCCATTTTGTTGTGGTTTGGAACCGTATGGATGTACTCGTATGGTATTGTCCCGTTTTGGTGTGGTTTGGAACCGTATAGTGGTTCTCGTACGGTATTATAACATTTTGGTGTAGTTTGGCACCGTATGGATGTAAACGTATGGTATTGTACCGTTTAAGTGTGGTTTGGTACCGTATAGTGGTTCTCGTACGGTATTATACCATTTTGGTGTGGTTTGGTGCCGTGTGGATGTAAACGTATACTATTGTACCGTTTTAGTGTGGTTTGGTACCGTATAGTGGTTCTCGTACGGTATTATACCATTTTGGTGTGGTTTGGTACCGTATGGAGGTACTCGTACGGTATTGTACCATTTTGGTGTGGTTTGGTACCGTATGGACGGAAACATATGGAGGTTCTCGTGCAGTATTGTACCGTTTTGTTTTTGTTTGGTACCGTATGGATGTACTCGTACGGTATTGTACCGTTTTGGTGTGGTTTTGTACAGTATGGAGGTACTCGTACGGTACTGTACCGTGTTGGTGTTGCTTGGTACCGTATGGATATACTTGTATGGTATTGTACCATTTTGGTGTGATTTGGTATCGTATAAAGGTTCTCATACGGTATTGTAC
Organism: Rhododendron vialii; assembly: GCF_030253575.1. Taxonomy (NCBI): domain Eukaryota; kingdom Viridiplantae; phylum Streptophyta; class Magnoliopsida; order Ericales; family Ericaceae; genus Rhododendron; species Rhododendron vialii. The sequence continues at coordinate 6,823,341 of NC_080567.1, forward strand.
GATTTTTGTGTGGTTTGGTACCGTATGGATGTACTCGTATGGTATTGTACCTTTTTGGTGTGATTTGGTACTGTATAGAGGTTCTCGTACGATATTGTACCTTTTTGGTGTGGTTTTGTACTGTATGAGTACTCGTACGATATTCAACCGTTTTGGCGTGGTTTGGTACCGTATGGAGGTACTCACACAGTATTGTACCGTTTTGGTGTGGTTTTGTACCTTATGGATGTACTCGTATGGTGTTGTACCATTTTGGTGTGGTTTGGTACCGTATGGAGGTTCTCGTATGGTATTGTACTGTTTTGGTGTGGTTTTGTACCCTATGGATGTACTCGTACATTAATTTACCGTTTTTGTGTTGTTTTGTACCGTCCGTATTGTAACATTTTGGTGTGGTTTAGTACCGTATGGTTGTACTCGCGCGGTATTGTACCGTTTTGGTGTGGTTTGGTACCTTATAGAGGTTCTTGTACGGTATCGTACCATTTTGGTGTGATTTGGTACCTTATAGAGGTTCTTGTACGGTATTGTAACATTTTGGTGTGGTTCGGTACCGTATAGTGGGTCTCGTACGGTATTGTACCATTTTGGTGTTGTTTTGTACCGTATGGATGTACTCGTACAATATTGTACCATTTTCGTGAGGTTTTGTACCGTATGGTGGTACTCCTACGGTATTGTACCATTTTGGTGTGGTTTGGAACCGTATGGATGTACTCGTATGGTATTGTACCGTTTTGGTGTGGTTTGGTACCGTATAGTAGTTCTCGTACGGTATTATACTATTTTGGCGTGCTTTGGTGCCATTTGGATGTAAACGTATGGTATTGTACCGTTTTGGTCTGGTTTGGTACCGTATAGTGGTTCTCGTACAGTATTATATCATTTTGGTGTGGTTTGGTACCGTATGGAGGTACTCGTACGGTATTGTACCATTTTGGTGTGGTTTGGTACCGTATGGATGTACACATATGGTATTGTACCATTTTGTTGGGGTTTGGTGCCGTGTAGAGGTTCTCGTGCGCTATTGTACCGTTTTGTTTTGGTTTGGTACCGTATGGAGGTACTCATACGGTATTGTACCATTTTGGTGTGGTTTTGTACAGTATGGATGTACTCGTACGCTATCGTACTCTTTTGGTGTGGTTTTGTACTGTATGGAGGTACTCGTACGGTACTGTACCGTTTTGGTGTGGTTTGGTACTGTATGGATATACTCGTATGGTATTGTACCATTTTGGGGTGACTTGGTACCGTATAAAGGTTCTCGTATGGTATTGTACCATTTTGGTGTGGTTTGGTACCGTATGGATGTACTCGTATGGTATTGTACCGTTTGGGTGTAGTTTGGTACCGTATGGAGGTTCTCGTACGGTATTGTACTGTTTTGTTGTGGTTTTGTACGTTATGGATGTACTCGTACATTAATTTACCGTTTTTGTGTTGTTTTGTACCGTCCGTATTGTACCATTGTTGTGTGGTTTAGTACCGTATGGATGTACTCGCATGGTATTGCACCGTTTTGGTGTGGTTTGGTACCGTATAGAGGTTCTGGTACGATATTGTACCGTTTTGGTGTGGTTTGGTGCCGTATAGTCGTTCTCGAACGGTATTGTACCGTTTTAGTGTGGTTTGGTACCGTATAGAGGTACTCGTACGGTATTGTACCGTTTTAGTGTGGTTTGGTACCGTATGGATGTAAACATATGGTATTGTACCATTTTTGTGTGGCTTGGTACCGTATAGAGGTTCTCGTACAGTATTGTACAGTTTTTGTGTGGTTTGGTACCGTATGGAGGTACTCGTACTGTATTGTACCATTTTGGTGTTGTTTGGTACCGTATGAATGTAAACATATGGTATTGTATCATTTTGTTGGGGTTTGGTGCCGTGTAGTGGTTCTCGTGCGGTATTGTACCGTTTTGGTTTGGTTTGTTACCGTATGGAGGTACTCGTACGGTATTTTTACAGTTTTGGTGTGGTTTTGTATAGTATGGATGTACTCGTACGCTATTGTACTATTTTGGTGTGGTTTTCAACTGTATGGAGGTACTCGTACGGTACTGTACCATTTTTGTGCGGTTTAGTACCGTATGGATATACTCGTTTGGTATTGTACCATTTTGGTGTGGTTTGGTACCGTACGGATGTACTCCTATGGTATTGTACCTTTTTGGTGTGGTTTGGTACCGTATAGAGGTTCTTGTACGGTATTGTACCTTTGTGGTGTGGTTTTGTACAGTATGAGTACTCGTACGATATTCAACCGTTTTGGTGTGGTTTTGTACCGTATGGAGGTACTCGTACGGTATTTTACCGTTTTTGTGTGGTTTGGTACCGTATGGATCTACTCGTATGGTATTGTACCGTTTGGGTGTGGTTTGGTACCATATAGAGGTTTTCGTACGGTATTGTACTGTTTTAGTATGGTTTGGTACCGTATGGAGGTTCTTGTATGGTATTGTATCGTTTTGGTGTGGTTTTGTACCGTATGGATGTACTCGTACACTATTTTACCGTTTGGGTGGGGTTTTGTACCGGATGGAGGTACTCGTACTGTATTGTACCATTTTGGTGTCATTTGGTACCGTATGGATGTACTCGCATGGTATTGTACCGTTTTGGTGCGGTTTGGTACAGTATGGCTGTACTTGTATGGTATTGTACCGTTTTGGTGTGGTTTGGTATCCTATAGAGGTTCTCGTAAGGTATTGTACCGTTTTGGTGTTGTTTTGTACCGTATGGATGTACTCGTACAATATTGTACCCTTTTGGTGTGGTTTTTTACCGTATGATGGTACACCTACGGTATTGTACCGTTTTAGTGTGATTTGGTACCGTATGGATGTAAACATATGGTATGGTACCATTTTGGTGTGGTTTGGTGCCGTGTAGAGGTTCTAGTACGTATTGTACCGTTTTGGTGTGGTTTGGTACCGTATGGAGGTACTCGGACAGTATTGTACCGTTTTGGTGTGGTTTTGTACCGTATGGATGTACTCTTACGCTAGTGTACCGTTTTGGTATGGTTTTATACTGTATGGAGGTACTCGTACGGTACTGTACCATTTTGGTGTGGTTTGGTGCAGTATGCATGTTCTCGTACGGTATTGTTCCGTTTTGGTGAGGTTTGGTACTGTATGGACGTACTCGAAAGGTTTTGTACCATTTGGGTGTCGTTTGGTACCGTATCGAGGTTCTCGTACGGTATTGTACTGTTTTGGTGTAGTTTTGTTCCGTATGGTTGTACTCGTACATTAATTTACCGTTTTTGTGTGGTTTTGTACCGTCTGTATTGTACCATTTTTGTGTGGTTTGGTACCGTATGGATGTACTCGCATGGTATTGTACCGTTTTGGTGTGGTTTGGTACCGTAAGGATGTACTCGTGCGGTATTGTACCGTTTTGGTTTGGTTTGGTACCGTATGGAGGTACTCGTACGGTATTGTACCGTTTTGTTGTGGTTTTGTACAGTATGGATGTACTCGTACGCTATTGTACTGTTTTGGTTTGGTTTTCAACTGTATGGAGGTACTCGTACGGTACTGTACCGTTTTGGTGTGGTTTGGTACCGTACGGATATACTCGTATGGTATTGTACCATTTTGGTGTAGTTTGGTACCGTATAATGGTTCTCGTACGGTATTGTACCATTTTGGTGTGGTTTGGTACCGTATGGATGTACTCGTACGGTATTGTACCTTTTTGGTGTGGTTTGGTACCGTATAGAGGTTCTCGTACGGTATTGTACCTTTTTGGTGTGGTTTTGTACTGTATGAGTACTCGTACGATATTCAACCGTGTTGGTGTGGTTTTGTACCGTATGGAGGTACTCGTACGGTATTGTACCGTTTTGGTGTGGTTTGGTACCATATGGATGTACTCGTATGATATTGTACCGTTTGGGTGTGATTTGGTACCATATTGAGGTTTTCGTACGGTATTGTACTGTTTTAGTATGGTTTGGTACCGTATGGAGGTTCTCGTATGCTATTGTATCGTTTTGGTGTGGTTTTGTACCGTATGGATGTACTCGTACACTATTTTATCGTTTGGGTGTGGTTTTGTACCAGATGGAGGTACTCGTACTGTATTGTACCATTTTGGTGTCATTTGGTACCGTATGGATGTACTCGCATGGTATTGTACCGTTTTGGTGCGGTTTGGTACCGTATGGCTGTACTTGTATGATATTGTACCGTTTTGGTGTGGTTTGGTACCATATAGAGGTTCTCGTACGGTATTCTACCATTTCGGTGTTGTTTTGTACCGTATGGTTGTACTCGTACAATATTGTACCCTTTTGGTATGGTTATGTACCGTATGATGGTACTCCTACGGTATTGTACCGTTTTAGTGTGATTTGGTATCGTATGGATGTAAACATATGGTATTGTACTATTTTGGTGTGGTTTGGTGCCGTGTAGAGGTTGTCGTACGTATTGTACCGTTTTGGTGTGGTTTGGTACCGTATGGAGGTACTCGTATGGTATTGTTCCATTTTGGTGTTGTTTTGTACCGTATGGATGTACTCTTACGCTAGTGTACCGTTTTGGTGTGGTTTTATACTGTATGGAGGTACTCGTACAGTACTGTACCGTTTTGGTGTGGTTTGGTACCGTATGGATATACTCGTATGGTATTGTACTATTTTCGTGTGGTTTGGTACCGTATAAATGTTCTCGTACGGTATTGTACCATTTTGGTGTGGTTTGGTACCGTATGGAGGTACTCGGACAGTATTGTACCGTTTTGGTGTGGTTTTGTACCATATGGATGTACTCTTACGCTAGTGTACCGTTTTGGTATGGTTTTATACTGTATGGAGGTACTCGTACGGTACTGTACCATTTTGGTGTGGTTTGGTGCAGTATGCATGTTCTCGTACGGTATTGTTCCGTTTTGGTGAGGTTTGGTACTGTATGGACGTACTCGAAAGGTTTTGTACCATTTGGGTGTCGTTTGGTACCGTATCGAGGTTCTCGTACGGTATTGTACTGTTTTGGTGTAGTTTTGTTCCGTATGGATGTACTCGTACATTAATTTACCGTTTTTGTGTGGTTTTGTACCGTCTGTATTGTACCATTTTTGTGTGGTTTGGTACCGTATGGATGTACTCGCATGGTATTGTACCGTTTTGGTGTGGTTTGGTACCGTAAGGATGTACTCGTGCGGTATTGTACCGTTTTGGTTTGGTTTGGTACCGTATGGAGGTACTCGTACGGTATTGTACCGTTTTGTTGTGGTTTTGTACAGTATGGATGTACTCGTACGCTATTGTACTGTTTTGGTTTGGTTTTCAACTGTATGGAGGTACTCGTACGGTACTGTACCGTTTTGGTGTGGTTTGGTACCGTACGGATATACTCGTATGGTATTGTACCATTTTGGTGTAGTTTGGTACCGTATAATGGTTCTCGTACGGTATTGTACCATTTTGGTGTGGTTTGGTACCGTATGGATGTACTCGTATGGTATTGTACCTTTTTGGTGTGGTTTTGTACTGTATGAGTACTCGTACGATATTCAACCGTGTTGGTGTGGTTTTGTACCGTATGGAGGTACTCGTACGGTATTGTACCGTTTTGTTGTGGTTTGGTACCGTATGGATGTACTCGTATGGTATTGTACCGTTTGGGTGTGGTTTGGTACCATATTGAGGTTTTCGTACGGTATTGTACTGTTTTAGTATGGTTTGGTACCGTATGGAGGTTCTCGTATGCTATTGTATCGTTTTGGTGTGGTTTTGTACCGTATGGATGTACTCGTACACTATTTTATCGTTTGGGTGTGGTTTTGTACCGGATGGAGGTACTCGTACTGTATTGTACCATTTTGGTGTCATTTGGTACCGTATGGATGTACTCGCATGGTATTGTACCGTTTTGGTGCGGTTTGGTACCGTATGGCTGTACTTGTATGATATTGTACCGTTTTGGTGTGGTTTGGTACCATATAGAGGTTCTCGTACGGTATTCTACCATTTTGGTGTTGTTTTGTACCGTATGGATGTACTCGTACAATATTGTACCCTTTTGGTGTGGTTATGTACCGTATGATGGTACTCCTACGGTATTGTACCGTTTTAGTGTGATTTGGTATTGTATGGATGTAAACATATGGTATTGTACTATTTTGGTGTGGTTTGGTGCCGTGTAGAGGTTGTCGTACGTATTGTACCGTTTTGGTGTGGTTTGGTACCGTATGGAGGTACTCGTACGGTATTGTTCCATTTTGGTGTGGTTTTGTACCGTATGGATGTACTCTTACGCTAGTGTACCGTTTTGGTGTGGTTTTATACTGTATGGAGGTACTCGTACAGTACTGTACCGTTTTGGTGTGGTTTGGTACCGTATGGATATACCCGTATGGTATTGTACCATTTTCGTGTGGTTTGGTACCGTATAAATGTTCTCGTACGGTATTGTACCATTTTGGTGTGGTTTGGTACCGTATGGATGTACTCGTATGGTATTGTACCGTTTTGGTGTGGTTTGGTACCGTATAGAGGTTCTCGTACGGTATTGTACCTTTTTGGTGTGATTTTGTATTGTATGAGTACTCCTATGATATTCTACCGTTTTGGTGTGGGTTTGTACCATATGGAGGTACTCGTATAGTAATGTACCATTTTGGTGTTGTTTGGTACCGTATGGATGCACTCGTTTGGTATTGTACTGTTTGTGTGTGGTTTGGTACCATATAGAGGTTTTCGTATGGAATTGTACCGTTTTAGTGTGGTTTGGTACCGTATGGAGGTTCTCATACGGTATTGTACCGTTTTGGTATGGTTTTGTACCGTATGGATGTACTCGACGATATTGTACCGTGAACGTGCCGATTTGACCGGTATAAACCAAATTCAAACCCATGAGCGTCGCCGGGAGAACTATAGGCACCACATTCCTCCGAGTTCCCATCTAAGTAGCAACGCTCACTAGCAAGGGACTAACTTGTCCATTTGGGGACACCAGCAGATAGGCGGCCAGCACATAGATTGCCAAGGCAAACCGACGTCGGGCCTGCACTGCAATGTTCTCCGTATTACCTTCCAAGCCGTACCATTCCATTAGTCTCATGACATTGAGCTAGCCACCATTTAGCAAGCTCTCTGCTGCCCCTCGGGAAATGTTAAGGAAGGACTTCAGTAGCTTAGACATGCTCTGACGATACTGCGGCACGATGATCATGCTAGAGGCGAAACCTTGGAGGTATGCTTGGAACTCCTCCATTATCGAACACTTCTCGTTATCTCAGAATCTGAACACGTGGACATCGGGATATCCCAGAACCGTAAAGCTGCCTTCAAGATTTTGGGGTGAAGCCTCATGTTTTGAAGGAAACGAAAAGCAGCCAGGCCGTGGGACCGAAAAGATAACCAGTCTCCTACAACAAATGTTTCTAGCCATGGACCGATCAAGATTGGCAAATGGTTCACCATTATGGATGCTGTGAAGGCTTTGGTTATTGGAGGTGTAGTTTACTTTTGCAGTGAACATCTCCATTTTATAGCCAAAAGATATGAAAATATCCATCCAAGGTGAAATATCAAGGCAAAGGTGGCACACTCCCTTCAATGCAAGGTTGCACTTGTGCTCTGTCTAGAAAGTTGTGCAGGACGACTACGGGTGATGACGAGGCCTTTGGCCCATTAGTTTTAAGTATGGTCAAAAGTGGCAACTGCAGTAGGACTACATCTACATGCGTCGATATAGGATCCGCGCGCGCATATTATGTTACACGCGCATTGGTTTATAGACCACGCACACTGATTTGATTTACACCAGCAAAAAAATAGCCTACTGCCTTGGGCTGTGATTTTTCACTTTTCGTCCTAGGCCTTATTTTGGACTTTTTAACACATCCACCAAGTCATCATGGTTACACACGACTGTGTCGAAGCGTTGGTTCCGCAGTTTTGAACCAAATGAAGGATTCGGACCCTCGAAGGGGATTTCAAGCTATGATTAGTATTTCATAGTATCGGAATTAGTTCTTTGAACTTTTTGGCAAGATTCTTCATGCTGTACATTCCGTTCTTTTATTGAACAAGCCAGGCATAAACGCTTTATAGTAGTTTAAAGAAAACATCAAAAAGCAAAGGGAAAATGCTTGAGAATGCCCAACGGCCCTCAAACTTATTCTAGAATATAATGAGATTATCAGAAACTCAGTAGTAACCCCCTGATCTTGCTTTAACTTCTTTGTGAAGCTAGTTTACATAACGGCTCTCCAGCCATGTCGTGAAATTCGAAAGGGGTCCCTCATGTACTCGATCACTCCAACTGCACCGGTAGTCGTGTAGTGTTCGAACGTTGAAGTTGGGAAGTTGGAAGTTCTCAATCCCAGCCCGATGCAAGCCCTGGCTCATGCCAAGTTGACAGGGTATACGGCCCGGGATATAGAAAATAAAGCTCGCCAGGTCGGCGATTACCATTCTTTCAAAGCCCGCGGAATTCACTACCTTGTTTGGCAAATCTAACCAAGGGCACCTCTAGACGATGTCTTCTGACTGCATGTCATTCAGGGAAACGAACCATTCTTGTATTCCTTGTTCAGGATACAACATCTGTCTTTCAAACATGCGTCTTGGAAAGTGTTTCCAGCTCGCCTGTGGTGCTTTGAGCAAATCCTACCTTGTCTGAAAGCCATATAAATATGAGTGAAAAGACAAGTAAGGAACCAGATAAAGCCTGAGTAAAAAGACAAGTAAGGATCTAGAGAGAGCCTTGTCCGAGAGTCGAGGTAAAATGAGAAAGTGCAAAAACCAAAAAAAGGTGAGCTGAGAGATATCCATACCTAGAGGAAGAGTGGGCTACCGCTAAATGCATTCGATTGGCCTACGCGGAATAAATCCAAGCCCATAATGGTTTCTGCAAGGACTATGGGGATTATATTCTTTCGAGCCCCCATTTGGGAAGCAATGCTCACACGTTAAGGCTGATTTTTCCGTCCGCAAGAACCAGCATATAAGCAGCCAGTGCAAAAATTGAAAGCGCAAATTGTCAGTGAGACTGCTCGACATAATTTTCCAAGACTTCGTCCCGGCCGTACAACTCGATCAGTCGTGCAACATCAAGTTCGCCGTCATGAACTATAGTTTATGTCAGCTCTTCGGAAATGTTGAGTGTCATCCGCAAGAGATGATTCATACTCTCTTGAAGTGGGCGGACAACAAGTACATGAGAGTTGGCAAAACCTTTGAGATACGCTTGAAATTCCTCAACTGTCGGGCACAATTCATCGTTGTCGAACTGGAAGACATGCATGACTAGATCCCAGTATGAAAGAGCAGCCCTGAGGAGTTCAAGATGTGGCCTCACATGTCGAAGGTCTCGGATGGAGGCCAGACTTCGTGATCGGGAACTCGCCCAATCGATGGTTTCGAACCTCGCTAACCAAGGTTCAAGCAAGGTTGGTGTAGGGAGGTATTCCCGAATAGGCAGAAATAAGGCCTGAACACGCGGAACGTGGCACAACAGAGATAACCGCCGAGCAGGACGTTGGTCGGAGATTCAGGAAAGTTATACTAACTCTTGGTCCAGTAGACATGAGAAGTTATTGGACCAAGTAGTTTGTTCGGCAACAAAAGGGCCGAACAGGAGGAGAGCTCCTGAGTAGATATTGGTCTAAGTAGTTGATAAAAGGACTAGTTACATGTGAAGTAAAACTGGTCCAGGCAGTCTGTTCGGCGATGAGATAGCCGAACAAGGAAAGAAATCCAATCAAGTGCTGAAGCAGAGGGAATACTCTAGGAGGTTCCAGAACAATGATATTCCGTAAAGATATGGGATCCCGAGAATGTAGGATCCAGAAAAGATACCCAACGGGAATGGGATATTCGGCCAGTTATGGAAAAGAGTCCTAAAAGGACTAGGGTAGTGAACTGATAAGGGAACGAGAATCCAAGATATCCTCGGTTTCCTATACGAGATAGGAATCCTAAGGCAACAGGGATGCTTGGGCGGCAAGCATCTATGATTCTATAAATACGAGGTAAACCTAGAGGCAAAAGGTATGCAAAACATTGCATTCATACGATACTTCATATTGATATTTAGGGTTTTCTGCTAAGTACGTGAGACTAACTTAGGCATCGGAGGGCCTTTGCCACGAGAGGCAAAGGTGCACTCACCCCTTGTCTGTTTTGTAGATTAGGGTTCCGACGAGAAGCTAGGCTTTCGGTCAAGAAGCACGTGAAGCTGTTATACCATCATATTGCTATTTACACAAGGCAGTTTTTGTTCACTTACAATTGGGACCGTCTATGGGAAACGAAAGAGTTCCCTTTGAAATACGACCATGGTGGCAGTAGATCCAGCAACACCACACGTCTCTAACTTAGCTGGTATATGAAAACTTTTGATATTCACCAAAACTTCTGATAGCTGTGCTAATCCTTAGATGGTAACAAAGTGGTGGATTAGGATGTTCACCATCTATATATATGAATCTGAAAAACTAATGGATTAACCGCCATAAGACATCTATGAGCAATCATACTCGTCTTTTCCTTCATCAGTTCATCACTAGATAGTTAAACAAGTACTCTAGAGCTTGTATTAAATAACACAGTTCATACACATACAAAAAAAACCCATCAAACACATATATCCATTACTACATAGCCAAATAAAAAAATTTATCGAACAAAAGAAACATAAGAAGCAAGTCTCTGCTACTAAGAGTACCACAATTTCAACATATAAACTAGGCAACAAATTCTTATAGCAATTAGTTCTTTAGGTAGAAATATCATCCACCTCTTTAACTTCAAACTACGATATCACAGTTTCATAGTTTACTAAAAAGTTTGTTCGGGCAGCCAATTCTAGCTCCAAAACAGGACCCACATCGTCAACAACACAATTGTCGATCCTTTTATAAGTGTTCAATTTACTATAATTAGTTTCTTCCAAAGAAACGCCACTTGCCTTTTAACGTCCGATCACACGGCAAGCATTTTTATTGGTCAAGTTTACAGCAAAAGTACAATTAAAACACCCATACAACTATGACACTAATGCACTTAGCCGTAATTTCAATACACATAGGAAGCATTTTTAATAAAATGGGTATTTTAAACTCAACCCATGCACTTTCCGTGGTCCTAATTTCGACACACATCAGAAGCATTTTTATCATTTGCAGAACTACCCTTAGAATACCCATTTAATGGCTCCTTGTAACCCAGTTTGCCTTAAAAATGAAAGAACTACATCAAGAACTATGAAAAATTATGCATTGTCCTCGTGTCTTTGACTCGATAATTAAAAGAATTTGACACTTAAGCAGTAAGCACATGACCGTTCTAGACACTTGTACCAGGGTCCACATAATATTATGTGACAGTACACTTTTTGCACTTTTCTGTGTCCTAATTTTGTTTGCCAAGTAGAATCATGATTTAGAGTGAAAAGCAGGACATACCCAATCTCCAACTACAACAATCACTAGTATTCTAGGCTAACGAAGAAGGCACTTAACCAGTACAGAATATCCGTCAATCAGTGCAAGAGTGAAGCTCCATGGGATAACTAAACCCATTACCGTCACCAAAAAGCTGCAAGTAGAACCGTTACGTGGATAAAATTAGGGAAATGTTTGAATTATTACAACACAGATTAGAAAAAGCCAAAATCAGGGCAACACACATTAGGATATCCTCAAATGGTTAACAGACAGGAAGCTGCAAATGTGAAGTGTTCCATTTTCTTCTCTTATATCTTTGTTTCTTTAAACCAATTCATGTAACCAGCCTCAATCGGTTGAGACTTAAGACTCGGTTTGATATCATTGTTTCTTGGCAGGTAAAATAAAAACACTGCACAGAAAAGAAGAAGAAGAAAATGAGAAACATATGGTAGAAATTGCAGTTCGATTGCTCGACAAAATGTCGCAATGAATAACTCTAGAAATTTCTGATTTGTAGGTTTGTAATTTTGTTTACCCATTACTCCAACGGCTTTATGTCCTCGTTATGAGAACTTAACACACTTAGCAACTTTCTCTAGACCCTTAACTAGCCAACACACTATCCCTATTACGATGGCAACATGGATAAAAAGAAAAAAAAAATAAAGATGGTTGCATTGATATCTCCAAATTCAACCAAAGTAAAGATGTAAGCAATCAACTGAAGAACATCTATTGATAATCGAACACACAGAGGCACAAATGATTTGAACAATCACATAAATCCTAGCCACGCACACTAACTAAATCTTTTATAAGCCTAGATTGGCATGCAAAATCGGGTATTATAAAGGGGAGAAAATAGAGTACCCATGTGATTTTTCTAGGGAATCATATGAAGAAAATATTAACAAACCAAAATGGCTTGAATAATGAGATTAAATGGAACAGCTACTCCCTTGTATACATCCTTATAGAGTTGTAGTACTATGTACTCACTCTCATACCTATTTGAAATCTTACAGAGGTTTGGAAGATCCAGAAGTGCTTTTTACCATTTCTTTTCCTTGCCTTTTTTTCCACCAGAAACCACCGCACAAACCATAGCCGACAAAGGCAGCAATCCTTGATACAAAACCCTAGATGGGAAATGAGAAAATTAGGGCCTGTAAATGGGGGATTTGCAAATCGAGTATAAGCATACATATATCCATACAAAGGAGGGGAGAGAAAGGATAATACCTGGTGGGGGAAACAACTACGAGAGATGCGCATCTAGAGGCGGGAGCATCGGGAGCCGTCACAACTCGGTGGTGCTAGCGGTGGTGGAAGATGTCGCTGTGCTGGCAGTGCTGTTAGCTACCCATGGCAATTTTCGGTCGCCAGGGGTCGAAGATCTGATGGAACGAGAGAGAGAGAGAGAGAGAGGAGATGTACGCCTCCATCTCTGAAATTTTTTGTAAATAGCTGTGCGATTAGCTCACAGAGGAATGGGGCTCTTGTTTTTTTGGGGGGAACGCTATTATTGAGTTAATGAAACGCTATTGCAAATTGGGCGCGAGTGTTTCCTTCTTTTTCTCCTACCAAACGCTATAATTGTATCCCTATAATAGCATTTCTAAAAAAATGCTATCAACTAATGCTATTAAAACTCATATTTGTTGTAGTGAGTGTTGCAATTTTTCAAATCTCTTGGATCTCATCATCTTCTTTGTCATAGCCATTTGGCTAGTATAGAGTTTGTTGCCATCTTATGGTGTAGGAGAAGCACTAGCTTGAGTACACAGAAGTTGAGATGTCTCAAAATACTTGTTTGCATATCACCACAATCACATGGTTGCTTGATGTGTAGTTTTGGCATTTGCATTGGCCTCTTGGCATGCACAGTTGATTTGTCTACATGAGCACCCCACTGTTTAGTCTTATCTAGACATTTCCATGGGCCTCTTTGGCCCGCGCATTTGATTCGCTTTCATGTCTTTGTGGTTGTTGTGGTTATTTGGTTTTGCATTGGTCTCTTGATCTAATACTTGATTTTTGTCTTCACTACTACATGTTGCTTGCATTATGAATGTGTTTGATTATCTGTTGGTGTGATGCCTTTTGGCTCTGAAGAGAAAAAAATAGGCAATATCTCTTGATACATTAGGTCTCTCAACCACTATGCCGCTTGACATTGCATCTCTCGATGTATTGGATCTCTCGACCACTATGCCTCTAGGCAATGCATCTCTTGATGTATTAGGTCTCTTGACCTATACACCTCTCGTTGTTGTGTCCCTTGACGCCTAAGTCTCTTGACCTACATGCCTCATGGCCTTACATCTCTTGATATGTTGTGTCTCTAGACATGTTGCGCCTCCTGTCCCCTAAATGATATTGTGGTGTACTGTGTCTCTTGACGTATTTTACTTCTTGGCATCCTTTAATGTGGTATGACCTATTTTACTCTAAGCATTCTATTAACAAAATAATGTGCACATACCTCTTACACCATTGTGTCTTGAATAATATAGCTTGCAGTGGTTGATGTCTTTGTTGCATGTCACTTGACATATGCTAATCACATGTCCAACGATTTGAAGCATGTAGTAGAATAAGTGTTACATTCTAAATTCCAAATAGAGTGCATTCCCTTGAATGAAACCTGGTGGTACACTCATAAGATTCACTAGTTGAATGCATTTTGCTATCAAATATACCCTATGTTTGCATTTGAAACAGGTTACAACCGACTCCTCAGGCTCTTGCCTTACGATTGCACCGGCTCTATGCCTCGGTTCCATCACGTTAAGCTCCAAGCTCCAACTCCTCAGACTCTTGCCTCATGACTATAATCGGCTATGCACCTCAGTTCTCTCACCTCTAGCTATTGGCCTTGTGCCCCCCATATCTCAAAGCCGACGTCCGATTGTCTTTAGTATATGGTTAGGATTCCACCCAATTACATCAATTCCTTCTAGCTCATTCGCAAGGATAGGTAATTCTACCGAGCTCCACTCAGTCAAAGTAAGAATGATCAAGAAAAGCAAACGACTCACCCACTGTGTATTGATCTACCCTAAAATTCTAAAGATGCTCTCTGCAAAATTTCTCCGGCAGCCCCGCGCTCCTTCAACTACTCTCCGCCAAAATCCTGGCCTAGCCTAGGTACGTCGCACTACGGCTCTTTAAGCCTGAAGGTATGTCTTCTTTCTTTAACCTTCTAAACTTTTTCTTTTTATTGCCCTCCGAACTACGATTGGTCTGAATACGTAGGCAGCCTCCCGGCCCGACCATAACAAAAACCTTTTTCAAAAAAAAAAACCCTTGGAATAGTGGTTGGACCAAATTGAGTTGCTTTTACAGCTTTGACTCTTACTTAAACATGTCTCGCGATCCGTCTAAGTTCAGTCAAAGAGGGCATCTATAGACACCCCAATTTGGCCTAACAATTATTTCAAGTCCCACCTTGGGGACCATCCTGATGATGAATGGATACAGTGATTGCTGATTGACTTCTCGTAAACCCATAGACATTTGGTGAATACTTTTAGCCACTTAGAGGACCCAATTCAGAGCCAAATAGCCTTTCAGACATAAATACAGCATCCTAGGAAAATACATCTATCAACCGTAAGATCCACTCTTCGGCCACCAGATCTATTCGTCAGCCACCAGATCCATTCCTCAGCCGCCAGATCCATTCTTCGCCCACCAGATCTATTCCTTAGCCACCAAATCCATTCCTCGGCCGCTAGATCCATTCCTCGACCGCCAGATCATCTTTTTCCAGAACTCTGGAGTGTTATGTCAGTCGTTTGATCAACGCAGCAAAACCCTAGCAGCCTTTTTCCGATTCTTCAAGGTTACGAAAAGAGATTTGACCAAAGATCTTCTAACCCTATACTACCTTGTTGATTCATGCCATTTGATTGCCCGGAGTGAGTCATCCCATGCCTATATAAAGAGGCCTCGAAATTAACATTCAATTCCTCCATCTCATAGCTCCAAGCTCTGTAGAAATTATCTCTCATATCCTCTCTACAAAAGCCCTAAACCTTTGTGAGCAGCCGCATCCCAAGCGATCAAACCCCGAAGTACAAACCCTAATCCTAGGGTTTCGAGAAGAAGATCAGTTAATCACCCTCAATCCTAAGCAATCAAGCACTGAGGGATCAAGGTGGTGAAGCCCAGGGGCCTGTGGTTTGATTCATCTTTTGTTTTTATACTTTAATCGAATTATTTTAATTCCTGATTAACTCTTTGTTCTAGTGTGAGGAAGAACATCGGCTGGGGAATCAATCCTTCGGCCGATACATTGATCCAGTGGGATTCCTCGGCCGTGACATCAATTCACCGGCCGAGGGATCTATTTGCTGGGACATATTTGTTTTCTGCTTATTCTGATGCATGCTTTTAATTATCGTACTGGCTCACCTTATCAATTGTTAAAGGCTAAAAACCAGATTATGTGTTAGAATTAAATAAAGCAAATATACATTGTATGTCGAACGATTATGGGCCAGTCTAACGACTGGGCAAAGAGGGGTGCCTAACACCTTCCCCTTATTGTACTCTTGGCTCCCATACCCAGAATCTTTATCTATTTTTCCTAGTTTTAATAAACTAAGTGGCAACTTTATTTTGATGATAACAGTTATCGTGTGGCGATGTTCCTAGCCATGGGAATATCCACGATCTTGGTTTATGAAGTGGAACTAAACAAGCGTGATCAATCTGTATGGCGATACCCCGTTTGGGAGGTGTCTACAGGGAGCCTCCATTCTCCAAGCCAATTGGTGTCGTCGTCGTCGTCGTCGTCCTTGTCATCAACTTCCTCCTCTCTTGGATCTCTCTTGTATCCAGGATCGTCGGCGGTGTCATCAGAGCCGCTGCTGTTGGACGAGCGCTCTTCATCCTCTTCCTCCTCTCCTTCTTCCTTTTCCTCCTCCTCAGAGGCCTCAGGCACTAAATGCTGCCTCTTCTTGTGAACCGGCTCCACTTCAGACGGCTTCACATGCTTTCTCATCTGGTACATTTTCTCCGCGCGTGCCTCTGCGTGTGCCAAACCCTCTTGGGCTTTTCTAAAGTCTGTGGCTGTTGGTCCCCTAGAGCTCATCCATCTTTGAGAGCTGGTCGAAGTTGTAGAGGAGCCCGTCGGTGTTGTCTTCTTCGAAGGAGGCTGCACGCTCTTTCTTCTAGGAGCCACGCTGCTCTATGCCTGCATTGTAAATTCATTTTTAACATTAATATACATTGTACATATTGTATATCACAAATGTTGAAAGCAGGTACAGTCTATCAATTATCGAAGCAAGGGCTATCAAGCATATTTTGTATCGGAAGCAGATGCATATTACAAGTATTGAAAGCAGAAATGAATGGTTTTCTAGAATGTGATACCTGAGACATCTGCACAACTAGTGGCTGAACCGGTGGTGGAATTGGAGCTGGGTAGTGCAACTCTGTAGGCAGGCCGCTCACCAATCGTGTTATCACTTTTCCCATGGCCAGCATAAGGTGAATGGCCTCATTGGCCCACTTAGTTGGTATCTGCAAGTACAAATGGAGCATTATCAAACAGTTCAACAGTTAGTCAAGTTTATTGAAGAATTGAAGCTAAGTCTTACCAGGATAGTTATAGGTGCAGGCTCCGCCCTAGCATGTATAAAGCGAACCTCTGCTTCCTCTCCCTGGGCGTCAATCACCGCCAGCTTCCAGGACCGCTCAGGTGGCCCACCCTCCACTGGACCACTGAGGCCCCATCTGACACGGATCTCAACTCCTCTTTGCCTCTCCGTGGCTACCCTCCTCTCCTCAATAGCTCCTCGAGCCTGGCTCAGAACCTCTCTGTAAGCCCGAACTCCAAGCGGCCCTGCCAAGTACTCTCTTTGATAAGTAGCGTAGTCCCGCTCGGGTCGCAAGAAGCATGTCAGATCTATGGCCGGTCTTGTGAACTCCTCCAGCTCAGCCCGCATGTACTCGCCTGTGTGTCAAGCATAGGGTGGGAGTGGCCCTGGCACCTGAAACTTAGACAAACCAAGTGACTGTCGTGTCACTCGATCGCCTAGGTACCACTGCCAACCAAAAGCCGACTCCAGCAGCACCCGGCTCACTTTAACGACTCTGTTCCTGGCCAAGTACTCTGGCTCTAGCTCTTTTCCGCCCCAGGGATTCCAAGTGACCTACAATCAAGACAAGCAAACAGTGCAAATATTGATCAGCGACAACATTAAAGCATTCAAGGATACAAATTTATCAGTTGAGTTTTGTGCTATACTTATGAGGCCCGAAGCTCGTCCAAGTAAATTCAGAATCCATTGAGGTCCCCTCTCCCTTTCTTCTCTCCCATATTGTCCTTGCTCCAAACATGTGCGTGTGGGAGAATCCTCAATTCTGGACACCTGGTCGCTGGACGGCACATATTCAGAACCTCGTAGGCCCAGAGTTGCATGGTTTTCAAACAAGCAAAGCATCAGTCTCAATTTATACAGTTGTACGGTAAAGCAAGCATATGCTTTCAAAAAGGGTGCAAATATGTCATGAATTGAACTTCAAAAGTTTAAAATCATACCTCCCACACTCTCCAATAGCCGGCTGCTGCTTGCTCAGTCCTTGGCGCATCTCCCAAAAAGGTGTAAACAGTACCAATCGCCACTCCGCCTTAGTCAAAGCACGAAGTTGTCCTCAGGTCCCTCAGCCCCGGCAAATACGACAAGTGCACCCTGCTACGCCTATAACAACTCAAAGTTTTAATGAATAAAAATTTCGTTATATTGGAAAAAAAAAATTAATTAATTAGTATTGCTTTTAAAATTCCTTTTAAATTTCTATAATTCGTCATGATTAAATTTTAGTCCTTAAAATTTGTATTTCTTGACTAGAAATCCTATGTGGCAAGTAGAATTAGTTTTCAACCGATTAGTTGGAAGAACCGAACTACCAAATCACCTAGTTACAATCTCCTAACCATAGATGGACCTTTTTGACCATCTTTGAGCCTTGTTAACCCTCCAAACCCTAATTGAACCCTTGGACCTTAGAAGTAATCATATTATACTTCATGTCTAGTCATTTCAAACCTTATTCAACATTATTATCCTTCTACCTATTGGATAATAAATGTCAGGGAAATTTTTATCTCTTGGTTAATAGAACAAGACTTGCCAATGTGTATATATAGATTTGACAAGACAAGTCAAAACCAAATCCCATCACCTTACTTCCAAAAGAAGTTAACTTAAATGCCACCCTTTGACTAATAGGCCTAAATCTAACTTACCCACCAAAGTCACTTTCCTAGATATATATATATATAGGGTACATATGTACCTTTTAGGCTATTTTAAGCATGTCTATATATGCATATATGCACTTTCTAGGAAAATATTACCCAAGGGACAATATTCTTGTCCATGGAAGCATTACCACTCATCATCTCCCTTTCCATAGACCTAATAGATTATTTAGTACCTTAATGTACTCACATACATAATATCTATGTACTTAGTACTAGAGAGAGAGAGAGAGAGAGTCAGAGAGAGAGGGCCAAGAGGAGAGAGGGAGAGAGAGAGAGAAAGATGGAGAGATTTGGAGAGAGATGGAGAGATTTGGAGAGTACCTTGACATGATCTTCTTACAACCTTACAACTCATTCCTATACACTTCTCCAAGTCAAATCTACCCACCATTGTCCTTGTATATACACTTACTAACCCAATCTTTGAACCATCCCTTCTTTCTTCCATCAAATCTTCCTAAAACCTAACCCAAAGTACAAAATCTATTCTTTCATGCCTAGACATTGATAGTTACATGCACATTACCCTTCTACTTACCCACCAAGCCATGCCTTGATATCACAAAGCAAGAAAAATCAAAGATAGGAGAGAGAGAGAGAGAGAGAGAGAGAGAGAGAGAGAGAGAGAGAGAGAGATTTTGGGTGAGGGAGGGAGAGAGAGAACCCTTGGCCTATAAATAGCAAGCCCATCTCAAGCCATTCTCACACCTTCACTCCTTGCTCTCACTTCTCTCTAGGATTTCTAAGCTTTCATAGTTCCAATGTTCAAGTTTCTTTAAGTTTCTTAAAGTTTTTGAGAGCTACCACCAAACCACCTCCAAAAACCACCCCTAGATCTTTAAAGTAGCCTAGTTTAGTTAGCAAAATTGTTTCTAGGAAGAGAAAATCCATTTCTCTTCCTTTCGAAGCAATTCGGAACCGTTACGCCGCCGATTCGCAAAACCGACGACCAATTCTCAAAACCGACCTACCGCCAAGAAGAAAGGTAGAGTCTTTTGTCCACTAACTCAATGTATAACATAGAACCGTATATTGGAAAGTGTAACGTAGAATCTTCTTAAACCCTATCTCTAGGTATATAAGGTTATCTATCACTTATAATGTTTGGAACGCATGATAGTTAACAAACTTATTTTGCTAATTGGAAGTATGAGCATGTTAGAATAATCGACTTTTACTCTAATAAACATATGTGGTTTTGAACTTCCCACAAATGGAGGAAAGAACGGTTTCCGAAAGATAAGACTTATCGTTTGATAGAAGTATTCGTATTTTAATCTTTAGGAGGGATATGAGCATGTATACATGAATTGCTTGTATTACTTGTCTTGTTGTAAAGCATAAGTGATCTTCACTCTAAAGGCGTCCGTAAATGTGGCGTTATGCTTTAAGTGGTGATTGAGCATGATTAGTGATATAGAGTTGATTGATCTTGCTAGTTTAGTTTCAAGATTACAATGAATGATTAATGACTATGTATGTGAAAAGTCCTACTGCGGAGTCTATGCATGAAAACGTGACACAGAAATCAAGAAAGTTAGAAATATGACACCTAGGGTGTGGTTAATGAAAAGGCGTGTTTTGAAAAGGTGAAATGTTTTGGAATCGCATGTGGCCGGACGTGGTAGCCCATTGTGTGGTGTGTGTTTTGTGTGCCAATGGGAACCCGGTGCGGCGGAACCATTGTGAGGATACCCAGGAGACCGGAACGGCGGAACCGAGGTTAGGTGTGTGCCAATGGGAACCCGGTGCGGCGGAACCATTGTGAGGATACTCGGGAGACCGGAAAGGCGGAACCGAGGTTAGGTGTGTGGCTTGGTTATCCGCGGAGAGGAGCCAATGCAAAATTTTGTGTGCCAATGGGAACCCGGTGTGGCGGAACCATTGTGAGGATACTCGAGAGACCGGAACCGAGGTTGGGTGTGTAAAATGACAAATTTGAAAATGTTGATTGGTTAATGAAAGGTGAAACCAGTGACACGGTCTACGAAATGACGCGTAGGAGAAACTCAAAAATCATGGACACCAACGATAGTGAATAGTGAATGCAGATGTGTCATTGTTATCTATTTGTTAGATATGTATGTACTAAGTCGAATTTGTTAATAATATGCCCTAATGTTTGGAAGATAAGGGTTAGTGGGTATGGGTTATTCTATTGAGCTTTTGTAGCTCATGGTGTTACCTTTGGTGACCCTGACATATTATATTGGCGGCGACGCTGGAATAATGTGTCAGATCTTATAGATGAACAAGGTGAACACTACACCTTGGAAGCTTTTGGAGCTGAGGAGCTGGCTAGGATGGAGGAACAGGCGGAGCAGTAGATAGGAACCCTAGTTTCCCCCTCCTTTTGTTGAAAAGTACTTTTGTTAAGATTATGATGTAATATTGAGCCAGACTCTATTTAGATTTTCAATGAAATTTTTTATTTAACGTTCCCAAAATTAGGGGGCATTACAACGCCTGCTAGGGTACAGAGAAGCACCAAATAGGTACAGAAGGTATGCCCTTGCCATCTGCTCGACCTCCTGCTCTGTGGTCAGTTTCTTCTTCATGTACTCCTTGAATTGCTCGTATTTGATCATCTCCTCGTCCAAGTGTGGTATCTCTCCTAGAAACCACTCTAGAGACGCTGCGTCATTATGGATGCCCGTGTCAAACGGGATAGGCTCTCCTCAACCCCTCAGCTCGGTGATCGCTGCTAAGTCTGGAGGTGTTGGTAGTATCCCTCCACCTTTCAGCAAGTGCAACAAGGACGGCATAGTCATTTTTGACCGGTGTCAAGATCCGTACAAACTGGCCAAAACCCACCTCATCCACCAACAGCCTCACTCTCTTAGGCAACCCCTCATATAGTGCAAGGGAATCACTCATGTCTTTGTGGCCGCAAATGTCCCGCTGTTTCCCCTTTTTATGCTTCAAGAACAAACACAGACAACAGAGTAATAGTTTAGCATGCAGGAATTCATTTTCAAGTTCTAGGTACTAAATTCTAACACAGATTGTTGGTTCAAGTTATGCATGCATGCGATATGTTTCAGAAACTATCATAGCCTATTCAATTCTATTCAAGTAAATTCAACATCAAATTAAAGGAAGAGCAGTTTTTAGGGATATACCTCAGTCCAAGTTCTCAAACTAGGTGCTATGGGATCTCTCAGAACGAGTTCAGCCTCATAGTCTTTCCGCTGCGGCTTGTAAGCTTTTAACCCAAACGGTATGAACAAGTGTGGCATTGGAGGCACATACACTGTTGCTGAAAATGGTACGTGTGCTGTGGCCTTCGCCACCATCGCTGCTGTCCGCCTTGGCAGCTCTGCCTCAGCCCTCGCCCTCTCAGCGGCCTCTATCTCTCTCAGAATATCCTCCCCCTCAACCTGGGCCCTCTCAGCCTCATCTCTCAAACGCTCCTCTTCTTGAGCCAATGCAATGGTCCTCTATCGCTCTTTCCGAGTAGCCACGACTACAGCAACCACAACTAGATAATCCTGGAGCAAGCGATTAAGCGTACTATCGTCCACAAACTCTACAAAGTCATCTTTTGTGATGGGTTGGTGCCCTGATGATCCCGCCGCTGGTCAAAAATCAACAGACCCTAGCGGAGCCTCTGTGATCTCCTTTGTCTCGACTACTATACTCTTGCCCTTCGCCGAGTCCCTCGGCAGGGACCCACTTGGCCCGGTTCCATCACCACTGCCATCGTTGCCTCCGGCACCCTCAAGGCCACCACCAGAGATCACTGAGCCTCCCATTGCCATGCTCGTGTCCAAAACCTAAACGGTGGGCTCCACTGTTCCCGATGTCACTGAAGCGCGCGGCTCCTCTACCACTGCATGCCGCTCATCGTCACCAACCACCTCTTGTTGTCGATCCTCATTGACATCGCTGCTGCCTACAACCACTACACTCTCACCCACGACCTCCTCTGTCACCGTTTGATCCTCGAACTCGGGCTCCATGGTCACCCCTTCATCCCTGGGCCAATCGATTACATCGCCATTACCTTCGTCACCACCGTGGTCTACCATGGATGAGAGAATGGTTTTGGGGTTAATTCCGAAAGAGAATTGAAAGTTAAAGAACGGTTTGGGAGAATTTGTTTTGTGATAGAGGTTTTGAAGTTTTGGAAGCCGCTCATATTGCTATTTTTTTTTTTTGAAGTATCCTGTTCGAGTAACAAGGAAAGCAGGCGTGGGTCGGGTTTGGGCTTGATCTGGAGATCAAACCCTCGAAACGTACTCACGAGCGCGGATCGTTTATCAATGCGCGCCTGTTATTTTGGACCTCAGGCCCATTTCATCTCTTGGCTTGGCCCAATCAGATTTATCCCTTGCGGCAGCACTTAGGTTCATGTTTAGAGTATTTTCAAAGATTTTAGGTCATTTCGGGTTGACAAATTCAATCCAAAGCCTTTATATCCCCAGCAGTGGTCTGTCCGCATATGTTTTAATTCTCGTGGATTTACAATTACAATTATCGACGATCTATCCGTTCGACTTCAATCAATGATTACAATCATCGATGATCCATCCATCCGATTTCAATCAACGATTACAATCAACGACGATCCATCCGTCCGATTTCAATCAACGATTACAATCAATGACGATCTATCCGTCCGATTTCAATCAACAATTACAATCAACGACGAACCATCCGTCTGAATTTAATCAACGATTACAATCAATAACAATCCATCCGTCTGATTTCAATCAACGATTACAATCACCGATGATCCATCCGTCCGATTTCAATCAACGATTACAATCAACCATGATCCATCCATCCGATTTCAATAAACAATTACAATCAGCGACGATCCATTTGTCCGATTCTTGTCAGCGACGATCTATCCGTCCAAATTCAATCAATGACGGTCTGCCCGTCCATCCTTTTATTCCCCAAGAGTGTCAATCTCAGCATTTGACACTGATCCGCACATCCAAGACTATTTATTTCTCCGAACAAAGTTCAAACTCTCTTGCAATGATCTCAGGATGGTTCGCCCATCTTTGATGCATGGTATTTTTATATACATGTCTGCATTTTCTATTTTTATTTTTCTTGGATAGACTCGATGGGTGTCTAGAAATCTTTGACGTTACCCGTACCAACTCAATGGTGCTCTACGTCCCAATTGATTTACTTCGTTTTTCGGTTTTCTTGTTTCCCCAATGATGAATTGGATCAAGAACAGTTTTGAGTACGAAAAGGATTTGAGCTTTAAGTGTTTCGAACCTCTTTTGAGCCTTGAAGCCTAAACCAAAAACCCTAGCCGGAGGTTTGACCGACGTGCATTTGTGTGGGACTTGCGCGTGCTAGTCAACTTGCCAGGTGGTGGTCAAAGGTCAAACTTTGACCATTGACCAACGCGGTGGTAGGTTGCACACGCCCACGCTGGTCTACAACCTGAGCGTGCCTGTCAACACTTGTCCCTTTCACCTTTTTGCCAGCCAAATTTTGTGATCATCAGGGGTTTATTACCCATAGAACCCTGATTTCGTTGCCTGAACAGTATTCCAACAAGTTTTGTGGTGTCTCCCTACACAACCACTCCCATCACCTCCTCACCACCAAGCAACCACAACCAACCTTGTTGGCTGGTTGTATCTCCACCATTTCCACCTCCTCTTTGCCTATAAATACTCCCATTCATCTCCCATTCGAAGGGTTAAAAAATTTCAAAGGTTACAAAAATTCTCAAATCCTAAGGTGATCAAGTCACAAATTCTCAAACCCTAAATCCTATTACATCAAAATTCACATTCCCCATTACAACTAAAACACTTTCAACATCCATTTTCTGCCATCAAATACCAAAGTTCAAATCCATTTTCGAACCTCAGACAAAGGTATAAACACTTACAATTTTCCTATTTTGATCCCAGAGGGGGCTGGCAGGGCCAAGGCTGGTAATTTATACCAGTCTTGGTCCTAATGCTGTAATGTTACAAGAATCATGTGGCTAGCACACCTATGTGCGGTTGTCGACCGTACGAGCGCGCCAATCCTTGGCTGCGCGTGCTGACCTACGTGGGGACAGGGGTGTAGGTCCTTCTATCTTTTATTATCATATAGGTCACCTTGATGCATGATAAAACTAGTTTTTACTGTTTTACATGTTAAAATTGCTTATTCTTGCTCAATATGCATGTTTGATGCTTTGGAATACCCCTGGGAAGCTTCTGAATATGTCTCAGAGCCCAGGCATGCAACACCAAATACTGGAAGTCCAATCAAAACAGGTGTGGACCTATCCTTTATCTGCGCGCGCAAGTTGTTGAATGATCCCAATGGTTGGCTTTGCATGGGTAATTTGGCGTTTGGTCATTATTTATGTCCCCACTCTTTTTATGAGGTGTATTTCAATTATTTTCCATTCTGTGTGTAATTATATAGTCTCCTTGCACATATGTGGGCAACGTACCCTTCAAAAGATTTCGTTCTTTTAAAGCCGGATCGAGGGAGCGCTAAGCTGGACGAGCGCTCGGAATACAAAGTCGCCACTCGGGTTTGAAGGTCCGACACCCAAGAAACCATATTCGAAGCACCTGCCGCACTGTTTTGATTTGAAAAAAAGTGAAAGCACCAGTCCGTCATAACCGTATTTGGGTTAGGTAGCCCGGTTACGAGAGGGGAAGGGTTTTAAGGCACCCCTCTCACCCAATCCGGAGATAGGTCACTACATAGGCATTTTGTAAAAATATTGCAATTCTTCTTTTATTACCAACTTATTAGCCAATTAGGGTGGGGGAACAGTTTAATGGAGATTTAAAGATGTAACAGTTTGCAAGATGTGATCGAGATATCATGGATGGATGAAATGATAAACAATAAATGGAATAAAACCCAACACAGTGAAGAAAGATCAAAACAGTGCATTATTTGAGGTTTAACGTGAACAAGAGCCAGCTTGCATGCATGGATCTACACGCATGCAAGCCAACCTGTGCGCACCACACCCATATACACGTGCGTGTATTAATCTCTCCCTAAAGGGTTTTGATTTTATTCCCTTTTGGACTCTGGAATGAATAGTGCTCACCCATGGGGAAGGCAGGCAGTTCATATGTACAGAACATAAATGAAATTTACAACAGGATGGATGTAACTGAAATACAACCCCTAAATAGTGAGGGTATTTAAAATAGGGGCCAAAGGCCAAGTTACCCATGCAAAGCCATACACTAGATATAAGTAGACCTGTGCGCGCAGATCTAGGATAGGCGCGCGCCTGTTCTGACTGGACTTCCAGTATTTGGTGTTGCACACCTGGGCTCTAAGACATATTCAGAAGCCACCCAGGGGTATTCTAAAGCAACATAAACACATATTGAAAAGACAACTAACAATTTTATCATGTAAAACAACAAACTTGTTTTAACATGCAACAAGGTGATTTTATAAATTATTAGAAACATAAAATACCAACATCTCTATCCCCAAGCGGATCTGCGCGCGCAGCCAAGGATTGGCGCACACGTACCGATGATCAGCGTGCGTAGGTATGAAGGTCAACAAGACTCTTGTAACCTTGCCAGCATTAGGACCAGGACTGGTATGGATTACCAAGCTTGGGCCTGCTAGTCCCCCTCAGGGATCAAAACAGTAAATAGTAAGGTGTTTATACCTTTGCTTGAATGTCTGAAAATGGATTTGAACTTGATATTTGATGGTTGAAAATGGAAGTAAAGAATGTTTGAGTAATAGTGAGGAATGTGAAATTGGATGGAAAGAACTAAGGCTTGTGTGCTAATTTTTTTTCTTTGAATTTTCGTAACCCATTGAAATGGAAGACCAATGGGGGTATTTATAGGAAGAGAGTTGGGTGGCAAACATGGTGTAGCAACCAGACAACATGGCTAGTTAGCCTTACTTGGTGGAGAAGGCCACTCAAAAAGGAGAAGGGAGTGGTTGTGAGGGGCTACACCCCAAGTCTGCCAGAAAACTGTTCAGGCGACGAAATTCGAGCACTACAGGTGTAATAGACCCCTGATCATCAAAAATTCGGCTGGCAAAAAGGTGAAAGGGACAGGTGTTTATCAGCGCGCGCATGACCTAGATAGGTGTGCGTGTGCAACCAACCACCGTACTGGTCAACAGTCAACATTTGACTTTTGACCAACACCTGGCAAATTGTCTGACGCGCGTGGAATCAAAAGCGACACACATTGGTCAAGCCTTGGGTTAGGGTTTTGGGGTTCAAAAGGGTTTAAAAGGGGTTCCAATCACTCCAAGTTCAAATCCTTTTCATTCTCAAGACTGCTTTTAATCCAATTCATCATCGGGGAAACAAGAAACCGAAAAACAAAGTAAACCAATTGGGAAACCCAGATTAGGGTGTCTACTATACTCCCTCTTTGAAGGCACGCGGAGCACCATTGAACTGGTACGGGTAACGTCAAAGATGTCTAGACACCCATCGAGTCTATCCGAGAGAAAATGGAAAGTGCATACATGTATATAAAAATACCATGCACCAAGGGGTCAAAGACGAACGGACCGTCACAAGATCATTGAAAAAGAGTTTGAAATCTGTTGGGGAGAAGGAATTCTAGAGGAGCAGGTCAACATCTCATGCTGAGGCAGACTCTCCTGGGGAATAAAAGGATATCGACGGATAGACCATCGTTGATTTGAATTTGGATGGTTAGATCGTCGCCGAACAAGGATCTGATGGATAGATCGTCACTGCTTGATTGAAATGGACAAGGAGATCAGTTTTTAGAATGATCGTGCAGCTTGAAAATAGGACAGGACCGGCTATCATTGACGGATAAATAGTCATTGATTGTAATCGTTGATTGAAATCGGAATGGATAGATCGTCATTGATTGTAATCGTTGATTGAAATCGGACGGATAGATCATCATTGATTGTAATAGTTGATTGAAATCGAATGGATAGATCATCATCGATTTGTAATTGTCGATTGAAATCGTAATCCCACGAGGATTAAAATGAGCACAGATGGACCACTACTGGGGATATTAAGGTCTCGGATTGAGTTTGCAACTCGGAATGACCCAAAATCTCTGAATACCACAAACAGGAACAAAATGGGTTGCTGCAAGAGGTATAGCTTTGAATGGGCCTAGTCACTACATGAACTGGGCCTAAGGCCCAAAGTAGCAAGCGCGCGTAGATACAGGACCGGCAAGCGCAAATCCGTTGATAGGGCTTGATTTCAAATCAGGCCCAAACCTAGCCCACACTTGTTTTCCCTCCCTTTTCTTCCCCGAGACACTTCAAAAACCACCACAGGCAGTTTTTTGAAATTTCAAAAACTCCTCTTTCTCTCAAAACTAAACTCAAACCTTCAATCCCCTTCCAAAATCAAAAAGCCCCAAACTCACACTTGATCATGGCGGACAATGGAAGCGACGGTGGCGGAGGTGATGTGGTTGATCGTCCATAAAACGAGGGGGCACCCATGGAGGTCGAGACAGAGGATCAACAGGCAGCAGCGAGTGCTGCGGGCGAAGGTGTAGTGACCACAGGGGGTGATGACATCGGGAGTGATCAAACTCCCGAGGTTGAAGATGAACCAGATCAACGCGTGCCCATGGGGGATCCGCACACATTGGTGATGTCCAGGGCAGAAGAGTCTGTGGTTCCACCCTTGGACCCAAGCATGGCAGTGGAAAGCTCAGTGGTATCCAAAAGTGGCCTTGAGAGTGTCGGAGGCAATGGTGCTGGTGGCGGTGGCGTCGGGCCGAACGGGTCCCCACCGAGGGACTCGGCCAAGGGCAAAAACGTGGTGGTTGAGGAAGAGGTGTCCATAGAGGTCCCGACTGGGCCAGTCAAGTTCCGTCTGACAGTCGGAGGATCGGGGCATAGGCCCATTACAAAAGATGATTTTGTGGAGTTTGTGGACGATGCCACACTCAACCGTTTCCTCCAAGAAAATATGACCGTAGTTGCCACAGTCATGGTTGCTCGGGAAGAACGATAGAGGGACATTGCACTGCTCAAGAGGAGGAGCGCCTGAGGGATGAGGCCAAGAGGGCCTAGGTTGAGAGTGAGAATGCTCTGAGAGAGATGGAGGCCGCTGAGAGAGCCCAAGCCGAGGCGGAGTTGCCTAGGCGTACAGTAGTGGCGACGGTAGAGGGCTTGGAGCATGCACCTTTCTCTGCAACACAGTACGTGCCTCCCACGCCACATTTGTTCGTGCCATCAGGTTTTGCAGCCTACATGTCACAACGACCAAACTACGACGCAGAGCTTGTACTGAGGGACCTAGAAACTCATATCTCAAGGACTTGGACAGAGGTATAACTTTGAAAACTCCTCCTTTTCGTTCATGATTTAAACGTACTTAACTAGACTTGAGTAGATTACAGTAGCCTCCAAAACACACTGCATGCATAACTTGAACCAACCATCTGTTGTCAGGTTGAATTGATTACCTAAAACTTGAAAATGAATGCCTGTATATTGATATATTCCCTCTGTTATTGGTCTTTGTGTTTGAAACAGGTGGGAGCGAGACAACAAGATATTCGTGGCCACGGAGGTGCAAGTAGTTCCCTGGCTTTGTACGAGAGACTGCCAGAGAGGGTTAGGCAGTTGGAAGACGAGGCAGGCTTTTGCCAGTTCAAACGGATCTTGACACCAATTAGAAATGACCATGCCGTCTTAGTCGCACTTGTGGAGAGATGTAGGGATACCATGAATACCTTCCATCTACCACTTGGAGAGATGATGGTGGCGCCTACAGACTTCGCAGCGATCACCGGTTTCAGGGTTGGAGGAGTCCTTATCCCTTTTGACACGGGCATCTATGAAGACGAAGAGGCTCTGAGGTGGTTCTTGGGAGAGGTGCCGCTTTTGGACAAAGAAATGGTGAAGTACGAGCAATTCAAGAGGTACCTGAAGAAAAAGGTAACCATCGTGCAGGAGGTGGAGCAAATGGCCAGGGCATATCTGCTGTAGCTCTTTGGTGCTTCCTTGTACCCGAGTAGGCGCAGCAGGGTGCAATTGTTGTACTTGCCGGTGTTGAGGGACCTGAGGATAGCCTCACGCTTTGACTGGAGTGGAGCAGCGCTTGGCATTGCTTACGGCTTCCTGGGGGACTTGTCGAGGACTGAGTAGGGTTCTGTTGGGTACTGGAGGATCTAGGAGGTACAGTTTCAATATAGTAAAGTACAATTTCTATTATACTTGTTCTACTTGATTGCGTAACCTACTTGACTGTATAACCACATAACTGTACACCCATGTGACTGATGCACTTGTTGTTTGCTAACCGTGCAGCTCTGGGCCTACGAAGTCCTAAACATGTGCTGTCCAACAACTAGGTGTACGGACTTGAGGATTCTCCCTCGCGCACATGTTTGGAGCAAGAAGAACATGGGGGAGAAGAAAGGGAGAGGGGACCTCAATGGCTTCCCCATATATCTGGACGAGCTCCGAGTCTCATAGGTAAAATACAATGCTTTGATAATTAATCATGCACACCTTTATTGCTTTAATGCTATCGCTGATCAATTATTCCAATGCTGCTTGCCTTGATTGTAGGTCACATGGAATCTGTGGAGCAGAATAGAGCCAGAGCCAGAGTACTTGGCCAAGAGTAGGGTTGTCACTGCAAGTAGAGTGCTGCTGGAGTCGGTTTTTGGCTGGCAATGGTACTTAGGCAATCGAGTGACATGACAGTCACTTGGTTTGTCTGAATTCCAGGTGCCAGGGCCACTCCCACCCCATGCGTCACACACAAACGAGTACACATTGGATGAGTTGGATGAGTTCACAAGACCTAATATTGACCTAGCACGCTACCTGCAACCTGAGCGTGACTACGCCACTTACCAGAGAGAGCACTTGGCGGGGCCACTCGGGCTTCGAGTTATTAGAGAGGTCCAAAGTCAAGCTCGTGGAGCTGCTGAGGAGAGGAGAGCTGCCACAAAGAGGCAGAAAGGAAGTGAAGGCCGTGTCAGACGCAGCCTGAGTGGTTCGGTGGTAGGTGGGCCACTTAAGTTACCATGGAAGATAACGATGGTGGATGCACAGGGCAATCCAGCTAAGGTACACCTTGCACGTGCCAGGGTAGAGCCTACCAGTGACTATTACGGTAAGACTTAGCTTCCATTCTTGTCCTTCGATAAACTTGGTCTGCTGTTGAATTGCCTGATAATCCAAAACTGTATGCAAGTGCCTGTCGAGTGGGTGAACGAGGCCGTTCGTCGCATGCTTGCGATGGAGAACCTGATCAGAAGAGCGGCAAGTGGCATGCCACTAAAGTTGCACTATCTAGTACCGGCTCAACCAGCAGTTGTTCAGAGGGCTCAGGTATTCATTCCAGAAAATGATACGCTCTTGCTTCCAATATTTGTAACATAAGCACCAAATTCCGCTTCATAACATATTTGATAGCCCTTGTACTTAGATAGCTTGTAGATTGTACCTGTTTTCAGCATTGATATACATGACATGCAAAATGAACACTAATGAATGCAAATGAATTAACAATGCAGGCACAGGGCAGGGCGGCTCCTAGAAGAAAGAGCACGTGAGGTCCTCCTCCGCAGAAGAAGACAAAAGCAACGAGCGCTTCTACGACCTCGGCCAACTCTCAACGACAGACAAGTGTCAGGCAGCCAACGGCTGCAGACTTCAGGAAAGCCCAAAAAGGCCCGACACGCGCGGAGGAGAGGTACCAGATGAGGAAATGCCAGAGAATGCCTGAGATAGAGTCGGTTCATTAAAAAAGGCAGCACGTTGTGTCTGAGGTCTCCGAAGAGGAGGAAGAAGAAGAGGGAGACGAGGAAAAGGACGAGGAGTGCTCATCCAATAGCAGTGACTCTGATGACACTGCCGAAGATCCCAGATACAAGAGGGATCCAAGAGAGCAGGAAGATGACAAAGAGGAGGACAACGACGACATTGACTGGCTTGAGGGCTACCAATGAGCCTAATTTACTTTACTGCATTTACTTTTTGCTTTTGGGCTTGCGTGCCCACATAGATAGCTAGATAGCGGGCCAGCGGGCCCTAGTTGACTTTTGGTAGCATTGGGCCTGCAACCCCTTTTTGACTTGCGGGCGGATGTGCCCTGGTAGATATGCTTGTTTTGATTGGCTGAAGTGCCGTTTTTTACTTGATATTCCGCAGTTGCGGATATGCGTATAGATTAGTAGCTTATAAAATTTGCTTTTTCTAGTTTTTAATTCTCACAATGGAAAATTGATAAGAGAAAACATAAACCAACCGCTAATACCAAAACTTGCATTGACAATGCGCTAAGACTACTGACAAACCCATGTCTATGCATAGGTAAGACTAGCTTGAAAAAGAATGAAAAACGTGTCCCAGGATACGATAAAGACACTTGGATACGTAGAAAATAATGAAATTTTGGCATTAATGAGCCAAAACTCAAAATAATCCAATTTAGGTGAAACTGACACTTCCGTAAGGCCGAACATGTACAAAATGACTTGTACGAATTGACAGAACCAAGAAAAAGCGTCCCGATATGAGAAAAAGACCGAAAAATGCTAAAAATATCACGAAAATGGACATAAGCCACAAAATATGACTCGAATATGTCCCGGACTGATACCAACACCTCTGCACAGTCACATTAGGTGCATGTGACCTGTACGGCATGAGAGAACGTGGTGAAAACCCTTAGAATGAATTTCGACCCCCCGAAACTTTGCTTTTAATTTGAAACAGGCCGCCAGGGGTCCAAAATCTTCGTTAAGTGCAACTTTTCGAATTCCATGCTTGGATACAGTCGCATATGCCCATAATGACTTGCCAGAACTATCAAAAGTGGAAAATAGCCTCTGGAACCCAAAATGACCAAATTGATGTAGTAGCTGCTGAAATTTGTCTGCTGGTTTACTGCAGGTGTGCGCGTCGGACTCGGACTGGCATGCCCTTGAGAGATATCACAAGCGTGGAACCAAGATAGGCGCGCACAAGACAGGCCCTGCTCAGGTGCCTTTGTTTGACCGGACCAATCTTTTTAAGGCATAATAAGCCTTGTCTCCCTTCCAACCGTCTTGCAGACAGTTTTGGAGCTGTAGGAGGAGGTGTCCTTGTATGCAAGGTGGTAGGACACGTATGCATTGAGATTGTCCTTCGGCACACGAACCGAGGCCGATATTTTTGAAAGTTTGTCTATAAAAGAAAGGTGCTAGCAGCATTGTAAGCATACACTCCCCTTTTTTAAGCACAATACTCATCCCATCCTTCAAAATGGAAAGCCCACAGCCAGCCTTGCTTGAACCTTGGTTATCGATATTCGAAATCATCAACCGGTTGAACTCTCGATCACGAGGTCTGACCTCAATCCGAGACCTTCGATATGTGGGGCCACGCCTCGAACTCCTCAAAGCTGCACTTAAATACTGGGATCCTACCATGCACGTTTTCTGATTTTACAACGACGAGCTCTGTCCAACTGTTGAGGAATTCCAAGCGTACCTCCACGATTTTGCAAACTCCCATGTACTTGTTTTTCCCCCACTCCAAGAGGACATGCATCATCTGCTACGGACGACACTCAACATTTTCGAAGAGTTGACAACAACTATAATCCATGATGGCGAACTCGACATTGCACGTCTTATCAAGTTGTATGGCCCAGAGGGAATCTTGAAGAGTTATGTTGAGCGAGCTCACGCACGGTTCGCTTTTTCGCTCTGTGCACTAACGACCTATATGTTGGTTCCTGCTGATGGAAAAGTCATCCCTAGCCTAGTGCGCATCATTTTACAGATGGGGGCTCGCAAAATATATTTCACATAGTCCTGGCAGAAACCATGTTGGGCTTGGACCTGTTCAAAAGTGGCCAAACAAATACATTCAGTGGAATCCCATGCTTGCTTCAAGTAGGTTCTCACTCAACTCACCTTTTTCTAATTTTTGCACTTTCTCATTTTACCTCGACACTCAAGTAAGGTTCGCACTAGATCCTCGCTTGTCTTTTCGCTCAGCCTTTATCTGGCTACTTACTTGTTTTATCACTCATGCAGATATGGCTTTCAGACAAAGTTGGCCTGCTCAAAGCACCTTAGACGGGTTGGAAACACTTTTCTAGGCGTTTGGTTGAGAGATCGATGGTGTATCCCAAAGTGATAATAGAAGAATGTATGCCTTCCTTCATGACATGGAGTCTGAAGACATCGTATGGAGGTGCCCCTGGTTAGACTTGCCTGATATGGCGGTCACTTCCGGCGATTTTGAAAGGATGGTAATTGCTGGCCTGGCTAGCTTTACCTTTTATGTTCCCTGTCGCATACTCCGTCAACTCGGAATGAGCCAGGGTTTCCATCGTGCTGGGATTGAGGACTTTCAGCCTCCAACCTTCAATGCTCGAAACTCGCATAACTATCGGTGCAGTTGGAATGACAGAGTGCTTGAAGGGCCCCTCCCAAATTTCATCACATGGCTGGAGAGCGGATATGTAAAGTGGCTCCACGAAGAAGTGCAAGCAAGACATAGGGGTTACTATTGAACCTAACAAGTTTATCGTATTAGAATAAGCTGAGAGCTACTGGGCTACTCGAACATTTTGCTTTTTGTATTTGTTTTTCGCTTCAAGTCGCTGTATGGCCTTTAAGCCTGGCATGCTTAATAAAAGAACGATCTTGTACAGCACAAAAAGTCCCGACAAAAGCTTGCACAATTACTCCCATTACAACAAAACTTCATTTGTAGTTTGAAATGCCCTTTTGAGGGTTAAAAATCTTCTTTAAGCACAAAATCGTGGATCCAACGCTTCAACATAGTCACACATATCCAATATGACGTACTGGAAGCGTTAAAAGTCCAAAACCAGGCCCAAGATAAAAAATGAAAAATCACCCCAAAAAGAAAGTTGCCTGCTTTTTCTGATGGTAAAAACGGAACTAGCACGCGCTGAAGTGAGATAAACGCGCGCATGGCCTACAGGCACATGCCAATTCCATATTGGCACTTGCGAATCAAAAGCTGTTTCAGTTGCCAAATTTGACCCATCTTGAAACTGAAGTGCTACATGCCTTGTCACTGCCCTTGGCCGTCCAGAATGTCCTTGGGATATCCTTTGGCTATAAAAAGGATGGTCCCTGCAAATGTAATACATACCTCCAAAAGCCAAAGCTCTCATAGCACTCCCAATGGCGAACCACCTACCAACCCTAATCAGCCCATGGCTAGAAACATTTGTCGCTGGAGATTGGCTAACTTTTCGGTCCCCCGGATTGGCCGCTTTCTGCTTTCTCCAAAACGTGAGGCTTCGCCCCGAAATTTTGAGGGCATCCCTGTGCTTCTGGGACCCAGACGTCAATGTCTTTAGATTTTGAGACAATTAGTTGTGTCCGATAGTGGAGGAATTTCAGGCATATCTCCAAGGTTTTGCCTCCAGCATGATTGTTGTACCGTCATATTGACAAAGTATGTCCAAGCTGCTGAAGTCCTGCCTTGACATTTCCAAAGGGGCAGTAGAGAATTTGCTAAGCGGTGGTCAAGTCAACGTCATGCGTTTAATGGAATGGTATGGCCCAGAAGGTGATACAAGAGATATTGATGTGCGGGACCGACGCCGGTTTACCTTAGCAGTTTGTGTGCTAGCTGCTTATTTACTGGTGTCCCCGAATGGACAAGTTAGTCCCTTGCTGGTGAGCGTTGCGGCTCAGATGGGAACCGGAAGGAATGTAGTGCCGCTGGTTCTTGCAAAGACGCTTATGGGTTTGGACTTGGTTTATACTAGCCAAACCGACACATTTGGCGGTAGCCCTCTCCTGCCTCAGGTAAACCCTCACTTAGCTCACCTTTTTCCAGCTTTCTCACATTCTCTTTTTACCTCAACACTCGGCTAAGGCTATATCAGAGATTCTCACTTATTTTTCCACTCAAGTTTTATATAGCTTCTTACTTGTCTTTTCGCTCATGCAGCTATGGCTATCAGACAAATTAGGACTGCTTGCGGCACCAGAGGCACACTGGCCCCACCTGCCTGGCCGAATGCATCAGCGAGGGATGATATACCCGAAGATGTTCATAAACGAGTGGTACATGTTTATGAACAAGATGTCACCGAATGAAATCATTTGGAGGCATGAACCGTTGAATATCCCGAACATGGCTACCAACTCTGCAGGTTTCGAGAGAATGGTGATCGCTGGGTTGTCCGCTTTCACATTTTACATTCTAGGGCGTATCCTCCTCCAACTAGGCATAAGTCAAGGGCTGCATAGAGCCAAGATCGAAACTTTTTACATTCCCACACTCAATGCTCAAAATCTCCTCGAATATCAACACAACTAGGGTTCAAAGTAGCTTGGGGGAGCAAATCCAAAATTCAACACAGAGCTCTAACATCGCTATAAAATATGTCTGCAAAGAGAAGTTGCTAGACAACAAAACATCGACAGACTCCCGACAGACTCTGATGACTTAGAATAAACCGTGAGCCCGGTGGGGCCTCTAGCATTTTATTTTGTTTTTATGCTTAACTGTTTCAAGGCTTTGATCAGCTGTGTAATAGAAGTAGTAGTTTGCAATAAAATTGAAAGATAAGGGGTTTCTCCCTTTTCATGCAAACGTTGAACACCACATTGCTTTGATCTTCGAGATACATCCCAAAACAGCAAACCATGGATCAAGTTGATTGATTGTGACCAAATCTCACGGAGAGATTGCCTACGTATCCCTTTTCAAAGAATCAGGTTGCATGTAGTTCAGGCAATGGTTCACTCGAGTATTTTACCTCTCCTTTTACGCTCTAAATTTTGCCTAGCACCGCCTTTTCAAATTTTTGGCCTAGCGAGCTTTTGATTGTTGCGTATTTATTTTTACCTAGACCGCCTCCTTAGGTTTTCGGTCTAGCAGGTTTGCTCTAATTTTTGCTTGGAACCGCCCACTGTTGTGGTTTTCGGTCCAACGAGCTTCTCTCAAGGATAGTAACGTTTAAGTTGATTCCGGTTAACCAAAGTGGTGAATTCATTGCCATCGAGGTCTATGAGTTGAGCCGCTCCTCCAAACAGGATGGCTTTGATGATGTAGGGTCCAGAACGCTTCAGTCGGAATTTACCACAAGGATCGAACACAGGTGCCCGAATCTCCTTTGTAACAATATCCCCCTCAACCAAGTCCCTAGACTTCACCTTCTTGTTGAATGCGGGAGTGATTCTTCGCTGATACCCCTAAACATGGTACAAGGCACAGAGCCTCATCTCATCAAAGAGCATGAGTTCAACGAATCTCCCACTGAGCCACTCAGATTCCGTGAGTCCACATTCAGCCATGACCCTCAATGACGGTACCTCGAGCTCGATGGGGAGTACCGCTTCCATCCGGTAAACTAGGGAGTAGGGTGTGCCCCTATTGATGTTTGAATCGACGTTCAATACCCCCAAAGTGCTAGAGGTAGTTGCTCATGCCAGTCCCTGGCAGATTCAGCAGACTTCTTGATGATTGTCTCGACATTCTTGATCGCCGTTTTGACAGCTCCATTCGTTTGTGGACGATAGACTATTGAATGGTGGATCTGAAGCTTGAATTCCTCGAAGAGTTCCAAAACCCTGTCTTTGAAATGAGTCCCATTATCTAACAAAAATGCTTGTGGGACTCCATATCAATAAATGATGTTCTTTCTGATGAAATGAGCGACTTGAACTGCAGTCAGGGTTTTGTAAGATTCAGCTTCCACCCACTTGGTGAAATAATCTAACGCCACTAAAATGAACCTGTGACCATTTGAAGTAGATGGTCTGATCATGCCGATAACATCGATCCCGCACACGGAGATAGGCCAAGGTGAAGTCATGCCAAACAAATTGGATGGAGGAACATGCATAATATTGGCATGGATCTGGCACTTACGATAGCGGCGCTCATAATCCACACACTATGCTTCCATAGTAGACCAGAAGTAACCCTGCCGTAAGATCTTCCTAGCAAGCATGACATCACTCATACGAGGACCACAGACTCTTTCCAGAATCTCTTCCATAATCCTTGTCGCCTCTGCGCCGTTAACACACAGCTTGTGCATCCCACTGTGAGATCTCCTATACAGCTTTCCTCCACAGATGATGTATTGGGTAGCCAACCTTCGTAACGTAGTTTGATCCTTTTTAGTGGCCTCAGCCGGATACATTCCACTCTTGATGAAGTTACATATGTCATGGTACCAAGGTAGGCCATCATTAACATCATCGATGGCGTTGACATACTGATAAGTGGGAAAGTCCCTCTATTCAATCTGGATAGGGCGTAGCTTGACACCTAATGGAAGCTCGACCATGGAAGCTAATGTTGCCAAAGCATCAGCGAATTGGTTCTTCAATCAAGGAATATGAGTGAATGTCACCTTGTTGAAATGAGAAATTAGTTCTTCCAAATCTTGATGATAAGGCTTTAGTTTCTCCTCATGGACCTTCCAGTCCCCATTTGCCTGAGACCATGAGATTAGAATCCCTAATGACTTCAAGCTTTTCGACACCAAGTGTAAGAGCGGCTTCTATGCCAACAATACAGGCCTCATACTCAACTTGGTTATTTGTGGCATCGAAATTGAGTTTGAACGCAAGCGGAATATGAGAGCTATCGGGCGTAATCAGCAATACCCCGATCCCAAATCCTTTCTAGTTGGCTGCCCCGTCAAAGTAGAGTGTCCATACGTCTTCAACAACTATCAGCGCCTCCTCATCTGAAAACACAAAGTCAGAGTCCTCTAGTCCATCAACAAGGTGATCAACGAGAAATTCTGCAACTCCACGCCCTTTGACTGACTTCTTTGTGACGTACTCAAGATCGAACTCCGCCAGCAAAAGCAACCAGCGTGCTAACTTACCAGTGAGCGCAGGTTTCTCAAACAGATACTTGAGAGGATCCATTCGAGAAATCAACTTCGCTGGATAAGCCAACATGTAGTGCCTCGTCTTTTTGAAGGCCCATACTAGAGTCCAACACGTCTTTTCCAGAGCGGTGTAGCGTTCTTCACATCAAACCATTTTCTTGCTTAGATAATAAATGGCCTTCTCAACTCCTTTGTCCCCTTCTTGAGCCAGCAAGCATCCCATGGAAGACAGGGTTACAAATAGATAGAGAATCAAGGGCTTCCCATGCACAGCTGGCATCGAGGCCGGTGGATTCTGCAAGTACTTCTGAATGGAAAGGAAAGCGGCCTAACACTTCTCTATCCATGTGAAGGGAACATCCTTCTTGAGTAGACGAAACATCGACTCGCAAGTTAAAGTCAACTTGGTGATGAATTTGCTAATGAACTGCACCTTTCCCAAAAAGTTCCGCACTCCCTTTTCAGACACCGATGGCTTCATCTCAAGAACTGCCTCGATTTTTGATAGGTCGACTTCTATTCCCCTAGAAGTGATCATAAAACCAAGCATCTTGCCTGCTGTGACTCCAAATGTGCATTTTTGTGGATTAAGGAGCATTCGATACTTTGGTGTGGTTTGGTACCACATGGAGCTTCTCGTACGGTATTGTACCGTATTGGTGCGATATGGTACCGTTTGGGTGTACTCGTACGGTATTATAGCATTTTGGTGTGGTTTGGTACCGTAAGGACGTACTCTTACAATATTGTACCGTTTTGGTGTGGTTTGGTACCGTAAGGAGGTACTCGTAGAGTATTGTACCATTTTCGGGTGGTTTGGTACCATATGGAGGTTCTCACACGGTATTGTACCATTTTGGTGTGGTATGGTTCCGTATGGATGTACACGTACGTAATTCTACCATTTTGGTGTGGTTTACTACCGTATGGACGTACTTGTATAGTATTGTACCGTTTTGGTGTGGTTTGGTACCGTATGGACGTACTTGTATAGTATTGTACCGTTTTGGTGTGGTATTGTTCCCTATGAAAGTACTCGTATGGTATTGTACCGTTTTAGTGTGGTTTGGTAGCGTATGGAAGTACTCGTACGGTATTGTACCGTTTCGGTGTGGTTTGGTACCATATGGAGGTACTTGTATGGTATTGTACCGTTTTGGTGTGCTATGGTACCGAATGGACGTACACATATAGTATTGTACCGTTTTGGTGTGATATGGTTCCGTATGGACGTTCTTGTATGATATTCTACCATTTTGGTGTGCTATGGTACCGTATGGAGGTTCTCGTACTGTATTAGAACGTTTTGGTGTGGTATGGTACCGTATGGACGTTCTCGAACGGTATTCTACCATTTTGGTGTCGCATGGTTCCGTATGGACGTACTCGTACGGTATTATACCATTTTGGTGTGGTATGATACCATATGGACGTACTCGTACGGTATTGTACGGAGTACTGTACCGTTTTGGTGTGGTATGGCTCCATATGGACGCACTCGTACGGTATTGTACCGTTTTGGTGTGGTTTGGTACCTTATGGAAGTACTCGCACGGTATTGTACCATTTTAGTGTGGTTTGGTACCGTATGGAGGTACTCGTATGGTATTGTACCATTTTGGTGTGGTATGGTACCGTATGGATGTTCTCGTGTACCGTTTTGGTGCAGTATGGTACCGAATGGAGGTTCTCGTATGGTATTATTGTCCCGTTTTTGTTTGGTATGGTACCGAAGGATGTACTCATACGGTTATGTACCGTTTTGGTGTGGTTTGGTACCGTCCGGATGTACTCGTATGGTATTGTACCGTTTTGGTGTGGTTTCATAACGTATGGACGTACTCATACCGTATTGTACCGTTTTGTTGTAGTATGGTTCCGTATGGACGTTCTCATACGGTATTGTACCGTTTTGGTGTGGTATGGTATAGTATGGACGTTGTCGTATGTTATTTTACCATTTTGGTGTTGTATGGTACCGTATGGAGGTTCTTGTATGGTATTATTGTCCAATTTTTGTGTGGTATGGTACCAAAGGATGTACTCATAATGTATTGTAAAGTATTGGTGTGGTTTTGTACCAAATGGATGTGCTCGTACAGTATTGTACCGTTTTGGTGTAGTTTTCAAATGTATGGACTACTCGTACGGTATTGTACCGTTTTGGTGTTGTATGGTTCCGTATGGATATAATCGTATAGTATTGTACCATTTTGGTGTGGTTTGGTACCGTATGAAAGTACTCGTATAGTATTTTACCATGTTGGTGTGGTTTGGTACCGTATGGAGGTACTCGTACGGTATTGTACCATTTTGGTGTGGTTTGGTTCCCTATGGACGTTCTCGTACCGTATTGTACCATTTTGGTTTGGTTTGGTACCGTATGAAGGTACTCGAACGGTATTGTACAATTTTGGAGTGCTATGGTACCGTAGTGACGTACTCGTACCATATTGTACCGTTTTGGTGTGGTATGATTCCGTACGGACGTTCTCGTACGGTATTGTACTATTTTGGTGTGGTATGTTACCGTATGGACGTTCTCGAACGGTATTCTACCATTTTGGTATGGCATGGTTCCATATGGACGTACTCATACGGTATTATTCCATTTTGGTGTGGTATGATACCATATGGACAAACTCGTACAGTATTGTACGGGGTACTGTACCGTTTTGGTGTGGTATGGCTCCATATGGACGCACTCATACGATATTGTACCATTTTGGTGTGGTATGGTACCGTATGGAAGTACTCATACGGTATTGTACCGTTTTGGAGTGGTTTGGTACCGTATGGATGTACTTGTACGGTTTGTACCGTTTTGGTGTGGTTTTGTACCGTATGGAGGTACTCGTACGGTATTGTTTTATTTTGGATGGTTTGCTACCGTATGGAGGTTATCGTACGGTATTGTATAGTTCTGGTGTGGTATGGTTCCGAATGGACGTACACGTACAGTATTGTACCATTTTGGTGTGGTGTGG
Source organism: Rhododendron vialii (assembly GCF_030253575.1). Classification (NCBI taxonomy): domain Eukaryota; kingdom Viridiplantae; phylum Streptophyta; class Magnoliopsida; order Ericales; family Ericaceae; genus Rhododendron; species Rhododendron vialii. The sequence continues at coordinate 6,864,826 of NC_080567.1, forward strand.
TACCGTATGGGTGTACTCGTACGTTTTTGTCCCATTTTGGTGTGGTATGGTTCCGTACGGACGAACTCGTACGTATTTTACCTTTTTGGTGTGGTTTGGTACCTTATGGAAGTACTCGTACGGTATCGTTCCATTTTGGTGTAGTGTGGTACAATATGGATGTACTTGTACAGTATTGTAGTATTTTAGCGTGGTTTGGTGCCCTATGAATATACTCGTACGGTTTTGTACCATTTTGGTGTGGTTTGGTACCGTATGGAGGTATTCGTACAGTATTGTACCATTTTGGTGGGGTTTGGTACCATATTGAGGTTTTCGTACGGTATTATACCGTTTCGGTGCGGTATGGTACCTTTTTGGAGTACTCGTACGTAATTGTAACGATTTGGTGTGGTATGGTACTGTATGGATGTACTAGTACAATATTGTAGCAATTTTGTGTGGTTTGGCACCATATGGACGTACTCGTACGGTATTGTACCATTTTGCTGTGATTTGGTACCGTATGGAGTTACTCGTATGGTATTGTACCATTTTGGTGTGCTACGGCACCGTATGGACGTACCCGTACAATATTGTACCATTTTGTGTGGTATGGTTCTGTATGGAGGTTCTCGTACGGTATTATAGCGTTTTGGTGTGGTATGGTACCGTATGGACGTTCTCGAACGGTATTCTACCATTTTGGTGTGGTCAGGTTGTGTATGGATGTACTCGAACGGTATTGTACCGTTTCGGTGTAGTATGGTACCGTATGGATATAGTCGTACGGTATTGTACCATTTTGGTGTTATTTTGTACCGTATTGAGGTACTCGCAAGGTATTGTACCGTTTTGGCATGGTATGCTACCGTATGGAAGTACTCATATGGTATTGTACCGTTTTTGTGTGGTTTGGTTTCGTACCGATGTACTGGTATGGTATTGTACCATTTTGGTGTGGTTTTGTACCGTATGGAGGTACTCATACGGTATTGTACCATTTTGGTGTGGTTTGGTACCGCATGGAGGTACTCGTACGGTGTTGTACCATTTTGGTGGGGTTTGGTACCATATGGAGGTTCTCGTACGGTATTATACCATTTTGGTACGGTATGGTACCGTTTGGGTGTACTCGTACGGTATTGTAACGTTTTGGTGTGGTATGGTACTCGTACGGTATTAAAGTATTTTTGTGTAGTTTTTTACCGTATGTACATACTCATACGGTCTTGTAACATTTTGGGGGGGTTTGGTACCGTATGGAGTTACTCGAACGGTATTGTACTGTTTTGGTGTGGTTTGGTACCGTATGGATGTACTTGTAATGTAATATACTATTTTCGTGTGGTTTGGTACCATATGAACGTAGTCGTACGGTATTGTACCATTTTGGTGTGGTATGGTACAGTATGGAAGCACTCGTAAGGTATTGTACCATTTTGGTGTGGTTTGGTACCGTATTTGTGTACTCATACGGTTTTGTACCATTTTGGTGTGGTATGGTTCCGTACGGACGTACATGTACAATATTTGTACCTTTTTGGTGTGGTTTGGTACCGTGTGGAAGTACTCGTACGGTATCGTTCTATTTTGGTGTGGTGTGGAACAATATGGATGTACACGTACGGTATTGTAATATATTTGTGTGGTTTGGTGCCGTATGGTTGTACTCGTACAGTTTTGTACCATATTGGTGTGGTTTGGTATCGTATGGAGGTACTCGTACGGTATTGTACCGTTTTGGTGGGGTTTGGTACCATATAGATGTTTTCGTACGGTATTATACCATTTCGGTGCAGTATGGTACCTTTCTGGAGTACTCGTACGTTATTGTAACGTTTTGGTGTCGTATGGTACTGTATGGATATACTTGTACAATATTGTAGCATTTTTGTGTGGTTTTGTACCGTATGGACGTACTCGTACGGTATTGTACCGTTTTGCTGTGATTTGGTACCATATGGAGTTACTCGTACGGTATTGTACCATTTTGGTGTGCTACGGCACCGTATGGACGTACCCGTACAATTACGTACCATTTTTGGGTGGTATGGTTCTGTATGGAGGTTCTCGTACGGTTTTATACCGTTTTGGTGTGGTATGGTACCGTATGGACGTTCTCAAACGGTATTCTACCATTTTGGTGTGGTATGGTTGTGTATGGATGTACTCGAACGGTATTGAACCGTTTCGGTGTAGTATGGTGCCGTATAGATATAGCCGTATGGTATTGTACCATTTTAGTGTGGTTTTGTACCGTATGGAGGTACTCGTACGGTATTGTATCATTTTGGCATGGTATGATACCGTATGGAAGTACTCATACGGTATTTTACCGTTTTGGTGTGGTTTGGTTTCGTACGGATGTACTTGTACGGTATTGTACCGTTTTGGTGTGGTTTTGTACCGTATGGAGGTACTCCTACGGTATTCCACCATTTTGGTGTGGTTTGGTACCGCATGGAGGTACTCGTACGGTGTTGTACCATTTTGGTGGGGTTGGGTACCATATGGACGTTCTCTTGTGGTATTATACCGTTTTGGTGCGGTATGGTACCATTTGGGTGTACTCGTACGGTATTGTAACGTTTTGGTGTGGTATGGTACTGCATGGATGTACTCGTACGGTATTGAAGCATTTTTGTGTAGTTTGGTACCGTATGGACGTACTCGTACGGTCTTGTAACATTTTGGTGTGGTTTGGTACCATATGGAGTTACTCGTACGGTATTGTACCATTTTGGTGTGGTTTGGTACCGTATGGAAGTACTTGTAAGGTATTATACTATTTTCGTGTGGTTTGGTACCATATGGGCGTACTCGTACGGTATTGTACCATTTTGGTGTGGTATGGTACAGTATGGAAGCACTCGTAAGGTATTGTACCATTTTGGGGTGGTTTGGTACCGTATGGATGTACTCGTACGGTATTGTACCGTTTTGCTGTGGTTGGGTATTGTTCCATTTTGGTGTGGTTTGGTACCGTATGGATGTACTCGTACAGTATTGTTTCGTTTTGGTGTGGTTTGGTACCGTATGTAAGTACTCGTACGGTATTGTACCATTTTGGTGTGGTTTTGTACCGTATGGGTGTACTTGTACGGTATTGTACCGTTTTGGTGTGGTTTGCTACCGTATGGAGGTTATCGTACGATATTTGTATAGTTCTGATGTGGTATGGTTCCGAATGGATGTATACGTATAGTATTGTACCATTTTGGTGTGGTTTTGTACCGTATTTGTGTACTCATACGGTTTTGTACCATTTTGGTGTGGTATGGTTCCGTACGGACGTACATGTACGGTATTTGTACCTTTTTGGTGTGGTTTGGTACCACGTGGAAGTACTCGTACGGTATCGTTCTATTTCGGTGTGGTGTGGTACAATATGGATGTAGACGTACGGTATTGTAATATATTTGTGTGGTTTGGTGCCATATGGATGTACTCGTACGGTTTTGTACAATATTGGTGTGGTTTGGTATCGTGTGGAGGTACTCGTACGGTATTGTTCCATTTTGGTGGGGTTTGGTACCATATGGAGGTTTTCGTATGGTATTATACCGTTTCGGTGCGGTATGATACCTTTTTGGAGTACTCGTACGTTATTGGAACGTTTTGGTGTGGTATGGTACTGTATGGATGTACTTGTACAATATTGTAGCATTTTTTTGTGGTTTGGTACCGTATGGACGTACTCGTACGGTTTTGTACTATTTTGCTATGATTTGGTACCGTATGGAGTTACTCGTACGCTATTGTACCATTTTGGTGTGCTACGGCACCGTATGGACGTACCCGTACAATATTGTACCATTTTTGTGTGGTATGGTTTTGTATGGTGGTTCTCGTATGGTATGATACCGTTTTGGTGTGGTATGGTACCGTATGGACGTTCTCGAACGGTATTCTACCATTTTGGTGTGGTATGGTTGTTTATGGATGTACTCGAACGGTATTGTACCATTTTGGTGTAGTATGGTACCGTATGGATATAGTCGTACGATATTGTACCATTTTAGTGTTGTATTGTACCGTATGGAGGTACTCGTACGGTATTGCACCATTTGGGTGTGGTTTGGTACCGCATGGAGGTACTCGTACGTTATTGTACCATTTTGGTGGGGTTTGGTACCATATGGAGGTTCTTGTACGGTATTATACCGTTTTGGTGCGGTTTGGTACCGTTTAGGTGTACTCGTACGGTATTGTAACGTTTTGGTGTTGTATGGTACTGTATCGATGTATTCGTACGGTATTGATGCATTTTTGTGTAGTTTGTAACCGTATGGACGTACTCGTACGGTCTTGTAACATTTTGGTGTGGTTTGGTACCATATGGAGTTACTCGTACGGTATTGTACCATTTTGATGTGGTTTTGTACCTTATGGATGTACTTGTAAGGTATTATACTATTTTCGTGTGGTTTGGTACCATATGAGCATACTCGTACGGTATTGTACCATTTTGGTGTGGTATGGTACAGTATGGAAGCACTCGTAAGGTATTGTACCATTTTGGTGTGGTTTGGTACCGTATGGATGTACTCGTACGGTATTGTACCATTTTGGTGTGGTTTGGTATTGTACCATTTTGGTATGGTTTGGTACTGTATGGATGTACTCGTACAGTATTGTTCCGTTTTGGTGTGGTTTGGTACCATATGTAAGTTCTCGTACGGTATTGTACCATTTTGGGGTGGTTTTGTACCGTATGGATTTACTCGTATGGAATTGTACCTTTTCATACAGATGTACTCGTACGGTATTGTACCATTTTGTTGTTTCTTCGTAGTATGCAGGTACTCGTACGGTATTGTACCGTTTTGGTGTGGTTTGGTACCGGATGGATGTACTCGTAAGGTATTGTACTATTTGGTGTGGTTTGGTACCGTACAGAGGTTCTACTACTGTATCGTACTATTTTGGAAAGGTTTGGTACCGAATGGAGGTACTCGTATGGTATTGTACCATTTTTGTGTGGTTTGGTACCAAATGGAGGTTCTCTTACGGTATTGTACTTTTTTGGTGTGGTATGGTACCGTTTGGAAGTACTTGTACGGTATTTTGCCATTTTGGAGTGGTTTGGTACCGTATGGATGTACTTGTTTGGTATTGTACCATTTTGGTGTGGTTTTGTACCGTATGGAGGTACTCGTACGGTATTGTTTTATTTTGGTGTGGTTTGCTACCCTACGGAGGTTATCGTACCGTATTGTAGAGTTCTAGTGTGGTATGGTTCCGAATGGACGTACACGTACAATATTGTACAATTTTGGTGTGGTTTGGTACCGTATGGGTGTACTCGTACGGTTTTGTACCATTTTGGTGTGGTATGGTTCCGTACGGACGTACTCGTACGGTATGGTACCTTTTTGGTGTGGTTTGGTACTGTATGGAAGTACTCGTACGGTATCGTTCCATTTTGATGTAGTGTGGTAAAATATGGATGTACTCGTGCGGTATTGTTGTATTTTTGTGTGCTTTGGTGCCGTATGGATGTACTCGTACGGTTTTGTACCATTTTGGTATGGTTTGGTACTGTATGGAGGTCCTCGTACGGTATTGTACCGTTTTGGTGGGGTTTGGTACCATATGGAGGTTTTCGTATGGTATTATACCGTTTCGGTGCAGTATGGTACCTTTTTGGAGTACTGGTACGTTATTGTAACGTTTTGGTGTGGTATGTGACTGTATGGATGTACTCGTACAATATTGTAGCATTTTTGTGCGGTTTTGTACCGTATGGACGTACTCGTAAGGTATTGTACCGTTTTGCTGTGATTTGGTACCGTATGGAGTTACTCGTACGGTATTGTACCATTTTTGTGCGCTACGGCTCCGTATGGACGTATTGGTATAATATTGTACCATTTTTGTGTGGTATGGTTCTGTATGGAGGTTCTCGTACGGTATTATACCGTTTTGGTGTGGTATGGTACCGTATGGACGTTCTCGAACGGTATTCTACCATTTTGGTGTGGTATGGTTGTGTATGGATGTACTCGAACGGTATTGTACCATTTTGGTGTAGTATGGTACCGTATGGATATAGTCGTACGGTATTGTACCATTTTTGTGTTTTTTTGTACCGTATGGAGGTACTCGTACGGTATTGTACCATTTTGGTATGGTATGATACCGTATGGAAGTATTCATAAGGTATTGTACCATTTTTGAGTGGTTTGGTTTCGTACGGATGTACTTGTATGGTATTGTACCGTTTTGGTGTGGTTTTATACCGTATGGAGGTACTCGTACGGTATTTTACCATTTTTGTGTGGTTTGGTACCGCATGGAGGTACTCGTTCGGTGTTGTACCATTTTGGTGCGGTTTGGTACCATATGGAGATTCTCGTACGGTATTATACCATTTTTGGTGCGGTATGGTACCGTTTGGGTGTACTCGTACGGTATTGTAACATTTTGGTGTGGTATGGTACTGTATGGATGTACTCGTACGGTATTAAAGCATTTTTGTGTAGTTTGGTACCGTATGGACGTACTCGTACGGTCTTGTACCATTTTGGTGTGGTTTGGTACCGTATGGAGTTACTCGTACGGTATTGTACCGTTTTGGTGTGGTTTGGTACCGTATGGATGTACTTGTAAGGTATTATACCAATTTCCTGTGGTTTGTTACCATGTGGGCGTACTCGTACGGTATTGTACCATTTTGGTGTGGTATGGTACTGTATGGAAGCACTCATAAGATATTGTACCATTTTGGTGTGGTTTGGTACCGTATGGATGTACTCGTACGGTATTGTACCATTTTGGTGTGGTTTGGTATTGTACCATTTTGGTGTGGTTTGGTATCGTATGGATGTACTCGTAAGGTATTGTACCGTTTTGGTGTGGTTTGGTATTGTACCATTTTGGTGTGGTTTGGTATCGTATGGATGTACTCGTAAGGTATTGTACCGTTTTGGTGTGGTTTGGTATTGTACCATTTTGGTGTGGTTTGGTACCGTATGGATGTAGTCGTACAGTATTGTTCCGTTTTGGTGTGGTTTGGTACCTTATGTAAGTACTCGAACGGTATTGTACCATTTTGGTGTGGTTTTGTACCGTATGGATGTACTCGTATGGAATTGTACCATTTCATACAGATGTATTCGTACATTATTGCACCATTTTGTTGGTATTTCGTAGTATGCAGATACTCGCACGGTATTGTATCGTTTCGGTGTGGTTTGATACCGAATGGATGTATTCGTATGGTATTGTACTATTTGGTGGGGTTCGGTACCCTATAGAGGTTCTCATACTGTATCGTACTGTTTTGAAATGGTTTGTTACCGAATAGAGGTACTCGTACGGTATTGTACCGTTTTGGTGTGGTTTGGTACCGTATGGAGGTTCTCTTATGGTATTGTACCATTTTGGGGCGGTATGGTACCGTTTGGGTGTACTCGTACGGTATTGTAACGCTTTGGTGTGGTATGGAACTATATGGATGTACTCGTACGGTATTGTAGCATTTTTGTTGTGTTTGGTACCGTATGGACGTACTCGTACAATATTGAACCGTTTAGGTGTGGTTTGGTAACGTATGGAGGTACTCGTACGGTATTGTACCATTTTGGTGTGGTTTGGTACCTTATGGAGGTTCTCGTACGGTATTGTGCCATTTTTGTGTGCTATGGTTCCGTATGGACGTACACGTACGTAATTGTACCATTTTGGTGTGGTTTGGTACCGTATGGATATACTCGTCTAGTATTGTACCATTTTGGTGTGGTATGATTTCGTAAGGACGTACTCGTATGGTATTGTACCATTTTATTGGGGTTTGGTACCGTATGGAAGTACTCGTACGGTATTGTACCGTTTTGGTGTGTTTTTGTACCGTTTGGAGTTACTCGTACGGTATTGTACCGTTTTGGTGTGCTATAGTACCGTATGGACGTACTCGTACAATATTGTACCATTTTGGTGTCATATAGTTCCGCATGGAGGTTCTCGTACGGTATTATACCGTTTTGGTTTGGTGTGGTACCGTATGGACGTTCTCGAATGGTATTCTACCGTTTTTGTATGGTATGGTAACGTATGGAAGTACTCGTACGGTATTGTACCGTTTTGGTGTGGTTTGGTACCGAATGGATGTACTCGTACGGTATTGTACTATTTTGTGTGGTTTTGTACCGTATAGAGGTTCTCGTACTGGATCGTACTATTTTGAAAAGGTTTGGTACTGTATGGAGGTACTCTTATGGTATTCTACCGTTTTCGTGTGGTTTGGTACCGTATGGAGGTTCTCTTACAGTATTGTACCATTTTGGTGCGGTATGGTACCGTTTGGGTGTACTCGTACAGTATTGTAACGCTTTGGTATGGTATGGTACTATATGGATGTACTCGTACGGTATTGTTGCATTTTTGTGCGGTTGGCTACCGTATAGACAAACTCGTATAATATTTTACCGTTTTGGTGTGGTTTGGTACCGTATGGAGGTACTCGTACGGTATTGTACCATTTTAGTGTGGTTTGGTACATTATGGAGGTTCTCGTACGGTATTGTACCGTTTTGGTGTGGTATGGTTCCGTATGGACGTACCCGTACGTAATTGTACCATTTTTGTGTGGTTTGGTATCGTATCGATGTACTCGTATAGTATTGTACCGTTTTGGTGTGGTATGGTTCCGTATGGACGTACTCGTATGGTATTGTACCGTTTTAGTGTGGTTTGGTTCCTTATGGAAGTACTCGTACGGTATTGTACTGTTTTGGTGTGGTTTGGTATCGTATGGAGGTATTTGTATGGTATTGCACCGTTTTGGTGTGCTATGGTACCGTATGGGCGTACTCGTACAGTATTGTACCGTTTTGGTGTGATATGGTCCCGTATAGACGTTCTCGTACGATATTCTACCGTTTTGGTGTGGTATGGTACCGTATGGAGGTTCTCGTATTGTATTATACCATGTTGCTGTGGTATGGTACCATATGGACGTTCTCGAACGGTATTCTACCATTTTGGGGTTGTATGGTTCCGTATGGACGTACTCGTACTGTATTGTACCATTTTGGTGTGGTATGATACCGTATGGACGTACCGTTTGGAACCTTATGGAAGTACTCGCACGGTATTGTACCATTTTGGTGTGGTTTGGTACCATATGGAAGTACTCGTATGGTATTGTACCGTTTTGGTTTGGTTTGGTATCTTATAGAGGTTTTCGTACGGTATTGTACTGTTTTTGTGTGTTTATGATACCGTATAGACATACTCGTACGGTATTGTACAGAGTACTGTACCGTTTTGGTGTGGTATGGTTCCATATGGACGTACTCGTATGGTATTGTGTCGTTTTGGTGTGTTTTGGTACCTTATGGAAGAACTCGCAAGGTATCGTACTGTTTTGGTTTGGTTTCGTACCGTAAGGATGTACTCGTATGGTATTGTACCGTTTTGATGTGGTTTGGTACCGTATGGATATACTCGTACGGTATTGTACCATTTTGGTGTGCTTATGTACCGTATTGAGGTACTCGTATGGCATTGTACCGTTTTGGTGTGGTTTGGTTCTGTATGGACGTACTCGAACAGTATTGTACCGTTTTGGTGTGGTTTGGTACTGTATGGAGTTACTCGTACAGTATTTTACCGTTTTGGTGTGCTTTGGTACCGTATGGACGTACTCGTACAGTATTGTACCATTTTTGGTTGGTATGGTTCCGTATGGAGGTTCTCGTATGGTTTTATACCGTTTTGGTGTGGTATGGTACTGAATGGACGTTCTCGAATGGTATTCTACCATTTTGGTGTCGTATGGTTGCGTATGGATGTACTCGTACGGTATTGTACCATTTTCGTGTGGTATGGTACCGTATGGAAGTACTCGTACGGTATTGTAACGCCTCGATTTTTGGGTACGTTAATGAGGCATTTATTACATAATAAAGAGAGTGAGGCATTTATTACCTCATAAATACATCATAAGTAAAGGATACATTTATTCAACAAGGAAGGAAACTAGGGTTCCTAATACTACTCTGCCTGCTCTTCCATCCTAGCAAGCTCCTCTGCTCCAAAAGCTTCCACAGTGAACTGTTCGTCTTGAACATCTACATGGTCTGACACATTATACCAGCGTCGCCACCGATATAATATGTCAGGGTCACCAAAGGTAACACCATGAGCTACAAAAGCTCAGCAGAACAATCCTATACCCGCTAACCCATAACTTACAAACAACAGGTTATACAATCATCGATTTCCACATGATACATGTATACACAGCTAACAACGACACATCCATATTCGTTAATCAACTATCGTTGGTGTCCAAGATTTTTTGAGTTTCTCCTATGCGACTCATCGTAGACCGTGTCAACATTTTCACATACCAATTCATCTTTCAAAATCATTTATTTAACACACCCAACTTCGGTTCCGCCGTTCCGGGTTCCCGAGTATCCTCACAATGGTTCCGCCACACCGAGTTCCCATTGGCACACAAAATCTTGCATTGGCTCCTCTCCGCGGTTAACCAAGCCATACCTCACCATGGTTCTGCCGGTTCGGGTTCTCATGGGAATGCACACAACCTCACAATGGTTCCGCTATTCCGGATTCTCATTGGAACACACACTTCCTCACAATGGTTCCGTTGCTACGGATTACCATTGGAACACACACACCCAACTCACATTATGCCACCAAAACCGGTCATAATGTAGTTTCAAAATATTTCCTTCCTCGGAAAACATTTCCTTTCATTAATCACACCCTAGGTGCCATGTTTCTACTTTCTCGGTTCTCGTGTCTTGTTTACATGCAAAGACTCCGCGGTAGGACAAAAGTAAGCATGAAACATTCTAACAAGATCATCCAACTCTATAATATACCACAAGTAACACAATCAATTCATGTATACAAACTCATACTCCTTGAAATATCAAAATACGAATACTTCGATTCACATGGTAACGTTTTAACTTTCAAAAACCGTTCTTTCTTAGAAATTCAATACAACAACGTTATACTTGAGTAAGTAAGTAAGTAAGTAAGTAAGGATTTCCTTACCGTTCTTCTAGGCGGTAGTAACGGCTTAAGGACGGTAATCGGCGGTCGGACGGAGTAACTTCCTACGGGAGCTTCCGGTAGCTTCGAAAGAGAAAGGTTTCTCTCAAAACTTGACCTTGGCTATTACTACTACTACTTTTGGATCGAGTGGGGGTTTAGTGGCGGCTTTTGATGAGTTTCTTGAAGAACACAAGAAGAACTCAAGAACAAGAAGAACAAAGCAAGAACAAAGGATTTCTAGATATAGAAGTTGAAGAATGGAAAGGTGTGAGTTGAATGGCATGGGAATGGCTCTATTTATAGCCAAAACTTTGGCTCTCTCTCCTCTCTCAAGGCCGGCCCCCCTTTCTCTCTCCATACCTCAAATTTTGACACTTGTCATGCAATCTTGCAAGATCAATGCCTAACCCTAGGCTTGCATGGCTAAGATTTGTACCAAAGATTTGATTATGGAAGATTTTGGAAGATTTGATGGAGAGAAAGGATAAATTGTACAAGATTTGGTCTTAAACAAACCAAGAAAGGACAATGAAAGGATAGATTTTGGCTAGGAAGAATACTTACCCAAGGATTTGAAAGGATCAAGATGATCATGGAAGATCAAGCATGTTACAATCCAATCTCCTTCTTTCCTCCTTCCTCTCTCTCTCTCTCTCTCTCCCTCCCTCTCTCTCTCTCGGCTACACTCTCTCTCTCTCTCTCTCGGCATCTCTCTCAAGTACACTATATATATATATATATATATATATACACACACACACACACACACACATAATAACATAAAAGTACAAAAGTACTAGATTTTCAAATCCAAATACCCCATTAAAGAAATCTAATTAGGCACATGTTTTATTAAACTAATAGATGTTGTACTTTTGCAAATCTAGGGTATTGATACACATGTACAAATGCCCAATATTTAAATATAGATGTGGTACCAAGTACCCCAATTAAATAATAGGCTAGGATTTTTCCCATTAAAATAACAATAAAGTACTAGTATTAAATTAATCAACAAAGTACTAGGAAATCTAGGGTTTAGATATGCCCCAATATTTTAATGCATAAAAGTACATGGGAATCCAAATTTTGATTATTAAAACAAAGCCTTGTACTTTCTTGGAAGATTAAGGCTATTACCCAATGGGTGATAATTCCCCTTGTGGTTAAAAACCAATGGATAATAGAAGGGCGGGAGAATCCGCAATAAACAATGCATATACGTACTTTGCACAAGTGGATATACACCATTAAAATACTATATCTTTTAACTTATCAAAATATTTTAATGAGAGGCCTAATGTCCAATGGATGTACTCGTATGGTATTGTACCGTTTTGGTGTGGTTTTATACTGTATGGATGTACTCGTACGGTACTTTACCGTTTTGGTGTGGTTTGGTACCGTATGGATATACTTGTATGGTATTGTACCATTTTGGTGTGGTTTGGTACCGTGTAAAGGTTCTCGTATGGTATTGTACCATTTTGGTGTGGTTTGGTACCGTATGGATGTACTCGTATGGTATTGTACCATTTTGGTGTGGTTTGGTACCGTATAGAGTTTCTAGTTCGGTATTGTACCGTTTTGGTGTGGTTTTGTACCTTATGGACGTACTCGTACAGTTTTGTACCGTTTTGGTGTGGTTTGGTACCGTATGGATGTACTCGTATGGTATTGTACCATTTGGGTGTGGTTTGGTACCGTATAGAGGTTTTCGTACGGAATTGTACAGTTTTAGTGTGGTTTGGTACCGTAGGGAGGTTCTCGTACGGTATTGTACCGTTTTGGTGTGGTTTGTACCGTATAGATGTACTCGACTATATTGTACCGTTTTGGTGTGCTTTTGTACCGTATGGAGGTACTCGTACGGTATTGTACCATTTGGTGTGGTTTGGTACCGTATTGATGTCCTCGTAGGTATTGTACCATTTTTGTGTGGTTTGGTACCGTATGGATGTACTCGTATGGTAGTGTACCATTTTGGTGTGGTTTTGTACCGTATGGATGTACTCGTATGATATTATACCATTTTGGTGTGCTTTTATACCGTATGGTTGTACTTGTATGGTGTGGTTTTGTACCGTTTTGGTTTGATACCGTATGGAGGTACTCGTACGGTATTGTACCATTTTTGTGTGGTATGGTACTGTATGCACGTACTCGTATCGTATTGTATGATTTTGGTGTGGTTTTGTACCATATAGAGGTTCTTGTACGGTATTGTACCATTTCGGTGTGGTTTGGATATGGAGGTACCCGTACGGTGTTGTACCATTTTGGTGTGGTATGGTACCGTCTGGAAGTACTCGTATGGTATTGTACCATTTTGGTGTGGTTTGATACCGTATGGAGGTTCTCGTACGGTATTGTATCGTTTTGGTGTGGTATGGTACCGTTTCGGTGTACTCATACAGTATTGTAACGTTTTGGTGTGGTATGGTACCGTATGTATGTACTCGTACGGTATTGTAGCGTTTTGGTGTAGTTTGGTACTGTAAGGACGAACTCGTACGGTATTGTACCATTTTGGTGTGGTTTGGTGCCTTATGGAGTTAGTCGTACGGTATTGTACCATTTTGCTGTGCTATGGTACCGTATGGAAGTTCTCGTACGGTATTATACCGCTATGGTGTTGTATGGTACCGTATGGACGTTCTCGAACAGTGTGGTTTGGTACCATATGGAGGTTCTCGTACGATATTGTACCGTTTTGCTGTGGGTTGGTACCATATGGCTATACTGGTACGGTATTGCACCGTCTTGATGTGGTTTTGTACCTTATGGATGTACTGGTACGGTATTGTACCATTTTGGTGTGATTTGGTACCGTTTGGATGTACTCGTACGGTATTGAACTTTTTTGGTGTGGTAGGGTACCGTTTGGACGTTCTCGAACGGTATTGTACCGTTTTGGCGTTGTATGATTTCGTATGGACGTACTCGTATTGTATTGTACCCTTTTTTTGTGGTATTATACCATATGGAAGTACTCGTAAGGTATTGAACCATTTTGGTGTGGTTTGGTACCGTATGGATGTAAACATATGGTATTGTACCATTTTAATGTGGTTTGGTACCATATAGAGGTTCTCGTACGGTATTGTATCGTTTTGGTGTGCTTTGGTACCGTAAGGAGGTACTCGTACGGTGTTGTACTGTTTTTGTGTGGTTTTGTACCGTATGGATGTACTGGTACGGTATTGTACCATTTTTGTGTGGTTTGGTACAGTTTGGATGTACTCGTACGGTATTGAACCATTTTGGTGTGGTAAGGTACCGTATGGACGTTCTCGAACGATATTGTACCGTTTGGTCGTTGAATGGTTTCGTATGGATGTACTCGCATTGTATTGTACCATTTTGGTGTGGTATGGTACCGTGTGTATGTACTCGTAAGCTATTGTAGCATTTTGGTGTGGTTTTATACTATATGGACGAAATCGTACGGTATTGTACCGTTTTGGTGTGGTTTGGTGCCTTATGGAGTTAGTTGTACGGTATTGTACCATTTTGCTGTGCTATGGTACCGTATGGACGTACTCGTATAGTATTTGTACCATTTTGGTGTGGTATGGTTCCGTTTGGATGTACTCCTACGGTATTGAACCGTTTTGGTGTGGTATGGTACCGTATTGACGTTCTCGACCCGTATTGTACCTTTTTGGTGTGGTTTTGTACTGTATGAGTACTCGTACGATATTCTACCATTTTGGTTTGGTTTTGTACCGTATGGAGGTACTCGTACGGTATTGTACCGTTTTGGTGTGGTTTGGTACCGTATGGATGTACTCGTATGTTATTGTACTGTTTGGGTGTGGTTTGGTACCGTATAGAGGTTTTCGTATAGTATTGTACCGTTTTAGTATGCTTTGGTACCATATGGAGGTTCTTGTACGGTATTGTACCGTTTTGGTGTGGTTTTTCACCGTATGGATGTACTCGTACGATATTGTACCGTTTTTGTGTGGTTTTGTACTGTATGGAGGTACTCGTACGGTATTGTACCGTTTGGAGTGGTTTGGTACAGTATTGATGTACTCGTAGGTATTGTACCGTTTTTGTGTGGATTGGTACCGTATAGAGGTTCTCGTACGGTATTGTACCGTTTTGGTATGGTTTGGTACCGTATAGAGGTTCTCGTATGGTATTGTACCGTTTTGGTGTGGTTTTGTACCGTTGGATGTACTCGTACATTATTTTACCATTTTGGTGTTCTTTTGTACCGTATGGAGGTACTCGTACTGTATTGTACCATTTTGGTGTGGTTTGGTACCATATGGATGTACTCGTATGGTATTGTACCGTTTGGGTGTGGTTTGGTACCGTATAGAGGTTTTCGTATGGTATTGTACCGTTTTAGTATGGTTTGGTACCGTATGGAGGTTCTCGTACGGTATTGTACCGTTTTGATGTGGTTTTGTACCGTATGGATTTACTCGTACGATATTCTTCCGTTTTGGTGTGATTTTGTACTGTATGGAGGTACTCGTACGGTATTGTTCCGTTTGGTGTGGTTTGGTACCATATTGATGTACTCGTAGGTATTGTACCATTTTTGTGTGGTTTAGTACTGTATAATGGTTCTCGTACGGTATTCAACCGTTTTGGTGTGGTTTGGTACCGTATAGAGGTTCTCGTACGGTACTGTACCGTTTTGGTGTGGTTTGGAAACTTATAGATGTACCCGTAAGGTATTGTACCGTTTGGTGTGGTTTTGTACTGTATGGATGTACCCGTAAGGTATTGTACCGTTTGGGTGTGGTTTGGTACCGTATGGAGGTTCTCGTACGGTGTTGTACCGTTTTAGTGTGGTTTGTACCGTATGGATGTACTCGTACATTGATTTACCGTTTTTGTGTGGTTTTGTACCGTATGGAGGTACTCGTACTGTATTGTACCATTTTGGTGTGGTTTGGTACCGTAGGGATATACTCGCATGGTATTGTACCGTTTTGGTGTTGTTTTGTACCGTACGGATGTACTCGTATGGTATTGTACCGTTTTGGTGTGGTTTGGTACCTTATAGAGGTTCTTGTACATTACTGTAGCGTTTTGGTGTGGTTTGGTACCGTATGGTCATTCTCGTACGGTATTGTATCGTGTTGGTGTTGTTTAGTACCGTATTGTTGTACTCGTACAATATTGTACCGTTTTGGTGTGATTTGGTACCATATGGCTGTACTTCTATGGTAATGTACCCTTTTGGTGTGGTTTAGTACCATATAGATGTTCTCGTACAGTATTGTACCGTTTTGGTGTTGTTTTGTGCCGTACAATATTGTACCCTTTTTGTGGGGTTTGTACCGTATGGTAGTACTCATCCGGTATTGTACCATTTTGGTGTGATTTGATACCGTTTTGATTTAAACAAAGGTATTGTACCATTTTGGTGTGGTTTGGGGCCGTGTAGAGGTTCTCGTACGGTATTGTACCATTTTGGTGTGGGTTGGTACCGTATGGAGGTTTTCGTACGGTATTGTGCCATTTTAGTGTGGTTTTGTACCGTATGGATGTACTCGAATATTAATTTACCATTTTTGTGTGGTTTTGTACCGTATGGAGGTACTCGTACTGTATTGTACCATTTTGGTGTGGTTTGGTACCGTATTGATGTACTCGTACGGTATTGCACCGTTTTGGTGTGGTTTGGTACCGTATGGATGTAATCGTATGGTATTGCACCCTTTTGGAGTGGTTTGGTACCGTAACGAAGTAGTCGTACGGTAATGTACCGTTTTCGTGTGGTTTGGTACCGTATGGATGTACTCGTACTGTATTGCACCGTTTTGGTGTGGTTTGGTACCGTATGGATGTAGTCGTACGATATTGCTCCATTTTGGTGTGGTTTGGTACTGTATGGATGTACTAGAACGGTATACTACCGTTTTTGTGTGGTTTTGTACGGTATGGATGTACTCGTACGGTATTGCACCGTTTTGGTGTGGTTTGGAACCGTAACGAAGTACTCGTAAGGCATTGTACCGTTTTGGTGTGGTTTGGTACCGTATGGATGTACTCGTACGGTATTGAACCGTTTTGGTGTGGTTTGGTACCGTTTGGATTTACTCGTACGGTATTGCACCGTTTTTGTGTGGTTTGGTATCGTATGGATGTACTCGTACGGTATTGCACCGTTTTGGTGTGGTTTGGTACCGTTTGGATGTACTCGTAAGGTATTGCACCGTTTTGGTGTGGTTTGGTACCGTAAGGATGTACTCGTACGGTATTGTACCATTTTGGTGTGGTTTGGTACCGTATGGATATACTCGTACGGAATTGTACCGTTTTGGTGTGGTTTGGTACCGTTTGGATGTACTCGTACCGTATTGCACCGTTTTGGTGTGGTTTGGTACCGTAAGGATGTACTCCTACGGTCTTGCACCGTTTTGGTGTGGTTTGGTACCGTATGGATGTACTCTTATGGTATTGCACCGTTTTGGTGTGGTTTGGTACCGTATGGATGTACTCGTACGGTATTGCACAGTTTTGGTGTGGTTTGGTAGCGTATGGATGTAGTCGTACGATATTGCTCCATTTTGGTGTGGTTTGGTACTGTATGGATGTACTAGAACGGTATACTACCGTTTTTGTGTGGTTTTGTACGGTATGGATGTACTCGTACGGTATTGCACCGTTTTGGTGTGGTTTGGAACCGTAACGAAGTACTCGTAAGGCATTGTACCGTTTTGGTGTGGTTAGGTACCGTATGGATGTACTCGTACGGTATTGAACCGTTTTGGTGTGGTTTGGTACCGTTTGGATTTACTCGTACGGTATTGCACCGTTTTTGTGTGGTTTGGTATCGTATGGATGTACTCGTACGGTATTGCATCGTTTTGGTGTGGTTTGGTACCGTTTGGATGTACTCGTAAGGTATTGCACCGTTTTGGTGTGGTTTGGTACCGTAAGGATGTACTCGTACGGTATTGTACCATTTTGGTGTGGTTTGGTACCGTATGGATATACTCGTACGAAATTGTACCGTTTTGGTGTGGTTTGGTACCGTTTGGATGTACTCGTACCGTATTGCACCGTTTTGGTGTGGTTTGGTACCGTAAGGATGTACTCCTACGGTCTTGCACCGTTTTGGTGTGGTTTGGTACCGTATGGATGTACTCTTATGGTATTGCACCGTTTTGGTGTGGTTTGGTACCGTATGGATGTACTCGTACGGTATTGCACAGTTTTGGTGTGGTTTGGTAGCGTATGGATGTACTCGTACGGTATTGCACCGTTTTGGTGTGGTTTGGTACCTTATGGATGTACTCGTAGGGTATTGCACCGTTTTGGTGTGGTTTGGTACTGTATGAAAGTACTCGTACGGTATTCCACCATTTTTGGTGTGGTTTGGTACCGTATGGATGTAGTCGCACGATATTGGACCGTTTTGGTGTGGTTTGGTACCGTATGGATGTACTCGTACGGTGTTGCACCGTTTTCGTGCGGTTTGGTACCTTATGGATGTACTCGTACGGTATTGTACCATTTTCGTGTGGTTTGGTACCGTATGGATGTACTCGTACGGTATCGGACCGTTTTGGTGTGGTTTGGTACCGTATGGATGTACTCGTACCGTATTTGACCGTTTAGGTGTGGTTTGGTACCGTACGGTTGTACTCGTACGGTATTGAACCCTTTTGGTGTCGTTTAGTACCATATGGATGTACTCGTACGGTATTGGACCGTTTTGGTGTGGTTTGGTACCGTATGGATGTACTCGTACGGTGTTGCACCGTTTTCGTGTGGTTTAGTACCTTATGGATGTACTCGTACGGTATTGTACTGTTTTGGTGTGGTTTGGTACCGTATGGATGTACTCGTACGGTATTGAACCGTTTTGGTGTGGTTTGGTACCGTTTGGATGTACTCGTACGGTATTGAACCGTTTTTGTGTGGTTTGGTACCGTTTGGATGTACTCGTACGGTGTTGCACCGTTTTCGTGTGGTTTGGTACCTTATGGATGTACTCGTACGGTATTGTACCGTTTCGGTGCGGTTTGGTACCGTATGGATGTACTCGTATGGTATTGCACCATTTTTTGTGTGGTTTGGTACCGTATGGATGTACTCGTACGGTATTGTACCGTTTCGGTGCGGTTTGGTACCGTATGGATGTACTCGTATGGTATTGCACCATTTTTTGTGTGGTTTGGTACCGTATGGATGTACTCGTACGATATTTAACCGTTTTGGTGTGGTTTGGTACCGTATGGATGTACTCGTACGGTGTTGCACCATTTTCGTGTGGTTTGGTTCCTTATGGATGTACTCGTACGGTATTGTACCGTTTTGGTGTGGTTTGGAACCGTATGGATGTACTCGTACGGTATTGGTCCGTTTTGGGGTGGTTTGGTACCGTATGGATGTACTCGTACGGGATTTGCACCGTTTTCGTGTGGTTTGGTACCTTATGGATGTACTCGTACGGTATTGTACCGTTTTGGTGTGGTTTGGTACCGTATGGATGTACTCGTACGATATTGGACCGTTTTGGTGTGGTTTGGTACCGTATGGATGTACTCGTACAGTGTTGCACCGTTTTCGTGTGGTTTGGTTCCTTATGGATGTACTCGTACGGTATTGGACCGTTTTGGTGTGGCTTGGTACCGTATGGATGTACTCGTACGGTATTTGACCGTTTTGGTGTGGTTTGGTACCGTATGGATGTACTCGTACGGTATTGAACCATTTTGGTGTGGTTTGGTACCGTATGGATGTAGTCGTACGCTATTGCACCGTTTTGGTGTGGTTTGGTACTGTATGGATGTACTGGTACGGTATTCTACCGTTTTTGTGTGGTTTTGTACGGTATGGATGTACTCGTACGGTATTGCACCGTTTTGGTGTGGTTTGAACCGTAACGAAGTACTCGTAAGGCATTGTACCGTTTTGGTGTGGTTTGGTACCGTATGGATGTACTCGTACGGTATTGAACCGTTTTGGTGTGGTTTGGTACCGTTTGGATTTACTCGTACGGTATTGCACCGTTTTTGTGTGGTTTGGTATCGTATGGATGTACTCGTACGGTATTGCACCGTTTTGGTGTGGTTTGGTACCGTTTGGATGTACTCGTATGGTATTGCACCGTTTTGGTGAGGTTTGGTACCGTAAGGATGTACTCGTATGGTATTGTACCATTTTGGTGTGGTTTGGTACCGTATGGATATACTCGTACGGAATTGTACCGTTTTGGTGTGATTTGGTACCGTTTGGATGTACTCGTACCGTATTGCACCGTTTTGGTGTGGTTTGGTACCGTTTGGATTTACTCGTACGGTATTGCTCCGTTTTTGTGTGGTTTGGTATCGTGTGGATGTACTCGTACGGTATTGCACCGTTTTGGTGTGGTTTGGTACCGTTTGGATGTACTCGTATGGTATTGCACCGTTTTGGTGTGGTTTGGTACCGTAAGGATGTACTCGTATGGTATTGTACCGTTTTGGTGTGGTTTGGTACCGTATGGATGTACTCGTAAGGTATTGTACCTTTTCGGTGTGGTTTGGTACCGTTTGGATGTACTCGTACCGTATTGCACCGTTTTGGTGTGGTTTGGTACCGTAAGGATGTACTCCTACGGTATTGCACCGTTTTGGTGTGGTTTGGTACCGTATGGATGTACTCCTACGGTAGTGCACCATTTTGGTGTGGTTTGGTACCGTATGGATGTACTCGTACGGTATTGCACCGTTTTGGTGTGGTTTGGTAGCGTATGGATGTACTCGTACGGTATTGCACCGTTTTGGTGTGGTTTGGTACCGTATGGATGTACTCGTACGGTGTTGCACCGTTTTCGTGTGGTTTGGTACCGTATGGATGTACTCGTACGGTGTTGTACCGTTTTGGCATGGTTTGGTACCGTATGGATGTACTCGTACGGTATTGAACCGTTTTGGTGTGGTTTGGTACCGTTTGGATGTACTCGTACGGTATTGAACCGTTTGGGTGTCGTTTGGTACCGTTTGGATGTACTCGTACGGTATTGAACCGTTTTGGTGTGGTTTGGTACCGTATAGATGTGCTCGTACGGTATTGGACCGTTTTGGTGTGGTTTGGTACCGTATGGATGTACTCGTACGGTGTTGCACCGTTTTCGTGTGGTTTGGTACCTTATTGATGTACTCGTACGGTATTGTACCGTTTTGGTGTGGTTTGGTACCGTATGGATGTACTCGTATGGTATTGCACCATTTTTTCTGTGGTTTGGTACCGTATGGATGTACTCGTACGATATTGGACCGTTTTGGTGTGGTTTGGTACCGTATGGAAGTACTCGTACGGTGTTGCACCATTTTCGTGTGGTTTGGTTCCTTATGGATGTACTCGTACGGTATTGTACCGTTTTGGTGTGGTTTGGTACCGTATGGATGTACTCGTACGGTATTGGTCCGTTTTGGGGTGGTTTGGTACCGTATGGATGTACTCGTACGGTGTTGCACCGTTTTCGTGTGGTTTGGTACCTTATGATGTACTCGTATGGTATTGTACCGTTTTGGTGTGGTTTGGAACCGTATGGATGTACTCGTACGGTATTGCACCATTTTTTGTGTGGTTTGGTACCGTATGGATGTACTCGTACGATATTGGACCGTTTTGGTGTGGTTTGGTACCGTATGGATGTACTCGTACGGTGTTGCACCGTTTTCGTGTGGTTTGGTTCCTTATGGATGTACTCGTACGGTATTGGACCGTTTTGGTGTGGCTTGGTACCGTATGGATGTACTCGTACGGTATTTGACCGTTTTGGTGTGGTTTGGTACCGTATGGATGTACTCGTACGGTATTGAACCGTTTTGGTGTGGTTTGGTACCGTATGGATGTAGTCGTACGCTATTGCACCGTTTTGGTGTGGTTTGGTACTGTATGGATGTACTGGTAGGTATTCTACCGTTTTTGTGTGGTTTTGTACGGTATGGATGTACTCGTACGGTATTGCACCGTTTTGGTGTGGTTTGAACCGTAACGAAGTACTCGTAAGGCATTGTTCCGTTTTGGTGTGGTTTGGTACCGTATGGATGTACTCGTACGGTATTGAACCGTTTTGGTGTTGTTTGGTACCGTTTGGATTTACTCGTACGGTATTGCACCGTTTTTGTGTGGTTTGGTATCGTATGGATGTACTCGTACGGTATTGCACCGTTTTGGTGTGGTTTGGTACCGTTTGGATGTACTCGTATGGTATTGCACCGTTTTGGTGAGGTTTGGTACCGTAAGGATGTACTCGTATGGTATTGTACCATTTTGGTGTGGTTTGGTACCGTATGGATATACTCGTACGGAATTGTACCGTTTTGGTGTGGTTTGGTACCGTTTGGATGTACTCGTACCGTATTGCACCGTTTTGGTGTGGTTTGGTACCGTTTGGATTTACTCGTACGGTATTGCTCCATTTTTGTGTGGTTTGGTATCGTGTGGATGTACTCGTACGGTATTGCACCGTTTTGGTGTGGTTTGGTACCGTTTGGATGTACTCGTATGGTATTGCACCGTTTTGGTGTAGTTTGGTACCGTAAGGATGTACTCGTATGGTATTGTACCGTTTTGGTGTGGTTTGGTACCGTATGGATGTACTCGTAAGGTATTGTACCGTTTTGGTGTGGTTTGGTACCGTTTGGATGTACTCGTACCGTATTGCACCGTTTTGGTGTGGTTTGGTACCGTAAGGATGTACTCCTACGGTATTGCACCGTTTTGGTGTGGTTTGGTACCGTATGGATGTACTCCTACGGTAGTGCACCATTTTGGTGTGGTTTGGTACCGTATGGATGTACTCGTACGGTATTGCACCGTTTTGGTGTGGTTTGGTAGCGTATGGATGTACTCGTACGGTATTGCACCGTTTTGGTGTGGTTTGGTACCGTATGGATGTACTCGTACGGTGTTGCACCGTTTTCGTGTGGTTTGGTACCGTATGGATGTACTCGTACGGTGTTGCACCGTTTTCGTGTGGTTTGGTACCGTATGGATGTACTCGTAGGGTATTGGACCGTTTTGGTGTGGTTTGGTACCGTATGGATGTACTTGTACGGTATTGAACCGTTTGGGTGTCGTTTAGTACCGTATAGATGTACTCCTACGATATTGGACCCTTTTGGTGTGGTTTGGTACCGTATGGATGTACTCGTACGGTGTTGCACCGTTTTCGTGTGGTTCGGTACCTTATGGATGTACTCGTACGGTGTTGCACCGTTTTCGTGTGGTTTGGTACCTTAGGGATGTACTCGTACGGTATTGTACCGTTTTGGCATGGTTTGGTACCGTATGGATGTACTCTTACGGTATTGAACCGTTTTGGTGTGGTTTGGTACCGTTTGGATGTACTCGTACGGTATTGAACCGTTTTGGTGTGGTTTGGTACCGTTTGGATGTACTCGTACGGTATTGAACCGTTTTGGTGTGGTTTGGTACCGTATAGATGTACTCGTACGGTATTGGACCGTTTTGGTGTGGTTTGGTACCGTATGGATGTACTCGTACGGTGTTGCACCGTTTTCGTGTGGTTTGGTACCTTATGGATGTACTCGTACGGTATTGTACCGTTTTGGTGTGGTTTGGTACCGTATGGATGTACTCGTATGGTATTGCACCATTTTTTCTGTGGTTTGGTACCGTATGGATGTACTCGTACGATATTGGACCGTTTTGGTGTGGTTTGGTACCGTATGGATGTACTCGTACGGTGTTGCACCATTTTTGTGTGGTTTGGTTCCTTATGGATGTACTCGTACGGTATTGTACCGTTTTGGTGTGGTTTGGTACCGTATGGATGTACTCGTACGGTATTGGTCCGTTTTGGGGTGGTTTGGTACCGTATGGATGTACTCGTACGGTGTTGCACCGTTTTCGTGTGGTTTGGTACCTTATGGATGTACTCGTACGGTATTGTACCGTTTTGGTGTGGTTTGGTACCGTATGGATGTACTCGTACGGTATTGCACCATTTTTTGTGTGGTTTGGTACCGTATGGATGTACTCGTACGATATTGGACCGTTTTGGTGTGGTTTGGTACCGTATGGATGTACTCGTACGGTGTTGCACCGTTTTCGTGTGGTTTGGTTCCTTATGGATGTACTCGTACGGTATTGGACCGTTTTGGTGTGGCTTGGTACCGTATGGATGTACTCGTACGGTATTTGACCGTTTTGGTGTGGTTTGGTACCGTATGGATGTACTCGTACGGTGTTGCACCGTTTTCGTGTGGTTTGGTACCGTATGGATGTACTCGTACGGTGTTGCACCGTTTTCGTGTGGTTTGGTACCGTATGGATGTACTCGTAGGGTATTGGACCGTTTTGGTGTGGTTTGGTACCGTATGGATGTACTTGTACGGTATTGAACCGTTTGGGTGTCGTTTAGTACCGTATAGATGTACTCCTCCGATATTGGACCCTTTTGGTGTGGTTTGGTACCGTATGGATGTACTCGTACGGTGTTGCACCGTTTTCGTGTGGTTTGGTACCTTATGGATGTACTCGTACGGTGTTGCACCGTTTTCTTGTGGTTTGGTACCTTAGGGATGTACTCGTACGGTATTGTACCGTTTTGGCATGGTTTGGTACCGTATGGATGTACTCTTACGGTATTGAACCGTTTTGGTGTGGTTTGGTACCGTTTGGATGTACTCGTACGGTATTGAACCGTTTTGGTGTGGTTTGGTACCGTTTGGATGTACTCGTACGGTATTGAACCATTTTGGTGTGGTTTGGTACCGTATAGATGTACTCGTACAGTATTGGACCGTTTTGGTGTGGTTTGGTACCGTATGGATGTACTCGTACGGTGTTGCACCGTTTTCGTGTGGTTTTGTACCTTATGGATGTACTCGTACGGTATTGTACCGTTTTGGTGTGGTTTGGTACCGTATGGATGTACTCGTATGGTATTGCACCATTTTTTCTGTGGTTTGGTACCGTATGGATGTACTCGTACGATATTGGACCGTTTTGGTGTGGTTTGGTACCGTATGGATGTACTCGTACGGTGTTGCACCATTTTCGTGTGGTTTGGTTCCTTATGGATGTACTCGTACGGTATTGTACCGTTTTGGTGTGGTTTGGTACCGTATGGATGTACTCGTACGGTATTGGTCCGTTTTGGGGTGGTTTGGTACCGTATGGATGTACTCGTACGGTGTTGCACCGTTTTCGTGTGGTTTGGTACCTTATGGATGTACTCGTACGGTATTGTACCGTTTTGGTGTGGTTTGGTACCGTATGGATGTACTCGTACGGTATTGCACCATTTTTTGTGTGGTTTGGTACCGTATGGATGTACTCGTACGATATTGGACCGTTTTGGTGTGGTTTGGTACCGTATGGATGTACTCGTACGGTGTTGCACCGTTTTCGTGTGGTTTGGTTCCTTATGGATGTACTCGTACGGTATTGGACCGTTTTGGTGTGGCTTGGTACCGTATGGATGTACTCGTACGGTATTTGACCGTTTTGGTGTGGTTTGGTACCGTATGGATGTACTCGTACGGTATTGAACCGTTTTGGTGTGGTTTGGTACCGTATGGATGTAGTCGTACGCTATTGCACCGTTTTGGTGTGGTTTGGTACTGTATGGATGTACTGGTACGGTATTCTACCATTTTTGTATGGTTTTGTACGGTATGGATGTACTCGTACGGTATTGCACCGTTTTGGTGTGGTTTGGAACCGTAAGGAAGTACTTGTAAGGCATTGTACCGTTTTGGTGTGGTTTGGTACCGTATGGATATACTCGTACGGAATTGTACCGTTTTGGTGTGGTTTGGTACCGTTTGGATGTACTCGTACCGTATTGCACCGTTTTGGTGTGGTTTGGTACCGTAAGGATGTACTCCTACGGTCTTGCACCGTTTTGGTGTGGTTTGGTACCGTAGGGATGTACTCTTATGGTATTGCACCGTTTTGGTGTGGTTTGGTACCGTATGGATGTACTCGTACGGTATTGCACAGTTTTGGTGTGGTTTGGTAGCGTATGGATGTACTCGTACGGTATTGCACCGTTTTGGTGTGGTTTGGTACCTTATGGATGTACTCGTAGGGTATTGCACCGTTTTGGTTTTGTTTGGTACTGTATGAAAGTACTCGTACGGTATTCCACCATTTTTGGTGTGGTTTGGTACCGTATGGATGTAGTCGTACGATATTGGACCGTTTTGGTGTGGTTTGGTACCGTATGGATGTACTCGTACGGTGTTGCACCGTTTTCGTGCGGTTTGGTACCTTATGGATGTACTCGTACGGTATTGTACCATTTTCGTGTGGTTTGGTACCGTATGGATGTACTCGTACGGTATCGGACGGTTTTGGTGTGGTTTGGTACCGTATGGATGTACTCGTACCGTATTTGACCGTTTTGGTGTGGTTTGGTACCGTATGGTTGTACTCGTACGGTATTGAACCCTTTTGGTGTCGTTTAGTACCATATGGATGTACCCGTACGGTATTGGACCGTTTTGGTGTGGTTTGGTACCGTATTGATGTACTCGTACGGTGTTGCACCGTTTTCGTGTGGTTTAGTACCTTATGGATGTACTCGTACGGTATTGTACTGTTTTGGTGTGGTTTGGAACCGTATGGATGTACTCGTACGGTATTGAACCATTTTGGTGTGGTTTGGTACCGTTTGGATGTACTCGTACGGTATTGAACCGTTTTTGTGTGGTTTGGTACCATTTGGATGTACTCGTACGGTATTGAACCGTTTTGGTGTGGTTTGGTACCGTATGGATGTACTCGTTTGGTATTGGACC
Organism: Rhododendron vialii; assembly: GCF_030253575.1. Lineage (NCBI taxonomy): Eukaryota > Viridiplantae > Streptophyta > Magnoliopsida > Ericales > Ericaceae > Rhododendron > Rhododendron vialii. The sequence goes on from NC_080567.1 coordinate 6,891,588, forward strand.
GTTTTGGTGTGGTTTGGTACCGTATGGATGTACTCGTACGGTGTTGCACCGTTTTCGTGTGGTTTGGTACCTTATGGATGTACTCGTACGGTATTGTACCGTTTCGGTGTGGTTTGGTACCGTATGGATGTACTCGTATGGTATTGCACCATTTTTTGTGTGGTTTGGTACCGTATGGATGTACTCGTACGATATTGGACCGTTTTGGTGTGGTTTTGTACCGTATGGATGTACTCGTACGGTGTTGCACCATTTTCGTGTGGTTTGGTTCCTTATGGATGTACTCGTACGGTATTTTACCGTTTTTGTGTGGTTTGGTACCGTATGGATGTACTCGTACGGTATTGGTCCGTTTTGGGGTGGTTTGGTACCGTATGGATGTACTCGTACGGTATTGCACCATTTTGGTGTGGTTTGGTACCGTTTGGATGTACTCGTATGGTATTGCACCGTTTTGGTGTGGTTTGGTACCGTATGGATGTACTCGTACGGTATTGAACCGTTTTGGTGTGGTTTGGTACCGTTTGGATTTACTCGTACGGTATTGCACCGTTTTTGTGTGGTTTGGTATCGTATGGATGTACTCGTACGGTATTGCACCATTTTGGTGTGGTTTGGTACCGTTTGGATGTACTCGTATGGTATTGCACCGTTTTGGTGTGGTTTGGTACCGTAAGGATGTACTCGTATGGTATTGTACCATTTTGGTGTGGTTTGGTACCGTATGGATATACTCGTACGGAATTGTACCGTTTTGGTGTGGTTTGGTACCGTTTGGATGTACTCATACCGTATTGCACCGTTTTGGTGTGGTTTGGTACCGTTTGGATTTACTCGTACGGTATTGCTCCGTTTTTGTGTGGTTTGGTATCGTATGGATGTACTCGTACGGTATTGCACCGTTTTGGTGTGGTTTGGTACCGTTTGGATGTACTCGTATGGTATTGCACCGTTTTGGTGTGGTTTGGTACCGTAAGGATGTACTCGTATGGTATTGTACCGTTTTGGTGTGGTTTGGTACCGTATGAATGTACTCGTAAGGTATTGTACCGTTTTGGTGTGGTTTGGTACCGTTTGGATGTAATCGTACCGTACTGCACCGTTTTGGTGTGGTTTGGTACCGTAAGGATGTACTCCTACGGTATTGCACCATTTTGGTGTGGTTTGGTACCGTATGGATGTACTCCTACGGTAGTGCACCATTTTGGTGTGGTTTGGTACCGTATGGATGTACTCGTACGGTATTGCACCGTTTTGGTGTGGTTTGGTAGCGTATGGATGTACTCGTACGGTATCGCACCGTTTTGGTGTGGTTTGGTACCGTATGGATGTACTCGTACGGTGTTGCACCGTTTTCGTGTGGTTTGGTACCTTATGGATGTACTCGTACGGTGTTGCACCGTTTTCGTGTGGTTTGGTACCGTATGGGTGTACTCGTAGGGTATTGGACCGTTTTGGTGTGGTTTGGTACCGTATGGATGTACTTGTACGGTATTGAACCGTTTGGGTGTCGTTTAGTACCGTATGGATGTACTCCTACGATATTGGACCCTTTTGGTGTGGTTTGGTACTGTATGGATGTACTCGTACGGTGTTGCACCGTTTTCGTGTTGTTTGGTACCTTATGGATGTACTCGTACGGTGTTGCACCGTTTTCGTGTGGTTTGGTACCTTAGGGATGTACTCGTACGGTATTGTACCGTTTTGGCATGGTTTGGTACCGTATGGATGTACTCGTACGGTATTGAACCGTTTTGGTGTGGTTTGGTACCGTTTGGATGTACTCGTACGGTATTGAACCGTTTTGGTGTGGTTTGGTACCGTTTGGATGTACTCGTACGGTATTGAACCGTTTTGGTGTGGTTTGGTACCGTCTGGATGTACTCGTACGGTATTGAACCGTTTTGGTGTGGTTTGGTACCGTATAGATGTACTCGTACGGTATTGGACCGTTTTGGTGTGGTTTGGTACCGTATGGATGTACTCGTACGGTGTTGCACCGTTTTCGTGTGGTTTGGTACCTTATGGATGTACTCGTACGGTATTGTACCGTTTTGGTGTGGTTTGGTACCGTATGGATGTACTCGTACGGTATTGCACCATTTTTTGTGTGGTTTGGTACCGTATGGATGTACTCGTACGGTATTTGACCGTTTTGGTGTGGTTTGGTACCGTATGGATGTACTCGTACGGTATTGAACCGTTTTGGTGTGGTTTGGTACCGTATGGATGTAGTCGTACGCTATTGCACCGTTTTGGTGTGGTTTGGTACTGTATGGATGTACTGGTACGGTATTCTACCATTTTTGTGTGGTTTTGTACGGTATGGATGTACTCGTACGGTATTGCACCGTTTTGGTGTGGTTTGGAACCGTAACGAAGTACTTGTAAGGCATTGTACCGTTTTGGTGTGGTTTGGTACCGTATGGATATACTCGTACGGAATTGTACCGTTTTGGTGTGGTTTGGTACCGTTTGGATGTACTCGTACCGTATTGCACCGTTTTGGTGTGGTTTGGTACCGTAAGGATGTACTCCTATGGTCTTGCACCGTTTTGGTGTGGTTTGGTACCGTATGGATGTACTCTTATGGTATTGCACCGTTTTGGTGTAGTTTGGTACCGTATGGATGTACTCGTACGGTATTGCACAGTTTTGGTGTGGTTTGGTAGCGTATGGATGTACTCGTACGGTATTGCACCGTTTTGGTGTGGTTTGGTACCTTATGGATGTACTCGTAGGGTATTGCACCGTTTTGGTGTGGTTTGGTACTGTATGAAAGTACTCGTACGGTATTCCACCATTTTTGGTGTGGTTTGGTACCGTATGGATGTAGTCGTACGATATTGGACCGTTTTGTTGTGGTTTGGTACCGTATGGATGTACTCGTACGGTGTTGCACCGTTTTCGTGCGGTTTGGTACCTTATGGATGTACTCGTACGGTATTGTACCATTTTCGTGTGGTTTGGTACCGTATGGATGTACTCGTACGGTATCGGACCGTTTTGGTGTGGTTTGGTACCGTATGGATGTACTCGTACCGTATTTGACCGTTTTGGTGTGGTTTGGTACCGTATGGTTGTACTCGTACGGTATTGAACCGTTTTGGTGTGGTTTGGTACCGTTTGGATGTACTCGTACGGTATTGAACCGTTTTGGTGTGGTTTGGTACCGTCTGGATGTACTCGTACGGTATTGAACCGTTTTGGTGTGGTTTGGTACCGTATAGATGTACTCGTACGGTATTGGACCGTTTTGGTGTGGTTTGGTACCGTATGGATGTACTCGTACGGTGTTGCACCGTTTTCGTGTGGTTTGGTACCTTATGGATGTACTCGTACGGTATTGTACCGTTTTGGTGTGGTTTGGTACCGTATGGATGTACTCGTACGGTATTGCACCATTTTTTGTGTGGTTTGGTACCGTATGGATGTACTCGTACGGTATTTGACCGTTTTGGTGTGGTTTGGTACCGTATGGATGTACTCGTACGGTATTGAACCGTTTTGGTGTGGTTTGGTACCGTATGGATGTAGTCGTACGCTATTGCACCGTTTTGGTGTGGTTTGGTACTGTATGGATGTACTGGTACGGTATTCTACCATTTTTGTGTGGTTTTGTACGGTATGGATGTACTCGTACGGTATTGCACCGTTTTGGTGTGGTTTGGAACCGTAACGAAGTACTTGTAAGGCATTGTACCGTTTTGGTGTGGTTTGGTACCGTATGGATATACTCGTACGGAATTGTACCGTTTTGGTGTGGTTTGGTACCGTTTGGATGTACTCGTACCGTATTGCACCGTTTTGGTGTGGTTTGGTACCGTAAGGATGTACTCCTACGGTCTTGCACCGTTTTGGTGTGGTTTGGTACCGTATGGATGTACTCTTATGGTATTGCACCGTTTTGGTGTGGTTTGGTACCGTATGGATGTACTCGTACGGTATTGCACAGTTTTGGTGTGGTTTGGTAGCGTATGGATGTACTCGTACGGTATTGCACCGTTTTGGTGTGGTTTGGTACCTTATGGATGTACTCGTAGGGTATTGCACCGTTTTGGTGTGGTTTGGTACTGTATGAAAGTACTCGTACGGTATTCCACCATTTTTGGTGTGGTTTGGTACCGTATGGATGTAGTCGTACGATATTGGACCGTTTTGTTGTGGTTTGGTACCGTATGGATGTACTCGTACGGTGTTGCACCGTTTTCGTGCGGTTTGGTACCTTATGGATGTACTCGTACGGTATTGTACCATTTTCGTGTGGTTTGGTACCGTATGGATGTACTCGTACGGTATCGGACCGTTTTTGTGTGGTTTGGTACCGTATGGATGTACTCGTACCGTATTTGACCGTTTTGGTGTGGTTTGGTACCGTATGGTTGTACTCGTACGGTATTGAACCCTTTTGGTGTCGTTTAGTACCATATGGATGTACCCGTACGGTATTGGACCGTTTTGGTGTGGTTTGGTACCGTATTGATGTACTCGTACGGTGTTGCACCGTTTTCGTGTGGTTTAGTACCTTATGGATGTACTCGTACGGTATTGTACTGTTTTGGTGTGGTTTGGAACCGTATGGATGTACTCGTACGGTATTGAACCGTTTTGGTGTGGTTTGGTACCGTTTGGATGTACTCGTACGGTATTGAACCGTTTTTGTGTGGTTTGGTACCATTTGGATGTACTCGTACGGTATTGAACCGTTTTGGTGTGGTTTGGTACCGTATGGATGTACTCGTTTGGTATTGGACCGTTTTGGTGTGGTTTGGTACCGTATAGATGTACTCGTACGGTATTGGACCGTTTTGGTGTGGTTTGGTACCGTATGGATGTACTCGTACGGTGTTGCACCGTTTTCGTGTGGTTTGGTACCTTATGGATGTACTCGTACGGTATTGTACCGTTTTGGTGTGGTTTGGTACCGTATGGATGTACTCGTACGGTATTGCACCATTTTTTGTGTGGTTTGGTACCGTATGGATGTACTCGTACGGTATTTGACCGTTTTGGTGTGGTTTGGTACCGTATGGATGTACTCGTACGGTATTGAACCGTTTTGGTGTGGTTTGGTACCGTATGGATGTAGTCGTACGCTATTGCACCGTTTTGGTGTGGTTTGGTACTGTATGGATGTACTGGTACGGTATTCTACCATTTTTGTGTGGTTTTGTACGGTATGGATGTACTCGTACGGTATTGCACCGTTTTGGTGTGGTTTGGAACCGTAACGAAGTACTTGTAAGGCATTGTACCGTTTTGGTGTGGTTTGGTACCGTATGGATATACTCGTACGGAATTGTACCGTTTTGGTGTGGTTTGGTACCGTTTGGATGTACTCGTACCGTATTGCACCGTTTTGGTGTGGTTTGGTACCGTAAGGATGTACTCCTACGGTCTTGCACCGTTTTGGTGTGGTTTGGTACCGTATGGATGTACTCTTATGGTATTGCACCGTTTTGGTGTGGTTTGGTACCGTATGGATGTACTCGTACGGTATTGCACAGTTTTGGTGTGGTTTGGTAGCGTATGGATGTACTCGTACGGTATTGCACCGTTTTGGTGTGGTTTGGTACCTTATGGATGTACTCGTAGGGTATTGCACCGTTTTGGTGTGGTTTGGTACCTTATGGATGTACTCGTAGGGTATTGCACCGTTTTGGTGTGGTTTGGTACTGTATGAAAGTACTCGTACGGTATTCCACCATTTTTGGTGTGGTTTGGTACCGTATGGATGTAGTCGTACGATATTGGACCGTTTTGTTGTGGTTTGGTACCGTATGGATGTACTCGTACGGTGTTGCACCGTTTTCGTGAGGTTTGGTACCTTATGGATGTACTCGTACGGTATTGTACCATTTTCGTGTGGTTTGGTACCGTATGGATGTACTCGTACGGTATCGGACCGTTTTGGTGTGGTTTGGTACCGTATGGATGTACTCGTACCGTATTTGACCGTTTTGGTGTGGTTTGGTACCGTATGGTTGTACTCGTACGGTATTGAACCCTTTTGGTGTCGTTTAGTACCATATGGATGTACCCGTACGGTATTGGACCGTTTTGGTGTGGTTTGGTACCGTATTGATGTACTCGTACGGTGTTGCACCGTTTTCGTGTGGTTTAGTACCTTATGGATGTACTCGTACGGTATTGTACTGTTTTGGTGTGGTTTGGAACCGTATGGATGTACTCGTACGGTATTGAACCGTTTTGGTGTGGTTTGGTACCGTTTGGATGTACTCGTACGGTATTGAACCGTTTTTGTGTGGTTTGGTACCATTTGGATGTACTCGTACGGTATTGAACCGTTTTGGTGTGGTTTGGTACCGTATGGATGTACTCGTTTGGTATTGGACCGTTTTGGTGTGGTTTGGTACCGTATGGATGTACTCGTACGGTGTTGCACCGTTTTCGTGTGGTTTGGTACCTTATGGATGTACTCGTACGGTATTGTACCGTTTCGGTGTGGTTTGGTACCGTATGGATGTACTCGTATGGTATTGCACCATTTTTTGTGTGGTTTGGTACCGTATGGATGTACTCGTACGATATTGGACCGTTTTGGTGTGGTTTGGTACCGTATGGATGTACTCGTACGGTGTTGCACCATTTTCGTGTGGTTTGGTTCCTTATGGATGTACTCGTACGGTATTTTACCGTTTTGGTGTGGTTTGGTGCCGTATGGATGTACTCGTACGGTATTGGTCCGTTTTGGGGTGGTTTGGTACCGTATGGATGTACTCGTACGGTATTGCACCGTTTTGGTGTGGTTTGGTACCGTTTGGATGTACTCGTATGGTATTGCACCGTTTTCGTGTGGTTTGGTACCGTAAGGATGTACTCGTATGGTATTGTACCGTTTTGGTGTGGTTTGGTACCGTATGGATGTACTCGTAAGGTATTGTACCGTTTTGGTGTGGTTTGGTACCGTTTGGATGTACTCGTACCGTACTGCACCGTTTTGGTGTGGTTTGGTACCGTAAGGATGTACTCCTACGGTATTGCACCATTTTGGTGTGGTTTGGTACCGTATGGATGTACTCCTACGGTAGTGCACCATTTTGGTGTGGTTTGGTACCGTATGGATGTACTCGTACGGTATTGCACCGTTTTGGTGTGGTTTGGTAGCGTATGGATGTACTCGTACGGTATTGCACCGTTTTGGTGTGGTTTGGTACCGTATGGATGTACTCGTACGGTGTTGCACCGTTTTCGTGTGGTTTGGTACCTTATGGATGTACTCGTATGGTGTTGCACCGTTTTCGTGTGGTTTGGTACCGTATGGATGTACTCGTAGGGTATTGGACCGTTTTGGTGTGGTTTGGTACCGTATGGATGTACTTGTACGGTATTGAACCGTTTGGGTGTCGTTTAGTACCGTATGGATGTACTCCTACGATATTGGACCCTTTTGGTGTGGTTTGGTACCGTATGGATGTACTCGTACGGTGTTGCACCGTTTTCGTGTGGTTTGGTACCTTATGGATGTACTCGTACGGTGTTGCACCGTTTTCGTGTGGTTTGGTACCTTAGGGATGTACTCGTACGGTATTGTACCGTTTTGGCATGGTTTGGTACCGTATGGATGTACTCGTACGGTATTGAACCGTTTTGGTGTGGTTTGGTACCGTTTGGATGTACTCGTACGGTATTGAACCGTTTTGGTGTGGTTTGGTACCGTCTGGATGTACTCGTACGGTATTGAACCGTTTTTGTGTGGTTTGGTACCGTATAGATGTACTCGTACGGTATTGGACCGTTTTGGTGTGGTTTGGTACCGTATGGATGTACTCGTACGGTGTTCCACCGTTTTCGTGTGGTTTGGTACCTTATGGATGTACTCGTACGGTATTGTACCGTTTTGGTGTGGTTTGGTACCGTATGGATGTACTCGTACGGTATTGCACCATTTTTTGTGTGGTTTGGTACCGTATGGATGTACTCGTACGATATTGGACCGTTTTGGTGTGGTTTGGTACCGTATGGATGTACTCGTACGGTGTTGCACCGTTTTCGTGTGGTTTGGTTCCTTACGGATGTACTCGTACGGTATTGGACCGTTTTGGTGTGGCTTGGTACCGTATGGATGTACTCGTACGGTATTTGACCGTTTTGGTGTGGTTTGGTACCGTATGGATGTACTCGTATGGTATTGAACCGTTTTGGTGTGGTTTGGTACCATATGGATGTAGTCGTACGCTATTGCACCGTTTTGGTGTGGTTTGGTACTGTATGGATGTACTGGTACGGTATTCTACCGTTTTTGTGTGGTTTTGTACGGTATGGATGTACTCGTACGGTATTGCACCGTTTTGGTGTGGTTTGGAACCGTAACGAAGTACTCGTAAGGCATTGTACCGTTTTGGTGTGGTTTGGTACCGTATGGATGTACTCGTACGGTATTGAACCGTTTTGGTGTGGTTTGGTACCGTTTGGATTTACTCGTACGGTATTGCACCGTTTTTGAGTGGTTTGGTATCGTATGGATGTACTCGTACGGTATTGCACCGTTTTGGTGTGGTTTGGTACCGTTTGGATGTACTCGTATGGTATTGCACCGTTTTGGTGTGGTTTGGTACCGTAAGGATGTACTCGTACGGTATTGTACCATTTTGGTGTGGTTTGGTACCGTATGGATATACTCGTACGGAATTGTACCGTTTTGCTGTGGTTTGGTACCGTTTGGATGTACTCGTACCGTATTGCACCGTTTTGGTGTGGTTTGGTACCGTTTGGATTTACTCGTACGGTATTGCTCCGTTTTTGTGTGGTTTGGTATCGTATGGATGTACTCGTACGGTATTGCACCGTTTTGGTGTGGTTTGGTACCGTTTGGATGTACTCGTATGGTATTGCACCGTTTTGGTGTGGTTTGGTACCGTAAGGATGTACTCGTATGGTATTGTACCGTTTTGGTGTGGTTTGGTACCGTATGGATGTACTCGTAAGGAATTGTACCGTTTTGGTTTGGTTTGGTACCGTTTGGATGTACTCGTACCGTATTGCACCGTTTTGGTGTGGTTTGGTACCGTAAGGATGTACTCCTACGGTATTGCACCGTTTTGGTGTGGTTTGGTACCGTATGGATGTACTCCTACAGTAGTGCACCATTTTGGTGTGGTTTGGTACCGTATGGATGTACTCGTACGGTATTGCACCGTTTTGGTGTGGTTTGGTAGCGTATGGATGTACTCGTACGGTATTGCACCGTTTTGGTGTGGTTTGGTACCGTATGGATGTACTCGTACGGTGTTCCACCGTTTTCGTGTGGTTTGGTACCTTATGGATGTACTCGTACGGTGTTGCACCGTTTTCGTGTGGTTTGGTACCGTATGGATGTACTCGTAGGGTATTGGACCGTTTTGGTGTGGTTTGGTACCGTATGGATGTACTTGTACGGTATTGAACCGTTTGGGTGTCGTTTAGTACCGTATGGATGTACTCCTACGATATTGGACCCTTATGGTGTGGTTTTGTACCGTATGGATGTACTCGTACGGTGTTGCACCGTTTTCGTGTGGTTTGGTACCTTATGGATGTACTCGTACGGTGTTGCACCGTTTTCGTGTTGTTTGGTACCTTAGGGATGTACTCGTACGGTATTGTACCGTTTTTGCATGGTTTGGTACCGTATGGATGTACTCGTACGGTATTGAACCGTTTTGGTGTGGTTTGGTACCGTTTGGATGTACTCGTACGGTATTGAACCGTTTTGGTGTGGTTTGGTACCGTTTGGATGTACTCGTACGGTATTGAACCGTTTTGGTGTGGTTTGGTACCGTATAGATGTACTCGTACGGTATTGGACCGTTTTGGTGTGGTTTGGTACCGTATGGATGTACTCGTACGGTGTTGCACCGTTTTCGTGTGGTTTGGTACCTTATGGATGTACTCGTACGGTATTGTACCGTTTTGGTGTGGTTTGGTACCGTATGGATGTACTCGTACGGTATTGCACCATTTTTTGTGTGGTTTGGTACCGTATGGATGTACTCGTACGATATTGTACCATTTTGGTGTGGTTTGGTACCGTATGGATGTACTCGTACGGTATTGGACCGTTTTGGTGTGGTTTGGTACCGTATGGATTTACTCGTACGGTGTTGCACCGTTTTCGTGTGGTTTGGTACCTTATGGATGTACTCGTACGGTATTGTACCGTTTTGGTGTGGTTTGGTACCGTTTGGATGTACTCGTACCGTATTGCACCGTTTTGGTGTGGTTTGGTATCGTATGGATGTACTCGTACGGTATTGTACCATTTTGGTGTGGTTTGGTACCGTATGGATGTACTCGTACGGTATTGCACCGTTTTGAAGTGGTTTGTTACCGTATGGATGAAGTCGTACGGCATTGCACCGTTTTGGTGTGGTTGGGTACAATATGGACGTACTCGTTCGGTATTCCACCGTTTTGAAGTTGTTTGGTACCGTATGGATGTAGTCGTACGGTATTGCACCATTTTTTGTGTGGTTTGGTACCGTATGGATGTACTCGTACGATATTGGACCGTTTTGGTGTGGTTTGGTACCGTATGGATGTACTCGTACGGTGTTGCACCGTTTTCGTGTGGTTTGGTTCCTTATGGATGTACTCGTACGGTATTGTACCGTTTTGGTGTGGTTTGGTACCGTATGGATGTACTCGTACGGTATTGGACCGTTTTGGTGTGGTTTGGTACCGTATGGATGTACTCGTACGGTGTTGCTCCGTTTTCGTGTGGTTTGGTACCTTATGGATGTACTCGTACGGTATTGTACCGTTTTGGTGTGGTTTGGTACCGTATGGATGTACTCGTACGGTATTGCACCATTTTTTGTGTGGTTTGGTACCGTATGGATGTACTCGTACGATATTGTACCATTTTGGTGTGGTTTGGTACCGTATGGATGTACTCGTACGGTATTGGACCGTTTTGGTGTGGTTTGGTACCGTATGGATGTACTCGTACGGTGTTGCACCGTTTTCGGGTGGTTTGGTTCCTTATGGATGTACTCGTACGGTATTGTACCGTTTTGGTGTGGTTTGGTACCGTATGGATGTATCCGTACGGTATTGAACCGTTTTGGTGTGGTTTGGTACCGTATGGATGTACTCGTACGGTATTGGACCGTTTTGGTATGGTTTGGTACCGTATGGATGTACTCGTACGGTGTTGCACCGTTTTCGTGTGGTTTGGTACCTTATGGATGTACTCGTACGGTATTGGACCGTTATGGTGTGGTTTGGTACCGTATGGATGTACTCGTACGGTATTGAACGGTTTTGGTGTGGTTTGTTACCGTATGGATGTACTCGTACGCTATTGGACCGTTTTGGTATGGTTTGGTACCGTATGGATGTACTCGTACGGTGTTGCACCGTTTTCGTGTGGTTTGGTACTTTATGGATGTACTCGTACGGTATTGGACCGTTTTTGTGTGGTTTGATACCGTTTGGATGTACTCGTACGGTATTGCAATGTTTTGGTGTGGTTTGGTACCGTAAGGATGTACTCGTACGGTATTGTACCATTTTGGTGTGGTTGGGTACCGTATGGATGTACTCATACGGTATTGCACCATTTTGGTGTGGTTTTTTGGTACCGAATGGATGTACTCGTACGGTATTGCACCGTTTTGGTGTGGATGGGTACCGTATGGAGGTACTCATACGGTATTGCACCGTTTTGGTGTGATTTGGTACCGTTTGGATGTACTCGTATGGTATTGCAACGTTTTGGTGTGGTTTGGTACAGTAAGGATGTACTCGTACGGTATTGTACTATTTTGGTGTGGTTTGGTACCGTATGGATGTACTCGGATGGTATTGGACCATTTTGGTGTGGTTTGGTACGGTATGGATTTACTCGTATGGTATTTAACCGTTTTGGTGTGGTTTGGTACCGTAAGGATGTACTCGAACGGTATTGTACCGTTTGGATGTACTCATACGGTATTGCACCGTTTTGGTGTCGTTTGGTACCGTATGGATGTACTCGTACGGTATTGCACCGTTTTGGTGTGGTTTGGTATCGTATGGATGTACTCGTACTGTATTGCACCGTTTTGGTGTGCTTTGGTACCTTATGGATGTACTCGTACGGTATTGTACCGTTTTCGTGTGGTTTGGTACCGTATGGATGTACTCGTACAATAATGCACCGTTTTGGTGTGGTTTGGTACCGTTTTGGTGTGGTTTGGTACCGTATGGATGTACTCGTACGGTGTTGCACCGTTTTGGCATGGTTTTGTACCGTATGGATGTACTCGTACGGTATTGTACCGTTTTAGTGTGGTTTGGTACCGTATGGATGTACTCGTACGGTATTGAACCGTTTTAGTGTGGTTTGGTACCGTATGGATGTACTCGTACGGTATTGAACCGTTTTGGTGTGGTTTTGTACCGTATGAAGGTACTCATACTGTATTGCTCCGTTTTGGTGTGGTTTGGTACTGTAATGATGTACTCGTACGGTATTGTACCGTTTTGGTGTGGTTTGGTACCGTATGGATGTACTCGTACGTTATTGCACCCTTTTGGTGTGGTTTGGTACCGTAAGGATGTACTCGTACGGTATTGGACCGTTTTGGTGTGGTTTGGTACCGTATGGATGTACTCGTACGGTATTGCACCGTTTGGGTGTGCTTTGGTACCGTATGGATGTACTAGTATGGTATTGCACCGTTTCGGTGTGGTTTGGTACCGTATGGATGTACTCGTACGGTATTGAACCGTTTTGGTGTGGTTGGGTACCGTATGGATGTACTCGTACGGTATTGAACCGTTTTGGTGTGGTTGGGTACCGTATGGATGTACTCGTACGGTATTGCACCGTTTTGGTGTGGTTCGGTACCGTATGGATGTACTCGTACGGTATTGCACCGTTTTGGTGTGGTTCGGTACCGTATGGATGTACTCGTACGGTATTGCACCGTTTTGGTGTGGTTTGGTACCGTATGAATGTACTCGTACGGTATTGAACCGTTTTGGTGTGGTTTGGTACCGTATGGATGTACTCGTACGGTATTGCACCGTTTTGGTGTGGTTTGGTACCGTAAGGATGTACTCGGACGGTATTGTACCATTTTGGTATCGTTTGGTACCGTATGGATGTACTCGTATGGTATTGCACTGTTTTGAAGTGGTTCGTTACCGTATGGATGTAGTCGTACGATATTGCACCGTTTTGGTGTGGTTGGGTACGGTAATACCGTTTTGGTGTGGTTTGGTACCGTATGGATGTACTCGTACGGTATTGCACCGTTTTGGTGTGGTTTGGTACCGTAAGGATGTACTCGGACGGTATTGTACCATTTTTGTATCGTTTGGTACCGTATGGATGTACTCGTATGGTATTGCACTGTTTTGAAGTGGTTCGTTACCCTATGGATGTAGTCGTACGATATTGCACCGTTTTGGTGTGGTTGGGTACGGTATGGATGTACTCGTATGGTATTGCACCGTTTTGGTGTGGTTTGGTACCGTATGGATGTACTCGTACGGTATTGCACCGTTTTGGTGTGGTTTGGTAACGTATGGATGTACTCGTACGGCATTGCACCAGTTTGGTGTGGTTTGGTACCTTATGGACGTACTCGTACGGTATTGCACCGTTTGGGTGTGGTTTGGTACCGTATGGATGTACTCGTACGGTATTGAACCGTTTCGGTGTGGTTTGGTATCGTATGGATGTACTCGTACGGTATTGTACCGTTTTGGTGTGGTTTTGTACCGTATGGATGTACTCGTATGGTATTGAACCGTTTTGGTGTGGTTTGGTACCGTATGGATGTACTCGTACGGTATTGAACCGTTTTGGTATGGTTTGGTACCGTATGGATGTACTCGTACGGTATTGTACCGTTTTGGTGTGGTTCGGTACCGTATGCATGTACTCGTACGGTATTGCACCATTTTGGTGTGGTTCGGTATCGTATGGATGTACTCGTACGGTATTGCACCGTTTTGGTGTGGTTCGGTACCGTATGGATGTACTCGTACGGTATTGAACCGTTTTGGTGTGCTTTGGTACCGTATGGATGTACTCGTACGGTATTGCACCGTTTTGGTGTGGTTTGGTACCGTAAGGATGTACTCGTACGGTATTGTACCATTTTGGTGTGGTTTGGTACCGTATGGATGTACTCGTACGGTCTTGCACCGTTTTGAAGTGGTTTGTTACCGTATGGATGAAGTCGTACGGCATTGCACCGTTTTGGTGTGGTTGGGTACAATATGGACGTACTCGTACGGTATTGCACCGTTTTGAAGTTGTTTGGTACCGTATGGATATAGTCCTACGGTATTGCACCGTTTTGGTGTGGGTTGGTACCGTTTGGATGTACTCGTACGGTATTGCACCGTTTTTATGTGGTTTGGTACCGTATGGATGTACTCGTACGGTATTGCTCCGTTTTGATGTGGTTTGGTATCGTATGGATGTACTCGTACGGTATTGCACCATTTTGGTATGGTTTGGTACCTTATGGATGTACTCGTACGGTATTGCACCGTTTTGCTGTGGTTTGGTACCGTATGGATGTACTTGTACGGTATTGTACCGTTTTGGAGTTGTTTGGTACCGTAACTAAGTACTCGTACGGTATTCTACCGTTTTGGTGTTGTTTTGTACCGTATGGATGTACTCGTACGGTATTGGACCATTTTGGCGTCGTTTGGTACCGTATGGATGTACTCGTACGGTATTGACCCCTTTTGGAGTGGTTTGGTACCGTAACGAAGTACTCGTATGGTAATGTACTATTTTGGTGTGGTTTTGTACCGTATGGATGTAGTCGTACGATATTGCACCCTTTTGGTGTGGTTTGGTACCGTATGGATGTACTCGTACGGTATTGGACCGTTTTGGTGTGGTTTGGTACCGTATGGATGTACTCGTACGGTATTGTACCTTTTGGAGTTGCTTGGTACCGTAACTAAGTACTCGTACTGTATTTTACCATTTTGGTGTGGTTTTGTACCGTATGGATGTACTCGTACGATATTGGACCGTTTTGGCGTCGTTTGGTACTGTGTGGATGTACTCGTACGGTATTGCACCCTTTTGGAGTGGTTTGGTACCGTAACGAAGTACTCGTACGGTAATGTACCATTTTGGTGTGGTTTGGTACCGTATGGACGTACTTGTACTGTATTGCACCGTTTTGGTGTGGTTTGGTACCGTATGGATGTACTTGTACCGTATGGATGTACTCGTACGGTATTGCACCGTTTTGGTGTTGTTTGGAACCGTAACGAAGTACTCGAAAGGTATTGTACCATTTTGGTGTGGTTTGGTACCGTATGGATGTACTCGTACGGTATTGAACCATTTTGGTGTGGTTTGGTACCGTTTGGATGTACTCGTAAGGTATTGCACCGTTTTGGTGTGGTTTGGTCCCGTACGGACGTACTCGTACGGTATTGAACAGTTTTGGTGTGGTTTGGTACCGTATGGATGTACTCGTACGGTATTGCACCGTTTTCTTGTGGTTTGGTACCGTATGGATGTACTCGTACGGTATTGAACCGTTTTGGTGTGGTTTGGTACGGTATGGAAGTACTCGTACGGTATTGAACAGTTTTGGTGTGGTTTGGTACTGTATGGATGTACTCGTACGGTATTGTACCGTTTTGGTGTGGTTTGGTACCGTATGGATGTACTCTTAAGGTATTGTACCGTTTTGGTGTGGTTTGGTACCGTTTGGATGTACTCGTACGGTATTGCACCGTTTTGGTGTGGTTTGGTACCGTAAGGATGTACTCGTACGGTATTGTACCGTTTTGGTGTGGTTTGGTACCGTATGGATGTACTCGTAGGGTATTGCACCATTTTGGTGTGGTTTGGTACCGTATGGATGTACTCGTATGGTATTGCACCGTTTTGGTGTGGTTTGGTACCATATGGATGTACTCGTACGGTATTGAACAGTTTTGGTGTGGTTTGGTACCGTATGGATGTACTCGTACGGTATTGTACCGTTTTGGTCTGGTTTGGTACCGTATGGATGTACTCTTAAGGTATTGTACCGTTTTGGTGTGGTTTGGTACCTAATGGATGTACTCGTACGGTATTGCACCGTTTAGGTTTGGTTTGGAACAGTAACGAAGTACTCATAAGGTATTGTACCATTTTGGTGTGGTTTGGTACCGTGTGGATGTACTCGTAAGGTATTGCACCGTTTTGGTGTGGTTTGGTACCTTAAGGATGTACTCGTACGGTATTGCCCCGTTTTGGTGTGGTTTGGTACCGTATTGATGTACTCGTATGGTATTGCACCATTTTGGTTTAATTTGGTACCTTATGGATGTACCCGTAAGTTATTGCACCGTTTTGGTTTTGTTTCGTTCCTTAAGGATGTACTCGTACGGTATTGTACCATTTTGGTGTGGTTTGGTACCGTATGGATGTACTCGTACGGTATTGCACCGTTTTTGTGTGGTTAGGTACCGTATGGATGTACTCGTACGGTATTGCACCGTTTTGGTGTGGTTTGGTATCGTATGGATGTACTCGTACGGTATTGCACCGTTTTAGTGTGGTTTGGTACCTTATGGATGTACTCGTACGGTATTGATTCGTTTTGGTGTGGTTTGGTACCGTTTGGATGTACTCGTACCTTGCACCGTTTTGGTGTGGTTTGGTACCGTATGGATGTACTCGTATGGTATTGCACTGTTTTGGTGTGGTTTGGTACCGTATGGATGTACTCGTACGGTATTGTACCGTTTTGGTGTGGTTTGGTACCGTAAGGATGTACTCGTGCGGTATTGTACCATTTTGGTGTGGTTTGGTACCGTATGGATGTACTCGTACAGTATTGCACCGTTTTGAAGTGGTTCGTTACCGTATGGATGTAGTCGTACGATATTGCACCGGTTTGGTGTGGTTGGGTACGGTATGGATGTACTCGTACAGTATTGCACCATTTTGGTGTGGTTTGGTACCGTTTGGATGTACTCGTACGGTATTGCACCGTTTTGGTGTGGTTTGGTACCGTATGGATGTACTCGTACGGTATTGCACCGTTTTGGTGTGGTTTGGTAACGTATGGATGTACTCGTACGGTATTGCACCGTTTGGGTGTGGTTTGGTACCTTATGGATGTGCTCGTACGGTATTGCACCGTTTGGGTGTGGTTTGGTACCGTATGGATGTACTCGTACGGTATTGCACCGTTTCGGTGTGGTTTGGTACCGTATGGATGTACTCGTACGGTATTGTACCGTTTCGGTGTGGTTTGGTACCGTATGTATGTACTCGTAAGGTATTGAACCGTTTGGGTGTGGTTTGGTACCGTATGGATGTACTCGTACGGTATTGAACCGTTTTGGTATGGTTTGGTACCGTATGGATGTACTCGTACGGTATTGAACCGTTTTGGTGTGGTTGGGTACCGTTTGGATGTACTCGTACGGTCTTGTACCGTTTTGGTGTGGTTCGGTACCGTATGGATGTACTCGTATTGTATTGCATTGTTTTGGTGTGGTTCGGTACCGTATGGATGTACTCGTACGGTATTGCACCGTTTTGGTGTGGTTCGGTACCGTATGGATGTACTCGTACGGTATTGCACCGTTTTGGTGTGGTTCGGTACCGTATGGATGTACTCGTACGGTATTGAACCGTTTTGGTGTGGTTTGGTACCGTATGGATGTACTCGTACGGTATTGCACCGTTTTGGTGTGGTTTGGTACCGTAAGGATGTACTCGTACGGTTTTGTACCCTTTTGGTGTGGTTTGGTACCGTATGGATGTACTCGTACGGTATTGCACCGTTTTGAAGTGGTTTGTTACCGTATGGATGTGGTCGTACGGCATTGCACCGTTTTGGTGTGGTTGGGTACAATATGGACGAACTCGTACGGTATTGCACCGTTTTGAAGTGGTTTGGTACCGTATGGAAGTAGTCCTACGGTATGGCACCGTTTTGGTGTGGTTGGTACCGTTTGGATGTACTCGTACGGTATTGCACCGTTTTTGTGTGGTTTGGTACCGTATGGATGTACTCGTACGGTATTGCTCCGTTTTGATGTGGTTTGGTATCGTATGGATGTACTCGTACGGTATTGCACCATTTTGGTGTGGTTTGGTACCTTATGGATGTACTCGTATGGTATTGCACCGTTTTGGTGTGGTTTGGTACCGTATGGATGTACTCGTACGGTATTGAACAGTTTTGGTGTGGTTTGGTACCGTATGGATGTACTGGTACGGTATTGCACCGTTTTGGTGTGGTTTGGTACCTTATGGATGTACTCGTATGGTATTGCACCATTTTGGTGTGGTTTGGTACCTTATGGATGTACTCGTATGGTATTGCACCGTTTTGGTGTGGTTTGGTACCGTATGGATGTACTCGTACGGTATTGAACAGTTTTGGTGTGGTTTGGTACCGTATGGATGTACTGGTACGGTATTGCACCGTTTTGGTGTGGTTTGGTACCTTATGGATGTACTCGTATGGTATTGCACCATTTTAGTGTGGTTTGGTACCGTATGGATGTACTCGTACGATATTGACCCCTTTTGGAGTGTACCGTTTTGGTGTGGTTTGGTACCGTATGGATGTACTCGTACGATATTGCACCCTTTTGGTGTGGTTTGGTACCGTATGGATGTAGTCGTACGGTATTGGACCATTTTGGTGTGGTCTGGTTCCGTGTTGATGTACTCCTACGGTATTGTACCTTTTTGAGTTGTTTGGTACCGTAACTAAGTACTCGTACGGTATTTTACCGTTTTGGTGTGGTTTTGTACCGTATGGATGTACTCGTACGATATTGGACCGTTTTGGCGTCGTTTGGTACTGTGTGGATGTACTCGTACGGTATTGCACCCATTTGGATTGGTTTGGTACCGTAACGAAGTACTCGTACGGTAATGTACCATTTTGGTGTGGTTTGGTACCGTATGGATGTACTCGTACTGTATTGCACTGTTTTGGGGTGGTTTGGTACCGTATGGATGTACTTGTACGGTATTGCACCGTTTTGGTGTTGTTTGGAACCGTAACGAAGTACTTGAAAGGTATTGTACCATTTTGGTGTGATTTGGTACCGTATGGATGTACTCGTACGGTATTGAACCATTTTGGTGTGGTTTGGTACCGTTTGGATGTACTCGTAAGGTATTGCACCGTTTTGGTGTGGTTTGGTCCCGTATGGACGTAATCGTACGGTATTGAACAGTTTTGGTGTGGTTTGGTACCGAATGGATGTACTCGTACGGCATTGCACCGTTTTGTTGTGGTTTGGTACTGTATGGATGTACTCGTACGGTATTGCACCGTTTTGGTGTGGTTTGGTACGGTATGGATGTACTCGTACGGTATTGAACAGTTTTGGTGTGGTTTGGTACCGTATGGATGTACTCGTATGGTATTGCACCGTTTTGGTGTGGTTTGGTACCGTATGGATGTACTTGTACGGTATTGCACCATTTTGGTGTGGTTTGGTACTCGTACAGATGTACTCGTACAGTATTGCACCGTTTTGGTGTGGTTTGGTACCATATGGATGTACTCGTACAGTATTGAACAGTTTTGGTGTGGTTTGGTACCGTATGGATGTACTCGTACGGTATTGTACCGTTTTGGTGTGGTTTGGTACCGTATGGATGTACTCTTAAGGTATTGTACCGTTTGGGTGTGGTTTGGTACCTAATGGATGTACTCGTACGGTATTGCATCGTTTTGGTGTGGTTTGGTACCGTATGGATGTACTCGTACGGTATTGTACCGTTTAGTTGTGGTTTGGTACCGTATGGATGTACTCGTACGGTATTGAACACCATTTTGGTGTGGTTTGGTACGGTATGTATGTACTCGTACGGTATTGAACAGTTTTGGTGTCGTTTGGTACCGTATGGATATACTCGTATGGTATTGCACCGTTTTGGTGTGGTTTGGTACCGTATGGATGTACTCGTACGGTATTGCACCATTTTGGTGTGGTTTGGTACTCGTACAGCTGTACTCGTACAGTATTGCACCGTTTTGGTGTGGTTTGGTACCATATGGATGTACTCGTACGATATTGAACAGTTTTGGTGTGGTTTGGTACCGTATGGATGTACTCGTACGGTATTGTACCGTTTTGGTGTGGTTTGGTACCGTATGGATGTACTCTTAAGGTATTGTACCATTTTGGTGTGGTTTGGTCCCGTATGGACGTACTCGTACGGTATTGAACAGTTTTGGTGTGGTTTGGTACCGTATGAATGTACTCGTACGGTATTGCACCGTTTTGTTGTGGTTTGGTACCGTATGGATATACTCGTACGGTATTTCACCGTTTTGGTGTGGTTTGGTACGGTATGGATGTACTCGTACGGTATTGAACAGTTTTGGTGTGGTTTGGTACCGTATGGATGTACTCGTACGGTATTGTACCGTTTTGGTGTGGTTTGGTACCGTATGGATGTACTCTTAAGGTATTGTACCGTTTTGGTGAGGTTTGGTACCTTATGAATGTACTCGTACGGTATTGCACTGTTTTGGTGTGGTTTGGTACCGTTTGGACGTACTCGTACGGTATTCCACCGTTTTGGTGTGGTTTGGTACCGTAAGGATGTACTCGTACGGTATTGTACCGTTTTGATGTGGTTTGGTACCGTATGGATGTACTCGTACGGTATTGCACCGTTTTGGTGTGGTTTGGTACCGTATGGATGTACTCGTACGGTATTGTACCGTTTTTGTGTGGTTTGGTACCGTATGGATGTACTCTTAAGGTATTGTACCGTTTTGGTGTGGTTTGGTACCATATGGATGTACTCGTACGGTATTGAACAGTTTTTGTGTGGTTTGGTACCGTATGTATGTACTCGAACGGTATTGTACTATTTTTGTGTGGTTTGGTACCGTATGGATGTACTCTTAAGGTATTGTACCGTTTTGGTGTGGTTTGGTACCTAATGGATGTACTCGTACGGTATTGCACCGTTTGGGTGTGGTTTGGAACAGTAACGAAGTACTCATAAGGTATTGTACCATTTTGGTGTGGTTTGGTACCGTATGGATGTACTCGTAAGGTATTGCACCGTTTTGGTGTGGTTTGGTACATTAAGGATGTACTTGTACGGTATTGTACCATTTTGGTGTGGTTTGGTACCGTATGGATGTACTCCTATGGTATTGCACCATTTTGGTTTTATTTGGTACCTTATGGATGTACCCGTAAGGTATTGCACCGTTTTGGTGTGGTTTCGTTCCTTAAGGATGTACTCGTACGGTATTGTACCGTTTTGGTATGGTTTGGTACCGTATGGATGTACTCGTACGGTATTGCACCGTTTTGGTGTGGTTAGGTACCGTATGGATGTACTCGTACGGTATTGCACCGTTTTGGTGTGGTTTGGTATCGTATGATTGTACTCGTACGGTATTGCACCGTTTTGGTGTGGTTTGGTACCTTATGGATGTACTCGTACGGTATTGATTCGTTTTGGTGTGGTTTGGTACCGTTCGGATGTACTCGTTTGGTATTGCACCGTTTTGTTGTGGTTTGGTACCGTATGGATGAACTCGTACGGTATTGCACCGTTTTGGTGTGGTTTGGTACGGTATGGATGTACTCGTACGGTATTGAACAGTTTTGGTGTGGTTTGGTACCGTATGGACGTACTCGTACGGTATTGTACCGTTTTGGTGTGGTTTGGTACCGTATGGATGTACTCTTAAGGTATTGTACAGTTTTGGTGAGGTTTGGTACCTTATGGATGTACTCGTACGGTATTGCACCGTTTTGGTGTGGTTTGGTACCGTTTGGACGTACTCGTACGGTATTGCACCGTTTTGGTGTGGTTTGGTACCGTAAGGATGTACTCGTACGGTATTGTACCGTTTTGGTGTGGTTTGGTACCGTATGGATGTACTCGTACGGTATTGCACCGTTTTGGTGTGGTTTGGTACCGTATGGATTTACTCGTACGGTATTGCACCGTTTTGGGGTGGTTTGGTACCGTTTGGATGTACTCGTACGGTATTGCACCGTTTTGGTGTGGTTTGGTACCGTATGGATGTACTCATACGGTATTGCACCCTTTTGGTGTGGTTTGGAACAGTAACGAAGTACTCGTAAGGTATTGTACCGTTTTGGTGTGGTTCGGTACCGTATGGATGTACTCTTAAGGTATTGTACCGTTTTGGTGTGGTTTGGTACCTTATGGATGTACTCGTACGGTATTGAACCATTTTGGTGTGGTTTGGTACCATTTGGATGTACTCGTACGGTATTGCACCGTTTTGGTGTGGTTTGGTACCGTAAGGATGTACTCGTACGGCATTGTACCATTTTGGTGTGGTTTGGTACCGTATGGATGTACTCGTACGGTATTGCACTGTTTTGATGTGGTTTGGTACCGTATGGATGTACTCGTACGGTATTGCACCATTTTGGTGTGGTTTGGTACCGTATGGATGTACTCGTACGGTATTGTACCGTTTTGGTGTGGTTTGGTACCGTATGGATGTACTCTTAAGGTATTGTACCATTTTGGTGTGGTTTGGTACCTTATGGATGTACTCGTACGGTATTGCACCGATTTGTTGTGGTTTGGAACAGTAACGAAGTACTCGTAAGGTATTGTACCATTTTGGAGTGGTTTGGTACCGTATGGATGTACTCGTAAGGTATTGCACCATTTTGGTGTGGTTTGGTACCGTGTGGATGTACTCGTACGGTATTGAACAGTTTTAGTGTGGTTTAGTACCGTATGGATGT
The DNA here is from genome assembly GCF_030253575.1 of Rhododendron vialii. NCBI lineage: Eukaryota > Viridiplantae > Streptophyta > Magnoliopsida > Ericales > Ericaceae > Rhododendron > Rhododendron vialii. The sequence continues at coordinate 6,914,295 of NC_080567.1, forward strand.
ACTTGTACGGTATTGCACAATTTCGGTGTGGTTTGGTACCGTATGGATGTACTCGTACGGTATTGCACCGTTTTGGTGTGGTTTGGTACCGTATGGATGTACTTGTACGGTATTGCAAAGTTTTGGTGTGGTTTGGTACCCTACGGATGTACTCGTACGGTATTGAACCATTTTGGTGTGGTTTGGTACCGTATGGATGTACTCGTACGATATTGAACAGTTTTGGTGTGGTTTGGTACCGTATGGATGTACTCGTACAGTATTGCACCGTTTTGGTGTGGTTTGGTACCGTATGGATGTAATCGTACGGTATTGGACCGTTTTGGTATGGTTTGGTACCGTATGGATGTACTCGCACGGTATTGCACCGTTTTGGTGTGGTTTGGTACCATATGGATGTACTCGTACCGTATTGAACAGTTTTGGTGTGGTTTGGTACCGTATGGATGTACTGGTACGGTATTGCACCGTTTTGGTGTGGTTTGGTACCGTATGGATGTACTCGTACGGTATTGCACCGTTTTGGTGTGGTTTGGTACCGTATGGATGTACTCGTACGGTATTGAATAGCTTTGGTGTGGTTTGGTACCGTATGGATGTACTCGTACAGTATTGTACCATTTTGGTGTGGTTTTGTACCGTATGGATGTACTCTGAAGGTATTGTACCATTTTGGTGTGGTTTGGTACCGTATGGATGTACTCGTACGGTATTGCACCGTTTTGGTGTGGTTTGGTACCGTATGGATGTACTCGTACGGTATTGCACCGTTTTGGTGTGGTTTGGTTCCGTATGGATCTACTCGTACGGTATTGAACCATTTTGGTGTGGTTTGGTACCGTATGGATGTACTCGTACGGTATTGAACAGTTTTGTTGTGGTTTGGTACCGTATGGATGTACTCGTATGGTATTGCACCGTTTTGGTGTGGTTTGGTACCGTATGGATGTAATCGTACAGTATTGGACCGTCTTGGTGTGGTTTGGTACCGTATGGATGTACTCGTACGGTATTGCACCGTTTTGGTGTGCTTTGGTACCGTATGGATGTACTCGTCAATATTGAACAGTTTTGGTGTGGTTTGGTGCCGTATGGATGTACTGGTACGGTATTGCACCGTTTTGGTGTGGTTTGGTACCGTATGGATGTACTGGTACGGTATTGCACCGTTTTGGTGTGGTTTGGTACCGTATGGATGTACTCATACGGTATTGCACCGTTTTGGTGTGGTTTGGTACCGTATGGATGTACTGGTACGGTAATGAACAGTTTTGGTGTGGTTTGGTACCGTATGGATGTACTCGCACAGTATTGTACCGTTTTGGTGAGGTTTGGTACCGTATGGATGTACTCGTACGGTATTACACCATTTTTTGTGTGGTTTGGTATCGTATGGATGTACTCGTACGGTATTGCACCGTTTTGGTGTGGTTTGGTACCTTATGGATGTACTCGTACGGTATTGCACCGTTTTGGTGTGGTTTGGTACCCTATGGATGTACTCGTACGGTATTGAACCATTTTGGTGTGGTTTGGTACCGTATGGATGTACTGGTACGGTATTGAACAGTTTTGGTGTGGTTTGGTACCGTATGGATGTACTCGTACAGTATTGTACCGTTTTGGTGTGGTTTGGTTCCGTATGGATGTACTCGTACGGTATTGATTCGTTTTGGTGTGGTTTGGTACCTTAAGGATGTACTCGTACGGTATCGTACCATTTCGGTGTGGTTTCGTACCGTATGGATGTACTCGTACGGTATTGCACCATTTTGGTGTGGTTTGGTACCGTATGGATGTACTCGTACGGTATTACACCGTTTTGGTGTGGTTTGGTATCGTATGGATGTACTCGTACGGTATTGCACCGTTTTGGTGTGGTTTGGTACCTTATGTATGTACTCGTACGGTATTGTACCGTTTTGGTGTCGTTTGGTACCGTATGGATGTACTCGTACGGTATTGATTCGTTTTGGTGTGGTTTGGTACCTTAAGGATGTACTCGTACGGTATTGTACCATTTTGGTGTGGTTTGGTACCGTATGGACGTACTCGTACGGTATTGCACCGTTTTGGTGTGGTTTTGTACCGTATGCATGTACTCGTACGGTATTACACCGTTTTGGTGTGGTTTGGTATTCTATGGATGTACTCGTACGGTATTGCACCGTTTTGGTGTGGTTTGGTACCGTATGGATGTACTCGTGCGGTATTGAACCGTTTTGGCGTGGTTTGGTACCGTATGGATGTACTCGTACGGTATTGAACCATTTTTGTGTGGTTTGGTACCGTATGGATGTACTCGTACGGTATTGAACCGTTTATGTGTGGTTTGGTACCGTATGGATGTACTCGTACGGTATTGCACCGTTTTGGTGTAGTTTGGTGCCGTATGGATGTACTCGTACAGTATTGAACCGTTTTGGTGTGGTTTGGTACCGTTTGGATGTACTCGTACGGTATTGCATTGTTTTGGTGTGGTTTGGTACCGCAAGGATGTACTCGTACGGTATTGACCAGTTTTGGTGTGGTTTGGTACCGTATGGATGTGCTCGTACGGTATTGTACCGTTTTGGTGTGGTTTGGTACCGTATGGATGTACTCTTAAGGTATTGTACCATTTTGGTGTGGTTTGGTACCGTATGGATGTACTCGTACGATATTGCACCGTTTTGGTGTGGTTTGGTACCGTATGCATGTACTAGTACGGTGTTACACCGTTTTGGTGAGGTTTGGTATTCTATGGATGTACATGTACGGTATTGCACCGTTTTGGTGTGGTTTGGTACCGTATGGATGTACTCGTGCAGTATTGAACCGTTTTGGCGTGGTTTGGTACCGTATGGATGTACTCGTACGGTATTGAACCATTTTTGTGTGGTTTGGTACCGTATGGATGTACTCGTACGGTATTGAACCGTTTTTGTGTGGTTTGGTACCGTATGGACGTACTCGTACGGTATTGAACCGTTTTGGTGTGGTTTGGTACCGTATGGATGTACTCGTACGGTATTGCACCGTTTTGGTGTGGTTTGGTACCGTATGCATGTACTCGTACGGTATTACACCGTTTTGGTGTGGTTTGGTATTCTATGGATGTACTCGTACGGTATTGCACCGTTTTGGTGTGGTTTGGTACCGTATGGTTGTACTCGTAAGGTATTACACCGTTTTTTGTGTGGTTTGGTATCGTATGGATGTACTCGTACGGTATTGCACCGTTTTGGTGTGGTTTGGTACCTTATGGATGTACTCGTACGGTATTGCACCGTTTTGGTGTGGTTTGGTTCCGTATGGATGTACTCGTACGGTATTGAACCGTTTTGGTGTGGTTTGGTACCGTATGGATGTACTCGTACGGTATTGTACCGTTTTGGTGTCGTTTGGTATCGTATGGATGTACTCGTACGGTATTGCACCGTTTTGGTGTGGTTTGGTACCTTATGTATGTACTCGTACGGTATTGTACCGTTTTGGTGTCGTTTTGTACCGTATGGATGTACTCGTACGGTATTGATTCGTTTTGGTGTGGTTTGGTACCTTAAGGATATACTCGTACGGTATTGTACCATTTTGGTGTGGTTTGGTACCGTATGGATGTACTCGTACGGTATTGCACCGTTTTGGTGTGGTTTGGTACCGTATGGATGTACTCGTACGGTATTACACCGTTTTGGTGTGGTTTGGTATCGTATGGATGTACTCGTACGGTATTGCACCGTTTTGGTGTGGTTTGGTATCGTATGGATGTACTCGTACGGTATTGCACCGTTTTGGTGTGGTTTGGTATTCTATGGATGTACTCGTACGGTATTGCACCGTTTTTGTGTGGTTTGGTACCGTATGGATGTACTCGTACGGTATTACACCATTTTTTTTGTGGTTTGGTATCGTATGGATGTACTCGTACGGTATTGCACCGTTTTGGTGTGGTTTGGTACCTTATGGATGTACTCGTACGGTATTGCACCGTTTTGGCGTGGTTTGGTTCCGTATGGATGTACTCGTACAGTATTTAACCGTTTTGGTGTGGTTTGGTACCGTATGGATGTACTCGTACGGTATTGTACCGTTTTGGTGTCGTTTGGTACCGGATGGATGTACTCGTACGGTATTGATTCGTTTTGGGGTTGTTTGGTACCTTAAGGATGTACTCGTACGGTATCGTACCATTTTGGTGTGGCTTGGTACCGTATGGATGTACTCGTATGGTATTGCACCGTTTTGGTGTGGTTTGGTACCGTATGGATGTACTCGTACGGTATTACACCGTTTTGGTGTGGTTTGGTATCGTATGGATGTACTCGTACGGTATTGCACCGTTTTGGTGTGGTTTGGTACCTTATGTATGTACTCGTACGGTATTGTACCGTTTTGGTGTCGTTGGGTACCATATGGATGTACTCGTACGGTATTGATTCGTTTTGGTGTGGTTTGGTTCCTTAAGGATGTACTCGTACGGTATTGTACCATTTTGGTGTGGTTTGGTACCGTATGGATGTACTCGTACGGTATTGCACCGTTTTGGTGTGGTTTGGTACCGTATGCATGTACTCGTATGGTATTACACCGTTTTGGTGTGGTTTGGTATTGTATGGATGTACTCGTACGGTATTGCACCGTTTTGGTGTGGTTTGGTACCGTATGGATGTACTCGTGCGGTATTGAACCGTTTTCGCGTGGTTTGGTACTGTATGGATGTACTCGTACGGTATTGAACCATTTTTGTGTGGTTTGGTACCGTATGGATGTACTAGTGCGGTATTGAACCGTTTTGTCGTGGTTTGGTACCGTATGGATGTACTCGTACGGTATTGTACCATTTTTGTGTGGTTTGGTACCGTATGGATGTACTCGTACGGTATTACACCGTTTTGGTGTGGTTTGGTATCGTATGGATGTACTCGTACGGTATTGCACCGTTTTGGTGTGGTTTGGTACCTTATGTATGTACTCGTACGGTATTGTACCGTTTTGGTGTCGTTTTGTACCGTATGGATGTACTCGTACGGTATTGATTCGTTTTGGTGTGGTTTGGTACCTTAAGGATGTACTCGTACGGTATTGTACCATTTTGGTGTGGTTTGGTACCGTATGGATGTACTCGTACGGTATTGCACCGTTTTGGTGTGGTTTGGTACCGTATGGATGTACTCGTGTGGTATTGAACCGTTTTCGCGTGGTTTGGTACCGTATGGATGTACTCGTACGGTATTGAACCGTTTTTGTGTGGTTTGGTACCGTATGGATGTACTCGTGCAGTATTGAACCATTTTTGTGTGGTTTGGTACCGTTTGGATGAACTCGTACGGTATTGCACCGTTTTGGTGTAGTTTGGTACCGTATGGATGTACTCGTACGGTACTGCACCGTTTTGGTGTGGTTTGGTACCGTAAGGAAGTACTCGTACGGAATTGTACCGTTTTGGTGTGGTTTGGTACCGTATGGATGTACTCGTTCGATATTGCACCGTTTTGGTGTGGTTTGGTACCGTATTGATGTACTCGTACGGTATTGCACCGTTTTGGTGTGGTTTGGAAACGTATGGATGTACTCGTACGGTATTGCACCGTTTTGGTGTGGTTTCGTACCTTATGGATGTACTCGTACGGTATTGCACAGTTTTGGTGTGGTTTGGTACCGTATGGATGTACTCCTACGGTATTGCACCGTTTTGGTGTGGTTTGGTATCGTATGGATGTACTCTTAAGGTATTGTACCATTTTGGTGTGGTTTGGTACCTTATGGATGTACTCGTACGGTATTGCACCGTTTTGGTGTGGTTTGGAACAGTAACGAAATACTCGTAAGGTATTGTACCATTTTTGAGTGGTTTGGTACCGTATGGATGTACTCGTAAGGTATTCCACCGTTTTGGTGTGGTTTGGTATCGTATGGATGTACTCGTAAGGTATTGAACAGTTTTGGTGTGGTTTGGTACCGTATGGATGTACTGGTACGGTATTGCAAAGTTTTGGTGTGGTTTGGTACCGTATGGATGTACTCGTACGGTATTGAACCATTTTGGTGTGGTTTGGTACCGTATGGATGTACTCGTACGGTATTGAACAGTTTTGGTGTGGTTTGGTACCGTATGGATGTACTCGTATGGTATTGCACCGTTTTGGTGTGGTTTGGTACCGTATGGATGTAATCGTACGGTATTACACCGTTTTGGTGTGGTTTGGTACCGTATGGATGTACTCGTACGGTATTGCACCGTTTTGGTGTGGTTTGGTACCGTTTGGATGTACTCGTACGCTATTGCACTGTTTTGGTGTGGTTTGGTATTCTATGGATGTACTCGTACGGTATTGCACCGTTTTGGTGTGGTTTGGTACCGTATGGATGTACTCGTACGGTATTACACCATTTTTTTTGTGGTTTGGTATCGTATGGATGTACTCGTACGGTATTGCACCGTTTTGGTGTGGTTTGGTACCTTATGGATGTACTCGTACGGTATTGCACCGTTTTGGTGTGGTTTGGTTCCGTATGGATGTACTCGTACGGTATTTAACCGTTTTGGTGTGGTTTGGTACCGTATGGATGTACTCGTACGGTATTACACCGTTTTTTGTGTGGTTTGGTATCGTATGGATGTACTCGTACGGTATTGCACCGTTTTGGTGTGGTTTGGTACCTTATGGATGTACTCGTACGGTATTGCACCGTTTTGGTGTGGTTTGGTTCCGTATGGATGTACTCGTACGGTATTGAACCGTTTTGGTGTGGTTTGGTACCGTATGGATGTACTCGTACGGTATTGAACAGTTTTGGTGTGGTTTGGTACCGTATGGATGTACTCGTACGGTATTACACCGTTTTGGTGTGGTTTGGTATCGTATGGATGTACTCGTACGGTATTGCACCGTTTTGGTGTGGTTTGGTACCTTATGTATGTACTCGTACGGTATTGTACCGTTTTGTTGTCGTTTTGTACTGTATGGATGTACTCGTACGGTATTGATTCGTTTTGGTGTGGTTTGGTACCTTAAGGATGTACTCGTACGGTATTGTACCATTTTGGTGTGGTTTGGTACGGTATGGATGTACTCGTACGGTATTGCACCGTTTTGGTGTGGTTTGGTACCGTATGGATGTACTCGTACGGTATTACACCGTTTTGGTGTGGTTTGGTATCGTATGGATGTACTCGTACGGTATTGCACCGTTTTCGTGTGGTTTGGTATTCTATGGATGTACTCGTACGGTATTGCACCGTTTTGGTGTGGTTTGGTACCGTATGCATGTACTCGTACGGTATTACACCGTTTTGGTGTGGTTTGGTATTCTATGGATGTACTCGTACGGTATTGCACCGTTTTGGTGTGGTTTGGTACCGTATGGATGTACTCGTGCGGTATTGAACCGTTTTTGTGTGGTTTGGTATTCTATGGATGTACTCGTACGGTATTGCACCGTTTTGGTGTGGTTTGGTACCGTATGCATGTACTCGTACGGTATTACACCGTTTTGGTGTGGTTTGGTATTCTATGGATGTACTCGTACGGTATTGCACCGTTTTGGTGTGGTTTGGTACCGTATGGTTGTACTCGTAAGGTATTACACCGTTTTTTGTGTGGTTTGGTACCGTACGGATGTACTAGTACGGTATTGAACCGTTTTGGTGTGGTTTGGTACCGTATGGATGTACTCGTACGGTATTGCACCGTTTTGGTGTGGTTTGGTACCCATGCATGTACTCGTACGGTATTACACCGTTTTGGTGTGGTTTGGTATCCTATGGATGTACTCGTACGGTATTGCACCATTTTGGTGTGGTTTGGTACCGTATGGATGTACTCGTACGGTATTACACCGTTTTTTGTGTGGTTTGGTATCGTATGGATGTACTCGTACGGTATTGCACCGTTTTGGTGTGGTTTGGTACCTTATGGATGTACTCGTACGGTATTGCACCGTTTTGGTGTGGTTTGGTTCCGTATGAATGTACTCGTACGGTATTGAACCGTTTTGGTGTGGTTTGGTACCGTATGGATGTACTCGTACGGTATTGTACCGTTTTGGTGTCGTTTGGAACCGGATGGATGTACTCGTACGGTATTGATTCATTTTGGTGTGGTTTGGTACCTTAAGGATGTACTCGTACGGTATCGGGCCATTTTGGTGTGGTTTGGTACCGTATGGATGTACTCGTACGGTATGGCACCGTTTTGGTGTGGTTTTGTACCGTATGGATGTACTCGTACGGTATTACACCGTTTTGGTGTGGTTTGGTATCGTATGGATGTACTCGTACGGTATTGCACCGTTTTGGTGTGGTTTGGTACCGTATGGATGTACTCGTACGGTATTGCACCGTTTTGGTGTGGTTTGGTACCGTATGGATGTACTCGTACGGTATTCAACCGTTTTGGTGTGGTTTGGTATCGTATGGATGTACTCGTACGGTATTGCACCGTTTTGGTGTGGTTTGGTATTCTATGGATGTACTCGTACGGTATTGCTCCGTTTTGGTGTGGTTTGGTACCGTATGGATGTACTCGTGCGGTATTGAACCGTTTTCGCGTGGTTTGGTACCGTATGGATGTACTCGTACAGTATTGTACCGTTTTTGTGTGGTTTGGTACCGTATATATGTACTCGTACGGTATTGAACCGTTTTGGTGTGGTTTGGTACCGTTTGGATGTACTCGTACGGTATTGCACCGTTTTGGTGTGGTTTGGTACCGCAAGGATGTACGCGTACGGAATTGACCAGTTTTGGTGTGGTTTGGTACCGTATGGATGTACTCGTACGGTATTGTACCGTTTTGGTGTGGTTTGGTACCGTATGGATGTACTCTTAAGGTATTGTGCCATTTTGGTGTGGTTTGGTACCGTATTGATGTACTCGTACGGTATTGCACCGTTTTGGTGTGGTTTGGTATCGTATGGATGTACTCGTACGGTATTGCACCGTTTTGGTGTTGTTTGGTATCGTATGGATGTACTCGTACGGTATTGTACCGTTTTGGTGTCGTTTGGTACCGGATGGATGTACTCGTACGGTATTGATTCGTTTTGGTGTGGTTTGGTACCTTAAGGATGTACTCGTACGGTATCGTGCCATTTTGGTGTGGTTTGGTACCGTATGGATGTACTTGTACGGTATGGCACCGTTTTGGTGTGGTTTGGTACCGTATGGATGTACTCGTACGGTATTACACCGTTTTGGTGTGGTTTGGTATCGTATGGATGTACTCGTACGGTATTGCACCGTTTTGGTGTGGTTTGGTACCTTATGTATGTACTCGTACGGTATTGTACCGTTTTGGTGTCGTTGGGTACCATATGGATGTACTCGTACGGTATTGATTCGTTTTGGTGTGGTTTGGTACCTTAAGGATGTACTCGTACGGTATTGTACCATTTTGGTGTGGTTTGGTGCCGTATGGATGTACTCGTGCAGTATTGAACCGTTTTCGCGTGGTTTGGTACCGTATGGATGTACTCGTACGGTATTCAACCGTTTTTGTGTGGTTTGGTACCGTATGGATGTACTCGTACGGTATTGAACCGTTTTTGTGTGGTTTGGTACCGTTTGGATGTAGTCGTACGGTATTGCACCGTTTTGGTGTAGTTTGGTACCGTATGGATGTACTCGTACGGTATTGCACCGTTTTGGTGTGGTTTGGTACCGTAAGGATGTACTCGTACGGAATTGTACCGTTTTGGTGTGGTTTGGTACCGTATGGATGTACTCGTTCGGTATTGCACCGTTTTGGTGTGGTTTGGTACCGTATGGATGTACTCGTACGGTATTGCACCGTTTTGGTGTGGTTTGGAAACGTATGGATGTACTCGTACGGTATTGCACCGTTTTGGTGTGGTTTGGTACCTTATGGATGTACTCGTACGGTATTGCACAGTTTTGGTGTGGTTTGGTACCGTATGGATGTACTCGTACGGTATTGCACCGTTTTGGTGTGGTTTGGTATCGTATGGATGTACTCTTAAGGTATTGTACCATTTTGGTGTGGTTTGGTACCTTATGGATGTACTCGTACGGTATTGCACCGTTTTGGTGTGGTTTGGAACAGTAACGAAATACTCGTAAGGTATTGTACCATTTTGGAGTGGTTTGGTACCGTATGGATGTACTCGTAAGGTATTCCACCGTTTGGGTGTGGTTTGGTACTGTATGGATGTACTCGTACGGTATTGAACAGTTTTGGTGTGGTTTGGTACCGTATAATGTACTGGTACGGTATTGCAAAGTTTTGGTGTGGTTTGGTACCGTATGGATGTACTCGTACGGTATAGAACCATTTTGGTGTGGTTTGGTACCGTATGGATGTACTCGTATGGTATTGAACAATTTTGGTGTGGTTTGGTACCGTATGGATGTACTCGTATGGTATTGCACCGTTTTGGTGTGGTTTGGTACCGTATGGATGTACTCGTACGGTATTGCACCGTTTTGGTGTGGTTTGGTACCGTATGGATGTACTCGTACGATATTGAACAGTTTTGGTGTGGTTTGGTACCGTATGGATGTACTGGTACGGTATTGCACCGTTTTGGTGTGGTTTGGTACCGTATGGATGTACTCGTACGGTATTGCACCGTTTTGGTGTGGTTTGGTACCGTATGGATGTACTCGTACGCTGTTGAACCGTTTAGGTGTGGTTTGGTACCGTAAGGATGTACTCGTACGGTGTTGTTCCGTTTTGGAGTGGTTTGGTACCGTATGGATGTACTCGTAAGGTATTGCACCATTTTGGTGTGGTTTGGTACCTTAAGGATGGACTCGTACGGTATTGTACCGTTTTGGTGTGGTTTGGTACCGTATGGATGTACTCGTACGGTATTGCACCGTTTTGGTGTGGTTTGGTACCATATGGATGTACTCGTACGGTATTACACCATTTTGGTGTGTTTTGGTAACGTATGGATGTACTCGTACGGTATTGCACCGTTTTGGTGTGGTTTGGTACCGTATGGATGTACTCGTACGGTATGGATCAGTTTTGGTGTGGTTTGGTACCGTATGGATGTACTCGTACGGTATTGTACCATTTTGGTGTGGTTTGGTACCGTATGGATGTACTCTTATGGTATTGTACCGTTTTGGTGTGGTTTGGTACCGTGTGGATGTACTCCTACGCTATTGAACCGTTTTGGTGTGGTTTGGTACCGTTTGGATGTACTCGTACGGGATTGCACCGTTTTGGTGTGGTTTGGTACCGTATGGATGTACTCGTACGGTATTGCACCGTTTTGGGGTGGTTTGGTACCGTATGGATGTACTCGTACGGCATTGCACAGTTTTGGTGTGGTTTGGTACCGTATGGATGTACTCGTACGGTATTGCACCGTTTTGGTATGGTTTGGTACCGTATGGATGTACTCATACGGTATTGAAACGTTTTGGTGTGGTTTGGTACCGTATGGATGTACTCGTACGGTATTGTACCGTTTTGGTGTGGTTTGGTACCGTGTGGATGTACTCGTACGCTATTGAACCGTTTTGGTGTGGTTTGGTACCGTATGGATGTACTCGTATGGTATTGCACCGTTTTGGTGTGGTTTGGTACCGTATGGATGTACTCGTACGGTATTACACCGTTTTGGTGTGGTTTGGTATCGTATGGATGTACTCGTACGGTATTGCACCGTTTTGGTGTGGTTTGGTACCTTATGTATGTACTCGTACGGTATTGTACCGTTTTGGTGTCGTTTGGTACCGTATGGATGTACTCGTACGGTATTGATTCGTTTTGGTGTGGTTTGGTACCTTAAGGATGTACTCGTACGGTATTGTACCATTTTGGTGTGGTTTGGTACCGTATGGACGTACTCGTACGGTATTGCACCGTTTTGGTGTGGTTTTGTACCGTATGCATGTACTCGTACGGTATTACACCGTTTTGGTGTGGTTTGGTATTCTATGGATGTACTCGTACGGTATTGCACCGTTTTGGTGTGGTTTGGTACCGTATGGATGTACTCGTACGGTGTTGTACCGTTTTGGAGTGGTTTGGTACCGTATGGATGTACTCGTAATGTATTGCACCATTTTGGTGTGGTTTGGTACCTTAAGGATGTACTCGTACGGTATTGTACCGTTTTGGTGTGGTTTGGTACCGTATGGATGTACTCGTACGGTATTGCATCGTTTTGGTGTGGTTTGGTAACATATGGATGTACTCGTACGTTATTACACCGTTTTGGTGTGGTTTGGTACCGTATGCATGTACTCGTACGGTATTACACCGTTTTGGTGTGGTTTGGTATGGTATGGATGTACTCGTACGGTATTGCACCGTTTTGGTGTGGTTTGGTACCGTATGGATGTACTCGCACGGTATTGCACCATTTTGGTGTGGTTTGGTACCGTATGGATGTACTGGTATGGTATTGCACCGTTTTGGTGTGGTTTGGTACCGTATGGATGTACTCGTACGCTATTGAACCGTTTAGGTGTGGTTTGGTACCGTAAGGATGTACTCGTACGGTGTTGTACCGTTTTAAAGTGGTTTGGTACCGTATGGATGTACTCGTAAGGTATTGCACCATTTTGGTGTGGTTTGGTACCTTAAGGATGTACTCGTACGGTATTGTACCGTTTTGGTGTGGTTTGGTACCGTATGGATGTACTCGTACGGTATTGCACCGTTTTGGTGTGGTTTGGTAACATATGGATGTACTCGTACGTTATTCCACCGTTTTGGTGTGGTTTGGTACCGTATGCATGTACTCGTACGGTATTACACCGTTTTGGTGTGGTTTGGTATTGTATGGATGTACTCGTACGGTATTGCACCGTTTTGGTGTGGTTTGGTACCGTATGGATGTACTCGTGCGGTATTGAACCGTTTTCGTGTGGTTTGGTACCGTATGGATGTACTCGTATGGTATTGAACCGTTTTTGTGTGGTTTGGTACCGTATGGATGTACTCGTACGGTATTGTACCGTTTTGGTGTGGTTTGGTACCGTGTGGATGTACTCGTACGCTATTGAACCGTTTTGGTGTGGTTTGGTACCGTATGGATGTACTCGTACGGTATTCAACAGTTTTGGTGTGGTTTGGTACCGTATGGATGTACTCGCACGGTATTGCACCATTTTGGTGTGGTTTGGTACCGTATGGATGTACTGGTACGGTATTGCACCGTTTTGGTGTGGTTTGGTACCGTATGGATGTACTCGTACGCTATTGAACCGTTTAGGTGTGGTTTGGTACCGTAAGGATGTACTCGTACGGTGTTGTACCGTTTTGGAGTGGTTTGGTACCGTATGGATGTACTCGTAAGGTATTGCACCATTTTGGTGTGGTTTGGTACCTTAAGGATGTACTCGTACGGTATTGTACCGTTTTGGTGTGGTTTGGTACCGTATGGATGTACTCGTACGGTATTGCACCGTTTTGGTGTGGTTTGGTAACATATGGATGTACTCGTACGTTATTACACCGTTTTGGTGTGGTTTGGTACCGTATGCATGTACTCGTACGGTATTACACCGTTTTGGTGTGGTTTGGTATTGTATGGATGTACTCGTACGGTATTGCACCGTTTTGGTGTGGTTTGGTACCGTATGGATGTACTCGTGCAGTATTGAACCGTTTTCGTGTGGTTTGGTACCGTATGGATGTACTCGTACGGTATTGAACCGTTTTTGTGTGGTTTGGTACCGTATGGATGTACTCGTACGGTATTGAACCGTTTTTGTGTGGTTTGGTACCGTTTGGATGTACTCGTACGGTATTGCACTGTTTTGGTGTAGTTTGGTACCGTATGGATGTACTCGTACGGTATTGCACCGTTTTGGTGTGGTTTGGTACCGTAAGGATGTACTCGTACGGAATTGTACCGTTTTGGTGTGGTTTGGTACCGTATGGATGTACTCGTTCGGTATTGCACCGTTTTGGTATGGTTTGGTACCGTATGGATGTACTCGTACGGTATTGCACCGTTTTGGTGTGGTTTGGAAATGTATGGATGTACTCGTACGGTATTGCACCGTTTTGGTGTGGTTTGGTACCTTATGGATGTACTCGTACGGTATTGCACCGTTTTGGTATGGTTTGGTACCGTATGGATGTACTCGTACGGTATTGCACCGTTTTGGTGTGGTTTGGTACCGTAAGGATGTACTCGTACGGAATTGTACCGTTTTGGTGTGGTTTGGTACCGTATGGATGTACTCGTTCGGTATTGCACCGTTTTGGTATGGTTTGGTACCGTATGGCTGTACTCGTACGGTATTGAACCGTTTTGGTGTGGTTTGGAAACGTATGGATGTACTCGTACGGTATTGCACCGTTTTGGTGTGGTTTGGTACCTTATGGATGTACTCGTACGGTATTGCACAGTTTTGGTGTGGTTTGGTACCGTATGGATGTACTCGTACAGTATTGCACCGTTTTGGTGTGGTTTGGTATCGTATGGATGTACTCTTAAGGTATTGTACCATTTTGGTGTGGTTTGGTACCTTATGGATTTACTCGTACGGTATTGCACCGTTTTGGTGTGGTTTGGAACAGTAACGAAATACTCGTAAGGTATTGTACCATTTTGGAGTGGTTTGGTACCGTATGGATGTACTCGTAAGGTATTCCACCGTTTTGGTGTGGTTTGGTACTGTATGGATGTACTCGTACGGTATTGAACAGTTTTGGTGTGGTTTGGTACCGTATGGATGTACTGGTACGGTATTGCAAAGTTTTGGTGTGGTTTGGTACCGTATGGATGTACTCGTACGGTATTACACCGTTTTTTGTGTGGTTTGGTATCGTATGGATGTACTCGTACGGTATTGCACCGTTTTTGTGTGGTTTGGTACCTTATGGATGTATTTGTACGGTATTGCACCGTTTTGGTGTGGTTTGGTTCCGTATGGATGTACTCGTACGGTATTGAACCGTTTTGGTGTGGTTTGGTACCGTATGGATGTAGTCGTACGGTATTGTACCGTTTTGGTGTCGTTTGGTATCGCATGGATGTACTCGTACGGTATTGCACCGTTTTCGTGTGGTTTGGTACCTTAAGGATGTACTTGTACGGTATTGCACCGTTTTGGTGTGGTTTTCTACCGTATGGATGTACTCGTGCCGTATTGAACCGTTTTGGCGTGGTTTGGTACCGTATGGATGTACTCGTACGGTATTGAACCATTTTTGTGTGGTTTGGTACCGTATGGATGTACTCGTACGGTATTGTACCATTTTTGTGTGGTTTGGTACCGTATGGATGTACTCGTACGGTATTGCACCGTTTTGGTGTGGTTTGGTACCGTATGGATGTACTCGTACGGTATTACACCGTTTTGGTGTGGTTTGGTATCGTATGGATGTACTCGTACTGTATTGCACCGTTTTGGTGTGGTTTGGTACCTTATGTATGTACTCGTACGGTATTGTACCGTTTTGTTGTCGTTTTGTACTGTATGGAAGTACTCGTACGGTATTGATTCGTTTTGGTGTGGTTTGGTACCTTAAGGATGTACTCGTACGGTATTGTACCATTTTGGTGTGGTTTGGTACCGTATGGATGTACTCGTACGGTATTGCACCGTTTTGGTGTGGTTTGGTACCGTATGGATGTACTCGTACGGTATTACACCGTTTTGGTGTGGTTTGGTATCGTATGGATGTACTCGTACGGTATTGCACCGTTTTCGTGTGGTTTGGTATTCTATGGATGTACTCGTACGGTATTGCACCGTTTTGGTGTGGTTTGGTACCGTATGGATGTACTCGTGCGGTATTGAACCGTTTTCGCGTGGTTTGGTACCGTATGGATGTACTCGTACAGTATTGAACCGTTTTTGTGTGGTTTGGTACCGTATGGATGTACTCTTACGGTATTGAACCGTTTTGGTGTGGTTTGGTACCGTTTGGATGTACTCGTACGGTATTGCACCGTTTTGGTGTGGTTTGGTACCGCAAGGATGTACGCGTACGGTATTGACCAGTTTTGGTGTGGTTTGGTACCGTATCGATGTACTCGTATGGTATTGTACCGTTTTGGTGTGGTTTGGTACCGTATGGATGTACTCGTTCGGTATTGCACCGTTTTGGTATGGTTTGGTACCGTATGGCTGTACTCGTACGGTATTGAACCGTTTTGGTGTGGTTTGGAAACGTATGGATGTACTCGTACGGTATTGCACCGTTTTGGTGTGGTTTGGTACCTTATGGATGTACTCGTATGGTATTGCACAGTTTTGGTGTGGTTTGGTACCGTATGGATGTACTCGTACAGTATTGCACCGTTTTGGTGTGGTTTGGTATCGTATGGATGTACTCTTAAGGTATTGTACCATTTTGGTGTGGTTTGGTACCTTATGGATGTACTCGTACGGTATTGCACCGTTTTGGTGTGGTTTGGAACAGTAACGAAATACTCGTAAGGTATTGTACCATTTTGGAGTGGTTTGGTACCGTATGGATGTACTCGTAAGGTATTCCACCGTTTTGGTGTGGTTTGGTACTGTATGGATGTACTCGTACGGTATTGAACAGTTTTGGTGTGGTTTGGTACCGTATGGATGTACTGGAACGGTATTGCAAAGTTTTGGTGTGGTTTGGTACCGTATGGATGTACTCGTACGGTATTACACCGTTTTTTGTGTGGTTTGGTATCGTATGGATGTACTCGTACGGTATTGCACCGTTTTGGTGTGGTTTGGTACCTTATGGATGTACTCGTACGGTATTGCACCGTTTTGGTGTGGTTTGGTTCCGTATGGATGTACTCGTACGGTATTGAACCGTTTTGGTGTGGTTTGGTACCGTATGGATGTAGTCGTACGGTATTGTACCGTTTTGGTGTCGTTTGGTATCGCATGGATGTACTCGTACGGTATTGCACCGTTTTCGTGTGGTTTGTTACCTTAAGGATGTACTTGTACGGTATTGCACCGTTTTGGTGTGGTTTGCTACCGTATGGATGTACTCGTGCCGTATTGAACCATTTTGGCGTGGTTTGGTACCGTATGGATGTACTCGTACGGTATTGAACCATTTTTGTGTGGTTTGGTACCGTATGGATGTACTCGTACGGTATTGTACCATTTTTGTGTGGTTTGGTACCGTATGGATGTACTCGTACGGTATTGCACCGTTTTGGTGTGGTTTGGTACCGTATGGATGTACTCGTACGGTATTACACCGTTTTGGTGTGGTTTGGTATCGTATGGATGTACTCGTACGGTATTGCACCGTTTTGGTGTGGTTTGGTACCTTATGTATGTACTCGTACGGTATTGTACCGTTTTGTTGTCGTTTTGTACTGTATGGATGTACTCGTACGGTATTGATTCGTTTTGGTGTGGTTTGGTACCTTAAGGATGTACTCGTGCGGTATTGTACCATTTTGGTGTGGTTTGGTACCGTATGGATGTACTCGTACGGTATTGCACCGTTTTGGTGTGGTTTGGTACCGTATGGATGTACTCGTACGGTATTACACCGTTTTGGTGTGGTTTGGTATCGTATGGATGTACTCGTACGGTATTGCACCGTTTTCGTGTGGTTTGGTATTCTATGGATGTACTCGTATGGTATTGCACCGTTTTGGTGTAGTTTGGTACCGTATGGATGTACTCGTACAGTATTGAACCGTTTTTGTGTGGTTTGGTACCGTATGGATGTACTCTTACGGTATTGAACCGTTTTGGTGTGGTTTGGTACCGTTTGGATGTACTCGTACGGTATTGCACCGTTTTGGTGTGGTTTGGTACCGCAAGGATGTACGCGTACGGTATTGACCAGTTTTGGTGTGGTTTGGTACCGTATGGATGTACTCGTATGGTATTGTACCGTTTTGGTGTGGTTTGGTACCGTATGGATGTACTCTTAAGGTATTGTGCCATTTTGGTGTGGTTTGGTACCGTATGGATGTACTCGTACGGTATTGCACCGTTTTGGTGTGGTTTGGTACCGTATGCATGTACTCGTACGGTATTACACCGTTTTGGTGTGGTTTGGTATTCTATGGATGTACTCGTACGGTATTGCACCGTTTTGGTGTGGTTTGGTACCGTATGGATGTACTCGTGCGGTATTGCACCGTTTTGGTGTGGTTTGGTACCGTATGGATGTACTCGTACGGTATTACACCGTTTTGGTGTGGTTTGGTATCGTATGGATGTACTCGTACGGTATTACACCGTTTTGGTGTGGTTTGGTATCGTATGGATGTACTCGTACGGTATTGCACCGTTTTCGTGTGGTTTGGTATTCTATGGATGTACTCGTATGGTATTGCACCGTTTTGGTGTGGTTTGGTACCGTATGGATGTACTCGTGCGGTATTGAACCGTTTTCGCGTGGTTTGGTACCGTATGGATGTACTCGTACAGTATTGAACCGTTTTTGTGTGGTTTGGTACCGTATGGATGTACTCTTACGGTATTGAACCGTTTTGGTGTGGTTTGGTACCGTTTGGATGTACTCGTACGGTATTGCACCGTTTTGGTGTGGTTTGGTACCGCAAGGATGTACGCGTACGGTATTGACCAGTTTTGGTGTGGTTTGGTACCGTATGGATGTACTCGTATGGTATTGTACCGTTTTGGTGTGGTTTGGTACCGTATGGATGTACTCTTAAGGTATTGTGCCATTTTGGTGTGGTTTGGTACCGTATGGATGTACTCGTACGGTATTGCACCGTTTTGGTGTGGTTTGGTACCGTATGCATGTACTCGTACGGTATTACACCGTTTTGGTGTGGTTTGGTATTCTATGGATGTACTCGTACGGTATTGCACCGTTTTGGTGTGGTTTGGTACCGTATGGATGTACTCGTGCGGTATTGAACTGTTTTGGCATGGTTTGGTACCGTATGGATGTACTCGTACGGTATTGAACCATTTTTGTGTGGTTTGGTACCGTATGGATGTACTCGTACGGTATTGAACCGTTTTTGTGTGGTTTGGTACCGTTTGGATGTACTCGTACAGTATTGCACCGTTTTGGTGTAGTTTGGTACCGTATGGATGTACTCGTACGGTATTGCACCGTTTTGGTGTGGTTTGGTACCCATGCATGTACTCGTACGGTATTACACCGTTTTGGTGTGGTTTGGTATCCTATGGATGTACTCGTACGGTATTGCACCATTTTGGTGTGGTTTGGTACCGTATGGATGTACTCGTACGGTATTACACCGTTTTTTGTGTGGTTTGGTATCGTATGGATGTACTCGTACGGTATTGCACCGTTTTGGTGTGGTTTGGTACCTTATGGATGTACTCGTACGGTATTGCACCGTTTTGGTGTGGTTTGGTTCCGTATGGATGTACTCGTACGGTATTGAACCGTTTTGGTGTGGTTTGGTACCGTATGGATGTACTCGTACGGTATTGTACCGTTTTGGTGTCGTTTGGTACCGGATGGATGTACTCGTACGGTATTGATTCATTTTGGTGTGGTTTGGTACCTTAAGGATGTACTCGTACGGTATCGGGCCATTTTGGTGTGGTTTGGTACCGTATGGATGTACTCGTACGGTATGGCACCGTTTTGGTGTGGTTTGGTACCGTATGGATGTACTCGTACGGTATTACACCGTTTTGGTGTGGTTTGGTATCGTATGGATGTACTCGTACGGTATTGCACCGTTTTGGTGTGGTTTGGTACCGTATGGATGTACTCGTACGGTATTGCATCGTTTTGGTGTGGTTTGGTACCGTATGGATGTACTCGTACGGTATTCCACCGTTTTGGTGTGGTTTGGTATCGTATGGATGTACTCGTACGGTATTGCACCGTTTTGGTGTGGTTTGGTATTCTATGGATGTACTCGTACGGTATTGCTCCGTTTTGGTGTGGTTTGGTACCGTATGGATGTACTCGTGCGGTATTGAACCGTTTTCGCGTGGTTTGGTACCGTATGGATGTACTCGTACAGTATTGAACCGTTTTTGTGTGGTTTGGTACCGTATATATGTACTCGTACGGTATTGAACCGTTTTGGTGTGGTTTGGTACCGTTTGGATGTACTCGTACGGTATTGCACCGTTTTGGTGTGGTTTGGTACCGCAAGGATGTACGCGTACGGAATTGACCAGTTTTGGTGTGGTTTGGTTCCGTATGGATGTACTCGTACGGTATTGAAACGTTTTGGTGCGGTTTGGTACCGTATGGGTGTACTCGTACGGTATTGTACCGTTTTGGTGTGGTTTGGTACCGTGTGGATGTACTCGTACGCTATTGAACCGTTTTGGTGTGGTTTGGTACCGTATGGATGTACTCGTACGGTATTCAATAGTTTTGGTGTGGTTTGGTACCGTATGGATGTACTCGCACGGTATTGCACCATTTTGGTTTGGTTTGGTACCGTATGGATGTACTGGTACGGTATTGTACCGTTTTGGTGTGGTTTGGTACCGTATGGATGTACTGGTACGGTATTGCACCGTTTTGGTGTGGTTTGGTACCGTATGGATGTCCTCGTACGCTATTGAACCGTTTAGGTGTGGTTTGGTACCGTAAGGATGTACTCGTACGGTGTTGTACCGTTTTGGAGTGGTTTGGTACCGTTTGGATGTACTCGTACGGGATTGCACCGTTTTGGTGTGGTTTGGTACCGTATGGATGTACTCGTACGGTATTGCACCGTTTTGGTGTGGTTTGATACCGTATGGATGTACTCGTACGGTATTGAACCATTTTGGTGTGGTTTGGTATCGTATGGATGTACTCGTACGGTATTGTACCGTTTTGGTGTGGTTTGGTACCGTATGGATGTACTCGTACGATATTGCACCGTTTTGGTGTGGTTTGGTACCGTATGGATGTACTCCTACGGTATTGCACCGTTTTGGTGTGGTTTGGTACTGTATGGATGTACTCGTATGGTATTATACCGTTTTGGTGTGGTTTGGAACAGTAACGAAGTACTCGTTAGGTGTTGTACCGTTTTGGTGGGGTTTGGTACCGTATGGATGTACTCGTACGGTATTGCACCATTTTCGTGTGGTTTGGTACCATAAGGATGTACTCGTACGGTAATATACCGTTTTGGTGTGGTTTGTTACCGTATGGATGTACTCGTACGGTATTGCACCATTTTGGTGTGGTTTGGTACCGTATGGATGTACGCGTACGGTATTGCACTGTTTTGGTGTGGTTTGGTATCGTATGGATTTACTCGTACGGTATTGCACCGTTTTGGTGTGGTTTGGTACATTATGGATGTACTCGTACGGTATTGCACCGTTTTGGTGTGGTTTGGTACCGTATGGATGTACTCATACGGTATTGAACCGTTTTTGTGTGGTTTGGTACCGTATGGATGTACTGGTACGGTATTGTACCATTTTTGTGTGGTTTGGTACCGTATGGATGTACTCATACGGTATTGCACCATTTTGTTGTGGTTTGGTACCGTATGGATGTACTCGTACGGTAATGTACCGTTTTGGTGTGGTTTGGTACCGTTTGGATGTACTCGTACGATATTGCACCTTTTTGGTGTGGTTTGGTACCGTTTGGATGTACTCGTACGGTATTGCATTGTTTTGATGTGGTTTGGTACAGTAAGGATGTACTCGTACGGTATTGTACCGTTTTGGTGTGGTTTGGAACCATATGGATGTACTCGTTCGGTATTGAACCGTTTTGGTGTGGTTTGGTATCGTATGGATGTACTCGTACGGTATTGTACCATTTTGGTGTGGTTTGGTACCGATTGGATGTACTCGTACGGTATTGCACCTTTTTGGTGTGGTTTGGTACCGTATGGATGTACTCGTACGATATTGCGCCGTTTTGGTGTCGTTTGGTACCGTATGGATGTACTCGTACTGTATTGCCCCGTTTTGGTGTGGTTTGGAACAGTAACGAAGTACTCGTAAGGTATTGTACCGTTTTGGTGGGGTTTGGTACCGTATGGATGTACTCGTACGGTATTGCACCATTTTGGTGTGGCTTGGTACCGTAAGGATGTAATCGTATGGTATTATACCGTTTTTGTGTGGTTTGGTACCGTATGGATGCACTCGTACGGTATTGCACTGTTTTGGTGTGGTTTGGTATTGTACGGATGTACTCGTACTTAATGCACCGTTTTGGTGTGGTTTGGAACAGTAACGAAGAACTCGTAAGGTATTGTACCATTTTGGTGGGGTTTGGTACCGTAAGGATGTACTCGTACGGTATTATACCGTTTTGGTGTGGTTTTGTACCGTATGGATGCACTAGTACGGTATTGCACCGTTTTGGTGTGGTTTGGTACCGTATGGATGTACTCGTACGGTATGGCACCGTTTTGGTGTGGTTTGGTATCGTATGGATGTACTCGTACGGTATCGCACCATTTTGTTGTGGTTAGGTACCGTATGGATGTACTCGTACGGTATTGCACCATTTTGGTGTGGTTTGGTACCGTAAGGATGTACTCGTACGGTTTTATACCGTTTTGGTGTGGTTTTGTACCGTATGGATGCACTCGTACGGTATTGCACCGTTTTGGTGTGGTTTGGTACCATATGGATGTACTCGTACGGTATTGCACCGTTTTGGTGTGGTTTGGTATCGTATGGATGTACTCGTACGGCATCGCACCATTTTGTTGTGGTTAGGTACCGTATGGATGTACTCGTACGGTATTGTACCGTTTTGGTGTGGTTTGGTACCGTTTGGATGTACTCGTACGATATTGCACCTTTTTGGTGTGGTTTGGTACCGTTTGGATGTACTCGTACGGTATTGCACTGTTTTGGTGTGGTTTGGTACCGTAAGGATGTCCTCGTACGGTATTGTACCGTTTTGGTGTGGTTTGGTACCGTATGGATGTACTCGTTCGGTATTGAACCGTTTTGGTGTGGTTTGGTACCGTATGGATGTACTCGTACGGTATTGTACTGTTTTGGTGTGGTTTGGTACCGATTGGATGTACTCATACGGTATTGCACCGTTTTGGTGTGGTTTGGTACCGTATGGATGTACTCGTACGGTATTGTACCGTTTTGGTGTGGTTTGGTACCGTTTGGATGTACCTGTACGATATTGCACCTTTTTCGTGTGGTTTGGTACCGTTCGGATGTACTCGTACGGTATTGCACAGTTTTGGTGTGGTTTGGTACCGTATGGATGTACTCGTACGGTATTGAACCGTTTTGGTGTGGCTTGGTACCGTATGGATGTACTCGTACGGTATTGACCCGTTTTTGTATGGTTTGGTACCGTATGGATGTACTCGTACGGTATTGAACCGTTTTGGTGTGGTTTGGTACCGTTTGGATGTACTGGTACGGTATTGCACCGTTTTGGTGTGGTTTGGTACCGTTTGGATGTACTCGTATGGTATTGCACCGTTTTGGTGTGGTTTGGTACTGTATGGATGTACTCGTACGGTATTGCACCGTTTTGGTGTGGTTTGGTACCGTAAGGATGAACTCGTACGGTATTGTACCGTTTTGGTGTGGTTTTGTACCGTATGGATGTACTCGTTCGGTATTGCACCGTTTTGGTGTGGTTTGGTACCGTATGGATGTACTCATACTGTATTGCACCGTTTTGGTGTGGTTTGGAATAGTAACGAAGTACTCGTAAGGTATTATACCATTTTGGTGGGGTTCGGTACCGTATGGATGTACTCGTACGGTATTGCACCATTTTGGTGTGGTTTGGTACCGTAAGGATGTACTCGTACGGTATTATACCATTTTGGTGTGGTTTTGTACCGTATGGATGCAGTCGTACGGTATTGCTCCATTTTGGTGTGGTTTGGTACCGTATGGATGTACTCGTACGGTATTGAACCGTTTTGGTGTGGTTTGGTACCGTATGGATGTACTCGTACGGTATTGTACCGTTTTGGTATGGTTTGGTACCGTATGGATGTACTCGTACGGTATTGGACCGTTTTGGTGTGGTTTGGAACAGTAACGAAGTACTTGTAACGTATTGTACCGTTTTGGTGGGGTTTGGTACCGTATGGATGTACTCGTACGGTATTGCACCATTTTGGTGTGGTTTGGTACCGTAAGGATGTACTCGTACGGTATTATACCGTTTTGCTGTGGTTTGGTACCGTATGGATGTACTCGTATGGTATTCCTCCGTTTTGGTGTGGTTTGGTACCGTATGGATGTACTCGTACGGTATTGCACCGTTTTGGTGTGGTTTGGTACCGTATGGATGTACTCGTACGGTATTGCACCGTTTTGGTGTGGTTTGGTATCGAATGGAATTACTCGTAAGTTATTGCGCCGTTTTCGTGTGGTTTGGTACCTTATGGATGTACTCGTACGGTATTGAACCGTTTTGGTGTGGTTTGGTACCGTATGGATGTACTCGTACGGTATAGAACCGTTTTGGTGTGGTTTGGTACCGTATGGATGTACTCGTACGGTATTGTACCGTTTTGGTATGGTTTGGTACCGTATGGATGTACTCGTACGGTATTGGACCGTTTTGGTGTGGTTTGGTACCGTTTGGATGTACTCATACGCTATTGCACCGTTTTGGTGTGGTTTGGTACCGTATGGATGTACTCGTACGGCATTATACCGTTTTGGTGTGGTTTGGTACCGTATGGATGTACTCGTACGGCATTATACCGTTTTGGTGTGGTTTGGTACCGTATGGATGTACTCGTACGGTATTGAACCGTTGTTGTGTGGTTTGGTACCGTATGGATGTACTCGTACGGTATTGTACCGTTTTGGTATGGTTTGGTACCGTATGGATGTACTCGTACGGTATTGTACTGTTTTGTTGTGGTTTGGTACCGTATGGATGTACTCGTACGGCATTATACCGTTTTGGTGTGGTTTGGTACCGTATGGATGTACTCGTACGGCATTATACCATTTTGGTGTTGTTTGGTACCGTATGGATGTACTCGTAAGGTATTGCACCGTTTTGGTGTGGTTTGGTACTTTATGGATGTACTCGTACGGTATTGAACCGTTTTGGTGTGGTTTGGTACCGTATGGATGTACTCGTACGGTATAGAACCGTTTTGGTGTGGTTTGGTACCGTATGGATGTACTCGTACGCTATTGCACCGTTTTGGTGTGGTTTGGTACCGTATGGATGTACTTGTACGGCATTATACCGTTTTGGTGTGGTTTGGTACCGTATGGATGTACTCGTACGGTATTGAACCGTTGTTGTGTGGTTTGGTACCGTATGGATGTACTCGTACGGTATTGTATCGTTTTGGTATGGTTTGGTACCGTATGGATGTACTCGTACGTTATTGTACCGTTTTGTTGTGGTTTGGTACCGTATGGATGTACTCGTACGGTATTGTACCGTTTTAGTGTGGTTTGGTACCGTTTGGATGTACTCGTACGATATTGCACCTTTTTGGTGTGGTTTGGTACCGTTTGGATGTACTCGTACGGTATTGCACTATTTTGGTGTGGTTCGGTACCGTAAGGATGTACTCCTACGGTATTGCATCATTTTGGTGTGGTTTGGTACCGTATGGATGTACTCGTACGGTATTGCACCGTTTTGGTGTGGTTTGGAACAGTAACGAAGTACTCGTAACGTATTGTACCGTTTTGGTGGGGTTTGGTACGTATGGATGTACTCGTACGGTATTGCACCATTTTGGTGTGGTTTGGTACCGTAAGGATGTACTCGTACGGTATTATACCGTTTTGCTGTGGTTTGGTACCGTATGGATGTACTCGTACGGTATTGCTCCGTTTTGGTGCGGTTTGGTACCGTATGGATGTACTCGTACAGTATAGAACCGTTTTGGTTTGGTTTGGTATCGTATGGATGTACTCGTACGGTATTGTACCGTTTTGGTGTGGTTTGGTACCGTATGGATGTACTCGTACGTTTTGGTGTGGTTTGGTACCGTATGGATGTACTCGTATGGTATTGTACCGTTTTGGTGTGGTTTGGTACCGTATGGATGTACTCGTACGGTATTGTACCGTTTTGGTGTGGTTTGGTACCGTTTGGATGTACTGGTACGGTATTGCACCGTTTTGGTGTGGTTTGGTACCGTTTGGATGTACTCGTACGGTATTGCACCGTTTTGGTGTGGTTTGGTACTGTATGCATGTACTCGTACGGTATTGCACCGTTTTGGTGTGGTTTGGTACCGTAAGGATGAACTCGTACGGTATTGTACCGTTTTGGTGTGGTTTTGTACCGTATGGATGTACTCGTTCGGTATTGCACCGTTTTGGTGTGGTTTGGTACCGTATGGATGTACTCATACTGTATTGCACCGTTTTGGTGTGGTTTGGAATAGTAACGAAACACTCGTAAGGTATTATACCATTTTGGTGGGGTTGGGTACCGTATGGATGTACTCGTACGGTATTGTACCGTTTTGGTATGGTTTGGTACCGTATGGATGTACTCGTACGGTATTGGACCGTTTTGGTGTGGTTTGGAACAGTAACGAAGTACTTGTAACGTATTGTACCGTTTTGGTGGGGTTTGGTACCGTATGGATGTACTCGTACGGTATTGCACCATTTTGGTGTGGTTTGGTACCGTAAGGATGTACTCGTACGGTATTATACCGTTTTGCTGTGGTTTGGTACCGTATGGATGTACTCGTACGGTATTCCTCCGTTTTGGTGTGGTTTGGTACCGTATGGATGTACTCGTACGGTATTGCACCGTTTTGGTGTGGTTTGGTACCGTATGGATGTACTCGTACGGTATTGCACCGTTTTGGTGTGGTTTGGTATCGAATGGAATTACTCGTAAGTTATTGCGCCGTTTTGGTGTGGTTTGGTACCTTATGGATGTACTCGTACGGTATTGAACCGTTTTGGTGTGGTTTGGTACCGTATGGATGTACTCGTACGGTATAGAACCGTTTTGGTGTGGTTTGGTACCGTATGGATGTACTCGTACGGTATTGTACCGTTTTGGTATGGTTTGGTACCGTATGGATGTACTCGTACGGTATTGGACCGTTTTGGTGTGGTTTGGTACCGTTTGGATGTACTCGTACGCTATTGCACCGTTTTGGTGTGGTTTGGTACCGTATGGATGTACTCGTACGGCATTATACCGTTTTGGTGTGGTTTGGTACCGTATGGATGTACTCGTACGGCATTATACCGTTTTGGTGTGGTTTGGTACCGTATGGATGTACTCGTACGGTATTGAACCGTTGTTGTGTGGTTTGGTACCGTATGGATGTACTCGTACGGTATTGCACCGTTTTGGTGTGGTTTGGAACAGTAACGAAGTACTCGTAACGTATTGTACCGTTTTGGTGGGGTTTGGTACGTATCGATGTACTCGTACGGTATTGCACCATTTTGGTGTGGTTTGGTACCGTAAGGATGTACTCGTACGGTATTATACCGTTTTGCTGTGGTTTGGTACCGTATGGATGTACTCGTACGGTATTGCTCCGTTTTGGTGCGGTTTGGTACCGTATGGATGTACTCGTACAGTATAGAACCGTTTTGGTGTGGTTTGGTACCGTATGGATGTACTCGTACGGTATTGTACCGTTTTGGTGTGGTTTGGTACCGTATGGATGTACTCGTACGTTTTGGTGTGGTTTGGTACCGTATGGATGTACTCGTATGGTATTGTACCGTTTTGGTGTGGTTTGGTACCGTATGGATGTACTCGTACGGTATTGTACCGTTTTGGTGTGGTTTGGTACCGTTTGGATGTACTCGTACGGTATTGCACCGTTTTGGTGTGGTTTGGTACCGTATCGATGTACTCGTACGGCATTATACCGTTTTGGTGCGGTTTGGTACCGTATGGATGTACTCGTATTGTATTGCACCGTTTTGGTGTGGTTTGGTACCGTATGGATGTACTCGTACGGTATTGCTCCGTTTTGGTGTGGTTTGGAATCGTATGGATGTACTCGTACGGTATTGTACCGTTTTGGTGTGGTTTGGTACCTTATGGATGTACTTGTAAGGTATTGCACCGTTTTGGTGTGGTTTGGTACCGTATCGATGTACTCGTACGGTATTGCAACGTTTTGGTGTGGTTTGGTACCTTATGGATGTACTCGTACGGCATTGCACCGCTTTGGTGTGGTTTGGTACCGTATGGATGTACTCGTAAGGTATTGCACCGTTTTGGTGTGGTTTGGTACTTTATGGATGTACTCGTACGGTATTGAACCGTTTTGGTGTGGTTTGGTACCGTATGGATGTACTCGTACGGTATAGAACCGTTTTGGTGTGGTTTGATACCGTATGGATGTACTCGTACGCTATTGCACCGTTTTGGTGTGGTTTGGTACCGTATGGATGTACTCGTACTGCATTATACCGTTTTGGTGTGGTTTCGTACCGTATGGATGTACTCGTACGGTATTGCACCGTTTTGGTGTGGTTTGGTACCGTATGGATGTACTCGTACGGCATTATACCGTTTTGGTGTGGTTTGGTACCGTATGGATGTACTCGTACGGTATTGCACCGTTTTGGTGTGGTTTGGAACAGTAACGAAGTACTCGTAAGGTATTGTAGCATTTTGGTGGGGTTTGGTACCGTATGGATGTACTCGTACGGTATTGCACCATTTTTGTGTGGTTTGGTACCGTAAGGATGTACTCGTACGGTATTATACCATTTTTGTGTGGTTTGGTACCGTATGGAATTACTCGTACGGTATTGCACCGTTTTGGTGTGGTTTGGTACCGTATGGATGTACTCGTACGGTATTGTACCGTTTTGGTGTGGTTTGGTACCGTATGGATGTACTCGTACGATATTGAACAATTTTGTTGTGGTTTGGTACCATTTGGATGTACTCGTACGGTATTGCACCGTTTTGGTGTGGTTTGGTACCGTATGGATGTACTCGTATGGTATTGCACCGTTTTGGTGTGGTTTGGTACCGTATGGATGTGCTCGTACGGTATTGCACCGTTTTGGTGTGGTTTGGAACAGTAACGAAGTACTCGTAAGGTATTGTAGCATTTTGGTGGGGTTTGGTACCGTATGGATGTACTCGTACGGTATTGCACCATTTTTGTGTGGTTTGGTACCGTAAGGATGTACTCGTACGGTATTATACCATTTTTGTGTGGTTTGGTACCGTATGGAATTACTCGTACGGTATTGCACCGTTTTGGTGTGGTTTGGTACCGTATGGATGTACTCGTACGGTATTGTACCGTTTTGGTGTGGTTTGGTACCGTATGGATGTACTCGTACGGTATTGAACCATTTTGTTGTGGTTTGGTACCGTTTGGATGTACTCGTACGGTATTGCACCGTTTTGGTGTGGTTTGGTACCGTATGGATGTACTTGTAACGACCCTGAATTTTGGTCTATAAAAATTTCGTTAAAAATTTGAATTTTATTTAATTTACTAATTTTCTTTTGAGTGACTATATGTTTTCTTATAAAATTCGTTGTAGTTAGATTTTGGTCTCAACTAGAAACCCTACTTGGCCAATTTGGTTAATTTCCAACCGACTACTTAGAGGAACCAAGCAACCGACTTACCTAGTTACTAGTTGGACCTTTTGAAACCCTTGGACCTTTTGAACCTTTGCCTTTACCCTTTGGTCCATAATGGTTAGGGTAATCCATTGGACAATAGGCTTTCCTTTAAAATATTTTGATAAGTACAAATATATAATATTTTAATGGTTTATAAAAACATGTGCTAGTACTTATATGCATTGTTTATTGGGGATTCTCCCACCCCTCCATT
This sequence comes from Rhododendron vialii, assembly GCF_030253575.1. NCBI lineage: Eukaryota > Viridiplantae > Streptophyta > Magnoliopsida > Ericales > Ericaceae > Rhododendron > Rhododendron vialii. The sequence continues at coordinate 6,943,890 of NC_080567.1, forward strand.
ATCCATTGGATAATAACCACCAGGGTAATTTTTGTCCATTGGATAATAAACTTTTTATTATAAAAAGTACATGTAGTCTTTTCAAAATTTTATTTTAATAAAAGGTACTTGTACTCTTTTGTCCAATGGTTATTAACCGCAAGGGAAACTATTATCCATTGGGTAATAACCGTTAGGGAAGTTAGCGACCATTGGATAATAGAGTCTTTTGACCAAATAAAGTACCGATGTGACTAGGGAATCTTTCAATAAAGTTGATGTGACTAGTTAACCTTTTTCAACCCTAGAAATTACTTATTTATTTCTTTTTATTAATTTGGTTTTATTCTTTGTCCATTGGACAATAAAAGTTAGGGGAACTATTATCCATTGGATAATAGAAACCCAATTCTTTATATTAAAGGGGTTTTGAGTAAAGTACTTGAATAGACTTTTATATTTATTTTGAAAAGTACTTTTGATTATTTTTTCTAAATAAAAGTACCCTAGTAACTATTGTCCATTGGACAATGATTGTTAGGGTAATCTTTACCCATTAGGCAAAAGCTTTTCCTTTATTATATTTGGCTAAGTACATATATATAAACACATGGGTAAATTTCAAAAAGGACATGTAGTCTTAATTATAATTTAAAGTACTCGTACCTTATTATCCATTGGACGATAACCGTTAGGGGATTTATTATCCATTGGGTAATAGATTTATTCTTTCACCAAGTACATGGGTTTATTAAATTAATCTTTTTTCTTAAAACCCCATGTGATGAAGTACCCATATTTTATTATGTAGCCTTTAAGCCTAATATTCTCCTAAGTACCTTTTTATTATTTTGTATTGGGATTTTGTACCCAATTGGATTTGTTTAAATGGGAGGTGTGATCTACCTAGATTACAAAAGTACCCTAGTTTATTTATTTAATCAACATGTGCCTAAATTGGATTTCTTTAATAGGATTTGGATTTAGAAAATCTTGTACCTTTGTACTTTTCTTATTCTTTCTTGCATTATATATATATATATATATATATATATATATATATATATATATATATATGTAGTACTAGGGAGAGAGAGGGAGAGAGAGGGAGAGAGACCCGAGAGAGAGGGAGGAGAGAGAGGCCGAGAGAGAGGGAGAGGAGAGAGAGAGAGCCGAGAGAGAGATAGGAGAGAGAGAGGGAGAGATTTTGTTGTACTTTCTTGACCTTCCATGATCCTTCCTTGATCTTTCTCCAATCCTTGGAGAATCTTTTCCCTAACCAAACTTAACTCCCCATTTGTACTTCCATATTTGATTAGTACCCAAATCTTGTACCATTGTCTCCCATCCTTGCAACAAATCTCCCAAAGATCAATCTTTGGTACAATTCTTAGCCATGCAAGCCTAATACCCTAACCCATCAAGCTTTCAATCAAACTTGACATGCTTTGATGTGAGTTGATGGAGCAAATCCATGGAGGATTTAGAGAGAGAGAGGGCCGGCCTTGTGAGAGGGGGGAGAGCCAAGAATTTTGCCTATAAATAGCACCCCATGTTTGGCATTCAACTCACACCTTCACCTAGCAACTTCTCTCTCTAGAAAATTAGTATTCTTTCTTTGTTCTTTCTTTAGTTCTTACTTTGTTCTTGAGTGTTCTTGTGTTCTTCGAGAAACTCAACCTAAACCGCCACTCGACCACCCCTCGATCCAAAAGTAGTAGTAGTAATAGTCAAGTAGAAGTTTCGAGAGAAACCTTTCTCTTTCGAAGCTACCGGAGACCACCGTAGGAAGTTACTCAGTCCGACCACCGACGTACTTTCCGTAGCCGACTAACCTTCCGTAGCCGACTACCGCCAAGAAGTAAGGTAGAGTCCCTCGTCCACTAACTCAACGTATAACGTAGAACTGTATGTTGGAAAGTATAATGTAGAACCCCTTGACCCTAACTCAACGTATATGTAAGGAAATCCTTACTTACTTCCTAATTACTTACTTACGTTGTCGTTTTGAATTACTAAGATAGAACTTATCGTTTGTTTATAAGTATTTGTATTTTGATCTTTAAGATGATTAATGCATATATGAATTGCTTGTATTACTTGTGGTGTGATTAAGCATAAGTGATTTCACTCCAAAGACGTCCGTACATGTGGCGTTGTGCTTTGAATAAAGCATAAGTGATACACTCCAAAGGCGTCCGTACATGTGGCGTTATGCTATAAGTAGTAATTGAGCGTGATGAGTAATATAGAATTGGATGATCTTGTTAGGATGATTCTTGCTTACGTTTGTCCTACCGCGGAGTCTTTGCATGTAACGAGACATGAGAATCGGGAAAGTAGAAAACATGACACCTAGGGTGTGGTTAATTAAAAGAAATGTTTTCCGAGGAAGGAAATATTTTGAAACAACATAATGACCGGTTTTGGGTGGCATTATGTGAGATGTGTGCGTGTATAAAAGGCGTGTTTTGAAAAGAATGAGATGTTTTGGAAACCGCAATGTGGCCGGACATGGTAGCCCATTGTGTGGTGTGTTTTGAAAAACCCAATGAGAACCCGGAGCGGCGGAATCATTGTGGGAATACTCGGGAACCCGGAGCGGCGGAACCGAGGATTTTTAAATGTGTGCGTTCCCATGGGAATCCGGAGCGGCGGAACCATGGTGAGGTAAAGCTTGGTTATCCGCGGTACGGAGCCAATGCAAATATTTTTGTGTGCCAATGGGAACCCGGCGCGGCGGAACCATTGTGAGGATACTCGGGAACCCGGCGCGGCGGAACCGAGGTTGGGTGTGTATGCTTGGTCATCCGCGGTACGGAGCCAATGCAAATATTTTTTGTGTGCCAATGGGAACCCGGCGCGGCGGAACCATTGTGAGGATACTTGGGAACCCGGCGCGGCGGAACCAAGGTTGGGTGTGTATGCTTCGTTATCCGCGGTACGGAGCCAATGCAAATATTTTTGTGTGCCAATGGGAACCCGGCGCGGCGGAACCATTGTGAGGATACTTGGGAACCCGGCGCGGCGGAACCAAGGTTGGGTGTGTAGCTTGGTTATCCGCGGTACGGAGCCAATGCAAATGATTTTGAAAGTGTGTGGCTTGGTTATCCGCGGTACGGAGCCAATGCTAATGATTTTAAAAAGGTTGGGTGTGTAGCTTGGTTATCCGCGGTACGGAGCCAATGCAAATGTTTTTGTGTTAAACAAATGGTTTTAGAAAGATTGTTTTGTAAATGAAAATGTTGACACGGTCTACGATGAGTCGCGTAGGAGAAACACGAAACTCTTGGACACCAACGATAGTTGATTAACGAATGTGGATGTGTCATTGTTAAGCTGCGTATATATGTATCATGTGGAAATTGATGTTGTATTATAGTTTTGTTATAAGTTATGGGTAAGCGGGTATGGGATTACTCTGCTGAGCTTTGTAGCTCACGGTGTTGCCTTTTTGGTGACCCTGACATATTATATCGGTGGCGACGCTGGTATAATGTGTCAGATTTTGTAGATAATTAGGGTTAGCAGATCACCGTGGAGGCTTTGGAGCCGAGGAGCTGGCAAGAATAGAGGAGCTGAGGAGCTGTAGTTAGGAACCCTAGAATCCCCCTCCATTTGTGTAAAATATTGAACTCTTGTGAGAGTAGTTATTGTAATAAGAGCCAGACTCCATTTGATTGTATCAATAAAATGTTCTTTTAACGTACCCACAATTAAGGGCGTTATAGATTTTTATCAATAAATTGTCTTCTTAACGTACCCAAAATTGGGGGCGTTACAGTACTCGTACGGTATTGCACCGTTTTGGTGTGGTTTGGTACCGTATGGATGTACTCGTACGGTATTGCACCGTTTTGGTGTGGTTTGGTATCGAATGGATGTACTCGTAAGGTATTGCACCGTTTTGGTGTGGTTTGGTACCTTATGGATGTACTCGTACGGTACTGAACCGTTTTGGTGTGGTTTGGTACCGTATGGATGTACTCGTACGGTATAGAACCGTTTTGGTGTGGTTTGGTACCGTATGGATGTACTCGTACGGTATTGTACCGTTTTGGTGTGGTTTGGTACTGTATGGATATACTCATACGGTATTGTACCGTTTTGGTGTGGTTTGGTACCGTTTGGATGTACTCGTACGCTATTGCACCGTTTTGGTGTGGTTTGGTACCGTATGGATGTACTCGTACGGCATTATACCGTTTTGGTGTGGTTTGGTACCGTATGGATGTACTCGTACGGCATTATACCATTTTGGTGTGGTTTGGTACCGTATGGATGTACTCGTACAGTATTGAACCGTTGTTGTGTGGTTTGGTACCGTATGGATGTACTCGTACGGTATTGTACCGTTTTGGTATGGTTTGGTACCGTATGGATGTACTCGTACGGTATTGTACCGTTTTGTTGTGGTTTGGTACCGTATGGATGTACTCGTACGGTATTGTACCGTTTTGGTGTGGTTTGGTACCGTTTGGATGTACTCGTACGATATTGCACCTTTTTGGTGTGGTTTGGTACCGTTTGGATGTACTCGTACGGTATTGCACTATTTTGGTGTGGTTCGGTACCGTAAGGATGTACTCGTACGGTATTGCATCATTTTGGTGTGGTTTGGTACCGTATGGATGTACTCGTACGGTATTGCACCGTTTTGGTGTGGTTTGGAACAGTAACGAAGTACTCGTAACGTATTGTACCGTTTTGGTGGGGTTTGGTACCGTACGGATGTACTCGTACGGTATTGCACCATTTTGGTGTGGTTTGGTACCGTAAGGATGTACTCGTACGGTATTATACCGTTTTGGTGTGGTTTGGTACCGTATGGATGTACTCGTACGGTATTGCACCGTTTTGGTGTGGTTTGGTATCGAATGGATGTACTCGTAAGGTATTGCACCGTTTTGGTGTGGTTTGGTACCGTATGGATGTACTCGTACGGTATTGTACCGTTTTGTTGTGGTTTGGTACCGTATGGAAGTACTCGTACGGTATTGTACCGTTTTGGTGTGGTTTGGTACCGTTTGGATGTACTCGTACGATATTGCACCTTTTTGGTGTGGTTTGGTACCGTTTGGATGTACTCGTACGGTATTGCACTATTTTGGTGTGGTTCGGTACCGTAAGGATGTACTCGTACGGTATTGCATCATTTTGGTGTGGTTTGGTACCGTATGGATGTACTCGTACGGTATTGCACCGTTTTGGTGTGGTTTGGAACAGTAACGAAGTACTCGTAACGTATTGTACCGTTTTGGTGGGGTTTGGTACCGTATGGATGTACTCGTACGGTATTGCACCATTTTGGTGTGGTTTGGTACCGTAAGGATGTACTCGTACGGTATTATACCGTTTTGGTGTGGTTTGGTACCGTATGGATGTACTCGTACGGTATTGCTCCCTTTTGGTGTGGTTTGGTACCGTATGGATGTACTCGTACGGTATAGAATCGTTTTGGTGTGGTTTGGTACCGTATGGATGTACTCGTACGGTATTGTACCATTTTGGTGTGGTTTGGTACCGTATGGATGTACTCGTACGGTATTGTACCGTTTTGGTGTGGTTTGGTACCGTTTGGATGTACTCGTACGCTATTGCACCGTTTTGGTGTGGTTTGGTACCGTATGGATGTACTCGTACGGCATTATACCGTTTTGGTGTGGTTTGGTACCGTATGGATGTACTCGTACGGTATTGCACCGTTTTGGTGTGGTTTGGTACCGTATGGATGTACTCGTACGGCATTATACCATTTTGGTGTGGTTTGGTACCATATGGATGTACTCGTACGGTATTGAACCGTTGTTGTGTGGTTTGGTACCGTATGGATGTACTCGTACGGTATTGTACCGTTTTGGTATGGTTTGGTACCGTATGGATGTACTCGTACGGTATTGTACCGTTTTGTTGTGGTTTGGTACCGTATGGATGTACTCGTACGGTATTGTACCGTTTTGGTGTGGTTTGGTACCGTTTGGATGTACTCGTACGATATTGCACCTTTTTGGTGTGGTTTGGTACCGCTTGGATGTACTCGTACTGCATTATACCGTTTTGGTGTGGTTTCGTACCGTATGGATGTACTCGTACGGTATTGCACCGTTTTGGTGTGGTTTGGTACCGTATGGATGTACTCGTACGGCATTATACCGTTTTGGTGTGGTTTGGTACCGTATGGATGTACTCGTACGGTATTGCACCGTTTTGGTGTGGTTTGGAACAGTAACGAAGTACTCGTAAGGTATTGTAGCATTTTGGTGGGGTTTGGTACCGTATGGATGTACTCGTACGGTATTGCACCATTTTTGTGTGGTTTGGTACCGTAAGGATGTACTCGTACGGTATTATACCATTTTTGTGTGGTTTGGTACCGTATGGAATTACTCGTACGGTATTGCACCGTTTTGGTGTGGTTTGGTACCGTATGGATGTACTCGTACGGTATTGTACCGTTTTGGTGTGGTTTGGTACCGTATGGATGTACTCGTACGATATTGAACAATTTTGTTGTGGTTTGGTACCATTTGGATGTACTCGTACGGTATTGCACCGTTTTGGTGTGGTTTGGTACCGTATGGATGTACTCGTATGGTATTGCACCGTTTTGGTGTGGTTTGGTACCGTATGGATGTGCTCGTACGGTATTGCACCGTTTTGGTGTGGTTTGGAACAGTAACGAAGTACTCGTAAGGTATTGTAGCATTTTGGTGGGGTTTGGTACCGTATGGATGTACTCGTACGGTATTGCACCATTTTTGTGTGGTTTGGTACCGTAAGGATGTACTCGTACGGTATTATACCATTTTTGTGTGGTTTGGTACCGTATGGAATTACTCGTACGGTATTGCACCGTTTTGGTATGGTTTGGTACCGTATGGATGTACTCGTACGGTATTGTACCGTTTTGGTGTGGTTTGGTACCGTATGGATGTACTCGTACGGTATTGAACCATTTTGTTGTGGTTTGGTACTGTTTGGATGTACTCGTACGGTATTGCACCGTTTTGGTGTGGTTTGGTACCGTATGGATGTACTTGTAACGACCCTGAATTTTGGTCTATAAAAATTTCGTTAAAAATTTGAATTTTATTTAATTTACTTATTTTCTTTTGAGTGACTATATGTTTTCTTATAAAATTCGTTGTAGTTAGATTTTGGTCTCAACTAGAAACCCTACTTGGCCAATTTGGTTAATTTCCAACCGACTACTTAGAGGAACCAAGCAACCGACTTACCTAGTTACTAGTTGGACCTTTTGAAACCCTTGGACCTTTTGAACCTTTGCCTTTACCCTTTGGTCCATAATGGTTAGGGTAATCCATTGGACAATAGGCTTTCCTTTAAAATATTTTGATAAGTACAAATATATAATATTTTAATGGTTTATAAAAACATGTGCTAGTACTTATATGCATTGTTTATTGGGGATTCTCCCACCCCTCCATTATCCATTGGATAATAACCACCAGGGTAATTTTTGTCCATTGGATAATAAACTTTTTATTATAAAAAGTACATGTAGTCTTTTCAAAATTTTATTTTAATAAAAGGTACTTGTACTCTTTTGTCCAATGGTTATTAACCGCAAGGGAAACTATTATCCATTGGGTAATAACCGTTAGGGAAGTTAGCGACCATTGGATAATAGAGTCTTTTGACCAAATAAAGTACCGATGTGACTAGGGAATCTTTCAATAAAGTTGATGTGACTAGTTAACCTTTTTCAACCCTAGAAATTACTTATTTATTTCTTTTTATTAATTTGGTTTTATTCTTTGTCCATTGGACAATAAAAGTTAGGGGAACTATTATCCATTGGATAATAGAAACCCAATTCTTTATATTAAAGGGGTTTTGAGTAAAGTACTTGAATAGACTTTTATATTTATTTTGAAAAGTACTTTTGATTATTTTTTCTAAATAAAAGTACCCTAGTAACTATTGTCCATTGGACAATGATTGTTAGGGTAATCTTTACCCATTGGGCAAAAGCTTTTCCTTTATTATATTTGGCTAAGTACATATATATAAACACATGGGTAAATTTCAAAAAGGACATGTAGTCTTAATTATAATTTAAAGTACTCGTACCTTATTATCCATTGGACGATAACCGTTAGGGGATTTATTATCCATTGGGTAATAGATTTATTCTTTCACCAAGTACATGGGTTTATTAAATTAATCTTTTTTCTTAAAACCCCATGTGATGAAGTACCCATATTTTATTATGTAGCCTTTAAGCCTAATATTCTCCTAAGTACCTTTTTATTATTTTGTATTGGGATTTTGTACCCAATTGGATTTGTTTAAATGGGAGGTGTGATCTACCTAGATTACAAAAGTACCCTAGTTTATTTATTTAATCAACATGTGCCTAAATTGGATTTCTTTAATAGGATTTGGATTTAGAAAATCTTGTACCTTTGTACTTTTCTTATTCTTTCTTGCATTATATATATATATATATATATATATATATGTAGTACTAGGGAGAGAGAGGGAGAGAGAGGGAGAGAGACCCGAGAGAGAGGGAGGAGAGAGAGGCCGAGAGAGAGGGAGAGGAGAGAGAGAGAGCCGAGAGAGAGATAGGAGAGAGAGAGGGAGAGATTTTGTTGTACTTTCTTGACCTTCCATGATCCTTCCTTGATCTTTCTCCAATCCTTGGGGAATCTTTTCCCTAACCAAACTTAACTCCCCATTTGTACTTCCATATTTGATTAGTACCCAAATCTTGTACCATTGTCTCCCATCCTTGCAACAAATCTCCCAAAGATCAATCTTTGGTACAATTCTTAGCCATGCAAGCCTAATACCCTAACCCATCAAGCTTTCAATCAAACTTGACATGCTTTGATGTGAGTTGATGGAGCAAATCCATGGAGGATTTAGAGAGAGAGAGGGCCGGCCTTGTGAGAGGGGGGAGAGCAAAGAATTTTGCCTATAAATAGCACCCCATGTTTGGCATTCAACTCACACCTTCACCTAGCAACTTCTCTCTCTAGAAAATTAGTATTCTTTCTTTGTTCTTTCTTTAGTTCTTACTTTGTTCTTGAGTGTTCTTGTGTTCTTCGAGAAACTCAACCTAAACCGCCACTCGACCACCCCTCGATCCAAAAGTAGTAGTAGTAATAGTCAAGTAGAAGTTTCGAGAGAAACCTTTCTCTTTCGAAGCTACCGGAGACCACCGTAGGAAGTTACTCAGTCCGACCACCGACGTACTTTCCGTAGCCGACTAACCTTCCGTAGCCGACTACCGCCAAGAAGTAAGGTAGAGTCCCTCGTCCACTAACTCAACGTATAACGTAGAACTGTATGTTGGAAAGTATAATGTAGAACCCCTTGACCCTAACTCAACGTATATGTAAGGAAATCCTTACTTACTTCCTAATTACTTACTTACGTTGTCGTTTTGAATTACTAAGATAGAACTTATCGTTTGTTTATAAGTATTTGTATTTTGATCTTTAAGATGATTAATGCATATATGAATTGCTTGTATTACTTGTGGTGTGATTAAGCATAAGTGATTTCACTCCAAAGACGTCCGTACATGTGGCGTTGTGCTTTGAATAAAGCATAAGTGATACACTCCAAAGGCGTCCGTACATGTGGCGTTATGCTATAAGTAGTAATTGAGCGTGATGAGTAATATAGAATTGGATGATCTTGTTAGGATGATTCTTGCTTACGTTTGTCCTACCGCGGAGTCTTTGCATGTAACGAGACATGAGAATCGGGAAAGTAGAAAACATGACACCTAGGGTGTGGTTAATTAAAAGAAATGTTTTCCGAGGAAGGAAATATTTTGAAACAACATAATGACCGGTTTTGGGTGGCATTATGTGAGATGTGTGCGTGTATAAAAGGCGTGTTTTGAAAAGAATGAGATGTTTTGGAAACCGCAATGTGGCCGGACATGGTAGCCCATTGTGTGGTGTGTTTTGAAAAACCCAATGAGAACCCGGAGCGGCGGAATCATTGTGGGAATACTCGGGAACCCGGAGCGGCGGAACCGAGGATTTTTAAATGTGTGCGTTCCCATGGGAATCCGGAGCGGCGGAACCATGGTGAGGTAAAGCTTGGTTATCCGCGGTACGGAGCCAATGCAAATATTTTTGTGTGCCAATGGGAACCCGGCGCGGCGGAACCATTGTGAGGATACTCGGGAACCCGGCGCGGCGGAACCGAGGTTGGGTGTGTATGCTTGGTCATCCGCGGTACGGAGCCAATGCAAATATTTTTTGTGTGCCAATGGGAACCCGGCGCGGCGGAACCATTGTGAGGATACTTGGGAACCCGGCGCGGCGGAACCAAGGTTGGGTGTGTATGCTTCGTTATCCGCGGTACGGAGCCAATGCAAATATTTTTGTGTGCCAATGGGAACCCGGCGCGGCGGAACCATTGTGAGGATACTTGGGAACCCGGCGCGGCGGAACCAAGGTTGGGTGTGTAGCTTGGTTATCCGCGGTACGGAGCCAATGCAAATGATTTTGAAAGTGTGTGGCTTGGTTATCCGCGGTACGGAGCCAATGCTAATGATTTTAAAAAGGTTGGGTGTGTAGCTTGGTTATCCGCGGTACGGAGCCAATGCAAATGTTTTTGTGTTAAACAAATGGTTTTAGAAAGATTGTTTTGTAAATGAAAATGTTGACACGGTCTACGATGAGTCGCGTAGGAGAAACACGAAACTCTTGGACACCAACGATAGTTGATTAACGAATGTGGATGTGTCATTGTTAAGCTGCGTATATATGTATCATGTGGAAATTGATGTTGTATTATAGTTTTGTTATAAGTTATGGGTTAGCGGGTATGGGATTACTCTGCTGAGCTTTGTAGCTCACGGTGTTGCCTTTTTGGTGACCCTGACATATTATATCGGTGGCGACGCTGGTATAATGTGTCAGATTTTGTAGATAATTAGGGTTAGCAGATCACCGTGGAGGCTTTGGAGCCGAGGAGCTGGCAAGAATAGAGGAGCTGAGGAGCTGTAGTTAGGAACCCTAGAATCCCCCTCCATTTGTGTAAAATATTGAACTCTTGTGAGAGTAGTTATTGTAATAAGAGCCAGACTCCATTTGATTGTATCAATAAAATGTTCTTTTAACGTACCCACAATTAAGGGCGTTATAGATTTTTATCAATAAATTGTCTTCTTAACGTACCCAAAATTGGGGGCGTTACAGTACTCGTACGGTATTGCACCGTTTTGGTATGGTTTGGTACCGTATGGATGTACTCGTACGGTATTGCACCGTTTTGGTGTGGTTTGGTATCGAATGGATGTACTCGTAAGGTATTGCACCGTTTTGGTGTGGTTTGGTACCTTATGGATGTACTCGTACGGTACTGAACCGTTTTGGTGTGGTTTGGTACCGTATGGATGTACTCGTACGGTATAGAACCGTTTTGGTGTGGTTTGGTACCGTATGGATGTACTCGTACGGTATTGTACCGTTTTGGTGTGGTTTGGTACTGTATGGATATACTCGTACGGTATTGTACCGTTTTGGTGTGGTTTGGTACCGTTTGGATGTACTCGTACGCTATTGCACCGTTTTGGTGTGGTTTGGTACCGTATGGATGTACTCGTACGGCATTATACCGTTTTGGTGTGGTTTGGTACCGTATGGATGTACTCGTACGGCATTATACCATTTTGGTGTGGTTTGGTACCGTATGGATGTACTCGTACGGTATTGAACCGTTGTTGTGTGGTTTGGTACCGTATGGATGTACTCGTACGGTATTGTACCGTTTTGGTATGGTTTGGTACCGTATGGATGTACTCGTACGGTATTGTACCGTTTTGTTGTGGTTTGGTACCGTATGGATGTACTCGTACGGTATTGTACCGTTTTGGTGTGGTTTGGTACCGTTTGGATGTACTCGTACGATATTGCACCTTTTTGGTGTGGTTTGGTACCGTTTGGATGTACTCGTACGGTATTGCACTATTTTGGTGTGGTTCGGTACCGTAAGGATGTACTCGTACGGTATTGCATCATTTTGGTGTGGTTTGGTACCGTATGGATGTACTCGTACGGTATTGCACCGTTTTGGTGTGGTTTGGAACAGTAACGAAGTACTCGTAACGTATTGTACCGTTTTGGTGGGGTTTGGTACCGTATGGATGTACTCGTATGGTATTGCACCATTTTGGTGTGGTTTGGTACCGTAAGGATGTACTCGTACGGTATTATACCGTTTTGGTGTGGTTTGGTACCGTATGGATGTACTCGTACGGTATTGCACCGTTTTGGTGTGGTTTGGTATCGAATGGATGTACTCGTAAGGTATTGCACCGTTTTGGTGTGGTTTGGTACCGTATGGATGTACTCGTACGGTATTGTACCGTTTTGTTGTGGTTTGGTACCGTATGGAAGTACTCGTACGGTATTGTACCGTTTTGGTGTGGTTTGGTACCGTTTGGATGTACTCGTACGATATTGCACCTTTTTGGTGTGGTTTGGTACCGTTTGGATGTACTCGTACGCTATTGCACTATTTTGGTGTGGTTCGGTACCGTAAGGATGTACTCGTACGGTATTGCATCATTTTGGTGTGGTTTGGTACCGTATGGATGTACTCGTACGGTATTGCACCGTTTTGGTGTGGTTTGGAACAGTAACGAAGTACTCGTAACGTATTGTACCGTTTTGGTGGGGTTTGGTACCGTATGGATGTACTCGTACGGTATTGCACCATTTTGGTGTGGTTTGGTACCGTAAGGATGTACTCGTACGGTATTATACCGTTTTGGTGTGGTTTGGTACCGTATGGATGTACTCGTACGGTATTGCTCCCTTTTGGTGTGGTTTGGTACCGTATGGATGTACTCGTACGGTATAGAATCGTTTTGGTGTGGTTTGGTACCGTATGGATGTACTCGTACGGTATTGTACCGTTTTGGTGTGGTTTGGTACCGTATGGATGTACTCGTACGGTATTGTACCGTTTTGGTGTGGTTTGGTACCGTTTGGATGTACTCGTACGCTATTGCACCGTTTTGGTGTGGTTTGGTACCGTATGGATGTACTCGTACGGCATTATACCGTTTTGGTGTGGTTTGGTACCGTATGGATGTACTCGTACGGTATTGCACCGTTTTGGTGTGGTTTGGTACCGTATGGATGTACTCGTACGGCATTATACCATTTTGGTGTGGTTTGGTACCGTATGGATGTACTCGTACGGTATTGAACCGTTGTTGTGTGGTTTGGTACCGTATGGATGTACTCGTACGGTATTGTACCGTTTTGGTATGGTTTGGTACCGTATGGATGTACTCGTACGGTATTGTACCGTTTTGTTGTGGTTTGGTACCGTATGGATGTACTCGTACGGTATTGTACCGTTTTGGTGTGGTTTGGTACCGTTTGGATGTACTCGTACGATATTGCACCTTTTTGGTGTGGTTTGGTACCGCTTGGATGTACTCGTACGGTATTGCACTATTTTTGTGTGGTTCGGTACCGTAAGGATGTACTCGTACGGTATTGCATCATTTTGGTGTGGTTTGGTACCGTATGGATGTACTCGTACGGTATTGCACCGTTTTGGTGTGGTTTGAAACAGTAACGAAGTACTCGTAACGTATTGTACCGTTTTGGTAGGGTTTGGTACCGTATGGATGTACTCGTACGGTATTGCACCATTTTGGTGTGGTTTGGTACCGTAAGGATGTACTCGTACGGTATTATACCGTTTTGGTGTGGTTTGGTACTGTATGGATGTACTCGTACGGTATTGCTCCGTTTTGGTGTGGTTTGGTACCATATGGATGTACTCGTATGGTATAGAACCGTTTTGGTGTGGTTTGGTACCGTATGGATGTACTCGTACGGTATTGTACCGTTTTGGTGTGGTTTGGTACCGTATGGATGTACTCGTACGGTATTGCACAGTTTTGGTGTGGTTTGGTACCGTTTGGATGTACTCGTACAGTATTGCACCGTTTTGGTGTGGTTTGGTACCGTATCGATGTACTCGTACGGCATTATACCGTTTTGGTGTGGTTTGGTACCGTATGGATGTACTCGTATGGTATTGCACCGTTTTGGTGTGGTTTGGTACCGTATGGATGTACTCGTACGGTATTGCTCCGTTTTGGTGTGGTTTGGAATCGTATGGATGTACTCGTACGGTATTGTACCGTTTTGGTGTGGTTTGGTACCTTATGGATGTACTCGTAAGGTATTGCACCGTTTTGGTGTGGTTTGGTACCGTATGGATGTACTCGTACGGTATTGCACCGTTTTCGTGTGGTTTGGTACCTTATGGATGTACTCGTATGGCATTGCACCGTTTTGGTGTGGTTTGGTACCGTATGGATGTACTCGTATGGTATTGCACCGTTTTTGTGTGGTTTGGTACTTTATGGATGTACTCGTACGGTATTGAACCTTTTTGGTGTGGTTTGGTACCGTATGGATGTACTCGTACGGTATAGAACCGTTTTGGTGTGGTTTGGTACCGTATGGATGTACTCGTACGCTATTGCACCGTTTTGGTGTGGTTTGGTACCGTATGGATGTACTCGTACGGCATTATACCGTTTTGGTGTGGTTTGGTACCGTATGGATGTACTCGTACGGTATTGCACCATTTTGGTGTGGTTTGATACCGTATGGATGTACTCGTACGGCATTATACCGTTTTGGTGTGGTTTGGTACCGTATGGATGTACTCGTACGGTATTGCACCGTTATGGTGTGGTTTGGAACAGGAACGAAGTACTCGTAAGGTATAGTAGCATTTTGGTGGGGTTTGGTACCGTATGGATGTACTCGTACGGTATTGCACCATTTTTGTGTGGTTTGGTACCGTAAGGATGTACTCGTACGGTATTATACCATTTTTGTGTGGTTTGGTACCGTATGGAATTACTCGTACGGTATTGCACCGTTTTGGTGTGGTTTGGTACCGTATGGATGTACTCGTACGGTATTGTACCGTTTTGGTGTGGTTTGGTACCGTATGGATGTACTCGTACGGTATTGAACCATTTTGTTGTGGTTTGGTACCGTTTGGATGTACTCGTACGGTATTGCACCGTTTTGGTGTGGTTTGGTACCGTATGGATGTACTCGTACGGTGTTGCACCGTTTTGGTGTGGTTTGGTATCGAATGGATGTACTCGTAAGGTATTTCACCGTTTTGGTGTGGTTTGGTACCTTATGGATGTACTCGTACGGTACTGAACCGTTTTGGTGTGGTTTGGTACCGTATGGATGTACTCGTACGGTATAGAACCGTTTTGGTGTGGTTTGGTACCGTATGGATGTACTCGTACGGTATTGTACCGTTTTGGTGTGGTTTGGTACCGTATGGATGTACTCGTACGGTATTGTACCGTTTTGGTGTGGTTTGGTACCGTTTGGATGTACTCGTATGCTATTACACCGTTTTGGTGTGGTTTGGTACCGTATGGATGTATTCGTACGGCATTATACCGTTTTGGTGTGGTTTGGTACCGTAAGGATGTACTGGTACGGCATTATACCGTTTTGGTGTGGTTTTGTACCGTACGGATGTACTCGTACGGTATTGAACCGTTGTAGTGTGGTTTGGTACCGTATGGATGTACTCGTACGGTATTGTACCGTTTTGTTGTGGTTTGGTACCGTATGGGTATACGCGTACGGTATTGTACCGTTTTGGTGTGGTTTGGTACCGTTTGGATGTACTCGTACGATATTGCACCTTTTTGGTGTGGTTTGGTACCGCTTGGATGTACTCGTACGGTATTGCACTATTTTTGTGTGGTTCGGTACCGTAAGGATGTACTCGTACGGTATTGCATCATTTTGGTGTGGTTTGGTACCGTATGGATATACTCGTACGGTATTGCACCGTTTTGGTGTGGTTTGAAACAGTAACGAAGTACTCGTAACGTATTGTACCGTTTTGGTGGGGTTTGGTACCGTATGGATGTACTCGTACGGTATTGCACCATTTTGGTGTGGTTTGGTACCGTAAGGATGTACTCGTACGGTATTATACCGTTTTGGTGTGGTTTGGTACTGTATGGATGTACTCGTACGGTATTGCTCCGTTTTGGTGTGGTTTGGTACCATATGGATGTACTCGTATGGTATAGAACCGTTTTGGTGTGGTTTGGTACCGTATGGATGTACTCGTACGGTATTGTACCGTTTTGGTGTGGTTTGGTACCGTATGGATGTACTCGTACGGTATTGCACAGTTTTGGTGTGGTTTGGTACCGTTTGGATGTACTCGTACAGTATTGCACCGTTTTGGTGTTGTTTGGTACCGTATCGATGTACTCGTACGGCATTATACCGTTTTGGTGTGGTTTGGTACCGTATGGATGTACTCGTATGGTATTGCACCGTTTTGGTGTGGTTTGGTACCGTATGGATGTACTCGTACGGTATTGCTCCGTTTTGGTGTGGTTTGGAATCGTATGGATGTACTCGTACGGTATTGTACCGTTTTGGTGTGGTTTGGTACCTTATGGATGTACTCGTAAGGTATTGCACCGTTTTGGTGTGGTTTGGTACCGTATGGATGTACTCGTACGGTATTGCACCGTTTTCGTGTGGTTTGGTACCTTATGGATGTACTCGTATGGCATTGCACCGTTTTGGTGTGGTTTGGTACCGTATGGATGTACTCGTATGGTATTGCACCGTTTTTGTGTGGTTTGGTACTTTATGGATGTACTCGTACGGTATTGAACCTTTTTGGTGTGGTTTGGTACCGTATGGATGTACTCGTACGGTATAGAACCGTTTTGGTGTGGTTTGGTACCGTATGGATGTACTCGTACGCTATTGCACCGTTTTGGTGTGGTTTGGTACCGTATGGATGTACTCGTACGGCATTATACCGTTTTGGTGTGGTTTGGTACCGTATGGATGTACTCGTACGGTATTGCACCGTTTTGGTGTGGTTTGATACCGTATGGATGTACTCGTACGGTATTGCACCGTTTTGGTGTGGTTTGGAACAGTAACGAAGTACTCGTAACGTATTGTACCGTTTTGGTGCGGTTTGGTACCGTATGGATGTACTCGTACGGTATTGCACCATTTTGGTGTGGTTTGGTACCGTAAGGATGTACTCGTACGGTATTATACCGTTTTGGTGTGGTTTGGTACCGTATGGATGTACTCGTACGGTATTGCTCCGTTTTGGTGTGGTTTGGTACCGTATGGATGTACTCGTACGGTATAGAATCGTTTTGGTGTGTTTTGGTACCGTATGGATGTACTCGTACGGTATAGAACCGTTTTAGTGTGGTTCTGTACCGTATGGATGTACTCGTACGGTATAGTACCGTTTTCGTGTGGTTTGGTACCGTATGGATGTACTCGTACGGTATTCTACCGTTTTGGTGTGGTTTGGTACCGTTTGGATGTACTCGTACGGTATTGCACCGTTTTGGTGTGGTTTGGTACCGTATCGATGTACTCGTACGGCATTATACCGTTTTGGTGTGGTTTGGTACCGTATGGATGTACTCGTATGGTATTGCACCGTTTTGGTGTGGTTTGGTACCGTATGGATGTACTCGTACGGTATTGCTCCGTTTTGGTGTGGTTTGGAATCGTATGGATGTACTCGTACGGTATTGTACCGTTTTGGTGCGGTTTGGTACCTTATGGATGTACTCGTAAGGTATTGCACCGTTTTGGTGTGGTTTGGTACTGTTTCGATGTACTCGTACGGTATTGCACCGATTTGGTGTGGTTTGGTACCTTATGGATGTACTCGTACGGATTTGCACCGTTTTGGTGTGGTTTGGTACCGTATGGATGTACTCGTATGGTATTGCACCGTTTTGGTGCGGTTTGGTACTTTATGGATGTACTCGTATGGTATTGAACCATTTTGGTGTGGTTTGGTACCGTATGGATGTACTCGTACGCTATTGCACCGTTTTAGTGTGGTTTGGTACCGTATGGATGTACTCGTACGGCATTATACCGTTTTGGTGTGGTTTGGTACCGTATGGATGTACTCGTACGTATTGCACCGTTTGGGTGTGGTTTGGTACCGTATGGATGTACTCGTACGGCATTACACCGTTTTGGTGTGGTTTGGTACCGTATGGATGTACTCGTACGGTATTGCACCGTTTTGGTGTGGTTTGGAACAGTAACGAAGTACTCGTAAGGTATTGTAGCATTTTGGTGGGGTTTGGTACCGTATGGATGTACTCGTACGGTATTGCACCATTTTTGTGTGGTTTGGTACCGTAAGCATGTACTCGTACGGTATTATACCATTTTTGTGTGGTTTGGTACCGTATGGAATTAATCGTACGGTATTGCACCGTTTTGGTGTGGTTTGGTACCGTATGGATGTACTCGTACGGTATTGTACCGTTTTGTTGTGGTTTGGTACCGTATGGATGTACTCGTACGGTATTGAACCATTTTGTTGTGGTTTGGTACCGTTTGGATGTACTCGTACGGTATTGCACCGTTTTGGTGTGGTTTGGTACCGTATGGATGTACTCGTACGGTATTGCACCGTTTTGGTGTGGTTTGGTACCGTATGGATGTACTTGTACGGTATTGCACCGTTTTGGTGTGGATTGGAATCGAATGGATGTACTCGTAAGGTATTGCACCGTTTTGGTGTGGTTTGGTACCTTATGGATGTACTCGTACGGTATTGCACCGTTTTAGTGTGGTTTGGTACCGTATGGATGTACTCGTACGGTATTGTACCGTTTTGGTATGGTTTGGTACCGTATGGATGTACTCGTACGGTATTGTACCGTTTTGTTTTGGTTTGGTACCGTATGGATGTACTCGTACGGTATTGTACCGTCTTAATGTGGTTTGGTACCGTTTAGATGTACTCGTACGATATTGCACCTTTTTGGTGTGGTTTGGTACCGTTTGGATGTACTCGTACGGTATTGCACTATTTTGGTGTGGTTCCGTACCGTAAGGATGTACTCGTATGGTATTGCATCATTTTGGTGTGGTTTGGTACCGTATGGATGTACTCGTACAGTATTGCACCGTTTTGGTGTGGTTTGGAACAGTAACGAAGTACTCGTAACGTATTGTACCGTTTTGGTGGGGTTTTGGTACCGTATGGATGTACTCGTACGGTATTGCACCATTTTGGTGTGGTTTGGTACCGTAAGGATGTACTCGTACGGTATTGTACCGTTTTGGTGTGGTTTGGTACCGTATGGATGTACTCGTACGGTATTGCTCCGTTTTGGTGTGGTTTGGTACCGTATGGATGTACTCGTACGGTATAGAACCGTTTTGGTGTGGTTTGGTACCGTATGGATGTACTCGTACGGTATTGTACCGTTTTGGTGTGGTTTGGTACCGTATGGATGTACTCGTACGGTATTGTACCGTTTTGGTGTGGTTTGGTACCGTTTGGATGTACTCGTACGGTATTGCACCGTTTTGGTGAGGTTTGGTACCGTATCGATGTACTCGTACGGCATTATACCGTTTTGGTGTGGTTTGGTACTGTATGGATGTACGCGTATGGTATTGCACCGTTTTGGTGTGGTTTGGTACCGTATGGATGTACTCGTACGGTATTGCTCCGTTTTGGTGTGGTTTGGAATCGTATGGATGTACTCGTACGGTATTGTACCGTTTTGGTGTGGTTTGGTGCCTTATGGATGTACTCGTAAGGTATTGCACCGTTTTGGTGTGGTTTGGTACCGTATGGATGTACTCGTACGGTATTGCACCGTTTTGGTGTGGTTTGGTACCTTATGGATGTACTCGTACGGCATTGCAACCGTTTTGGTGTGGTTTGGTACCGTATGGATGTACTCGTACGGTATTGTACCGTTTTGTTGTGGTTTGGTACCGTATGGATGTACTCGTACGATATTGCACCTTTTTGGTGTGGTTTGGTACCGTTTGGATGTACTCGTACGGTATTGCACTATTTTGGTGTGGTTCGGTACCGTAAGGATGTACTCGTACGGTATTGCATCATTTTGGTGTGGTTTGGTACCGCATGGATGTACTCGTACGGTATTGCACCGTTTTGGTGTGGTTTGGAACAGTAACGAAGTACTCGTAACGTATTGTACCGTTTTGGTGGGGTTTGGTACTGTATGGACGTACTCGTACGGTATTGCACCATTTTGGTGTGGTTTGGTACCGAAAGGATGTACTCGTACGGTATTATACCGTTTTGGTGTGGTTTGGTACCGTATGGATGTACTCGTACGGTATTATACCGTTTTGGTGTGGTTTGGTACCTTATGGATGTACTCGTAAGGTATTGCACCTTTTTGGTGTGGTTTGGTACCGTATGGATGTACTCGTACGGTATTGCACCGTTTTGGTGTGGTTTGGTACCTTATGGATGTACTCGTACGGCATTGCAACCGTTTTGGTGTGGTTTGGTACCGTATGGATGTACTCGTACGGTATTGTACCGTTTTGGTATGGTTTGGTACCGTATGGATGTACTCGTACGGTATTGTACCGTTTTGTTGTGGTTTGGTACCGTATGGATGTACTCGTACGGTATTGTACCATTTTGGTGTGGTTTGGTACCGTTTGGATGTACTCGTACGATATTGCACCTTTTTGGTGTGGTTTGGTACCGTTTGGATGTACTCGTACGGTATTGCACTATTTTGGTGTGGTTCGGTACCGTAAGGATGTACTCGTACGGTATTGCATCATTTTGGTGTGGTTTGGTACCGCATGGATGTACTCGTACGGTATTGCACCGTTTTGGTGTGGTTTGGAACAGTAACGAAGTACTCGTAACGTATTGTACTGTTTTGGTGGGGTTTGGTACTGTATGGATGTACTCGTACGGTATTGCACCATTTTGGTGTGGTTTGGTACCGTAAGGATGTACTCGTACGGTATTATACCGTTTTGGTGTGGTTTGGTACCGTATGGATGTACTCGTACGGTGTTGCTCCGTTTTGGTGTGGTTTGGTACCGTATGGATGTACTCGTACGGTATAGAACCGTTTTGGGGTGGTTTGGTACCGTATGGATGTACTCGTACGGTATTGTACCGTTTTGGTGTGGTTTGGTACCGTTTGGATGTACTCGTACGGTATTGCACCGTTTTGGTGAGGTTTGGTACCGTATCGATGTACTCGTACGGCATTATACCGTTTTGGTGTGGTTTGGTACCGTATGGATGTACTCGTACGGTATTGAACCGTTGTGTGGTTTGCTACCTTATGGATGTACTCGTACGGTATTGTACCGTTTTGGTATGGTTTGGTACCCTATGGATGTACTCGTACGGTATTGTACCGTTTTGTTGTGGTTTGGTACTGTATGGATGTACTCGTACGGTATTGTACCGTTTTGGTGTGGTTTGGTACCGTTTCGATGTACTCGTTCGATATTGCACCTTTTTGGTGTGGTTTGGTACCGTTTGGATGTACTCGTACGGTATTGCACTATTTTGGTGTGGTTCGGTACCGTAAGGATGTACTCGTACGGTATTGCGTCATTTTGGTGTGGTTTGGTACCGCATGGATGTACTCGTACGGTATTGCACCGTTTTGGTGTGGTTTGGAACAGTAACGAAGTACTCGTAACGTATTGTACCGTTTTGGTGGGGTTTGGTACTGTATGGATGTACTCGTACGGTATTGCACCATTTTGGTGTGGTTTGGTACCGTAAGGATGTACTCGTACGGTATTATACCATTTTGGTGTGGTTTGGTACCGTATGGATGTACTCGTAAGGTATTGCACCGTTTTGGTGTGGTTTGGTACCGTATGGATGTACTCGTACGGTATTGCACCGTTTTGGTGTGGTTTGGTACCTTATGGATGTACTCGTACGGTATTGCTCCGTTTTGGTGTGGTTTGGTACCGTATGGATGTACTCGTACGGTATAGAACCGTTTTGGTGTGGTTTGGTACCGTATGGATTTACTCGTACGGTATTGTACCGTTTTGGTGTGGTTTGGTACCGTATGGATGTACTCGTACGGTATTGTACCGTTTTGGTGTGGTTTGGTACCGTTTGGATGTACTCGTACGGTATTGCACCGTTTTGGTGAGGTTTGGTACCGTATCGATGTACTCGTACGGCATTATACCGTTTTGTTGTGGTTTGGTACCTTATGGATGTACTCGTACGGCATTACACCGTTTCGGTGTGGTTTGGTACCGTATGGCTGTACTCGTAAGGTATTGCACCGTTTTGGTGTGATTTGGTACTTTATGGTTCTACTCGTACGGTATAGAACCGTTTTGGTGTGGTTTGGTACCGTATGGATGTACTCGTACGGTATTGTACCGTTTTGGTGTGGTTTGGTACCGTATGGATGTACTCGTACGGTATTGAACCGTTAATGTGTGGTTCCGTATGGATGTACTAGTACGGTATTGTACCGTTTTGGTGTGGTTTGGTACCGTTTGGATGTACTCCTACGATATTGCACCTTTTTGGTGTGGTTTGGTACCGTTTGGATGTACTCGTACGGTATTGCACTATTTTGGTGTGGTTCGGTACCGTAAGGATGTACTCGTACGGTATTGCATCATTTTGGTGTGGTTGGTACCGTATGGATGTACTCGTACGGTATTGCACCGTTTTGGTGTGGTTTGGAACAGTAACGAAGTACTCGTAACGTATTGCACCATTTTGGTGGGGTTTGGTACCGTATGGATGTACTCGTACGGTATTATACCGTTTTTGTGTGGTTTGGTACCGTAAGGATGTACTCGTACGGTATTGCTCCGTTTTGGTGTGGTTTGGTACCGTATGGATGAACTCGTACGGTATAGAACCGTTTTGGTGTTGTTTGGTACCGTATGGATGTACTCGTACGGTATTGTACCGTTTTGGTGTGGTTTGGTACCGTATGGATGTACTCGTACGGTATTGTACCATTTTGGTGTGGTTTGGTACCGTTTGGATGTACTCGTACGGTATTGCACCATTTTGGTGAGGTTTGGTACCGTTTCGATGTACTCGTACGGCATTATACCGTTTTGGTGTGGTTTGGTACCGTATGGATGTACTCGTATGGTATTGCACCGTTTTGGTGTGGTTTGGTACCGTATGGATGTACTCGTACGGTATTGCACCGTTTTGGTGTGGTTTGGTACCTTATGGATGTACTCGTACGGTATTGCTCCGTTTTAGTGTGGTTTGGTACCGTATGGATGTACTCGTACGGTATAGAACCGTTTTGGTGTGGTTTGGTACCGTATGGATTTACTCGTACGGTATTGTACCGTTTTGGTGTGGTTTGGTACCGTATGGATGTACTCGTACGGTATTGTACCGTTTTGGTGTGGTTTGGTACCGTTTGGATGTACTCGTACGGTATTGCACCGTTTTGGTGAGGTTTGGTACCGTATCGATGTACTCGTATGGCATTATACCGTTTTGTTGTGGTTTGGTACCTTATGGATGTACTCGTACGGCATTACACCGTTTCGGTGTGGTTTGGTACCGTATGGATGTACTCGTAAGGTATTGAACCGTTTTGTTGTGATTTGGTACTTTATGGTTCTACTCGTACGGTATAGAACCGTTTTGGTGTGGTTTGGTACCGTATGGATGTACTCGTACGGTATTGTACCGTTTTGGTGTGGTTTGGTACCGTATGGATGTACTCGTACGGTATTGAACCGTTAATGTGTGGTTCCGTATGGATGTACTAGTACGGTATTGTACCGTTTTGGTGTGGTTTGGTACCGTTTGGATGTACTCCTACGATATTGCACCTTTTTGGTGTGGTTTGGTACCGTTTGGATGTACTCGTACGGTATTGCACTATTTTGGTGTGGTTCGGTACCGTAAGGATGTACTCGTACGGTATTGCACCATTTTGGTGTGGTTTGGTACCGTATGGATGTACTCGTACGGTATTTCACCGTTTTGGTGTGGTTTGGAACAGTAACGAAGTACTCGTAACGTATTGTACCGTTTTGGTGGGGTTTGGTACCGTATGGATGTACTCGTACGGTATTGCACCATTTTGGTGTGGTTTGGTACCGTAAGGATGTACTCGTACGGTATTATACCGTTTTTGTGTGGTTTGGTACCGTAAGGATGTACTCGTACGGTATTGCTCCGTTTTGGTGTGGTTTGGTACCGTATGGATGAACTCGTACGGTATAGAACCGTTTTGGTGTTGTTTGGTACCGTATGGATGTACTCGTACGGTATTGTACCGTTTTGGTGTGGTTTGGTACCGTATGGATGTACTCGTACGGTATTGTACCATTTTGGTGTGGTTTGGTACCGTTTGGATGTACTCGTACGGTATTGCACCTTTTTTGTGAGGTTTGGTACCGTTTCGATGTACTCGTACGGCATTATACCGTTTTGGTGTGGTTTGGTACCGTATGGATGTACTCGTATGGTATTGCACCGTTTTGGTGTGGTTTGGTACCTTGTGGATGTACTCGTACGGCATTGCACCGTTTCGGTGTGGTTTGGTACCGTATGGATGTACTCGTATGGTATTGCACCGTTTTGGTGTGATTTGGTACTTTATGGACGTACTCGTACGGTATTGAACCGTTTTGGTGTGGTTTGGTACCGTATAGATGTACTCGTACGGTATAGAACCGTTTTGGTGTGGTTTGGTCCCGTATGGATATACTCGTACGGTATTGTACCGTTTTGGTGTGGTTTGGTACCGTATGGATGTACTCGTACGGTATTGTACCGTTTCGGTGTGGTTTGGTACCGTTTGGATGTACTCGTAAGGTATTGCACCGTTTTGGTGTGGTTTGGTACCGTATGGATGTACTCGTACGGTATTGCACCGTTTTGGTGTGGTTTGGTACCTCATGGATGTACTCGTACGGCATTGCACCGTTTCGGTGTGGTTTGGTACCGTATGGATGTACTCGTATGGTATTGCACCGTTTTGGTGTGGTTTGGTACTTTATGAGTGTACTCGTACGGTATTGAACCGTTTTGGTGTGGTTTGGTACCGTATGGATATACTCGTACGGTATAGAACCGTTTTGGTGTGGTTTGGTACCGTATGGATGTACTCGTACGGTATTGTACCGTTTTTGTGTGGTTTGGTACCGTATGGATGTACTCGTACGGTGTTGTACCGTTTTGGTGTGGTTTGGTACCGTTTGGATGTACTCGTACGCTATTGCACCGTTTTGGTGTGGTTTGGTACCGTATGGATGTACTCGTACAGCATTATACCGTTTTGGTGTGGTTTGGTACCGTATGGATGTACTCGTACGGTATTGCACCGTTTTGGTGTGGTTTGGTACCGTATGGATGTACTCGTACGGCATTATACCGTTTTGGTGTGGTTTGGTACCGTATGGATGTACTCGTAAGGTATTGTACCGTTTTGGTATGGTTTGGTACCGTATGGATGTACTCGTACGGTATTGTACCGTTTTGTTGTGGTTTGGTACCGTATGGATGTACTCGTACGGTATTGTACCGTTTTGGTGTGGTTTGGTACCGTTTGGATGTACTCCTACGATATTGCACCTTTTTGGTGTGGTTTGGTACCGTTTGGATGTACTCGTACGGTATTGCACTATTTTGGTGTGGTTCGGTACCGTAAGGATGTACTCGTACGGTATTGCATCATTTTGGTGTGGTTTTGTACCGTATGGATGTACTCGTATGGTATTGCACCGTTTTGGTGTGGTTTGGAACAGTAACGAAGTACTCGTAACGTATTGTACCGTTTTGGTGTGGTTTGGTACCGTTTGGATGTACTCGTACGATATTGCACCTTTTTGGTGTGGTTTGGTACCGTTTGGATGTACTCGTACGGTATTGCACTATTTTGGTGTGGTTCGGTACCGTAAGGATGTACTCGTACGGTATTGCATCATTTTGGTGTGGTTTGGTACTGTATGGATGTACTCGTACGGTATTGCACCGTTTTGGTGTGGTTTGGAACAGTAACGAAGTACTCGTAACGTATTGTACCGTTTTGGTGGGGTTTGGTACCGTATGGATGTACTTGTACGGTATTGCACCATTTTGGTGTGGTTTGGTACCGTAAGGATGTACTCGTACGGTATTATACCGTTTTTGTGTGGTTTGGTACCGTAAGGATGTGCTCGTACGGTATTGCTCCGTTTTGGTGTGGTTTGGTACCGTATGGATGTACTCGTACGGTATAGAACCGTTTTGGTGGGGTTTGGTACCGTATGGATGTACTTGTACGGTATTGCACCATTTTGGTGTGGTTTGGTACCGTAAGGATGTATTCGTACGGTATTATACCGTTTTTGTGTGGTTTGGTACCGTAAGGATGTACTCGTACGGTATTGCACCGTTTTGGTGTGGTTTGGTACCGTATGGATGTACTCTTACGGTATTGTACCGTTTTGGTGTGGTTTGGTACCGTTTGGATGTACTCGTACGCTATTGCACCGTTTTGGTGTGGTTTGGTACCGTATGGATGTACTCGTACGGTATTGCACCGTTTTGGTGTGGTTTGGTACCGTATGGATGTACTCGTACGGCATTATACCGTTTTGGTGTGGTTTGGTACCGTATGGATGTACTCGTACGGTATTGAACCGTTTTGGTGTGGTTTGGTACCGTATGGATGTACTCGTATGGTATTGTACCGTTTTGGTATGGTTTGGTACCGTATGGATGTACTCGTACGGTATTGTACCGATTTGTTGTGGTTTGGTTCCGTATGGATGTACTCGTACGGTATTGTACCGTTTTGGTGTGGTTTGGTACCGTTTGGATGTACTCGTACGATATTGCACCTTTTTGGTGTGGTTTGGTACCGTTTGGATGTACTCGTACGGTATTGCACTATTTTGGTGTGGTTCGGTACCGTAAGCATGTACTCGTACGGTATGGCATCATTTTGGTGTGGTTTGGTGCCGTATGGATGTACTCGTACGGTATTGCACCGTTTTGGTGTGGTTTGGAACAGTAACGAAGTACTCGTAACGTATTGTACCGTTTTGGTGGGGTTTGGTACCGTATGGATGTACTTGTACGGTATTGCACCATTTTGGTGTGGTTTGGTACCGTAAGTATGTACTCGTACGGTATTATACCGTTTTTGTGTGGTTTGGTACCGTAAGGATGTCCTCGTACGGTATTGCTCCGTTTTGGTGTGGTTTGGTACCGTATGGATGTACTCGTACGGTATAGAACCGTTTTGGTGGGGTTTGGTACCGTATGGATGTACTCGTACGGTATTGTACCGTTTTGGTGCGGTTTGGTACCGTATGGATGTACTCGTACGGTATTGTACCGTTTTGGTGTGGTTTGGTACCGTTTGGATGTACTTGTACGGTATTGCACCGTTTTGGTGAGGTTTGGTACCGTATCGATGTACTCGTACGGCATTATACCGTTTTGGTGTGGTTTGGTACCGTATGGATGTACTCGTACGGTATTGCACCGTTTTGGTGTGGTTTGGTACCGTATGGATGTACTCGTACGGTATTGCTCCGTTTTGGTGTGGGTTGGAATCGTATGGATGTACTCGTACGGTATTGTACCGTTTTGGTGTGGTTTGGTACCTTATGGATGTACTCGTAAGGTATTGCACCGTTTTGGTGTGGTTTGGTACCGTATGGATGTACTCGTACGGTATTGCACCGTTTTGGTGTGGTTTGGTACCTCATGGATGTACTCGTACGGCATTGCACCGTTTCGGTGTGGTTTGGTACCGTATGGATGTACTCGTATGGTATTGCACCGTTTTGGTGTGGTTTGGTACTTTATGAGTGTACTCGTACGGTATTGAACCGTTTTGGTGTGGTTTGGTACCGTATGGATATACTCGTACGGTATAGAACCGTTTTGGTGTGGTTTGGTACCGTATGGATGTACTCGTACGGTATTGTACCGTTTTTGTGTGGTTTGGTACCGTATGGATGTACTCGTACGGTGTTGTACCGTTTTGGTGTGGTTTGGTACCGTTTGGATGTACTCGTACGCTATTGCACCGTTTTGGTGTGGTTTGGTACCGTATGGATGTACTCGTACAGCATTATACCGTTTTGGTGTGGTTTGGTACCGTATGGATGTACTCGTACGGTATTGCACCGTTTTGGTGTGGTTTGGTACCGTATGGATGTACTCGTACGGCATTATACCGTTTTGGTGTGGTTTGGTACCGTATGGATGTACTCGTAAGGTATTGTACCGTTTTGGTATGGTTTGGTACCGTATGGATGTACTCGTACGGTATTGTACCGTTTTGTTGTGGTTTGGTACCGTATGGATGTACTCGTACGGTATTGTACCGTTTTGGTGTGGTTTGGTACCGTTTGGATGTACTCCTACGATATTGCACCTTTTTGGTGTGGTTTGGTACCGTTTGGATGTACTCGTACGGTATTGCACTATTTTGGTGTGGTTCGGTACCGTAAGGATGTACTCGTACGGTATTGCATCATTTTGGTGTGGTTTTGTACCGTATGGATGTACTCGTATGGTATTGCACCGTTTTGGTGTGGTTTGGAACAGTAACGAAGTACTCGTAACGTATTGTACCGTTTTGGTGGGGTTTGGTACCGTATGGATGTACTCGTACGGTATTATACCGTTTTGGTGTGGTTTGGTACCGTATGGATGTACTCATACGGTATTGAACCGTTGTTGTGTGGTTTGGTACCGTATGGATGTACTCGTACGGTATTGTACCATTTTGGTATGGTTTGGTACCGTATGGATGTACTCGTACGGTATTGTACCGTTTTGTTGTGGTTTGGTACCGTATGGATGTACTCGTACGGTATTGTACCGTTTTTGTATGGTTTGGTACCGTTTGGATGTACTCGTACGCTATTTCACCATTTTGGTGTGGTTTGGTACCGTATGGATGTACTCGTACGGCATTATACCGTTTTGGTGTGGTTTGGTACCGTATGAATGTACTCGTACGGTATTGCACCGTTTTGGTGTGGTTTGGTACCGTATGGATGTACTCGTACGGCATTATACCGTTTTGGAGTGGTTTGGTACCGTATGGATGTACTCGTACGGTATTGAACCGTTTTGGTGTGGTTTGGTACCGTATGGATGTACTCGTATGGTATTGCACCGTTTGGTGTGGTTTGGTACCGTATGGATGTACTCGTACGGTATTGCTCCGTTTTGGTGTCGTTTGGAATCGTATGGATGTACTCGTACGGTGTTGTACCTTTTTGGTGTGGTTTGGTACCTTATGGATGTACTCGTAAGGTATTGCACCGTTTTGGTGTGGTTTGGTACCGTATGGATGTACTCGTACGGTATTGCACCGTTTTGGTGTGGTTTGGTACCTTATGGATGTACTCGTACGGCATTGCACCGTTTCGGTGTGGTTTGGTACCATATGGATGTACTCGTATGGTATTGCACCGTTTTGGTGTGGTTTGGTACTTTATGGATGTACTCGTACGGTATTGAACCGTTTTGGTGTGGTTTGGTACCGTATGGATGTACTCGTACGGTATAGAACCGTTTTGGTGTGGTTTGGTACCGTATGGATGTACTCGTACGGTATTGTACCGTTTTGGTGTGGTTTGGTACCGTATGGATATACTCGTACGGTATTGTACCGTTTTGGTGGGGTTTGGTACCGTATGGATATACTCGTACGGTATTGTACCGTTTTGGTGCGGTTTGGTACCGTATGGATGTACTCGTACGGTATTGTACCGTTTTGGTGTGGTTTGGTACCGTTTGGATGTACTTGTACGGTATTGCACCGTTTTGGTGAGGTTTGGTACCGTATCGATGTACTCGTACGGCATTATACCGTTTTGGTGTGGTTTGGTACCGTATGGATGTACTCGTACGGTATTGCACCGTTTTGGTGTGGTTTGGTACCGTATGGATGTACTCGTACGGTATTGCTCCGTTTTGGTGTGGTTTGGAATCGTATGGATGTACTCGTACGGTATTGTACCGTTTTGGTGTGGTTTGGTACCTTATGGATGTACTCGTAAGGTATTGCACCGTTTTGGTGTGGTTTGGTACCGTATGGATGTACTCGTACGGTATTGCACCGTTTTGGTGTGGTTTGGTACCTCATGGATGTACTCGTACGGCATTGCACCGTTTCGATGTGGTTTGGTACCGTATGGATGTACTCGTATGGTATTGCACCGTTTTGGTGTGGTTTGGTACTTTATGAGTGTACTCGTACGGTATTGAACCGTTTTGGTGTGGTTTGGTACCGTATGGATATACTCGTACGGTATAGAACCGTTTTGGTGTGGTTTGGAACCGTATGGATGTACTCGTACGGTATTGTACCATTTTGGTGTGGTTTGGTACCGTATGGATGTACTCGTACGGTGTTGTACCGTTTTGGTGTGGTTTGGTACCGTTTGGATGTACTCGTACGCTATTGCACCGTTTTGGTGTGGTTTGGTACCGTATGGATGTACTCGTACAGCATTATACCGTTTTGGTGTGGTTTGGTACCGTATGGATGTACTCGTACGGTATTGCACCGTTTTGGTGTGGTTTGGTACCGTATGGATGTACTCGTACGGCATTATACCGTTTTGGTGTGGTTTGGTACCGTATGGACGTACTCGTACGGTATTGAACCATTTTGGTGTGGTTTGGTACCGTATGGATGTACTCGTAAGGTATTGTACCGTTTTGGTATGGTTTGGTACCGTATGGATGTACTCGTACGGTATTGTACCGTTTTGTTGTGGTTTGGTACCGTATGGATGTACTCGTACGGTATTGTACCGTTTGGGTGTGGTTTGGTACCGTTTGGATGTACTCCTACGATATTGCACCTTTTTGGTGTGGTTTGGTACCGTTTGGATGTACTCGTACGGTATTGCACTATTTTGGTGTGGTTCGGTACCGTAAGGATGTACTCGTACGGTATTGCATCATTTTGGTGTGGTTTGGTACCGTATGGATGTACTCGTATGGTATTGCACCGTTTTGGTGTGGTTTGGAACAGTAACGAAGTACTCGTAACGTATTGTACCGTTTTGGTGGGGTTTGGTACCGTATGGATGTACTCGTACGGCATTATACCGTTTTGGTGTGGTTTGGTACCGTATGGATGTACTCATACGGTATTGAACCGTTGTTGTGTGGTTTGGTACCGTATGGATGTACTCGTACGGTATTGTACCATTTATGTATGGTTTGGTACCGTATGGATGTACTCGTACGGTATTGTACCGTTTTGGTGTGGTTTGGTACCGTTTGGATGTACTTGTACGGTATTGCACCGTTTTGGTGAGGTTTGGTACCGTATCGATGGACTCGTACGGCATTATACCGTTTTGGTGTGGTTTGGTACCGTATGGATGTACTCGTATGGTATTGCACCGTTTTGGTGTGGTTTGGTACCGTATGGATGTACTCGTACGGTATTGCTCCGTTTTGGTGTGGTTTGGAATCGTATGGATGTACTCGTACGGTATTGTACCGTTTTGGTGTGGTTTGGTACCTTATGGATGTACTCGTAAGGTATTGCACCGTTTTGGTGTGGTTTGGTACCTCATGGATGTACTCGTACGGTATTGCACCGTTTCGGTGTGGTTTGGTACCTCATGGATGTACTCGTACGGCATTGCACCATTTCGGTGTGGTTTGGTACCGTATGGATGTACTCGTATGGTATTGCACCGTTTTGGTGTGGTTTGGTACTTTATGGGTGTACTCGTACGGTATTGAACCGTTTTGGTGTGGTTTGGTACCGTATGGATATACTCGTACGGTATAGAACCGTTTTGGTGTGGTTTGGTACCGTATGGATGTACTCGTACGGTATTGTACCGTTTTGGTGTGGTTTGGTACCGTATGGATGTACTCGTACGGTGTTGTACCGTTTTGGTGTGGTTTGGTACCGTTTGGATGTACTCGTACGCTATTGCATCGTTTTGGTGTGGTTTGGTACCGTATGGATGTACTCGTACGGCATTATACCGTTTTGGTGTGGTTTGGTACCGTATGGATGTACTCGTACGGTATTGCACCGTTTTGGTGTGGTTTGGTACCGTATGGATGTACTCGTACGGCATTATACCGTTTTGGTGTGGTTTGGTACCGTATGGACGTACTCGTACGGTATTGAACCGTTTTGGTGTGGTTTGGTACCGTATGGATGTACTCGTAAGGTATTGTACCGTTTTGGTATGGTTTGGTACCGTATGGATGTACTCGTACGGTATTGTACCGTTTTGTTGTGGTTTGGTACCGTATGGATGTACTCGTACGGTATTGTACCGTTTGGGTGTGGTTTGGTACCGTTTGGATGTACTCCTACGATATTGCACCTTTTTGGTGTGGTTTGGTACCGTTTGGATGTACTCGTACGGTATTGCACTATTTTGGTGTGGTTCGGTACCGTAAGGATGTACTCGTACGGTATTGCATCATTTTGGTGTGGTTTGGTACCGTATGGATGTACTCGTATGGTATTGCACCGTTTTGGTGTGGTTTGGAACAGTAACGAAGTACTCGTAACGTATTGTACCGTTTTGGTGGGGTTTGGTACCGTATGGATGTACTCGTACGGCATTATACCGTTTTTGTGTGGTTTGGTACCGTATGGATGTACTCATACGGTATTGAACCGTTGTTGTGTGGTTTGGTACCGTATGGATGTACTCGTACGGTATTGTACCATTTATGTATGGTTTGGTACCGTATGGATGTACTCGTACGGTATTGTACCGTTTTGGTGTGGTTTGGTACCGTTTGGATGTACTTGTACGGTATTGCACCGTTTTGGTGAGGTTTGGTACCGTATCGATGGACTCGTACGGCATTATACCGTTTTGGTGTGGTTTGGTACCGTATGGATGTACTCGTATGGTATTGCACCGTTTTGGTGTGGTTTGGTACCGTATGGATGTACTCGTACGGTATTGCTCCGTTTTGGTGTGGTTTGGAATCGTATGGATGTACTCGTACGGTATTGTACCGTTTTGGTGTGGTTTGGTACCTTATGGATGTACTCGTAAGGTATTGCACCGTTTTGGTGTGGTTTGGTACCTAATGGATGTACTCGTACGGTATTGCACCGTTTCGGTGTGGTTTGGTACCTCATGGATGTACTCGTACGGCATTGCACCATTTCGGTGTGGTTTGGTACCGTATGGATGTACTCGTATGGTATTGCACCGTTTTGGTGTGGTTTGGTACTTTATGGGTGTACTCGTACGGTATTGAACCGTTTTGGTGTGGTTTGGTACCGTATGGATATACTCGTACGGTATAGAACCGTTTTGGTGTGGTTTGGTACCGTATGGATGTACTCGTACGGTATTGTACCGTTTTGGTGTGGTTTGGTACCGTATGGATGTACTCGTACGGTGTTGTACCGTTTTGGTGTGGTTTGGTACCGTTTGGATGTACTCGTACGCTATTGCATCGTTTTGGTGTGGTTTGGTACCGTATGGATGTACTCGTACGGCATTATACCGTTTTGGTGTGGTTTGGTACCGTATGGATGTACTCGTACGGTATTGCACCGTTTTGGTGTGGTTTGGTACCGTATGGATGTACTCGTACGGCATTATACCGTTTTGGTGTGGTTTGGTACCGTATGGACGTACTCGTACGGTATTGAACCGTTTTGGTGTGGTTTGGTACCGTATGGATGTACTCGTAAGGTATTGTACCGTTTTGGTGTGGTTTGGTACCGTATGGATGTACTCGTACGGTATTGTACCGTTTTGTTGTGGTTTGGTACCGTATGGATGTACTCGTACGGTATTGTACCGTTTTGGTGTGGTTTGGTACCGTTTGGATGTACTCCTACGATATTGCACCTTTTTGGTGTGGTTTGGTACCGTTTGGATGTACTCGTACGGTATTGCACTATTTTGGTGTGGTTCGGTACCGTAAGGATGTACTCGTACGGTATTGCAACATTTTGGTGTGGTTTGGTACCGTATGGATGTACTCGTATGGTATTGCACCGTTTTGGTGTGGTTTGGAACAGTAACGAAGTACTCGTAACGTATTGTACCGTTTTGGTGGGGTTTGGTACCGTATGGATGTACTCGTACGGCATTATACCGTTTTGGTGTGGTTTGGTACCGTATGGATGTACTCATACGGTATTGAACCGTTGTTGTGTGGTTTGGTACCGTATGGATGTACTCGTACGGTATTGTACCATTTTGGTATGGTTTGGTACCGTATGGATGTACTCGTACGGTATTGTACCGTTTTGGTGTGGTTTGGTACCGTTTGGATGTACTTGTACGGTATTGCACCGTTTTGGTGAGGTTTGGTACCGTATCGATGTACTCGTACGGCATTATACCGTTTTGGTGTGGTTTGGTACCGTATGGATGTACTCGTACGGTATTGCACCGTTTTGGTGTGGTTTGGTACCGTATGGATGTACTCGTACGGTATTGCTCCATTTTGGTGTGGTTTGGAATCGTATGGATGTACTCGTACGGTATTGTACCGTTTTGGTGTGGTTTGGTACCGTATGGATGTACTCGTTCGGTGTGGTTTGGTACTTTATGGGTGTACTCGTACGGTATTGAACCGTTTTGGTGTGGTTTGGTACCGTATGGATATACTCGTACGGTATAGAACCGTTTTGGTGTGGTTTGGTACCGTATGGATGTACTCGTACGGTATTGTACCGTTTTGGTGTGGTTTGGTACCGTATGGATGTACTCGTACGGTGTTGTACCGTTTTGGTGTGGTTTGGTACCGTTTGGATGTACTCGTACGCTATTGCACCGTTTTGGTTTGGTTTGGTACCGTATGGATGTACTCGTACGGCATTATACCGTTTTGGTGTGGTTTGGTACCGTATGGATGTACTCGTACGGTATTGCACCGTTTTGGTGTGGTTTGGTACCGTATGGATGTACTCGTACGGCATTATACCGTTTTGGTGTGGTTTGGTACCGTATGGACGTACTCGTACGGTATTGAACCGTTTTGGTGTGGTTTGGTACCGTATGGATGTACCCGTAAGGTATTGTACCGTTTTGGTATGGTTTGGTACCGTATGGATGTACTCGTACGGTATTGTACAGTTTTGTTGTGGTTTGGTACCGTATGGATGTACTCGTACGGTATTGTACCGTTTTGGTGTGGTTTGGTACCGTTTGGATGTACTCCTACGATATTGCACCTTTTTGGTGTGGTTTGGTACCGTTTGGATGTACTCGTACGGTATTGCACTATTTTGGTGTGGTTCGGTACCGTAAGGATGTACTCGTACGGTATTGCATCATTTTGGTGTGGTTTGGTACCGTATGGATGTACTCGTATGGTATTGCACCGTCTTGGTGTGGTTTGGAACAGTAACGAAGTACTCGTAACGTATTGTACCGTTTTGGTGGGGTTTGGTACCGTATGGATGTACTCGTACGGCATTATACCGTTTTGGTGTGGTTTGGTACCGTATGGATGTACTCATACGGTATTGAACCGTTGTTGTGTGGTTTGGTACCGTATGGATGTACTCGTACGGTATTGTACCATTTTGGTATGGTTTGGTACCGTATGGATGTACTCGTACGGTATTGTACCATTTTGGTGTGGTTTGGTACCGTTTGGATGTACTTGTACGGTATTGCACCGTTTTGGTGAGGTTTGGTACCGTATCGATGTACTCGTACGGCATTATACCGTTTTGGTGTGGTTTGGTACCGTATGGATGTACTCGTACGGTATTGCACCGTTTTGGTGTGGTTTGGTACCGTATGGATGTACTCGTACGGTATTGCTCCGTTTTGGTGTGGTTTGGAATCGTATGGATGTACTCGTACGGTATTGTACCGTTTTGGTGTGGTTTGGTACCTTATGGATGTACTCGTAAGGTATTGCACCGGTTTGGTGTGGTTTGGTACCGTATGGATGTACTCGTACGGTATTGCACCGTTTTGGTGTGGTTTGGTACCTCATGGATGTACTCGTACGGCATTGCACCGTTTCGGTGTGGTTTGGTACCGTATGGATGTACTCGTATGGTATTGCACCGTTTTGGTGTGGTTTGGTACTTTATGGGTGTACTCGTACGGTATTGAACCGTTTTGGTGTGGTTTGGTACCGTATGGATATACTCGTACGGTATAGAACCGTTTTGGTGTGGTTTGGTACCGTATGGATGTACTCGTACGGTATTGTACCGTTTTGGTGTGGTTTGGTACCGTATGGATGTACTCGTACGGTGTTGTACCGTTTTGGTGTGGTTTGGTACCGTTTGGATGTACTCGTACGCTATTGCACCGTTTTGGTGTGGTTTGGTACCGTATGGATGTACTCGTACGGCATTATACCGTTTTGGTGTGGTTTGGTACCGTATGGATGTACTCGTACGGTATTGCACCGTTTTGGTGTGGTTTGGTACCGTATGGATGTACTCGTACGGCATTATACCGTTTTGGTGTGGTTTGGTACCGTATGGACGTACTCGTACGGTATTGAACCGTTTTGGTGTGGTTTGGTACCGTATGGATGTACTCGTAAGGTATTGTACCGTTTTGGTATGGTTTGGTAGCGTATGGATGTACTCGTACGGTATTGTACCGTTTTGTTGTGGTTTGGTACCGTATGGATGTACTCGTACGGTATTGTACCGTTTTTGTGTGGTTTGGTACCGTTTGGATGTACTCCTACGATATTGCACCTTTTTGGTGTGGTTTGGTACCGTTTGGATGTACTCGTACGGTATTGCACTATTTTGGTGTGGTTTGGAACAGTAACGAAGTACTCGTAACGTATTGTACCGTTTTGGTGGGGTTTGGTACCGTATGGATGTACTCGTACGGCATTATACCGTTTTGGTGTGGTTTGGTATCGTATGGATGTACTCATACGGTATTTAACCGTTGTTGTGTGGTTTGGTACCGTATGGATGTACTCGTACGGTATTGTACCATTTTGGTATGGTTTGGTACCGTATGGATGTACTCGTACGGTATTGTACCGTTTTGTTGTGGTTTGGTACCGTATGGATGTACTCGTACGGTATTGTACCGTTTTTGTATGGTTTGGTACCGTTTGGATGTACTCGTACGCTATTTCACCATTTTGGTGTGGTTTGGTACCGTATGGATGTACTCGTACGGCATTATACCGTTTTGGTGTGGTTTTGTACCGTATGAATGTACTCGTACGGTATTGCACCGTTTTGGTGTGGTTTGGTACCGTATGGATGTACTAGTACGGCATTATACCGTTTTTGAATGGTTTGGTACCGTATGGATGTACTCGTACGGTATTGAACCGTTTTGGTGTGGTTTGGTACCGTATGGATGTACTCGTATGGTATTGCACCGTTTGGTGTGGTTTGGTACCGTATGGATGTACTCGTACGGTATTGCTCCGTTTTGGTGTGGTTTGGAATCGTATGGATGTACTCGTACGGTGTTGTACCTTTTTGGTGTGGTTTGGTACCTTATGGATGTACTCGTAAGGTATTGAACCGTTTTGGTGTGGTTTGGTACCGTATGGATGTACTCGTACGGTATTGCACCGTTTTGGTGTGGTTTGGTACCTTATGGATGTACTCGTACGGCATTGCACCGTTTCGGTGTGGTTTGGTACCATATGGATGTACTCGTATGGTATTGCACCGTTTTGGTGTGGTTTGGTACTTTATGGATGTACTCGTACGGTATTGAACCGTTTTGGTGTGGTTTGGTACCGTATGGATGTACTCGTACGGTATAGAACCGTTTTGGTGTGGTTTGGTACCGTATGGATGTACTCGTACGGTATTGTACCGTTTTGGTGTGGTTTGGTACCGTATGGATGTACTCGTACGGTATTGTACCGTTTTGGTGTGGTTTGGTACCGTTTGGATGTACTCGTACGCTATTTCACCGTTTTGGTGTGGTTTGGTACCGTATGGATGTACTCGTACGGCATTATACCGTTTTGGTGTGGTTTGGTACCGTATGAATGTACTCGTACGGTATTGCACCGTTTTGGTGTGGTTTGGTACCGTATGGATGTACTCGTACGGCATTATACCTTTTTTGTGTGGTTTGGTACCGTATGGATGTACTCGTACGGTATTGAACCGTTTTGGTGTGGTTTGGTACCGTATGGATATGCTCGTACGGTATTGTACCGTTTTGGTATGGTTTGGTACCGTATGGATGTACTCGTACGGTATTGTACCGTTTTGTTGTGGTTTGGTACCGTATGGATGTACTCGTACGGTATTGTACCGTTTTGGAGTGGTTTGGTACCGTTTGGATGTACTCGTACGATATTGCACCTTTTTGGTGTGGTTTGGTACCGTTTGGATGTACTCGTATGGTATTGCACTATTTTGGTGTGGTTCGGTACCGTAAGGATGTACTCGTATGGTATTGCATCATTTTGGTGTGGTTTGGTACCGCATGGATGTACTCGTACGGTATTGCACCGTTTTGGTGTGGTTTGGAACAGTAACGAAGTACTCGTAACGTATTGTACCGTTTTGGTGGGGTTTGGTACCGTATGGATGTACTCGTACGGCATTATACCGTTTTGGTGTGGTTTGGTACCGTATGGATGTACTCATACGGTATTGAACCGTTGTTGTGTGGTTTGGTACCATATGGATGTACTCGTACGGTATTGTACCATTTTGGTATGGTTTGGTACCGTATGGATGTACTCGTACGGTATTGTACCGTTTTGTTGTGGTTTGGTACCGTTTGGATGTACTTGTACGGTATTGCACTATTTTGGTGTGGTTCGGTACCGTAAGGATGTACTCGTACGGTATTGCATCATTTTGGTGTGGTTTGGTACCGTATTGATGTACTCGTTCGGTATTGCACCGTTTTGGTGTGGTTTGGAACAGTAACGAAGTACTCGTAACGTATTGTACCGTTTTGGTGGGGTTTGGTACCGTATGGATGTACTCGTACGGTATTGCACCATTTTGGTGTGGTTTGGTACCGTAAGGATGTACTCGTACGGTATTATACCGTTTTGGGGTGGTTTGGTACCGTATGGATATACTCATACGGTATTGCTCCGTTTTGGTGTGGTTTGGTACCGTATGGATGTACTCGTACGGTATACAACCGTTTTGGTGTGGTTTGGTACCGTACGGATGTACTCGTACGGTATTGTACCGTTTTGGTGTGGTTTGGTACCGTATGGATGTACTCGTACGGTATTGTACCATTTTCGTGTGGTTTGGTACCGTTTGGATGTACTTGTACGATATTGCACCTTTTTGATGTGGTTTGGTACCGTTTGGATGTACTCGTACAGTATTGCACTATTTTGGTGTGGTTCGGTACCGTAAGGATGTACTCGTACGGTATTGCATCATTTTGGTGTGGCTTGGTACCGTATGGATGTACTCGTATGGTATTGCACCGTTTTGGTGTGGTTTGGAACAGTAACGAAGTACTCCTAACGTATTGTACCGTTTTGGTGGGGTTTGGTACCGTATGGATGTACTCGTACGGGATTGCACCATTTTGGTGTTGTTTGGTACCGTAAGGATGTACTCGTACGGTATTATACCGTTTTGGTGTGGTTTGGTACCGTATGGATGTACTCGTACGGTATTGCTCCGTTTTGGTGTGGTTTGGTACCGTATGGATGTACTCGTACGGTATAGAACCGTTTTGGTGTGGTTTGGTACTGTATGGATGTACTCGTACGGTATTGTACCTTTTTGGTGTGGTTTGGTACCGTATGGATGTACTCGTACGGAATTGTACCGTTTTGGTGTGGTTTGGTACCGTTTGGATGTACTCGTACGGTATTGCACCGTTTTGGTGTGGTTTGGTACCGTATGGATGTACTCGTACGGTATTGCACCGTTTTGGTGTGGTTTGGTATCGAATGGATGTACTCGTAAGGTATTGCACCGTTTTGGTGTGGTTTGGTACCTTATGGATGTACTCGTACGGTATTGAACCGTTTTGGTGTGGTTTGGTACCGTATGGATGTACTCGTACGGTATTGTACCGTTTCGGTGTGGTTTGGTACCGTATGGATGTACTCGTACGGTATTGTACCGTTTTGGTGTGGTTTGGTACCGTTTGGATGTACTCGTACGCTATTGCACCGTTTTGGCGTGGTTTGGTACCGTATGGATGTACTCGTACGGCATTATACCATTTTGGTGTGGTTTGGTACCGTATGGATGTACTCGTACGGTATTGCACCGTTTTGGTGTGGTTTGGTACCGTATGGATGTACTCGTACGGCATTATACCGTTTTGGTGTGGTTTGGTACCGTATGGATGTACTCGTACGGTATTGAACCATTATAGGGTGGTTTGGTACCGTATGGATGTACTCGTACGGTATTGTACCGTTTTGGTATGGTTTGGTACCGTATGGATGTACTCGTACGGTATTGTACCGTTTTGTTGTGGTTTGGTACCGTATGGATGTACTCGTACGGTATTGTACCGTTTTGGTGTGGTTTGGTACCGTTTGGATGTACTCGTACGATATTGCACCTTTTTGGTGTGGTTTGGTACCGTTTGGATGTACTCGTACGGTATTGCACTATTTTGGTGTGGTTCGGTACCGTAAGGATGTACTCGTACGGTATTGCATCATTTTGGTGTGGTTTGGTACCGTATGGATGTACTCGTACGGTATTGCACCGTTTTGGTGTGGTTTGGAACAGTAACGAAGTACTCGTAACGTATTGTACCGTTTTGGTGGGGTTTGGTACCGTATGGATGTACTCGTACGGTATTGAACCGTTTTGGTGTGGTTTGGTACCGTAAGGATGTACTCGTACGGTATTATACCGTTTTGGTGTTGTTTGGTACCGTATGGATGTACTCGTACGGTATTGCTCCGTTTTGGTGTGGTTTGGTACCGTATGGATGTACTCGTACGGTATAGAACCGTTTTGGTGTGGTTTGGTACTGTATGGATGTACTCGTACGGTATTGTACCGTTTTGGTGTGGTTTGGTACCATATGGATGTACTCGTACGGTATTGTACCGTTTTGGTGTGGTTTGGTACCGTTTGGATGTACTCGTACGGTATTGCACCGTTTTGGTGTGGTTTGGTACCGTATCGATGTACTCGTACGGCATTATACCGTTTTGGTGTGGTTTGGTACCGTATGGATGTACTCGTACGGTATTGCACCGTTTTGGTGTGGTTTGGTACCGTATGGATGTACTCGTACGGTATTGCTCCGTTTTGGTGTGGTTTGGAATCGTATGGATGTACTCGTACGGTATTGTACCGTTTTGGTGTGGTTTGGTACCTTATGGATGTACTCGTACGGTATTGCACCGTTTTGGTGTGGTTTGGTACCGTATGGATGTACTCGTACGGTATTGAACCGTTCTGGTGTGGTTTGGTACCGTATGGATGTACTCGTACGGTATTGAACCGTTTTGGTATGGTTTGGTACGTATGGATGTACTCGTACGGTATTGTACCATTTTGTTGTGGTTTGGTACCGTATGGATGTACTCGTACGGTATTGTACCATTTTGGTGTGGTTTCGTACCGTTTGGATGTACTCAAACGATATTGCACCTTTTTGGTGTGGTTTGGTACCCTTTGGATGTACTCGTACGGTATTGCACTGTTTTGGTGTGGTTCGGTACCGTAAGGATGAACTCGTACGGTATTGCATCATTTTGGTGTGGTTTTGTACCGTATGGATGTACTCGTACGGTATTGCACGGTTTTGGTGTGGTTTGGAACAGTAACGAAGTACTCGTAACGTATTGTACCGTTTTGGTGGGGTTTGGTACCGTATGGATGTACTCGTACGGTATTGCACCATTTTGGTGTGGTTTGGTACCGTAAGGATGTACTTGTACGGTATTATACCGTTTTGGTGTGGTTTGGTACCGTATGGATGTACTCGTACGGTATTGCACCGTTTCGGTGTGGTTCGGTACCGTATGGATGTAGTCGTACGGTGTTGCACCGTTTTGGTGTGGTGTGGTACCGTTTGGATTTACTCGTACGGTATTGCACCGTTTTGGTGTGGTTTTGAAAAGTAACGAAGTACTCGTAAGGTATTGTACCATTTTGGTGGGGTTTGGTACCGTATGGATGTACTCGTACCGTATTGCACAATTTTTGTGTGGTTTGGTACCGTAAGGATGTACTCGTACAGTATTATACCGTTTGGGTGTGGTTTGGTACCGTATGGAATTACTCGTACGGTATTGCACCGTTTTGGTGTGGTTTGGTACCGTATGGATGTACTCGTACGGAATTGAACAGTTTTGGTGTGGTTTGGTACTGTATGGATGTACTCGTACGGTATTGAACCGTTTTGGTGTGGTTTGGTACCGTATGGATGTACTCGTACGGTATTGTACCGTTTTGGTGTGGTTTGGTACCGTATGGATGTACTCGTACGGTATTGTACCGTTTTGGTATGGTTTGGTACCGTATGGATGTACTCGTACGGTATTGTACCGTTTTGGGGTGGTTTGGTACCGTTTGGATGTACTCGTACGATATTGCACCTTTTTGGTGTGGTTTGGTACCCTTTGGATGTACTCGTACGGTATTGCACTGTTTTGGTGTGGTTCGGTTCCGTAAGGATGTACTCGTACGGTATTGCATCATTTTGATGTGGTTTGGTACCGTATGGATGTACTCGTACGGTATTGCACCGTTTTGGTGTGGTTTGGTACCGTATGGAATTACTCGTACGGTATTGCACCGTTTTGGTGTGGTTTGGTACCGTATGGATATACTTGTACGGTATTGCACCGTTTTGGTGTGGTTTGGTACCATATGGATGTACTCGTACGGTATTGCACCGTTTTGGTGTGTTTTGGTATAGAATGGTTGTACTCGAATGGTATTGCACCGTTTTGGTGTGGTTTGGTACCTTATGGATGTTCTCGTACGGTATTGAACCGTTTTGGCGTGGTTTGGTACCGTATGGATGTACTCGTACGGTATTGAACCGTTTTGGTGTGGTTTGGTACCGTTTGGATGTACTCGTACGGTATTGCA
Organism: Rhododendron vialii; assembly: GCF_030253575.1. Lineage (NCBI taxonomy): Eukaryota > Viridiplantae > Streptophyta > Magnoliopsida > Ericales > Ericaceae > Rhododendron > Rhododendron vialii. Next base: position 6,986,698 of record NC_080567.1, read on the forward strand.
CCGTTTTGGTGTGGTTTGGTACCGTATGGATGTACTCGTACGGTATTGCACCGTTTTGGTGTGGTTTGGTACCGTATGGATGTACTCGTACGGTATTGCACCGTTTTGGTGTGGTTTGGTATCGAATGGATGTACTCGTACGGTATTGCACCGTTTTGTTGTGGTTTGGTACCTTATGGATGTACTCGTACGGTATTGAACCGTTTTGGTGTGGTTTGGTACCGTATTGATGTACTCGTACGGTATTGCACCATTTTGGTGTGGTTTGGTACCGTATGGAATTACTCGTACGGTATTGCACCGTTTTGGTGTGGTTTGGTACCGTATGGATATACTCGTACGGTATTGCACCGTTTTGGTGTGGTTTGGTACCGTATGGATGTACTCGTACGGTATTGCACCGTTTTGGTGTGGTTTGGTATCGAATGGTTGTACTCGAATGGTATTGCACCGTTTTGGTGTGGTTTGGTCCCTTATGGATGTTCTCGTACGGTATTGAACCGTTTTGGCGTGGTTTGGTACCGTATGGATGTACTCGTACGGTATTGAACCGTTTTGGTGTGGTTTGGTACCGTTTGGATGTACTCGTACGGTATTGCACCGTTTTGGTGTGGTTTGGTACCGTATGGATGTACTCGTACGGTATTGCACCGTTTTGGTGTGGTTTGGTACCGTATGGATGTACTCGTACGGTATTGCACCGTTTTGGTGTGGTTTGGTATCGAATGGATGTACTCGTACGGTATTGCACCGTTTTGTTGTGGTTTGGTACCTTATGGATATACTCGTACGGTATTGAACCGTTTTGGTGTGGTTTGGTACCGTATGGATGTACTCGTACGGTATTGAACCGTTTTGGTGTGGTTTGGTACCGTTTGGATGTACTCGTACGGTATTGCACCGTTTTGGTGTGGTTTGGTACCGTATGGATGTATTCGTACGGTATTGCACCGTTTTGGTGTGGTTTGGTACCGTATGGATGTACTCGTACGGTATTGCACCGTTTTGGTGTGGTTTTGAATCGAATGGATGTACTCGTACGGTATTTCACCGTTTGGGTGTGGTTTGGTACCGTATGGATATACTCGTACGGTATTGCACCGTTTTGGTGTGGTTTGGTACCGTATGGATGTACTCGGACGGTATTGCACCGTATTGGTGTGGTTTGGTATCGAATGGATGTACTCGTACGGTATTGCACCGTTTTGTTGTGGTTTGGTACCTTATGGATATACTCGTACGGTATTGAACCATTTTGGTGTGGTTTGGTACCGTATGGATGTACTCGTACGGTATTGAACCGTTTTGGTGTGGTTTGGTACCGTTTGGATGTACTCGTACGGTATTGCACTATTTTGGTGTGGTTCGGTAACGTAAGGATGTACTCGTACGGTATTGTATCATTTTGGTGTGGTTTGGTACCGTATGGATGTACTCGTACGGTATTGCACCGTTTTTGTGTGGTTTGGTATCGAATGGATGTACTCTTACGGTATTGAACCGTTTTGGTGTGGTTTGGTACCGTAAGGATGTACTCGTCCGGTATTATACCGTTTGGGTGTGGTTTGGTACCGTATGGAATTACTCGTACGGTATTGCACCGTTTTGGTGTGGTTTGGTACCGTATGGATGTACTCGTACGGTATTGAATCGTTTTGGTGTGGTTTGGTACCGTATGGATGTACTCGTACGGTATCGCACCGTTTTGGTGTGGTTTGGTATCGAATGGATGTACTCGTACGGTATTGCACCGTTTTGTTGTGGTTTGGTACCGTATGGATGTACTCATACAGTATTGTACCGTTTTGGTGTGGTTTGGTACCGTTTGGATGTACTCGTACGGTATTGCACCGTTTTGGTGTGGTTTGGTACCGTATGGATGTACTCGTACGGTATTGCACCGTATTGGCGTGGTTTGGTATCGAATGGATGTACTCGTACGGTATTGCACCGTTTTGTTGTGGTTTGGTACCTTATGGATGTACTCGTACGGTATTGAACCGTTTTGGTGTGGTTTGGAACAATAACGAAGTACTCGTAAGGTATTGTACCGTTTTGGTGGGGTTTGGTACCGTATGGATGTACTCGTACGGTATTGCACCGTTTCGGTGTGGTTCGGTACCGTATGGATGTACTCGTACGGTGTTGCACCGTTTTGGTGTGGTTCGGTACCGTATGGATGTACTCGTACGGTGTTGCACCGTTTTGGTGTGGTTTGGTACCGTATGGAATTACTCGTACGGTATTGCACCGTTTTGGTGTGGTTTGGTACCATATGGATGTACTCGTACGGTATTGAATCGTTTTGGTGTGGTTTGGTACCGTATGGATGTACTCGTACGGTATTGCACCGTTTTTGTGTGGTTTGGTATCGAATGGATGTACTCTTACGGTATTGAACCGTTTTGGTGTGGTTTGGTACCTTATGGATGTACTCGTACGGTATTGTACCGTTTTGGTATGGTTTGGTACCTTTTGGATATACTCGTACAATATTGAACCGTTTTGGTGTGGTTTGGTACCGTTTGGATGTACTCGTACGGTATTGCACCTTTTTGGAGTGGTTTGGTACCGTATGGATGTACTCGTACGGTATTGCACCGTTTTTATGTGGTTTGGAACAGTAACGAAGTACTCGTAACGTATTGTACCGTTTTGGTGGGGTTTGGTACCGTATGGATGTACTCGTACGGTATTGCACCATTGTGGTGTGGTTTGGTTCCGTATGGATATACTCGTACGGTATTGCACCGTTTTGGTGTGGTTTGGTATCGTATGGATGTACTCGTACGGTATTGTACCATTTTTGTGTGGTTTGGTACCGTAAGGATGTACTCGTCCGGTATTATACCGTTTTGGTGTGGTTTGGTACCGTATGGAATTACTCGTACGGTATTGCACCGTTTTGGTGTGGTTTGGTACCGTATGGATGTACTCGTACGGTTTTGAATCGTTTTGGTGTGGTTCGGTACCGTAGGGATGTACTCGTACGGTATTGCACCATTTTGGTGTGGTTTGGTATCGAATGGATGTACTCTTACGGTATTGCACCGTTTTGTTGTGGTTTGGTACCTTATGGATGTACTCGTACGGTATTGAACCATTTTGTTGTGGTTTGGTACCGTTTGGATGTACTCGTACGGTATTGCACCGTTTTGGTGTGGTTTGGTACCGTATGGATGTACTCGTACGGTATTGCACCGTTTTGATGTGGTTTGAAACAGTAACGAAGTACTCGTAACGTATTGTACCGTTTTGGTGGGGTTTGGTACCGTATGGATGTACTCGTACGGTATTGCACCGTTTTGGTGTGGTTTGGTATCGAATGTATGTATTCGTACGGTATTGCACCGTTTTGTTGTGGTTTGGTACCTTATGGATGTACTCGTACGGTATTGAACCGTTTTGGTGTGGTTTGGTACCGTATGGATGTACCCGTACGGTATTGGACCGTTTTGGTGAGGTTTGGTACCGTTTGGATGTACGCGTACGGTATTGCACTGTTTTGGTGTGGTTTGGTTCCGTATGGTTGTACTCGTACGGTATTGCACCGTTTTGGTGTGGTTTGGTTCCGTATGGATATACTCGTACGGTATTGCACCGTTTTGGTGTCGTTTGGTACCGTATGGATGTACTCGTACGGTATTGAACCGTTTTGGTGTGGTTTGGTATCGAATGGTTGTACTCGAATGGTATTGCACCGTTTTGGTGTGGTTTGGTACCTTATGGATGTTCTCGTACGGTATTGAACCGTTTTGGCGTGGTTTGGTACCGTATGGATGTACTCGTACGGTATTGAACCGTTTTGGTGTGGTTTGGTACCGTTTGGATGTACTCGTACGGTATTGCACCGTTTTGGTGTGGTTTGGTACCGTATGGATGTACTCGTACGGTATTGCACCGTTTTGGTGTGGTTTGGAACAGTAACGAAGTACTCGTAACGTATTGTACCGTTTTGGTGGGGTTTGGTACCGTATGGATGTACTCGTACGGTATTGCACCATTTTGGCGTGGTTTGGTACCGTAAGGATGTACTCGTACGGTATTATACCGTTTTGGTGTGGTTTGGTACCGTATGGATGTACTCGTACGGTATTGCACCGTTTCTGTCTGGTTCGGTACGGTATAGATGTAATCGTACGGTGTTGCACCGTTTTGGTGTGGTTCGGTACCGTATGGATGTACTCGTACGGTATTGCACCGTTTTGGTGTGGTTTGGTACCGTTTGGATTTACTCGTACGGTATTGCACCGTTTTGGTGTGGTTTGGAACAGTAACGAAGTACACGTAAGGTATTGTACCGTTTTGGTGGGGTTTGGTACCGTATGGATGTACTCGTACGGCATTATACCGTTTTGGTGTGGTTTGGTACCGTAAGGATGTACTCGTCTGGTATTATACCGTTTTGGTGTGGTTTGGTACCGTATGGAATTACTCGTACGGTATTGCACCGTTTTGGTGTGGTTTGGTACCGTATGGATGTACTCGTATGGTATTGAATCGTTTTGATGTGGTTTGGTACTGTATGGATGTACTCGTACGGTATTGCACCGTTTTGGTGTGGTTTGGTATCGAATAGATGTACTCGTACGGTATTGCACCGTTTTGTTGTGGTTTGGTTCCGTATGGATGTACTCGTACGGTATTGCATAGTTTTGGTGTGGTTTGGTTCCGTATGGATGTACTCGTACGGTATTGCATCATTTTGGTGTGGTTTGGTACCGTATGGATGTACTCGTACGGTATTGCACCGTTTTGGTGTGGTTTGGAACAGTAACGAAGTACTCGTAACGTATTGTACCGTTTTGGTGGGGTTTGGTACCGTATGGATGTACTCGTACGGTATTGCACAATTTTGGTGTGGTTTGGTACCGTAAGGATGTACTCGTACGGTATTATACCGTTTTGGTGTGGTTTGGTACCGTATGGAATTACTCGTATGGTATTGCACTGTTTTGGTGTGGTTTGGTACCGTATGGATGTACTCGTACGTTATTGCACCGTTTTGGTGTGGTTTGGTACCGTATGGATGTACTCGTACGGTATTGCACCGTATTGGTGTGGTTTGGTATCGAATGGATGTACTCGTACGGTATTGCACCGTTTTGTTGTGGTTTGGTACCGAATGGATGTACTCGTACGGTATTGAACCGTTTTGGTGTGGTTTGGTACCGTATGGATGTACTCGTACGGTATTGAACCGTTTTGGTGTGGTTTGGTACCGTTTGGATGTACTCGTACGGTATTGCACCGTTTTGGTGTGGTTTGGTATCAAATGGATGTACTCGTACGGTATTGCACCGTTTTGTTGTGGTTTGGTACCGTATGGATGTACTCGTACGGTATTGTACCGTTTTGGTGTGGTTTCGTACCGTTTGGATGTACTCGTACGATATTGCACCTTTTTGGTGTGGTTTGGTACCGTATGGATGTACTCGTACGGTATTGCACAGTTTTGGTGTGGTTTGGTTCCGTATGGATGTACTCGTATGGTATTGCATCATTTTGGTGTGGTTTGGTACCGTATGGATGTACTCGTACGGTATTGCACCGTTTAGGTGTTGTTTGGTACCGTATGGATGTAATCGTACGGTATTGCACCGTTTTGGTGTGGTTTGGTATCGAATAGATGTACTCGTACGGTATTGCACCGTTTTGTTGTGGTTTGGTTCCGTATGGATGTACTCGTACGGTATTGCACCGTTTTTGTGTGGTTTGGTATCGAATGGATGTACTCTTACGGTATTGAACCGTTTTGGTGTGGTTTGGTACCGTATAGATGTACTCGTACGGTATTGTACCGTTTTGGTATGGTTTGGTTCCTTTTGGATGTACTCGTACGGTATTGAACCGTTTTGGTGTGGTTTGGTACCGTTTGGATGTACTCGTACGGTATTGCACCTTTTTGGTGTGGTTTGGTACCGAATGGATGTACTCGTACGGTATTGCACCGTTTTGATGTGGTTTGGAACAGTAACGAAGTACTCGTAACGTATTGTACCATTTTGGTGGGGTTTGGTACCGTATGGATGTACTCGTACGGTATTGCACCATTTTGGTGTGGTTTGGTACCGTAAGGATGTACTCGTACGGTATTATACCGTTTCGGTGTGGTTTGGTACCGTATGGATGTACTCGTGCGGTATTGCACCGTTTCGGTGTGGTTCGGCACCGTATGGATGTAATCGTATGGTGTTGCACCGTTTTGGTGTGGTTCGGTACCGTATGGATGTACTCGTACGGTATTGCACCGTTTTGGTGTGGTTTGGTACCGTTTGGATTTACTCGTACGGTATTGCACCGTTTTGGTGTGGTTTGGAACAGTAACGAAGTACTCGTAAGGTATTGTACCATTTTGGTGGGGTTTGGTACCGTATGGATGTACTCGTACGGTATTGCACTATTTTTGTGTGGTTTGGTACCGTAAGGATGTACTTGTCCGGTATTATACCGTTTTGGTGTGGTTTGGTACCGTATGGAATTACTCGTACGGTATTGCACCGTTTTGGTGTGGTTTGGTACCGTATGGATGTACTCGTACGGTATTGAATCGTTTTGGTGTGGTTAGGTACCGTATGGATGTACTCTTACGGTATTGCACCGTTTTTGTGTGGTTTGGTATCGAATGGATGTACTCTTACGGTATTGAACCGTTTTGGTGTGGTTTGGTACCGTATGGATGTACTCGTACAGTATTGTACCATTTTGGTATGGTTTGGTACCTTTTGGATGTACTCGTACGGTATTGAACCGTTTTGGTGTGGTTTGGTACCCTTTGGATGTACTCGTACGGTATTGCACCTTTTTGGTGTGGTTTGGTACCGTATGGATGTCCTCGTACGGTATTGCACCATTTTGATGTGGTTTGGAACAGTAACGAAGTACTCGTAAGGTATTGTACCGTTTTGGTGGGGTTTGGTACTGTATGGATGTACTCGTACGGTATTGCACCATTTTGGTGTGGTTTGGTACCGTAAGGATGTACTCGTACGGTATTATACCGTTTTGGTGTGGTTTGGTACCATATGGAATTACTCGTACGGTATTGCACCGTTTTGGTGTGGTTTGGTACCGTATGGATGTACTCGTACGGTATTGAATCGTTTTGGTGTGGTTTGGTACCGTATGGTTGTACTCGTACGGTATTGCACCGTTTTTGTGTGGTTTGGTATCGAATGGATGTACTCTTACGGTATTGAACCGTTTTGGTGTGGTTTGGTACCGTATGGATGTACTCGTACGGTATTGCACCGTTTCGGTGTGGTTCGGTACCGTATGGATGTAATCGTACGGTGTTGCACCGTTTTGGTGTGGTTCGGTACCGTATGGATGTACTCGTACGGTATTGCACCGTTTTGGTGTGGTTTGGTACCGTTTGGATTTACTCGTACGGTATTCCACCGTTTTGGTGTGGTTTGGAACAGTAACGAAGTAGTCGTAAGGTATTGTACCGTTTTGGTGGGGTTTGGTACCGTATGGATGTACTCGTACGGTATTGCACCATTTTTGTGTGGTTTGGTACCGTAAGGATGTACTCGTCCGGTATTATACCGTTTTGGTGTGGTTTGGTACCGTATGGAATTACTCGTACGGTATTGCACCGTTTTGGTGTGGTTTGGTACCGTATGGATGTACTCGTACGGTATTGAATCGTTTTGGTGTGGTTTGTTACCATATGGATGTACTCATACGGTATTGCACCGTGTTGGTGTGGTTTGGTATCGAATGGATGTACTTGTACGGTATTGCACCGTTTTGTTGTGGTTTGGAACCGTATGGATGTACTCGTACGGTATTGTACCGTTTTGGTGTGGTTTGGTACCGTTTGGATGTACTCGTACGATATTGGACCTTTTTGGTGTGGTTTGGTACCGTTTGGATGTACTCGTACGCTATTGCACTATTTTGGTGTGGTTCGGTACCGTAAGGATGTACTCGTACGGTATTGCATCATTTTGGTGTCGTTTGGTACCGTATGCATGTATTCGTACGGTATTGCACCGTTTTGGTGTGGTTTGGAACAGTAACGAAGTACTCGAAAGGTATTGTACCGTTTTGGTGGGGTTTGGTACCGTATGGATGTCCTCGTACGGTATTGCACCATTTTGGTGTTGTTTGGTACCGTAAGGATGTACTCGTACGGTATTATACCGTTTTGGTGTGGTTTGGTACCGTATGGAATTACTCGTACGGTATTGCACCGTTTTTGTGTGGTTTGGTACCGTATGGATGTACTCGTACGGTATTGCACCATTTTGGTGTGGTTTGGTACCGTATGGATGTACTCGTACGGTATTGCACCATTTTTGTGTTGTTTGGTACCGTATGGAATTACTCGTACGGTATTGCACCGTTTTGGTGTGGTTTGGTACCGTATGGATATACTCGTACGGTATTGCACCGTTTTGGTGTGGTTATACTCGTACGGTATTGCACCGTTTTGGTGTGGTTTGGTACCGTATGGATGTACTCGTACTGTATTGCACCGTTTTGGTGTGGTTTGGTATCCAATGGTTGTACTCGAATGGTATTGCACCGTTTTGGTGTGGTTTGGTACCTTATGGATGTTCTCGTACGGTATTGAACCGTTTTGGCGTGGTTTGGTACCGTATGGATGTACTCGTACGGTATTGAACCGTGTTGGTGTGGTTTGGTACCGTATGGATGTACTCTTACGGTATTGAACCATTTTGGTGTGGTTTGGTACCGTATGGATGTACTCGTACGGTATTGAACCGTTTTGGTGTGGTTTGGTACCGTTTGGATGTACTCGTACGGTATTGCATCGTTTTGGTGTGGTTTGGTACCGTATCGATGTACTCGTACGGTATTGCACCGTTTTGGTGTGGTTTGGTACCGTATGGATGTACTCGTACGGTATTGCACCGTTTTGGTGTGGTTTGGTATCGAATGGATGTACTCGTACGGTATTGCACCGTTTTGTTGTGGTTTGGTACCTTATGGATGCACTCGTACGGTATTGAACCGTTTTGGTGTGGTTTGGTACCGTAAGGATGTACTCGTCCGGTATTATACCGTTTTGGTGTGGTTTGGTACCGTATGGAATTACTCGTATGGTATTGCACCGTTTTGGTGTGGTTTGGTACCGTTTGGATTTTCTCGTACGGTATTGCACCGTTTTGGTGTGGTTTGGAACAGTAACGAAGTACTCGTAAGGTATTGTACCGTTTTGGTGGGGTTTGGTACCGTATGGATGTACTCGTACGGTATTGCACCATTTTGGTGTGGTTTGGTACCGTAAGGATGTACTCGTACGGTATTATACCGTTTTGGTGTGGTTTGGTACCGTATGGAATTACTCGTATGGTATTGCACCGTTTCTGTGTGGTTTGGTACCGTATGGATGTACTCGTACGGTATTGCACCATTTTGGTGTGGTTTGGTACCGTATGGATGTACTCGTACGGTATTGCACCATTTTGGTGTTGTTTGGTACCGTATGGAATTACTCGTACGGTATTGCACCGTTTTGGTGTGGTTTGGTACCGTATGGATATACTCGTACGGTATTGCACCGTTTTGGTGTGGTTTGGTACCGTATGGATGTACTCGTACTGTATTGCACCGTTTTGGTGTGGTTTGGTATCCAATGGTTGTACTCGAATGGTATTGCACCGTTTTGGTGTGGTTTGGTACCTTATGGATGTTCTCGTACGGTATTGAACCGTTTTGGCGTGGTTTGGTACCGTATGGATGTACTCGTACGGTATTGAACCGTGTTGGTGTGGTTTGGTACCGTATGGATGTACTCGTACGGTATTGAACCGTTTTGGTGTGGTTTGGTACCGTATGGATGTACTCGTACGGTATTGAACCGTTTTGGTGTGGTTTGGTACCGTTTGGATGTAGTCGTACGGTATTGCATCGTTTTGGTGTGGTTTGGTACCGTATCGATGTACTCGTACGGTATTGCACCGTTTTGGTGTGGTTTGGTATCGTATGGATGTACTCGTACGGTATTGCACCGTTTTGGTGTGGTTTGGTATCGAATGGATGTACTCGTACGGTATTGCACCGTTTTGTTGTGGTTTGGTACCTTATGGATGCACTCGTACGGTATTGAACCGTTTTGGTGTGGTTTGGTACCGTAAGGATGTACTCGTCCGGTATTATACCGTTTTGGTGTGGTTTGGTACCGTATGGAATTACTCGTATGGTATTGCACCGTTTTGGTGTGGTTTGGTACCGTTTGGATTTTCTCGTACGGTATTGCACCGTTTTGGTGTGGTTTGGAACAGTAACGAAGTACTCGTAAGGTATTGTACCGTTTTGGTGGGGTTTGGTACCGTATGGATGTACTCGTACGGTATTGCACCATTTTTGTGTGGTTTGGTACCGTAAGGATGTACTCGTCCGGTATTATACCGTTTTGGTGTGGTTTGGTACCGTATGGAATTACTCGTACGGTATTGCACCGTTTTGGTGTGGTTTGGTACCGTATGGATGTACTCGTACGGTATTGAATCGTTTTGGTGTGGTTTGGTACCGTATGGATGTACTCGAACGGTATTGCACCGTTTTGGTGTTGTTTGGTATCGAATCGATGTACTCTTACGGTATTGCGCCGTTTTGGTGTGGTTTGGTACCTTATGGATGTACTCGTACGGTATTGAACCGTTTTGGTGTGGTTTGGTACCTTTTGGATGTACTCGTACGGTATTGCACCGTTTTGGTGTGGTTTGGTACCGTATGGATGTACTCGTACGGTATTATACCGTTTTGGTGTGGTTTGGTACCGTATGGATCTACTCGTACGGTATTGCACCGTTTTGGTGTGGTTTGGTACCGTAAGGATGTACTCGTACGGTATTATACCGTTTTGGAGTGGTTTGGTACCGTATGGATCTACTCGTACGGTATTGCACCGTTTTGGTGTGGTTTGGTACCGTATGGATGTACTCGTACGGTATTGCACCATTTTGGTGTGGTTTGGTATCGAATGGATGTACTCGTACGGTATTGCACCGTTATGGTGTGGTTTGGTATCTTATGGATGTACTCGTACGGTATTGAACCGTTTTGGTGTGGTTTGGTACCGTATGGATGTACTCGTACGGTATTACACCGTTTTGGTGTGGTTTGGTATCGAATGGATGTACTCGTACGGTATTGCACCGTTTTGTTGTGGTTTGGAACCGTATGGAATTACTCGTACGGTATTGAACCGTTTTGGTGTGGTTTGGTACCGTATGGATGTACTCGTACGGTATTGCACCGTTTTGGTGTGGTTTGGTATCGAATGGATGTACTCGTACGGTATTGCACCGTTTTGTTGTGGTTTGGAACCGTATGGAATTACTCGTACGGTATTGCACCGTTTTCATGTGGTTTGGTACCGTATGGAATTACTCGTACGGTATTGCACCGTTTTGGTGTGGTTTGATACCGTATGGATGTACTCGTACGGTATTGAATCGTTTTGGTGTGGTTTGGTACCATATGGATGTACTCGTACGGTATTGCACCGTTTTGGTGTGGTTTGGTATCGAATGGATGTACTCGTACGGTATTGCACCGTTTTGTTGTGGTTTGGAACCGTATGGATGTACTCGTACGGTATTGTACCGTTTTGGTGTGGTTTGGTACCGTTTGGATGTACTCGTACGATATTGGACCTTTTTGGTGTGGTTTGGTACCGTTTGGATGTACTCATACGGTATTGCACTATTTTGGTGTGGTTCGGTACCGTAAGGATGTACTCGTACGGTATTGCATCATTTTGGTGTGGTTTGGTACCGTATGGATGTACTCGTACGGTATTGCACCGTTTTGGTGTGGTTTGGAACAGTAACGAAATACTCGTAAGGTATTGTACCGTTTTGGTGGGGTTTGGTACCGTATGGATGTACTCGTACGGTATTGCACCATTTTGGTGTGGTTTGGTACCGTAAGGATGTACTCGTATGGTATTATACCGTTTTAATGTGGTTTGGTACCGTATGGAATTACTCGTATGGTATTGCACCGTTTTTGTGTGGTTTTGTACCGTATGGATGTACTCGTACGGTATTGCACCGTTTTGGTGTGGTTTGGTACCGTATGGATGTACTCGTAAGGTATTGCACCATTTTGGTGTGGTTTGGTACCGTATGGAATTACTCGTACGGTATTGCACCGTTTTGGTGTGGTTTGGTACCGTTTGGATTTACTCGTACGGTATTGCACCGTTTTGGTGTGGTTTGGAACAGTAACGAAGTACTCGTAAGGTATTGTACCGTTTTGGTGGGGTTTGGTACCGTATGGATGTACCCGTACGGTATTGCACCGTTTTTGTGTGGTTTGGTATCGAATGGATGTACTCTTACGGTATTGAACCGTTTTGGTGTGGTTTGGTACCGTATGGATGTACTCGTACGGTATTGTACCATTTTGGTATGGTTTGGTACCTTTTGGATGTACTCGTACGGTATTGAACCGTTTTGGTGTGGTTTGGTACCGTTTGGATGTACTCGTACGGTATTGCACCTTTTTGGTGTGGTTTGGTACCGTATGGATGTCCTCGTACGGTATTGGGTTTTGTACCGTATGGATGCACTCGTACGGTGTTGTACCGTTTTGGTGTGGTTTGGTACCGTATGGATGTACTCGTACGGTATTGCACCGTTTTGGTGTGGTTTTGTACCGTATGGATGTACTCGTACAGTAATTTACCGTTTTTGTGTTGTTTTGTACCGTCCGTATTTTACCATTTTGGTGTGGTTTAGTACCGTATGGATGTACTCGCATGGTATTGTACCGTTTTGGTGTGGTTTGGTACCGTATAGAGGTTCCTGTACGGTATTGTACCATTTTGGTGTGGTTTGGTGCCGTATAGTTGTTCTCGTACGGTATTGTACCGTTTTAGTGAGGTTTGCTACCGTATAGAGGTACTCGTACGGAATTGTACCGTTTTAGTGTGGTTTGGTACCGTATGGATGTAAACATATGGTATTGTACCATTTTTGTGTGGCTTGGTACCGTATACAGGTTCTCTTACGGTATTGTACTGTTTTTGTGTGGTTTGGTACCGTATGGAGGTACTCGTACTGTATTGTACCATTTTGGTGTGGTTTGGTACCGTATGGATGTAAACATATGGTATTGTACCATTTTGTTGGGGTTTGGTGCCGTGTAGAGGTTCTCGTGCGGTATTGTACCGTTTTGGTTTGGTTTGGTACCGTATGGAGGTACTCGTACGGTATTGTACCGTTTTCGTGTGGTTTTGTACAGTATGGATGAACTCGTACGCTATTGTACTGTTTTGGTGTGGTTTTCAACTGTATGGAGGTACTCGTACGGTACTGTACCGTTTTGCTGTGGTTTAGTACCGTATGGATATACTCGTATGGTATTGTACCATTTTGGTGTGGTTTGGTAACGTATAAAGCTTATCGTACGTTATTGTATCATTTTGTTGTGGTTTGGTACCGTATGGATGTACTCGTATGGTATTGCACCTTTTTGGTGTGGTTTGGTACCATATAGAGGTTTTCGTACGGTATTGTACTGTTTTAGTATGGTTTGGTACCGTATGGAGGTCCTCGTATGGTATTGTATCGTTTTGGTGTCATTTGGTACCGTATGGCTGTACTTGTATGGTGTTGTACCGTTTTGGTGTGGTTTTGTACCGTATGATGGTACTCCTATGGTATTGTACCGTTTTAGTGTGATTTGGTACCGTATGGATGTAAACATATGGTATTGTACCATTTTGGTGTGGTTTGGTGCCGTGTAGAGGTTCTCGAGCGGTATTGTACCGTTTTGTTTTGGTTTGGTACCGTATGGAGGTACTCGTACGGTATTGTACCGTTTTGGTGTGGTTTTGTACAGTATGGATGTACTCGTACGCTACTGTACTCTTTTGGTGTGGTTTTGTACTGTATGGAGGTACTCGTACGGTACTGTACCGTTTTGGTGTTGTTTGGTACCGTATGGACATACTTGTATGGTATTGTACCATTTTGGTGTGATTTGGTACCGCATAAAGGTTCTCGTACGGTATTGTACCATTTTGGTGTGGTTTGGTACCGTATGGATGTACTCGTATGGTATTGTACCTTTTTGGTGTTATTTGGTACCGTATAGAGGTTCTCGTAAGGTATTGTACCTTTTTGGTGTGGTTTTTCACTGTATGAGTACTCGTACGATATTCAACCGTTTTGGTGTGGTTTGGTACCGTATGGAGGTACTCACACGGTATTGTACCGTTTTGGTGTGGTTTTGTACCGTATGGATGTACTCGTATGGTGTTGTACCGTTTTGGTGTGGTTTGGTACCTTATAGAGGTTCTTGTACGGTATTGTACCGTGTTGGTGTTGTTTTGTACTGTATGGATGTACTCGTACAATATTGTACCATTTTGGTATGGTTTTGTACCGTATGGTGGTACTCCTATGCTATCGTTTTGGTGTGGTTTGGTACCGTATGGATGTACTCGTATGGTATTGTACCGTTTTGGTGTGGTTTGGTACCGTATAGAGGTTCTCGTATGGTATTGTACCGTTTTGGTGTGGTTTTCTATCGTATGCATATACTCTTACGCTAGTGTACCATTTTGGTGTGGTTTTATACTGTATGGAGGTACTTGTACGGTACTGTACTGTTTTGGTGTGCTTTGATACCGTATGGATATACTCGTATGGTATTTTACCATTTTTGTGTGGTTTGATACCGAATAAAGGTTCTCGTACGGTATTGTACCATTTTGGTGTGGTTTGGTACCGTATGGACGTACTCGTATGGTATTGTACCGTTTTGGTGTGGTTTGGTACCGTATGGATGTTCTCGTACGGTATTGTTCCATTTTGGTGTGGTTTTGTCCTGTATGGACGTACTCGTAAGGTATTGTACCGTTTGGGTGTAGTTTGGTTCCGTATGGAGGTTCTCGTACGGTATTGTACTGTTTTGGTGTGGTTTTGTACGTTATGGATGTACTCGTACATTAATTTACCGTTTTTGTGTTGTTTTGTACCGTCCGTATTGTACCATTGTTGTGTGGTTTGGTACCGTATGGATGTACTCGCATGGTATTGTACCGTTTTGGTGTGGTTTGGTACCGTATAGAGGTTCTGGTACGGTATTGTACCGTTTTAGTGTGGTTTGGTACCGTATAGAGGTACTCGTACGGTATTTTACCGTTTTGGTGTGGTTGTGTACCGTATGGATGTAAACATATGGTATTGTACCATTTTTGTGTGGCTTGGTACCGTATAGAGGTTCTCGTACAGTATTGTATAGTTTTTGTGTGGTTTGGTACCGTATGGAGGTACTCGTACTGTATTGTACCATTTTGGTGTTGTTTGGTACCGTATGGATGTAAACATATGGTATTGTATCATTTTGTTGGGGTTTGGTGCCGTGTAGAGGTTCTCGTGCGGTATTGTACCGTTTTGGTTTGGTTTGTTACCGTATGGAGGTACTCGAACGGTATTTTTACAGTTTTGGTGTGGTTTTGTACAGTATGGATGTACTCGTACGCTATTGAACTATTTTGGTGTGGTTTTCAACTGTATGGAGGTACTCGTACGGTACTGTACCGTTTTTTGCGGTTTAGTACCGTATGGATATACTCGTTTGGTATTGTACCATTTTGGTGTGGTCTGGTACCGTATAAAGGTTCTCGTATGGTATTGTACCATTTTGGTGTGGTTTGGTACCGTATGGATGTACTCCTATGGTATTGTAACTTTTTGGTGTCGTTTGGTACCGTATAGAGGTTCTTGTACGGTATTGTACCTTTGTGGTGTGGTTTTGTACAGTATGAGTACTCGTACGATATTCAACCGTTTTGGTGTGGTTTTGTACCGTATGGAGGTACTCGTACGGTATTTTACCGTTTTGGTGTGGTTTGGTACCGTATGGATCTACTCGTATGGTATTGTACCGTTTGGGTGTGGTTTGGTACCATATAGAGGTTTTCGTACGGTATTGTACTGTTTTAGTATGGTTTGGTACCGTATGGAGGTTCTTGTATGGTATTGTATCGTTTTGGTGTGGTTTTGTACCGTATGGATGTACTCGTACACTATTTTACCGTTTGGGTGGGGTTTTGTACCGGATGGAGGTACTCGTACTGTATTGTACCATTTTGGTGTCATTTGGTACCGTATGGATGTACTCGCATGGTATTGTACCGTTTTGGTGCGGTTTGGTACCGTATGGCTGTACTTGTATGGTATTGTACCGTTTTGGTGTGGTTTGGTACCCTATAGAGGTTCTCGTAAGGTATTGTACCGTTTTGGTGTTGTTTTGTTCCGTATGGATGTACTCGTACAATATTGTACCCTTTTGGTGTGGTTTTTTACCGTATGATGGTACACCTACGGTATTGTACCGTTTTAGGGTGATTTGGTACCGTATGGATGTAAACATACGGTATTGTACCATTTTGGTGTGGTTTGGTGCCGTGTAGAGGTTCTCGTACGTATTGTACCGTTTTGGTGTGGTTTGGTACCGTATGGATGTACTCGGAAAGTATTGTACCGTTTTGGTGTGGTTTTGTACCGTCTGGATGTACTCTTACGCTAGTGTACCGTTTTGGTATGGTTTGATACTGTATGGAGGTACTCGTACGGTACTGTACCATTATGGTGTGGTTTGGTACAGTATGCATGTTCTCGTACGGTATTGTTCCATTTTGGTGAGGTTTGGTACTGTATGGACGTACTCGAAAGGTTTTGTACCATTTGGGTGTCGTTTGGTACCGTATCGAGGTTTTCGTACGGTATTGTACTGTTTTGGTGTAGTTTTGTTCCGTATGGATGTACTCGTACATTAATTTACCGTTTTTGTGTTGTTTTGTACCGTCTGTATTGTACCATTTTTGTGTGGTTTGGTACCGTATGGATGTACTCGCATGGTATTGTACCGTTTTGGTGTGGTTTGGTACCGTAAGGATGTACTCGTGCGGTATTGTACCGTTTTGGTTTGGTTTTGGTACCGTATGGAGGTACTCGTACGGTATTGTACCGTTTTGTTGTGGTTTTGTACAGTATGGATGTACTCGTACGCTATTGTACTGTTTTGGTTTGGTTTTCAACTGTATGGAGGTACTTGTACGGTACTGTACCGTTTTGGTGTGGTTTGGTACCGTACGGATATACTCGTATGGTATTGTACCATTTTGGTGTAGTTTGGTACCGTATAAAGGTTCTCGTACGGTATTGTACCATTTTGGTGTGGTTTGGTACCGTATGGATGTACTCGTATGGTATTGTACCTTTTTGGTGTGGTTTGGTACCGTATAGAGGTTCTCGTACGGTATTGTACCTTTTTGGTGTGGTTTTGTACTGTATGAGTACTCGTACGATATTCAACCGTGTTGGTGTGGTTTTGTACCGTATGGAGGTACTCGTACGGTATTGTACCGTTTTGGTGTGGTTTTGGTACCGTATGGATGTACTCATATGGTATTGTACCGTTTGGGTGTGGTTTGGTACCATATGGAGGTTTTCGTACGGTATTGTACCGTTTTAGTATGGTTTGGTACCGTATGGAGGTTCTCGTATGCTATTGTATCGTTTTGGTGTGGTTTTGTACCGTATGGATGTACTCGTACACTATTTTATCGTTTGGGTGCGGTTTTGTACCGGATGGAGGTACTCGTACTGTATTGTACCATTTTGGTGTCATTTGGTACCGTATGGATGTACTCGCATGGTATTGTACCGTTTTGGTGCGGTTTGGTACCGTATGGCTGTACTTGTATGATATTGAACCGTTTTGGTGTGGTTTGGTACCATATAGAGGTTCTCGTACGGTATTCTACCATTTTGGTGTTGTTTTGTACCGTATGGATGTACTCGTACAATATTGTACCCTTTTGGTGTGGTTATGTACCGTATGATGGTACTCCTACGGTATTGTACCGTTTTAGTGTGATTTGGTATCGTATGGATGTAAACATATGGTATTGTACTATTTTGGTGTGGTTTGGTGCCGTGTAGAGGTTGTCGTACGTATTGTACCGTTTTCGTGTGGTTTGGTACCGTATGGAGGTACTCGTACGGTATTGTTCCATTTTGGTGTGGTTTTGTACCGTATGGATGTACTCTTACGCTAGTGTAGCGTTTTGGTGTGGTTTTATATTGTATGGAGGTACTCGTACAGTATTGTACCGTTTTGGTGTGGTTTGGTACCGTATGGATATACTCGTACGGTATTGTACCATTTTCGTGTGGTTTGGTACCGTATAAATGTTCTCGTACGGTATTGTACCATTTTTGTGTGGTTTGGTACCGTATGGATGTACTCGTATGGTATTGTACCGTTTTGGTGTGGTTTGGTACCGTATAGAGGTTCTCGTACGGTATTGTACCTTTTTGGTGTGATTTTGTATTGTATGAGTACTCCTACGATATTCTACCGTTTTGGTGTGGGTTTGTACCATATGGAGGTACTCGTATAGTATTGTACCATTTTGGTGTTGTTTGGTACCGTATGGATGCACTCGTTTGGTATTGTACTGTTTGTGTGTGGTTTGGTACCATATAGAGGTTTTCGTATGGAATTGTACCGTTTTAGTGTGGTTTGGTACCGTATGGAGGTTCTCATACGGTATTGTACCGTTTTGGTATGGTTTTGTACCGTATGGATGTACTAGACGATATTGTACCGTGAACGTGCCGATTTGACCGGTATAAACCAAATTCAAACCCATGAGCGTCTCCGGGAGAACTATAGGCACCACATTCCTCCGAGTTCCCATCTAAGTAGCAACGCTCACTAGCAAGGGACTAACTTGTCCATTTGGGGACACCAGCAGATAGGCGGCCAGGACATAGATTGCCAAGGCAAACCGACGTCGGGCCTGCACTGCAATGTTCTCCGTATTACCTTCCAAGCCGTACCATTCCATTAGTCTCATGACATTGAGCTAGCCACCATTTAGCAAGCTCTCTGCTGCCCCTCGGGAAATGTTAAGGAAGGACTTCAGTAGCTTAGACATGCTCTGACGATACTGCGGCACGATGATTATGCTAGAGGCGAAACCTTGGAGGTATGCTTGGAACTCCTCCATTATCGAACACTTCTCGTTATCTCAGAATCTGAACACGTGGACATCGGGATATCCCAGAACCGTAAAGCTGCCTTCAAGATTTTGGGGTGAAGCCTCATGTTTTGAAGGAAACGAAAAGCAGCCAGGCCGTGGGACCGAAAAGATAACCAGTCTCCTACAACAAATGTTTCTAGCCATGGACCGATCAAGATTGGCAAATGGTTCACCATTATGGATGCTGTGAAGGCTTTGGTTATTGGAGGTGTAGTTTACTTTTGCAGTGAACATCTCCATTTTATAGCCAAAAGATATGAAAATATCCTTCCAAGGTGAAATATCAAGGCAAAGGTGGCACACTCCCTTCAATGCAAGGTTGCACCTGTGCTCTGTCTAGAAAGTTGTGCAGGACGACTACGGGTGATGACGAGGCCTTTGGCCCATTAGTTTTAAGTATGGTCAAAAGTGGCAACTGCAGTAGGACTACATCTACATGCGTCGATATAGGATCCGCGCGCGCATATTATGTTACACGCGCATTGGTTTATAGACCACGCACACTGATTTGATTTACACCAGCAAAAAAATAGCCTACTGCCTTGGGCTGTGATTTTTCACTTTTCGTCCTAGGCCTTATTTTGGACTTTTTAACACATCCACCAAGTCATCATGGTTACACACGACTGTGTCAAAGCGTTGGTTCCGCAGTTTTGAACCAAATGAAGGATTCAGACCCTCGAAGGGGATTTCAAGCTATGATTAGTATTTCATAGTATCGGAATTAGTTCTTTGAACTTTTTGGCAAGATTCTTCATGCTGTACATTCCGTTCTTTTATTGAACAAGCCAGGCATAAACGCTTTATAGTAGTTTAAAGAAAACATCAAAAAGCAAAGGGAAAATGCTTGAGAATGCCCAACGGCCCTCAAACTTATTCTAGAATATAATGAGATTATCAGAAACTCAGTAGTAACCCCCTGATCTTGCTTTAACTTCTTTGTGAAGCTAGTTTACATAACGGCTCTCCAGCCATGTTGTGAAATTCGAAAGGGGTCCCTCATGTACTCGATCACTCCAACTGCACCGGTAGTCGTGTAGTGTTCGAACGTTGAAGTTGGGAAGTTATAAGTTCTCAATCCCAGCCCGATGCAAGCCCTGGCTCATGCCAAGTTGACAGGGTATACGGCCCGGGATATAGAAAATAAAGCTCGCCAGGTCGGCGATTACCATTCTTTCAAAGCCCGCGGAATTCACTACCCTGTTTGGCAAATCTAACCAAGGGCACCTCTAGACGATGTCTTCTGACTGCATGTCATTCAGGGAAACGAACCATTCTTGTATTCCTTGTTCAGGATACAACATCTGTCTTTCAAACATGCGTCTTGGAAAGTGTTTCCAGCTCGCCTGTGGTGCTTTGAGCAAATCCTACCTTGTCTGAAAGCCATATAAATATGAGTGAAAAGACAAGTAAGGAACCAGATAAAGCCTGAGTAAAAAGACAAGTAAGGATCTAGAGAGAGCCTTGTCCGAGAGTCGAGGTAAAATGAGAAAGTGCAAAAACCAAAAAAAGGTGAGCTGAGAGATATCCATACCTAGAGGAAGAGTGGGCTACCGCTAAATGCATTCGATTGGCCTACGCGGAATAAATCCAAGCCCATAATGGTTTCTGCAAGGACTATGGGGATTATATTCTTTCGAGCCCCCATTTGGGAAGCAATGCTCACACGTTAAGGCTGATTTTTCCGTCCGCAGGAACCAGCATATAAGCAGCCAGTGCAAAAATTGAAAGCGCAAATTGTCAGTGAGACTGCTCGACATAATTTTCCAAGACTTCGTCCCGGCCGTACAACTCGATCAGTCGTGCAACATCAAGTTCGCCGTCATGAACTATAGTTTATGTCAGCTCTTCAGAAATGTTGAGTGTCATCCGCAAGAGATGATTCATACTCTCTTGAAGTGGGCGGACAACAAGTACATGAGAGTTGGCAAAACCTTTGAGATACGCTTGAAATTCCTCAACTGTCGGGCACAATTCATCGTTGTCGAACTGGAAGACATGCATGACTAGATCCCAGTATGAAAGAGCAGCCCTGAGGAGTTCAAGATGTGGCCTCACATGTCGAAGGTCTCGGATGGAGGCCAGACTTCGTGATCGGGAACTCGCCCAATCGATGGTTTCGAACCTCGCTAACCAAGGTTCAAGCAAGGTTGGTGTAGGGAGGTATTCCCGAATAGGCAGAAATAAGGCCTGAACACGCGGAACGTGGCACAACAGAGATAACCGCCGAGCAGGACGTTGGTCGGAGATTCAGGAAAGTTATACTAACTCTTGGTCCAGTAGACATGAGAAGTTATTGGACCAAGTAGTTTGTTCGGCAATAAAAGAGCCGAACAGGAGGAGAGCTCCTGAGTAGATATTGGTCTAAGTAGTTGATAAAAGGACTAGTTACATGTGAAGTAAAACTGGTCCAGGCAGTCTGTTCGGCGATGAGATAGCCGAACAAGGAAAGAAATCCAATCAAGTGCTGAAGCAGAGGGAATACTCTAGGAGGTTCCAGAACAATGATATTCTGTAAAGATATGGGATCCCGAGAATGTAGGATCCAGAAAAGATACCCAACGGGAATGGGATATTCGGCCAGTTATGGAAAAGAGTCCTAAAAGGACTAGGGTAGTGAACTGATAAGGGAACGAGAATCCAAGATATCCTCGGTTTCCTATACGAGATAGGAATCCTAAGGCAACAGGGATGCTTGGGCGGCAAGCATCTATGATTCTATAAATACGAGGTAAACCTAGAGGCAAAAGGTATGCAAAACATTGCATTCATACGATACTTCCTATTGATATTTAGGGTTTTCTGCTAAGTACGTGAGACTAACTTAGGCATCGGAGGGCCTTTGCCACGAGAGGCAAAGGTGCACTCACCCCTTGTCTGTTTTGTAGATTAGGGTTCCGACGAGAAGCTAGGCTTTCGGTCAAGAAGCACGTGAAGCTGTTATACCATCATATTGCTATTTACACAGGGCAGTTTTTGTTCACTTACAATTAGGACCGTCTATGGGAAACGAAAGAGTTCCCTTTGAAATACGACCATGGTGGCAGTAGATCCAGCAACACCACACGTCTCTAACTTCGCTGGTATATGAAAACTTTTGATATTCACCAAAACTTCTGATATCTGTGCTAATCCTTAGATGGTAACAAAGTGGTGGATTAGGATGTTCACCATCTATATATATGAATCTGAAAAACTAATGGATTAACCGCCATAAGACATCTATGAGCAATCATACTCGTCTTTTCCTTCATCAGTTCATCACTAGATAGTTAAACAAGTACTCTAGAGCTTGTATTAAATAACACAGTTCATACACATACAAAAAAAACCCATCAAACACATATATCCATTACTACATAGTCAAATAAAAAAATTTATCGAACAAAAGAAACATAAGAAGCAAGTCTCTGCTACTAAGAGTACCACAATTTCAACATATAAACTAGGCAACAAATTCTTATAGCAATTAGTTCTTTAGGAAGAAATATCATCCACCTCTTTAACTTCAAACTACGATATCACAGTTTCATAGTTTACTAAAAAGTTTGTTCGGGCAGCCAATTCTAGCTCCAAAACAGGACCCACATCGTCAACAACACAATTGTCGATCCTTTTATAAGTGTTCAATTTACTATAATTAGTTTCTTCCAAAGAAACGCCACTTGCCTTTTAACGTCCGATCACACGGCAAGCATTTTTATTGGTCAAGTTTACAGCAGAAGTACAATTAAAACACCCATACAACTATGACACTAATGCACTTAGCCGTAATTTCAATACACATAGGAAGCATTTTTAATAAAATGGGTATTTTAAACTCAACCCATGCACTTTCCGTGGTCCTAATTTCGACACACATCGGAAGCATTTTTATCATTTGCAGAACTACCCTTAGAATACCCGTTTAATGGCTCCTTGTAACCCAGTTTGCCTTAAAAATGAAAGAACTACATCAAGAACTATGAAAAATTATGCATTGTCCTCGTGTCTTTGACTCGATAATTAAAAGAATCTGACACTTAAGCAGTAAGCACATGACCGTTCTAGACACTTGTACCAGGGTCCACATAATATTATGTGACAGTACACTTTTTGCACTTTTCTGTGTCCTAATTTTGTTTGCCAAGTAGAATCATGATTTAGAGTGAAAAGCAGGACATACCCAATCTCCAACTACAACAATCACTAGTATTCTAGGCTAACGAAGAAGGCACTTAACCAGTACAGAATATCCGTCAATCAGTGCAAGAGTGAAGCTCCATGGGATAACTAAACCCATTACCGTCACCAAAAAGCTGCAAGTAGAACCGTTACGTGGATAAAATTAGGGAAATGTTTGCATTATTACAACACAGATTAGAAAAAGCCAAAATCAGGGCAACACACATTAGGATATCCTCAAATGGTTAACAGACAGGAAGCTGCAAATGTGAAGTGTTCCATTTTCTTCTCTTATATCTTTGTTTCTTTAAACCAATTCATGTAACCAGCCTCAATCGGTTGAGACTTAAGACTCGGTTTGATATCATTGTTTCTTGGCAGGTAAAATAAAAACACTGCACAGAAAAGAAGAAGAAGAAAATGAGAAACATATGGTAGAAATTGCAGTTCGATTGCTCGACAAAATGTCGCAATGAATAACTCTAGAAATTTCTGATTTGTAGGTTTGTAATTTTGTTTACCCATTACTCCAACGGCTTTATGTCCTCGTTATGAGAACTTAACACACTTAGCAACTTTCTCTAGACCCTTAACTAGCCAACACACTATCCCTATTACGATTGCAACATGGATAAAAAGAAAAAAAAAATAAAGATGGTTGCATTGATATCTCCAAATTCAACCAAAGTAAAGATGTAAGCAATCAACTGAAGAACATCTATTGATAATCGAACACACAGAGGCACAAATGATTTGAACAATCACATAAATCCTAGCCACGCACACTAACTAAATCTTTTATAAGCCTAGATTGGCATGCAAAATCGGGTATTATAAAGGGGAGAAAATAGAGTACCCATGTGATTTTTCTAGGGAATCATATGAAGAAAATATTAACAAACCAAAATGGCTTGAATACTGAGATTAAATGGAACAGCTACTCCCTTGTATACATCCTTATAGAGTTGTAGTACTATGTACTCACTCTCATACCTATTTGAAAGCTTACAGAGGTTTGGAAGATCCAGAAGTACTTTTTACCATTTCTTTTCCTTGCCTTTTTTTCCACCAGAAACCACCGCACAAACCATAGCCGACAAAGGCAGCAATCCTTGATACAAAACCCTAGATGGGAAATGAGAAAATTAGGGCCTGTAAATGGGGGATTTGCAAATCGAGTATAAGCATACATATATCCATACAAAGGAGGGGAGAGAGAGGATAATACCTGGTGGGGGAAACAACTACGAGAGATGCGCATCTAGAGGCGGGAGCATCGGGAGCCGTCGCAACTCGGTGGTGCTAGCGGTGGTGGAAGATGTCGCTGTGCTGGCAGTGCTGTTAGCTACCCATGGCAATTTTCGGTCGCCAGGGGTCGAAGATCTGATGGAACGAGAGAGAGAGAGAGAGAGAGAGGAGATGTACGCCTCCATCTCTGAAATTTTTTGTAAATAGCTGTGCGATTAGCTCACAGAGGAATGGGGCTCTTGTTTTTTTGGGGGGAACGCTATTATTGAGTTAATGAAACGCTATTGCAAATTGGGCGCGAGTGTTTCCTTCTTTTTCTCCTACCAAACGCTATAATTGTATCCCTATAATAGCATTTCTAAAAAAATGCTATCAACTAATGCTATTAAAACTCATATTTGTTGTAGTGAGTGTTGCAATTTTTCAAAGCTCTTGGATCTCATCATCTTCTTTGTCATAGCCATTTGGCTAGTATAGAGTTTGTTGCCATCTTATGGTGTAGGAGAAGCACTAGCTTGAGTACACAGAAGTTGAGATGTCTCAAAATACTTGTTTGCATATCACCACAATCACATGGTTGCTTGATGTGTAGTTTTGGCATTTGCATTGGCCTCTTGGCATGCACAGTTGATTTGTCTACATGAGCACCCCACTGTTTAGTCTTATCTAGACATTTCCATGGGCCTCTTTGGCCCGCGCATTTGATTCGCTTTCATGTCTTTGTGGTTGTTGTGGTTATTTGGTTTTGCATTGGTCTCTTGATCTAATACTTGATTTTTGTCTTCACTACTACATGTTGCTTGCATTATGAATGTGTTTGATTATCTGTTGGTGTGATGCCTTTTGGCTCTGAAGAGAAAAAAATAGGCAATATCTCTTGATACATTAGGTCTCTCAACCACTATGCCGCTTGACATTGCATCTCTCGATGTATTGGATCTCTCGACCACTATGCCTCTAGGCAATGCATCTCTTGATGTATTAGGTCTCTTGACCTAAACACCTCTCGGTGTTGTGTCCCTTGACGCCTAAGTCTCTTGACCTACATGCCTCATGGCCTTACATCTCTTGATATGTTGTGTCTCTAGACATGTTGCGCCTCCTGTCCCCTAAATGATATTGTGGTGTACTGTGTCTCTTGACGTATTTTACTTCTTGGCATCCTTTAATGTGGTATGACCTATTTTACTCTAAGCATTCTATTAACAAAATAATGTGCACATACCTCTTACACCGTTGTGTCTTGAATAATATAGCTTGCAGTGGTTGATGTCTTTGTTGCATGTCACTTGACATATGCTAATCACATGTCCAACGATTTGAAGCATGTAGTAGAATAAGTGTTACATTCTAAATTCCAAATAGAGTGCATTCCCTTGAATGAAACCTGGTGCTACACTCATAAGATTCACTAGTTGAATGCATTTTGCTATCAAATATACCCTATGTTTGCATTTGAAACAGGTTACAACCGACTCCTCAGGCTCTTGCCTTACGATTGACACCGGCTCTATGCCTCGGTTCCATCACGTTAAGCTCCAAGCTCCAACTCCTCAGACTCTTGCCTCATGACTATAATCGGCTATGCACCTCAGTTCTCTCACCTCTAGCTATTGGCCTTGTGCCCCCCATATCTCAAAGCCGACGTCCGATTGTCTTTAGTATATGGTTAGGATTCCACCCAATTACATCAATTCCTTCTAGCTCATTCGCAAGGATAGGTAATTCTACCGAGCTCCACTCAGTCAAAGTAAGAATGATCAAGAAAAGCAAACGACTCACCCACTGTGTATTGATCTACCCTAAAATTCTAAAGATGCTCTCTGCAAAATTTCTCCGGCAGCCCCGCGCTCCTTCAACTACTCTCCGCCAAAATCCTGGCCTAGCCTAGGTACGTCGCACTACGGCTCTTTAAGCCTGAAGGTATGTCTTCTTTCTTTAACCTTCTAAACTTTTTCTTTTTATTGCCCTCCGAACTACGATTGGTCTGAATACGTAGGCAGCCTCCCGGCCCGACCATAACAAAAACCTTTTTCAAAAAAAAAAACCCTTGGAATAGTGGTTGGACCAAATTGAGTTGCTTTTACAGCTTTGACTCTTACTTAAACATGTCTCGCGATCCGTCTAAGTTCAATCAAAGAGGGCATCTGTAGACACCCCAATTTGGCCTAACAATTATTTCAAGTCCCACCTTGGGGACCATCCTGATGATGAATGGATACAGTGATTGCTGATTGACTTCTCGTAAACCCATAGACATTTGGTGAATACTTTTAGCCACTTAGAGGACCCAATTCAGAGCCAAATAGCCTTTCAGACATAAATACAGCATCCTAGGAAAATACATCTATCAACCGTAAGATCCACTCTTCGGCCACCAGATCTATTCGTCAGCCACCAGATCCATTCCTCAGCCGCAAGATCCATTCTTGGCCCACCAGATCTATTCCTTAGCCACCAAATCCATTCCTCGGCCGCTAGATCCATTCCTCGACCGCCAGATCATCTTTTTCCAGAACTCTGGAGTGTTATGTCAGTTGTTTGATCAACGCAGCAAAACCCTAGCAGCCTTTTTCCGATTCTTCAAGGTTACGAAAAGAGATTTGACCAAAGATCTTCTAACCCTATACTACCTTGTTGATTCATGCCATTTGATTGCCCGGAGTGAGTCATCCCATGCCTATATAAAGAGGCCTCGAAATTAACATTCAATTCCTCCATCTCATAGCTCCAAGCTCTGTAGAAATTATCTCTCATATCCTCTCTACAAAAGCCCTAAACCTTTGTGAGCAGCCGCATCCCAAGCGATCAAACCCCGAAGTACAAACCCTAATCCTAGGGTTTCGAGAAGAAGATCAGTTAATCACCCTCAATCCTAAGCAATCAAGCACTGAGGGATCAAGGTGGTGAAGCCCAGGGGCCTATGGTTTGATTCATCTTTTGTTTTTATACTTTAATCGAATTATTTTAATTCCTGATTAACTCTTTGTTCTAGTGTGAGGAAGAACATCGGCTGGGGAATCAATCCTTCGGCCGATACATTGATCCAGTGGGATTCCTCGGCCGTGACATCAATTCACCGGCTGAGGGATCTATTTGCTGGGACATATTTGTTTTCTGCTTATTCTGATGCATGCTTTTAATTATCGTACTGGCTCACCTTATCAACTGTTAAAGGCTAAAAACCAGATTATGTGTTAGAATTAAATAAAGCAAATATACATTGTATGTCGAACGATTATGGGCCAGTCTAACGACTGGGCAAAGAGGGGTGCCTAACACCTTCCCCTTATTGTACTCTTGGCTCCCATACCCAGAATCTCTATCTATTTTTCCTAGTTTTAATAAACTAAGTGGCAACTTTATTTTGATGATAACCGTTATCGTGTGGCGATGTTCCTAGCCATGGGAATATCCACGATCTTGGTTTATGAAGTGGAACTAAACAAGCGTGATCAATCTGTATGGCGATACCCCGTTTGGGAGGTGTCTATAGGGAGCCTCCATTCTCCAAGCCAATTGGTGTCGTCGTCGTCGTCGTCCTTGTCATCAACTTCCTCCTCTCTTGGATCTCTCTTGTATCCAGGATCGTTGGCGGTGTCATCAGAGCCGCTGCTGTTGGACAAGCGCTCTTCATCCTCTTCCTCCTCTCCTTCTTCCTTTTCCTCCTCCTCAGAGGCCTCAGGCACTAAATGCTGCCTCTTCTTGTGAACCGGCTCCACTTCAGACGGCTTCACATGCTTTCTGATCTGGTACATTTTCTCCGCGCGTGCCTCTGCGTGTGCCAAACCCTCTTGGGCTTTTCTAAAGTCTATGGCTGTTGGTCCCCTAGAGCTCATCCATCTTTGAGAGCTGGTCGAAGTTGTAGAGGAGCCCGTCGGTGTTGTCTTCTTCGAAGGAGGCTGCACGCTCTTTCTTCTAGGAGCCACGCTGCTCTATGCCTACATTGTAAATTCATTTTTAACATTAATATACATTGTACATATTGTATATCACAAATGTTGAAAGCAGGTACAGTCTATCAATTATCGAAGCAAGGGCTATCAAGCATATTTTGTATCGGAAGCAGATGCATATTACAAGTATTGAAAGCAGAAATGAATGGTTTTCTAGAATGTGATACCTGAGACATCTGCACAACTAGTGGCTGAACCGGTGGTGGAATTGGAGCTGGGTAGTGCAACTCTGTAGGCAGGCCGCTCACCAATCGTGTTATCACTTTTCCCATGGCCAGCATAAGGTGAATGGCCTCATTGGCCCACTTAGTTGGTATCTACAAGTACAAATGGAGCATTATCAAACAGTTCAACAGTTAGTCAAGTTTATTGAAGAATTGAAGCTAAGTCTTACCAGGATAGTTATAGGTGCAGGCTCCGCCCTAGCATGTATAAAGCGAACCTCTGCTTCCTCTCCCTGGGCGTCAATCACCGCCAGCTTCCAGGACAGCTCAGGTGGCCCACCCTCCACTGGACCACTGAGGCCCCATCTGACACGGATCTCAACTCCTCTTTGCCTCTCCGTGGCTACCCTCCTCTCCTCAATAGCTCCTCGAGCCTGGCTCAGAACCTCTCTGTAAGCCCGAACTCCAAGCGGCCCTGCCAAGTACTCTCTTTGATAAGTAGCGTAGTCCCGCTCGGGTCGCAAGAAGCATGTCAGATCTATGGCCGGTCTTGTGAACTCCTCCAGCTCAGCCCGCATGTACTCACCTGTGTGTCAAGCATAGGGTGGGAGTGGCCCTGGCACCTGAAACTTAGACAAACCAAGTGACTGTCGTGTCACTCGATCGCCTAGGTACCACTGCCAACCAAAAGCCGACTCCAGCAGCACCCGGCTCACTTTAACGACTCTGTTCCTGGCCAAGTACTCTGGATCTAGCTCTTTTCCGCCCCAGGGATTCCAAGTGACCTACAATCAAGACAAGCAAACAGTGCAAATATTGATCAGCGACAACATTAAAGCATTCAAGGATACAAATTTATCAGTTGAGTTTTGTGCTATACCTATGAGGCCCGAAGCTCGTCCAAGTAAATTCGGAATCCATTGAGGTCCCCTCTCCCTTTCTTCTCTCCCATATTGTCCTTGCTCCAAACATGTGCGTGTGGGAGAATCCTCAAGTCTGGACACCTGGTCGCTGGACGGCACATATTCAGAACCTCGTAGGCCCAGAGTTGCATGGTTTTCAAACAAGCAAAGCATCAGTCTCAATTCATACAGTTGTACGGTAAAGCAAGCATATGCTTTCAAAAAGGGTGCAAATATGTCATGAATTGAACTTCAAAAGTTTAAAATCATACCTCCCACACTCTCCAATAGCCGGCTGCTGCTTGCTCAGTCCTTGGCGCATCTCCCAAAAAGGTGTAAACAGTACCAATCGCCACTCCGCCTTAGTCAAAGCACGAAGTTGTCCTCAGGTCCCTCAGCCCCGGCAAATACGACAAGTGCACCCTGCTACGCCTGTAACAACTCAAAGTTTTAATGAATAAAAATTTCGTTATATTGGAAAAAAAAATTTAATTAATTAGTATTGCTTTTAAAATTCCTTTTAAATTTCTATAATTCGTCATGATTAAATTTTAGTCCTTAAAATTTGTATTTCTTGACTAGAAATCCTACGTGGCAAGTAGAATTAGTTTTCAACCGATTAGTTGGAAGAACCGAACTACCAAATCACCTAGTTACAATCTCCTAACCATAGATGGACCTTTTTGACCATCTTTGAGCCTTGTTAACCCTCCAAACCCTAATTGAACCCTTGGACCTTAGAAGTAATCATATTATACTTCATGTCTAGTCATTTCAAACCTTATTCAACATTATTATCCTTCTACCTATTGGATAATAAATGTTAGGGAAATTTTTATCTCTTGGTTAATAGAACAAGACTTGCCAATGTGTATATATAGATTTGACAAGACAAGTCAAAACCAAATCCCATCACCTTACTTCCAAAAGAATTTAACTTAAATGCCACCCTTTGACTAATAGGCCTAAATCTAACTTACCCACCAAAGTCACTTTCCTAGATATATATATATATATATATATATATAGGGTACATATGTACCTTTTAGGCTATTTTAAGCATGTCTATATATGCATTTATGCACTTTCTAGGAAAATATTACCCAAGGGACAATATTCTTGTCCATGGAAGCATTACCACTCATCATCTCCCTTTCCATAGACCTAATAGATTATTTAGTACCTTAATGTACTCACATACATAATATCTATGTACTTAGTACTAGAGAGAGAAAGAGAGAGAGTCAGAGAGAGAGGGCCAAGAGGAGAGAGGGAGAGAGAGAGAGAGAAAGATGGAGAGATTTGGAGAGAGATGGAGAGATTTGGAGAGTACCTTGACATGATCTTCTTACAACCTTACAACTCATTCCTATACACTTCTCCAAGTCAAATCTACCCACCATTGTCCTTGTATATACACTTACTAACCCAATCTTTGAACCATCCCTTCTTTCTTCCATCAAATCTTCCTAAAACCTAACCCAAAGTACAAAATCTAGTCTTTCATGCCTAGACATTGATAGTTACATGCACATTACCCTTCTACTTACCCACCAAGCCATGCCTTGATATCACAAAGCAAGAAAAATCAAAGATAGGAGAGAGAGAGAGAGAGAGATTTTGGGTGAGGGAGGGAGAGAGAGAACCCTTGGCCTATAAATAGCAAGCCCATCTCAAGCCATTCTCACACCTTCACTCCTTGCTCTCACTTCTCTCTAGGATTTCTAAGCTTTCATAGTTCCAATGTTCAAGTTTCTTTAAGTTTCTTAAAGTTCTTGAGAGCTACCACCAAACCACCTCCAAAAACCACCCCTAGATCTTTAAAGTAGCCTAGTTTAGTTAGCAAAATTGTTTCTAGGAAGAGAAAATCCATTTCTCTTCCTTTCGAAGCAATTCGGAACCGTTACGCCGCCGATTCGCAAAACCGACGACCAATTCTCAAAACCGACCTACCGCCAAGAAGAAAGGTAGAGTCTTTTGTCCACTAACTCAATGTATAACATAGAACCGTATATTGGAAAGTGTAACGTAGAATCTTCTTAAACCCTATCTCTAGGTATATAAGGTTATCTATCACTTATAATGTTTGGAACGCATGATAGTTAACAAACTTATTTTGCTAATTGGAAGTATGAGCATGTTAGAATAATCGACTTTTACTCTAATAAACATATGTGGTTTTGAACTTCCCACAAATGGAGGAAAGAACGGTTTCCGAAAGATAAGACTTATCGTTTGATAGAAGTATTCGTATTTTAATCTTTAGGAGGGATATGAGCATGTATACATGAATTGCTTGTATTACTTGTCTTGTTGTAAAGCATAAGTGATCTTCACTCTAAAGGCGTCCGTAAATGTGGCGTTATGCTTTAAGTGGTGATTGAGCATGATTAGTGATATAGAGTTGATTGATCTTGCTAGTTTAGTTTCAAGATTACAATGAATGATTAATGACTATGTATGTGAAAAGTCCTACTGCGGAGTCTATGCATGAAAACGTGACACAGAAATCAAGAAAGTTAGAAATATGACACCTAGGGTGTGGTTAATGAAAAGGCGTGTTTTGAAAAGGTGAAATGTTTTGGAAATCGCATGTGGCCGGACGTGGTAGCCCATTGTGTGGTGTGTGTTTTGTGTGCCAATGGGAACCCGGTGCGGCGGAACCATTGTGAGGATACCCAGGAGACCGGAACGGCGGAACCGAGGTTAGGTGTGTGCCAATGGGAACCCGGTGCGGCGGAACCATTGTGAGGATACTCGGGAGACCGGAACGGCGGAACCGAGGTTAGGTGTGTGGCTTGGTTATCCGCGGAGAGGAGCCAATGCAAAATTTTGTGTGCCAATGGGAACCCGGTGTGGCGGAACCATTGTGAGGATACTCGAGAGACCGGAACCGAGGTTGGGTGTGTAAAATGACAAATTTGAAAATGTTGATTGGTTAATGAAAGGTGAAACCAGTGACACGGTCTACGAAATGACGCATAGGAGAAACTCAAAAATCATGGACACCAACGATAGTGAATAGTGAATGCAGATGTGTCATTGTTATCTATTTGTTAGATATGTATGTACTAAGTCGAATTTGTTAATAATATGCCCTAATGTTTGGAAGATAAGGGTTAGTGGGTATGGGTTATTCTATTGAGCTTTTGTAGCTCATGGTGTTACCTTTGGTGACCCTGACATATTATATTGGCGGCGACGCTGGTATAATGTGTCAGATCTTATAGATGAACAAGGTGAACTCTACACCTTGGAAGCTTTTGGAGCTGAGGAGCTGAGGAGCTGGCTAGGATGGAGGAACAGGCGGAGCAGTAGATAGGAACCCTAGTTTCCTCCTCCTTTTGTTGAAAAGTACTTTTGTTAAGATTATGATGTAATATTGAGCCAGACTCTATTTAGATTTTCAATGAAAATTTTTATTTAACGTTCCCAAAATTAGGGGGCATTACAACGCCTGCTAGGGTACAGAGAAGCACCAAATAGGTACAGAAGGTATGCCCTTGCCATCTGCTCGACCTCCTGCTCTGTGGTCAGTTTCTTCTTCATGTACTCCTTGAATTGCTCGTATTTGATCATCTCCTCGTCCAAGTGTGGTATCTCTCCTAGAAACCACTCTAGAGACGCTGCGTCATTATGGATGCCCGTGTCAAACGGGATAGGCTCTCCTCAACCCCTCAGCTCGGTGATCGCTGCTAAGTCTGGAGGTGTTGGTAGTATCCCTCCACCTTTCAGCAAGTGCAACAAGGACGGCATAGTCATTTTTGACCGGTGTCAAGATCCGTACAAACTGGCCAAAACCCACCTCATCCACCAACAGCCTCACTCTCTTAGGCAACCCCTCATATAGTGCAAGGGAATCACTCATGTCTTTGTGGCCGCAAATGTCCCGCTGTTTCCCCTTTTTATGCTTCAAGAACAAACACAGACAACAGAGTAATAGTTTAGCATGCAGGAATTCATTTTCAAGTTCTAGGTACTAAATTCTAACACAGATTGTTGGTTCAAGTTATGCATGCATGCGATATGTTTCAGAAACTATCATAGCCTATTCAATTCTATTCAAGTAAATTCAACATCAAATTAAAGGAAGAGCAGTTTTTAGGGATATACCTCAGTCCAAGTTCTCAAACTAGGTGCTATGGGATCTCTCAGAACGAGTTCAGCCTCATAGTCTTTCCGCTGCGGCTTGTAAGCTTTTAACCCAAACGGTATGAACAAGTGTGGCATTGGAGGCACATACACTGTTGCTGAAAATGGTACGTGTGCTGTGGCCTTCGCCACCATCGCTGCTGTCCGCCTTGGCAGCTCTGCCTCAGCCCTCGCCCTCTCAGCGGCCTCTATCTCTCTCAGAATATCCTCCCCCTCAACCTGGGCCCTCTCAGCCTCATCTCTCAAACGCTCCTCTTCTTGAGCCAGTGCAATGGTCCTCTATCGCTCTTTCCGAGTAGCCACGACTACAGCAACCACAACTAGATAATCCTGGAGCAAGCGATTAAGCGTACTATCGTCCACAAACTCTACAAAGTCATCTTTTGTGATGGGTTGGTGCCCTGATGATCCCGCCGCTGGTCAAAAATCAACAGACCCTAGCGGAGCCTCTGTGATCTCCTTTGTCTCGACTACTATACTCTTGCCCTTCGCCGAGTCCCTCGGCAGGGACCCACTTGGCCCGGTTCCATCACCACTGCCATCGTTGCCTCTGGCACCCTCAAGGCCACCACCAGAGATCACTGAGCCTCCCATTGCCATGCTCGTGTCCAAAACCTAAACGGTGGGCTCCACTGTTCCCGACGTCACTGAAGCGCGCGGCTCCTCTACCACTGCATGCCGCTCATCGTCACCAACCACCTCTTGTTGTCGATCCTCATTGCCATCGCTGCTGCCTACAACCACTACACTCTCACCCACGACCTCCTCTGTCACCGTTTGATCCTCGAACTCGGGCTCCATGGTCGCCCCTTCATCCCTGGGCCAATCGATTACATCGCCATTACCTTCGTCACCACCGTGGTCTACCATGGATGAGAGAATGGTTTTGGGGTTAATTCCGAAAGAGAATTGAAAGTTAAAGAACGGTTTGGGAGAATTTGTTTTGTGATAGAGGTTTTGAAGTTTTGGAAGCCGCTCATATTGCTGTTTTTTTTTTTTGAAGTATCCTGTTCGAGTAATAAGGAAAGCAGGCGTGGGTCGGGTTTGGGCTTGATCTGGAGATCAAACCCTCGAAACGTACTCACGAGCGCGGATCGTTTATCAATGCGCGCCTGTTATTTTGGACCTCAGGCCCATTTCATCTCTTGGCTTGGCCCAATCAGATTTATCCCTTGCGGCAGCACTTAGGTTCATGTTTAGGGTATTTTCAAAGATTTTAGGTCATTTCGGGTTGACAAATTCAATCCAAAGCCTTTATATCCCCAGCAGTGGTCTGTCCGCATATGTTTTAATTCTCGTGGATTTACAATTACAATTATCGACGATCTATCCGTTCGACTTCAATCAATGATTACAATCATCGATGATCCATCCATCCGATTTCAATCAACGATTACAATCAACGACGATCCATCCGTCCGATTTCAATCAACGATTACAATCAATGACGATCTATCCGTCCGATTTCAATCAACAATTACAATCAACGACGAACCATCCGTCTGAATTTAATCAACGATTACAATCAATAACAATCCATCCGTCTGATTTCAATCAACGATTACAATCACCGATGATCCATCCGTCCGATTTCAATCAACGATTACAATCAACCATGATCCATCCATCCGATTTCAATAAACAATTACAATCAGCGACGATCCATTTGTCCGATTCTTGTCAGCGACGATCTATCCGTCCAAATTCAATCAATGACGGTCTGCCCGTCCGATCCTTTTATTCCCCAAGAGTGTCAATCTCGGCATTTGACACTGATCCGCACATCCAAGACTATTTATTTCTCCGAACAAAGTTCAAACTCTCTTGCAATGATCTCAGGATGGTTCGCCCATCTTTGATGCATGGTATTTTTATATACATGTCTGCATTTTCTATTTTTATTTTTCTTGGATAGACTCGATGGGTGTCTAGAAATCTTTGACGTTACCCGTACCAACTCAATGGTGCTCTACGTCCCAATTGATTTACTTCGTTTTTCGGTTTTCTTGTTTCCCCAATGATGAATTGGATCAAGAACAGTTTTGAGTACGAAAAGGATTTGAGCTTTAAGTGTTTCGAACCTCTTTTGAGCCTTGAAGCCTAAACCAAAAACCCTAGCCGGAGGTTTGACCGACGTGCATTTGTGTGGGACTTGCGCGTGCTAGTCAACTTGCCAGGTGGTGGTCAAAGGTCAAACTTTGACCATTGACCAACGCGGTGGTAGGTTGCACACGCCCACGCTGGTCTACAACCTGAGCGTGCCTGTCAACACCTGTCCCTTTCACCTTTTTGCCAGCCAAATTTTGTGATCATCAGGGGTTTATTACCCATAGAACCCTGATTTCGTTGCCTGAACAGTATTCCAACAAGTTTTGTGGTGTCTCCCCACACAACCACTCCCATCACCTCCTCACCACCAAGCAACCACAACCAACCTTGTTGGCTGGTTGTATCTCCACCATTTCCACCTCCTCTTTGCCTATAAATACTCCCATTCATCTCCCATTCGAAGGGTTAAAAAATTTCAAAGGTTACAAAAATTCTCAAATCCTAAGGTGATCAAGTCACAAATTCTCAAACCCTAAATCCTATTACATCAAAATTCACATTCCCCATTACAACTAAAACACTTTCAACATCCATTTTCAGCCATCAAATACCAAAGTTCAAATCCATTTTTGAACCTCAGACAAAGGTATAAACACTTACAATTTTCCTATTTTGATCCCAGAGGAGGCTGGCAGGGCCAAGGCTGGTAATCTATACCAGTCTTGGTCCTAATGCTGTAATGTTACAAGAATCATGTGGCTAGCACACCTATGTGCGGTTGTCGACCGTACGAGCGCGCCAATCCTTGGCTGCGCGTGCTAACCTACGTGGGGACAGGGGTGTAGGTCCTTCTATCTTTTATTATCATATAGGTCACCTTGATGCATGATAAAACTAGTTTTTACTGTTTTACATGTTAAAATTGCTTATTCTTGCTCAATATGCATGTTTGATGCTTTGGAATACCCCTGGGAAGCTTCTGAATATGTCTCAGAGCCCAGGCATGCAACACCAAATACTGGAAGTCCAATCAAAACAGGTGCGGACCTATCCTTTATCTGCGCGCGCAGGTTGTTGAATGATCCCAATGGTTGGCTTTGCATGGGTAATTTGGCGTTTGGTCATTATTTATGTCCCCACTCTTTTTATGAGGTGTATTTCAATTATTTTCCATTCTGTTTGTAATTATATAGTCTCCTTGCACATATGTGGGCAACGTACCCTTCAAAAGATTTCGTTCTTTTAAAGCCGGATCGAGGGAGCGCTAAGCTGGACGAGCGCTCGGAATACAAAGTCGCCACTCGGGTTTGAAGGTCCGACACCCAAGAAACCATATTCGAAGCACCTGCCGCACTGTTTTGATTTGAAAAAAAGTGAAAGCACCAGTCCGTCATAACCATATTTGGGTTAGGGAGCCTGGTTACGAGAGGGGAAGGGTTTTAAGGCACCCCTCTCACCCAATCCGGAGATAGGTCACTACATAGGCATTTTGTAAAAATATTGCAATTCTTCTTTTATTACCAACTTATTAGCCAATTAGGGTGGGGGAACAGTTTAATGGAGATTTAAAGATGTAACAGTTTGCAAGATGTGATCGAGATATCATGGATGGATGAAATGATAAACAATAAATGGAATAAAACCCAACACAGTGAAGAAAGATCAAAACAGTGCATTATTTGAGGTTTAACGTGAACAAGAGCCAGCTTGCATGCATGGATCTACACGCATGCAAGCCAACCTGTGCGCACCACACCCATATACACGTGCGTGTATTAATCTCTCCCTAAAGGGTTTTGATTTTATTCCCTTTTGGACTCTGGAATGAATAGTGCTCACCCATGGGGAAGGCAGGCAGTTCATATGTACAGAACATAAATGAAATTTACAACATGATGGATGTAACTGAAATACAACCCCTAAATAGTGAGGATATTTAAAATAGGGGCCAAAGGCCAAGTTACCCATGCAAAGCCATACACTAGATATAAGTAGACCTATGCGCGCAGATCTAGGATAGGCGCGCGCCTGTTCTGACTGGACTTCCAGTATTTGGTGTTGCACACCTGGGCTCTAAGACATATTCAGAAGCCACCCAGGGGTATTCTAAAGCAACATAAACACATATTGAAAAGACAACTAACAATTTTATCATGTAAAACAACAAACTTGTTTTAACATGCAACAAGGTGATTTTATAAATTATTAGAAACATAAAATACCAACATCTCTATCCCCACGCGGATCTGCGCGCGCAGCCAAGGATTGGCGCACACGTACCGATGATCAGCGTGCGTAGGTATGAAGGTCAACAAGACTCTTGTAACCTTGCCAACATTAGGACCAGGACTGGTATGGATTACCAAGCTTGGCCCTGCTAGTCCCCCTCAGGGATCAAAACAGTAAATAGTAAGGTGTTTATACCTTTGCTTGAATGTTTGAAAATGGATTTGAACTTGATATTTGATGGTTGAAAATGGAAGTAAAGAATGTTTGAGTAATAGTGAGGAATGTGAAATTGGATGGAAAGAACTAGGGCTTGTGTGCTTATTTTTTTTCTTTGAATTTTCGTAACCCATTGAAATGGAAGACCAATGGGGGTATTTATAGGAGGAGAGTTGGGTGGCAAACATGGTGTAGCAACCAGACAACATGGCTAGTTAGCCTTACTTGGTGGAGAAGGCCACTCAAAAAGGAGAAGGGAGTGGTTGTGAGGGGCTGCACCCCAAGTCTGCCAGAAAACTGTTCAGGCGACGAAATTCGAGCACTACAGGTGTAATAGACCCCTGATCATCAAAAATTCGGCTGGCAAAAAGGTGAAAGGGACAGGTGTTTATCAGCGCGCGCATGACCTAGATAGGTGTGCGTGTGCAACCAACCACCGTACTGGTCAACAGTCAACATTTGACTTTTGACCAACACCTAGCAAATTGTCTGACGCGCGTGGAATCAAAATCGACACACATTGGTCAAGCCTTGGGTTAGGGTTTTGACTTAGGGTTTTGGGGTTCAAAAGGGTTTAAAAGGGGTTCCAATCACTCCAAGTTCAAATCCTTTTCATTCTCAAGACTGCTTTTAATCCAATTCATCATCGGGGAAACAAGAAACCGAAAAACAAAGTAAACCAATTGGGAAACCCAGATTAGGGTGTCTACTATACTCCCTCTTTGAAGGCACGCGGAGCACCATTGAACTGGTACGGGTAACGTCAAAGATGTCTAGACACCCATCGAGTCTATCCGAGAGAAAATGGAAAGTGCATACATGTATATAAAAATACCATGCACCAAGGGGTCAAAGACGAACGGACCATCACAAGATCATTGAAAAAGAGTTTGAACTCTGTTGGGGAGAAGGAATTCTAGAGGAGCAGGTCAACATCTCATGCTGAGGCAGACTCTCCTGGGGAATAAAAGGATATCGACGGATAGACCATCGTTGATTTGAATTTGGATGGTTAGATCGTCGCCGAACAAGGATCTGATGGATAGATCGTCACTGCTTGATTGAAATGGACGAGGAGATCAGTTTTTAGAATGATCGTGCAGCTTGAAAATAGGACAGGACCGGCTATCATTGACGGATAAATAGTCATTGATTGTAATCGTTGATTGAAATCGGAATGGATAGATCGTCATTGATTGTAATCGTTGATTGAAATCGGACGGATAGATCATCATTGATTGTAATAGTTGATTGAAATCGAATGGATAGATCATCATCGATTTGTAATTGTCGATTGAAATCGTAATCCCACGAGGATTAAAATGAGCACAGATGGACCACTACTGGGGATATTAAGGTCTCGGATTGAGTTTGCAACTCGGAATGACCCAAAATCTCTGAATACCACAAACAGGAACAAAATGGGTTGCTGCAAGAGGTATAGCTTTGACTGGGCCTAGTCACTACATGAACTGGGCCTAAGGCCCAAAGTAGCAAGCGCGCGTAGATACAGGACCGGCGAGCGCAAATCCGTTGATAGGGCTTGATTTCAAATCAGGCCCAAACCTAGCCCACACTTGTTTTCCCTCCCTTTTCTTCCCCGAGACACTTCAAAAACCACCACAGGCAGTTTTTTGAAATTTCAAAAACTCCTCTTTCTCTCAAAACTAAACTCAAACCTTCAATCCCCTTCCAAAATCAAAAAGCCCCAAACTCACACTTGATCATGGCGGACAATGGAAGCGACGGTGGCGGAGGTGATGTGGTTGATCGTCCATAAAACGAGGGGGCGCCCATGGAGGTCGAGACAGAGGATCAACAGGCAGCAGCGAGTGCTACGGGCGAAGGTGTAGTGACCACAGGGGGTGATGACATCGGGAGTGATCAAACTCCCGAGGTTGAAGATGAACCAGATCAACGCGTGCCCATGGGGGATCCGCACACATTGGTGATGTCCAGGGCAGAAGAGTCTGTGGTTCCACCCTTGGACCCAAGCATGGCAGTGGAAAGCTTAGTGGTATCCAAAAGTGGCCTTGAGAGTGTCGGAGGCAATGGTGCTGGTGGCGGTGGCGTCGGGCCGAACGGGTCCCCACCGAGGGACTCGGCCAAGGGCAAAAACGTGGTGGTTGAGGAAGAGGTGTCCATAGAGGTCCCGACTGGGCCAGTCAAGTTCCGTCTAACAGTCGGAGGATCGGGGCATAGGCCCATTACAAAAGATGATTTTGTGGAGTTTGTGGACGATGCCACACTCAACCGTTTCCTCCAAGAAAATATGACCGTAGTTGCCACAGTCATGGTTGCTCGGGAAGAACGATAGAGGGACATTGCACTGCTCAAGAGGAGGAGCGCCTGAGGGATGAGCCCAAGAGGGCCTAGGTTGAGAGTGAGAATGCTCTGAGAGAGATGGAGGCCGCTGAGAGAGCCCAAGCCGAGGCGGAGTTGCCTAGGCGTACAGTAGTGGCGACGGTAGAGGGCTTGGAGCATGCACCTTTCTCTGCAACACAGTACGTGCCTCCCACGCCACATTTGTTCGTGCCATCGGGTTTTCCAGCCTACATGTCACAACGACCAAACTACGACGGAGAGCTTGTACTGAGGGACCTAGAAACTCATATCTCAAGGACTTGGACAGAGGTATAACTTTGAAAACTCCTCCTTTTCGTTCATGATTTAAACGTACTTAACTAGACTTGAGTAGATTACAGTAGCCTCCAAAACACAATGCATGCATAACTTGAACCAACCATCTGTTGTCAGGTTGAATTGATTACCTAAAACTTGAAAATGAATGCCTGTATATTGATATATTCCCTCTGTTATTGGTCTTTGTGTTTGAAACAGGTGGGAGCGAGACAACAAGATATTCGCGGCCACGGAGGTGCAAGTAGTTCCCTGGCTTTGTACGAGAGACTGCCAGAGAGGGTTAGGCAATTGGAAGACGAGGCAGGCTTTGGCCAGTTCAAACGGATCTTGACACCAATTAGAAATGACCATGCCGTCTTAGTCGCACTTGTGGAGAGATGTAGGGATACCATGAATACCTTCCATCTACCACTTGGAGAGATGATGGTGGCGCCTACAGACTTCGCAGCGATCACCGGTTTCAGGGTTGGAGGAGTCCTTATCCCTTTTGACACGGGCATCTATGAAGACGAAGAGGCTCTGAGGTGGTTCTTGGGAGAGGTGCCGCTTTTGGACAAAGAAATGGTGAAGTACGAGCAATTCAAGAGGTACCTGAAGAAAAAGGTAACCATCGTGCAGGAGGTGGAGCAAATGGCCAGGGCATATCTGCTGTAGCTCTTTGGTGCTTCCTTGTACCCGAGTAGGCGCAGCAGGGTGCACTTGTTGTACTTGCCGGTGTTGAGGGACCTGAGGATAGCCTCACGCTTTGACTGGAGTGGAGCAGCGCTTGGCATTGCTTACGGCTTCCTGGGGGACTTGTCGAGGACTGAGTAGGGTTCTGTTGGGTACTGGAGGATCTAGGAGGTACAGTTTCAATATAGTAAAGTACAATTTCTATTATACTTGTTCTACTTGATTGCGTAACCTACTTGACTGTATAACCACATAACTGTACACCCATGTGACTGATGCACTTGTTGTTTGCTAACCGTGCAGCTCTGGGCCTACGAAGTCCTAAACATGTGCTGTCCAACAACTAGGTGTACGGACTTGAGGATTCTCCCTCGCGCACATGTTTGGAGCAAGAAGAACATGGGGGAGAAGAAAGGGAGAGGGGACCTCAATGGCTTCCCCATATATCTGGACGAGCTCCGAGTCTCATAGGTAAGATACAATGCTTTGATAATTAATCATGCACACCTTTATTGCTTTAATGCTATCGCTGATCAATTATTCCAATGCTGCTTGCCTTGATTGTAGGTCACATGGAATCTGTGGAGCAGAATAGAGCCAGAGCCAGAGTACTTGGCCAAGAGTAGGGTTGTCACTGCAAGTAGAGTGCTGCTGGAGTCGGTTTTTGGCTGGCAATGGTACTTAGGCAATCGAGTGACATGACAGTCACTTGGTTTGTCTGAATTCCAGGTGCCAGGGCCACTCCCACCCCATGCGTCACACACAAACGAGTACACATTGGATGAGTTCACAAGACCTAATATTGACCTGGCACGCTACCTGCAACCTGAGCGTGACTACGCCGCTTACCAGAGAGAGCACTTGGCGGGGCCACTCGGGCTTCGAGTTATTAGAGAGGTCCAAAGTCAAGCTCGTGGAGCTGCTGAGGAGAGGAGAGCTGCCACAAAGAGGCAGAGAGGAAGTGAAGGCCGTGTCAGACGCAGCCTGAGTGGTTCGGTGGTAGGTGGGCCACTTAAGTTACCATGGAAGATAACGATGGTGGATGCGCAGGGCAATCCAGCTAAGGAACACCTTGCACGTGCCAGGGTAGAGCCTACCAGTGACTATTACGGTAAGACTTAGCTTCCATTCTTGTCCTTCGATAAACTTGGTCTGCTGTTGAATTGCCTGATAATCCAAAACTGTATGCAAGTGCCTGTCGAGTGGGTGAACGAGGCCGTTCGTCGCATGCTTGCGATGGAGAACCTGATCAGAAGAGCAGCAAGT
This sequence comes from Rhododendron vialii, assembly GCF_030253575.1. Classification (NCBI taxonomy): domain Eukaryota; kingdom Viridiplantae; phylum Streptophyta; class Magnoliopsida; order Ericales; family Ericaceae; genus Rhododendron; species Rhododendron vialii. The sequence continues at coordinate 7,029,410 of NC_080567.1, forward strand.
GGCATGCCACTAAAGTTGCACTATCTAGTACCGGCTCAACCAGCAGTTGTTCAGAGGGCTCAGGTATTCATTCCAGAAAATGATACGCTCTTGCTTCCAATATTTGTAACATAAGCACCAAATTCCGCTTCATAACATATTTGATAGCCCTTGTACTTAGATAGCTTGTAGATTGTACATGTTTTCAGCATTGATATACATGACATGCAAAATGAACACTAATGAATGCAAATGAATTAACAATGCAGGCACAGGGCAGGGCGGCTCCTAGAAGAAAGAGCACGTGAGGTCCTCCTCCGCAGAAGAAGACAAAAGCAACGAGCGCTTCTACGACCTCGGCCAACTCTCAACGACAGACAAGTGTCAGGCAACCAACGGCTGCAGACTTCAGGAAAGCCCAAGAAGGCCCGACACGCACGGAGGAGAGGTACCAGATGAGGAAATGCCAGAGAATGCCTGAGATAGAGTCGGTTCATTAAAAAAGGCAGCACGTTGTGTCTGAGGTCTCCGAAGAGGAGGAAGAAGAAGAGGGAGACGAGGAAAAGGACGAGGAGTGCTCATCCAATAGCAGTGACTCTGATGACACTGCCGAAGATCCCAGATACAAGAGGGATCCAAAAGAGCAGGAAGATGACAAAGAGGAGGACAACGACGACATTGACTAGCTTGAGGGCTACCAATGAGCCTAATTTACTTTACTGCATTTACTTTTTGCTTTTGGGCTTGCGTGCCCACATAGATAGCTAGATAGCGGGCCAGCGGGCCCTAGTTGACTTTTGGTAGCATTGGGCCTGCAACCCCTTTTTGACTTGCGGGCGGATGTGCCCTGGTAGATATGCTTGTTTTGATTGGCTGAAGTGCCATTTTTTACTTGATATTCCGCAGTTGCGGATATGCGTATAGATTAGTAGCTTATAAAATTTGCTTTTTCTAGTTTTTAATTCTCACAATGGAAAATTGATAAGAGAAAACATAAACCAACCGCTAATACCAAAACTTGCATTGACAATGCGCTAAGACTACTGACAAACCCATGTCTATGCATTGGTAAGACTAGCTTGAAAAAGAATGAAAAACGTGTCCCAGGATACGATAAAGACACTTGGATACGTAGAAAATAATGAAATTTTGGCATTAATGAGCCAAAACTCAAAATAATCCAATTTAGGTGAAACTGACACTTCCGTAAGGCCGAACATGTACAAAATGACTTGTACGAATTGACAGAACCGAGAAAAAGCGTCCCGATATGAGAAAAAGACCGAAAAATGCTAAAAATATCACGAAAATGGACATAAGCCACAAAATATGACTCGAATATGTCCCGGACTGATACCAACACCTCTGCACAGTCACATTAGGTGCATGTGACCTGTACGGCATGAGAGAACGTGGTGAAAACCCTTAGAATGAATTTCGACCCCCCGAAACTTTGCTTTTAATTTGAAACAGGCCGCCAGGGGTCCAAAATCTTCGTTAAGTGCAACTTTTCGAATTCGATGCTTGGATACAGTCGCATATGCCCATAATGACTTGCCAGAACTATCAAAAGTGGAAAATAGCCTCTGGAACCCAAAATGACCAAATTGATGTAGTAGCTGCTGAAATTTGTCTGCTGGTTTACTGCAGGCGTGCGCGTCGGACTCGGACTGGCATGCCCTTGAGAGATATCACAAGCGTGGAACCAAGATAGGCGCGCACAAGACAGGCCCTGCTCAGGTGCCTTTGTTTGACCAGACCAATCTTTTTAAGGCATAATAAGCCTTGTCTCCCTTCCAACCGTTTTGCAGACAGTTTTGGAGCTGTAGGAGGAGGTGTCCTTGTATGCAAGGTGGTAGGACACGTATGCATTGAGATTGTCCTTCGGCACACGAACCGAGGCCGATATTTTTGAAAGTTTGTCTATAAAAGAAAGGTGCTAGCAGCATTGTAAGCATACACTCCCCTTTTTTAAGCACAATACTCATCCCATCCTTCAAAATGGAAAGCCCACAGCCAGCCTTGCTTGAACCTTGGTTATCGATATTCGAAATCATCAACCGGTTGAACTCTCGATCACGAGGTCTGACCTCAATCCGAGACCTTCGATATGTGGGGCCACGCCTCGAACTCCTCAAAGCTGCACTTAAATACTGGGATCCTACCATGCACGTTTTCTGATTTTACAACGACGAGCTCTATCCAACTGTCGAGGAATTCCAAGCGTACCTCCACGATTTTGCAAACTCCCATGTACTTGTTGTTCCCCCACTCCAAGAGGACATGCATCATCTGCTACGGACGACACTCAACATTTTCAAAGAGTTGACAACAACTATAATCCATGACGGCGAACTCGACATTGCACGTCTTATCAAGTTGTATGGCCCAGAGGGAATCTTGAAGAGTTATGTTGAGCGAGCTCACGCACGGTTCGCTTTTTCGCTCTGTGCACTAACGACCTATATGTTGGTTCCTGCTGATGGAAAAGTCATCCCTAGCCTAGTGCGCATCATTTTACAGATGGGGGCTCGCAAAATATATTTCACATAGTCTTGGCAGAAACCATGTTGGGCTTGGACCTGTTCAAAAGTGGCCAAACAAATACATTCAGTGGAATCCCATGCTTGCTTCAAGTAGGTTCTCACTCAACTCACCTTTTTCTAATTTTTGCACTTTCTCATTTTACCTCGACACTCAAGTAAGGTTCGCACTAGATCCTCGCTTGTCTTTTCGCTCAGCCTTTATCTGGCTACTTACTTGTTTTATCACTCATGCAGATATGGCTTTCAGACAAAGTTGGCCTGCTCAAAGCACCTTAGACGGGTTGGAAACATTTTCTAGGCGTTTGCTTGAGAGATCGATGGTGTATCCCAAAGTGATAATAGAAGAATGTATGCCTTCCTTCATGACATGGAGTCTGAAGACATCGTATGGAGGTGCCCCTGGTTAGACTTGCCTGATATGGCGGTCACTTCCGCCGATTTTGAAAGGATGGTAATTGCTGGCCTGGCTAGCTTTACCTTTTATGTTCCCTGTCGCATACTCCGTCAACTCGGAATGAGCCAGGGTTTCCATCGTGCTGGGATTGAGGACTTTCAGCCTCTAACCTTCAATGCTCGGAACTCGCATAACTATCGGTGCAGTTGGAATGACAGAGTGCTTGAAGGGCCCCTCCCAAATTTCATCACATGGCTGGAGAGCGGATATGTAAAGTGGCTCCACAAAGAAGTGCAAGCAAGACATAGGGGTTACTATTGAACCTAACAAGTTTATCATACTAGAATAAGCTGAGAGCTACTGGGCTACTCGAACATTTTGCTTTTTGTATTTGTTTTTCGCTTCAAGTCGCTGTATGGCCTTTAAGCCTGGCATGCTTAATAAAAGAACGATCTTGTACAGCACAAAAAGTCCCGACAAAAGCTTGCACAATTACTCCCATTACAACAAAACTTCATTTGTAGTTTGAAATGCCCTTTTGAGGGTTAAAAATCTTCTTTAAGCACAAAATCGTGGATCCAATGCTTCGACATAGTCACACATATCCAATATGACATACTGGAAGCGTTAAAAGTCCAAAACCAGGCCCAAGATAAAAAATGAAAAATCACCCCAAAAAGAAAGTTGCCTGCTTTTTCTGATGGTAAAAACGGAACTAGCACGCGCTGAAGTGAGATAAACGCGCGCATGGCCTACAGGCACATGCCAATTCCATATTGGCACTTGCGAATCAAAAGCTGTTTCAGTTGCCAAATTTGACCCATCTTGAAACTGAAGTGCTGCATGCCTTGTCACTGCCCTTGGCCGTCCAGAATGTCCTTGGGATATCCTTTGGCTATAAAAAGGATGGTCCCTGCAAATGTAATACATACCTCCAAAAGCCAAAGCTCTCATAGCACTCCCAATGGCGAACCACCTACCAACCCTAATCAGCCCATGGCTAGAAACATTTGTCGCTGGAGATTGGCTAACTTTTCGGTCCCCCGGATTGGCCGCTTTCTGCTTTCTCCAAAACGTGAGGCTTCGCCCCGAAATTTTGAGGGCATCCCTGCGCTTCTGGGACCCAGACGTCAATGTCTTTAGATTTTGAGACAATTAGTTGTGTCCGATAGTGGAGGAATTTCAGGCATATCTCCAAGGTTTTGCCTCCAGCATGATTGTTGTACCGTCATATTGACAAAGTATGTCCAAGCTGCTGAAGTCCTGCCTTGACATTTCCAAAGGGGCAGTAGAGAATTTGCTAAACGGTGGTCAAGTCAACGTCATGCGTTTAATGGAATGGTATGGCCCAGAAGGTGATACAGGAGATATCGATGTGCGGGACCGACGCCGGTTTACCTTAGCAGTTTGTGTGCTAGCTGCTTATTTACTGGTGTCCCCGAATGGACAAGTTAGTCCCTTGCTGGTGAGCGTTGCGGCTCAGATGGGAACCGGAAGGAATGTAGTGCCGCTGGTTCTTGCAAAGACGCTTATGGGTTTGGACTTGGTTTATACTAGCCAAACCGACACATTTGGCGGTAGCCCTCTCCTGCCTCAGGTAAACCCTCACTTAGCTCACCTTTTTCCAGCTTTCTCACGTTCTCTTTTTACCTCAACACTCAGCTAAGGCTATATCAGAGATTCTCACTTATTTTTCCACTCAAGTTTTATATAGCTTCTTACTTGTCTTTTCGCTCATGCAGCTATGGCTATCAGACAAATTAGGACTGCTTGCGGCACCAGAGGCACACTGGCCCCACCTGCCTGGCCGAATGCATCAGCGAGGGATGATATACCCGAAGATGTTCATAAACGAGTGGTACATGTTTATGAACAAGATGTCACCGAATGAAATCATTTGGAGGCATGAACCGTTGAATATCCCGGACATGGCTACCAACTCTGCAGGTTTCGAGAGAATGGTGATCGCTGGTTTGTCCGCTTTCACATTTTACATTCTAGGGTGTATCCTCCTCCAACTAGGCATAAGTCAAGGGCTGCATAGAGCCAAGATCGAAACTTTTCACATTCCCACACTCAATGCTCAAAATCTCCTCGAATATCAACACAACTAGGGTTCAAAGTAGCTTGGGGGAGCAAATCCAAAATTCAACACAGAGCTCTAACATCGCTATAAAATATGTCTGCAAAGAGAAGTTGCTAGACAACAAAACATCGACAGACTCCCGACAGACTCTGATGACTTAGAATAAACCGTGAGCCCGGTGGGGCCTCTAGCATTTTATTTTGTTTTTATGCTTAACTGTTTCAAGGCTTTGATCAGTTGTGTAATAGAAGTAGTAGTTTGCAATAAAATTGAAAGATAAGGGGTTTCTCCCTTTTCATGCAAACGTTGAACACCACATTGCTTTGATCTTCGAGATACATCCCAAAACAGCAAACCATGGATCAAGTTGATTGATTGTGACCAAATCTCACGGAGAGATTGCCCACGTATCCCTTTTCAAAGAATCAGGTTGCATGTAGTTCAGGCAATGGTTCACTCGAGTATTTTACCTCTCCTTTTACGCTCTAAATTTTGCCTAGCACCGCCTTTTCAAATTTTTGGCCTAGCGAGCTTTTGATTGTTGCGTATTTATTTTTACCTAGACCGCCTCCTTAGGTTTTCGGTCTAGCAGGTTTGCTCTAATTTTTGCTTGGAACCGCCCACTGTTGTGGTTTTCGGTCCAACGAGCTTCTCTCAAGGATAGTAACGTTTAAGTTGATCCCGGTTAACCAAAGTGGTGAATTCATTGCCATCGAGGTCTATGAGTTGAGCTGCTCCTCCAAACAGGATGGCTTTGATGATGTAGGGTCCAGAACGCTTCAGTCGGAATTTACCACGAGGATCGAACACAGGTGCCCGAATCTCCTTTGTAACAATATCCCCCTCAACCAAGTCCCTAGACTTCACCTTCTTGTTGAATGCGGGAGTGATTCTTCGCTGATACCCCTGAACATGGTACAAGGCACAGAGCCTCATCTCATCAAAGAGCATGAGTTCAACGAATCTCCCACTGAGCCACTCAGATTCCGTGAGTCCACATTCAGCCATGACCCTCGATGACGGTACCTCGAGCTCGATGGGGAGTACCGCTTCCATCCGATAAACTAGGGAGTAGGGTGTGCCCCTATTGATGTTTGAATCGACGTTCAATACCCCCAAAGTGCTAGAGGTAGTTGCTCATGCCAGTCCCTGGCAGATTCAGCAGACTTCTTGATGATTGTCTCGACATTCTTGATCGCCGTTTTGACAGCTCCATTCGTTTGTGGACGATAGACTATTGAATGGTGGATCTGAAGCTTGAATTCCTCGAAGAGTTCCAAAACCCTGTCTTTGAATAAAGTCCCATTATCTAACAAAAATGCTTGTGGGACTCCATATCAATAAATGATGTTCTTTCTGATGAAATGAGCGACTTGAACTGCAGTCAGGGTTTTGTAAGATTCAGCTTCCACCCACTTGGTGAAATAATCTAACGCCACTAAAATGAACCTGTGACCATTTGAAGTAGATGGTCTGATCATGCCGATAACATCGATCCCGCACACGGAGATAGGCCAAGGTGAAGTCATGCCAAACAAATTGGATGGAGGAACATGCATAAGATTGGCATGGATCTGGCACTTACGATAGCGGCGCTCATAATCCACACACTATGCTTCCATAGTAGACCAGAAGTAACCCTGCCGTAAGATCTTCCTAGCAAGCATGACATCACTCATACGAGGACCACAGACTCTTTCCAGAATCTCTTCCATAATCCTTGTCGCCTCTGCGCCGTTAACACACAGCTTGTGCATCCCACTGTGAGATCTCCTATACAGCTTTCCTCCACAGATGATGTATTGGGTAGCCAACCTTCGTAACGTAGTTTGATCCTTTTTAGTGGCCTCAGCCGGATACATTCCACTCTTGATGAAGTTACATATGTCATGGTACCAAGGTAGGCCATCATTAACATCATCGATGGCGTTGACATACTGATAAGTGGGAAAGTCCCTCTATTCAATCTGGATAGGGCGTAGCTTGACACCTAATGGAAGCTCGACCATGGAAGCTAATGTTGCCAAAGCATTAGCGAATTGGTTCTTCAATCAAGGAATATGAGTGAATGTCACCTTGTTGAAATGAGGAATCAGTTCTTCCAAATCTTGATGATAAGGCTTTAGTTTCTCCTCATGGACCTTCCTGTCCCCATTTGCCTGAGACCATGAGATTAGAATCCCTAATGACTTCAAGCTTTTCGACACCAAGTGTAAGAGCGGCTTCTATGCCAACAATACAGGCCTCATACTCAACTTGGTTATTTGTGGCATCGAAATTGAGTTTGAACGCAAGCGGAATATGAGAGCTATCGGGCGTAATCAGCAATACCCCGATCCCAAATCCTTTCTAGTTGGCTGCCCCGTCAAAGTAGAGTGTCCATACGTCTTCAACAACTGTCAGCGCCTCCTCATCTGAAAACACAAAGTCAAAGTCCTCTAGTCCATCAACAAGGTGATCAACGAGAAATTCTGCAACTCCACGCCCTTTGACTGACTTCTTTGTGACGTACTCAAGATCGAACTCCGCCAGCAAAAGCAATCAGCGTGCTAACTTACCAGTGAGCGCAGGTTTCTCAAACAGATACTTGAGAGGATCCATTCGAGAAATCAACTTCGCTGGATAAGCCAACATGTAGTGCCTCGTCTTTTTGAAGGCCCATACTAGAGTCCAACACGTCTTTTCCAGAGCGGTGTAGCGTTCTTCACATCAAACCATTTTCTTGCTTAGATAATAAATGGCCTTCTCAACTCCTTTGTCCCCTTCTTGAGCCGGCAAGCATCCCATGGAAGACAGGGTTACAAATAGATAAAGAATCAAGGGCTTCCCATGCACAGCTGGCATCGAGGCCGGTGGATTCTGCAAGTACTTCTGAATGGAAAGGAAAGCGGCCTAACACTTCTCTATCCATGTGAAGGGAACATCCTTCTTGAGTAGACGAAACATCGACTCGCCAGTTAAAGTCAACTTGGTGATGAATTTGCTAATGAACTGCACCTTTCCCAAAAAGTTCCGCACTCCCTTTTCAGACACCGATGGCTTCATCTCAAGAACTGCCTCGATTTTTGATAGGTCGACTTCTATTCCCCTAGAAGTGATCATAAAACCAAGCATCTTGCCTGCTGTGACTCCAAATGTGCATTTTTGTGGATTAAGGAGCATTCGATACTTTGGTGTGGTTTGGTACCACATGGAGCTTCTCGTACGGTATTGTACCGCATTGGTGCGATATGGTACCGTTTGGGTGTACTCGTACAGTATTATAGCATTTTGGTGTGGTTTGGTACCGTAAGGACGTACTCTTACAATATTGTACCGTTTTGGTGTGGTTTGGTACCGTAAGGAGGTACTCGTACAGTATTGTACCATTTTCGGGTGGTTTGGTACCATATGGAGGTTCTCACACGGTATTGTACCATTTTGGTGTGGTATGGTTCCGTATGGATGTACACGTACGTAATTCTACCGTTTTGGTGTGGTTTGCTACCGTATGGACGTACTTGTATAGTATTGTACCGTTTTGGTGTGGTTTGGTACCGTATGGACGTACTTGTATAGTATTGTACCGTTTTGGTGTGGTATGGTTCCCTATGAAAGTACTCGTATGGTATTGTACAGTTTTAGTGTGGTTTGGTAGCGTATGGAAGTACTCGTACGGTATTGTACCGTTTTGGTGTGGTTTGGTACCGTATGGAGGTACTTGTATGGTATTGTACCGTTTTGGTGTGCTATGGTACCGAATGGACGTACACATATAGTATTGTACCGTTTTGGTGTGATATGGTTCCGTATGGACGTTCTTGTACGATATTCTACCATTTTGGTGTGCTATGGTACCGTATGGAGGTTCTCGTACTGTATGATAACATTTTGGTGTGGTATGGTACCGTATGGACGTTCTCGAACGGTATTCTACCATTTTGGTGTCGCATGGTTCCGTATGGACGTACTCGTACGGTATTATACCATTTTGGTGTGGTATGATACCATATGGACGTACTCGTACGGTATTGTACGGAGTACTGTACCGTTTTGGTGTGGTATGGCTCCATATGGACGCACTCGTACGGTATTGTACCGTTTTGGTGTGGTTTGGTACCTTATGGAAGTACTCCCACGGTATTGTACCATTTTAGTGTGGTTTGGTACCGTATGGAGGTACTCGTATGGTATTGTACTATTTTGGTGTGGTATGGTACCGTATGGATGTTCTCGTGTACCGTTTTGGTGCAGTATGGTACCGAATGGAGGTTCTCGTATGGTATTATTGTCCCGTTTTTGTTTGGTATGGTACCGAAGGATGTACTCATACGGTTATGTACCGTTTTGGTGTGGTTTGGTACCGTCCGGATGTACTCGTATGGTATTGTACCGTTTTGGTGTGGTTTCATAACGTATGGACGTACTCGTACCGTTTTGTTGCAGTATGGTTCCATATGGACGTTCTCATACGGTATTGTACCGTTTTGGTGTGGTATGGTACAGTATGGACGTTGTCGTATGTTATTTTACCATTTTGGTGTTGTATGGTACCGTATGGAGGTTCATGTACGGTATTATTGTCCAATTTTTGTGTGGTATGGTACCAAAGGATGTACTCATAATGTATTGTAAAGTATTGGTGTGGTTTTGCACCGAATGGATGTGCTCGTACAGTATTGTACCGTTTTGGTGTAGTTTTCAAATGTATGGACTACTCGTACGGTATTGTACCGTTTTGGTGTGGTATGGTTCCGTATGGATATAATCGTATAGTATTGTACCGTTTTGGTGTGGTTTGGTACCGTATGAAAGTACTCGTATAGTATTTTACCATGTTGGTGTGGTTTGGTACCGTATGGAGGTACTCGTACGGTATTGTACCATTTTGGTGTGGTTTGGTTCCCTATGGACGTTCTCGTACCGTATTATACCATTTTGGTTTGGTTTGGTACCGTATGAAGGTACTCGAACGGTATTGTACAATTTTGGAGTGCTATGGTACCGTATGGACGTACTCGTACCATATTGTACCGTTTTGGTGTGGTATGATTCCGTACGGACGTTCTCGTACGGTGTTGTACTATTTTGGTGTGGTATGTTACCGTATGGACGTTCTCGAACGGTATTCTACCATTTTGGTATGGCATGGTTCCATATGGACGTACTCATACGGTATTATTCCATTTTGGTGTGGTATGATACCATATGGACAAACTCGTACAGTATTGTACGGGGTACTGTACCGTTTTGGTGTGGTATGGCTCCATATGGACGCACTCATACGATATTGTACCATTTTGGTGTGGTATGGTACCGTATGGAAGTACTCATACGGTATTGTACCGTTTTGGAGTGGTTTGGTACCGTATGGATGTACTTGTACGGTTTGTACCGTTTTGGTGTGGTTTTGTACCGTATGGAGGTACTCGTACGGTATTGTTTTATTTTGGATGGTTTGCTACCGTATGGAGGTTATCGTACGGTATTGTATAGTTCTGGTGTGGTATGGTTCCGAATGGACGTACACGTACAGTATTGTACAATTTTGGTGTGGTGTGGTACCGTATGGGTGTACTCGTACGTTTTTGTCCCATTTTGGTGTGGTATGGTTCCGTACGGACGTACTCGTACGTATTGAACCTTTTTAATGTGGTTTGGTACCTTATGGAAGTACTCGTACGGTATCGTTCCATTTTGGTGTAGTGTGGTACAATATGGATGTACTTGTACGGTATTGTAGTATTTTAGTGTGGTTTGGTGCCCTATGAATATACTTGTACGGTTTTGTACCATTTAGGTGTGGTTTGGTACCGTATGGAGGTACTCGTACGGTATTGTACCATTTTGGTGGGGTTTGGTACCATATTGAGGTTTTCGTACGGTATTATACCGTTTCGGTGCGGTATGGTACCTTTTTGGAGTACTCGTACGTTATTGTAACGATTTGGTGTGGTATGGTACTGTATGGATGTACTCGTACAATATTGTAGCATTTTTGTGTGGTTTGGTACCATATGGACGTACTCGTACGGTATTGTACCATTTTGCTGTGATTTGGTACCGTATGGAGTTACTCGTACGGTATTGTACCATTTTGGTGTGCTACGGCACCGTATGGACGTACCCGTACAATATTGTACCATTTTGTGTGGTATGGTTCTGTATGGAGGTTCTCGTACGGTATTATAGCGTTTTGGTGTGGTATGGTACCGTATGGACGTTCTCGAACGGTATTCTACCATTTTGGTGTGGTAAGGTTGTTTATGGAAGTACTCGAACGGTATTGTACCGTTTTGGTGTAGTATGGTACCGTATGGATATAGTCGTACGGTATTGTACCATTTTGGTGTTGTTTTGTACCGTATTGAGGCACTCGCAAGGTATTGTACCGTTTTGGCATGGTATGCTACCGTATGGAAGTACTCATATGGTATTGTACCGTTTTTGTGTGGTTTGGTTTCGTACTGATGTACTGGTACGGTATTGTACCATTTTGGTGTGGTTTTGTACCGTATGGAGGTACTCATACGGTATTGTACCATTTTGGTGTGGTTTGGTACCGCATGGAGGTACTCGTACGGTGTTGTACCATTTTGGTGGGGTTTGGTACCATATGGAGGTTCTCGTACGGTATTATACCATTTTGGTGCGGTATGGTACCGTTTGGGTGTACTCCTACGGTATTGTAACGTTTTGGTGTGGTATGGTAGTCGTACGGTATTAAAGTATTTTTGTGTAGTTTTTTACCGTATGTACATACTCATACGGTCTTGTAACATTTTGGGGGGGTTTGGTACCGTATGGAGTTACTCAAACGGTATTGTACTGCTTTGGTGTGGTTTGGTACCGTATGGATGTACTTGTAATGTAATATACTATTTTTGTGTGGTTTGGTACCATATGAACGTAGTCGTACGGTATTGTACCATTTTGGTGTGGTATGGTACAGTATGGAAGCACTCGTAAGGTATTGTACCATTTTGGTGTGGTTTGGTACCGTATTTGTGTACTCATACGGTTTTGTACCATTTTGGTGTGGTATGGTTCCGTACGGACGTACATGTACAGTATTTGTACCTTTTTGGTGTGGTTTGGTACCGTGTGGAAGTACTCGTACCATATCGTTCCATTTTGGTGTGGTGTGGTGTGGAACAATATGGATGTACGCGTACGGTATGGTAATATATTTGTGTGGTTTGGTGCCGTATGGTTGTACTCGTACAGTTTTGTACCATATTGGTGTGGTTTGGTATCGTATGGAGGTACTCGTATGGTATTGTACCGTTTTGGTGGGGTTTGGTACCGTATAGAGGTTTTCGTACGGTATTATACCGTTTCGGTGCAGTATGGTACCTTTTTGGAGTACTCGTACGTTATTGTAACGTTTTGGTGTCGTATGGTACTGTATGGATATACTTGTACAATATTGTAGCATTTTTGTATGGTTTTGTACCGTATGGACGTACTCGTACGGTATTGTACCGTTTTGCTGTGATTTGGTACCGTATGGAGTTACTCGTACGGTATTGTACCATTTTGGTGTGCTACGGCACCGTATGGACGTACCCGTACAATTACGTACCATTTTTGGGTGGTATGGTTCTGTATGGAGGTTCTCGTACGGTTTTATACCGTTTTGGTGTGGTATGGTACCGTATGGACGTTCTCAAACGGTATTCTACCATTTTGCTGTGGTATGGTTGTGTATGGATGTACTCGAACGGTATTGAACCGTTTCGGTGTAGTATGGTGCCGTATAGATATAGTCGTACGGTATTGTACCATTTTTGTGTGGTTTTGTACCGTATGGAGGTACTCGTACGGTATTGTATCGTTTTGGCATGGTATGATACCGTATGGAAGTACTCATACGGTATTTTACCGTTTTGGTGTGGTTTGGTTTCGTACGGATGTACTTGTACGGTATTGTACCGTTTTGGTGTGGTTTTGTACCGTATGGAGGTACTCCTACGGTATTGCACCATTTTGGTGTGGTTTGGTACCGCATGGAGGTACTCGTACGGTGTTGTACCATTTTGGTGGGTTGGGTACCATATGGACGTTCTCTTGTGGTATTATACCGTTTTGGTGCGGTATGGTACCGTTTGGGTGTACTCGTACGGTATTGTAACGTTTTGGTGTGGTATGGTACTGTATGGATGTAGTCGTACGGTATTGAAGCATTTTTGTGTAGTTTGGTACCGTATGGAGGTACTCGTACGGTCTTGTAACATTTTGGTGTGGTTTGGTACCATATGGAGTTACTCGTACGGTATTGTACCATTTTGGTGTGGTTTGGTACCGTATGGAAGTACTTGTAAGGTATTATACTATTTTCGTGTGGTTTGGTACCATATGGGCGTACTCGTACGGTATTGTACCATTTTGGTGTGGTATGGTACAGTATGGAAGCACTCGTAAGGTATTGTACCATTTTGGGGTGGTTTGGTACCGTATGGATGTACTCGTACGGTATTGTACCGTTTTGCTGTGGTTGGGTATTGTTCCATTTTGGTGTGGTTTTGTACCGTATGGATGTACTCGTACAGTATTGTTTCGTTTTGGTGTGGTTTGGTACCGTATGTAAGTACTCGTACGGTATTGTACCATTTTGGTGTGGTTTTGTACCGTATGGGTGTACTTGTACGGTATTGTACCGTTTTGGTGTGGTTTGCTACCGTATGGAGGTTATCGTACGATATTTGTACAGTTCTGATGTGGTATGGTTCCGAATGGATGTATACGTACAGTATTGTACTATTTTGGTGTGGTTTTGTACCGTATTTGTGTACTCATACGGTTTTGTACCATTTTGGTGTGGTATGGTTCCGTACGGACGTACATGTACGGTATTTGTACCTTTTTGGTGTGGTTTGGTACCACGTGGAAGTACTCGTACGGTATCGTTCCATTTCGGTGTGGTGTGGTACAATATGGATGTAGACGTACGGTATTGTAATATATTTGTGTGGTTTGGTGCCATATGGATGTACTCGTACGGTTTTGTACAATATTGGTGTGGTTTGGTATCGTGTGGAGGTACTCGTACGGTATTGTTCCATTTTGGTGGGGTTTGGTACCATATGGAGGTTTTCGTATGGTATTATACCGTTTCGGTGCGGTATGTTACCTTTTTGGAGTACTCGTACGTTATTGTAACGTTTTCGTGTGGTATGGTACTGTATGGATGTACTTGTACAATATTGTAGCATTTTTTTGTGGTTTGGTACCGTATGGACGTACTCGTACGGTTTTGTACTATTTTGCTATGATTTGGTACCGTATGGAGTTACTGGTACGCTATTGTACCATTTTGGTGTGCTACGGCACCGTATGGACGTACCCGTACAATATTGTACCATTTTTGTGTGGTATGGTTCTGTATGGTGGTTCTCGTATGGTATGATACTGTTTTGGTGTGGGGTGGTACCGTATGGACGTTCTCGAACGGTATTCTACCATTTTGGTGTGGTATGGTTGTTTATGGATGTACTCGAACGGTATTGTACCATTTTGGTGTAGTATGGTACCGTATGGATATAGTCGTACGATATTGTACCATTTTAGTGTTGTATTGTACCGTATGGAGGTACTCGTACGGTATTGCACCATTTGGGTGTGGTTTGGTACCGCATGGAGGTACTCGTACGTTATTGTACCATTTTGGTGGGGTTTGGTACCATATGGAGGTTCTCGTACGGTATTATACCGTTTTGGTGCGGTTTGACCATTAGACTATAGGAGTAATCATTTTATTCCTATGTTTAGTCATTTCACTTTACCTAGCATCATTACTTACCCTACCTATTGGATAATAAAGGCAAGGGAAAACTTTAACCTTTGGTCCATAAATGTTAGGGAAAATATTATCCCTTGGACAATAGATTCCCATGACTAGTCATATCAAATTATTACCAATATTCCTTTACCCATTGGTCCATAATTGTTAGGGGAATTTTTATCCCTTGGTTAATCGACCTTTGACTTGCCAATAAGGCTTTGATTTGACCATACAAAATCATGGGCCATGTAATATCATCATTTTACTTCCAAAACTAGTTAACCTAGCCATGCATGCATGCAACCCTAAGATTTTAGCCTTAAACCTATTAATCCTAGACTTACTTTCCTAGACACTCATATATATATATATATATGTGTACCAAAGAGAGAGAGGGGGGGGGGGGGGGGGGGGGGGGGGCGGGGGGGAGAGGCCGGATGGGGAGAGAGAGAGGGTGTGTGTGTGTGTGCAAATTATGGACACTTACACAAGCAACCTTTATAGCCTTAAGCCTATTTTTGACTTGCCAACCCATTTCTAGTCTTTCAAAGTACAAAGTTAGCCAATGATTTCATTCTTTCTTGCAAGCAACCTCCCCATAGACTTGACAAGTCCAAAACCCTTCATGATGACCTAAAGATTTGGCCAACAAATGGAAGTGACAAGTCATGGAAGACTTGGCATGCTTTCAAGCTTGATTGGACATGACAATGGAGCAAATCCATGGGAGGAAGGAGAGAGAGGGGGGCCGGCCATAGAGGAGGAAGGAGGAGCTCAAGTGTTGGCTATAAATAGCACCCCATGCCTTCCATTCAACTCACACCTTCACTTCTTGCTCTCACTTCTCTCTAGAAACCATTTCTATTTTTCCAGGCAGCCTACTGCCCTTTGAAAAATCTCCATTTTTCTCCTGCTTAAAGTAGTTTTTAGAACCAACTCCCTTCGAGAAAGTTGTAGAGCACTTCGAAACCTTCAAGTTAGACCCAAGAACCATCCCAATCGGTGAAGAAATGACAAAGATATCGGCATCCGAAGTTCAGTAAAAATCTCGGATTTCTATTTCCAGACAGCATACTGTCTCTGCCTTTATCACCATTTTTCTCCTACCTAAAGTAGTTTCTAGGATCAACTTCCTTCACGAAAGTCGTAGAGCACTTCGAGAGCTTCAACTTCGACCCAATAACGATCGTATTCGGCCAAATATTGACCAAGTTACTGCCATCCAAAGTTCGGTCCAGATTTGCAAGTTCACCGCCCATAGAAAATCTTCCAACTAGCTTGTTCGGCCCCGACTAAGTTTTGGATCAAGGTAGATAAATCTCTACTCATTCTCCCTAGTATAACTTTAGTTATTTTTGTTTATGATAAGGCAAGTTAAAGTATTAGGAATAATTAGCAAGCTCGTTTTACAAAATCTTGAAATGACATTACGATCATGTAGATTTTCTCTACTCACTTCCCTAAGTATAAGTATAACCCCTTGTTCCCTAAACTCTGTGTATAGAATCGTACATTAGATAGTAGAATGCTATTGATTCAAAGTATCAATATCCTTATTGTTTTCCTTAAGTAAATAAGGTTATCTATTGTTTAGTTTCAAGTAGATAAGGTTATCTATCGTTTAAAATGCATGATTGTCAATAAGTTTATCTCACTAATGGAGGTATGAGCATGTTAGATAAATGACTTTGTCTTAAATAAACATATGTTGTATCGAATTTCTCAAAAAGTAAGATAGAACGATTTTCGAAAAAGAAGATTTTAACGCTTGATTTGAAGTATTCATATTTTGATCTTTGAATGGTTATGAGCATGATTATTAATATAGAATTGGATGATCTTGCTAGTTAGTTTCAAGATTTCAATGAATGATTTATGTTTGTAAAAAAGTCCTACCGCGGAGTCTATGCATGAAAACATGACACGGAAATCGAGAAAGTTAGAAACATGACACCTAGGGTGTGGTTAACGAAAAGACGTGTTTTAAAAAGATGAAATGTTTTGGAAACCGCAATGTGGCCGGACATGGTAGCCCGTTGTGTGGTGTGTGTTTTGTGTGCCAATGGGAACCCGGTGCGGCGGAACCATTGTGAGGATACTCGGGAGACCGGAATGGCGGAACCGAGGTTGGGTGTGTGGCTTGGTTATCCGCGTTACGGAGCCAATGCAATTGTGTGCCAATGGGAACCCGGTGCGGCGGAACCATTGTGAGGATACTCGGGAGACCGGAACGGCGGAACCGAGGTTGGGTGTGTAGCTTGGTTATCCGCGGTACGGAGCCAGTGCAAATGATTTTGAAAGGTTGGGTGTGTAGCTTGGTTATCCGCGGTACGGAGCCAATACAAATGATTGTGAAAGGTTGAAATGTTGACACGGTCTACGATGAGTCGCGTAGGAGAAACACGGAAATCTTGGACACCAACGATAGATGATTAACGAATGTGGATGTGTCATTGTTAACTGTGTATATACGTATCATGTGGAAATTGATGCTTTATTATAGCCTTGATTGTAAATTAAGGTTGGTGGGTAAGGATTTCCTATTGAGCATTGTAGCTCACGGTGTTGCCTTTTTGGTGACCCTGACATATTATATGGGTGGCGACGCCAGTATAATGTGTCAGATTTCTTAGATGAACAGGATAAGATGTACACCGTGGAAGCTTCGGGAGCAGAGGAGCTTGCTAGGATGGAAGAGCAAGCAGAGTAGTATTAGGAACCCTAGTTTCCTTCCTCGTTGAATAAATGTACCCTTTCCTTATGATGTATTTATGATGTAATAATAAGCCAGACTCTCTTTATTATATAATAAATGCCTCATTTAACGTACCCAAAATTGGGGGCGTTACAGGTTTGGTACCGTATTGATGTACTCGTACGGTATTGCACCGTTTTGGTGTGGTTTGGTACCGTATGGATGTAATCGTACGGCATTGCACCCTTTTGGAGTGGTTTGGTACCGTAACGAAGTAGTCGTACGGTAATGTACCATTTTGGTGTGGTTTGGTACCATATGGATGTACTCGTACTGTATTGCACCGTTTTGGTGTGGTTTGGTACCGTATGGATGTAGTCGTACGCTATTGCACCATTTTGGTGTGGTTTGGTACTGTATGGATGTACTAGTATGGTATTCTACCGTTTTTGTGTGGTTTTGTACGGTATGGATGTACTCATACGGTATTGCACCGTTTTGGTGTGGTTTGGAACCGTAACGAAGTACTCGTAATGCATTGCACCATTTTGGTGTGGTTTGGTACCGTATGGATGTACTCGTACGGTATTGAACCGTTTTGGTGTGGTTTGGTACCGTTTGGATTTACTCATACGGTATTGAACCGTTTTTGTGTGGTTTGGTATCGTATGGATGTACTCGTACGGTATTGCACCGTTTTGGTGTGGTTTGGTACCATTTGGATGTACTCGTATGGTATTGCACCGTTTTGGTGTGGTTTGGTACCGTAAGGATGTACTCGTACGGTATTGCACCGTTTTGGTGTGGTTTGGTACCGTATGGATGTACTCGTACGGAATTGTACCGTTTTGGTGTGGTTTGGTACCGTTTGGATGTACTCGTAGCGTATTGCACCGTTTTGGTGTGGTTTGGTACCGTAAGGATGTACTCCTACGGTATTGCACCGTTTTGGTGTGGTTTGGTACCGTATGGATGTACTCGTACGGTATTGCACCGTTTTGGTGTGGTTTGGTAGCGTATGGATGTACTCGTACGGTATTGCACCGTTTTGGTGTGGTTTGGTACCTTATGGATGTACTCGTAGGGTATTGCACCGTTTTGGTGTGGTTTGGTACCGTATGAAAGTACTGGTACGGTATTGCACCGTTTTTGGTGTGGTTTGGTACCGTATGGATGTACTCGTACGATATTGGACTGTTTTGGTGTGGTTTGGTACCGTATGGATGTACTCGTACGGTATTGTACCATTTTCGTGTGGTTTGGTACCGTATGGATGTACTCGTACGGTATTGGACCGTTTTGGTGTGGTTTGGTACCGTATGGATGTACTCGTACGGTATTTGACCGTTTTGGTTTGGTTTGGTACCGTATGGATGTACTCGTACTGTATTGCACCGTTTTGGTGTGGTTTGGTACCGTATGGATGTAGTCGTACGCTATTGCACCATTTTGGTGTGGTTTGGTACTGTATGGATGTACTAGTACGGTATTCTACCGTTTTTGTGTGGTTTTGTACGGTATGGATGTACTCATACGGTATTGCACCGTTTTGGTGTGGTTTGGAACCGTAACGAAGTACTCGTAATGCATTGCACCATTTTGGTGAGGTTTGGTACCGTATGGATGTACTCGTACGGTATTGAACCGTTTTGGTGTGGTTTGGTACCGTTTGGATTTACTCATACGGTATTGAACCATTTTTGTGTGGTTTGGTATCGTATGGATGTACTCGTACGGTATTGCACCGTTTTGGTGTGGTTTGGTACCGTTTGGATGTACTCGTATGGTATTGCACCGTTTTGGTGTGGTTTGGTACCGTAAGGATGTACTCGTACGGTATTGCACCGTTTTGGTGTGGTTTGGTACCGTATGGATGTACTCGTACGGAATTGTACCGTTTTGGTGTGGTTTGGTACCGTTTGGATGTACTCGTAGCGTATTGCACCGTTTTGGTGTGGTTTGGTACCGTAAGGATGTACTCCTACGGTATTGCACCGTTTTGGTGTGGTTTGGTACCGTATGGATGTACTCGTACGGTATTGCACCGTTTTGGTGTGGTTTCGTAGCGTATGGATGTACTCGTACGGTATTGCACCGTTTTGGTGTGGTTTGGTACCTTATGGATGTACTCGTAGGGTATTGCACCGTTTTGGTGTGGTTTGGTACCGTATGAAAGTACTCGTACGGTATTGCACCGTTTTTGGTGTGGTTTGGTACCGTATGGATGTACTCGTACGATATTGGACCGTTTTGGTGTGGTTTGGTACCGTATGGATGTACTCGTACGGTGTTGCACCATTTTCGTGTGGTTTGGTACCTTATGGATGTACTCGTACGGTATTGTACCATTTTCGTGTGGTTTGGTACCGTATGGATGTACTCGT
Source organism: Rhododendron vialii (assembly GCF_030253575.1). Classification (NCBI taxonomy): domain Eukaryota; kingdom Viridiplantae; phylum Streptophyta; class Magnoliopsida; order Ericales; family Ericaceae; genus Rhododendron; species Rhododendron vialii. Next base: position 7,049,257 of record NC_080567.1, read on the forward strand.
ACGGTATTGGACCGTTTTGGTGTGGTTTGGTACCGTATGGATGTACTCGTACGGTATTTGACCGTTTTGGTTTGGTTTGGTACCGTATGGATGTACTCGTACGGTATTGAACCGTTTTGGTGTCGTTTAGTACCATATGGATGTACTCGTACGGTATTGGACCGTTTTGGTGTGGTTTGGTACCGTATGGATGTACTCGTACGGTATTGCACCGTTTTCGGGTGGTTTGGTACCTTATGGATGTACTTGTACGGTATAGTACCGTTTTGGTGTGGTTTGGTACCGTATGGATGTACTCGTACGGTATTGAACCGTTTTGGTGTGGTTTGGTACCGTTTGGATGTACTCGTATGGTATTGAACCGTTTTGGTGTGGTTTGGTATCGTTTGGAAGTACTCGTACGGTATTGAACCGTTTTGGTGTGGTTTGGTATCGTATGGATGTACTCGTTTGGTATTGGACCGTTTTGGTGTGGTTTGGTACCGTATGGATGTACTCGTACGGTATTGAACCGTTTTGGTGTCGTTTAGTACCATATGGATGTACTCGTACGGTATTGGACCATTTTGGTGTGGTTTGGTAGCGTATGGATGTACTCGTACGGTATTGCACCGTTTTGGTGTGGTTTGGTACCTTATGGATGTACTCGTAGGGTATTGCACCGTTTTGGTGTGGTTTGGTACCGTATGAAAGTACTCGTACGGTATTGCACCGTTTTTGGTGTGGTTTGGTACCGTATGGATGTACTCGTACGATATTGGACCGTTTTGGTGTGGTTTGGTACCGTATGGATGTACTCGTACGGTGTTGCACCATTTTCGTGTGGTTTGGTACCTTATGGATGTACTCGTACGGTATTGTACCATTTTCGTGTGGTTTGGTACCGTATGGATGTACTCGTACGGTATTGGACCGTTTTGGTGTGGTTTGGTACCGTATGGATGTACTCGTACGGTATTTGACCGTTTTGGTTTGGTTTGGTACCGTATGGATGTACTCGTACGGTATTGAACCGTTTTGGTGTCGTTTAGTACCATATGGATGTACTCGTACGGTATTGGACCGTTTTGGTGTGGTTTGGTACCGTATGGATGTACTCGTACGGTATTGCACCGTTTTCGGGTGGTTTGGTACCTTATGGATGTACTTGTACGGTATTGTACCGTTTTGGTGTGGTTTGGTACCGTATGGACGTACTCGTACGGTATTGAACCGTTTTGGTGTGGTTTGGTACCGTTTGGATGTACTCGTACGGTATTGAACCGTTTTGGTGTGGTTTGGTATCGTTTGGATGTACTCGTACGGTATTGAACCGTTTTGGTGTGGTTTGGTATCGTATGGATGTACTCGTTTGGTATTGGACCGTTTTGGTGTGGTTTGGTACCGTATGGATGTACTCGTACGGTATTGAACCGTTTTGGTGTCGTTTAGTACCATATGGATGTACTCGTACGGTATTGGACCATTTTGGTGTGGTTTGGTACCGTATGGATGTACTCGTACGGTGTTGCACCGTTTTCGTGTGGTTTGGTACCTTATGGATGTACTCGTATGGTATTGTACCGTTTTGGTGTGGTTTGGTACCGTATGGATGTACTCGTACGGTATTGCACCATTTTTTGTGTGGTTTGGTACTGTATGGATGTACTCTAACGATATTGGACCGTTTTGGTGTGGTTTGGTACCGTATGGACGTACTCGTACGGTGTTGCTCCATTTTCATGTGGTTTGGTTCCTTATGGATGTACTCGTACGGTATTGTACCGTTTTGGTGTGGTTTGGTACCGTATGGATGTACTCGTACGATATTGGTCCGTTTTGGTGTCGTTTGGTACCGTATGGATGTACTCGTACGGTGTTGCACCGTTTTCGTATGGTTTGGTACCTTATGGATGTACTCGTACGGTATTGTACCGTTTTGGTGTGGTTTGGTACCGTATGGATGTACTCGTACGGTATTGCACCATTTTTTGTGTGGTTTGGTACCGTATGGATGTACTCGTACGGTGTTGCACCGTTTTCGTGTGGTTTGGTACCATATGGATGTACTCGTAGGGTATTGTACCGTTTTGGTGTGGTTTGGTACCGTATGGATGTACTCGTACGGTATTGCACCATTTTTTGTGTGGTTTGGTACCGTATGGATGTACTCGTACGATATTGGACCGTTTTGGTGTGGTTTGGTACCGTATGGACGTACTCGTACGGTGTTGCTCCGTTTTCGTGTGGTTTGGTTCCTTATGGATGTACTCGTACGGTATTGTACCGTTTTGGTGTGGTTTGGTACCGTATGGATTTACTCGTACGATATTGGTCCGTTTTGGTGTCGTTTGGTACCGTATGGATGTACTCGTACGGTGTTGCACCGTTTTCGTGTGGTTTGGTACCTTATGGATGTACTCGTACGGTATTGTACCGTTTTGGTGTGGTTTGGTACCGTATGGATGTACTCGTACGTTATTGCACCATTTTTTGTGTGGTTTGGTACCGTATGGATGTACGCGTACGGTGTTGCACCGTTTTCGTGTGGTTTGGTACGTTATGGATGTACTCGTATGGTATTGTACCGTTTTGGTGTGGTTTGGTACCGTATGGATGTACTCGTACGGTATTGCACCATTTTTTGTGTGGTTTGGTACCGTATGGATGTACTCGTACGATATTGGACCGTTTTGGTGTGGTTTGGTACCGTTTGGATTTACTCGTACGGTATTGCACCGTTTTTGTGTGGTTCGGTATCGTATGGATGTACTCGTACGGTATTGCACCGTTTTGGTGTGGTTTGGTACCGTTTGGATGTACTCGTATGGTATTGCACCGTTTTGGTGTGGTTTGGTACCGTTTAGATGTACTCGTACGGTATTGAACCGTTTTGGTGTGGTTTGGTACCGTTTGGATGTACTCGTACGGTTTTGAACCGTTTTGGTGTGGTTTGGTACCGTATGGATGTACTCGTACGGTATTGGACCGTTTTGGAGTGGTTTGGTACCGTATGGATGTACTCGTACGGTATTGAACCGTTTTGGTGTCGTTTAGTACCATATGGATGTACTCGTACGGTATTGGACCGTTTTGGTGTGGTTTGGTACCGTATGGATGTACTCGTACGGTGTTGCACCATTTTCGTGAGGTTTGGTACCTTATGGATGTACTCGTACGGTATTGTACCGTTTTGGTGTGGTTTGGTACCGTATGGATGTACTCGTATGGTATTGCAGCATTTTTTGTGTGGTTTGGTACCGTATGGATGTACTCGTACGATATTGGACCATTTTGGTGTGGTTTGGTACCGTATGGACGTACTCGTACGGTGTTGCACCGTTTTCGTGTGGTTTGGTTCCTTATGGATGTACTAGTACGGTATTGTACCGTTTTGGTGTGGTTTGGTACCGTATGGATGTACTCGTACGGTATTGGTCCGTTTTGGTGTGGTTTGGTACCGTATGGATGTACTCGTACGGTGTTGCACCGTTTTCGTGTGGTTTGGTACCTTATGGATGTACTCGTACGGTATTGTACCGTTTTGGTGTGGTTTAGTACCGTATGGATGTACTCGTTCGGTATTGCACCAATTTTTTTGTGGTTTGGTACCGTATGGATGTACTCGTACGATATTGGACCGTTTTGGTGTGGTTTGGTACCGTATGGATGTACTCGTACGGTATTTGACCGTTTTGGTGTGGTTTGGTACCGTATGGATGTACTCGTACGGTATTGAACCGTTTTGGTGTGGTTTGGTATCGTATGGATGTAGTCGTACGCTATTGCTCCGTTTTGGTGTGGTTTGGTACTGTATGGAAGTACCAGTACGGTATTCTATCATTTTTGTGTGGTTTTGTACGGTATGGATGTACTCGTACGGTATTGCACTGTTTTGGTGTGGTTTGGAACCGTAACGAAGTACTCGTAAGGCATTGTACCGTTTTGGTATGGTTTGGTACCGTATGGATGTACTCGTACGGTATTGAACCGTTTTGGTGTGGTTTGGTACCGTTTGGATTTACTCGTACGGTATTGCACCGTTTTTGTGTGGTTTGGTATCGTATGGATGTACTCGTACGGTATTGCACCGTTTTGGTGTGGTTTGGTACCTTATGGATGTACTCGTACGATATTGGACCGTTTGGGTGTGGTTTGGTACCGTATGGATGTACTCCTACGGTATTGCACCGTTTTGGTGTGGTTTCGTACCGTTTGGATTTACTCGTACGGTATTGCACCGTTTTTGTGTGGTTTGGTACCGTTTGGATGTACTCGTAAGGTAATGCACCGTTTTGGTGTGGTTTGGTACCGTAAGGATGTACTCATACCGTATTGCACCGTTTTGGTGTGGTTTGGTACCGTAAGGATGTACTCCTACGGTATTGCACCGTTTTGGTGTGGTTTCGTACCGTATGGATGTACTCGTACGGTATTGCACCGTTTTGGTGTGGTTTGGTAGCGTATGGATGTACTCGTACGGTAATACACCGTTTTGGTGTGGTTTGGTACCTTATGGAAGTACTCGTACGATATTGGACCGTTTGGGTGTGGTTTGGTACCGTATGGATGTACTCGTACGGTGTTGCACCGTTTTTGTGTGGTTTGGTTCCTTATGGATGTACTCCTACGGTATTGTACCGTTTTGGTGTGGTTTGGTACCGTATGGATGTATTCGTACGGTATTGGACCGTTTTGGTGTGGTTTGGTACCGTATGTATGTACTCGTACGGTATTGAACCGTTTTGGTGTGGTTTGGTACCGTATGGATGTACTCGTACGGTATTGGACCGTTTTGGTATGGTTTGGTACCGTATGGATGTACTCGTACGGTGTTGCACCGTTTTGGTGTGGTTTGGTACCTTATGGATGTACTCGTACGGTATTGGACCGTTTTGGTGTGGTTTGGTACCGTATGGATGTACTCGTATGGTATTTGACCATTTTGGTGTGGTTTCGTACCGTATGGATGTACTTGTACAGTATTGAACCGTTTTGGTGTGGTTTGGTACCGTATGGATGTACTCGTACGCTATTGGACCGTTTTGGTATGGTTTGGTACCGTATGGATGTACTCGTACGGTGTTGCACCGTTTTCGTGTGGTTTGGTACTTTATGGATCTACTCGTACGGTATTGGACCGTTTTTGTGTGGTTTGATACCGTTTGGATGTCCTCGTACGGTATTGCAATGTTTTGGTGTGGTTTGGTACCGTAAGGATGTACTCGTATGGTATTGTACCGATTTGGTGTGGTTGGGTACCGTATGGATGTACTCGTACGGTATTGCACCATTTTGGTGTGGTTTTTTTGTACCGAATGGATGTACTCGTACGGTATTGCACCGTTTTGGTGTGGTTTGGAACCGTAACGAAGTACTCGTAAGGCATTGTACCGTTTTGGTGTGGTTTGGTACCGTATGGATGTACTCGTACGGTATTTGACCGTTTTGGTGTCGTTTGGTACCGTAAGGAGGTACTCGTACGGTATTGCACCGTTTTGGTGTGGTTTGGTACCGTTTGGATGTACTCATATGGTATTGCACCGTTATGGTGTGGTTTGGTACAGTAAGGATGTACTCGTACGGTATTGTACTATTTTGGTGTGGTTTGGTACCGTATGGATGTACTCGGACGGTATTGGACCGTTTTGGTGAGGTTTGGTACGGTATGGATTTACTCGTATGGTATTGAACCGTTTTGGTGTGGTTTGGTACCGTAAGGATGTACTCGAACGGTATTGTACCGTTTGGATGTACTCGTACGGTATTGCACCGTTTTGGTGTCGTTTGGTACCGTATGGATGTACTCGTATGGTATTGCACCGTTTTGGTGTGGTTTGGTATCGTATCGATGTACTTGTACTGTATTGCACCGTTTTGGTGTGCTTTGGTACCTTATGGATGTACTCGTACGGTATTGTACCGTTTTGGTGTGGTTTGGTACCGTATGGATGTACTCGTACAATATTGCACCGTTTTGGTGTGGTTTGGTACCGTTTGGATGTACTCGTACGGTATTGCACCGTTTTGGTGTGGTTTGGTACCGTATGGATGTACTCGTACAGTATTGCACCGTTTTGGTGTGGTTTTGTAGCGTATGAAGGTACTCGTACTGTATCGCTCCGTTTTGGTGTGGTTTGGTACCGTAAGGATGTACTCATACGGTATTGTACCGTTTTGGTGTGGTTTGGTACCGTATGGATGTACTCGTACGTTATTGCACCCTTTTGTTGTGGTTTGGTACCGTTTGGATGTATTCGTACGGTATTGCACCGTTTTTGTGTGGTTTGGTACCGTAAGGATGTACTCGTACGGTATTGGACCGTTTTGGTGTGGTTTGGTACCGTATGGATGTAGTCGTACGTTATTGCACCATTTTGGTGTGGTTCGGTACCGTATGGATGTACTCGTACGGTATTGCACCGTTTTGGTGTGGTTCGGTACCGTATTACCGTATGGATGTACTCGTACGGTATTGCACCGTTTTGGTGTGGTTCGGTACCGTATGGATGTACTCGTACGGTATTGAACCGTTTTGGTGTGGTTTGGTACCGCATGGATGTACTCGTACGGTATTGCACCGTTTTGGTGTGGTTTGGTTCCGTAAGGATGTACTCGTACGGTATTGTACCATTTTGGTGTGGTTTGGTACCGTATGGATGTACTCGTACGGTATTGCACCGTTTTGAAGTGGTTTGTTACTGTATGGATGAAGTCGTACGGCATTGCACCGTTTTGGTGTGGTTGGGTACAATATGGACGTACTCGTACGGTATTGCACCGTTTTGAAGTTGTTTGGTACCGTATGCATGTAGTCCTACTGTATTGCACCATTTTGGTGTGGGTTGGTACCGTTTGAATGTACTCGTACGGTATTGCACCGTTTTTATGTGGTTTGGTACCGTATGCATGTACTCGTACGGTATTGCTCCGTTTTGATGTGGTTTGTTATCGTATGGATGTACTCGTACGGTATTGCACCCTTTTGGTATGGTTTGGTACCTTATGGATGTACTCGTACGGTATTGCACCGTTTTGTTGTGGTTTGGTACCGTATGGATGTACTTGTACGGTATTGTACCGTTTTGGTGTGGTTTGGTACCTAATGGATGTACTCGTACGGTATTGCACCGTTTGGGTGTGGTTTGGAACAGTAACGAAGTACTCATAAGGTATTGTACCATTTTGGTGTGGTTTGGTACCGTATGGATGTACTCGTAAGGTATTGCACCGTTTTGGTGTGGTTCGGTATATTAAGGATGTACTTGTACGGTATTGTACCGTTTTGGTGTGGTTTGGTACCTTATGGATGTACTCGTACGGTATTGAACCCTTTTGGTGTGGTTTGGTACCATTTGGATGTACTCGTACGGTATTGCACCATTTTGGTGTGGTTTGGTACCGTAAGGATGTACTCGTACGGTATTCTACCGTTTTGGTGTGGTTTGGTACCGTATGGATGTACTCGTACGGTATTGCACTGTTTTAATGTGGTTTGGTACCGTATGGATGTACTCGTACGGTATTGCACCATTTTGGTGTGGTTAGGTACCGTATGGATGTACTCGTACGGTATTGCACCGTTTTGGTGTGGTTTGGTACCGTAAGGTTGTACTCGTACGGTATTGTACCGTTTTGGTGTGGTTTGGTACCTAATGGATGTACTCGTACGGTATTGCACCATTTTGGTGTGGTTTGGTACCGTATGGATGTACTCGTACGGTATTGCACCGTTTTTGTGTGGTTTGGTACCATATGGATGTACTCGTACGGTATTGAACAGTTTTTGTGTGGTTTGGTACCGTATGGATGTACTCGTATGGTATTGTACCGTTTTGGTGTGGTTTGGTACCGTATGGATGTACTCTTAAGGTATTGTACCGTTTTGGTGTGGTTTGGTACCTAATGGATGTACTCGTACGGTATTGCACCGTTTGGGTGTGGTTTTGAACAGTAACGAAGTACTCATAAGGTATTGTACCATTTTAGTGTGGTTTAGTACCGTATGGATGTACTCGTAAGGTATTGCACCGTTTTGGTGTGGTTTGGTATATTAAGGATGTAATAGTACGGTATTGCACCTTTTTGGTGTGGTTTGGTACCGTATGGATGTACTCGTATGGTATTGCACCATTTTGGTTTTATTTGGTACGTTATGGATGTACCTGTAAGGTATTGCACCGTTTTGTTGTGGTTTCGTTCGTTAAGGATGTACTCGTACGGTATTGTACCGTTTTGGTGTGGTTTCGTACCGTATGGATGTACTCGTACGGTATTGCACCGTTTTGGTGTGGTTAGGTACCGTATGGATGTACTCGTACGGTATTGCACCGTTTTGGTGTGGTTTGGTATCGTATGAATGTACTCGTATGGTATTGCACCGTTTTAGTGTGGTTTGGTAACTTATGGATGTACTCGTATGGTATTGATTCGTTTTGATGTGGTTTGGTACCGTTCGGATGTGCTCGTACGGTATTGCACCGTTTTGGTGTGGTTTGGTACCGTATGGATGTACTCATATGGTATTGCACTGTTTTGGTGTGGTTTGGTACCGTATGGATGTACTCGTACGGTATTGTACCGTTTTTGTGTGGTTTGGTACCGTATGGATGTACTCATACGATACTGCACCCTTTTGGTGTGGTTTGGTACCGTTTGGATGTACTCGTACGGTATTGCACCGTTTTGGTGTGGTTTGGTACCGTATGGATGTACTCGTTTGGTATTGCACTGTTTTGGTGTGGTTTGGTACCGTATGGATGTAGTCGTACGGTATTGTACCGTTTTGGTGTGGTTTGGTACCGTATGGATGTACTCGTACGATACTGCACCCTTTTGGTGTGGTTTGGTACCGTTTGGATGTACTCGTACGGTATTGCCCCGTTTTGGTGTTGTTTGGTACCGTAAGGATGTACTCGTACGGTATTGCACCGTTTTGGTGTGGTTTGGTACGGTATGGATGTACTCGTACGGTATTGCACCGTTTTGGTGTGGTTTGGTACCTTATGGATGTACTCGTACGGTATTGCACAGTTTTGGTGTGCTTTGGTACCGTATGGATGTACTCGTACGGTCTTGAACCGTTTTGGTGTGGTTTAGTACCATATGAATGTACTCGTACGGTATTGTACCTTTTTGGTGTGGTTTTGTACCGTATGGATGTACTCGTACGTTATTGATTCGTTTTGGTGTGGTTTGGTACCGTTTGGATGTACTCGTACGGTATTGCATCGTTTTGGTGTGGTTTGGTACCGTATAGATGTACTCGTACGGTATTGCACCGTTTTGGTGTGGTTTGGTACCGTTTGGATATACTCGTACGGTATTGACCGTTTTGGTGTGGTTTGGTACCGTATGGATGTACTCGTACGGTATTGAACCATTTTGGTGTGGTTTGGTACCGTATGGATGTACTCGTATGGTATTGAACAGTTTGTGTGTGGTTTGGTACCGTATGGATGTACTCGTACGGTATTGCACCGTTTTGGAGTGGTTTGGTACCGTATGGATGTAATCGTACGGTATTGGACCATTTTGGTGTGGTTTGGTACCGTATGGATGTACTCGTACGGTATTGCACCATTTTGGTGTGGTTTGGTACCGTATGGATGTACTCCTACGGTATTGAACAGTTTTGGTGTGGTATGGTACCGAATGGATGTACTGGTACGGTATTGCACCGTTTTGGTGTGGTTCGGTACGATATGGATGTACTCGTACGGTATTGCACCGTTTTGGTTTGCGTTGGTACCCTATGGATGTAGTCGTACGGTATTGACCAGTTTTGGTGTGGTTTGGTACCGTATGGATGTACTCGTACAGTATTGTACCATTTTGGTGTGGTTTGGTACCGAATGGATGTACTCTTAAGGTATTGTACCATTTTGGTGTGGTTTGGTACCTTATGGATGTACTCGTACGGTATTGAACCATTTTGGTGTGGTTTGGTACCGTTTGGATGTACGCGTACGGTATTGCACCGTTTTGGTGTGGTTTGATACCGTAAGGATGTACTCGTACGGTATTGTACCGTTTTGGTGTGGTTTGGTACCGTATGGATGTACTCGTACGGTATTGCACCGTTTTGATGTGGTTTTGTACTGTATTGATGTACTCGTACGGTATTGCACCGTTTTGGTGTGGTTTGGTACCCTATGGATGTACTCGTACGGTATTGACCAGTTTTGGTGTGGTTTGGTACCGTATGGATGAACTCATACGGTATTGTACCGTTTTGGTGTGGTTTGTTACCGTATGGATGTACTCTGAAGGTATTGTACCGTTTTGGTGTGGTTTGGTACCTTATGGATGTACTCGTACGGTATTGTACCATTTTGGTGTCGTTTGGTACCGTATGGATGTACTCGTACGGTTTTGATTCATTTTGGTGTGGTTTGGTACCGTTTGGATGTACTCGTACGGTATTGCACCGTTTTGGTGTGGTTTGGTACCGTATGGATGTACTCGTACGGTATTGAACCATTTTGGTGTGGTTTGGTACCGTAAGGATGTACTCGTACGGTATTGCACCGTTTTGGTGTGGTTTGGTACCGTATGGATGTACTCGTACGGTATTGCACCGTTTTGGTGTGGTTTGGTAACGTATGGATGTACACGTGCGGTATTGCACCGTTTTGGTGTGGTTTGGTACCTTATGGATGTACTCGTACGGTATTGCACCGTTTTGGTGTGGTTTGGTACCGTATGGATGTACTCGTACGGTATTGCACCCTTTTGGTGTGGTTTGGAACAGTAACGAAGTACTCGTAGGGTATTGTACCATTTTGGTGTGGTTTGGTACCGTATGGATGTACTCGTACGGTATTGCACCGTTTTGGTGTGGTTTGGTATTGTATGGATGTACTCGTACGGTATTGCACCATTTTCGTGTGGTTTGGTACCTTAAGGATGTACTCGTACGGTATTGCACCGTTTTGGTGTGGTTTGGTACTGTATGGATGTACTCGTGCGGTATTGAACCGTTTTGGCGTGGTTTGGTACCGTATGGATGTACTCGTACGGTATTGAACCATTTTTGTGTGGTTTGGTACCGTATGGATGTACTCTTACGGTATTGAACCGTTTTGGTGTGGTTTGGTAACGTATGGATGTACTCGTACGGTATTGCACCGTTTTGGTGTGGTTTCGTACCTTATGGATGTACTCGCACGGTATTGCACAGTTTTGGTGTGGTTTGGTTCCGTATGGATGTACTCGTACGGTATTGAACCGTTTTGGTGTGGTTTGGTACCGTATGGATGAACTTGTACAGTATTGTACCGTTTTGGTGTCGTTTGGTACCGGATGGATGTACTCGTACGGTATTGATTCGTTTTGGTGTGGTTTGGTACCTTAAGGATGTACTCGTACGGTATTGCACCGTTTTGGTGTGGTTTGGTACCGTATGGATGTACTGGTACGGTATTGCACCGTTTTGGTGTGGTTTGGTACCGTATGGATGTACTCGTACGGTATTACACCGTTTTGGTGTGGTTTGGTATCGTATGGATGTACTCGTACGGTATTGCACCGTTTTGGTGTGGTTTGGTACCGTATGGATGTACTTGTACGGTATTGAACAATTTTGGTGTGGTTTGGTACCGTATGGATGTACTCGTACAGTATTGTACCGTTTTGGTGTGGTTTGGTACCGTATGGATGTACTCTTAAGGTATTGTACCGTTTTGGTGTGGTTTGGTACCTTATGGATGTACTCGTACGGTATTGAACCGTTTTGGTGTGGTTTGGTACCGTTTGGATGTACGCGTACGGTATTGCACCATTTTGGTGTGGTTTTGGTACCGCAAGGATGTACTCGTACGGTATTGTACCGTTTTGGTGTGGTTTTGCACCGTATGGATGTACTCGTACGATATTGCACCATTTTGATGTGGTTTGGTACCGTATGGATGTACTCGTACGGTATTGCACCGTTTTGGTGTGGTTTGGTACCCTATGGATGGTCTCGTACGGTATTGACCAGTTTTGGTGTGGTTTGGTACCGTATGGATGTACTCGTACGGTATTATACCGTTTTGCTGTGGTTTCGTACCGTATGGATGTACTCTTAAGGTATTGTACCGTTTTGGTGTGGTTTGGTACCTTGTAGATGTACTCGTAAGGTATTGCACCGTTTTGGTGTGGTTTGGTACCTTAAGGATGTACTCGTACGGTATTGTACCATTTTGGTGTGGTTTGGTACCGTATGGATGTACTCGTACGGTATTGCTCCGTTTTGGTGTGGTTTGGTACTGTATGGATGTACTCGTACGGTATTACACCGTTTTTTGTGTGGTTTGGTATCGTATGGATGTACTCGTACGGTATTGCACAGTTTTGGTGTGGTTTGTTACCTTATGGATGTACTCCTACGGTATTGCACCGTTTTGGTGTGGTTTGGTTCCGTATGGATGTACTCGTTTGGTATTGAACCGTTTTGGTGTGGTTTGGTACCGTATGGATGTACTTGTACGGTATTGTACCGTTTTGGTGTCGTTTGGTACCGGATGGATGTACTCGTACGGTATTGATTCGTTTTGGTGTGGTTTGGTACCTTAAGGATGTACTCGTACGGTATTGCACCGTTTTGGTGTGGTTTGGTACCGTATGGATGTACTCGTACGGTATTGCACCGTTTTGGTGTGGTTTGGTACCGTATGGATGTACTCGTACGGTATTACACCGTTTTGGTGTGGTTTGGTATAGTATGGATGTACTCCTACGGTATTGCACCGTTTTGGTGTGGTTTGGTACCTTATGCATGTACTCGTACGGTATTGTACCGTTTTGGTGTCGTTTGGTACCGTATGGATGTACTTGTACGGTATTGCAAAGTTTTGGTGTGGTTTGGTACCGTATGGATGTACTCGTACGGTATTGAACCATTTTGGTGTGGTTTGGTACCGTATGGATGTACTCCTACGGTATTGAACCGTTTTGGTGTGGTTTGGTACCGTATGGATGTACTCATACGGTATTGCACCATTTTGGTGTGGTTTGGTACCGTAAGGATGTAATCGTACAGTATTGGACCGTTTTGGTGTGGTTTGGTACCGTATGGATGTACTCGTACGGTATTGAACCGTTTGGGTGTGCTTTGGTACCGTTTGGATGTACTCGTACGGTATTGCACCGTTTTGGTGTGGTTTAGTACCGTAAGGATGTACTCGTACGGTATTGTCCGTTTTGGTGTGGTTTGGTACCGTATGGATGTACTCGTACGGTATTGCACAATTTTGGTGTGGTTCGGTTCCGTATGGATGTACTCCTACGGTATTGCACCGTTTTGGTGTGGTTTGGTACCAAATGGATGTACTCGTACGGTATTGAACAGTTTTGGTGTGGTTTGGTACCGTATGGATGTACTCCTACGGTATTGCACCGTTTTGGTGTGGTTTGGTACCGTATGGATGTACTCGTACGGTATTGCACCGTTTTGGTGTAGTTTGGTACCGTATGGATGTACTCGTACGGTATTGAACAGTTTTGGTGTGGTTTGGTACCGTATGGATGTACTCGTACGGTATTGCACCGTTTTGGTGTGGTTTGGTACCGTATAGATGTACTCGTACGGTTTTGCACCGTTTTGGTGTGGTTTGGTACCGTATGGATGTACTCTTAAGGTATTGTATCGTTTTGGTGTGGTTTGGTACCTTATGGATGTACTCGTACGGTATTGCACCGTTTTGGTGTGGTTTGGAACAGTAACGAAGTACTCGTAAGGTATTGTACCATTTTGGAGTGGTTTGGTACCGTATGGATGTACTCGTAAGGTATTGCACCGTTTTGGTGTGGTTTGGTACCGTATGGATGTACTCGTACGGTATTGAACAGTTTTGGTGTGGTTTGGTACCGTATGGATGTACTTGTACGGTATTGCAAAGTTTTTCTGTGGTTTGGTACCGTATGGATGTACTCGTACGGTATTGAACCATTTTGGTGTGGTTTGGTACCGTATGGATGTACTCATACGGTATTGCACCATTTTGCTGTGGTTTGGTACCGTAAGGATGTAATCGTACAGTATTGGACCGTTTTGGTGTGGTTTGGTGCCGTTTGGATGTACTCGTACGGTATTGCACCGTTTTGGTGTGGTTTGGAACCGTATGGATGTACTCGTACGGTATTGAAAAGTTTTGGTGTGGTTTGGTACCGTATGGATGTACTGGTATGGTATTGCACCGTTTTGGTGTGGTTTGGTACCGTATGGATGTACTCGTACGGTATTGCACCGTTTTGGTGTGGTTTGGTACCGTATGGATGTACTCGTACGGTATTGCACAGTGTTGGTGTGGTTTGGTTCCGTATGGATGTACTCGTACGGTATTGCACCGTTTTGGTGTCGTTTGGTACCGTATGGATGTACTCGTATGGTATTGCACCGTTTTTGTGTGGTTTGGAACAGTAACGAAGTACTCGTAAGGTATTGTACCATTTTGGTGTCGTTTTGTACCGTATGGATGTACTCGTACGGTATTGAACCGTTTTGGTGTGGTTTGGTACCGTATGGATGTACTCGTACGGTATTGAACAGTTTTGGTGTGGTTTGGTACCGTATGGATGTACTTGTACGGTATTGCAAAGTTTTGGTGTGGTTTGGTACCGTATGGATGTACTCGTACGGTATTGAACCATTTTGGTGTGGTTTGGTACCGTATGGATGTACTCGTACGGTATTGAACCGTTTTGGTGTGGTTTGGTACCGTATGGATGTACTCATACGGTATTGCACCGTTTTGGTGTGGTTTGGTACCGTAAGGATGTAATCGTACAGTATTGGACCGTTTTGGTGTGGTTTGGTACCGTATGGATGTACTCGTACGGTATTGCACCGTTTTGGTGTGGTTTGGAACCGTATGGATGTACTCGTACGGTATTGAAAAGTTTTGGTGTGGTTTGGCACCGTATGGATGTACTGGTACGGTATTGCACCGTTTTGGTGTGGTTTGGTGCTGTATGGATGTACTCGTACGGTATTGCACCGTTTTGGTGTGGTTTGGTACCGTATGGATGTACTCGTACGGTATTGCACCGTTTTGGTGTAGTTTGGTACCATATGGATGTACTCGTACGGTATTGAACAGTTTTGGTGTGGTTTGGTACCGTATGGATGTAATCGTACGGTATTGCACCGTTTTGGTATGGTTTGGTACCGTATAGATGTACTCGTACGGTTTTGCATCATTTTGGTGTGGTTTGGTACCGTATGGATGTACTCTTAAGGTATTGTACCGTTTTGGTGTGGTTTGGTACCTTATGGATGTACTCGTACGGTATTGCACCGTTTTGGTGTGGTTTGGAACAGTAACGAAGTACTCGTAAGGTATTGTACCATTTTGGCGTCGTTTTGTAACGTATGGATGTACTCGTACGGTATTGAACCGTTTTGGTGTGGTTTGGTACCGTATGGATGTACTCGTACGGTATTGAACCGTTTTGGTGTGGTTTGGTACCGTTTGGATGTACTCGTACGGTATTGCACCGTTTTGGTGTGGTTTTGTACCATAAGGATGTACTCGTACGGTATTTGTCCGTTTTGGTGTGGTTTGGTACCGTATGGATGTACTCGTACGGTATTGCACAGTTTTGGTGTGGTTTGGTACTGAATTGATGTACTCGTACGGTATTGAACAGTTTTGGTGTGGTTTGGTACCGTATGGATGTACTCGTACGGTATTGCACCGTTTTGGTGTGGTTTGGAACAGTAACGAAGTTTTCGTAAGGTATTGTAACATTTTGGTGTCGTTTTGTACCGTATGGATGTACACGTACGGTATTGAACCGTTTTGGTGTGGTTTGGTACCGTATGGATGTACTCGTACGGTATTGCACCGTTTTGGTGTGGTTTGGTACCGAATGGATGTACTCGTATGGTATTCCACCATTTTGGTGTGGTTTGGTACCGTATGGATTTACTCGTACGGTATTGAACAGTTTTGGTGTGGTTTGGTACCGCATGGATGTACTCGTACGGTATTGCACCGTTTTGGTGTGGTTTGGAACAGTAACGAAGTTCTCGTAAGGTATTGTACCATTTTGGTGTCGTTTTGTACCGTATGGATGTACACGTACGGTATTGAACCGTTTTGGTGTGGTTTGGTACCGTATGGATGTACGCGTACGGTATTGAACCGTTTAGGTGTGGTTTTGTACCGTTTGGATGTACTCGTACGGTATTGCACCGTTTTGGTGTGGTTTGGTTTCGTAAGGATGTACTCGTACGGTATTGTACCGTTTTGGTGTGGTTTGGAACAGTAACGAAGTACTCGTAAGGCATTGTACCATTTTGGTGTCGTTTTGTACCGTATGGATGTACTCGTACGTTATTGGACCGTTTAGGTGTGGTTTGGTACCGTATGGATGTACTCGTACGGTATTGAACCGTTTTGGTGTGCTTTGGTACCGTTTGGATGTACTCGTACGGTATTGCACCGTTTTGGTGTGGTTTGGTACCGTAAGGATGTACTCATACGGTATTGTCCGTTTTGGTGTGGTTTTGTACCGTATGGATGTACTTGTACGGTATTTACAAAGTTTTTGTGTGGTTTGGTACCGTATGGATGTACTCGTACGGTATTGAACCATTTTGGTGTGGTTTGGTACCGTATGGATGTACTCATACGGTATTGCACCATTTTGGTGCGGTTTGGTATCGTATGGATGTACTCGTACGGTATTGCACCGTTTTGTTGTGGTTTGGTACCTTATGGATGTACTCGTACGGTATTGAACAGTTTTGGTGTGGTTTGGTACCGTATGGATGTACTTGTACGGTATTGCAAAGTTTTTGTGTGGTTTGGTACCGTATGGATGTACTCGTACGGTATTGAACCATTTTGGTGTGGTTTGGTACCGTATGGATGTACTCGTACGGTATTGAACAGTTTTGGTGTGGTTTGGTACCGTATGGATGTACTCATACGGTATTGCACCATTTTGGTGTGGTTTGGTACCGTAAGGATGTAATCGTACAGTATTGGACCGTTTTGGTGTGGTTTGGTACCGTATGGATGTACTCGTACGGTATTGAACCATTTTGGTGTGCTTTGGTACCGTTTGGATGTACTCGTACGGTATTGCACCGTTTTGGTGTGGTTTGGTACCGTAAGGATGTACTCATACGGTATTGTCCGTTTTGGTGTGGTTTGGTACCGTATGGATGTACTCGTACGGTATTGCACAGTTTTGGTGTGGTTTGGTTCCGTATGGATGTACTCGTAAGGTATTGGACCGTTTTGGTGTGGTTTGGTACCGTATCGATGTACTCGTACGGTTTTGCACCGTTTTGGTGTGGTTTGGTACCGTATGGATGTACTCTTAAGATATTGTACCGTTTTGGTGTGGTTTGGTACCTTATGGATGTACTCTTACGGTATTGCACCGTTTTGGTGTGGTTTGGAACAGTAACGAAGTTCTCGTAAGGTATTGTAACATTTTGGTGTCGTTTTGTACCGTATGGATGTACACGTACGGTATTGAACCGTTTTGGTGTGGTTTGGTACCGTATGGATGTACTCGTACGGTATTGCACCGTTTTGGTGTGGTTTGGTACCGAATGGATGTACTCGTATGGTATTCCACCATTTTGGTGTGGTTTGGTACCGTATGGATGTACTCGTACGGTATTGAACAGTTTTGGTGTGGTTTGGTACCGCATGGATGTACTCGTACGGTATTGCACCGTTTTGGTGTGGTTTGGAACAGTAACGAAGTTCTCGTAAGGTATTGTACCATTTTGGTGTCGTTTTGTACCGTATGGATGTACACGTACGGTATTGCACCGTTTTGGTGTGGTTTGGTACCGTATGGATGTACGCGTACGGTATTGAACCGTTTAGGTGTGGTTTGGTACCGTTTGGATGTACTCGTACGGTATTGCACCGTTTTGGTGTGGTTTGGTTTCGTAAGGATGTACTCGTACGGTATTGTACCGTTTTGGTGTGGTTTGGTACCGTATGGATGTACTCGTACGGTATTGAACAGTTTTGGTGTGGTTTGTTACCGTATGGATGTACTCGTACGGTATTGCACCGTTTTGGTGTGGTTTGGTACCGTATGGATGTACTGGTACGGTATTGAACAGTTTTGGTGTGGTTTGGTACCGTATGGATGTACTCGTACGGTGTTGCACCGTTTTGGAGTGGTTTGGTACCGTATGGATGTACTCGTACGGTATTGAACAGTTTTGGTGTGGTTTGGTACCGTATGGATGTACTCGTACAGTATTGCACCGTTTTGGTGTTGTTTGGTACCGTATGGATGTACTCTTAAGGTATTGTACCGTTTTGGTGTGGTTTGGTACCGTGTGGATGTACTGGTACGCTATTGAACCGTTTTGGTGTGGTTTGGTACCGTATGGATGTACTCGTACGGTATTGAACAGTTTTGGTGTGGTTTGGTACCGTATGGATGTACTCGTACGGTGTTGCACCGTTTTGGAGTGGTTTGGTACCGTATGGATGTACTCGTACGGTATTGCACAGTTTTGGTGTGGTTTGGTTCCGTATGGATGTACTCGTAAGGTATTGGACCGTTTTGGTGTGGTTTGGTACAGTATAGATGTACTCGTACGATTTTGCACCGTTTTGGTGTGGTTTGGTACCGTATGGATGTACTCTTAAGGTATTGTACCGTTTTGGTGTGGTTTGGTACCTTATGGATGTACTCGTACGGTATTGCACAGTTTTGGTGTGGTTTGGAACAGTAACGAAGTACTCGTAAGGTATTGTACCATTTTGGAGTGGTTTGGTACCGTATGGATGTACTCGTAAGGTGTTGCACCGTTTTGGTGTGGTTTGGTACCGTATGGATGTACTCGTACGGTATTGAACAGTTTTGGTGTGGTTTGGTACCGTATGGATGTACTTGTACGGTATTGCAAAGTTTTTGTGTGGTTTGGTACCGTATGGATGTACTCGTACGGTATTGAACCATTTGGGTGTGGTTTGGTACCGTATGGATGTACTCATACGGTATTGAACAGTTTTGGTGTGGTTTGGTACCGTATGGATGTACTCATACGGTATTGCACCATTTTGGTGTGGTTTGGTACCGTAAGGATGTAATCGTACAGTATTGGACCGTTTTGGTGTGGTTTGGTACCGTATGGATGTACTCGTACGGTATTGCACCGTTTTGGTGTGGTTTGGAACCGTTTGGATGTACTCGTACGGTATTGAAAAAATTTGGTGTGGTTTGGTACCGTATGGATGTACTGGTACGGTATTGCACCGTTTTGGTGTGGTTTGGTACCGTATAAATGTACTCGTACGGTATTGCACCGTTTTGGTGTGGTTTGGTACCATATGGATGTACTCGTATGGTATTGAACAGTTTTGGAGTGGTTTGGTACCGTATGGATGTACTCTTAAGGTATTGTACCGTTTTGGGGTGGTTTGGTACCGTATGGATGTACTCGTACGGTATTGCACCGTTTTGGTGTGGTTTGGTACCGTATGGATGTACTCCTACGGTATTGCACAGTTTTGGTGTGGTTTGGTTCCGTATGGATGTACTCGTACGGTATTGCACCGTTTTGGTGTCGTTTGGTACCGTATGGATGTACTCGTACGGTACTGCACCGTTTTGGTGTGGTTTGGAACAGTAACGAAGTACTCATAAGGTATTGTACCATTTTGGTGTTGTTTTGTACCGTATGGATGTACTCGTACGGTATTGAACCGTTTTGGTGTGGTTTGGTACCGTATGGATGTACTCGTACGGTATTGAACAGTTTTGGTGTGGTTTGGTACCGAATGGATGTACTCGTATGGTATTCCACCGTTTTGGTGTGGTTTTGTACCGTATGGATGTACTCGTACGGTATTGAACAGTTTTGGTGTGGTTTGGTACCGCATGGATGTACTCGTACGGTATTGCACCGTTTTGGTGTGGTTTGGGACCGTATGTATGTACTCGTACGGTATTGAGCAGTTTTGGTGTGGTTTGGTACCGTATGGATGTACTCGTACGGTGTTGCACCGTTTTGGAGTGGTTTGGTACCGTATGGATGTAGTCGTACTGTATTGAACAGTTTTGGTGTGGTTTGGTACCGTATGGATGTACTCGTACAGTATTGCACCGTTTTGGTGTGGTTTGGTACCGTATGGATGTACTCGTACGGTATTGCACCGTTTTGGTGTGGTTTGGAACAGTAACGAAGTACTCGTAAGGCATTGTACCATTTTGGTGTCGTTTTGTACCGTATGGATGTACTCGTACGGTATTGGACCGTTTTGGTGTGGTTTGGCACCGTATGGATGTATGCGTACGGTATTGAACCGTTTAGGAGTGGTTTGGTACCGTTTGGATGTACTCGTACGGTATTGCACCGTTTTGGTGTGGTTTGGTATCGTAAGGATGTACTCGTACGGTATTGTACCGTTTTGGTGTGGTTTGGTACCGTATGGATGTACTCGTACGGTATTGAACAGTTTGGGTGTGGTTTGGTACCGTATGGATGTACTCGTACGGTATTGCACCGTTTTGGTGTGGTTTGGTACCGTATGGATGTACTCGTACGGTATTGAACAGTTTTGGTGTTGTTTGGTACCGTATGGATGTACTCGTACGGTGTTGCACCGTTTTGGAGTGGTTTGGTACCGTATGGATGTACTCGTACGGTATTGAACAGTTTTGGTGTGGTTTGGTACCGTATGGATGTACTCGTACAGTATTGCACTGTTTTGGTGTGGTTTGGTACCGTATGGATGTACTCTTAAGGTATTGTACCGTTTTAGTGTGGTTTGGTACCGTGTGGATGTACTGGTACGCTATTGAACCGTTTTGGTGTGGTTTGGTACCGTATGGATGTACTCGTACGGTATTGAACAGTTTTGGTGTGGTTTGGTACCGTATGGATGTACTCGTACGGTGTTGCACCGTTTTGGAGTGGTTTGGTACCGTATGGATGTACTCGTACGGTATTGAACAGTTTTGGTGTGGTTTGGTACCGTATGGATGTACTCGTACGGTATTGCACCGTTTTGGTGTGGTTTGGTACCGTATGGATGTACTCTTAAGGTATTGTACCGTTTTGGTGTGGTTTGGTACCGTGTGGATGTACTGGTACGCTATTGAACCGTTTTGGTGTGGTTTGGTACCGTTTGGATGTACTCGTACGGTATTGCACCGTTTTGGTGTGGTTTGGTACCGTATGGATGTACTCGTACGGTATTGCACCGTTTTGGTGTGGTTTGGTACCGTATGGATGTACTCGTACGGTATTGCACCGTTTTGGTGTGGTTTGGAACAGTAACGAAGTACTCGTAAGGCATTGTACCATTTTGGTGTCGTTTTGTACCGTATGGATGTACTCGTACGGTATTGGACCGTTTTGGTGTGGTTTTGTACCGTATGGATGTACTCGTACGGTATTGAACCGTTTTGGTGTGCTTTGGTACCGTTTGGATGTACTCGTACGGTATTGCACCGTTTTGGTGTGGTTTGGAACAGTAACGAAGTACTCGTAAGGCATTGTACCATTTTGGTGTCGTTTTGTACCGTATGGATGTACTCGTACGGTATTGGACCGTTTTGGTGTGGTTTGGTACCGTATGGATGTACTCGTACGGTATTGAACCGTTTTGGTGTGCTTTGGTACCGTTTGGATGTACTCGTACGGTATTGCACCGTTTTGGTGTGGTTTGGTACCGTAAGGATGTACTCATACGGTATTGTCCGTTTTGGTGTGGTTTGGTACCGTATGGATGTACTCGTACGGTATTGCACAGTTTTGGTGTGGTTTGGTTCCGTATGGATGTACTCGTAAGGTATTGGACCGTTTTGGTGTGGTTTGGTACCGTATAGATGTACTCGTACGGTTTTGCACCGTTTTGGTGTGGTTTGGTACCGTATGGATGTACTCTTAAGGTATTGTACCGTTTTGGTGTGGTTTGGTACCTTATGGATGTACTCGTACGGTATTGCACCGTTTTGGTGTGGTTTGGAACAGTAACGAAGTACTCGTAAGGTATTGTACCATTTTGGAATGGTTTGGTACCGTATGGATGTACTCGTAAGGTATTGCACCGTTTTGGTGTGGTTTGGTACCGTATGGATGTACTCCTACGGTATTGAACAGTTTTGGTGTGGTTTGGTACCGTATGGATGTACTTGTACGGTATTGCAAAGTTTTTGTGTGGTTTGGTACCGTATGGATGTACTCGTACGGTATTGAACCATTTTGGTGTGGTTTGGTACCGTATGGATGTACTCGTACGGTATTGAACAGTTTTGGTGTGGTTTGGTACCGTATGGATGTACTCATACGGTATTGCACCATTTTGGTGTGGTTTGGTACCGTAAGGATGTAATCGTACAGTATTGGACCGTTTTGGTGTGGTTTGGTACCGTATGGATGTACTCGTACGGTATTGCACCGTTTTGGTGTGGTTTGGAACCGTTTGGATGTACTCGTACGGTATTGAAAAGTTTTGGTGTGGTTTGGTACCGTATGGATGTACTGGTACGGTATTGCACCGTTTTGGTGTGGTTTAGTACCGTATGGATGTACTCGTACGGTATTGCACCGTTTTGGTGTGGTTTGGTACCAAATGGATGTACTCGTATGGTATTGAACAGTTTTGGAGTGGTTTTGTACCGTATGGATGTACTCTTAAGGTATTGTACCGTTTTGGGGTGGTTTGGTACCGTATGGATGTACTCGTACGGTATTGCACCGTTTGGTGTGGTTTGGTACCGTATGCATGTACTCGTACGGTATTGCATAGTTTTGGTGTGGTTTGGTTCCGTATGGATGTATTCGTACGGTATTGCACCGTTTTGGTGTCGTTTGGTACCGTATGGATGTACTCGTACGGTATTGCACCGTTTTGGTGTGGTTTGGAACAGTAACGAAGTACTCATAAGGTATTGTACCATTTTGGTGTCGTTTTGTGCCGTATGGATGTACTCGTACGGTATTGAACCGTTTTGGTGTGGTTTGGTACCGTATGGATGTACTCGTACGGTATTGAACAGTTTTGGTGTGGTTTGGTACCGTATGGATGTACTTGTACGGTATTGCAAAGTTTTGGTGTGGTTTGGTACCATATGGATGTACTCGTACGGTATTGGACCATTTTGGTGTGGTTTGGTACCGTATGGATGTACTCGTACGGTATTGAACAGTTTTGGTGTGGTTTGGTACCGTATGAATGTACTCATACGGTATTGCACCATTTTGGTGTGGTTTGGTACCGTAAGCATGTAATCGTACAGTATTGGACCGTTTTGGTGTGGTTTGGTACCGTATGGATGTACTCGTACGGTATTGCACCGTTTTGGTGTGGTTTGGTACCGTATGGATGTACTCGTACGGTATTGCAGAGTTTTGGTGTGGTTTGGTTCCGTATGGATGTACTCGTACGGTATTGCACCGTTTTGGTGTCGTTTGGTACCGTATGGATGTACTCGTACGGTATTGCACCGTTTTGGTGTGGTTTGGAACAGTAACGAAGTACTCGTAAGGTATTGTACCATTTTGGTGTCGTTTTGTACCGTATGGATGTACTCGTACGGTATTGAACCGTGTTCGTGTGGTTTGGTACCGTATGGATGTACTCGTACGGTATTGAACCGTTTTGGTGTGGTTTGGTACCGTTTGGATGTACTCGTACGGTATTGCACCGTTTTAGTGTGGTTTGGTACCGTAAGGATGTACTCGTACGGTATTTGTCCGTTTTGGTGTGGTTTGGAACCGTATGGATGTACTCGTACGGTATTGCACAGTTTTGGTGTGGTTTGGTACTGTATTGATGTACTCGTACGGTATTAAACAGTTTTGGTGTGGTTTGGTACCGTATGGATGTACTCGTACGGTATTGCACCGTTTTGGTGTGGTTTGGAACAGTAACAAAGTTCTCGTAAGGTATTGTACCATTTTGGTGTCGTTTTGTACCGTATGGATGTACACGTACGGTATTGAACCGTTTTGGTGTGGTTTGGTACCGTATGGATGTACTCGTACGGTATTGCACCGTTTTGGTGTAGTTTGGTACCGAATGGATGTACTCGTACGGTATTCCACCGTTTTGGTGTGGTTTGGTACCGTATGGATGTACTCGTACGGTATTGAACAGTTTTGGTGTGGTTTGGTACCGCATGGATGTACTCGTACGGTATTGCACCGTTTTGGTGTGGTTTGGAACAGTAACGAAGTTCTCGTAAGGTATTGCACCATTTTGGTGTCGTTTTGTACCGTATGGATGTACACGTACGGTATTGAACCGTTTTGGTGTGGTTTTGTACAGTATGGATGTACGCGTACGGTATTGAACCGTTTTGGTGTGGTTTGGTACCGTTTGGATGTACTCGTACGGTATTGCACCGTTTTGGTGTGGTTTGGTATCGTAAGGATGTACTCGTACGGTATTGTACCGTTTTGGTGTGGTTTGGTACCGTATGGATGTACTCGTACGGTATTGAACAGTTTTGGTGTGGTTTGGTACCGTATGGATGTACTCGTACGGTATTGCACCGTTTTGGTGTGGTTTGGTACCGTATGGATGTACTCGTACGGTATTGAACAGTTTTGGTGTGGTTTGGTACCGTATGGATGTACTCGTACGGTGTTGCACCGTTTTGGAGTGGTTTGGTACCGTATGGATGTACTCGTACGGTATTGAACAGTTTTGGTGTGGTTTGGTACCGTATGGATGTACTCATACGGTATTGCACCATTTTTGTGTGGTTTGGTACCGTAAGGATGTAATCGTACAGTATTGGACCGTTTTGGTGTGGTTTGGTACCGTATGGATGTACTCGTACGGTATTGCACCGTTTTGGTGTGGTTTGGTACCGTATGGCTTTACTCGTACGGTATTGCAGAGTTTTGGTGTGGTTTGGTTCCGTATGGATGTACTCGTACGGTATTGCACCGTTTTGGTGTCGTTTGGTACCGTATGGATGTACTCGTACGGTATTGCACCGTTTTGGTGTGGTTTGGAACAGTAACGAAGTACTCGTAAGGTATTGTACCATTTTGGTGTCGTTTTGTACCGTATGGATGTACTCGTACGGTATTGAACCGTTTTGGTGTGGTTTGGTACCGTATGGATGTACTCGTACGGTATTGAACCGTTTTGGTGTGGTTTGGTACCGTTTGGATGTACTCGTACGGTATTGCACCGTTTTGGTGTGGTTTGGTACCGTAAGGATGTACTCGTACGGTATTTGTCCGTTTTGGTGTGGTTTGGAACCGTATGGATGTACCCGTACGATATTGCACAGTTTTGGTGTGGTTTGGTACTGTATTGATGTACTCGTACGGTATTAAACATTTTTGGTGTGGTTTGGTACCGTATGGATGTACTCGTACGGTATTGCACCGTTTTGGTGTGGTTTGGAACAGTAACAAAGTTCTCGTAAGGTATTGTACCATTTTGGTGTCGTTTTGTACCGTATGGATGTACACGTACGGTATTGAACCGTTTTGGTGTGGTTTGGTACCGTATGGATGTACTCGTACGGTATTGCACCGTTTTGGTGTAGTTTGGTACCGAATGGATGTACTCGTATGGTATTCCACCGTTTTGGTGTGGTTTGGTACCGTATGGATGTACTCGTACGGTATTGAACAGTTTTGGTGTGGTTTGGTACCGCATGGATGTACTCGTACGGTATTGCACCGTTTTGGTGTGGTTTGGAACAGTAACGAAGTTCTCGTAAGGTATTGCACCATTTTGGTGTCGTTTTGTACCGTATGGATGTACACGTACGGTATTGAACCGTTTTGGTGTGGTTTGGTACAGTATGGATGTACGCGTACGGTATTGAACCGTTTTGGTGTGGTTTGGTACCGTTTGGATGTACTCGTACGGTATTGCACCGTTTTGGTGTGGTTTGGTATCGTAAGGATGTACTCGTACGGTATTGTACCGTTTTGGTGTGGTTTGGTACCGTATGGATGTACTCGTACGGTATTGAACAATTTTGGTGTGGTTTGGTACCGTATGGATGTACTCGTACGGTATTGCACCGTTTTGGTGTGGTTTGGTACCGTATGGATGTACTCGTACGGTATTGAACAGTTTTGGTGTGGTTTGGTACCGCATGGATGTACTCGTACGGTATTGCACCGTTTTGGTGTGGTTTGGAACAGTAACGAAGTTCTCGTAAGGTATTGCACCATTTTGGTGTCGTTTTGTACCGTATGGATGTACACGTACGGTATTGAACCGTTTTGGTGTGGTTTTGTACAGTATGGATGTACGCGTACGGTATTGAACCGTTTTGGTGTGGTTTGGTACCGTTTGGATGTACTCGTACGGTATTGCACCGTTTTGGTGTGGTTTGGTATCGTAAGGATGTACTCGTACGGTATTGTACCGTTTTGGTGTGGTTTGGTACCGTATGGATGTACTCGTACGGTATTGAACAGTTTTGGTGTGGTTTGGTACCGTATGGATGTACTCGTACGGTATTGCACCGTTTTGGTGTGGTTTGGTACCGTATGGATGTACTCGTACGGTATTGAACAGTTTTGGTGTGGTTTGGTACCGTATGGATGTACTCGTACGGTGTTGCACCGTTTTGGAGTGGTTTGGTACCGTATGGATGTACTCGTACGGTATTGAACAGTTTTGGTGTGGTTTGGTACCGTATGGATGTACTCATACGGTATTGCACCATTTTTGTGTGGTTTGGTACCGTAAGGATGTAATCGTACAGTATTGGACCGTTTTGGTGTGGTTTGGTACCGTATGGATGTACTCGTACGGTATTGCACCGTTTTGGTGTGGTTTGGTACCGTATGGCTTTACTCGTACGGTATTGCAGAGTTTTGGTGTGGTTTGGTTCCGTATGGATGTACTCGTACGGTATTGCACCGTTTTGGTGTCGTTTGGTACCGTATGGATGTACTCGTACGGTATTGCACCGTTTTGGTGTGGTTTGGAACAGTAACGAAGTACTCGTAAGGTATTGTACCATTTTGGTGTCGTTTTGTACCGTATGGATGTACTCGTACGGTATTGAACCGTTTTGGTGTGGTTTGGTACCGTATGGATGTACTCGTACGGTATTGAACCGTTTTGGTGTGGTTTGGTACCGTTTGGATGTACTCGTACGGTATTGCACCGTTTTGGTGTGGTTTGGTACCGTAAGGATGTACTCGTACGGTATTTGTCCGTTTTGGTGTGGTTTGGAACCGTATGGATGTACCCGTACGATATTGCACAGTTTTGGTGTGGTTTGGTACTGTATTGATGTACTCGTACGGTATTAAACATTTTTGGTGTGGTTTGGTACCGTATGGATGTACTCTTAAGGTATTGTACCGTTTTGGTGTGGTTTGGTACCGTGTGGATGTACTGGTACGCTATTGAACCGTTTTGGTGTGGTTTGGTACCGTATGGATGTACTCGTACGGTATTGAACAGTTTTGGTGTGGTTTGGTACCGTATGGATGTACTCGTACGGTATTGAACAGTTTTGGTGTGGTTTGGTACCGTATGGATGTACTCTTAAGGTATTGTACCGTTTTGGTGTGGTTTGGTACCGTGTGGATGTACTGGTACGCTATTGAACCGTTTTAGTGTGGTTTAGTACCGTTTGGATGTACTCGTACGGTATTGCACCGTTTTGGTGTGGTTTGGTACCGTATGGATGTACTCGTACGGTATTGCACCGTTTTGGTGTGGTTTGGTACCGTATGGATGTACTCGTACGGTATTGCACCGTTTTGGTGTGGTTTGGAACAGTAACGAAGTACTCATAAGGTATTGTACCATTTTGGTGTCGTTTTGTACCGTATGGATGTACTCGTACGGTATTGAACCGTTTTGGTGTGGTTTGGTACCGTATGGATGTACTCGTACGGTATTGAACAGTTTTGGTGTGGTTTGGTACCGTATGGATGTACTTGTACGGTATTGCAAAGTTTTGGTGTGGTTTGGTACCATATGGATGTACTCGTACGGTATTGAACCATTTTGGTGTGGTTTGGTACCGTATGGATGTACTCGTACGGTATTGAACAGTTTTGGTGTGGTTTGGTACCGTATGGATGTACTCATACGGTATTGCACCATTTTGGTGTGGTTTGGTACCGTAAGGAAGTAATCGTACAGTATTGGACCGTTTTGGTGTGGTTTGGTACCGTATGGATGTACTCGTACGGTATTGCACCGTTTTGGTATGGTTTGGTACCGTATGGATGTACTCGTACGGTATTGCATAGTTTTGGTGTGGTTTGGTTCCGTATGGATGTACTCGTACGGTATTGCACCGTTTTGGTGTCGTTTGGTACCGTATGGATGTACTCGTACGGTATTGCACCGTTTTGGTGTGGTTTGGAACAGTAACGAAGTACTCGTAAGGTATTGTACCATTTTGGTGTCGTTTTGTACCGTATGGATGTACTCGTACGGTATTGAACCGTTTTGGTGTGGTTTGGTACCGTATGGATGTACTCGTACGGTATTGAACCGTTTTGGTGTGGTTTGGTACCGTTTGGATGTACTCGTACGGTATTGCACCGTTTTGGTGTGGTTTGGTACCGTAAGGATGTACTCGTACGGTATTTGTCCGTTTTGGTGTGGTTTGGAACCGTATGGATGTACTCGTACGGTATTGCACAGTTTTGGTGTGGTTTGGTACTGTATTGATGTACTCGTACGGTATTGAACAGTTTTGGTGTGGTTTGGTACCGTATGGATGTACTCGTACGGTATTGCACCGTTTTGGTGTGGTTTGGAACAGTAACGAAGTTCTCGTAAGGTATTGTACCATTTTGGTGTCGTTTTGTACCGTATGGATGTACACGTACGGTATTGAACCGTTTTGCTGTGGTTTGGTACCGTATGGATGTACTCGTACGGTATTGCACCGTTTTGGTGTAGTTTGGTACCGAATGGATGTACTCGTACGGTATTCCACCGTTTTGGTGTGGTTTGGTACCGTATGGATGTACTCGTACGGTATTGAACAGTTTTGGTGTGGTTTGGTACCGCATGGATGTACTCGTACGGTATTGCACCGTTTTGGTGTGGTTTGGAACAGTAACGAAGTTCTCGTAAGGTATTGCACCATTTTGGTGTCGTTTTGTACCGTATGGATGTACACGTACGGTATTGAACCGTTTTGGTGTGGTTTTGTACAGTATGGATGTACGCGTACGGTATTGAACCGTTTTGGTGTGGTTTGGTACCGTTTGGATGTACTCGTACGGTATTGCACCGTTTTGGTGTGGTTTGGTATCGTAAGGATGTACTCGTACGGTATTGTACCGTTTTGGTGTGGTTTGGTACCGTATGGATGTACTCGTACGGTATTGAACAGTTTTGGTGTGGTTTGGTACCGTATGGATGTACTCGTACGGTATTGCACCGTTTTGGTGTGGTTTGGTACCGTATGGATGTACTCGTACGGTATTGAACAGTTTTGGTGTGGTTTGGTACCGTATGGATGTACTCGTACGGTGTTGCACCGTTTTGGAGTGGTTTGGTACCGTATGGATGTACTCGTACGGTATTGAACAGTTTTGGTGTGGTTTGGTACCGTATGGATGTACTCATACGGTATTGCACCATTTTTGTGTGGTTTGGTACCGTAAGGATGTAATCGTACAGTATTGGACCGTTTTGGTGTGGTTTGGTACCGTATGGATGTACTCGTACGGTATTTGCATTGTTTTGGTGTGGTTTGGTACCGTATGGATGTACTCGTACGGTATTGCAGAGTTTTGGTGTGGTTTGGTTCCGTATGGATGTACTCGTACGGTATTGCACCGTTTTGGTGTCGTTTGGTACCGTATGGATGTACTCGTACGGTATTGCACCGTTTTGGTGTGGTTTGGAACAGTAACGAAGTACTCGTAAGGTATTGTACCATTTTGGTGTCGTTTTGTACCGTATGGATGTACTCGTACGGTATTGAACCGTTTTGGTGTGGTTTGGTACCGTATGGATGTACTCGTACGGTATTGAACCGTTTTGGTGTGGTTTGGTACCGTTTGGATGTACTCGTACGGTATTGCACCGTTTTGGTGTGGTTCGGTACCGTAAGGATGTACTCGTACGGTATTTGTCCGTTTTGGTGTGGTTTGGAACCGTATGGATGTACCCGTACGGTATTGCACAGTTTTGGTGTGGTTTGGTACTGTATTGATGTACTCGTACGGTATTAAACATTTTTGGTGTGGTTTGGTACCGTATGGATGTACTCGTACGGTATTGCACCGTTTTGGTGTGGTTTGGAACAGTAACAAAGTTCTCGTAAGGTATTGTACCATTTTGGTGTCGTTTTGTACCGTATGGATGTACACGTACGGTATTGAACCGTTTTGGTGTGGTTTGGTACCGTATGGATGTACTCGTACGGTATTGCACCGTTTTGGTGTAGTTTGGTACCGAATGGATGTACTCGTATGGTATTCCACCGTTTTGGTGTGGTTTGGTACCGTATGGATGTACTCGTACGGTATTGAACAGTTTTGGTGTGGTTTGGTACCGCATGGATGTACTCGTACGGTATTGCACCGTTTTGGTGTGGTTTGGAACAGTAACGAAGTTCTCGTAAGGTATTGCACCATTTTGGTGTCGTTTTGTACCGTATGGATGTACACGTACGGTATTGAACCGTTTTGGTGTGGTTTGGTACAGTATGGATGTACGCGTACGGTATTGAACCGTTTTGGTGTGGTTTGGTACCGTTTGGATGTACTCGTACGGTATTGCACCGTCTTGGTGTGGTTTGGTATCGTAAGGATGTACTCGTACGGTATTGTACCGTTTTGGTGTGGTTTTGTACCGTATGGATGTACTCGTACGGTATTGAACAATTTTGGTGTGGTTTGGTACCGTATGGATGTACTCGTACGGTATTGCACCGTTTTGGTGTGGTTTGGTACCGTATGGATGTACTCGTACGGTATTGAACAGTTTTGGTGTGGTTTGGTACCGTATGGATGTACTCGTACGGTGTTGCACCGTTTTGGAGTGGTTTGGTACCGTATGGATGTACTCGTACGGTATTGAACAGTTTTGGTGTGGTTTGGTACCGTATGGATGTACTCGTACGGTATTGCACGGTTTTGGTGTGGTTTGGTACCGTATGGATGTACTCTTAAGGTATTGTACCGTTTTGGTGTGGTTTGGTACCGTGTGGATGTACTGGTACGCTATTGAACCGTTTTGGTGTGGTTTGGTACCGTATGGATGTACTCGTACGGTATTGAACAGTTTTGGTGTGGTTTGGTACCGTATGGATGTACTCGTACGGTATTGAACAGTTTTGGTGTGGTTTGGTACCGTATAGATGTACTCGTACGGTATTGCACCGTTTTGGTGTGGTTTGGTACCGTATGGATGTACTCTTAAGGTATTGTACCGTTTTGGTGTGGTTTGGTACCGTGTGGATGTACTGGTACGCTATTGAACCGTTTTAGTGTGGTTTAGTACCGTTTGGATGTACTCGTACGGTATTGCACCGTTTTGGTGTGGTTTGGTACCGTATGGATGTACTCGTACGGTATTGCACCGTTTTGGTGTGGTTTGGTACCGTATGGATGTACTCGTACGGTATTGCACCGTTTTGGTGTGGTTTGGAACAGTAACGAAGTACTCATAAGGTATTGTACCATTTTGGTGTCGTTTTGTACCGTATGGATGTACTCGTACGGTATTGAACCGTTTTGGTGTGGTTTGGTACCGTATGGATGTACTCGTACGGTATTGAACAGTTTTGGTGTGGTTTGGTACCGTATGGATGTACTTGTACGGTATTGCAAAGTTTTGGTGTGGTTTGGTACCATATGGATGTACTCGTACGGTATTGAACCATTTTGGTGTGGTTTGGTACCGTATGGATGTACTCGTACGGTATTGAACAGTTTTGGTGTGGTTTGGTACCGTATGGATGTACTCATACGGTATTGCACCATTTTGGTGTGGTTTGGTACCCTAAGGAAGTAATCGTACAGTATTGGACCGTTTTGGTGTGGTTTAGTACCGTATGGATGTACTCGTACGGTATTGCACCGTTTTGGTATGGTTTGGTACCGTATGGATGTACTCGTACGGTATTGCATAGTTTTGGTGTGGTTTGGTTCCGTATGGATGTACTCGTACGGTATTGCACCGTTTTGGTGTCGTTTGGTACCGTATGGATGTACTCGTACGGTATTGCACCGTTTTGGTGTGGTTTGGAACAGTAACGAAGTACTCGTAAGGTATTGTACCATTTTGGTGTCGTTTTGTACCGTATGGATGTACTCGTACGGTATTCAACCGTTTTGGTGTGGTTTGGTACCGTATGGATGTACTCGTACGGTATTGAACCGTTTTGGTGTGGTTTGGTACCGTTTGGATGTACTCGTACGGTATTGCACCATTTTTGTGTGGTTTGGTACCGTAAGGATGTACTCGTACGGTATTTGTCCGTTTTGGTGTGGTTTGGAACCGTATGGATGTACTCGTACGGTATTGCACAGTTTTGGTGTGGTTTGGTACTGTATTGATGTACTCGTACGGTATTGAACAGTTTTGGTGTGGTTTGGTACCGTATGGATGTACTCGTACGGTATTGCACCGTTTTGGTGTGGTTTGGAACAGTAACGAAGTTCTCGTAAGGTATTGTACCATTTTGGTGTCGTTTTGTACCGTATGGATGTACACGTACGGTATTGAACCGTTTTGCTGTGGTTTGGTACCGTATGGATGTACTCGTACGGTATTGCACCGTTTTGGTGTAGTTTGGTACCGAATGGATGTACTCGTATGGTATTCCACCGTTTTGGTGTGGTTTGGTACCGTATGGATGTACTCGTACGGTATTGAACAGTTTTGGTGTGGTTTGGTACCGCATGGATGTACTCGTACGGTATTGCACCGTTTTGGTGTGGTTTGGAACAGTAACGAAGTTCTCGTAAGGTATTGCACCATTTTGGTGTCGTTTTGTACCGTATGGATGTACACGTACGGTATTGAACCGTTTTGGTGTGGTTTGGTACAGTATGGATGTACGCGTACGGTATTGAACCGTTTTGGTGTGGTTTGGTACCGTTTGGATGTACTCGTACGGTATTGCACCGTTTTGGTGTGGTTTGGTATCGTAAGGATGTACTCGTACGGTATTGTACCGTTTTGGTGTGGTTTGGTACCGTATGGATGTACTCGTACGGTATTGAACAGTTTTGGTGTGGTTTGGTACCGTATGGATGTACTCGTACGGTATTGCACCGTTTTGGTGTGGTTTGGTACCGTATGGATGTACTCGTACGGTATTGAACAGTTTTGGTGTGGTTTGGTACCGTATGGATGTACTCGTACGGTGTTGCACCGTTTTGGAGTGGTTTGGTACCGTATGGATGTACTCGTACGGTATTGAACAGTTTTGGTGTGGTTTGGTACCGTATGGATGTACTCGTACGGTATTGCACCGTTTTGGTGTGGTTTGGTACCGTATGGATGTACTCTTAAGGTATTGTACCGTTTTGGTGTGGTTTAGTACCGTGTGGATGTACTGGTACGCTATTGAACCGTTTTGGTGTGGTTTGGAACCGTATGGATGTACTCGTACGGTATTGAACAGTTTTGGTGTGGTTTGGTACCGTATGGATGTACTCGTACGGTATTGCACCGTTTTGGTGTGGTTTGGTACCGTATGGATGTACTCTTAAGGTATTGTACTGTTTTGGTGTGGTTTGGTACCGTGTGGATGTACCGGTACGCTATTGAACCGTTTTGGTGTGGTTTAGTACCGTTTGGATGTACTCGTACGGTATTGCACCGTTTTGGTGTGGTTTGGTACCGTATGGATGTACTCGTACGGTATTGCACCGTTTTGGTGTGGTTTGGTACCGTATGGATGTATTCGTACGGTATTGCACCGTTTTGGTGTGGTTTGTTACAGTAACGAAGTACTCGTAAGGCATTGTACCGGTTTTGTGTCGTTTTGTACCGTATGGATGTACTCGTACGGTATTGGACCGTTTTGGTGTGGTTTGGTACCGTATGGATGTACTCGTACGGTATTGAACCGTTTTGGTGTGCTTTGGTACCGTTTGGATGTACTCGTACGGTATTGAACCGTTTTGGTGTGCTTTGGTACCGTTTGGATGTACTCGTACGGTATTGAACCGTTTTGGTGTGGTTTGGTACCGTTTGGATGTACTCGTACGGTATTGCACCGTTTTGGTGTGGTTTGGTATCGTAAGGATGTACTCGTACGGTATTGTACCGTTTTGGTGTGGTTTGGTACCGTATGGATGTACTCGTACGGTATTGAACAGTTTTGGTGTGGTTTGGTACCGTATGGATGTACTCGTACGGTATTGCACAGTTTTGGTGTGGTTTGGTTCCGTATGGATGTACTCGTAAGGTATTGGACCGTTTTGGTGTGGTTTGGTACCGTATGGAAGTACTCGTACGGTATTCAACAGTTTTGGTGTGGTTTGGTACCGTATGGATATACTCATACGGTATTGCACCATTTTGGTGTGGTTTGGTACCGTATGGATGTATTCGTACGGTATTGTACCATTTTGGTGTGGTTTGGTACCGTACGGATGTACTCGTACGGTATTGCACCGTTTTGGTGTAGTTTGGTAGTTTGGTACCGTATGGATGTACTCGTACGGTATTGAACAGTTTTGGTGTGGTTTGGTACCGTATGGATGTACTCGTACGGTATTGCACCGTTTTGGTGTGGTTTGGTACCGTATCGATGTACTCGTACGGTATTGCACCGTTTTGGTGTGGTTTGGTACCGTATGGATGTACTCGTACGGTATTGCACCATTTTGGTGTGGTTTGGTACCGTAAGGATGTAATCGTACGGTATTGGACCGTTTTGGTGTGGTTTGGTACCGTATGGATGTACTCATACGGTATTGCACCATTTTGGTGTGGTTTGGTACCGTAAGGATGTAATCGTACGGTATTGGACCGTTTTGGTGTGGTTTGGTACCGTATGGATGTACTCGTACGGTATTGCACCGTTTTGGTGTGGTTTGTTACCGTATGGATGTACTCGTACGGTATTGAACAGTTTTGGTGTGCTTTGGTACCGTATGGATGTACTAATACGGTATTGCACCATTTTTGTGTGGTTTGGAACCGTAAGGATGTAATCGTACGGTATTGGACCGTTTTGGTGTGGTTTGGTACCGTATGGATGTACTCGTACGGTATTGAAAAGTTTTGGTGTGGTTTGGTACCGCATGGATGTACTGGTACGGTATTGCACCGTTTTGGTGTGGTATTGGTACCGTATGGATGTACTCGTACGGTATTGCACCGTTTTGGTGTGGTTTGGTACCATATGGATGTACTTGTATGGTATTGAACAGTTTTGGGGTGATTTGGTACCGTATTGATGTACTCTTAAGGTATTGTACCGTTTTGGGGTGGTTTGGTACCGTATGGATGTACTCGTACGGTATTGCACCATTTTGGTGCGGTTTGGTACCGTATGGATGTACTCGTACGGTATTCCACCGTTTTGGTGTGGTTTGGTTCCGTATGGATGTACTCGTACGGTATTGCACCGTTTTGGTGTCGTTTGGTACCGTATGGATGTACTCGTACGGTATTCCACCGTTTTGGTGTGGTTTGGTACCGTATGGATGTACTCGTACGGTATTGCACAGTTTTGGTGTGGTTTGGTTCCGTATGGATGTACTCGTACGGTATTGCACCGTTTTGGTGTGGTTTGGTACCGTATGGATGTACTCTTAAGGTATTGTACCGTTTTGGTGTGGTTTGGTACCGTGTGGATGTACTGGTACGCTATTGAACCGTTTTGGTGTGGTTTAGTACCGTTTGGATGTACTCGTACGGTATTGCACCGTTTTGGTGTGGTTTGGTACCGTATGGATGTACTCGTACGGTATTGCACCGTTTTGGTGTGGTTTGGTACCGTATGGATGTACTCGTACGGTATTGCACCGTTTTGGTGTGGTTTGGAACAGTAACGAAGTACTCGTAAGGCATTGTACCATTTTGGTGTCGTTTTGTACCGTATGGATGTACTCGTACGGTATTGGACCGTTTTGGTGTGGTTTGGTACCGTATGGATGTACTCGTACGGTATTGAACCGTTTTGGTGTGCTTTGGTACCGTTTGGATGTACTCGTACGGTATTGCACCGTTTTGGTGTGGTTTGGTACCGTAAGGATGTACTCATACGGTATTGTCCGTTTTGGTGTGGTTTGGTACCGTATGGATGTACTCGTACGGTATTGCACAGTTTTGGTGTGGTTTGGTTCCGTATGGATGTACTCGTAAGGTATTGGACCGTTTTGGTGTGGTTTGGTACCGTATGGAAGTACTCGTACGGTATTCAACAGTTTTGGTGTGGTTTGGTACCGTATGGATGTACTCATACGGTATTGCACCATTTTGGTGTGGTTTGGTACCGTATGGATGTATTCGTACGGTATTGTACCATTTTGGTGTGGTTTGGTACCGTACGGATGTACTCGTACGGTATTGCACCGTTTTGGTGTAGTTTGGTAGTTTGGTACCGTATGGATGTACTCGTACGGTATTGAACAGTTTTGGTGTGGTTTGGTACCGTATGGATGTACTCGTACGGTATTGCACCGTTTTGGTGTGGTTTGGTACCGTATGGATGTACTCGTACGGTATTGCACCGTTTTGGTGTGGTTTGGTACCGTATGGATGTACTCGTACGGTATTGCACCATTTTGGTGTGGTTTGGTACCGTAAGGATGTAATCGTACGGTATTGGACCGTTTTGGTGTGGTTTGGTACCGTATGGATGTACTCATACGGTATTGCACCATTTTGGTGTGGTTTGGTACCGTAAGGATGTAATCGTACGGTATTGGACCGTTTTGTTGTGGTTTGGTACCGTATGGATGTACTCGTACGGTATTGCACCGTTTTGGTGTGGTTTGTTACCGTATGGATGTACTCGTACGGTATTGAACAGTTTTGGTGTGCTTTGGTACCGTATGGATGTACTAATACGGTATTGCACCATTTTGGTGTGGTTTGGAACCGTAAGGATGTAATCGTACGGTATTGGACCGTTTTGGTGTGGTTTGGTACCGTATGGATGTACTCGTACGGTATTGAAAAGTTTTGGTGTGGTTTGGTACCGTATGGATGTACTGGTACGGTATTGCACCGTTTTGGTGTGGTACTGGTACCGTATGGATGTACTCGTACGGTATTGCACCGTTTTGGTGTGGTTTGGTACCATATGGATGTACTTGTATGGTATTGAACAGTTTTGGGGTGGTTTGGTACCGTATGGATGTACTCTTAAGGTATTGTACCGTTTTGGGGTGGTTTGGTACCGTATGGATGTACTCGTACGGTATTGCACCATTTTGGTGTGGTTTGGTACCGTATGGATGTACTCGTACGGTATTCCACCGTTTTGGTGTTGTTTGGTTCCGTATGGATGTACTCGTACGGTATTCCACCGTTTTGGTGTCGTTTGGTACCGTATGGATGTACTCGTACGGTATTGCACCGTTTTGGTGTGGTTTGGTACCGTATAGATGTACTCGTACGGTATTGCACAGTTTTGGTGTGGTTTGGTTCCGTATTGATGTACTCGTACGGTATTGCACCGTTTTGGTGTCGTTTGGTACCGTATGGATGTACTCGTGCGGTATTGCACCGTTTTGGTGTGGTTTGGAACAGTAACGAAGTACTCGTAAGGTATTGTACCATTTTGGTGTCGTTTTGTACCGTATGGATGTACTCGTACGGTATTGAACCGTTTTGGTGTGGTTTGGTACCGTATGGATGTACTCGTACGGTATTGAACCGTTTTTGTGTGGTTTGGTACCGTTTGGATGTACTCGTACGGTATTGCACCGTTTTGGTGTGGTTTGGTACCGTAAGGATGTAATCGTACGGTATTGGACCGTTTTGGTGTGGTTTGGTACCGTATGGATGTACTCGTACGGTATTGAAAAGTTTTGGTGTGGTTTGGTACCGTATGGATGTACTGGTACGGTATTGCACCGTTTTGGGGTGGTTTGGTACCGTATGGATGTACTCGTACGGTATTGCACCATTTTGGTATGGTTTGGTAC
Source organism: Rhododendron vialii (assembly GCF_030253575.1). Taxonomy (NCBI): domain Eukaryota; kingdom Viridiplantae; phylum Streptophyta; class Magnoliopsida; order Ericales; family Ericaceae; genus Rhododendron; species Rhododendron vialii. The sequence continues at coordinate 7,087,253 of NC_080567.1, forward strand.
CGTATGGATGTACTCGTACGGTATTCCACCGTTTTGGTGTGGTTTGGTACCGTAAGGATGTACTCGTACGGTATTGTCCGTTTTGGTGTGGTTTGGTACCGTATGGATGTACTCGTACGGTATTGCACAGTTTTGGTGTGGTTTGGTTCCGTATGGATGTACTCGTACGGTATTGCTCCGTTTTGGTGTGGTTTGGTACCGTATGGATGTACCCGTACGGTATTGAACAGTTTTGGTGTGGTTTGGTACCGTATGGATGTACTCATACGGTATTGCACCGTTTTGGTGTGGTTTGGTACCGTATGGATGTACTCGTACAGTATTGTACCATTTTGGTGTGGTTTGGTACCGTAAGGATGTACTCGTACGGTATTGTCCGTTTTGGTGTGGTTTGGTACCGTATGGAGGCACTGGTATGGTATTGCACCGTTTTGGTGTGGTTTGGTTCTGTATGGATGTACTCGTACGGTATTGCACCATTTTTGCGTTGTTTGGTACCGTATGGATGTACTCGTACGGTATTGAACAGTTTTGGTGTGGTTTGGTACCGTATGGACTTGGTGTGGTTTGGTACCGTATGGACGTACTCGTACGGTATTGCACCGTTTTGGTGTGGTTTGGTACCGTATGGATGTACTCGTACGGTATTGTACCGTTTTGGTGTGGTTTGGTACCGTATGGATGTACTCGTACGGTATTGAACAGTTTTGGTGTGGTTTGGTACCGTATGGATGTACTCCTACGGTATTGCACCATTTTGGTGTGGTTTGGTACCGTATGGATGTACTCGTACGGTATTGAACAGTTTTGGTGTGGTTTTGTACCGTATGGATGTACTCGTACGGTATTGAACCGTTTTGGTGTGGTCTGGTACCGTTTGGATGTACTCGTACGGTATTGCACCGTTTTGGTGTGGTTTGGTACCGTAAGGATGTACTCGTACGGTATTGTCCGTTTTGGTGTGGTTTGGTACCGTATGGATGTACTGGTATGGTATTCCACAGTTTTGGTGTGGTTTGGTACCGTATGGATGTACTCGTACGGTATTGCACCGTTTTGGTGTGGTTTGGTACCGTATGGATGTACTCGTACGGTATTGAACAGTTTTGTTGTGGTTTGGTACCGTATGGATGTACTGGTACGGTATTGCACCGTTTTGATGTGGTTTGGTACCGTATGGATGTACTCGTACGGTATTGCACCGTTTTGGTGTGGTTTGGTTCCGTATGGATGTACTCGTACGGTATTGAACAGTTTTGGTGTGGTTTGGTACCGTATGGATGTACTCGTACGGTATTGTACCATTTTGGTGTGGTTTTGTACCGTATGGATGTACTCGTTCGGTATTGCACCGTTTTGGTGTGGTTTGGTACCGTATGGATGTACTCGTACGGTATTGTACCGTTTTGGTGTTGTTTGGTACCGTATGGATGTACTCGTACGGTATTAAACCGTTTTGGTGTTGTTTGGTACCGTATAGATGTACTCGTACGGTATTGAACTGTTTTGGTGTGGTTTGGTACCGTATGGATGTGCTGGTACGGTATTGCACAGTTTTGGTGTGGTTTGGTACCGTATGGATGTACTCGTACGGTATTGAACAGTTTTGGTGTGGTTTGGTACAGTATGGATGTACTCGTACGGTATTGCACCGTTTTGGTGTGGTTTTGTTCCGTATGGATGTACTCGTACGGTATTGCACCGTTTTTGTGTGGTTTGGTACCGTATGGATGTACTCGTACGGTATTGCACCGTTTTGGTGTGGTTTGGTACCGTATGGATGTACTCGTACGGTATTGCACCGTTTTGGTGTGGTTTGGTACCGTATGGATGTACTCGTATGGTATTGCACCGTTTTGGTGTGGTTTGGTACTGTATGGATGTACTCGTATAGTATTGCACCGTTTTGGTGTGGTTTGGTATCGTATGGATGTACTCGTACGGTATTGCACCGTTTTGGTGTGGTTTGGTACCGTTTGAATGTACTCGTACGGTACTCCACCGTTTTGGTGTGGTTTGGTACCGTAAGGATGTACTCGTACGGTATTGCACCGTTTTGGTGTGGTTTGGTACAGTATGGATGTACTCGTACGGTATTGCACCGTTTTGGTGTGGTTTGGTATCGTATGGATGTACTCGTACGGTATTGCACTGTTTTGGTGTGGTTTGGTACCATAAGGATGTACTCGTACGGTATTGTCCGTTTTGGTGTGGTTTGGTACCGTATGGATGTACTCGTACGGTATTGCACAATTTTGGTGTGGTTTGGTTCCGTATGGATGTACTCGTACGGTATTGCACCGTTTTGTGTGGTTTGGTACCGTATGGATGTACTCGTACGGTATTGAACAGTTTTGGTGTGGTTTGGTACCGTATGGATGTACTCGTACGGTATTGTACCCTTTTGGGGTGGTTTGGTACCGAATGGATGTACTCGTACGGTATTGCACCGTTTTGGTGTGGTTTTGTACCTTATGGATGTACCCGTACGGTATTGAACAGTTTTGGTGTGGTTTGGTACCGTATGGATGTACTCGTACGGTATTGCACCGTTTTGGTGTGGTTTGGTACCGTAAGGATGTACTCGTATGGTATTGCACCGTTTTGGTGTGGTTTGGTACTGTATGGATGTACTCGTACGGTATTGCACCGTTTTGGTGTGGTTTGGTATCGTATGGATGTACTTGTACGGTATTGCACCGTTTTGGTGTGGTTTGGTATCGTATGGATGTACTGGTACGGTATTGCACCGTTTTGGTGTGGTTTGGTACCGTAAGGATGTACTCGTACGGTATTGCACCGTTTTGGTGTGGTTTGGTACTGTATGGATGTACTCGTATGGTATTGCACCGTTTTGGTGTGGTTTGGTATCGTATGGATGTACTCGTACGGTATTGCACCGTTTTGGTGTGGTTTGGTACCGTTTGGATGTACTTGTACGGTATTGCACCGTTTTGGTGTGGTTTGGTACCGTATGGATGTACTCGTACGGTATTGCACCCTTTTGGTGTGGCTTGGAACAGTAACTAAGTACTCGTAAGGTATTGTACCGTTTTGGTGTGGTTTTGTACCGTATGGATGTACTCGTACGGTATTGCACCGTTTTGGTGTGGTTTGGTACCGTATGAATGTATTCGTACGGTATTGATTCGTTTTGGTGTGGTTTGGTACCGTTTGGATGTACTCGTACGGTATTGCACCGTTTTGGTGTGGTTCGGTACCGTATGGATGTACTCGTACGGTATTGCACCCTTTTGGTGTGGTTTGGAAAAGTAACTAAGTACTCGTAGGGTATTGTACCGTTTTGGGGTGGTTTGGTACCGTATGGATGTACTCGTACGGTATTGCACCGTTTTGGTGTGGTTTGGTATCGTATGGATGTACTCGTACGGTATTGCACCGTTTTGGTGTGGTTTGGTACCTTTAGGATGTACTCGTACGGTATTGCCCAGTTTTGGTGTGGTTTGGTACCGTATGGGTGTACTCGTAAGGTATTGAACAGTTTTGGTGTGGTTTGGTACCGTATGGATGTACTCGTACGGTATTGAACCGTTTTGGTGTGGTTTGGTACCGTATGGATGTACTCGTACGGTATTGTACCGTTTTGGTGTGGTTTGGTACCGTATGGATGTACTCTTAAGGTATTGTACCATTTTGGTGTGGTTTGGTACCGTATGGATGTACTCTTAAGGTATTGTACCGTTTTGGTGTGGTTTGGTACCTTATGGATGTACTCGTACGGTATTGCACCGTTTTGGTGTGGTTTAGAATAGTAACGAAGTACTCGTAAGGTATTGTACCATTTTTGAGTGGTTTGGTACCGTATGGATGTACTCGTAAGGTATTGCACCGTTTTGGTGTGGTTTGGTACCTTAAGGATGTACTCGTACGGTATTGTACCATTTTGGTGTGGTTTGGTACCGTATGGATGTACTCTTAAGGTATTGTACCGTTTTGGTGTGGTTTGGTACCGTATGGATGTACTCTTAAGGTATTGTACCGTTTTGGTGTGGTTTGGTAACGTATGGATGTACTCGTACGGTATTGCACCGTTTTGGTGTGGTTTGGTACCTTATGGATGTACTCGTACGGTATTGAAACGTTTTGGTGTGGTTTGGTATCGTATGGATGTACTCGTACGGTATTGCACCATTTTGGTGTGGTTTGGTACCGTAAGGATGTACTCGTACGGTATTGTACCGTTTTGGTGTGGTTTGGTACCGTATGGATGTACTCGTTCGGTATTGCACCGTTTTGGTGTGCTTTGGTACCGTATGGATGTACTCGTTCGGTATTGCAGCGTTTTTGTGTGGTTTGGCACCGTATGGATGTACTCGGACGGTATTGCACCATTTTGGTGTGGTTTGGTACCTTATGGATGTACTCGTACGGTATTGCACCGTTTTGGTATGGTTTGGTACCATATGGATGTACTCGTACGGTATTGAAATGTTTTGGTGTGGTTTGGTACCGTATGGATGTACTCGTACGGTATTGAAACGTTTTGGTGTGGTTTGGTACCGTGTGGATGTACTCGTACGCTATTGAACCGTTTTGGTGTGGTTTGGTACCGTATGGATGTACTCGTACGGTATTGAACAATTTTGGTGTGGTTTGGTACCGTATGGATGTACTCGTACGGTATTGCACCGTTTTGGTGTGGTTTGGTACCGTATGGATGTACTCGTACGGTATTGCACCGTTTTGGTGTGCTTTGGTACCGTATGGATGTACTCGTACGGTATGGATCAGTTTTGGTGTGGTTTGGTACCGTATGGATGTACTCGTACGGTATTGTACCATTTTGGTGTGGTTTGGTACCGTATGGATGTACTCTTATGGTATTGTACCGTTTTGGTGTGGTTTGGTGCCGTGTGGATGTACTCGTACGCTATTGAACCGTTTTGGTGTGGTTTGGTACCGTTTTGATGTACTCGTATGGTATTGCACCGTTTTGGTGTGGTTTGGTACCGTATGGATGTACTCGTACGGTATTGCACCGTTTTGGGATGGTTTGGTACCGTATGGATGTACTCGTACGGTATTGCACAGTTTTGGTGTGGTTTGGTACCGTATGGATGTACTCGTACGGTATTGCACCGTTTGGGTATGGTTTGGTACCGTATGGATGTACTCGTACGGTATTGAAACGTTTTGGTGTGGTTTGGTACCGTATGGATGTACTCGTACGGTATTGTACCGTTTTGGTGTGGTTTGGTACCGTATGGATGTACTCTTAAGGTATTGTACCGTTTTGGTGTGGTTTGGTACCGTATGGATGTACTCTTGAGGTATTGTACCGTTTTGGTGTGGTTTGGTACCTTATGGATGTACTCGTACGGTATTGCACCGTTTTGGTGTGGTTTAGAATAGTAACGAAGTACTCGTAAGGTATTGTACCATTTTGGAGTGGTTTGGTACCGTTTGGATGTACTCGTAAGGTATTGCACCGTTTTGGTGTGGTTTGGTACCTTAAGGATGTACTCGTACGGTATTGTACCATTTTGGTGTGGTTTGGTACCGTATGGATGTACTCTTAAGGTATTGTACCGTTTTGGTGTGGTTTGGTACCGTATGGATGTACTCTTAAGGTATTGTACCGTTTTGCTGTGGTTTGGTACCTTATGGATGTACTCGTACGGTATTGCACCGTTTTGGTGTGGTTTAGAATAGTAACGAAGTACTCGTAAGGTATTGTACCATTTTGGAGTGGTTTGGTACCGTATGGATGTACTCGTAAGGTATTGCACCGTTTTGGTGTGGTTTGGTACCTTAAGGATGTACTCGTACGGTATTGTACCATTTTGGTGCGGTTTGGTACCGTATGGATGTACTCTTAAGGTATTGTACCGTTTTGGTGTGGTTTGGTACCGTATGGATGTACTCTTAAGGTATTGTACCGTTTTGCTGTGGTTTGGTAACGTATGGATGTACTCGTACGGTATTTCACCGTTTTGGTGTGGTTTGGTACCTTATGGATGTACTCGTACGGTATTGAAACGTTTTGGTGTGGTTTGGTATCGTATGGATGTAATCGTACGGTATTGCACAGTTTTGGTGTGGTTTGGTTCCGTATGGATGTACCCGTACGGTATTGCACCGTTTTGGTGTGGTTTGGTACCGTATGGATGTACTCGTACGGTATTGCACCGTTTTTGTGTGGTTTGGTACCGTATGGATGTACTCGTACGGTATTGCACTGTTTTGGTGTGGTTTGGTTCCATATGGATGTACTCGTACGGTATTGCACCGTTTTGGTGTGGTTTGGTACCGTATGGATGTACTCGTACGGTATTGCACCGTTTTGGTTTGGTTTTGTTCCGTATGGATGTACTCGTACGGTATTGCACCGTTTTTGTGTGGTTTGGTACCGTATGGATGTACTCGTACGGTATTGTACCATTTTGGTGTGGTTTGGTACCGTATGGATGTACTCTTATGGTATTGTACCGTTTTGGTGTGGTTTGGTACCGTGTGGATGTACTCGTACGCTATTGAACCGTTTTGGTGTGGTTTGGTACCGTTTTTATGTACTCGTATGGTATTGCACCGTTTTGGTGTGGTTTGGTACCGTATGGATGTACTCGTACGGTATTGCACCGTTTTGGGGTGGTTTGGTACCGTATGGATGTACTCGTACGGTATTGCACAGTTTTGGTGTGGTTTGGTTCCATATGGATGTACTCGTACGGTATTGCACCGTTTTGGTGTGGTTTGGTACCGTATGGATGTACTCGTAAGGTATTACACCGTTTTGGTGTTGTTTGGTATCGTATGGATGTACTCGTACGGTATTGCACCGTTTTGGTGTGGTTTGGTACCGTATGGATGTACTCGTACGCTATTGAACCGTTATGGTGTGGTTTGGTACCGTTTGGATGTACTTGTATGGTATTGCACCGTTTTGGTGTGGTTTGGTACCGTATGGATGTACTCGTACGGTATTGCACCGTTGTGGGGTGGTTTGGTACCGTATGGATGTACTCGTACGGTATTGCACAGTTTTGGTGTGGTTTGGTTCCATATCGATGTACTCGTACGGTATTGCACCGTTTTGGTGTGGTTTGGTACCGTATGGATGTACTCGTACGCTATTGAACCGTTTTGGTGTGGTTTGGTACCGTTTGGATGTACTTGTATGGTATTGCACCGTTTTGGTGTTGTTTGGTACCGTATGGATGTACTCGTACGGTATTGCACCGTTGTGGGGTGGTTTGGTACCGTATGGATGTACTCGTACGGTATTGCACAGTTTTGGTGTGGTTTGGTTCCATATCGATGTACTCGTACGGTATTGCACCGTTTTGGTGTGGTTTGGTATCGTATGGATGTACTCGTACGGTATTGCACCGTTTTGGTGTGGTTTGGTACCGTATGGATGTACTCGTACGGTATTGCACCGTTTTGGTGTGGTTTGGTACCGTATGGATGTACTCGTAAGGTATTGCACCGTTTTGGTGTTGTTTGGTATCGTATGGATGTACTCGTACGGTATTGCACCGTTTTGGTGTGGTTTGGTACCGTATGGATGTACTCGTACGGTATTGTACCGTTTTGGTGTGGTTTGGTACCGTATGGATGTACTCTTAAGGTATTGTACCGTTTTGGTGTGGTTTGGTACCGTATGGATGTACTCTTAAGGTATTGTACCGTTTTGGTGTGGTTTGGTACCTTATGGATGTACTCGTACGGTATTGCACCGTTTTGGTGTGGTTTAGAATAGTAACGAAGTACTCGTAAGGTATTGTACCATTTTGGAGTGGTTTGGTACCGTATGGATGTACTCGTAAGGTATTGCACCGTTTTGGTGTGGTTTGGTACCTTAAGGATGTACTCGTACGGTATTGTACCATTTTGGTGTGGTTTGGTACCGTATGGATGTACTCTTAAGGTATTGTACCGTTTTGGTGTGGTTTGGTACCGTATGGATGTACTCTTAAGGTATTGTACCGTTTTGGTGTGGTTTGGTAACGTATGGATGTACTCGTACGGTATTGCACCGTTTTGGTGTGGTTTGGTACCTTATGGATGTACTCGTACGGTATTGAAACGTTTTGGTGTGGTTTGGTATCGTATGGATGTACTCGTACGGTATTGCACCGTTTGGGTGTGGTTTGGTACCGTAAGGATGTACTCGTACGGTATTGTACCGTTTTAATGTGGTTTGGTACCGTATGGATGTACTCGTTCGGTATTGCACCGTTTTGGTGTAGTTTGGTACCGTATGGATGTACTCGTTCGGTATTGCAGCGTTTTTGTGTGGTTTGGTACCGTATGGATGTACTCGGACGGTATTGCACCGTTTTGGTGTGGTTTGGTACCTTATGGATGTACTCGTACGGTATTGCACCGTTTTGGTATGGTTTGGTACCGTATGGATGTACTCGTACGGTATTGAAATGTTTTGGTGTGGTTTGGTACCGTATGGATGTACTCGTACGGTGTTGAAACGTTTTGGTGTGGTTTGGTACCGTGTGGATGTACTCGTACGCTATTGAACCGTTTTGGTGTGGTTTGGTACCGTATGGATGTACTTGTACGGTATTGAACAGTTTTGGTGTGGTTTGGTACCGTATGGATGTACTCGTACGGTATTGCACCGTTTTGGTGTGGTTTGGTACCGTATGGATGTACTCGTACGGTATTGCACCGTTTTGGTGTGCTTTGGTACCGTATGGATGTACTCCTACGGTATTGCACCATTTTGGTGTGGTTTGGTACCGTATGGATGTACTCGTACGGTATTGTACCATTTTGGTGTGGTTTGGTACCGTGTGGATGTACTCTTATGGTATTGTACCATTTTGGTGTGGTTTGGTACCGTGTGGATGTACTCGTACGCTATTGAACCGTTTTGGTGTGGTTTGGTACCGTTTTGATGTACTCGTACGGTATTGCACCGTTTTGGTGTGGTTTGGTACCGTATGGATGTACTCGTACGGTATTGCACCGTTTTGGGGTGGTTTGGTACCGTATGGATGTACTCGTACGGTATTGCACAGTTTTGGTGTGGTTTGGTACCGTATGGATGTACTCGTACGGTATTGCACCGTTTTGGTATGGTTTGGTACCGTATGGATGTACTCGTACGGTATTGAAACGTTTTGGTGTGGTTTGGTACCGTATGGATGTACTCGTACGGTATTGTACCGTTTTGGTGTGGTTTGGTACCGTGTGGATGTACTCGTACACTATTGAACCGTTTTCGTGTGGTTTGGTACCGTATGGATGTACTCGGACGGTATTCAACAGTTTTGGTGTGGTTTGGAACCGGATGGATGTACTCGTACGGTATTGCACCGTTTTGGTGTGGTTTGGTACCGTAAGGATGTACTCGTACGGTATCAGCCGTGTTGGTGTGGTTTGGTACCGTATGGATGTACTCGTACGGTATTGCACAGTTTTGGTGTGGTTTGGTTCCGTATGGACGTACTCGTACGGGATTGCACTGTTTTGGTGTGGTTTGGTACCGTATGGATGTACTCGTACGGTATTGAACCGTTTTGGTGTGGTTTGGTACCTTGTGGATGTACTCGTACGATATTGAACAGTTTTGGTGTGGTTTGGTACCGTATGGATGTACTCGTACGGTATTGTACCGTTTTGGTGTGGTTTGGTACCGTATGCATGTACTCTTAAGGTATTGTACCGTTTTGGTGTGGTTTGGTACCGTGTGGATGTACTCGTACGCTATTGTACCGTTTTGGTGTGGTTTGGTACCGTTTGGATGTACTCATAGGGTATTACACCGTTTTGGTGTTGTTTGGTATCGTATGGATGTACTCGTACGGTATTGCACCGTTTTGGTGTGGTTTGGTGCCGTATGGATGTACTCGTACGGTATTGCACCGTTTTGGTGTGGTTTGGTACCGTATGGATGTACTCTTAAGGTATTGAACAGTTTTGGTGTGGTTTGGTACCGTATGGATGTACTCGTACGGTATTGCACCGTTTTGGTGTGGTTTGGTACCGTAAGGATGTACTCGTACGGTATTGTCCGTTTTGGTGTGGTTTGGTACCGTATGGATGTAATCGTACGGTATTGCACAGTTTTGGTGTGGTTTGGTTCCGTATGGATGTACTCGTACGGTATTGCACCGTTTTGGTGTGGTTTGGTACCGTATGGATGTACTCGAACGGTATTGCACCGTTTCGGTGTCGTTTGGTACCGTATGGATGTACTCGTACGATATTGAACAGTTTTGGTGTGGTTTGGTACCGAATGGATGTACTCGTACGGTATTGCACCGTTTTGGTGTGGTTTGGTACCGTATGGATGTACTCGTACGGTATTGCACCGTATTGGTGTGGTTTGGTCCCGTATGGATGTACTCGTACGGTATTGCACCGTTTTGGTGTGGTTTGGTACCGTATGGATGTACTCGTACGCTATTGAACCGTTTTGGTGTGGTTTGGTACCGTAAGGATGTACTCGTACGGTGTTGTACCGTTTTGGAGTGGTTTGGTACCGTATGGATGTACTCGTTAGGTATTGCACCATTTTGGTGTGGTTTGGTACCTTAAGGATGTACTCGTACGGTATTGCACCGTTTTGGTGTGGTTTGGCCACGTATGGATGAACTCGTACGGTATTGCACCGTTTTGGTGTGGTTTGGTACGGTATGGATGTACTCGTACGGTATTGCACCGTTTTGGTGTGGTTTGGCCACGTATGGATGAACTCGTACAGTATTGCACCGTTTTGGTGTTGTTTGGTACCGTATGGATGTACTCGTACGGTATTGTACCGTTTTGGTGTGGTTTGGTACCGTATGGATGTACTCTTAAGGTATTGTACCGTTTTGGTGTGGTTTGGTACCGTATGGATGTACTCTTAAGGTATTGTACCGTTTTGGTGTGGTTTGGTACCTTATGGATGTACTCGTACGGTATTGCACCGTTTTGGTGTGGTTTGGAACAGTAACGAAGTACTCGTAAGGTATTGTACCATTTTGGAGTGGTTTGGTACCGTATGGATGTACTCGTAAGGTATTGCACCGTTTTGTTGTGGTTTGGTTCCTTAAGGATGTACTCGTACGGTATTGAAACGTTTTGGTGTGGTTTGGTACCGTGTGGATGTACTCGTACGCTATTGAACCGTTTTGGTGTGGTTTGGTACCGTTTGGATGTACTTGTATGGTATTGCACCGTTTTGGTGTGGTTTGGTACCGTATGGATGTACTCGTACGGTATTGCACCGTTGTGGGGTGGTTTGGTACCGTATGGATGTACTCGTACGGTATTGCACAGTTTTGGTGTGGTTTGGTACCGTAAGGATGTACTCGTACGGTATCGGCCGTGTTGGTGTGGTTTGGTACCGTATGGATGTACTCGTACGGTATTGCACAGTTTTGGTGTGGTTTGGTTCCGTGTGGACGTACTCGTACGGGATTGCACCGTTTTGGTGTGGTTTGGTACCGTATGGATGTACTCGTACGGTATTGAAACGTTTTGGTGTGGTTTGGTACCGTGTGGATGTACTCGTACGCTATTGAACCGTTTTGGTGTGGTTTGGTACCGTTTGGATGTACTCGTATGGTATTGCACCGTTTTGGTGTGGTTTGGTACCGTATGGATGTACTCGTACGGTATTGCACCGTTTTGGGGTGGTTTGGTACCGTATGGATGTACTCGTACGGTATTGCACAGTTTTGGTGTGGTTTGGTACCGTATGGATGTACTCGTACGGTATTGCACCGTTTTGGTATGGTTTGGTACCGTATGGATGTACTCGTACGGTATTGAAACGTTTTGGTGTGGTTTGGTACCGTATGGATGTACTCGTACGGTATTGTACCGTTTTGGTGTGGTTTGGTACCGTGTGGATGTACTCGTACACTAATGAACCGTTTTCGTGTGGTTTGGTACCGTATGGATGTACTCGTACGGTATTCAACAGTTTTGGTGCGGTTTGGAACCGGATGGATGTACTCGTACGGTATTGCACCGTTTTGGTGTGGTTTGGGACCGTAAGGATGTACTCGTACGGTATCGGCCGTGTTGGTGTGGTTTGGTACCGTATGGATGTACTCGTACGGTATTGCACAGTTTTGGTGTGGTTTGGTTCCGTATGGACGTACTCGTACGGGATTGCACCGTTTTGGTGTGGTTTGGTACCGTATGGATGTACTCGTACGGTATTGAACCGTTTTGGTGTGGTTTGGTACCTTATGGATGTACTCGTACGATATTGAACAGTTTTGGTGTGGTTTGGTACCGTATGGATGTACTCGTACGGTATTGTACCGTTTTGGTGTGGTTTGGTACCGTATGCATGTACTCTTAAGGTATTGTACCGTTTTGGTGTGGTTTGGTACCGTGTGGATGTACTCGTACGCTATTGTACCGTTTTGGTGTGGTTTGGTACCGTTTGGATGTACTCGTAGGGTATTACACCGTTTTGGTGTTGTTTGGTATCGTATGGATGTACTCGTACGATATTGCACCGTTTTGGTGTGGTTTGTTGCCGTATGGATGTACTCGTACGGTATTGCACCGTTTTGGTGTGGTATTGTACCATTTTGGTGTGGTTTGGTACCGTATGGATGTACTCGTAAGGTATTGCACCGTTTTGGTGTGGTTTGGTACCTTAAGGATGTACTCGTACGGTTTTGTACCGTTTTGGTGTGGTTTGGTACCGTATGGATGTACTCGTACGGTATTGCACCATTTTGGTGTGGTTTGGTATCGTATGGATGTACTCGTACGGTATTGCACCGTTTTGGTGTGGTTTGGTGTAGGGAGGTATTCCCGAACAGGTACAAAATGAGCCCGAGCATGGTCAACTGAGGGTCAACGCACTGTGGACCACTGATATGAGAAGTCAATAGTCCAGAGAGGTTGTACGATTCTCGGTACAATAACATGAGATGTTATTAGGACCAAATACAAGAAAAGTGACATGAGATGCCACTGTTCATAGAAACTTGTTCGGCAAGAGAGAGCCGAACAGGAGGAAAGCTCCTTACAAAGGATATGGTTCAAATTATTTCCTCAGGACCAGTAACACGTGAGGTAATTGGTCCAGGCCATCTGTTCGGCCATGAGATGGCCGAACAGAGAGAGAAGTACTATTTGAGGGAACATTCTGGAAGGTTCCAGAGTAGTCATATCCCATAAAGGGATAAAGATCCCGAGAATATAGGATCTGAGAAAGATACCCAACGAATATGGGATGTTCGGCTCTTAAAGGAAAAGATTCCTAAAAGGACTCTTTTCCATAAACTGATAAAGGAAACGAGACTCCTTGATATCCTGGGTTTCCTATACGAGTTAGGAATCCTATGGCAACATGGATGCTTGGACAGCAAGCATCCATAAATCTATAAATATGAGGTAAACCTAGAGGTGAAAGGTACGCAATACACTGCATTCTTATTGCTTTCCTACTGATAATTAGGGTTTGATCATTAGTACGAAATACTAACAAAGGCATCGGAGGGCCTTTGCCACGAGAGGCAAAGGTGCGCTCACTCCTTGTCTGTTTTGCAGGATAAGGGTTTCTCTGACGAATTAGGGTTACGTTCAAGAGGCACGTGGAGCCGCTGCATTCCAGTGCTGTTCAAAGCACTACTTGAATTTATCCACCTACAATTGGCGCCGTCTGTGGGAAACGAAAGAGTTCCCTTTGAAATACGACCATGGTGGAAGTAGAGCCAGCAACGCCACACGACCCGAAGGATGTGCTAATTGGAGGAGGGGATAAGTCTCCACCCGGGGCTCCGAGAAAGCCCGAAGGAGGACACAAAAAGACCACGAGTAAGGGCCACCCTCTTACTATCCATGGCAACTCCAGAAATAGAGATGGAGAGACGGCATCGAAGTCCACGAGAAGGACTAAATCCCATCGAGGGGATGAATCGATTGCACACTCCAGGAGTATATACCGTAGCGAAGACGTTCTTGATAAGAAGAGACAAGAAATCGAGGAATATGCTCGTTTGATCAAAAAACGAGAACATGAGATCAGAGAATTAGAGAGAATCAGAGAACATCCGGAAGACTCTGGACTATCTCGAAGAAATTCTAAAGACAGTGAATACGCTTTGGTACAGTACCAAAAGGCTCCTTCACGAGGAAGGAGGAGCAGAAGCAGAAGTCTGACCCCGAGGCGACGTAAAACTTCTCCACGAAAAGGGAGGAGCAGGATCCGAACACCCGAGCGAAGGAGGATATCTCCAAGAAAGAGGAGAAGCAGAGGTCGGAGTTCTACCCCCGAAGAAGAAGGGAGTAGAAAACATCATAGGGACAGGTACGAGAGGCCTGATTCCGATTGGGAACGAACTAGATCCAAGAAAGGACCAGAGGATGAAGCCGTGACTGCACGGGAAGCAGCACGGAAAGCACTGCAGAATATAGCATCCTCCCCTTTTGCAAGAAAGTTACAGGAGGCTAGATTGCCGACCAGGGTAAAGCACGGGACATTCATCCTCTACGAGACAGACGCTGATCCCGTGGCCCATATACAGCATTACCAGCAAGCGATGTTTATGCATGAAGGGGATGATGCAATCATGTGCAAAATGTTCCCGTCGAGTTTGGGGAAGGTTGCTCTGTCCTGGTTCCACAAACTGGGCTCGCGCTCCATCCGGACATGGGTGCAATTGGCCGAGGAATTCACTGCACGGTTCTTGACGAGCAGGAAAGCTCCCAAAACCTTTGAGAGTCTTTCTTTTATGAAACAAGGAGAGGACGAGCCGATCAGAACTTATGCAAAGAAGTACTGGGAAACCTTCAACGAAATTGAAGGATGTAGTGAAGAATACGCTATAGCCACGTTCAAAACGGGCTTACCTGTTCGGGGGGAACTGCGTAAATCTCTAAACATGAGTCCCGTGCAGACATTGGCAAAATTAATGGAAAGGATTGAGCAGCACGCCAGGAACGAGGATGACATCCTACGAGAGGATGGAAAGTTGGCCGCCGAGCAAGCGAAGGGGCCTATAAAGAAAGTTGACAAGCCAGAGCCCAAAACTTATCGTGAAAGGAAAGACTATGGGCAGGCGAAGAAAGAGCAGTACAAGGATAAACAAGCTCCGGATCCCAAGTCATTCTTTTCAATAAACACGGTTTGGAAAGAACCCATTTACAGGATTCTTTATCGAATAAAGAATCAACCATACTTCAAATGGCCCCCAACTCTTGGTGGGAATAAAGATGCAAAACGTGCTACGAATCAGCACTGCAGTTACCATAAGGATTGGGGTCACATGACAGAGGACTGTGAGATGTTTAAACGACATCTTGATGATTTGGTCTCACGAGGTTACCTCAAAGAATTTATCCAAGAGGATTCCAAGGATAAAGACAAAGCAATGGAATTGGATTACGAACAAAATCCAAAAGGGGTAATCCATATGATACATGGATTAGCCGAACCTTATACGAGAAATGAGGTGAGATTGCTTCAGAGGCAAGTAAAACATAACCAACATGTGATGCAGTTGGGGAAGAAAAGAGGTCGCAACGAAGGGGCAAGCAACGAAGGCATAGTTTTTACTGATGAAGATCTGGGAGGAGTCCAGGTACCTCACAATGATGCTTTGGTCATAACCCTACGAGTTGGGGAATATGATATGGAGAGAATCCTGGTGGATTCAGGAAGTTGCACCGAAGTGCTATACTACGATGCGTTCAAGAAACTGGGGCTCACACAAGAAGATTTGGTACAATCAGTAACTCCATTGGTCGGATTTGGAGCAGGAGCAGTTTGGCCGTTAGGCAAAGTAACTCTGCCTGTTCGGGCTGGGACGGTGGTGCTGCGAACCGACTTCTTAGTGGTGGATGTACCGTCTTCCTATAACGTGATTATAGGAAGGACATGGTTGCACAAGATGAGGGCAGTCTCTTCAACTTTCCATCAGATGGTAAAGTTCCCAGGGTCTAATGGGATTGAGCACATCAAAGGTAACCAAAAGATAGCTCAACAATGTTTGGTTTCCATCATTAAAAGAGTCCATAATGCCCACCATGTTAATACCGTGGAAATTCCGGATCTGCCGACCATTGAGGATATTGGAAAAGACCCAACCGAGAGGGTAGTTGAGGATTTGAAGAAAACACTGATCAACGAGACTGATCCAGATAAGTATTTTCTAATTGGGGAATCGTTGCCAGAAAGGGAAGAAAATGAATTAATAAGTTTCTTGAAAACTTATGTCGATGTATTTGCTTGGACACCAGAGGAGATGCCTGGGGTAAATGCAGATGTTATTTGCCATCACTTGAATATAGATCCACAGCACAAACCGGTCATTCAAAAGAAACGAAGGGCAGCCGTACAGCACGTTGACGCTGTAATCGAAGAAGTGGATCACTTGTTGGAAGCCAAGGCAATAAGGGAAGTTTATTATCCAGAATGGCTATCGAATACTGTTGTCGTCAAGAAAAAGAACGGAAAATGGCGCGTATGTGTCGACTTCACAGATTTAAACAAGGCGTGTCCTAAAGACAGTTTTCCTCTTCCAAGGATTGACCAGTTGGTTGATGCAACGGCGGGATATGGACGGATGAGTTTTCTCGATGCATATCGAGGATACCATCAAATTGCAATGTTTGGGCCAGATCAGGAGAAGACGTCTTTCATTACACCACGAGGGTTGTACTGTTATAATGTCATGCCTTTTGGATTGAAGAATGCAGGGGCAACGTATCAGAGACTGGCGACCATCATGTTTAGAAAATTGCTCGGCAAAACTATGGAGGTTTACATAGATGACATGGTGGTAAAGAGTAAATCTGGGCAAGGCCATATAGCAGATTTGAGAGAAGCTTTCGAGATTTTGAGGAAATACAAGTTGAAACTCAACGCCTCGAAGTGTGCGTTTGGAGTCGGCTCTGGAAAGTTTTTGGGCCATCTTGTAACTCTAAGGGGAATAGAGGCAAATCCCGACCAGATAAAAGCCTTACAGAATCTGGAAAGCCCTCGGACAACGAAAGAAGTCCAACGATTAACAGGGATGGCAGCAGCTCTTAATCGATTTATTAGCCGATCAAGTGACAAGTGCAGACCTTTCTTTCAGTTATTGAAGAAAAGGGAAGGGTTCGAATGGGGAGCAGAATGTGAACAAGCCTTTCAGGATCTAAAGGGATATTTGGCCTCTCCTCCCCTTCTTTCGACTCCAGAAACAGGTGAGTCTCTGATTTTATACTTAGCTGTTTCTGAGCATGCTGTAAGTGCAGTACTTTTAAGAGATAAGGGATCCGAGCAAATCCCAGTTTATTATGTGAGCAAAACTTTGTTAGATGCCGAAACAAGGTAATTGCCCCTCGAGAAACTGGTCCTAGCACTAAAGACAGCAACTAGAAAATTGCCACATTATTTCCAGAGCCATAAAGTTGTGGTCTACACTGAGTTCCCATTAAAATCACTGCTCCGAAAGGCAGATTTCTCGGGAAGGATCTCAACTTGGTCCGTTGAGTTGAGCCAGTATGACATCGACTATCAGCCGCGCACAGCAATCAAAGGCCAGGTGTTGGCAGATTTTGTGGCAGAGTTCTCACCTGCGGTTGCACCTCTGCCTCCTACGAGAAAGGAGTGTGAAGCAAAGTCTCCTGTAACGAAGAAACAGGCATTAGCTGAACAAGATCCCCTGGAATGGAAGCTGTTTGTTGATGGATCAGCTTGCAACACCGGTTCAGGAATTGGAGTTGTGCTTTTGCCCCCTGAAGGGTCAATGTTAGAATTATCTGTTCGGCTAGGGTTCAGTGCGTCAAATAATGTGGCAGAGTATGAGGCACTCTTAGCTGGTTTGAGAAGTGCAAAAATCCTAAAAGCTAAACGAGTTAGGGTGTATTCTGACTCACAGCTCGTGGTCCATCAACTGTCCGGGCAATATGAAACCCGGAGCGAGAAGATGGCGGCATATGTACAGGTGACCAGAGATCTGCTCGATACCTTCGAAAGAGTGTATATTGAACAGATAAGTTCTGGAAAGAATGCTCATGCAGATTCATTGGCATGGTTAGCTGCAGCTGTGCCATCTGAGTTTAGAAGAAAAATAGCCGTAGAATATTTGGCTGAGCCGAGCATTGGCAGAAGTGTAGAGATGGTCTTGGACGTGAGCCAAGGACCAAGTTGGATGGACCCAATAGTGGAGTTTTTACGAGATGAAGTACTTCCTTTGGACAAAAAGGAGGCACATAAAATTAGGACCAAATCTGCTCGGTTCTGGTTATCCCCAGAGGGAAAACTATATAGGAAGTCTTTTACAGGACCCTACTTGCTTTGTGTGCATCCTGAGATGGTGCAAAAGTTCCTCCACGAAATTCACGAGGGGACTTGTGGAAGCCATGCTGGTGGTCGGTCCATAGCCCACCGAGCAATCACCCAAGGGTATTGGTGGCCGTACATGCAAGAAGATGCTAAGGTGTACGTAAAAATTTGTGAGAAGTGTCAGAAATTTTCACCAATGATTCGAACACCAGCCGAGGACCTGGTGCCACTGACAAGTCCTTGGCCGTTTGCTCAATGGGGAATGGACATAGTGGGTCCACTACACAAAGCAACTGGGAATCGAAAATTCCTATTAGTTGCAACAGATTACTTCACTAAATGGATTGAGGCTGAGCCGTTGGCCAAGATTACTGAACCTATGATAGAAAGGTTTGTGTGGAAAAGCATCATAACTCGCTTTGGGGTACCCTATTCGTTGATTACAGACAATGGATCGCAATTTCAGAGGAAATTCAAAACTTTTTGTGCCCAGTATGGGATAAGAAATTATTATTCAACTCCAGCTTACCCTCAGAGCAACGGACAAGCAGAGGCTTCGAACAAAACAATCCTTGATGGGATTAAGAAACGTTTGGATAAAGCAAAGGGGAAATGGCCCGATGAATTGCCATTGGTCCTATGGGCATACCGAACAACGCCTAGGCGGTCTACGGGAGAGACCCCCTATTCATTAGCATATGGAACAGAGGCTGTTATTCCATTAGAAATAGGTCTGCCGACCAACAGGACCACTTTGGTTGAAAGTGGAGGAAATGACAAAGCCTTGGAGATTGAGCTAGACTTTGCCGAGGAACGACGAGAACGGGCCTTGGTGCACTTGGCCTCATACCAAGAGCAGCTCATCAAAGGTTATAACAAGAATGTACACCCACGAGAGTTTGGTGTTGGAGACCTTGTGCTACGAAAAGTGCTCGGCAATACTAAAGTGGCTAATGAGGGAAAGCTGGGGGCAAATTGGGAAGGCCCATATCGAGTTACAGAAATCGCAGGCATTGGGGCTTATCGATTGGCAGACTTGGATGGGAACCCAGTGCCAAGACCTTGGAATGTCCATAATCTAAGAAAGTTTTTTATATAATTTTTCTTTATGCACATCGTGATTGTGTGGGAGTTACGAATAAAACTCTCTTGTGTTCTAGTTTTGTTATTTTTACAAGGGATACGAGTAACGCCCTCTTGGGTTTTACAGTTTATAAATGAAGTTACGTTTTTTTTTGTCTAGACTGCTGTTTTCTTGGTATTTGTTTTGAATACGAAATCACGACATTGGTTTCCCTCATTCGTATTGGGGAGCAGGGTATAGGATATCCTTTTAAGTACGTGATACTTGAACACAAGTTCGAAACACTTGTGTGAACTTCAAACAAGTACGAAATACTTGAGAGATTGTTCTAAGTACGTGATACTTTAAAGTACGTGACACTTGAAAGAACGCAAGTACGAACAAGTACGAAATACTTGAGAGATTGTTCTAAGTACGTGACACTTAAAAGTTGCAACACAAGTTCGAAATACTTGTGTAAATTTCAAACATATAAGTACGTGAAACTTAAACGTTTAAAGTACGTGAAACTTAAACTCTACGAGAAGTACGTAAAACTTGGAAGCATACGCATATATGCATAAAAGTACGTGAAAATTTTAAATACGTGAAACGAATTAAGTTCGAAATACTTAAAACATCTTAAAACATCCATATCAGCAACATGTGGACAAGGTATCTTGACAGGAATAATTCAAAAACAGATGTGAAGAAAGGCAGAGCTCATTCATCTTCTGTGAGATCTTGGACAGCTGCAGGAGTAATTATAGGAGCTACTGGAGCAGCCAGCTCTTCTATGGGATTTTCATCTCCAAGTTGACCATCACTGACTTCCTTTTGGCCAGGATTGGTCATATTAACTTGAGGCTCCACTTCAGACACAGGTTGCTCAGCAGACACGGTCACCTCCTGCTCATCATTTGTCTCCTCAGCAACATCCTCCTCTTGACTAGCAGCACTGGGTAGTTCAATGTTGGTCCATAGAGGAGATGATTCAGGAATCTCAGCCTTGGCAAGGCAAGCTGTCCAAGAGGCCACCCAGACTTGGTCTTGTATCCCAGGCATTTGGCTAGTATAGCTCTCCGTGGCAATCTTGATTCCTTCATTATATCCTTTCTCAAAAGCAGCTTTGGCTTCAGTCTGGGTCGTCTCAAGCTCCTTCAAAGTTTGAGCAAGACTGTCCTCCGCCCCCTTCAGTTGTCCCTTTAACCCATCTGCCACTGCCAAGGCTTGGTTCCTTTCTTTCTCGAGCCTAATGATGGTACGTTGAAGCTTGGTATTCTCACTTGCAAGCTTGACACGTTGAGGCTCAGACTGGCTAAGCTTTTGAGCCATAGCCACCATTTTTTGCATCACCTGGAACGATCAAAATAGTTAAACATGGAAACCAAATGCTATGGTATGCTATGATTTACAAAAGCGAACTTTTTACCTTGGCATTGTGAGACATGAATGAGCTTAGAAGGTTGTCAGGCGAGCTTGCCACCTCCTTCTGCATATCTCCTGGCAGCAGAAAAGCTTGAGACAAGGCAAGGGCAGTGCCTTCTGACTCAACACTGTCCCGAACAGTGATAGCTCGGCTCCCGTGTGAGAATGGAGGAGCCCAGAGGGGAGCAGGAGATGAGGAGGATGTAGGGGGTCTTTCTTGAGTTTCCTCCACTCGTTGACGTTTTTCACGGTGAAGGGTTTCAATCTCTTCAAGGGAAAATCCAGGGGGAGCATCTGTTTGAGTTTGGAGGCGACGACCACGACCTTGAACATTTTGGCCCCGACCACGACCTCTACCAGGAATGGTGAGGAGGCTGCCCAAGTCAATTGGCCGGTTCATCTCTGAAGTTGAGAAGGTACGGCCGCTGGAAGACGAGTTGGATGTGGAACTGGAAGCTTCCTCAGCAAGAGGGATAGGCTCGTCAGAGATTGGAGGAGTCTGGGAACGCCTCTCTTCTTGTTCGGGAACTGGTCTTGAAGGACCAGCTACTGCAGGATTATCAGCTGCTCGGGTTCGCCGATCAATAAACCCACCATATGAAGCTTTGTAGCTGAGAAGTACTTGGGCTGCTCTTGCTCGGCCTGCAAGGTATGTCCCTTCGCCGTTGAATGCAAGTGCTCGTCTGATATCAGCTACGTGAACTTGAGGGGTTATAATGTTATAACCACGGTTGATATTTGATGCTAAAAAAAAAAGGCACAAAGAAATTAGAAGCACGAAAAAGCTCTTCCTATGAAAAAGGACAACACATATGAAATTAGGGAAAAGCACTAACGTGGGCTCCCGAATATGTGAGGGGCATGAAAACCAATCACTTGGCCGTCCTCATCTCTGGGTTCGAAGTTGCCCGTGACAATCAGGAAGTCGTCGTCATCCCCTCGAGCAGAGTCAGGGAGTTCAAGGACTAGCTTTTTTCTAGAATCCCTACTTTTTAGATAATAAGTAAGGGCATCCCCAGTTCTGGAAATACTGTATAGATGGTGAATATCATACAGGCCTAGCGAAGTCCCTAACATTTGGTTTAAGGTATTTATGCCCATAACTACCCTGAAGAAATTAGCAGAAACCTGCATTGGCGAAAGCCTGTAATACGCTAAGACTTGGCGGAGCAGAGGGGCTAGGGGAAACCTAACTCCGCCTTCAACGACGGCTACTACTGGAATATGAAGGGTGTCAAAATCGAAGCTTTCACGAATGGCATCCTCAGGAGCCAAAACAGTAGCTACGTTGTCAGGAATCCCATATCGAGATCTGAAACTAGCCATGGCTTGAGGAGTACTACAGTGCCTACGAAATCTACCCATTACCAGATAGGATTTTGGAATTCTACGAAGTGTAAAACAATGGGGACAATGAAACCCTAAACTGCGGTTGAAAACAATCCACTAGAGAAATGGAGTTGTAAGAAGAAGAAATGATGACTTACGAGAATAGTCGATGGAATCCTTAAAAGGAGAGGTCTTGAGACGATGAACAGAGCTTCAATGGCGGGCGAACGCTTGAACAGTTTTTTCTTCTGCAGAGGGAGTCTAAGGGGAAGATTGGGGTGTTTTGAAAAATGGGACGAAAACCCAAAAATACCCCAAAAGTGGGTGGCGTACGTGAAACGTCATACCAGACGCCGTTTGAGCGTTCCGTTTTCCCATAAACACGTCAGCTCGTATTTAATGGAACGCAATACGATGATCGACGCGTGTAAAGGTTAGGGCTAAAAGCCTGTGACGGCCACAAGAAAAGATGATTTTTTCTTAAGCAAAGTGGTGAAATATTGCACCAATATGTGAAATAAGGTGCAGAAACAAAGTGAATTTGTTCGCTTAAAAGCTTTACTCGTCATCTGAGTAAAATATAAACGAGCAAAGCTGGGGAGCAATTGTAGGGAGGTATTCCCGAACAGGTACAAAATGAGCCCGAGCATGGTCAACTGAGGGTCAACGCACTGTGGACCACTGATATGAGAAGTCAATAGTCCAGAGAGGTTGTACGATTCTCGGTACAATAACATGAGATGTTATTAGGACCAAATACAAGAAAAGTGACATGAGATGCCACTGTTCATAGAAACTTGTTCGGCAAGAGAGAGCCGAACAGGAGGAAAGCTCCTTACAAAGGATATGGTTCAAATTATTTCCTCAGGACCAGTAACACGTGAGGTAATTGGTCCAGGCCATCTGTTCGGCCATGAGATGGCCGAACAGAGAGAGAAGTACTATTTGAGGGAACATTCTGGAAGGTTCCAGAGTAGTCATATCCCATAAAGGGATAAAGATCCCGAGAATATAGGATCTGAGAAAGATACCCAACGAATATGGGATGTTCGGCTCTTAAAGGAAAAGATTCCTAAAAGGACTCTTTTCCATAAACTGATAAAGGAAACGAGACTCCTTGATATCCTGGGTTTCCTATACGAGTTAGGAATCCTATGGCAACATGGATGCTTGGACAGCAAGCATCCATAAATCTATAAATATGAGGTAAACCTAGAGGTGAAAGGTACGCAATACACTGCATTCTTATTGCTTTCCTACTGATAATTAGGGTTTGATCATTAGTACGAAATACTAACAAAGGCATCGGAGGGCCTTTGCCACGAGAGGCAAAGGTGCGCTCACTCCTTGTCTGTTTTGCAGGATAAGGGTTTCTCTGACGAATTAGGGTTACGTTCAAGAGGCACGTGGAGCCGCTGCATTCCAGTACTGTTCAAAGCACTACTTGAATTTATCCACCTACATTTGGTATCGTATGGATGTACTCGTACGGTATTGCACCGTTTTGGTGTGGTTTGGTACCGTATGGATGTACTCGTACGGTATTGCACCGTTTTGGTGTGGTTTGGTATCGTATGGATGTACTCGTACGGTATTGTACCGTTTTGGTGTGGTTTGCTACCGTATGGATGTACTCGTACGGTATTGCACCGTTTTGGTGTGGTTTGGTACCGTATGGATGTACTCTTACGGTATTGCACCGTTTTGGTGTGGTTTGGTACCGTATGGATGTACTCGTACGGTATTATACCGTTTTGGTGTGGTTTGGAACAGTAACGAAGTACTCGTTAGGTGTTGTACCGTTTTGGTGGGGTTTGGTACCGTATGGATGTACTCGTACGGTATTGCACCATTTTGGTGTGGTTTGGTACCGTAAGGATGTACTCGTACGGTAATATACCGTTTTGGTGTGGTTCGTTACCGTATGGATGTACTCGTACGGTATTGCACCATTTTGGTGTGGTTTGGTACCGTATGCATGTACGCGAACGGTATTGCACTGTTTTGGTGTGGTTTGGTATCGTATGGATGTACTCGTACGGTATTGCACCGTTTTGGTGTGGTTTGGTACCGTATGGATGTACTCGTACGGTATTGAACCATTTTTGTGTGGTTTGGTACCGTATGGATGTTCTCGTACGGTATTGTACCGTTTTGGTGTGGTTTGGTACCGATTGGATGTACTCGTACAGTATTGCACCGTTTTGGTGTGGTTTGGTACCGTATGGATGTACTCGTACTGTATTGCCCCGTTTTGGTGTGGTTTGGAACAGTAACGAATTACTCGTAAGGTATTGTACCGTTTTGGAGGGGTTTGGTACCGTATGGATGTACTCGTACGGTATTGCACAATTTTGGTGTGGCTTGGTACCGTAAGGATGTACTCGTATGGTATTATACCGTTTTGGTGTGGTTTGGTACCGTATGGATGCACTCGTACGGTATTGCACTATTTTGGTGTGGTTTGGTACCGTATGGATGTACTCGTACTGTATTGCACCGTTTTGGTGTGGTTTGGAATAGTAACGAAGTACTCGTAAGGTATTGTACCATTTTGGTGGGGTTTGGTACCGTATGGATGTACTCGTATGGTATTGCACCATTTTGGTGTGGTTTGGTACCGTATGGATGTACTCTTACGGTATTGTCCGTTTTGGTGTGGTTTGGTACCGTATGGATGTACTCGTTCAGTATTGAACCGTTTTGGTGTGGTTTGGTACCGATTGGATGCACTCGTACAGTATTGCACCGTTTTGGTGGGGTTTGGTACCGTATGGATGTACTCGTACGGTATTGCACCATTTTGGTGTGGCTTGGTACCGTAAGGATGTACTCGTATGGTATTATACCGTTTTGGTTTGGTTTGGTACCGTATGGATGCACTCGTACGGTATTGCACTGTTTTGGTGTGGTTTGGTACCGTATGGATGTACTCGTACTGTATTGCACCGTTTTGCACCGTTTTGGTGAGGTTTGGAATAGTAACGAAGTACTCGTAAGGTATTGTACCATTTTGGTGGGGTTTGGTACCGTATGGATGTACTCGTATGGTATTGCACCATTTTGGTGTGGTTTGGTACCGTATGGATGTACTCTTACGGTATTACACCGTTTTGGTGTCGTTTGGTACTGTATGGATGTACTCGTACGGTATTGCACCGTGTTGGTGTGGTTTGATACCGTATGGATGTACTCGTACGGTATTAAACCATTTTGGTGTGGTTTGGTACCGTAAGGATGTACTCGTACGGTATTATACCGTTTTGGTGTGGTTTTGTACCGTATGGATGCACTCGTACGGTATTGCACCCTTTTGGTGTGCTTTGGAACAGTAACTAAGTACTCGTAAGGTATTGTACCATTTTGGTATGGTTTGGTACCGTATGGATGTACTCGTACGGTATTGCACCGTTTTGGTGTGGTTTGGTATCGTATGGATGTACTCGTACGGTATTGCACCATTTTGGTGTGGTTTGGTACCTTAAGGATGTACTCGTACGGTATTGCACAGTTTTGGTGTGGTTTGGTACCATATGGATGTACTCGTACGGTATTGAACCGTTTTGGTGTGGCATGGTACCGTATGGATGTACTCGTACGGTATTGAACCGTTTTTGTGTGGTTTGGTACCGTATGGATGTACTCGTATGGTATTGAACCGTTTTGGTGTGGTTTGGTACCGTTTGGATGTACTCGTACGGTATTGCACCATTTTGGTGTGGTTTGGTACTGTATGGATGTACTCGTACGGTATTGCACCGTTTTGGTGTGGTTTGGTACCGTAAGGATGAACTCGTACGGTATTGTACCATTTTGGTGTGGTTTGGTACCGTATGGATGTACTCGTTCGGTATTGCACCGTTTTGGTGTGGTTTGGTACCGTATGAATGTACTCGTACTGTATTGCACCGTTTTGGTGTGGTTTGGAACAGTAACGAAGTACTCGTAAGGTACTGTACCATTTTGGTGGGGTTTGGTACCGTACGGATGTACTCGTACGGTATTGCACCATTTTGGTGTGGTTTGGTACCGTAAGGATGTACTCGTACGTTATTATACCGTTTTGGTGTGGTTTTGTACCGTATGGATGTACTCGTACGGTATTATACCATTTTGCTGTGGTTTGGTACCGTATGGATGTACTCGTACGGTATTGCACCGTTTTGGTGTGGTTTTGTACCGTATGGATGTACTCATACGGTATTGTACCATTTTGGTGTGGTTTGGTACCGTATGGATGTACTCGTACGGTTTTGATTCGTTTTGGTGTGGTTTGGTACCGTTTGGATGTACTCGTACGGTATTGATTCGTTTTGGTGTGGTTTGGTACCGTATGGATGTACTCGTACGGTATTGGACCGTTTTGGTGTGGTTTGGTACCGTTTGGATATACTCGTACGGTATTGCACCGTTTTAGTGTGGTTTGGAACAGTAACGAAGTACTCTTAAGGTATTGTACCATTTTCGTGTGGTTTGGTACCGTATGGATGTACTCGTAAGGTATTGCACCGTTTTGGTATGGTTTGGTACCTTAAGGATGTACTGGTACGGTTTTGTACCGTTTTAGTGTGGTTTGGTACCGTATGGATGTACTCGTACGGTATTGCACCATTTTGGTGTGGTTTGGTACCGTATAGATGTACTCGTACGGTATTGTACCGTTTTAGTGTGGTTTGGTACCGTTTGGATGTACTCGTACGATATTGCACCTTTTTGGTGTGGTTTGGTACCGTTTGGATGTACTCGTACGATATTGCACCTTTTTGGTGTGGTTTGGTACCGTTTGGATGTACTCGTATGGTATTGCATTGTTTTGGTGTTGTTTGGTACCGTAAGGATGTACTCGTTCGGTATTGCACCGTTTTGGTGTGGTTTGGTACCTTACGGATGTACTCGTACGGTATGGAACCGTTTTGGTGTGGTTTGGTACCGTACGGATGTACTCGTACGGTATTGCACCGTTTTGGTGTGGTTTGGAACAGTAACGAAGTACTCTTAAGGTATTGTACCATTTTGGTGTGGTTTGGTACCGTATGGATGTACTCGTACGGTATTGTACCGTTTTGTTGTGGTTTGGTACCGTATAGATGTACTCGTACGGTATTGTACCGTTTTACTGTGGTTTGGTACCATTTGGATGTACTCGTACGATATTGCACCTTTTTGGTGTGGTTTGGTACCGTTTGGATGTACTCGTACGGTATTGCATTGTTTTGGTGTGGTTTGGTACCGTAAGGATGTACTCGTTCGGTATTGCACCGTTTTGGTGTGGTTTGGTACCTTACGGATGTACTCGTACGGTATGGAACCGTTTTGGTGTGGTTTGGTACCGTACGGATGTACTCTTATGGTATTGAACCGTTTTGGTGTGGTTTGGAACAGTAACGAAGTACTCTTAAGGTATTGTACCATTTTGGTGTGGTTTGGTACCGTTTGGATGTACTCGTACGATATTGCACCTTTTTGGTGTGGTTTGGTACCGTTTGGATGTACTCGTACGGAATTGCACCGTTTTGGTGTGGTTTGGTATCGTATGGATGTACTCGTACGGTATTGCACCGTTTTGGTGTGGTTTGGTACGTTATGGATGTCCTCGTACGGTATTGTACCATTTTGGTGTGGTTTGGTACCGTATGGATGTACTCATTCGGTATTGAACCGTTTTGGTGTGGCTTGGTACCGTATGGAAGTACTCGTACGGTATTGAACCGTTTTGGTGTGGTTTTGTACCGTATGTCCTCGTACGGTATTGTACCGTTTTGGTGTGGTTTGGTACCGTATGGATGTACTCATTCGGTATTGAACCGTTTTGGTGTGGTTTGGTACCGTATGGATGTACTCGTACGGTATTGAACCGTTTTGGTGTGGCTTGGTACCATATGGAAGTACTCGTATGGTATTGAACCGTTTTTGTGTGGTTTGGTACCGTATGGACGTACTCGTACGGTATTGCACCGTTTTGGTGTGGTTTGGTACCGTATGGATGTACTCGTACGGTATTGCACCATTTTGGTGTGGTTTGGTACCGTATAGATGTACTCGTACCGTATTGTACCGTTTTGGTGTGGTTTGGTACCGTTTGGATGTACTCGTACGATATTGCACCTTTTTGGTGTGGTTTGGTACCGTTTGGATGTGCTCGTACGATATTGCACCTTTTTGGTGTGGTTTGGTACCATTTGGATGGACTCGTACGGTATTGCATTGTTTTGGTGTGGTTTGGTACCGTAAGGATGTACTCGTTCGGTATTGCACCGTTTTGGTGTGGTTTGGTACCTTACGGATGTACTCGTACGGTATGGAACCGTTTTGGTGTTGTTTGGTACTGTAAGGATGTCCTCGTACGGTATTGTACCGTTTTGGTGTGGTTTGGTACTGTATGGATGTACTCGTTCGGTATTGAACCGTTTTGGTGTGGTTTGGTACCGTATGGATGTACTCGTACGGTATTGGACCGTTTTGGTGTGGTTTGGTACCGTTTGGATGTACTCGTACGGTATTGCACCGTTTTGGTGTGGTTTGGAACAGTAACGAAGTACTCTTAAGGTATTGTACCATTTTGGTGTGGTTTGGTACCGTATGGATGTACTCGTATGGTATTGCACCGTTTTGGTGTGGTTTGGTACCTTAAGGATGTACTGGTACGGTTTTGTACCGTTTTGGTGTGGTTTTGTACCGTATGGATGTACTCGTTCGGTATTGCACCATTTTGGTGTGGTTTGGCACCGTATAGATGTACTCGTACGGTATTGTATCGTTTTGCTGTGGTTTGGTACCATTTGGATGTACTCGTACGATATTGCACCTTTTTGGTGTGGTTTGGTACCGTTTGGATGTACTCGTACGGTATTGCATTGTTTTGGTGTGGTTTGGTACCGTAAGGATGTACTCGTTCGGTATTGCACCGTTTTGGTGTGGTTTGGTACCTTACGGATGTACTCGTACGGTATGGAACCGTTTTGGTGTGGTTTGGTACCGTACGGATGTACTCTTATGGTATTGCACCATTTTGGTGTGGTTTGGAACAGTAACGAAGTACTCTTAAGGTATTGTACCATTTTGGTGTGGTTTGGTACCGTTTGGATGTACTCGTACGATATTGCACCTTTTTGGTGTGGTTTGGTACCGTTTGGATGTACTCGTACGGTATTGCACCGTTTTGGTGTGGTTTGGTATCGTATGGATGTACTCGTACGGTATTGCACCGTTTTTGTGTGGTTTGGTACGTTATGGATGTCCTCGTACGGTATTGTACCATTTTGGTGTGGTTTGGTACCGTATGGATGTACTCATTCGGTATTGAACCGTTTTGGTGTGGCTTGGTACCGTATGGAAGTACTCGTACGGTATTGAACCGTTTTGGTGTGGTTTTGTACCGTATGTCCTCGTACGGTATTGTACCGTTTTGGTGTGGTTTGGTACCGTATGGATGTACTCATTCGGTATTGAACCGTTTTGGTGTGGTTTGGTACCGTATGGATGTACTCGTACGGTATTGAACCGTTTTGTTGTGGCTTGGTACCATATGGAAGTACTCGTATGGTATTGAACCGTTTTTGTGTGGTTTGGTACCGTATGGACGTACTCGTACGGTATTGCACCGTTTTGGTGTGGTTTGGTACCGTATGGATGTACTCGTACGGTATTGCACCATTTTGGTGTGGTTTGGTACCGTATAGATGTACTCGTACCGTATTGTACCGTTTTGGTGTGGTTTGGTACCGTTTGGATGTACTCGTACGATATTGCACCTTTTTGGTGTGGTTTGGTACCGTTTGGATGTGCTCGTACGATATTGCACCTTTTTGGTGTGGTTTGGTACCATTTGGATGGACTCGTACGGTATTGCATTGTTTTGGTGTGGTTTGGTACCGTAAGGATTTACTCGTTCGGTATTGCACCGTTTTGGTGTGGTTTGGTACCTTACGGATGTACTCGTACGGTATGGAACCGTTTTGGTGTTGTTTGGTACTGTAAGGATGTCCTCGTACGGTATTGTACCGTTTTGGTGTGGTTTGGTACTGTATGGATGTACTCGTTCGGTATTGAACCGTTTTGGTGTGGTTTGGTACCGTATGGATGTACTCGTACGGTATTGGACCGTTTTGGTGTGGTTTGGTACCGTTTGGATGTACTCGTACGGTATTGCACCGTTTTGGTGTGGTTTGGAACAGTAACGAAGTACTCTTAAGGTATTGTACCATTTTGGTGTGGTTTGGTACCGTATGGATGTACTCGTATGGTATTGCACCGTTTTGGTGTGGTTTGGTACCTTAAGGATGTACTGGTACGGTTTTGTACCGTTTTGGTGTGGTTTGGTACCGTATGGATGTACTCGTACAGTATTGCACCATTTTGGTGTGGTTTGGTACCGTATAGATGTACTCGTACGGTATTGTACCGTTTTGGTGTGGTTTGGTACCGTTTGGATGTACTCGTACGATATTGCACCTTTTTGGTGTGGTTTGGTACCGTTTGGATGTACTCGTACGGTATTGCATTGTTTTGGTGTGGTTTGGTACCGTAAGGATGTACTCGTTCGGTATTGCACCGTTTTGGTGTGGTTTGGTACCTTACGGATGTACTGGTACGGTATGGAACCGTTTTGGTGTGGTTTGGTACCGTACGGATGTACTCGTACGGTATTGCACCGTTTTTGTGTGGTTTGGTACCGTATGGATGTACTCGTACGGTATTGTACCATTTTGGTGTGGTTTGGTACCGTTTGGATGTACTCGTACGATATTGCACCTTTTTGGTGTGGTTTGGTACCGTTTGGATGTACTCGTACGGTATTGCACCGTTTTGGTGTGGTTTGGTATCGTATGGATGTACTCGTACGGTATTGCAGCGTTTTGGTGTGGTTTGGTACGTTATGGATGTCCTCGTACGGTATTGTACCATTTTGGTGTGGTTTGGTACCGTATGGATGTACTCATTCGGTATTGAACCGTTTTGGTGTGGTTTGGTACCGTATGGATGTACTCGTACGGTATTGAACCGTTTTGGTGTGGCTTGGTACCGTATGGAAGTACTCGTACGGTATTGAACCGTTTTTGTGTGGTTTGGTACCGTATGGATGTACTCGTACGGTATTGTACCGTTTTAGTGTGGTTTGGTACCGTATGGATGTAATCGTACGATATTGCACCTTTTTGGTGTGGTTTGGTACCGTTTGGATGTACTCGTACGGTATTGCACCGTTTTGGTGTGGTTTGGTATCGTTTGGATGTACTCGTACGGTATTGCACCGTTTTGGTGTGGTTTGGTACCTTATGGATGTCCTCGTACGGTATTGTACCGTTTTGGTGTGGTTTGGTGCCGTATGGATGTACTCCTTCGGTATTGAACCGTTTTGGTGTGGTTTGGTACCGTATGGATGTGCTCGTACGATATTGCACCTTTTTGGTGTGGTTTGGTACCATTTGGATGGACTCGTACGGTATTGCATTGTTTTGGTGTGGTTTGGTACCTTAAGGATGTACTCGTTCGGTATTGCACCGGTTTGGTGTGGTTTGGTACCTTACGGATATACTCGTACGGTATGGAACCGTTTTGGTGTGGTTTGGTACCGTAAGGATGTCCTCGTACGATATTGTACCGTTTTGGTGTGGTTTGGTACTGTATGGATGTACTCGTTCGGTATTGAACCGTTTTGGTGTGGTTTTGTACCGTATGGATGTACTCGTACGGTATTGGACCGTTTTGGTGTGGTTTGGTACCGTTTGGATGTACTCGTACGGTATTGCACCGTTTTGGTGTGGTTTGGAACAGTAACGAAGTACTCTTAAGGTATTGTACCATTTTGGTGTGGTTTGGTACCGTATGGATGTACTCGTAAGGTATTGCACCGTTTTGGTGTGGTTTGGTACCTTAAGGATGTACTGGTACGGTTTTGTACCGTTTTGGTGTGGTTTGGTACCGTATGGATGTACTCGTACGGTATTGCACCATTTTGGTGTGGTTTGGTACCGTATAGATGTACTCGTACGGTATTGTACCGTTTTGGTGTGGTTTGGTACCGTTTGGATGTACTCGTACGATATTGCACCTTTTTGGTGTGGTTTGGTACCGTTTGGATGTGCTCGTACGATATTGCACCTTTTTGGTGTGGTTTGGTACCATTTGGATGGACTCGTACGGTATTGCATTGTTTTGGTGTGGTTTGGTACCGTAAGGATGTACTCGTTCGGTATTGCACCGGTTTGGTGTGGTTTGGTACCTTACGGATGTACTCGTACGGTATGGAACCGTTTTGGTGTGGTTTGGTACCGTAAGGATGTCCTCGTACGGTATTGTACCGTTTTGGTGTGGTTTGGTACTGTATGGATGTACTCGTTCGGTATTGAACCGTTTTGGTGTGGTTTGGTACCGTATGGATGTACTCGTACGGTATTGGACCGTTTTGGTGTGGTTTGGTACCGTTTGGATGTACTCGTACGGTATTGCACCGTTTTGGTGTGGTTTGGAACAGTAACGAAGTACTCTTAAGGTATTGTACCATTTTGGTGTGGTTTGGTACCGTATGGATGTACTCGTAAGGTATTGCACCGTTTTGGTGTGGTTTGGTACCTTAAGGATGTACTGGTACGGTTTTGTACCGTTTTGGTGTGGTTTGGTACCGTATGGATGTACTCGTACGGTATTGCACCATTTTGGTGTGGTTTGGTACCGTATAGATGTACTCGTACGGTATTGTACCGTTTTGGTGTGGTTTGGTACCGTTTGGATGTACTCGTACGATATTGCACCTTTTTGGTGTGGTTTGGTACCGTTTGGATGTGCTCGTACGATATTGCACCTTTTTGGTGTGGTTTGGTACCATTTGGATGGACTCGTACGGTATTGCATTGTTTTGGTGTGGTTTGGTACCGTAAGGATGTATTCGTTCGGTATTGCACCGGTTTGGTGTGGTTTGGTACCTTACGGATGTACTCGTACGGTATGGAACCGTTTTGGTGTGGTTTGGTACCGTAAGGATGTCCTCGTACGGTATTGTACCGTTTTGGTGTGGTTTGGTACTGTATGGATGTACTCGTTCGGTATTGAACCGTTTTGGTGTGGTTTGGTACCGTATGGATGTACTCGTACGGTATTGGACCGTTTTGGTGTGGTTTGGTACCGTTTGGATGTACTCGTACGGTTTTGCACCGTTTTGGTGTGGTTTGGAACAGTAACGAAGTACTCTTAAGGTATTGTACCATTTTGGTTTGGTTTGGTACCGTATGGATGTACTCGTAAGGTATTGCACCGTTTTGGTGTGGTTTGGTGCCTTAAGGATGTACTGGTACGGTTTTGTACCGTTTTGGTGTGGTTTGGTACCGTATGGATGTACTCGTACGGTATTGCACCATTTTGGTGTGGTTTGGTACCGTATAGATGTACTCGTACGGTATTCTACCGTTTTGGTGTGGTTTGGTACCGTTTGGATGTACTCGTACGATATTGCACCTTTTTGGTGTGGTTTGGTACCGTTTTGATGTACTCGTACGATATTGCACCTTTTTGGTGTGGTTTGGTACCGTTTGGATGTACTCGTACGGTATTGCATTGTTTTGGTGTGGTTTGGTACCGTAAGGATGTACTCGTTCGGTATTGCACCGTTTTGGTGTGGTTTGGTACCTTACGGATGTACTGGTACGGTATGGAACCGTTTTGGTGTTGTTTGTTACCGTACGGATGTACTCGTACGGTATTGCACCGTTTTGGTGTGGTTTGGAACAGTAACGAAGTACTCTTAAGGTATTGTACCATTTTGGTGTGGTTTGGTACCGTATGGATGTACTCGTACGGTATTGTACCGTTTTGTTGTGGTTTGGTACCGTATAGATGTACTCGTACGGTATTGTACCGTTTTGGTGTGGTTTGGTACCGTTTGGATGTACTTGTACGATATTGCACTTTTGTGGTGTGGTTTGGTACCGTTTGGATGTACTCGTACGGTATTGCATTGTTTTGGTGTGGTTTGGTACCGTAAGGATGTACTCGTTCGGTATTGCACCGTTTTGGTGTGGTTTGGTACCTTACGGATGTACTCGTACGGTATGGAACCGTTTTGGTGTGGTTTGGTACCGTACGGATGTACTCGTACGGTATTGCACCGTTTTGGTGTGGTTTAGAACAGTAACGAAGTACTCTTAAGGTATTTTACCATTTTGGGGTGGTTTGGTACCGTATGGATGTACTGGTAAGGTATTGCACCGTTTTGGTTTGGTTTGGTACCTTAAGGATGTACTTGTATGATTTTGTACCGTTTTGGTGTGGTTTGGTACCGTATGGATGTACTCGTACGGTATTGCACCATTTTGGTGTGGTTTGGTACTGTATGGATGTACTCGTACGGTATTGCACCGTTTTGGTGTGGTTTGGTATCGTATGGATGTACTCGTACGGTATTGCACCGTTTTGGTGTGGTTTGGAACCTTATGGATGTACTCGTACGGTATTGCACCGTTTTGGTGTGGTTTGGTACCGTATGGATGTACTCGTATGGTATTGCACCGTTTTGGTGTGGTTTGGTATCGTATGGATGTACTCGTAGGGTATTGCATCGTTTTGGCGTGGTTTGGTACCTTAGGGATGCACTCGTACGGTATTGATTCGTTTTGGTGTGGTTTGGTACCGTTTGGATGTACTCGTACGGTATTGCACCGTTTTGGTGTGGTTTGGTACCGTATGGATGTACTCGTACGGTATTGCACCATTTTGGTGTGGTTTGGTACCGTATAGATGTACTCGTACGGTATTGTACCGTTTTGGTGTGGTTTGGTACCGTTTGGATGTACTCGTACGATATTGCACCTTTTTGGTGTGGTTTGGTACCGTTTGCATGTACTCGTACGAGATTGCACCTTTTTGGTGTGGTTTGGTACCGTTTGGATGTACTCGTACGGTATTGCAATGTTTTGGTGTGGTTTGGTACCGTAAGGATGTACTCGTTCGGTATTGCACCGTTTTGGTGTGGTTTGGTACCTTACGGATGTACTCGTACGGTATGGAACCGTTTTGGTGTGGTTTGGTACCGTACGGATGTACTCGTACGGTATTGCACCGTTTTTGTGTGGTTTGGTACCGTATGGATGTACTCGTACGGTATTGTACCATTTTGGTGTGGTTTGGTACCGTTTGGATGTACTCGTACGATATTGCACCTTTTTGGTGTGGTTTGGTACCGTTTGGATGTACTCGTACGGTATTGCACCGTTTTGGTGTGGTTTGGTATCGTATGGATGTACTCGTACGGTATTGCAGCGTTTTGGTGTGGTTTGGTACGTTATGGATGTCCTCGTACGGTATTGTACCATTTTGGTGTGGTTTGGTACCGTATGGATGTACTCATTCGGTATTGAACCGTTTTGGTGTGGTTTGGTACCGTATGGATGTACTCGTACGGTATTGAACCGTTTTGGTGTGGCTTGGTACCGTATGGAAGTACTCGTACGGTATTGAACCGTTTTTGTGTGGTTTGGTACCGTATGGATGTACTCGTACGGTATTGTACCGTTTTGGTGTGGTTTGGTACCGTATGGATGTAATCGTACGATATTGCACCTTTTTGGTGTGGTTTGGTACCGTTTGGATGTACTCGTACGGTATTGCACCGTTTTGGTGTGGTTTGGTATCGTTTGGATGTACTCGTACGGTATTGCACCGTTTTGGTGTGGTTTGGTACCTTATGGATGTCCTCGTACGGTATTGTACCGTTTTGGTGTGGTTTGGTGCCGTATGGATGTACTCCTTCGGTGTTGAACCGTTTTGGTGTGGTTTGGTACCGTATGGATGTGCTCGTACGATATTGCACCTTTTTGGTGTGGTTTGGTACCATTTGGATGGACTCGTACGGTATTGCATTGTTTTGGTGTGGTTTGGTACCTTAAGGATGTACTCGTTCGGTATTGCACCGGTTTGGTGTGGTTTGGTACCTTACGGATATACTCGTACGGTATGGAACCGTTTTGGTGTGGTTTGGTACCGTAAGGATGTCCTCGTACGATATTGTACCGTTTTGGTGTGGTTTGGTACTGTATGGATGTACTCGTTCGGTATTGAACCGTTTTGGTGTGGTTTTGTACCGTATGGATGTACTCGTACGGTATTGGACCGTTTTGGTGTGGTTTGGTACCGTTTGGATGTACTCGTACGGTATTGCACCGTTTTGGTGTGGTTTGGAACAGTAACGAAGTACTCTTAAGGTATTGTACCATTTTGGTGTGGTTTGGTACCGTATGGATGTACTCGTAAGGTATTGCACCGTTTTGGTGTGGTTTGGTACCTTAAGGATGTACTGGTACGGTTTTGTACCGTTTTGGTGTGGTTTGGTACCGTATGGATGTACTCGTACGGTATTGCACCATTTTGGTGTGGTTTGGTACCGTATAGATGTACTCGTACGGTATTGTACCGTTTTGGTGTGGTTTGGTACCGTTTGGATGTACTCGTACGATATTGCACCTTTTTGGTGTGGTTTGGTACCGTTTGGATGGGCTCGTACGATATTGCACCTTTTTGGTGTGGTTTGGTACCATTTGGATGGACTCGTACGGTATTGCATTGTTTTGGTGTGGTTTGGTACCGTAAGGATGTACTCGTTCGGTATTGCACCGGTTTGGTGTGGTTTGGTACCTTACGGATGTACTCGTACGGTATGGAACCGTTTTGGTGTGGTTTGGTACCGTAAGGATGTCCTCGTACGGTATTGTACCGTTTTGGTGTGGTTTGGTACTGTATGGATGTACTCGTTCGGTATTGAACCGTTTTGGTGTGGTTTGGTACCGTATGGATGTACTCGTACGGTATTGGACCGTTTTGGTGTGGTTTGGTACCGTTTGGATGTACTCGTACGGTATTGCACCGTTTTGGTGTGGTTTGGAACAGTAACGAAGTACTCTTAAGGTATTGTACCATTTTGGTGTGGTTTGGTACCGTATGGATGTACTCGTAAGGTATTGCACCGTTTTGGTGTGGTTTGGTACCTTAAGGATGTACTGGTACGGTTTTGTACCGTTTTTGTGTGGTTTGGTACCGTATGGATGTACTCGTACGGTATTGCACCATTTTGGTGTGGTTTGGTACCGTATAGATGTACTCGTACGGTATTGTACCGTTTTGGTGTGGTTTGGTACCGTTTGGATGTACTCGTACGATATTGCACCTTTTTGGTGTGGTTTGGTACCGTTTGGATGTGCTCGTACGATATTGCACCTTTTTGGTGTGGTTTGGTACCATTTGGATGGACTCGTACGGTATTGCATTGTTTTGGTGTGGTTTGGTACCGTAAGGATGTATTCGTTCGGTATTGCACCGGTTTGGTGTGGTTTGGTACCTTACGGATGTACTCGTACGGTATGGAACCGTTTTGGTGTGGTTTGGTACCGTAAGGATGTCCTCGTACGGTATTGTACCGTTTTGGTGTGGTTTGGTACTGTATGGATGTACTCGTTCGGTATTGAACCGTTTTGGTGTGGTTTGGTACCGTATGGATGTACTCGTACGGTATTGGACCGTTTTGGTGTGGTTTGGTACCGTTTGGATGTACTCGTACGGTTTTGCACCGTTTTGGTGTGGTTTGGAACAGTAACGAAGTACTCTTAAGGTATTGTACCATTTTGGTTTGGTTTGGTACCGTATGGATGTACTCGTAAGGTATTGCACCGTTTTGGTGTGGTTTGGTGCCTTAAGGATGTACTGGTACGGTTTTGTACCGTTTTGGTGTGGTTTGGTACCGTATGGATGTACTCGTACGGTATTGCACCATTTTGGTGTGGTTTGGTACCGTATAGATGTACTCGTACGGTATTCTACCGTTTTGGTGTGGTTTGGTACCGTTTGGATGTACTCGTACGATATTGCACCTTTTTGGTGTGGTTTGGTACCGTTTTGATGTACTCGTACGATATTGCACCTTTTTGGTGTGGTTTGGTACCGTTTGGATGTACTCGTACGGTATTGCATTGTTTTGGTGTGGTTTGGTACCGTAAGGATGTACTCGTTCGGTATTGCACCGTTTTGGTGTGGTTTGGTACCTTACGGATGTACTGGTACGGTATGGAACCGTTTTGGTGTTGTTTGTTACCGTACGGATGTACTCGTACGGTATTGCACCGTTTTGGTGTGGTTTGGAACAGTAACGAAGTACTCTTAAGGTATTGTACCATTTTGGTGTGGTTTGGTACCGTATGGATGTACTCGTACGGTATTGTACCGTTTTGTTGTGGTTTGGTACCGTATAGATGTACTCGTACGGTATTGTACCGTTTTGGTGTGGTTTGGTACCGTTTGGATGTACTTGTACGATATTGCACTTTTGTGGTGTGGTTTGGTACCGTTTGGATGTACTCGTACGGTATTGCATTGTTTTGGTGTGGTTTGGTACCGTAAGGATGTACTCGTTCGGTATTGCACCGTTTTGGTGTGGTTTGGTACCTTACGGATGTACTCGTACGGTATGGAACCGTTTTGGTGTGGTTTGGTACCGTACGGATGTACTCGTACGGTATTGCACCGTTTTGGTGTGGTTTAGAACAGTAACGAAGTACTCTTAAGGTATTTTACCATTTTGGGGTGGTTTGGTACCGTATGGATGTACTGGTAAGGTATTGCACCGTTTTGGTTTGGTTTGGTACCTTAAGGATGTACTTGTATGATTTTGTACCGTTTTGGTGTGGTTTGGTACCGTATGGATGTACTCGTACGGTATTGCACCATTTTGGTGTGGTTTGGTACTGTATGGATGTACTCGTACGGTATTGCACCGTTTTGGTGTGGTTTGGTATCGTATGGATGTACTCGTACGGTATTGCACCGTTTTGGTGTGGTTTGGAACCTTATGGATGTACTCGTACGGTATTGCACCGTTTTGGTGTGGTTTGGTACCGTATGGATGTACTCGTATGGTATTGCACCGTTTTGGTGTGGTTTGGTATCGTATGGATGTACTCGTAGGGTATTGCATCGTTTTGGCGTGGTTTGGTACCTTAGGGATGCACTCGTACGGTATTGATTCGTTTTGGTGTGGTTTGGTACCGTTTGGATGTACTCGTACGGTATTGCACCGTTTTGGTGTGGTTTGGTACCGTATGGATGTACTCGTACGGTATTGCACCATTTTGGTGTGGTTTGGTACCGTATAGATGTACTCGTACGGTATTGTACCGTTTTGGTGTGGTTTGGTACCGTTTGGATGTACTCGTACGATATTGCACCTTTTTGGTGTGGTTTGGTACCGTTTGCATGTACTCGTACGAGATTGCACCTTTTTGGTGTGGTTTGGTACCGTTTGGATGTACTCGTACGGTATTGCAATGTTTTGGTGTGGTTTGGTACCGTAAGGATGTACTCGTTCGGTATTGCACCGTTTTGGTGTGGTTTGGTACCTTACGGATGTACTCGTACGGTATGGAACCGTTTTGGTGTGGTTTGGTACCGTACGGATGTACTCGTACGGTATTGCACCGTTTTGGTGTGGTTTGGAACAGTAACGAAGTACTCTTAAGGTATTGTACCATTTTGGTGTGGTTTGGTACCGTATGGATGTACTCGTAAGGTATTGCACCGTTTTGGTGTTGTTTGGTACCTTAAGGATGTACTTGTACGGTTTTGTACCGTTTTGGTGTGGTTTGGCACCGTATGGATGTACTCGTACGGTATTGCACCATTTTGGTGTGGTTTGGAACTGTATGGATGTACTCGTACGGTATTGCACCGTTTTGGTGTGGTTTGGTATCGTATGGATGTACTCGTACGGTATTGCACCGTTTTGGTGTGGTTTGGAACCTTATGGATGTTCTCGTACGGTATTGCACCGTTTTGGTGTGGTTTGGTACTGTATGGATGTACTCGTATGGTATTGCACTGTTTTGGTGTGGTTTGGTATCGTATGGATGTACTCGTACGGTATTGCACCGTTTTGGTGTGGTTTTGTACCTTAGGGATGTACTCGTACGGTATTGATTCGTTTTGGTGTTGTTTGGTACCGTTTGGATGTACTCGTACGGTATTGCACCGTTTTGGTGTTGTTTGGTACCGTATGGATGTACTCGTACGGTATTGCATCGTTTTGGTGTGGTTTGGTACCGTATGGATGTACTCGTACGGTATTGCACCCTTTTGGTGTGGTTTGGAACAGTAACTAAGTACTCGTAAGGTGTTGTACCGTTTTGGTGTTGTTTGGTACCGTATGGATGTACTCGTACGGTATTGCACCGTTTTGGTGTGGTTTGGTATCGTATGGATGTACTCGTACGGTATTGCACCATTTTTGTGTGGTTTGGTACCTTAAGGATGTACTCGTACGGTAGTGCACAGTTTTGGTGTGGTTTGGTACCATATGGATGTACTTGTACGGTATTGAACCGTTTTTGTGTGGCTTGGTACCGTATGGATGTACTCGTACGGTATT
Organism: Rhododendron vialii; assembly: GCF_030253575.1. Taxonomy (NCBI): domain Eukaryota; kingdom Viridiplantae; phylum Streptophyta; class Magnoliopsida; order Ericales; family Ericaceae; genus Rhododendron; species Rhododendron vialii. The sequence goes on from NC_080567.1 coordinate 7,127,684, forward strand.
GAACCGTTTTTGTGTGGTTTGGTACCGTATGGATGTACTCGTACGGTATTGAACCGTTTTGGTGTGGCTTGGTACCGTTTGGATGTACTCGTACGGTATTGCACCATTTTTGTGTGGTTTGGTACTGTATGGATGTACTCGTACGGTATTGCACCGTTTTGGTGTGGTTTGGTACCGTAAGGATGAACTCGTACGGTATTGTACCATTTTGGTGTGGTTTGGTACCGTATGGATGTACCCGTTCGGTATTGCATTGTTTTGGTGTGGTTTGGAACCGTATGGATGTACTCGTACTGTATTGCACCGTTTTGGTGTGGTTTGGAACAATAACGAAGTACTCGTAAGGTATTGTGCCATTTTGGTGGGGTTTGGTACCGTACGGATGTACTCGTACGGTATTGCACCATTTTGGTGTGGTTTGGTACCGTAAGGATGTACTCGTACGTTATTATACCGTTTTGGTGTGGTTTTGTACCGTATGGATGCACTCGTACGGTATTGCACCGTTTTGGTGTGGTTTGGTACCGTATGGATGTACTCGTACGGTATTGCACCGTTTTGGTGTCGTTTGGTATCGTATGGATGTACTCGTACGGTATTGCACCGTTTTGGTGTGGTTTGGTACCTTAGGGATGTACTCGTACGGTATTGATTCGTTTTGGTGTGGTTTGGTACCGTTTGGATGTACTCGTACGGTATTGCACCGTTTTGGTGTGGTTTGGTACCGTATGGATGTAATTGTACGGTATTGCACCGTTTTGGTGTGGTTTGGTACCGTATGGATGTACTCGTACGGTATTGCACCCTTTTGGTGTTGTTTGGAACAGTAACTAAGTACTCGTAAGGTATTGTACCGTTTTGGTGTGGTTTGGTACCGTATGGATTTACTCGTACGGTATTGCACCGTTTTGGTGTGGTTTGGTAACGTATGGATGTACTCGTACGGTATCGCACCGTTTTGTTGTGGTTAGGTACCGTATGGATGTACTCGTACGGTATTGTACCGTTTTGGTGTGGTTTGGTACCGTTTGGATGTACTCGTACGATATTGCACCTTTTTGGTGTCGTTTGGTACCGTTTGGATGTACTCGTACGGTATTGCACCGTTTTGGTGTGGTTTGGTATCGTATGGATGTACTCGTACGGTATTGCACCGTTTTGGTGTGGTTTGATACCTTATGGATGTCCTCCTACGGTATTGTACCGTTTTGGTGTGGTTTGGTACCGTATGGATGTACTCATTCAGTATTGAACCGTTTTGATGTGGTTTGGTACCGTATGGATGTACTCGTACGGTATTGAACCTTTTTGGGGTGGCTTGGTACCGTATGGAAGTACTCGTACGGTATTGATCCGTTTTTGTGTGGTTTAGTACCGTATGGATGTACTCGTACGGTATTGAACCGTTTTGGTGTGGTTTGGTACCGTTTGGATGTACTCGTACGGTATTGCACCGTTTTGGTGTGGTTTGGTACTGTATGGATGTACTCGTGCGGTATTGCACCGTTTTGGTGTGGTTTGGTACCGTAAGGGTGAACTCGTACGGTATTGTACCGTTTTGGTGTGGTTTGGTACTGCATGGATGTACTCGTTCGGTATTGCACCGTTTTGGTGTGGTTTGGTACCGTATGGATATACTCGTACAGTATTGCACCGTTTTGGTGTTATTTGGTATCGTATGGATGTACTCGTACGGTTTTGCACCGTTTTGGTGTGGTTTGGTACCGTATGGATGTACTCGTACGGTATTGCACCGTTTTCGTGTGGTTTGGTACCGTATGGATGTACTCGTACGGTTTTGAACCGTTTTGGTGTGGTTTTGTACCGTATGGATGTACTCGTACGGTATTGTACCGTTTTGGTGCGGTTAGGTACCGTATGGATGTGCTCGTATGGTATTGATTCATTTTGGTGTGGTTTGGTACCGTTTGGATGTACTCATACGGTATTGCACCGTTTTGGTGTGGTTTGGTACCGTATGGATGTACTCGTACGGTATTGCACCGTTTTGGTGTGGTTTGGTACCGTATGGATGTACTCGTACGGTATTGCACCCTTTTGGTGTGATTTGGAAAAGTAACGAAGTACTCGTAAGGTATTGTACCATTTTGGTGTGGTTTGGTACCGAATGGATGTACTCTTAAGGTATTGTACCGTTTTGGTGTGGTTGGTAGCTTATGGATGTACTCGTACGGTATTGCACCATTTTGGTGTGGTTTGGAATAGTAACGAAGTACTCGTAAGGTATTGTACCATTTTGGTGTGCTTTGGTACCGTATGGATGTACTCGTAAGGTATTGCACCGTTTTGGTGTGGTTTTGTACCTTAAGGATGTACTCGTGCGGTATTGTACCGTTTTGGTGTGGTTTGGTACCGTACGGATGTACTCGTACGGTATTAAACCGTTTTTGTGTGGTTTGGTACCGTATGGATGTACTCGTACGGTATTGTACCGTTTTGGTGTGGTTTGGTACCGTATGGATGTACTCGTACGGTATTGAACCGTTTTGGTGTGGTTTGGTACCGTTTGGATGTACTCGTACGGTATTGCACCGTTTTGGTGTGGTTTGGTACTGTATGGATGTACTCGTACGGTATTGCACCGTTTCGGTGTGGTTTGGTACCGTATGGATGTACTCGTACGGTATTGCACCATTTTGGTGTGGTTTGGAACAGAAACGAAGTACTCGTAAGGTGTTGTACCGTTTTGGTGGGGTTTGGTACCGTATAGATGTACTCGTACGGTATTGCACCGTTTTGGTGTGGTTTGGTACCGTAAGGATGTACTCGTACGGTATTATACCATTTTGGGGTGGTTTGGTACCGTATGGATGTACTCGTACGGTATTGCACCGTTTTGGTGTGGTTTGGTACCGTATGGATATACTCGTACAGTATTGCACCGTTTTGGTGTGATTTGGTATCGTATGGATGTACTCGTACGGTTTTGCACCGTTTTGGTGTGGTTTGGTACCGTATGGATGTACTCGTACGGTATTGCACCGTTTTCGTGTGGTTTGGTACCGTATGGATGTACTCGTACGGTTTTGAACCGTTTTGGTGTGGTTTGGTACCGTATGGATGTACTCGTACGGTATTGTACCGTTTTGGTGCGGTTAGGTACCGTATGGATGTGCTCGTATGGTATTGATTCATTTTGGTGTGGTTTGGTACCGTTTGGATGTACTCATACGGTATTGCACCGTTTTGGTGTGGTTTGGTACCGTATGGATGTACTCGTACGGTATTGCACCGTTTTGGTGTGGTTTGGTACCGTATGGATGTACTCGTACGGTATTGCACCCTTTTGGTGTGATTTGGAAAAGTAACGAAGTACTCGTAAGGTATTGTACCATTTTGGTGTGGTTTGGTACCGAATGGATGTACTCTTAAGGTATTGTACCGTTTTGGTGTGGTTGGTAGCTTATGGATGTACTCGTACGGTATTGCACCATTTTGGTGTGGTTTGGAATAGTAACGAAGTACTCGTAAGGTATTGTACCATTTTGGTGTGCTTTGGTACCGTATGGATGTACTCGTAAGGTATTGCACCGTTTTGGTGTGGTTTGGTACCTTAAGGATGTACTCGTGCGGTATTGTACCGTTTTGGTGTGGTTTGGTACCGTACGGATGTACTCGTACGGTATTAAACCGTTTTTGTGTGGTTTGGTACCGTATGGATGTACTCGTACGGTATTGTACCGTTTTGGTGTGGTTTGGTACCGTATGGATGTACTCGTACGGTATTGAACCGTTTTGGTGTGGTTTGGTACCGTTTGGATGTACTCGTACGGTATTGCACCGTTTTGGTGTGGTTTGGTACTGTATGGATGTACTCGTACGGTATTGCACCGTTTCGGTGTGGTTTGGTACCGTATGGATGTACTCGTACGGTATTGCACCATTTTGGTGTGGTTTGGAACAGAAACGAAGTACTCGTAAGGTGTTGTACCGTTTTGGTGGGGTTTGGTACCGTATAGATGTACTCGTACGGTATTGCACCGTTTTGGTGTGGTTTGGTACCGTAAGGATGTACTCGTACGGTATTATACCATTTTGGGGTGGTTTGGTACCGTATGGATGTACTCGTACGGTATTGCACCGTTTTGGTGTGGTTTGGTACCGTATGGATGTACTCGTACGGTATTGTACCGTTTTGGTGTGGTTTGGTACCGTATGGATGTACTCGTACGGTATTGTACCGTTTTGGTGTGGTTTGGTACTGTATGGATGTACTCGTACGGTATTGCACCGTTTTGGTGTGGTTTGGTACCTTATGGATGTACTCGTACGGTATTGCACCGTTTTGGTGTGGTTTGGTACCGTATGGATGTACTCGTATGGTATTGCACCGTTTTGGTTTGGTTTGGTATCGTATGGATGTACTCGTACGGTATTGCACCCTTTTGGTGTGGTTTGGAACAGTAACGAAGTACTCGTAAGGTATTGTACCATTTTGGTGTGGTTTGGTACCGAATGGATCTACTCTTAAGGTATTGTACCGTTTTGGTGTGGTTTGGTACCTTATGGATGTACTCGTACGGTATTGTACCATTTTGGTGTGCTTTGGTACCGTATGGATGTACTCGTAAGGTATTGCACCGTTTTGGTGTGGTTTGGTACCTTAAGGATGTACTCGTACGGTATTGTACCGTTTTGGTGTGGTTTGGTACCGTATGGATGTACTCGTACGGTATTGCACCGTTTTGGTGTGGTTTGGTACCGTATGGATGTACTCGTACGGTTTTTCACCGTTTTGGTGTGGTTTGGTAGCGTATGGATGTACTCGTACGGTATTGCACCGTTTTGGTGTGGTTTGGTACCTTATGGATGTACTCGTACGGTATGGAACCGTTTTGGTGTGGTTTGGTACCGTACGGATGTACTCGTACGGTATTGAACCGTTTTGGTGTGGTTTGGTACCGTATGGATGTACTCCTACGGTATTGATTCGTTTTGGTGTGGTTTGGTACCGTATGGATGTACTCGTACGGTATTGAACCGTTTTGGTGTGGTTTGGTACCGTTTGGATGTACTCGTACGGTATTGCACCGTTTTGGTGTGGTTTGGTACTGTATGGATGTACTCGTACAGTATTGAACCGTTTTGGTGTGGTTTGGTACCGTTTGGATGTACTCGTACGGTATTGCACCGTTTTGGTGTGGTTTGGGACCGTATGGATGTACTCGTACGGTATTGCACCATTTTGGTGTGGTTTGGAACAGTAACGAAGTACTCGTAAGGTGTTGTACCTTTTTGGTGGGGTTTGGTACCGTATGGATGTACTCGTACGGTATTGCACCGTTTTGGTGTGGTTTGGTACCGTAAGGATGTACTCGTACGGTATTATACCATTTTGCTGTGGTTTGGTACCGTATGGATGTACTCGTACGGTATTGCACCGTTTTGGTGTGGTTTGGTACCGTATGGATGTACTCATACGGTATTGTACCGTTTTGGTGTGGTTTGGTACCGTATGGATGTACTCGTACGGTTTTGATTCGTTTTGGTGTGGTTTGGTACCGTTTGGATGTACTCGTACGGTATTGATTCGTTTTGGTGTGGTTTGGTACCGTATGGATGTATTCGTACGGTATTGCACCGTTTGGGTGTGGTTTGGTACCGTTTGGATGTACTCGTACGGTATTGCACCCTTTTGGTATGGTTTGGAACAGTAACGAAGTACTCGTAAAGTATTGTACCGTTTTGGTGTGGTTTGGTACCGTACGGATGTACTCGTACGGTATTGAACCGTTTTGGTGTGGTTTGGTACCGTATGGATGTACTCCTACGGTATTGTACCGTTTTGGTGTGGTTTGGTACCGTATGGATGTACTCGTACGGTATTGAACCGTTTTGGTGTGGTTTGGTACCGTTTGGATGTACTCGTACGGTATTGCACCGTTTTGGTGTGGTTTGGTACGGTATGGATGTACTCGTACGGTATTGAACCGTTTTGGTGTGGTTTGGTACCGTTTGGATGTACTCGTACGGTATTGCACCGTTTTGGTGTGGTTTGGGACCGTATGGATGTACTCGTACGGTATTGCACCATTTTGGTGTGGTTTGGAACAGTAACGAAGTACTCGTAAGGTGTTGTACCTTTTTGGTGGGGTTTGGTACCGTATGGATGTACTCGTACGGTATTGCACCGTTTTGGTGTGGTTTGGTACCGTAAGGATGTACTCGTACGGTATTATACCATTTTGCTGTGGTTTGGTACCGTATGGATGTACTCGTACGGTATTGCACCGTTTTGGTGTGGTTTGGTACCGTATGGATGTACTCATACGGTATTGTACCGTTTTGGTGTGGTTTGGTACCGTATGGATGTACTCGTACGGTTTTGATTCGTTTTGGTGTGGTTTGGTACCGTTTGGATGTACTCGTACGGTATTGATTCGTTTTGGTGTGGTTTGGTACCGTATGGATGTATTCGTACGGTATTGCACCGTTTGGGTGTGGTTTGGTACCGTTTGGATGTACTCGTACGGTATTGCACCCTTTTGGTGTGGTTTGGAACAGTAACGAAGTACTCGTAAAGTATTGTACCGTTTTGGTGTGGTTTGGTACCGTATGGATGTACTCGTACGGTATTGCACCGTTTTGGTGTGGGTTGGTATCGTATGGATGTACTCGTATGGTATTGCACCCTTTTGGTGTGGTTAGGTACCTTAAGGATGTACTCGTACGGTATTGCACCATTTTGGTGTGGTGTGGTACCGTATGGATGTGCTCATACGGTATTGATTCGTTTTGGTGTGGTTTGGTACCGTTTGGATGTACTCGTACGGTTTTGCACCGTTTTGGTGTGGTTTGGTACCGTATGGATGTACTCGTACGGTATTGCACCCTTTTGGTGTGGTTTGGAACAGTAACGAAGTACTCGTAAGGTATTGTACCATTTTGGTGTGGTTTGGTACCGAATGGATCTACTCTTTAGGTATTGTACCGTTTTGGTGTGGTTTGGTACCTTATGGATGTACTCGTATGGTATTGCACCATTTTGGTGTGGTTTGGAATAGTAATGAAGTACTCGTAAGGTGTTGTACAATTTTAGTGTGCTTTGGTACCGTATGGATGTACTCGTAAGGTATTGCACCGTTTTGGTGTGGTTTGGTACCTTAAGGATGTACTCGTACGGTATTGTACCGTTTTGGTGTGGTTTGGTACCGTATGGATGTACTCGTACGGTATTGCACCGTTTTGGTGTGGTTTGGTACCGTATGGATGTACTCGTACGGTTTTTCACCGTTTTGGTGTGGTTTGGTAGCGTATGGATGTACTCGTACGGTATTGCACCGTTTTGGTGTGGTTTGGTACCTTATGGATGTACTCGCACGGTATGGAACCGTTTTGGTTTGGTTTGGTACCGTACGGATGTACTCGTACGGTATTGTACCGTTTTGGTGTGGTTTGGTACCGTATGGATGTACTCGTACGGTATTGAACCGTTTTGGTGTGGTTTGGTACCGTTTGGATGTACTCGTACGGTATTGCACCGTTTTGGTGTGGTTTGGTACTGTATGGATTTACTCGTACGGTATTGAACCGTTTTGGTGTGGTTTGGTACCGTTTGGATGTACTCGTACGGTATTGCACCGTTTTGGTGTGGTTTGGTACTGTATGGATGTACTCGTACGGTATTGAACCGTTTTGGTGTGGTTTGGTACCGTTTGGATGTACTCGTACGGTATTGCACCGTTTTGGTGTGGTTTGGGACCGTATGGATGTACTCGTACGGTATTGCACCATTTTGGTGTGGTTTGGAACAGTAACGAAGTACTCGTAAGGTGTTGTACCTTTTTGGTGGGGTTTGGTACCGTATGGATGTACTCGTACGGTATTGCACCGTTTTGGTGTGGTTTGGTACCGTAAGGATGTACTCGTACGGTATTATACCATTTTGCTGTGGTTTGGTACCGTATGGATGTACTCGTACGGTATTGCACCGTTTTGGTGTGGTTTGGTACCGTATGGATGTACTCATACGGTATTGTACCGTTTTGGTGTGGTTTGGTACCGTATGGATGTACTCGTACGGTTTTGATTCGTTTTGGTGTGGTTTGGTACCGTTTGGATGTACTCGTACGGTATTGATTCGTTTTGGTGTGGTTTGGTACCGTATGGATGTATTCGTACGGTATTGCACCGTTTGGGTGTGGTTTGGTACCGTTTGGATGTACTCGTACGGTATTGCACCCTTTTGGTGTGGTTTGGAACAGTAACGAAGTACTCGTAAAGTATTGTACCATTTTGGTGTGGTTTGGTACCGTATGGATGTACTCGTACGGTATTGCACCGTTTTGGTGTGGGTTGGTATCGTATGGATGTACTCGTATGGTATTGCACCCTTTTGGTGTGGTTAGGTACCTTAAGGATGTACTCGTACGGTATTGCACCATTTTGGTGTGGTGTGGTACCGTATAGATGTGCTCATACAGTATTGATTCGTTTTGGTGTGGTTTGGTACCGTTTGGATGTACTCGTACGGTATTGCACCGTTTTGGTGTGGTTTGGTACCGTATGGATGTACTCGTACGGTATTGCACCCTTTTGGTGTGGTTTGGAACAGTAACGAAGTACTCGTAAGGTATTGTACCATTTTGGTGTGGTTTGGTACCGAATGGATCTACTCTTTAGGTATTGTACCGTTTTGGTGTGGTTTGGTACCTTATGGATGTACTCGTATGGTATTGCACCATTTTGGTGTGGTTTGGAATAGTAATGAAGTACTCGTAAGGTGTTGTACCATTTTAGTGTGCTTTGGTACCGTATGGATGTACTCGTAAGGTATTGCACCGTTTTGGTGTGGTTTGGTACCTTAAGGATGTACTCGTACGGTATTGTACCGTTTTGGTGTGGTTTGGTACCGTATGGATGTACTCGTACGGTATTGCACCGTTTTGGTGTTGTTTGGTACCGTATGGATGTACTCGTACGGTTTTTCACCGTTTTGGTGTGGTTTGGTAGAGTATGGATGTACTCGTACGGTATTGCACCGTTTTGGTGTGGTTTGGTACCTTATGGATGTACTCGCACGGTATGGAACCGTTTTGGTTTGGTTTGGTACCGTACGGATGTACTCGTACGGTATTGTACCGTTTTGGTGTGGTTTGGTACCGTATGGATGTACTCGTACGGTATTGAACCGTTTTGGTGTGGTTTGGTACCGTTTGGATGTACTCGTACGGTATTGCACCGTTTTGGTGTGGTTTGGTACTGTATGGATTTACTCGTACGGTATTGAACCGTTTTGGTGTGGTTTGGTACCGTTTGGATGTACTCGTACGGTATTGCACCGTTTTGGTGTGGTTTGGTACTGTATGGATGTACTCGTACGGTATTGAACCGTTTTGGTGTGGTTTGGTACCGTTTGGATGTACTCGTACGGTATTGCACCGTTTTGGTGTGGTTTGGGACCGTATGGATGTACTCGTACGGTATTGCACCATTTTGGTGTGGTTTGGAACAGTAACGAAGTACTCGTAAGGTGTTGTACCTTTTTGGTGGGGTTTGGTACCGTATGGATGTACTCGTACGGTATTGCACCGTTTTGGTGTGGTTTGGTACCGTAAGGATGTACTCGTACGGTATTATACCATTTTGCTGTGGTTTGGTACCGTATGGATGTACTCGTACGGTATTGCACCGTTTTGGTGTGGTTTGGTACCGTATGGATGTACTCATACGGTATTGTACCGTTTTGGTGTGGTTTGGTACCGTATGGATGTACTCGTACGGTATTGCACCCTTTTGGTGTGGTTTGGAACAGTAACGAAGTACTCGTAAGGTATTGTACCATTTTGGTGTGGTTTGGTACCGAATGGATCTACTCTTTAGGTATTGTACCGTTTTGGTGTGGTTTGGTACCTTATGGATGTACTCGTATGGTATTGCACCATTTTGGTGTGGTTTGGAATAGTAATGAAGTACTCGTAAGGTGTTGTACCATTTTAGTGTGCTTGGGTACCGTATGGATGTACTCGTAAGGTATTGCACCGTTTTGGTGTGGTTTGGTACCTTAAGGATGTACTCGTACGGTACTGTACCGTTTTGGTGTGGTTTGGTACCGTATGGATGTACTCGTACGGAATTGCACCATTTTGGTGTGGTTTGGTACCGTATGGATCTACTCGTACGGTTTTTCACCGTTTTGGTGTGGTTTGGTAGCGTATGGATGTACTCGTACGGTATTGCACCGTTTTGGTGCTGTTTGGTACCTTATGGATGTACTCGCACGGTATTGAACCGTTTTGGTGTGGTTTGGTACCGTTTGGATGTACTCGTACGGTATTGCACCGTTTTGGTGTGGTTTGGTACTGTATGGATTAACTCGTACGGTATTGAACCGTTTTGGTGTGGTTTGGTACCGTTTGGATGTACTCGTACGGTATTGCACCGTTTTGGTGTGGTTTGGTACTGTATGGATTAACTCGTACGGTATTGAACCGTTTTGGTGTGGTTTGGTACCGTATGGATCTACTCGTACGGTTTTTCACCGTTTTGGTGTGGTTTGGTACCGTACGGATGTACTCGTACGGTATTGTACCGTTTTGGTGTGGTTTGGTACCGTATGGATGTACTCGTACGGTATTGAACCGTTTTGGTGTGGTTTGGTACCGTTTGGATGTACTCGTACGGTATTGCACCGTTTTGGTGTGGTTTGGTACTGTATGGATTAACTCGTACGGTATTGAACCGTTTTGGTGTGGTTTGGTACCGTTTGGATGTACTCGTACGGTATTGCACCGTTTTGGTGTGGTTTGGTACTGTATGGATGTACTCGTACGGTATTGCACCGTTTTGGTGTGGTTTGGTACCGTATGGATGTACTCGTACGGTATTGCACCATTTTGGTGTGGTTTGGAACAGTAACGAAGTACTCGTAAGGTGTTGTACCGTTTTGGTGGGGTTTGGTACCGTACGGATGTACTCGTACGGTATTGCACCGTTTTGGTGTGGTTTGGTACCGTAATGATGTACTCGTACGGTATTATACCATTTTGCTGTGGTCTGGTACCGTATGGATGTACTCGTACGGTATTGCACCGTTTTGGTGTGGTTTGGTACCGTATGGATGTACTCGTACGGTATTGTACCGTTTTGGTGTGGTTTGGTACCGTATGGATGTACTCGTACGGTATTGATTCGTTTTGGTGTGGTTTGGTACCGTTTGGATGTACTCGTACGGTATTGCACCGTTTGGGTGTGGTTTGGTACCGTTTGGATGTACTCGTACGGTATTGCACCCTTTTGGTGTGGTTTGGAACAGTAACGAAGTACTCGTAAGGTATTTTGTACCGTTTTGGTGTGGTTTGGTACCGTATGGATGTACTCGTACGGTATTGCACCCTTTTGGTGTGGTTTGGAACAGTAACGAAGTACTTGTAAGGTATTTTGTACCGTTTTGGTGTGGTTTGGTACCGTAAAGATGTACTCGTACGGTATTATACCATTTTGCTGTGGTTTGGTACCGTATGGATGTACTCGTACGGTATTGCACCGTTTTGGTGTGGTTTGGTACTGTATGGATGTACTCGTACGGTATTGTACCGTTTTGGTGTGGTTTCGTACCGTATGGATGTACTCGTACGGTATTGATTCGTTTTGGTGTGGTTTGGTACCGTTTGGATGTACTCGTACGGTATTGATTCGTCTTGGTGTGGTTTGGTACCGTATGGATGTACTCGTACGGTATTGCACCGTTTGGGTGTGGTTTGGTACCGTTTGGATGTACTCGTACGGTATTGCACCCTTTTGGTGTGGTTTGGAACAGTAACGAAGTACTCGTAAAGTATTGTACCGTTTTGGTGTGGTTTGGTACCGTATGGATGTACTCGTACGGTATTGCACCGTTTTGGTGTGGGTTGGTATCGTATGGATGTACTCGTATGGTATTGCACCCTTTTGGTGTGGTTAGGTACCTTAGGGATGTACTCGTACGGTATTGCACCGTTTTGGTGTGGTTTGGTACCGTATGGATGTGCTCATACGGTATTGATTCGTTTTGGTGTGGTTTGGTACCGTTTGGATGTACTCGTACGGTAATGCACCGTTTTGGTGTGGTTTGGTACCGTATGGATGTACTCGTACGGTATTGCACCCTTTTGGTGTGGTTTGGAACAGTAACGAAGTACTCGTAAGGTATTTTGTACCGTTTTGGTGTGGTTTGGTACCGTAAAGATGTACTCGTACGGTATTATACCATTTTGCTGTGGTTTGGTACCGTATGGATGTACTCGTACGGTATTGCACCGTTTTGGTGTGGTTTGGTACCGTATGGATGTACTCGTACGGTATTGTACCGTTTTGGTGTGGTTTCGTACCGTATGGATGTACTCGTACGGTATTGATTCGTTTTGGTGTGGTTAGGTACCGTTTGGATGTACTCGTACGGTATTGATTCGTCTTGGTGTGGTTTGGTACCGTATGGATGTACTCGTACGGTATTGCACCGTTTGGGTGTGGTTTGGTACCGTTTGGATGTACTCGTACGGTATTGCACCCTTTTGGTGTGGTTTGGAACAGTAACGAAGTACTCGTAAAGTATTGTACCGTTTTGGTGTGGTTTGGTACCGTATGGATGTACTCGTACGGTATTGCACCGTTTTGGTGTGGGTTGGTATCGTATGGATGTACTCGTATGGTATTGCACCCTTTTGGTGTGGTTAGGTACCTTAGGGATGTACTCGTACGGTATTGCACCGTTTTGGTGTGGTTTGGTACCGTATGGATGTGCTCATACGGTATTGATTCATTTTGGTGTGGTTGGGTACCGTTTGGATGTACTCGTACGGTATTGCACCGTTTTGGTGTGGTTTGGTACCGTATGGATGTACTCGTACGGTATTGCACCCTTTTGGTGTGGTTTGGAACAGTAACGAAGTACTCGTAAGGTATTGTACCATTTTGGTGTGGTTTGGTACCGAATGGATCTACTCTTTAGGTATTGTACCGTTTTGGTGTGGTTTGGTACCTTATGGATGTACTCGTATGGTATTGCACCATTTTGGTGTGGTTTGGAATAGTAATGAAGTACTCGTAAGGTGTTGTACCATTTTAGTGTGCTTTGGTACCGTATGGATGTACTCGTAAGGTATTGCACCGTTTTGGTGTGGTTTGGTACCTTAAGGATGTACTCGTACGGTATTGTACCGTGTTGGTGTGGTTTGGTACCGTATGGATGTACTCGTACGGTATTGCACCGTTTTGGTGTGGTTTGGTACCGTATGGATGTACTCGTACAGTTTTTCACCGTTTTGGTGTGGTTTGGTAGCGTATGGATGTACTCGCACTGTATGGAACCGTTTTGCTGTGGTTTGGTACCGTACGGATGTACTCGTACGGTACTGTACCGTTTTGGTGTGGTTTGGTACCGTATGGATGTACTCGTACGGTATTGCACCGTTTTGGTGTGGGTTGGTATCGTATGGATGTACTCGTATGGTATTGCACCCTTTTGGTGTGGTTAGGTACCTTAAGGATGTACTCGTACGGTATTGCACCGTTTTGGTGTGGTTTGGTACCGTATGGATGTGCTCATACGGTATTGATTCGTTTTGGTGTGGTTTGGTACCGTATGGATATACTCGTAAGGTATTGCACCGTTTTGGTGTGGTTTGGTACCTTAACGATGTACTCGTACGGTATTGTACCGTTTTGGTGTGGTTTGGTACCGTATGGATGTACTCGTACGGTATTGTACCGTTTGGTGTCGTTTGGTACCGTATGGATGTACTCGTACGGTATTGAACCATTTTGGTGTGGTTTGGTACCGTTTGGATGTACTCGTACGGTATTGCACCGTTTTGGTGTGGTTTGGTACTGTATGGATGTACTCGTACGGTATTGAACCGTTTTGGTGTGGTTTGGTACCGTTTGGATGTACTCGTACGGTATTGCACCGTTTTGGTGTGGTTTGGTACTGTATGGATGTACTCGTACGGTATTGCACGGTATTGCACCGTTTTGGTGTGGTTCGGTACCGTATGGATGTACTCGTACGGTATTGCACCATTTTGGTGTGGTTTGGAACAGTAACGAAGTACTCGTAAGGTGTTGTACCGTTTTGGTGGGGTTGGTACCGTATGGATGTACTCGTACGGTGTTGCACCGTTTTGGTGTGGTTTGGTACCGTAAAGATGTACTCGTACGGTATTATATCATTTTGCTGTGGTTTGGTACCGTATGGATGTACTCGTACGGTATTGCACCGTTTTGGTGTGGTTTGGTACCGTATGGATGTACTCGTACGGTATTGTACCGTTTTGGTGTGGTTTGGTACCGCATGGATGTACTCGTAGGGTATTGATTCGTTTTGGGGTGGTTTGGTACCGTTTGGATGTACTCGTACGGTATTGATTCGTTTTGGTGTGGTTTGGTACCGTATGGATGTACTCGTACGGTATTGCAGCGTATGGGTGTGGTTTGGTACCATTTGGATGTACTCGTACGGTATTGCACCCTTTTGGTGTGGTTTGGAACAGTAACGAAGTACTCGTAAGGTATTTTGTACCGTTTTGGGGTGGTTTGGTACCGTATGGATGTACTCGTACGGTATTGCACCGTTTTGGTGTGGGTTGGTATCGTATGGATGTACTCGTACGGTATTGCACCCTTTTGGTGTGGTTCGGTACCTTAAGGATGTACTCGTACGGTATTGCATCGTTTTGGTGTGGTTTGGTACCGTATGGATGTACTCGTACGGTATTGTACCGTTTTGGTGTGGTTTGGTACCGTATGGATGTACTCGTACGGTATTGCACCGTTTTGGTGTGGTTTGGTATCGTAAGGATGTACTCGTACGGTATTGCACCGTTTTGGTGTGGTTTGGCACCGTAAGGATGTACTCGTACGGTATTGTACCGTTTTGGTGTGGTTTGGTACCGTATGGATGTACTTGTAAGGTATTGCACCGTTTTGGTGTGGTTTGGTACCTTAAGGATGTACTCGTACGGTATTGTACCGTTTTGGTGTGGTTTGGTACGGTATGGATGTACTCGTACGGTATTGCACCGTTTTGGTGTGGTTTGGTACCGTATGGATGTACTCGTACGGTATTGCACCGTTTTGGTTTGGTTTGGTATCGTATGGATGTACTCGTACGGCATTGCACCGTTTTGGTGTGGTTTGGTACCTTAGGGATGTACTCGTACGGTATGGAACCGTTTTGGTGTGGTTTGGTACCGTACGGATGTACTCGTACGGTATTGAACCGTTTTGGTGTGGTTTGGTACCGTATGGATGTACTCGTACCGTATTGTACCATTTTGGTGTGGTTTGGTACCGTATGGATGTACTCGTACGGTATTGAACCGTTTTGGTGTGGTTTGGTACCGTTTGGATGTACTCGTACGGTATTGCACCGTTTTGGTGTGGGTTGGTATCGTATGGATGTACTCGTACGGTATTGCACCCTTTTGGTGTGGTTCGGTACCTTAAGGATGTACTCGTACGGTATTGCATCGTTTTGGTGTGGTTTGGTACCGTATGGATGTACTCGTAAGGGTATTGTACCGTTTTGGTGTGGTTTGGTACCGTATGGATGTACTCGTACGGTATTGCACCGTTTTGGTGTGGTTTGGTATCGTAAGGATGTACTCGTACGGTATTGCACCGTTTTGGTGTGGTTTGGCACCGTAAGGATGTACTCGTACGGTATTGTACCGTTTTGGTGTGGTTTGGTACCGTATGGATGTACTCGTAAGGTATTGCACCGTTTTGGTGTGGTTTGGTACCTTAAGGATGTACTCGTACGGTATTGTACCGTTTTGGTGTGGTTTGGTACGGTATGGATGTACTCGTACGGTATTGCACCGTTTTGGTGTGGTTTGGTACCGTATGGATGTACTCGTACGGGATTGCACCGTTTTGGTGTGGTTTGGTATCGTATGGATGTACTCGTACGGTATTGCACCGTTTTGGTGTGGTTTGGTAACGTATGGATGTCCTCGTACGATATTGCACCGTTTTGGTGTGGTTTGGTACTTTATGGATGTACTCGTACGATATTGCACCGTTTTGGTGTGGTTTGGTACCGTATGGATGTACTCGTACGGTATTGAACCGTTTTTGTGTGGTTTGGTACCGTATGGATGTACTCGTACGGTATTGTACCGTTTTGTTGTGGTTTGGTACCGTAAATATGTACTCGTACGGTATTGAACCGTTTTGGTGTGGTTTGGTACCGTTTGGATGTACTCGTATGGTATTGCTCCGTTTTGGTGTGGTTCGGTACCGTATGGATGTACTCGTACGGTATTGCACCGTTTTGGTGTGGTTTGGTACCGTATGGATGTACTCGTACGGTATTGAACCATTTTGGTGTGGTTTGGTACCGTTTGGATGTACTCGTACGGTATTGCACCGTTTTGGTGTGGTTTGGTACTGTATGGATGTACTCGTACGGTATTGAACCGTTTTGGTGTGGTTTGGTACCGTTTGGATGTACTCGTACGGTATTGCACCGTTTTGGTGTGGTTTGGTACTGTATGGATGTACTCGTACGGTATTGCACGGTATTGCACCGTTTTGGTGTGGTTCGGTACCGTATGGATGTACTCGTACGGTATTGCACCATTTTGGTGTGGTTTGGAACAGTAACGAAGTACTCGTAAGGTGTTGTACCGTTTTGGTGGGGTTGGTACCGTATGGATGTACTCGTACGGTGTTGCACCGTTTTGGTGTGGTTTGGTACCGTAAAGATGTACTCGTACGGTATTATATCATTTTGCTGTGGTTTGGTACCGTATGGATGTACTCGTACGGTATTGCACCGTTTTGGTGTGGTTTGGTACCGTATGGATGTACTCGTACGGTATTGTACCGTTTTGGTGTGGTTTGGTACCGCATGGATGTACTCGTAGGGTATTGATTCGTTTTGGGGTGGTTTGGTACCGTTTGGATGTACTCGTACGGTATTGATTCGTTTTGGTGTGGTTTGGTACCGTATGGATGTACTCGTACGGTATTGCAGCGTATGGGTGTGGTTTGGTACCGTTTGGATGTACTCGTACGGTATTGCACCCTTTTGGTGTGGTTTGGAACAGTAACGAAGTACTCGTAAGGTATTTTGTACCGTTTTGGGGTGGTTTGGTACCGTATGGATGTACTCGTACGGTATTGCACCGTTTTGGTGTGGGTTGGTATCGTATGGATGTACTCGTACGGTATTGCACCCTTTTGGTGTGGTTCGGTACCTTAAGGATGTACTCGTACGGTATTGCATCGTTTTGGTGTGGTCTGGTACCGTATGGATGTACTCGTACGGTATTGTACCGTTTTGGTGTGGTTTGGTACCGTATGGATGTACTCGTACGGTATTGCACCGTTTTGGTGTGGTTTGGTATCGTAAGGATGTACTCGTACGGTATTGCACCGTTTTGGTGTGGTTTGGCACCGTAAGGATGTACTCGTACGGTATTGTACCGTTTTGGTGTGGTTTGGTACCGTATGGATGTACTTGTAAGGTATTGCACCATTTTGGTGTGGTTTGGTACCTTAAGGATGTACTCGTACGGTATTGTACCGTTTTGGTGTGGTTTGGTACGGTATGGATGTACTCGTACGGTATTGCACCGTTTTGGTGTGGTTTGGTACCGTATGGATGTACTCGTACGGTATTGCACCGTTTTGGTTTGGTTTGGTATCGTATGGATGTACTCGTACGGCATTGCACCGTTTTGGTGTGGTTTGGTACCTTAGGGATGTACTCGTACGGTATGGAACCGTTTTGGTGTGGTTTGGTACCGTACGGATGTACTCGTACGGTATTGAACCGTTTTGGTGTGGTTTTGTACCGTATGGATGTACTCGTACCGTATTGTACCATTTTGGTGTGGTTTGGTACCGTATGGATGTACTCGTACGGTATTGAACCGTTTTGGTTTGGTTTGGTACCGTTTGGATGTACTCGTACGGTATTGCACCGTTTTGGTGTGGGTTGGTATCGTATGGATGTACTCGTACGGTATTGCACCCTTTTGGTGTGGTTCGGTACCTTAAGGATGTACTCGTACGGTATTGCATCGTTTTGGTGTGGTTTGGTACCGTATGGATGTACTCGTAAGGGTATTGTACCGTTTTGGTGTGGTTTGGTACCGTATGGATGTACTCGTACGGTATTGCACCGTTTTGGTGTGGTTTGGTATCGTAAGGATGTACTCGTACGGTATTGCACCGTTTTGGTGTGGTTTGGCACCGTAAGGATGTACTCGTACGGTATTGTACCGTTTTGGTGTGGTTTGGTACCGTATGGATGTACTCGTAAGGTATTGCACCGTTTTGGTGTGGTTTGGTACCTTAAGGATGTACTCGTACGGTATTGTACCGTTTTGGTGTGGTTTGGTACGGTATGGATGTACTCGTACGGTATTGCACCGTTTTGGTGTGGTTTGGTACCGTATGGATGTACTCGTACGGGATTGCACCGTTTTGGTGTGGTTTGGTATCGTATGGATGTACTCGTACGGTATTGCACCGTTTTGGTGTGGTTTGGTAACGTATGGATGTCCTCGTACGATATTGCACCGTTTTGGTGTGGTTTGGTACTTTATGGATGTACTCGTACGATATTGCACCGTTTTGGTGTGGTTTGGTACCGTATGGATGTACTCGTACGGTATTGAACCGTTTTTGTGTGGTTTGGTACCGTATGGATGTACTCGTACGGTATTGTACCGTTTTGTTGTGGTTTGGTACCGTAAATATGTACTCGTACGGTATTGAACCGTTTTGGTGTGGTTTGGTACCGTTTGGATGTACTCGTATGGTATTGCTCCGTTTTGGTGTGGTTCGGTACCGTATGGATGTACTCGTACGGTATTGCACCGTTTTGGTGTGGTTTGGTACCGTATGGATGTACTCGTACGGTATTGAACCATTTTGGTGTGGTTTGGTACCGTTTGGATGTACTCGTACGGTATTGCACCGTTTTGGTGTGGTTTGGTACTGTATGGATGTACTCGTACGGTATTGAACCGTTTTGGTGTGGTTTGGTACCGTTTGGATGTACTCGTACGGTATTGCACCGTTTTGGTGTGGTTTGGTACTGTATGGATGTACTCGTACGGTATTGCACGGTATTGCACCGTTTTGGTGTGGTTCGGTACCGTATGGATGTACTCGTACGGTATTGCACCATTTTGGTGTGGTTTGGAACAGTAACGAAGTACTCGTAAGGTGTTGTACCGTTTTGGTGGGGTTGGTACCGTATGGATGTACTCGTACGGTGTTGCACCGTTTTGGTGTGGTTTGGTACCGTAAAGATGTACTCGTACGGTATTATATCATTTTGCTGTGGTTTGGTACCGTATGGATGTACTCGTACGGTATTGCACCGTTTTGGTGTGGTTTGGTACCGTATGGATGTACTCGTACGGTATTGTACCGTTTTGGTGTGGTTTGGTACTGCATGGATGTACTCGTAGGGTATTGATTCGTTTTGGGGTGGTTTGGTACCGTTTGGATGTACTCGTACGGTATTGATTCGTTTTGGTGTGGTTTGGTACCGTATGGATGTACTCGTACGGTATTGCAGCGTATGGGTGTGGTTTGGTACCGTTTGGATGTACTCGTACGGTATTGCACCCTTTTGGTGTGGTTTGGAACAGTAACGAAGTACTCGTAAGGTATTTTGTACCGTTTTTGGGTGGTTTGGTACCGTATGGATGTACTCGTACGGTATTGCACCGTTTTGGTGTGGGTTGGTATCGTATGGATGTACTCGTACGGTATTGCACCCTTTTGGTGTGGTTCGGTACCTTAAGGATGTACTCGTACGGTATTGCATCGTTTTGGTGTGGTCTGGTACCGTATGGATGTACTCGTACGGTATTGTACCGTTTTGGTGTGGTTTGGTACCGTATGGATGTACTCGTACGGTATTGCACCGTTTTGGTGTGGTTTGGTATCGTAAGGATGTACTCGTACGGTATTGCACCGTTTTGGTGTGGTTTGGCACCGTAAGGATGTACTCGTACGGTATTGTACCGTTTTGGTGTGGTTTGGTACCGTATGGATGTACTTGTAAGGTATTGCACCGTTTTGGTGTGGTTTGGTACCTTAAGGATGTACTCGTACGGTATTGTACCGTTTTGGTGTGGTTTGGTACGGTATGGATGTACTCGTACGGTATTGCACCGTTTTGGTGTGGTTTGGTACCGTATGGATGTACTCGTACGGGATTGCACCGTTTTGGTGTGGTTTGGTACCTTAGGGATGTACTCGTACGGTATGGAACCGTTTTGGTGTGGTTTGGTACCGTACGGATGTACTCGTACGGTATTGAACCGTTTTGGTGTGGTTTGGTACCGTATGGATGTACTCGTACCGTATTGTACCATTTTGGTGTGGTTTGGTACCGTATGGATGTACTCGTACGGTATTGAACCGTTTTGGTTTGGTTTGGTACCGTTTGGATGTACTCGTACGGTATTGCACCGTTTTGGTGTGGGTTGGTATCGTATGGATGTACTCGTACGGTATTGCACCCTTTTGGTGTGGTTCGGTACCTTAAGGATGTACTCGTACGGTATTGCATCGTTTTGGTGTGGTTTGGTACCGTATGGATGTACTCGTAAGGGTATTGTACCGTTTTGGTGTGGTTTGGTACCGTATGGATGTACTCGTACGGTATTGCACCGTTTTGGTGTGGTTTGGTATCGTAAGGATGTACTCGTACGGTATTGCACCGTTTTGGTGTGGTTTGGCACCGTAAGGATGTACTCGTACGGTATTGTACCGTTTTGGTGTGGTTTGGTACCGTATGGATGTACTCGTAAGGTATTGCACCGTTTTGGTGTGGTTTGGTACCTTAAGGATGTACTCGTACGGTATTGTACTGTTTTTGTGTGGTTTGGTACGGTATGGATGTACTCGTACGGTATTGCACCGTTTTGGTGTGGTTTGGTACCGTATGGATGTACTCGTACGGGATTGCACCGTTTTGGTGTGGTTTGGTATCGTATGGATGTACTCGTACGGTATTGCACCGTTTTGGTGTGGTTTGGTAACGTATGGATGTCCTCGTACGATATTGCACCGTTTTGGTGTGGTTTGGTACTTTATGGATGTACTCGTACGATATTGCACCGTTTTGGTGTGGTTTGGTACCGTATGGATGTACTCGTACGGTATTGAACCGTTTTTGTGTGGTTTGGTACCGTATGGATGTACTCGTACGGTATTGTACCGTTTTGTTGTGGTTTGGTACCGTAAATATGTACTCGTACGGTATTGAACCGTTTTGGTGTGGTTTGGTACCGTTTGGATGTACTCGTATGGTATTGCTCCGTTTTGGTGTGGTTCGGTACCGTATGGATGTACTCGTACGGTATTGCACCGTTTTGGTGTGGTTTGGTACCGTATGGATGTACTCGTACGGTATTGCACCGTTTTGGTGTGGTTTGGTACCTTAAGGATGTACTCGTACGGTATTGTACCGTTTTGGTGTGGTTTGGTACGGTATGTATGTACTCGTACGGTATTGCACCGTTTTGGTGTGGTTCGGTACCGTATGGATGTACTCGTACGGTATTGCACCGTTTTGGTGTGATTTGGTACCGTTTGGATGTACTCGTACGGTATTGCACCGTTTTGGTGTGGTTTGGTACTGTATGGATGTACTCGAAAGGTATTGCACGGTATTGCACCGTTTTGGTGTGGTTTGGTACTGTATGGATGTACTCGTACGGTATTGCACGGTATTGCACCGTTTTGGTGTGGTTCGGTACCGTATGGATGTACTCGTACGGTATTGCACCATTTTGGTGTGGTTTGGAACAGTAATGAAGTACTCGTAAGGTGTTGTACCGTTTTGGTGGGGTTTGGTACCGTATGGATGTACTCGTACGGTGTTGCACCGTTTTGGTGTGGTTTGGTACCGTAAAGATGTACTCGTACGGTATTATACCATTTTGCTGTGGTTTGGCACCGTATGGATGTACTCGTACGGTATTGCACCGTTTTGGTGTGGTTTGGTACCGTATGGATGTACTCGTACGGTATTGTACCGTTTTGGTGTGGTTTGGTACCGTATGGATGTACTCGTACGGTATTGATTCGTTTTGGTGTGGTTTGGTACCGTTTGGATGTACTCGTACGGTATTGCACCGTTTTGGTGTGGGTTGGTATCGTATGGATGTACTCGTACGGTATTGCACCCTTTTGGTGTGGTTCGGTACCTTAAGGATGTACTCGTACGGTATTGCATCGTTTTGGTGTGGTTTGGTACCGTGTGGATGTACTCGTACGGTATTGTACCATTTTGGTGTGGTTTGGTACCGTATGGATGTACTCGTACGGTATTGCAACGTTTTGGTGTGGTTTGGTATCGTAAGGATGTATTCGTACGGTATTGCACCGTTTTGGTGTGGTTTGGCACCGTAAGGATGTACTCGTACGGTATTGTACCGTTTTTGTGTGGTTTGGTACCGTATGGATGTACTCGTAAGGTATTGCACCGTTTTGGTGTGGTTTGGTACCTTAAGGATGTACTCGTACGGTATTGTACCGTTTTGGTGTGGTTTGGTACGGTATGGATGTACTCGTACGGTATTGCACCGTTTTGGTGTGGTTTGGTACCGTATGGATGTACTCGTACGGTATTGCACCGTTTTGGTTTGGTTTGGTATCGTATGGATGTACTCGTACGGCATTGCACCGTTTTGGTGTGGTTTGGTACCTTAGGGATGTACTCGTACGGTATGGAACCGTTTTGGTGTGGTTTGGTACCGTACGGATGTACTCGTACGGTATTGAACCGTTTTGGTGAGGTTTGGTACCGTATGGATGTACTCGTACCGTATTGTACCATTTTGGTGTGGTTTGGTACCGTATGGATGTACTCGTACGGTATTGAACCGTTTTGGTGTGGTTTGGTACCGTTTGGATGTACTCGTACGGTATTGCTCCGTTTTGGTGTGGTTTGGTACCGTATGGATGTACTCGTACGGTATTGCACCGTTTTGGTGTGGTTTGGTACCGTATGGATGTACTCGTACGGTATTGCACCGTTTTGGTGTGGTTTGGTACCTTAAGGATGTACTCGTACGGTATTGTACCGTTTTGGTGTGGTTTGGTACGGTATGGATGTACTCGTACGGTATTGCACCGTTTTGGTGTGGTTTGGTACCGTATGGATGTACTCGTACGGTATTGCACCGTTTTGGTGTGATTTGGTACCGTTTGGATGTACTCGTACGGTATTGCACCGTTTTGGTGTGGTTTGGTACTGTATGGATGTACTCGTACGGTATTGCACGGTATTGCACCGTTTTGGTGTGGTTCGGTACCGTATGGATGTACTCGTACGGTATTGAACCATTTTGGTGTGGTTTGGAACAGTAATGAAGTACTCGTAAGGTGTTGTACCGTTTTGGTGGGGTTTGGTACCGTATGGATGTACCCGTACGGCATTGCACCATTTTAGTGTGGTTTGGTACCGTATGGATGTACTCGTATGGTATTACACCGTTTTCGTGTGGTTTGGTACCGTATGGATGTACTCGTACGGTATTGCACCGTTTTGGTGTGGTTTGGTAACGTATGGATGTCCTCGTACGGTATTGCACCGTTTTGGTGTGGTTTGGTACCTTATGGATGTACTCGTACGATATTGCACCGTTTTGGTGTGGTTTGGTACCGTATGGATGTACTCGTACGATATTGCACCGTTTTGGTGTGGTTTGGTACCGTATGGATGTACTCGTACGGTATTGAACCGTTTTTGTGTGGTTTGGTACCGTATGGATGTACTCGTACGGTATTGTACCGTTTTGTTGTGGTTTGGTACCGTAAATATGTACTCGTACGGTATTGTACCGTTTTGGTGTGGTTTGTTACCGTTTGGATGTACTCGTACGATATTGCACCTTTTTGGTGTGGTTTGGTACCGTTTGGATGTACTCGTACGGTATTGCATTGTTTTGGTGTGGTTTGGTACCGTGAGGATGTACTCGTACGGTATTGTACCGTTTTGGTGTGGTTTGGTACCGTGTGGATGTACTCGTTCGGTATTGAACCGTTTTGGTGTGGTTTGGTACCGTATGGATGTACTCGTACGGTATTGGACCGTTTTGGTGTGGTTTGGTACCGTTTTGATGTACTCGTACGGTATTGCACCGTTTTGGTGTGGTTTGGTACTGTATGGATGTACTCGTACGGTATTGCACCGTTTTTGTGTCGTTTGGTACCGTATGGATGTACTCGTACTGTATTGCCCCGTTTTGGTGTGGTTTGGAACAGTAACGAAGTACTCGTAAGGTATTGTACCGTTTTTGTGGGGTTTGGTACCGTATGGATGTACTCGTACGGTATTGCACCATTTTGGTTTGGTTTGGTACCGTAAGGATGTACTCGTAAGGTATTATACCGTTTTGGTGTGGTTTGGTACCGTATGAATGTACTCGTACGGTATTGCACCATTTTGGTGTGGTTTGGTACAGTATGGATGTACTCGTACGGTATTGCACCGTTTTGGTGTGGTTTGGAACAGTAACGAAGTACTCGTAAGGTATTGTACCGTTTTGGTGTGGTTTGGTACCGTATGGATGTACTCGTACGGTATTGCACCATTTTGGTGTGGTTTGGTACCGTATGGATGTACTCGTACGGTATTGCACCGTTTTGGTGTGGTTTGGAACAGTAACGAAGTACTCGTAAGGTATTGTACCGTTTTGGTGGGGTTTGGTACCGTATGGATGTACTCGTACGGTATTGCACCATTTTGTTGTGGTTTGGTACCGTAAGGATGTACTCATACGGTATTATACCGTTTTGGTGTGGTTTGGTACCGTATGCATGTACTCGTACGGTATTGTACCGTTTTGGTGTGGTTTGGTACCGTATGGATGTACTCGTACGGTATTGAACAGTTTTGGTGTGGTTTGGTACCGTTTGGATGTACTCGTAGGGTATTGCTCCGTTTTGGTGTGGTTTGGTACCGTATGGCTGTACTCGTACGGTATTGCACCGTTTTGGTGTGGTTTGGTAACGTATGGATGTACTCGTACGGTATTGCACCGTTTTGGTGTGGTTTGGTACCGTATGGATGTACTCGTACGGTATTGCACCGTTTTGGTGTGGGTTGGTATCGTATGGATGTACTCGTACGGTATTGCACCCTTTTGGTGTGGTTAGGTACCTTAAGGATGTACTCGTACGGTATTGCATCATTTTGGGGTGGTTTGGTACCGTATGGATGTACTCGTACGGTATTGTACCGTTTTGGTGTGGTTTGGTACCGTATGGATGTACTCGTACGGTATTGCACCGTTTTTGTGTGGTTTGGTATCGTAAGGATGTACTCGTACGGTATTGCACCGTTTTGGTGTGGTTTGGCACCGTAAGGATGTACTCGTACGGTATTGTACCGTTTTGGTGTGGTTTGGTACCGTATGGATGTACTCGTAAGGTATTGCACCGTTTTGGTGTGGTTTGGAACCTTAAGGATGTACTCGTACGGTATTGTACCGTTTTGGTGTGGTTTGGTACTGTATGGATGTACTCGTACGGTATTGCACCGTTTTGGTGTGGTTTGGTATCGTATGGATGTACTCGTACGGTATTGCACCATTTTGGTGTGGTTTGGTACCTTAGGGATGTACTCGTACGGTATGGAACCGTTTTGGTGTGGTTTGGTACCGTACGGATGTACTCGTACGGTATTGAACCGTTTTTATGTGGTTTGGTACCGTATGGATGTACTCGTACCGTATTGTACCGTTTTGGTGTGGTTTCGTACCGTAGGGATGTACTCGTACGGTATTGAACCGTTTTGGTGTGGTTTGGTACCGTTTGGATGTACTCGTACGGTATTGCACCGTTTTGGTGTGATTTTGTACCGTATGGATGTACTCGTACGGTATTGCACCATTTTGGTGTGGTTTGGAACAGTAACGAAGTACTCGTAAGGTGTTGTACCGTTTTGGTGGGGTTTGGTACCGTATGGATGTACCCGTACGGTATTGCACCATTTTAGTGTGGTTTGGTACCGTATGGATGTACTCGTACGGTATTACACCGTTTTGGTGTGGTTTGGTACCGTATGGATGTACTCGTACGGTATTGCACCGTTTTGGTGTGGTTTGGTATCGTATGGATGTACTCGTACGGTATTGCACCGTTTTGGTGTGGTTTGGTACTTTATGGATGTACTCGTACGGTATTGCACCGTTTTGGAGTGGTTTGGTACCGTATGGATGTACTCGTACGGTACTGCACCGTTTCAGTGTGGTTTGGAACCGTAACAAATTGCTCGTAAGTTATTGTACCATTTTGGTGTGGTTTGGTACCGTATGGATGTACTCGTACAATATTCCACTGTTTTGCTGTGGTTTGGTATCGTATGGATGTACTCGTACGGTATTGCACCATTTTGGTGTGGTTTGGTACCTTATGGATGTACTCGTACGGTATTGCACCGTTTTGGTGTGGTTTGGTACCGTAACGAATTACTCGTAAGGTATTGTACCATTTTGGTGTGGTTTGGTACCGTATGGATGTACTCGTACGGTATTGCACCGTTTTGGTGTGGTTTGGTACCATATGGAGTTACTCGTACGGTATTGCACCGTTTTGGTGTGGTTTGGTACCGGATGGATGTACTCATACGGTATTGTACCATTTTAGTGTGGTTTGGTACCGTATGGATGTACTCGTACGGTATTGCACCGTTTTGGTGTGGTTTGGTACTGTAACGAAGTACTCGTAAAGTATTAAACCGTTTTGGTGTGGTTCGGTACCGTATGGATGTACTCGTACGGTATTGCACCGTTTTGGTGTGGTTTGGTACCTTATGGATGTACTCGTACGGTATTCCACTGTTTTGCTGTGGTTTGGTATCGTATGGATGTACTCGTACGGTATTGCACCGTTTTGGTGTGGTTTGGTACCTTATGGATGTACTCGTACGGTATTGCACCGTTTTGGTGTGGTTTGGTACCGTAACGAATTACTCGTAAGGTATTGTACCATTTTGGTGTGGTTTGGTACCGTATGGATGTACTCGTACGGTATTGCACCGTTTTGGTGTGGTTTGGTACCTTATGGATGTACTCGTACGGTATTCCACTGTTTTGCTGTGGTTTGGTATCTTATGGATGTACTCGTACGGTATTGCACCGTTTTGGTGTGGTTTGGTACCTTATGGATGTACTCGTACGGTATTGCACCGTTTTGGTGTGGTTTTGTACCGTAACGAATTACTCGTAAGGTATTGTACCATTTTGGTGTGGTTTGGTACCGTATGGATGTACTCGTACGGTATTGCACCGTTTTGGTGTGGTTTGGTACCATATGAAGTTACTCGTACGGTATTGCACCGTTTTGGTGTGGTTTGGTACCGGATGGATGTACTCATACGGTATTGTACCATTTTAGTGTGGTTTGGTACCGTATGGATGTACTCGTACGGTATTGCACCGTTTTGGTGTGGTTTGGTACTGTAACGAAGTACTCGTAAAGTATTAAACCGTTTTGGTGTGGTTCGGTACCGTATGGATGTACTCGTACGGTATTGCACCGTTTTGGTGTGGTTTGGTACCGTATGGATGTACTCGTACGGTATTGCACCGTTTTGGTGTGGTTTGCTACCGTATGGATGTACTCGTACGATATTGCACCGTTTTTGTGTTGTTTGGTACCTTATGGATGTACTCGTACGGTATTGCACTGTTTTGCTGTGGTTTGGTATCGTGTGGATGTACTCGTACGGTATTGCACCGTTTTGGTGTGGTTTGGTACCTTATGGATGTACTCGTACGGTATTGCACCGTTTTGGTGTGGTTTGGTACCGTATGGATGTACTCGTACGGTATTGCACCGTTTTGGTGTTGTTTGGTAACGTATGGATGTACTCGTACGGTATTGCACCGTTTTGGTGTGGTTTGGTACCGTATGGATGTACTCGTACGGTATTGCACCGTTTTGGTGTGGTTTGCTACCGTATGGATGTACTCGTGTGGTATTGCACCCTTTTGGTGTGGTTTGGTACCGTATGGATGTACTCGTACGGTATTCTACCGTTTTTGTGTGGTTTTTTACCGTATGGATGTACTCGTACGGTATTGCACCGTTTTGGTGTGGTTTGGTACCGTAACGAAGTACTCGTAAAGTATTAAACCGTTTTGGTGTGGTTTGGTACCGTATGGATATACTCGTACGGTATTGCACCGTTTTGGTGTGGTTTGGTACCGTATGGATGTACTCGTACGGTATTGCACCGTTTCGGTGTGGTTTGGAACCGTAACGAATTGCTCGTAAGGTATTGTACCATTTTCGTGTGGTTTGGTACCGTATGGATGTACTCGTACGGTATTGCACCGTTTTGGTGTGGTTTGGTACCTTATGGATGTACTCGTAAGGTATTGCACCGTTTTGGTGTGGTTTGATACCATATGGAGTTACTCGTACGGTATTGCACCGTTTTGGTGTGGTTTGGTACCGGATGGATGTACTCGTACGATATTGTACCATTTTGGTGTGGTTTGGTACCGTATGGATGTACTCGTACGGTATTGCACCGTTTTTGTGCGGTTTGGTACCTTATGGATGTACTCGTACGGTATTGCACCGTTTTGGAGTGGTTTGGTACCATATGGAGGTACTCGTACGGTATTGCACCGTTTTGGTGTGGTTTGGTACCGTATGGATGTACTCGTACGGTATTGCACCGTTTTCTTGTGGTTTGGAACCGTAACGAAGTACTCGTAAGGTATTGTACCGTTTTGGTGTGGTTTGGTACCGTATGGATGTACTCGTACGGTATTGCACCGTTTTGGTGTGGTTTGGTACCGTATGGATGTACTCGTACGGTATTGCACCGTTTTGCTGTGGTTTGGAACCGTAACGAAGTACTCGTAAGGTATTGTACCGTTTTGGTGTGGTTTGGTACCGTGTGGATGTAATCGTACGGTGTTGCACCGTTTTGGTGTGGTTTGGTACCGTATGGATGTACTCGTACGGTATTGCACCGTTTTGCTGTGGTTTGGAACCTTAACGAAGTACTCGTAAGGTATTGTACCGTTTTGGTGTGGTTTGGTACCGTGTGGATGTTCTCTTACGGTATTGCACCGTTTTGGTGTGGTTTGGTACCGTATGGATGTACTCGTACGGTATTCCACCGTTTTGGAGTGGTTTGGAACCGTAACGAAGTACTCGTAAGGTATTGTACCGTTTTGGTGTGGTTTGGTACCGTATGGATATAATCGTACGGTATTGCACCGTTTTGGTGTGGTTTGGTACCGTATGGATGTACTCGTACGGTATTGAACCGTTTTGCTGTGGTTTGGAACCGTAACGAAGTACTCGTAAGGTATTGTACCGTTTTGGTGTGGTTTGGTACCGTATGGATGTACTCTTACGGTATTGCACCGTTTTGGAGTGGTTAGGTATCGTATGGATGTACTCGTACGGTATTGCACCGTTTTGGTGTGGTTTGGTACCTTATGGATGTACTCGTACGGTATTGCACCGTTTTGGTGTGGTTTGGTACCATATGGAGTCACTCGTACGGTATTGCACCGTTTTGGTGTGGTTTGGTACCGGATGGATGTACTCGTACGATATTGTACCATTTTGGTGTGGTTTGGTACCGTATGGATGTACTCGTACGGTA
The DNA here is from genome assembly GCF_030253575.1 of Rhododendron vialii. Taxonomy (NCBI): domain Eukaryota; kingdom Viridiplantae; phylum Streptophyta; class Magnoliopsida; order Ericales; family Ericaceae; genus Rhododendron; species Rhododendron vialii. Next base: position 7,157,301 of record NC_080567.1, read on the forward strand.
TTCTACCGTTTTTGTGTGGTTTTTTACCGTATGGATGTACTCGTACGGTATTGCACCGTTTTGGTGTGGTTTGGTACCGTAACGAAGTACTCGTAAAGTATTAAACCGTTTTGGTGTGGTTTGGTACCGTATGGATATACTCGTACGGTATTGCACCGTTTTTGTGTGGTTTTGTACCGTATGGATGTACTCGTACGGTATTGCACCGTTTCGGTGTGGTTTGGAACCGTAACGAATTGCTCATAAGGTATTGTACCATTTTGGTGTGGTTTGTTTCCGTATGGATGTACTCGTACGGTATTGCACCGTTTTGGTGTGGTTTGGTACCTTATGGATGTACTCGTACGGTAATGCACCGTTTTGGTGTGGTTTGATACCATATGGAGTTACTCGTACGGTATTGCACCGTTTTGGTGTGGTTTGGTACCGGATGGATGTACTCGTACGATATTGTACCATTTTGGTGTGGTTTGGTACCGTATGGATGTACTCGTACGGTATTGCACCGTTTTGGTGTGGTTTGGTACCTTATGGATGTACTCGTACGGTATTGCACCGTTTTGGAGTGGTTTGGTACCATATGGAGGTACTCGTACGGTATTGCACCGTTTTGGTGTGGTTTGGTACCGAATGGATGTACTCGTACGGTATTGCACCGTTTTCTTGTGGTTTGGAACCGTAACGAAGTACTCGTAAGGTATTGTACCGTTTTGGTGTGGTTTGGTACCGTATGGATGTACTCGTACGGTATTGCTCCGTTTTGGTGTGGTTTGGTACTGTATGGATGTACTCGTACGGTATTGCACCGTTTTGCTGTGGTTTGGAACCGTAACGAAGTACTCGTAAGGTATTGTACCGTTTTGGTGTGGTTTGGTACCGTGTGGATGTAATCGTACGGTGTTGCACCGTTTTGGTGTGGTTTGGTACCGTATGGATGTACTCGTACGGTATTGCACCGTTTTGCTGTGGTTTGGAACCGTAACGAAGTACTCGTAAGGTATTGTACCGTTTTGGTGTGGTTTGGTACCGTATGGATGTACTCTTACGGTATTGCACCGTTTTGGTGTGGTTTGGTACCGTATGGATGTACTCGTACAGTATTCCACCGTTTTGGAGTGGTTTGGAACCGTATCGAAGTACTCGTAAGGTATTGTACCGTTTTGGTGTGGTTTGGTACCGTATGGATGTAATCGTACGGTATTGCACCGTTTTGGTGTGGTTTGGTACCGTATGGATGTACTCGTACGGTATTGCACCGTTTTGCTGTGGTTTGGAACCGTAACGAAGTACTCGTAAGGTATTGTACCGTTTTGGTGTGGTTTGGTACCGTATGGATGTACTCTTACGGTATTGCACCGTTTTGGTGTGGTTAGGTATCGTATGGATGTACTCGTACGGTATTGCACCGTTTTGGTGTGGTTTGGTACCTTATGGATGTACTCGTACGGTATTGCACCGTTTTGGTGTGGTTTGGAACCATATGGAGTTACTCGTACGGTATTGCACCGTTTTGGTGTGGTTTGGTACCGGATGGATGTACTCGTACGATATTGTACCATTTTGGTGTGGTTTGGTACCGTATGGATGTACTCGTACGGTATTCTACCATTTTTGTGTGGTTTTTTACCGTATGGATGTACTCGTACGGTATTGCACCGTTTTGGTGTGGTTCGGTACCGTAACGAAGTACTCGTAATGTATTAAACCGTTTTGTTGTGGTTTGGTACCGTATGGATATACTCGTACGGTATTGCACCGTTTGGGTGTGGTTTGGTACCGTATGGATGTACTTGTACGGTATTGCACCGTTTCGGTGTGGTTTGGAATCGTAACGAATTGCTCGTAAGGTATTGTACCATTTTGGTGTGGTTTGGTACCGTATGGATGTACTCGTACGGTATTGCACCGTTTTGGTGTGGTTTGGTACCTTATGGATGTACTCGTACGGTATTGCACTGTTTTGCTGTAGTTTGGTATCGTATGGATGTACTCGTACGGTATTGCACCGTTTTGGTGTGGTTTGGTACCTTATGGATGTACTCGTACGGTATTGCACCGTTTTGGTGTGGTTTGGTACCGTATGGATGTACTCGTACGGTATTCCACCGTTTTGGAGTGGTTTGGAACCGTAACGAAGTACTCGTAAGGTATTGTACCGTTTTGGTGTGGTTTGGTACCGTATGGATGTAATCGTACGGTATTGCACCGTTTTGGTGTGGTTTGGTACCATATGGATGTACTCGTACGGTATTGCACCGTTTTGGCTTGGTTTGGAACCGTAACGAAGTACTCGTAAGGTATTGTACCGTTTTGGTGTGGTTTGGTACCGTATGGATGTACTCTTACGGTATTGCACCGTTTTGGTGTGGTTTGGTATCGTATCGATGTACTCGTACGGTATTGCACCGTTTTGGTGTGGTTTGGTACCTTATGGATGTACTCGTACGGTATTGTACCGTTTTGGTGTGGTTTGGTACCGTATGGATGTACTCGTACGGTATTCCACCGTTTTGGAGTGGTTTGGAACCGTAACGAAGTACTCGTAAGGTATTGTACCGTTTTGGTGTGGTTTGGTACCGTATGGATGTAATCGTACGGTATTGCACCGTTTTGGTGTGGTTTGGTACCGTATGGATGTACTCGTACGGTATTGCACCGTTTTGGCTTGGTTTGGAACCGTAACGAAGTACTCGTAAGGTATTGTACCGTTTTGGTGTGGTTTGGTACCGTATGGATGTACTCTTACGGTATTGCACCGTTTTGGTGTGGTTTGGTATCGTATGGATGTACTTGTACGGTATTGCACCGTTTTGGTGTGGTTTGGTACCTTATGGATGTACTCGTACGGTATTGCACCGTTTTGGTGTGGTTTGGTACCGGATGGATGTACTCGTACGATATTGTACCCTTTTGGTGTGGTTTGGTACCGTATGGATGTACTCGTACGGTATTCTACCGTTTTTGTGTGGTTTTTTACCGTATGGATGTACTCGTACGGTATTGCACCGTTTTGGTGTGGTTTGGTACCTTATGGATGTACTCGTACGGTATTGCACCGTTTTGGTGTGGTTTGGTACCGTAACGAATTACTCGTAAGGTATTTGTACCATTTTGGTGTGGTTTGGTACCGTATGGATGTACTCGTACGGTATTGCACCGTTTTGGTGTGGTTTGGTCCCTTATCGATGTACTCGAACGGTATTGCACCGTTTTGGTGTGGTTTGATGCCATATGGAGTTACTCGTACGGTATTGCACCGTTTTGGTGTGGTTTGGTACCTTATGGATGTACTCGTACGGTATTGCACCGTTTTGGTGTGGTTTGATACGATATGGAGTTACTCGTACGGTATTGTACCGTTTTGGTGTGGTTTGGTACCGTATGGATGTACTCTTACGGTATTGCACCATTTTTGTGTAGTTTGGTATCGTATGGATGTACTCGTACGGTATTGCACCGTTTTGGTGTGGTTTGGTACCATATGGAGTTACTCGTACGGTATTGCATCGTTTTGGTGTGGTTTGGTACCGGATGGATGTACTCGTACGATATTGTACCATTTTCGTGTGGTTTGGTACCGTATGGATGTACTCGTACGGTATTCTACCGTTTTTGTGTGGTTTTTTACCGTATGGATGTACTCGTACGGTATTGCACCGTTTTGGTGTGGTTTGGTACCGTAACGAAGTACTCGTAAAGTATTAAACCGTTTTGGTGTGGTTTGGTACCGTATGGATATACTCGTACGGTATTGCACCGTTTTGGTGTGGTTTGGTACCGTATGGATGTACTCGTACGGTATTCCACCGTTTTGGAGTGGTTTGGAACCGTAACGAAGTACTCGTAAGGTATTGTACCGTTTTGGTGTGGTTTGGTACCGTATGGATGTAATCGTACGGTATTGCACCGTTTTGGTGTGGTTTGGTACCGTATGGATGTACTCGTACGGTATTGCACCGTTTTGGCTTGGTTTGGAACCGTAACGAAGTACTCGTAAGGTATTGTACCGTTTTGGTGTGGTTTGGTACCGTATGGATGTACTCTTACGGTATTGCACCGTTTTGGTGTGGTTTGGTATCGTATGGATGTACTTGTACGGTATTGCACCGTTTTGGTGTGGTTTGGTACCTTATGGATGTACTCGTACGGTATTGCACCGTTTTGGTGTGGTTTGGTACCATATGGAGTTACTCGTACGGTATTGCACCGTTTTGGTGTGGTTTGGTACCGGATGGACGTACTCGTACGATATTGTACCATTTTGGTGTGGTTTGGTACCGTATGGATGTACTCGTACGGTATTCTACCGTTTTTGTGTGGTTTTTTACCGTATGGATGTACTCGTACGGTATTGCACCGTTTTGGTGTGGTTTGGTACCTTATGGATGTACTCGTACGGTATTGCACCGTTTTGGTGTGGTTTGGTACCGTAACGAATTACTCGTAAGGTATTTGTACCATTTTGGTGTGGTTTGGTACCGTATGGATGTACTCGTACGGTATTGCACCGTTTTGGTGTGGTTTTGTCCCTTATCGATGTACTCGAACGGTATTGCACCGTTTTGGTGTGGTTTGATGCCATATGGAGTTACTCGTACGGTATTGCACCGTTTTGGTGTGGTTTGGTACCTTATGGATGTACTCGTACGGTATTGCACCGTTTTGGTGTGGTTTGATACGATATGGAGTTACTCGTACGGTATTGTACCGTTTTGGTGTGGTTTGGTACCGTATGGATGTACTCTTACGGTATTGCACCGTTTTTGTGTAGTTTGGTATCGTATGGATGTACTCGTACGGTATTGCACCGTTTTGGTGTGGTTTGGTACCATATGGAGTTACTCGTACGGTATTGCATCGTTTTGGTGTGGTTTGGTACCGGATGGATGTACTCGTACGATATTGTACCATTTTCGTGTGGTTTGGTACCGTATGGATGTACTCGTACGGTATTCTACCGTTTTTGTGTGGTTTTTTACCGTATGGATGTACTCGTACGGTATTGCACCGTTTTGGTGTGGTTTGGTACCGTATGGATGTACTCGTACGGTATTCCACCATTTTGGAGTGGTTTGGAACCGTAACGAAGTACTCGTAAGGTATTGTACCGTTTTGGTGTGGTTTGGTACCGTATGGATGTAATCGTACGGTATTGCACCATTTTGGTGTGGTTTGGTACCGTATGGATGTACTCGTACGGTATTGCACCGTTTTGGCTTGGTTTGGAACCGTAACGAAGTACTCGTAAGGTATTGTACCGTTTTGGTGTGGTTTGGTACCGTATGGATGTACTCTTACGGTATTGCACCGTTTTGGTGTGGTTTGGTATCGTATGGATGTACTTGTACGGTATTGCACCGTTTTGGTGTGGTTTGGTACCTTATGGATGTAATCGTACGGTATTGCACCGTTTTGGTGTGGTTTGGTACCATATGGATGTACTCGTACGGTATTGCACCGTTTTGGCTTGGTTTGGAACCGTAACGAAGTACTCGTAAGGTATTGTACCGTTTTGGTGTGGTTTGGTACCGTATGGATGTACTCTTACGGTATTGCACCGTTTTGGTGTGGTTTGGTATCGTATCGATGTACTCGTACGGTATTGCACCGTTTTGGTGTGGTTTGGTACCTTATGGATGTACTCGTACGGTATTGCACCGTTTTGGTGTGGTTTGGTACCATATGGAGTTACTCGTACGGTATTGCACCGTTTTGGTGTGGTTTGGTACCGGATGGATGTTCTCGTACGATATTGTACCCTTTTGGTGTGGTTTGGTACCGTATGGATGTACTAGTACGGTATTCTACCGTTTTTGTGTGGTTTTTTACCGTATGGATGTACTCGTACGGTATTGCACCGTTTTGGTGTGGTTTGGTACCTTATGGATGTACTCGTACGGTATTGCACCGTTTTGGTGTGGTTTGGTACCGTAACGAATTACTCGTAAGGTATTTGTACCATTTTGGTGTGGTTTGGTACCGTATGGATGTACTCGTACGGTATTGCACCGTTTTGGTGTGGTTTGGTCCCTTATCGATGTACTCGAACGGTATTGCACCGTTTTGGTGTGGTTTGATGCCATATGGAGTTACTCGTACGGTATTGCACCGTTTTGGTGTGGTTTGGTACCTTATGGATGTACTCGTACGGTATTGCACCGTTTTGGTGTGGTTTGATACGATATGGAGTTACTCGTACGGTATTGTACCGTTTTGGTGTGGTTTGGTACCGTATGGATGTACTCTTACGGTATTGCACCATTTTTGTGTAGTTTGGTATCGTATGGATGTACTCGTACGGTATTGCACCGTTTTGGTGTGGTTTGGTACCATATGGAGTTACTCGTACGGTATTGCATCGTTTTGGTGTGGTTTGGTACCGGATGGATGTACTCGTACGATATTGTACCATTTTCGTGTGGTTTGGTACCGTATGGATGTACTCGTACGGTATTCTACCGTTTTTGTGTGGTTTTTTACCGTATGGATGTACTCGTACGGTATTGCACCGTTTTGGTGTGGTTTGGTACCGTAACGAAGTACTCGTAAAGTATTAAACCGTTTTGGTGTGGTTTGGTACCGTATGGATATACTCGTACGGTATTGCACCGTTTTGGTGTGGTTTGGTACCGTATGGATGTACTCGTACGGTATTCCACCGTTTTGGAGTGGTTTGGAACCGTAACGAAGTACTCGTAAGGTATTGTACCGTTTTGGTGTGGTTTGGTACCGTATGGATGTAATCGTACGGTATTGCACCGTTTTGGTGTGGTTTGGTACCGTATGGATGTACTCGTACGGTATTGCACCGTTTTGGCTTGGTTTGGAACCGTAACGAAGTACTCGTAAGGTATTGTACCGTTTTGGTGTGGTTTGGTACCGTATGGATGTACTCTTACGGTATTGCACCGTTTTGGTGTGGTTTGGTATCGTATGGATGTACTTGTACGGTATTGCACCGTTTTGGTGTGGTTTGGTACCGTATGGATGTAATCGTACGGTATTGCACCGTTTTGGTGTGGTTTGGTACCGTATGGATGTACTCGTACGGTATTGCACCGTTTTGGCTTGGTTTGGAACCGTAACGAAGTACTCGTAAGGTATTGTACCGTTTTGGTGTGGTTTGGTACCGTATGGATGTACTCTTACGGTATTGCACCGTTTTGGTGTGGTTTGGTATCGTATCGATGTACTCGTACGGTATTGCAACGTTTTGGTGTGGTTTGGTACCTTATGGATGTACTCGTACGGTATTGCACCGTTTTGGTGTGGTTTGGTACCATATGGAGTTACTCGTACGGTATTGCACCGTTTTGGTGTGGTTTGGTACCGGATGGATGTTCTCGTACGATATTGTACCCTTTTGGTGTGGTTTGGTACCGTATGGATGTACTAGTACGGTATTCTACCGTTTTTGTGTGGTTTTTTACCGTATGGATGTACTCGTACGGTATTGCACCGTTTTGGTGTGGTTTGGTACCTTATGGATGTACTCGTACGGTATTGCACCGTTTTGGTGTGGTTTGGTACCGTAACGAATTACTCGTAAGGTATTTGTACCATTTTGGTGTGGTTTGGTACCGTATGGATGTACTCGTACGGTATTGCACCGTTTTGGTGTGGTTTGGTCCCTTATCGATGTACTCGAACGGTATTGCACCGTTTTGGTGTGGTTTGATGCCATATGGAGTTACTCGTACGGTATTGCACCGTTTTGGTGTGGTTTGGTACCTTATGGATGTACTCGTACGGTATTGCACCGTTTTGGTGTGGTTTGATACGATATGGAGTTACTCGTACGGTATTGTACCGTTTTGGTGTGGTTTGGTACCGTATGGATGTACTCTTACGGTATTGCACCATTTTTGTGTAGTTTGGTATCGTATGGATGTACTCGTACGGTATTGCACCGTTTTGGTGTGGTTTGGTACCATATGGAGTTACTCGTACGGTATTGCATCGTTTTGGTGTGGTTTGGTACCGGATGGATGTACTCGTACGATATTGTACCATTTTCGTGTGGTTTGGTACCGTATGGATGTACTCGTACGGTATTCTACCGTTTTTGTGTGGTTTTTTACCGTATGGATGTACTCGTACGGTATTGCACCGTTTTGGTGTGGTTTGGTACCGTAACGAAGTACTCGTAAAGTATTAAACCGTTTTGGTGTGGTTTGGTACCGTATGGATATACTCGTACGGTATTGCACCGTTTTGGTGTGGTTTGGTACCGTATGGATGTACTCGTACGGTATTCCACCGTTTTGGAGTGGTTTGGAACCGTAACGAAGTACTCGTAAGGTATTGTACCGTTTTGGTGTGGTTTGGTACCGTATGGATGTAATCGTACGGTATTGCACCGTTTTGGTGTGGTTTGGTACCGTATGGATGTACTCGTACGGTATTGCACCGTTTTGGCTTGGGTTGGAACCGTAACGAAGTACTCGTAAGGTATTGTACCGTTTTGGTGTGGTTTGGTACCGTATGGATGTACTCTTACGGTATTGCACCGTTTTGGTGTGGTTTGGTATCGTATGGATGTACTTGTACGGTATTGCACCGTTTTGGTGTGGTTTGGTACCTTATGGATGTACTCGTACGGTATTGCACCGTTTTGGTGTGGTTTGGTACCATATGGAGTTACTCGTACGGTATTGCACCGTTTTGGTGTGGTTTGGTACCGGATGGACGTACTCGTACGATATTGTACCATTTTTGTGTGGTTTGGTACCGTATGGATGTACTCGTACGGTATTCTACCGTTTTTGTGTGGTTTTTTACCGTATGGATGTACTCGTACGGTATTGCACCGTTTTGGTGTGGTTTGGTACCTTATGGATGTACTCGTACGGTATTGCACCGTTTTGGTGTGGTTTGGTACCGTAACGAATTACTCGTAAGGTATTTGTACCATTTTGGTGTGGTTTGGTACCCTATGGATGTACTCGTACGGTATTGCACCGTTTTGGTGTGGTTTGGTACCTTATCGATGTACTCGAACGGTATTGCACCGTTTTGGTGTGGTTTGATGCCATATGGAGTTACTCGTACGGTATTGCACCGTTTTGGTGTGGTTTGGTACCTTATGGATGTACTCGTACGGTATTGCACCGTTTTGGTGTGGTTTGATACCATATGGAGTTACTTGTACGGTATTGTACCGTTTTGGTGTGGTTTGGTACCGTATGGATGTACTCTTACGGTATTGCACCATTTTTGTGTAGTTTGGTATCGTATGGATGTACTCGTACGGTATTGCACCGTTTTGGTGTGGTTTGGTACGATATGGAGTCACTCGTACGGTATTGCATCGTTTTGGTGTGGTTTGGTACCGGATGGATGTACTCGTACGATATTGTACCATTTTCGTGTGGTTAGGTACCGTATGGATGTACTCGTACGGTATTCTACCGTTTTTGTGTGGTTTTTTACCGTATGGATGTACTCGTACGGTATTGCACCGTTTTAATGTGGTTTGGTACCGTAACGAAGTACTCGTAAAGTATTAAACCGTTTTGGTGTGGTTTGGTACCGTATGGATATACTCGTACGGTATTGCACCGTTTTGGTGTGGTTTGGTACCGTATGGATGTACTCGTACGGTATTCAACCGTTTTGGAGTGGTTTGGAACCGTAACGAAGTACTTGTAAGGTATTGTACCGTTTTGGTGTGGTTTGGTACCGTATGGATGTAATCGTACGGTATTGCACCGTTTTGGTGTGGTTTGATACCGTATGGATGTACTCGTACGGTATTGCACCGTTTTGGCTTGGTTTGGAACCGTAACGAAGTACTCGTAAGGTATTGTACCGTTTTGGTGTGGTTTGGTACCGTATGGATGTACTCTTACGGTATTGCACCGTTTTGGTGTGGTTTGGTATCGTATGGATGTACTCGTACGGTATTGCACCGTTTTGGTGTGGTTTGGTACCTTATGGATGTACTCGTACGGTATTGCACCGTTTTGGTGTGGTTTGGTACCATATGGAGTTACTCGTACGGTATTGCACCGTTTTGGTGTGGTTTGGTACCGGATGGATGTACTCGTACGATATTGTACCATTTTGGTGTGGTTTGGTACCGTATGGATGTACTCGTACGGTATTCTACCGTTTTGTGTGGTTTTTTACCGTATGGATGTACTCGTACGGTATTGCACCGTTTTGGTGTGGTTTGGTACCTTATGGATGTACTCGTACGGTATTTCACCGTTTTTGTGTGGTTTGGTACCGTAACGAATTACTCGTAAGGTATTTGTACCATTTTGGTGTGGTTTGGTACCGTATGGATGTACTCGTACGGTATTGCACCGTTTTGGTGTGGTTTGGTACCTTATCGATGTACTCGTACGGTATTGCACCGTTTTGGTGTGGTTTGATGCCATATGGAGTTACTCGTACGGTATTGCACCGTTTTGGTGTGGTTTGGTACCTTATGGATGTACTCGTACGGTATTGCACCATTTTGGTGTGGTTTGATACCATATGGAGTTACTCGTACGGTATTGTACCGTTTTGGTGTGGTTTGGTACCGTATGGATGTACTCTTACGGTATTGCACCGTTTTGGTGTGGTTTGGTATCGTATGGATGTACTTGTACGGTATTGCACCGTTTTGGTGTGGTTTGGTACCGTATGGATGTAATCGTACGGTATTGCACCGTTTTGGTGTGGTTTGGTACCGTATGGATGTACTCGTACGGTATTGCACCGTTTTGGCTTGGTTTGGAACCGTAACGAAGTACTCGTAAGGTATTGTACCGTTTTGGTGTGGTTTGGTACCGTATGGATGTACTCTTACGGTATTGCACCGTTTTGGTGTGGTTTGGTATCGTATCGATGTACTCGTACGGTATTGCAACGTTTTGGTGTGGTTTGGTACCTTATGGATGTACTCGTACGGTATTGCACCGTTTTGGTGTGGTTTGGTACCATATGGAGTTACTCGTACGGTATTGCACCGTTTTGGTGTGGTTTGGTACCGGATGGATGTTCTCGTACGATATTGTACCCTTTTGGTGTGGTTTGGTACCGTATGGATGTACTAGTACGGTATTCTACCGTTTTTGTGTGGTTTTTTACCGTATGGATGTACTCGTACGGTATTGCACCGTTTTGGTGTGGTTTGGTACCTTATGGATGTACTCGTACGGTATTGCACCGTTTTGGTGTGGTTTGGTACCGTAACGAATTACTCGTAAGGTATTTGTACCATTTTGGTGTGGTTTGGTACCGTATGGATGTACTCGTACGGTATTGCACCGTTTTGGTGTGGTTTGGTCCCTTATCGATGTACTCGAACGGTATTGCACCGTTTTGGTGTGGTTTGATGCCATATGGAGTTACTCGTACGGTATTGCACCGTTTTGGTGTGGTTTGGTACCTTATGGATGTACTCGTACGGTATTGCACCGTTTTGGTGTGGTTTGATACGATATGGAGTTACTCGTACGGTATTGTACCGTTTTGGTGTGGTTTGGTACCGTATGGATGTACTCTTACGGTATTGCACCATTTTTGTGTAGTTTGGTATCGTATGGATGTACTCGTACGGTATTGCACCGTTTTGGTGTGGTTTGGTACCATATGGAGTTACTCGTACGGTATTGCATCGTTTTGGTGTGGTTTGGTACCGGATGGATGTACTCGTACGATATTGTACCATTTTCGTGTGGTTTGGTACCGTATGGATGTACTCGTACGGTATTCTACCGTTTTTGTGTGGTTTTTTACCGTATGGATGTACTCGTACGGTATTGCACCGTTTTGGTGTGGTTTGGTACCGTAACGAAGTACTCGTAAAGTATTAAACCGTTTTGGTGTGGTTTGGTACCGTATGGATATACTCGTACGGTATTGCACCGTTTTGGTGTGGTTTGGTACCGTATGGATGTACTCGTACGGTATTCCACCGTTTTGGAGTGGTTTGGAACCGTAACGAAGTACTCGTAAGGTATTGTACCGTTTTGGTGTGGTTTGGTACCGTATGGATGTAATCGTACGGTATTGCACCGTTTTGGTGTGGTTTGGTACCGTATGGATGTACTCGTACGGTATTGCACCGTTTTGGCTTGGGTTGGAACCGTAACGAAGTACTCGTAAGGTATTGTACCGTTTTGGTGTGGTTTGGTACCGTATGGATGTACTCTTACGGTATTGCACCGTTTTGGTGTGGTTTGGTATCGTATGGATGTACTTGTACGGTATTGCACCGTTTTGGTGTGGTTTGGTACCTTATGGATGTACTCGTACGGTATTGCACCGTTTTGGTGTGGTTTGGTACCATATGGAGTTACTCGTACGGTATTGCACCGTTTTGGTGTGGTTTGGTACCGGATGGACGTACTCGTACGATATTGTACCATTTTTGTGTGGTTTGGTACCGTATGGATGTACTCGTACGGTATTCTACCGTTTTTGTGTGGTTTTTTACCGTATGGATGTACTCGTACGGTATTGCACCGTTTTGGTGTGGTTTGGTACCTTATGGATGTACTCGTACGGTATTGCACCGTTTTGGTGTGGTTTGGTACCGTAACGAATTACTCGTAAGGTATTTGTACCATTTTGGTGTGGTTTGGTACCCTATGGATGTACTCGTACGGTATTGCACCGTTTTGGTGTGGTTTGGTACCTTATCGATGTACTCGAACGGTATTGCACCGTTTTGGTGTGGTTTGATGCCATATGGAGTTACTCGTACGGTATTGCACCGTTTTGGTGTGGTTTGGTACCTTATGGATGTACTCGTACGGTATTGCACCGTTTTGGTGTGGTTTGATACCATATGGAGTTACTTGTACGGTATTGTACCGTTTTGGTGTGGTTTGGTACCGTATGGATGTACTCTTACGGTATTGCACCATTTTTGTGTAGTTTGGTATCGTATGGATGTACTCGTACGGTATTGCACCGTTTTGGTGTGGTTTGGTACGATATGGAGTCACTCGTACGGTATTGCATCGTTTTGGTGTGGTTTGGTACCGGATGGATGTACTCGTACGATATTGTACCATTTTCGTGTGGTTAGGTACCGTATGGATGTACTCGTACGGTATTCTACCGTTTTTGTGTGGTTTTTTACCGTATGGATGTACTCGTACGGTATTGCACCGTTTTAATGTGGTTTGGTACCGTAACGAAGTACTCGTAAAGTATTAAACCGTTTTGGTGTGGTTTGGTACCGTATGGATATACTCGTACGGTATTGCACCGTTTTGGTGTGGTTTGGTACCGTATGGATGTACTCGTACGGTATTCAACCGTTTTGGAGTGGTTTGGAACCGTAACGAAGTACTTGTAAGGTATTGTACCGTTTTGGTGTGGTTTGGTACCGTATGGATGTAATCGTACGGTATTGCACCGTTTTGGTGTGGTTTGATACCGTATGGATGTACTCGTACGGTATTGCACCGTTTTGGCTTGGTTTGGAACCGTAACGAAGTACTCGTAAGGTATTGTACCGTTTTGGTGTGGTTTGGTACCGTATGGATGTACTCTTACGGTATTGCACCGTTTTGGTGTGGTTTGGTATCGTATGGATGTACTCGTACGGTATTGCACCGTTTTGGTGTGGTTTGGTACCTTATGGATGTACTCGTACGGTATTGCACCGTTTTGGTGTGGTTTGGTACCATATGGAGTTACTCGTACGGTATTGCACCGTTTTGGTGTGGTTTGGTACCGGATGGATGTACTCGTACGATATTGTACCATTTTGGTGTGGTTTGGTACCGTATGGATGTACTCGTACGGTATTCTTCCGTTTTGTGTGGTTTTTTACCGTATGGATGTACTCGTACGGTATTGCACCGTTTTGGTGTGGTTTGGTACCTTATGGATGTACTCGTACGGTATTTCACCGTTTTTGTGTGGTTTGGTACCGTAACGAATTACTCGTAAGGTATTTGTACCATTTTGGTGTGGTTTGGTACCGTATGGATGTACTCGTACGGTATTGCACCGTTTTGGTGTGGTTTGGTACCTTATCGATGTACTCGTACGGTATTGCACCGTTTTGGTGTGGTTTGATGCCATATGGAGTTACTCGTACGGTATTGCACCGTTTTGGTGTGGTTTGGTACCTTATGGATGTACTCGTACGGTATTGCACCATTTTGGTGTGGTTTGATACCATATGGAGTTACTCGTACGGTATTGTACCGTTTTGGTGTGGTTTGGTACCGTATGGATGTACTCTTACGGTATTGCACCGTTTTTGTGTAGTTTGGTATCGTATGGATGTACTCGTACGGTATTGCACCGTTTTGGTGTGGTTTGGTACGATATGGAGTTACTCGTACGGTATTGCATCGTTTTGGTGTGGTTTGGTACCGGATGGATGTACTCGTACGATATTGTACCATTTTCGTGTGGTTAGGTACCGTATGGATGTACTCGTACGGTATTCTACCGTTTTTGTGTGGTTTTTTACCGTATGGATGTACTCGTACGGTATTGCACCGTTTTGGTGTGGTTTGGTACCGTAACGAAGTACTCGTAAAGTATTAAACCGTTTTGGTGTGGTTTGGTACCGTATGGATATACTCGTACGGTATTGCACCGTTTTGGTGTGGTTTGGTACCGTATGGATGTACTCGTACGGTATTCCACCGTTTTGGAGTGGTTTGGAACCGTAACGAAGTACTCGTAAGGTATTGTACCGTTTTGGAGTGGTTTGGTACCGTATGGATGTACTCGTACGGTATTGCACCGTTTTGGTGTGGTTTGGTAACTTATGGCTGTAGTCGTACGGTATTGCACCGTTTTGGTGTGGTTTGGTACCGTATGGATGTACTCGTACGGTATTGCACCGTTTTGGTGTGGTTTGGTACCTTATGGATGTACTCGTACGGTATTGCACCGTTTTGGTGTGCTTTGGTACCGTATGGATGTACTCGTACGGTATTCCACCGTTTTGGAGTGGTTTGGAACCGTAACGAAGTACTCGTAAGGTATTGTACCGTTTTGGTGTGGTTTGGTACCGTATGGATGTAATCGTACGGTATTGCACCGTTTTGGTGTGGTTTGGTACCGTATGGATGTACTCGTACGGTATTGCACCGTTTTGGTGTGGTTTGATACCGTATGGATGTACTCGTACGGTATTGCGCCCTTTTCGTGTGGTTTGGTACCGCATGGATGTACTCGTACGGTATTCTACCGTTTTTGTGTGGTTTTTTACCGTATGGATGTACTCGTACGGTATTGCACCGTTTTGGTGTGGTTTGGTACCGTAACGAAGTACTCGTAAAGTATTAAACCGTTTTGGTGTGGTTTGGTACCGTATGGATATACTCGTACGATATTGCACCGTTTTGGTGTGGTTTGGTACCGTATGGATGTACTCGTACGGTATTGCACCGTTTTGGTGTGGTTTGGTACCGTATGGAGTTACTCGTACGGTATTGCACCGTTTTCGTGTGGTTTGGTACCGGATGGATGTACTCGTACGGTATTGTACCATTTTGGTGTGGTTTGGTACCGTATGGATGTACTCGTACGGTATTGCTCCGTTTTGGTGTGGTTTGGTACCGTAACGAAGTACTCGTAAAGTATTAAACCGTTTTGGTGTGGTTTGGTACCGTATGGATGTACTCGTACGGTATTGCACCGTTTTGGTGTGGTTTGGTACCGTATGGATGTACTCGTACGGTATTGCACCGTTTTGGTGTGGTTTGGTACCGTATGGATGTACTCGTACGGTATTGCACTGTTTTGGTGTGGTTTGGTACCGTATGGATGTACTCGTACGGTATTACACCGTTTCGGTGTGGTTTGGAACCGTAAGGAATTACTCGTAAGGTATTGTACCATTTTGGTGTGGTTTGGTACCGTATGGATGTACTCGTACGGTATTGCACCGTTTTGGTGTGGTTTGGTACCTTATGGATGTACTCGTACGGTATTGCAATGTTTTGGTGTGGTTTGGTACCATATGGAGTTACTCGTACGGTATTGCACCGTTTTGGTGTGGTTTGGTATCGTATTGATGTACTCGTACGGTATTGCCCCGTTTTGGTGTGGTTTGGTACCTTATGGATGTACTCATACGGTATTGCACCGTTTTGCTGTGGTTTGGTACCGTATGGATGTACTCGTACGGTATTGCACCGTTTTGGTGTGCTTTGGTACCGTATGGATGTACTCGTACGGTATTCCACCGTTTTGGAGTGGTTTGGAACCGTAACGAAGTACTCGTAAGGTATTGTACCGTTTTGGTGTGGTTTGGTACCGTATGGATGTAATCGTACGGTATTGCACCGTTTTGGTGTGGTTTGGTACCGTATGGATGTACTCGTACGGTATTACACCGTTTCGGTGTGGTTTGGAACCGTAACGAATTGCTCGTAAGGTATTGTACCATTTTGGTGTGGTTTGGTACCGTATGGATGTACTCGTACGGTATTGCACCGTTTTGGTGTGGTTTGGTACCTTATGGATGTACTCGTACGGTATTGCAATGTTTTGGTGTGGTTTGGTACCATATGGAGTTACTCGTACGGTATTGCACCGTTTTGGTGTGGTTTGGTATCGTATTGATGTACTCGTACGGTATTGCCCCGTTTTGGTGTGGTTTGGTACCTTATGGATGTACTCATACGGTATTGCACCGTTTTGCTGTGGTTTGGTACCGTATGGATGTACTAGTACGGTATTGCACCGTTTTGGTGTGGTTTGGTACCTTATGGATGTACTCGTACGGTATTGCACCGTTTTGGTGTGGTTTGGTACCATATGGAGTTACTCGTACGGTATTGCACCGTTTTGGTGTGGTTTGGTATCGTATTGATGTACTCGTACGGTATTGCCCCGTTTTGGTGTGGTTTGGTACCTTATGGATGTACTCATACGGTATTGCACCGTTTTGGTGTGGTTTGGTACCGTATGGATGTACTCGTACGGTATTGCACCGTTTTGGTGTGGTTTGATACCGTATGGATGTACTCGTACGGTATTGCGCCCTTTTGGTGTGGTTTGGTACCGCATGGATGTACTCGTACGGTATTCTACCGTTTTTGTGTGGTTTTTTACCGTATGGATGTACTCGTACGGTATTGCACCGTTTTGGTGTGGTTTGGTACCGTAACGAAGTACTCGTAAAGTATTAAACCGTTTTGGTGTGGTTTGGTACCGTATGGAGGTACTCGTACGGTATTGCACCGTTTTGGTGTGGTTTGGTACCGTATGGATGTACTCGTACGGTATTGCACCGTTTCAGTGTGGTTTGGAACCGTAACGAATTGCTCGTAAGGTATTGTACCATTTTGGTGTGGTTTGGTATCGTATTGATGTACTCGTACGGTATTGCCCCGTTTTGGTGTGGTTTAGTACCTTATGGATGTACTCATACGGTATTGCACCGTTTTGCTGTGGTTTGGTACCGTATGGATGTACTCGTACGGTATTGCACCGTTTTGGTGTGGTTTGGTACCTTATGGATGTACTCGTACGGTATTGCACTGTTTTGGTGTGGTTTGGTACCGTATGGATGTACTCGTACGGTATTACACTATTTCGGTGTGGTTTGGAACCGTAACGAATTACTCGTAAGGTATTGTACCATTTTGGTGTGGTTTGGTACGGTATGGATGTACTCGTACGGTATTGCACCGTTTTGGTGTGGTTTGGTACCTTATGGATGTACTCGTACGGTATTGCACCGTTTTGGTGTGGTTTGATACCGTATGGATGTACTCGTACGGTATTGCGCCCTTTTGGTGTGGTTTGGTACCGCATGGATGTACTCGTACGGTATTCTACCGTTTTTGTGTGGTTTTTTACCGTATGGATGTACTCGTACGGTATTGCACCGTTTTGGTGTGGTTTGGTACCGTAACGAAGTACTCGTAAAGTATTAAACCGTTTTGGTGTGGTTTGGTACCGTATGGAGGTACTCGTACGGTATTGCACTGTTTTGGTGTGGTTTGGTACCGTATGGATGTACTCGTACGGTATTGCACCGTTTCAGTGTGGTTTGGAACCGTAACGAATTGCTCGTAAGGTATTGTACCATTTTGGTGTGGTTTGGTATCGTATTGATGTACTCGTACGGTATTGCCCCGTTTTGGTGTGGTTTAGTACCTTATGGATGTACTCATACGGTATTGCACCGTTTTGCTGTGGTTTGGTACCGTATGGATGTACTCGTACGGTATTGCACCGTTTTGGTGTGGTTTGGTACCTTATGGATGTACTCGTACGGTATTGCACTGTTTTGGTGTGGTTTTGTACCGTATGGATGTACTCGTACGGTATTACACTGTTTCGGTGTGGTTTGGAACCGTAACGAATTACTCGTAAGGTATTGTACCATTTTGGTGTGGTTTGGTACCGTATGGATGTACTCGTACGGTATTGCACCGTTTTGGTGTGGTTTGGTACCTTATGGATGTACTCGTACGGTATTGCACCGTTTTGGTGTGGTTTGATACCGTATGGATGTACTCGTACGGTATTGCGCCCTTTTGGTGTGGTTTGGTACCGCATGGATGTACTCGTACGGTATTCTACCGTTTTTGTGTAGTTTTTTACCGTATGGATGTACTCGTACGGTATTGCACCGTTTTGGTGTGGTTTGGTACCGTAACGAAGTACTCGTAAAGTATTAAACCGTTTTGGTGTGGTTTGGTACCGTATGGAGGTACTCGTACGGTATTGCACCGTTTTGGTGTGGTTTGGTACCGTATGGATGTACTCGTACGGTATTGCACCGTTTCAGTGTGGTTTGGAACCGTAACGAATTGCTCGTAAGGTATTGTACCATTTTGGTGTGGTTTGGTATCGTATTGATGTACTCGTACGGTATTGCCCCGTTTTGGTGTGGTTTGGTACCTTATGGATGTACTCATACGGTATTGCACCGTTTTGCTGTGGTTTGGTACCGTATGGATGTACTCGTACGGTATTGCACCGTTTTGGTGTGGTTTGGTACCTTATGGATGTACTCGTACGGTATTGCACTGTTTTGGTGTGGTTTTGTACCGTATGGATGTACTCGTACGGTATTACACTGTTTCGGTGTGGTTTGGAACCGTAACGAATTACTCGTAAGGTATTGTACCATTTTGGTGTGGTTTGGTACCGTATGGATGTACACGTACGGTATTGCACCGTTTTGGTGTGGTTTGGTACCTTATGGATGTACTCGTACGGTATTGCAATGTTTTGGTGTGGTTTGGTACCATATGGAGTTACTCGTACGGTATTGCACCGTTTTGGTGTGGTTTGGTATCGTATTGATGTACTCGTACGGTATTGCCCCGTTTTGGTGTGGTTTGGTACCTTATGGATGTACTCATACGGTATTGCACCGTTTTGCTGTGGTTTGGTACCGTATGGATGTACTCGTACGGTATTGCACCGTTTTGGTGTGCTTTGGTACCGTATGGATGTACTCGTACGGTATTCCACCGTTTTGGAGTGGTTTGGAACCGTAACGAAGTACTCGTAAGGTATTGTACCGTTTTGGTGTGGTTTGGTACCGTATGGATGTAATCGTACGGTATTGCACCGTTTTGGTGTGGTTTGGTACCGTATGGATGTACTCGTACGGTATTACACCGTTTCGGTGTGGTTTGGAACCGTAACGAATTGCTCGTAAGGTATTGTACCATTTTGGTGTGGTTTGGTACCGTATGGATGTACTTGTACGGTATTGCACCGTTTTGGTGTGGTTTGGTACCTTATGGATGTACTCGTACGGTATTGCAATGTTTTGGTGTGGTTTGGTACCATATGGAGTTACTCGTACGGTATTGCACCGTTTTGGTGTGGTTTGGTATCGTATTGATGTACTCGTACGGTATTGCCCCGTTTTGGTGTGGTTTGGTACCTTATGGATGTACTCGTACGATATTGCACCTTTTTGGTGTGGTTTGGTACCGTTTGGATGTACTCGTACGGTATTGCACCGTTTTGGTGTGGTTTGGTATCGTATGGATGTACTCGTACGGTATTGCAGCGTTTTGGTGTGGTTTGGTACGTTATGGATGTATTCGTACGGTATTGTACCATTTTGGTGTGGTTTGGTACCGTATGGATGTACTCATTCGGTATTGAACCGTTTTGGTGTGGTTATGTACCGTATGGATGTACTCGTACGGTATTGCACCGTTTTGGTGTGGTTTGGTACCGTATGGATGTACTCGTACGGTATTGCACTGTTTTGGTGTGGTTTGGTACCGTATGGATGTACTCGAACGGTATTACACCGTTTCGGTGTGGTTTGGAACCGTAAGGAATTACTCGTAAGGTATTGTACCATTTTGGTGTGGTTTGGTACCGTATGGATGTACTCGTACGGTATTGCACCGTTTTGGTGTGGTTTGGTACCTTATGGATGTACTCGTACGGTATTGCAATGTTTTGGTGTGGTTTGGTACCATATGGAGTTACTCGTACGGTATTGCACCGTTTTGGTGTGGTTTGGTATCGTATTGATGTACTCGTACGGTATTGCCCCGTTTTGGTGTGGTTTGGTACCTTATGGATGTACTCCTACGGTATTGCACCGTTTTGCTGTGGTTTGGTACCGTATGGATGTACTCGTACGGTATTGCACCGTTTTGGTGTGCTTTGGTACCGTATGGATGTACTCGTACGGTATTCCACCGTTTTGGAGTGGTTTGGAACCGTAACGAAGTACTCGTAAGGTATTGTACCGTTTTGGTGTGGTTTGGTACCGTATGGATGTAATCGTACGGTATTGCACCGTTTTGGTGTGGTTTGGTACCGTATGGATGTACTCGTACGGTATTACACCGTTTCGGTGTGGTTTGGAACCGTAACGAATTGCTCGTAAGGTATTGTACCATTTTGGTGTGGTTTGGTACCGTATGGATGTACTCGTACGGTATTGCACCGTTTTGGTGTGGTTTGGTACCTTATGGATGTACTCGTACGGTATTGCAATGTTTTGGTGTGGTTTGGTACCATATGGAGTTACTCGTACGGTATTGCACCGTTTTGGTGTGGTTTGGTATCGTATTGATGTACTCGTACGGTATTGCCCCGTTTTGGTGTGGTTTGGTACCTTATGGATGTACTCATACGGTATTGCACCGTTTTGCTGTGGTTTGGTACCGTATGGATGTACTCGTACGGTATTGCACCGTTTTGGTGTGGTTTGGTACCTTTTGGATGTACTCGTACGGTATTGCACCGTTTTGGTGTGGTTTGGTACCATATGGAGTTACTCGTACGGTATTGCACCGTTTTGGTGTGGTTTGGTATCGTATTGATGTACTCGTACGGTATTGCCCCGTTTTGGTGTGGTTTGGTACCTTATGGATGTACTCATACGGTATTGCACCGTTTTGGTGTGGTTTGGTACCGTATGGATGTACTCGTACGGTATTGCACCGTTTTGGTGTGGTTTGATACCGTATGGATGTACTCGTACGGTATTGCGCCCTTTTGGTGTGGTTTGGTACCGCATGGATGTACTCGTACGGTATTCTACCGTTTTTGTGTGGTTTGTTACCGTATGGATGTACTCGTACGGTATTGCACCGTTTTGGTGTGGTTTGGTACCGTAACGAAGTACTCGTAAAGTATTAAACCGTTTTGGTGTGGTTTGGTACCGTATGGAGGTACTCGTACGGTATTTAACCGTTTTGGTGTGGTTTGGTACCGTATGGATGTACTCGTACGGTATTGCACCGTTTCAGTGTGGTTTGGAACCGTAACGAATTGCTCGTAAGGTATTGTACCATTTTGGTGTGGTTTGGTATCGTATTGATGTACTCGTACGGTATTGCCCCGTTTTGGTGTGGTTTAGTACCTTATGGATGTACTCATACGGTATTGCACCGTTTTGCTGTGGTTTGGTACCGTATGGATGTACTCGTACGGTATTGCACCGTTTTGGTGTGGTTTGGTACCTTATGGATGTACTCGTACGGTATTGCACTGTTTTGGTGTGGTTTGGTACCGTATGGATGTACTCGTACGGTATTACACTGTTTCGGTGTGGTTTGGAACCGTAACGAATTACTCGTAAGGTATTGTACCATTTTGGTGTGGTTTGGTACCGTATGGATGTACTCGTACGGTATTGCACCGTTTTGGTGTGGTTTGGTACCTTATGGATGTACTCGTACGGTATTGCACCGTTTTGGTGCGGTTTGGTACCATATGGAGTTACTCGTACGGTATTGCACCGTTTTGGTGTGGTTTGGTATCGTATTGATGTACTCGTACGGTATTGCCCCGTTTTGGTGTGGTTTGGTACCTTATGGATGTACTCATACGGTATTGCACCGTTTTGGTGTGGTTTGGTACCGTATGGATGTACTCGTACGGTATTGCACCGTTTTGGTGTGGTTTGATACCGTATGGATGTACTCGTACGGTATTGCGCCCTTTTGGTGTGGTTTGGTACCGCATGGATGTACTCATACGGTATTGCACCGTTTTGCTGTGGTTTGGTACCGTATGGATGTACTCGTACGGTATTGCACCGTTTTGGTGTGCTTTGGTACCGTATGGATGTACTCGTACGGTATTCCACCGTTTTGGAGTGGTTTGGAACCGTAACGAAGTACTCGTAAGGTATTGTACCGTTTTGGTGTGGTTTGGTACCGTATGGATGTAATCGTACGGTATTGCACCGTTTTGGTGTGGTTTGGTACCGTATGGATGTACTCGTACGGTATTACACCGTTTCGGTGTGGTTTGGAACCGTAACGAATTGCTCGTAAGGTATTGTACCATTTTGGTGTGGTTTGGTACCGTATGGATGTACTCGTACGGTATTGCACCGTTTTGGTGTGGTTTGGTACCTTATGGATGTACTCGTACGGTATTGCAAAGTTTTGGTGTGGTTTGGTACCATATGGAGTTACTCGTACGGTATTGCACCGTTTTGGTGTGGTTTGGTATCGTATTGATGTACTCGTACGGTATTGCCCCGTTTTGGTGTGGTTTGGTACCTTATGGATGTACTCATACGGTATTGCACCGTTTTGCTGTGGTTTGGTACCGTATGGATGTACTCGTACGGTATTGCACCGTTTTGGTGTGGTTTGGTACCTTTTGGATGTACTCGTACGGTATTGCACCGTTTTGGTGTGGTTTGGTACCATATGGAGTTACTCGTACGGTATTGCACCGTTTTGGTGTGGTTTGGTATCGTATTGATGTACTCGTACGGTATTGCCCCGTTTTGGTGTGGTTTGGTACCTTATGGATGTACTCATACGGTATTGCACCGTTTTGGTGTGGTTTGGTACCGTATGGATGTACTCGTACGGTATTGCACCGTTTTGGTGTGGTTTGATACCGTATGGATGTACTCGTACGGTATTGCGCCCTTTTGGTGTGGTTTGGTACCGCATGGATGTACTCGTACGGTATTCTACCGTTTTTGTGTGGTTTGTTACCGTATGGATGTACTCGTACGGTATTGCACCGTTTTGGTGTGGTTTGGTACCGTAACGAAGTACTCGTAAAGTATTAAACCGTTTTGGTGTGGTTTGGTACCGTATGGAGGTACTCGTACGGTATTTAACCGTTTTGGTGTGGTTTGGTACCGTATGGATGTACTCGTACGGTATTGCACCGTTTCAGTGTGGTTTGGAACCGTAACGAATTGCTCGTAAGGTATTGTACCATTTTGGTGTGGTTTGGTATCGTATTGATGTACTCGTACGGTATTGCCCCGTTTTGGTGTGGTTTAGTACCTTATGGATGTACTCATACGGTATTGCACCGTTTTGCTGTGGTTTGGTACCGTATGGATGTACTCGTACGGTATTGCACCGTTTTGGTGTGGTTTGGTACCTTATGGATGTACTCGTACGGTATTGCACTGTTTTGGTGTGGTTTGGTACCGTATGGATGTACTCGTACGGTATTACACTGTTTCGGTGTGGTTTGGAACCGTAACGAATTACTCGTAAGGTATTGTACCATTTTGGTGTGGTTTGGTACCGTATGGATGTACTCGTACGGTATTGCACCGTTTTGGTGTGGTTTGGTACCTTATGGATGTACTCGTACGGTATTGCACCGTTTTGGTGCGGTTTGGTACCATATGGAGTTACTCGTACGGTATTGCACCGTTTTGGTGTGGTTTGGTATCGTATTGATGTACTCGTACGGTATTGCCCCGTTTTGGTGTGGTTTGGTACCTTATGGATGTACTCATACGGTATTGCACCGTTTTGGTGTGGTTTGGTACCGTATGGATGTACTCGTACGGTATTGCACCGTTTTGGTGTGGTTTGATACCGTATGGATGTACTCGTACGGTATTGCGCCCTTTTGGTGTGGTTTGGTACCGCATGGATGTACTCATACGGTATTGCACCGTTTTGCTGTGGTTTGGTACCGTATGGATGTACTCGTACGGTATTGCACCGTTTTGGTGTGCTTTGGTACCGTATGGATGTACTCGTACGGTATTCCACCGTTTTGGAGTGGTTTGGAACCGTAACGAAGTACTCGTAAGGTATTGTACCGTTTTGGTGTGGTTTGGTACCGTATGGATGTAATCGTACGGTATTGCACCGTTTTGGTGTGGTTTGGTACCGTATGGATGTACTCGTACGGTATTACACCGTTTCGGTGTGGTTTGGAACCGTAACGAATTGCTCGTAAGGTATTGTACCATTTTGGTGTGGTTTGGTACCGTATGGATGTACTCGTACGGTATTGCACCGTTTTGGTGTGGTTTGGTACCTTATGGATGTACTCGTACGGTATTGCAATGTTTTGGTGTGGTTTGGTACCATATGGAGTTACTCGTACGGTATTGCACCGTTTTGGTGTGGTTTGGTATCGTATTGATGTACTCGTACGGTATTGCCCCGTTTTGGTGTGGTTTGGTACCATATGGAGTTACTCGTACGGTATTGCACCGTTTTGGTGTGGTTTGGTACCGGATGGATGTACTCGTACGATATTGTACCATTTTGGTGTGGTTTGGTACCGTATGGATGTACTCGTACGGTATTCTACCGTTTTTGTGTGGTTTTTTACCGTATGGATGTACTCGTACGGTATTGCACCGTTTTGGTGTGGTTTGGTACCTTATGGATGTACTCGTACGGTATTTCACCGTTTTGGTGTGGTTTGGTACCGTAACGAATTACTCGTAAGGTATTTGTACCATTTTGGTGTGGTTTGGTACCATATGGATGTACTCGTACGGTATTGCACCGTTTTGGTGTGGTTTGGTACCTTATCGATGTACTCGTACGGTATTGCACCGTTTTGGTGTGGTTTGATACCGTATATATGTACTCGTACGGTATTGCGCCCTTTTGGTGTGGTTTGGTACCGCATGGATGTACTCGTACGGTATTCTACCGTTTTTGTGTGGTTTTTTACCGTATGGATGTACTCGTACGGTATTGCACCGTTTTTGTGTGGTTTGGTGCCGTAACGAAGTACTCGTAAAGTATTACACCGTTTTGGTGTGGTTTGGTACCATATGGATATACTCGTACGATATTGCACCGTTTTGGTGTGGTTTGGTACCGTATGGATGTACTCGTACGGTATTGCACCGTTTTGGTGTGGTTTGGTACCATATGGAGTTACTCGTACGGTATTGCACCGTTTTCGTGTGGTTTGGTACCGGATGGATGTACTCGTTCGGTATTGTACCATTTTGGTGTGGTTTGGTACCGTATGGATGTACTCGTACGGTATTGCACCGTTTTGGTGTGGTTTGGTACCGTAACGAAGTACTCGTAAAGTATTAAACCGTTTTGGTGTGGTTTGGTACCGTATGGATATACTCGTACGGTATTGCACCGTTTTGGTGTGGTTTGGTACCGTATGGATGTACTCGTACGGTATTCAACCGTTTTGGAGTGGTTTGGAACCGTAACGAAGTACTCGTAAGGTATTGTACCGTTTTGGTGTGGTTTGGTACCGTATGGATGTAATCGTACGGTATTGCACCGTTTTGGTGTGGTTTGGTACCGTATGGATGTACTCGTACGGTATTGCACCGTTTTGGCTTGGTTTGGAACCGTAACGAAGTACTCGTAAGGTATTGTACCGTTTTGGTGTGGTTTGGTACCGTATGGATGTACTCTTACGGTATTGCACCGTTTTGGTGTGGTTTGATATCGTATGGATGTACTCGTACGGTATTGCACCGTTTTGGTGTGGTTTGGTACCTTATGGATGTACTCGTACGGTATTGCACCGTTTTGGTGTGGTTTGGTACCATATGGAGTTACTCGTACGGTATTGCACCGTTTTGGTGTGGTTTGGTACCGGATGGATGTACTCGTACGATATTGTACCATTTTGGTGTGGTTTGGTACCGTATGGATGTACTCGTACGGTATTCTACCGTTTTTGTGTGGTTTTTTACCGTATGGATGTACTCGTACGGTATTGCACCGTTTTGGTGTGGTTTGGTACCATATGGATATACTCGTACGATATTGCACCGTTTTGGTGTGGTTTGGTACCGTATGGATGTACTCGTACGGTATTGCACCGTTTTGGTGTGGTTTGGTACCATATGGAGTTACTCGTACGGTATTGCACCGTTTTCGTGTGGTTTGGTACCGGATGGATGTACTCGTTCGGTATTGTACCATTTTGGTGTGGTTTGGTACCGTATGGATGTACTCGTACGGTATTGCACCGTTTTGGTGTGGTTTGGTACCGTAACGAAGTACTCGTAAAGTATTAAACCGTTTTGGTGTGGTTTGGTACCGTATGGATATACTCGTACGGTATTGCACCGTTTTGGTGTGGTTTGGTACCGTATGGATGTACTCGTACGGTATTCAACCGTTTTGGAGTGGTTTGGAACCGTAACGAAGTACTCGTAAGGTATTGTACCGTTTTGGTGTGGTTTGGTACCGTATGGATGTAATCGTACGGTATTGCACCGTTTTGGTGTGGTTTGGTACCGTATGGATGTACTCGTACGGTATTGCACCGTTTTGGCTTGGTTTGGAACCGTAACGAAGTACTCGTAAGGTATTGTACCGTTTTGGTGTGGTTTGGTACCGTATGGATGTACTCTTACGGTATTGCACCGTTTTGGTGTGGTTTGGTACCTTATGGATGTACTCGTACGGTATTGCACCGTTTTGGTGTGGTTTGGTACCATATGGAGTTACTCGTACGGTATTGCACCGTTTTGGTGTGGTTTGGTACCGGATGGATGTACTCGTACGATATTGTACCATTTTGGTGTGGTTTGGTACCGTATGGATGTACTCGTACGGTATTCTACCGTTTTTGTGTGGTTTTTTACCGTATGGATGTACTCGTACGGTATTGCACCGTTTTGGTGTGGTTTGGTACCTTATGGATGTACTCGTACGGTATTTCACCGTTTTGGTGTGGTTTGGTACCGTAACGAATTACTCGTAAGGTATTTGTACCATTTTGGTGTGGTTTGGTACCATATGGATGTACTCGTACGGTATTGCACCGTTTTGGTGTTGTTTGGTACCTTATCGATGTACTCGTACGGTATTGCACCGTTTTGGTGTGGTTTGATGCCATATGGAGTTACTCGTACGGTATTGCACCGTTTTGGTGTGGTTTGGTACCTTATGGATGTACTCGTACGGTATTGCACCATTTTGGTGTGGTTTGATACCATATGGAGTTACTCGTACCGTATTGTACCGTTTTGGTGTGGTTTGGTACCGTATGGATGTACTCTTACGGTATTGCACCGTTTTTGTGTAGTTTGGTATCGTATGGATGTACTCGTACGGTATTGCACCGTTTTGGTGTGGTTTGGTACCATATGGAGTTACTCGTACGGTATTGCATCGTTTTGGTGTGGTTTGGTACCGTATGGATATACTCGTACGGTATTGCACCGTTTTGGTGTGGTTTGGTACCGTATGGATGTACTCGTACGGTATTCAACCGTTTTGGAGTGGTTTGGAACCGTAACGAAGTACTCGTAAGGTATTGTACCGTTTTGGTGTGGTTTGGTACCGTATGGATGTAATCGTACGGTATTGCACCGTTTTGGTGTGGTTTGGTACCGTATGGATGTACTCGTACGGTATTGCACCGTTTTGGCTTGGTTTGGAACCGTAACGAAGTACTCGTAAGGTATTGTACCGTTTTGGTGTGGTTTGGTACCGTATGGATGTACTCTTACGGTATTGCACCGTTTTGGTGTGGTTTGATATCGTATGGATGTACTCGTACGGTATTGCACCGTTTTGGTGTGGTTTGGTACCTTATGGATGTACTCGTACGGTATTGCACCGTTTTGGTGTGGTTTGGTACCATATGGAGTTACTCGTACGGTATTGCACCGTTTTGGTGTGGTTTGGTACCGGATGGATGTACTCGTACGATATTGTACCATTTTGGTGTTGTTTGGTACCGTATGGATGTACTCGTACGGTATTCTACCGTTTTTGTGTGGTTTTTTACCGTATGGATGTACTCGTACGGTATTGCACCGTTTTGGTGTGGTTTGGTACCTTATGGATGTACTCGTACGGTATTTCACCGTTTTGGTGTGGTTTGGTACCGTAACGAATAACTCGTAAGGTATTTGTACCATTTTGGTGTGGTTTGGTACCATATGGATGTACTCGTACGGTATTGCACCGTTTTGGTGTGGTTTGGTACCTTATCGATGTACTCGTACGGTATTGCACCGTTTTGGTGTGGTTTGATGCCATATGGAGTTACTCGTACGGTATTGCACCGTTTTGGTGTGGTTTGGTACCTTATGGATGTACTCGTACGGTATTGCACCATTTTGGTGTGGTTTGATACCATATGGAGTTACTCGTACCGTATTGTACCGTTTTGGTGTGGTTTGGTACCGTATGGATGTACTCTTACGGTATTGCACCGTTTTTGTGTAGTTTGGTATCGTATGGATGTACTCGTACGGTATTGCACCGTTTTGGTGTGGTTTGGTACCATATGGAGTTACTCGTACGGTATTGCATCGTTTTGGTGTGGTTTGGTACCGGATGGATGTACTCGTACGATATTGTACCATTTTCGTGTGGTTTGGTACCGTATGGATGTACTCGTACGGTATTCTACCGTTTTTGTGTGGTTTTTTACCGTATGGATGTACTCGTACGGTATTGCACCGTTTTTGTGTGGTTTGGTACCGTAACGAAGTACTCGTAAAGTATTAAACCGTTTTGGTGTGGTTTGGTACCGTATGGATATACTCGTACGGTATTGCACCGTTTTGGTGTGGTTTGGTACCGTATGGATGTACTCGTACGGTATTCCACCGTTTTGGAGTGGTTTGGAACCGTAACGAAGTACTCGTAAGGTATTGTACCGTTTTGGAGTGGTTTGGTACCGTATGGATGTACTCGTACGGTATTGCACCGTTTTGGTGTGGTTTGGTAACTTATGGCTGTAGTCGTACGGTATTGCACCGTTTTGGTGTGGTTTGGTACCGTATGGATGTACTCGTACGGTATTGCACCGTTTTGGTGTGGTTTGGTACCTTATGGATGTACTCGTACGGTATTGCACCGTTTTGGTGTGCTTTGGTACCGTATGGATGTACTCGTACGGTATTCCACCGTTTTGGAGTGGTTTGGAACCGTAACGAAGTACTCGTAAGGTATTGTACCGTTTTGGTGTGGTTTGGTACCGTATGGATGTAATCGTACGGTATTGCACCGTTTTGGTGTGGTTTGGTACCGTATGGATGTACTCGTACGGTATTGCACCGTTTTGGTGTGGTTTGGTACCGTATGGATGTACTCGTACGGTATTGCACCGTTTCAGTGTGGTTTGGAACCGTAACGAATTGCTCGTAAGGTATTGCACCATTTTGGTGTGGTTTGGTACCGTATGGATGTACTCGTACGGTATTGCACCGTTTTTGTGTGGTTTGGTACCATATGGATGTACTCGTACGGTATTTCACTGTTTTGCTGTGGTTTGGTATCGTATGGATGTACTCGTACGGTATTGCACCGTTTTGGTGTGGTTTGGTACCTTATGGATGTACTCGTACGGTATTGCATCGTTTTGGTGTGGTTTGGTACCATATGGAGTTACTCGTACGGTATTGCACCGTTTTGGTGTGGTTTGGTATCGTATTGATGTACTCGTACGGTATTGCCCCGTTTTGGTGTGGTTTGGTACCTTATTGATGTACTCGTACGGTATTGCACCGTTTTGGTGTGGTTTGGTACCGTATGGATGTACTCGTACGGTATTGCACCGTTTTGGTGTGGTTTGATACCGTATGGATGTACTCGTACGGTATTGCGCCCTTTTGGTGTGGTTTGGTACCGCATGGATGTACTCGTACGGTATTCTACCGTTTTTGTGTGGTTTTTTACCGTATGGATGTACTCGTACGGTATTGCACCGTTTTGGTGTGGTTTGGTACCGTAACGAAGTACTCGTAAAGTATTACACCGTTTTGGTGTGGTTTGGTACCATATGGATATACTCGTACGATATTGCACCGTTTTGGTGTGGTTTGGTACCGTATGGATGTACTCGTACGGTATTGCACCGTTTTGGTGTGGTTTGGTACCGTATGGAGTTACTCGTACGGTATTGCACCGTTTTCGTGTGGTTTGGTACCGGATGGATGTACTCGTACGGTATTGTACCCTTTTGGTGTGGTTTGGTACCGTATGGATGTACTCGTACGGTATTGCACCGTTTTGGTGTGGTTTGGTACCGTAACGAAGTACTCGTAAAGTATTAAACCGTTTTGGTGTGGTTTGGTACCGTATGGAGGTACTCGTACGGTATTGCACCGTTTTGGTGTGGTTTGGTACCGTATGGATGTACTCGTACGGTATTGCACCGTTTCAGTGTGGTTTGGAACCGTAACGAATTGCTCGTAAGGTATTGTACCATTTTGGTGTGGTTTGGTACCGTATGGATGTACTCGTACGGTATTGCACCGTTTTTGTGTGGTATGGTACCATATGGATGTACTCGTATGGTATTGCACTGTTTTGCTGTGGTTTGGTATCGTATGGATGTACTCGTACGGTATTGCACCGTTTTGGTGTGGTTTGGTACCTTATGGATGTACTCGTACGGTATTGCACTGTTTTGGTGTGGTTTGGTACCGTATGGATGTACTCGTACGGTATTACACCGTTTCGGTGTGGATTGGAACCGTAACGAATTACTCGTAAGGTATTGTACCATTTTGGTGTGGTTTGGTACCGTATGGATGTACTCGTACGGTATTGCACCGTTTTGGTGTGGTTTGGTACCTTATGGATGTACTCGTACGGTATTGCACCGTTTTGGTGTGGTTTGGTACCATATGGAGTTACTCGTACGGTATTGCACCGTTTTGGTGTGGTTTGGTATCGTATTGATGTACTCGTACGGTATTGCCCCGTTTTGGTGTGGTTTGGTACCTTATGGATGTACTCATACGGTATTGCACCGTTTTGCTGTGGTTTGGTACCGTATGGATGTACTCGTACGGTATTGCACCGTTTTGGTGTGGTTTGGTACCTTATGGATGTACTCGTACGGTATTGCACTGTTTTGGTGTGGTTTGGTACCGTATGGATGTACTCGTACGGTATTACACCGTTTCGGTGTGGTTTGGAACCGTAACGAATTGCTCGTAAGGTATTGTACCATTTTGGTGTGGTTTGGTACCGTATGGATGTACTCGTACGGTATTGATACGTTTTTGTGTGGTTTGGTACCATATGGATGTACTCGTACGGTATTGCACTGTTTTGCTGTGGTTTGGTATCGTATGGATGTACCCGTACGGTATTGCACCGTTTTGGTGTGGTTTGGTACCTTATGGATGTACTCGTACGGTATTGCACTGTTTCGGTGTGGTTTGGTACCGTATGGATGTACTCGTACGGTATTACACCGTTTCGGTGTGGTTTGGAACCGTAACGAATTACTCGTAAGGTATTGTACCATTTTGGTGTGGTTTGGTACCGTATGGATGTACTCGTACGGTATTGCACCGTTTTGCTGTGGTTTGGTACCTTATGGATGTACTCGTACGGTATTGCACCGTTTTGGTGTGGTTTGGTACCATATGGAGTTACTCGTACGGTATTGCACCGTTTTGGTGTTGTTTGGTATCGTATTGATGTACTCGTACGGTATTGCCCCGTTTTGGTGTGGTTTGGTACCTTATGGATGTACTCATACGGTATTGCACCGTTTTGGTGTGGTTTGGTACCGTATGGATGTACTCGTACGGTATTGCACCGTTTCGGTGTGGTTTTGAACCGTAACGTATTGCTCGTAAGGTATTGTACCATTTTGGTGTGGTTTGGTACCGTATGGATGTACTCGTACGGTATTGCACCGTTTTGGTGTGGTTTGGTACCTTATGGATGTACTCGTACGGTATTGCACTGTTTTGGTGTGGTTTGGTACCGGATGGATGTACTCGTACGGTATTACACCGTTTCGGTGTGGTTTGGAACCGTAACGAATTGCTCGTAAGGTATTGTACCATTTTGGTGTGGTTTGGTACCGTATGGATGTACTCGTACGGTATTGCACCGTTTTTGTGTGGTTTGGTACCATATGGATGTACTCGTACGGTATTGCACTGTTTTGCTGTGGTTTGGTATCGTATGGATGTACCCGTACGGTATTGCACCGTTTTGGTGTGGTTTGGTACCTTATGGATGTACTCGTACGGTATTGCACTGTTTTGGTGTGGTTTGGTACCGTATGGATGTACTCGTACGGTATTACACCGTTTCGGTGTGGTTTGGAACCGTAACGAATTACTCGTAAGGTATTGTACCATTTTGGTGTGGTTTGGTACCGTATGGATGTACTCGTACGGTATTGCACCGTTTTGGTGTGGTTTGGTACCTTATGGATGTACTCGTACGGTATTGCACCGTTTTGGTGTGGTTTGGTACCATATGGAGTTACTCGTACGGTATTGCACCGTTTTGGTGTGGTTTGGTATCGTATTGATGTACTCGTACGGTATTGCCCCGTTTTGGTGTGGTTTGGTACCTTATGGATGTACTCATACGGTATTGCACCGTTTTGCTGTGGTTTGGTACCGTATGGATGTACTCGTACGGTATTGCACCGTTTTGGTGTGGTTTGGTACCTTATGGATGTACTCGTACGGTATTGCACTTTTTTGGTGTGGTTTGGTACCGTATGGATGTACTCGTACGGTATTACACCGTTTCGGTGTTGTTTAGAACCGTAACGAATTGCTCGTAAGGTATTGTACCATTTTGGTGTGGTTTGGTACCGTATGGATGTACTCGTACGGTATTGCACCGTTTTTGTGTGGTTTGGTACCATATGGATGTACTCGTACGGTATTGCTTTGTTTTGCTGTGGTTTGGTATCGTATGGATGTACCCGTACGGTATTGCACCGTTTTGGTGTGGTTTGGTACCTTATGGATGTACTCGTACGGTATTGCACTGTTTCGGTGTGGGTTGGTACCGTATGGATGTACTCGTACGGTATTACACCGTTTCGGTGTGGTTTGGAACCGTAACGAATTACTCGTAAGGTATTGTACCATTTTGGTGTGGTTTGGTACCGTATGGATGTACTCGTACGGTATTGCACCGTTTTGCTGTGGTTTGGTACCTTATGGATGTACTCGTACGGTATTGCGCCGTTTTGGTGTGGTTTGGTACCGTATGGATGTACTCGTACGGTATTGCACCGTTTCGGTGTGGTTTGGAACCGTAACGAATTAATCGTAAGGTATTGTACCATTTTGGTGTGGTTTGGTACCATATGGATGTACTCGTACGGTATTGCACCGTTTTGGTGTGGTTTGGTACCTTATGGATGTACTCGTACGGTATTGCACCGTTTTGGTGTGGTTTGGTACCATATGGAGTTACTCGTACGGTATTGCACCGTTTTGGTGTGGTTTGGTATCGTATTGATGTACTCGTACGGTATTGCCCCGTTTTGGTGTGGTTTGGTACCTTATGGATGTACTCATACGGTATTGCACCGTTTTGCTGTGGTTTGGTACCGTATGGATGTACTCGTACGGTATTGCACCGTTTTGGTGTGGTTTGGTACCTTATGGATGTACTCGTACGGTATTGCACTGTTTTGGTGTGGTTTGGTACCGTATGGATGTACTCGTACGGTATTACACCGTTTCGGTGTGGTTTAGAACCGTAACGAATTGCTCGTAAGGTATTGTACCATTTTGGTGTGGTTTGGTACCGTATGGATGTACTCGTACGGTATTGCACCGTTTTTGTGTGGTTTGGTACCATATGGATGTACTCGTACGGTATTGCTTTGTTTTGCTGTGGTTTGGTATCGTATGGATGTACCCGTACGGTATTGCACCGTTTTGGTGTGGTTTGGTACCTTATGGATGTACTCGTACGGTATTGCACTGTTTCGGTGTGGGTTGGTACCGTATGGATGTACTCGTACGGTATTGCACCGTTTCGGTGTGGTTTGGAACCGTAACGTATTGCTCGTAAGGTATTGTACCATTTTGGTGTGGTTTGGTACCGTATGGATGTACTCGTACGGTATTGCACCGTTTTGGTGTGGTTTGGTACCTTATGGATGTACTCGTACGGTATTGCACTGTTTTGCTGTGGTTTGGTATCGTATGGATGTACTCGTACGGTATTGCACCGTTTTGGAGTGGTTTGGTACCTTATGGATGTACTCGTACGGTATTGAACCGTTTTGGTGTGGTTTAGTATCGTATGGATGTACTCGTATGGTATTGCACCGTTTTGCTGTGGTTTGGAACCGTAACGAAGTACTCGTAAGGTATTGTACCGTTTTGGTGTGGTTTGGTACCGTATGGATGTACTCGTACGGTATTGCACCGTTTTGGTGTGGTTTGGTACCATATGGAGTTACTCGTACGGTATTGCACCGTTTTGGTGTGGTTTGGTACCGGATGTATGTACTCGTACGGTATTGTACCATTTTGGTGTGGTTTGGTACCGTATGGATGTACTCGTACGGTATTGCACCGTTTTGGTGTGGTTTGGTACCGTAACGAAGTACTCGTAAAGTATTAAACCAATTTGGTGTGGTTTGGTACCGTATGGATGTACTCGTACGGTATTGCACCGTTTCGGTGTGGTTTGGTACCGTATGGATGTACTCGTACGGTATTGCACCGTTTCGGTGTGGTTTGGAACCGTAACGAATTGCTCGTAAGGTATTGTACCATTTTGGTGTGGTTTGGTACCGTATGGATGTACTCGTACGGTATTGCACCGTTTTTGTGTGGTTTGGTACCTTATGGATGTACTCGTACGGTATTGCACTGTTTTGCTGTGGTTTGGTATCGTATGGATGTACTCGTACGGTATTGCACCGTTTTGGTGTGGTTTGGTACCTTATGGATGTACTCGTACGGTATTGCACCGTTTTGGTGTGGTTTGGTACCATATGGAGTTACTCGTACGGTATTGCACCGTTTCGGTGTGGTTTGGAACCGTAACGAATTACGCGTAAGGTATTGTACCATTTTGGTGTGGTTTCGTACCGTATGGATGTACTCGTACGGTATTGAACCGTTTTGGTGTGGTTTGGTACCTTATGGATGTACTCGTACGGTATTGCACCGTTTTGGTGTGGTTTGGTACCATATGGAGTTACTCGTACGGTATTGCACCCTTTTGGTGTGGTTTGGTACCGGATGGATGTACTCGTACGATATTGTACCATTTTGGTGTGGTTTGGTACCGTATGGATGTACTCGTACGGTATTCTACCGTTTTTGTGTGGTTTTTTACCGTATGGATGTACTCGTACGGTATTGCACCGTTTTGGTGTGGTTTGGTACCGTATGGATGTACTCGTACGGTATTGCACCGTTTCGGTGTGGTTTGGAACCGTAACGAAGTACTCGTAAGGTATTGTACCGTTTTGGTGTGGTTTGGTACCTTATGGATGTACTCGTACGGTATTGCGCCGTTTTGGTGTGGTTTGGTACCGTATGGATGTACTCGTACGGTATTGCACCGTTTCGGTGTGGTTTGGAACCGTAACGAATTAATCGTAAGGTATTGTACCATTTTGGTGTGGTTTGGTACCATATGGATGTACTCGTACGGTATTGCACCGTTTTGGTGTGGTTTGGTACCTTATGGATGTACTCGTACGGTATTGCACCGTTTTGGTGTAGTTTGGTACCATATGGAGTTACTCGTACGGTATTGCACCGTTTTGGTGTGGTTTGGTACCGGATGGATGTACTCGTACGGTATTGTACCATTTTGGTGTGGTTTGGTACCGTATGGATGTACTCGTACGGTATTGCACCGTTTTTGTGTGGTTTGGTACCTTATGGATGTACTCGTACGGTATTGCACCGTTTTGGTGTGGTTTGGTACCGTATGGAGGTACTCGTACGGTATTGCACCGTTTTGGTGTGGTTTGGTACCGTATGGATGTACTCTTACGGTATTGCACCGTTTTGGTGTGGTTTGGTATCGTATTGATGTACTCGTACGGTATTGCCCCGTTTTGGTGTGGTTTGGTACCTTATGGATGTACTCGTACGGTATTGCACCGTTTTGGTGTGGTTTGGTACCTTATGGATGTACTCGTACGGTATTGCACCGTTTTGGTGTGGTTTGGTACCGTATGGAGGTACTCGTACGGTATTCCACCGTTTTGATGTGGTTTGGTACCGTATGGATGTACTCTTACGGTATTGCACCGTTTTGGTGTTGTTTGGTATCGTATTGATGTACTCGTACGGTATCGTATGGATGTACTCTTACGGTATTGTACCATTTTGGTGTGGTTTGGTACCGTATGGATGTACTCGTACGGTATTGAACCGTTTTGGTGTGGTTTGGTAGCTTATGGATGTACTCGTACGGTATTGCACTGTTTTGCTGTGGTTTGGTATCGTATGGATGTACTCGTACGGTATTGCACCGTTTTGGAGTGGTTTGGTACCTTATGGATGTACTCGTACGGTATTGCACCGTTTTGGTGTGGTTTGGTACCGTATGGATGTACTCGTACGGTATTGCACCGTTTTGCTGTGGTTTGGAACCGTAACGAAGTGCTCGTAAGGTATTGTACCGTTTTGGTGTGGTTTGGTTTCGTATGTATGTACTCGTACGGTATTGCACCGTTTTGGTGTGGTTTGGTACCGTATGGATGTACTCGTACGGTATTGCACCGTTTTGCTGTGCTTTGGAACCGTAACGAAGTACTCGTAAGGTATTGTACCGTTTTGGTGTGGTTTGGTACCGTATGGATGTACTCGTACGGTATTGCACCGTTTTGGTGTGGTTTGGTACCGTATGGATGTACTCGTACGGTATTGCACCGTTTTGCTGTGGTTTGGAACCGTAACGAAGTACTCGTACGGTATTGTACCGTTTTGGTGTGGTTTGGTACCGTATGGATGTACTCGTACGGTATTGCACTGTTTTGCTGTGGTTTGGTATCGTATGGATGTACTCGTACGGTATTGCACCGTTTTGGTGTGGTTTGGTACCTTATGGATGTACTCGTACGGTATTGCACCGTTTTGGTGTGGTTTGGTAACGTATGGATGTACTCGTACGGTATTGCACCGTTTCGGTGTGGTTTGGAACCGTAACGAATTACTCGTAAGGTATTGTACCATTTTGGTGTGGTTTGGTACCGTATGGATGTACTCGTACGGTATTGCACCGTTTTGGTGTGGTTTGGTACCTTATGGATGTACTCGTACGGTATTGCACCGTTTTGGTGTGGTTTGGTACCATATGGAGTTACTCGTACGGTATTGCACCGTTTTGGTGTGGTTTGGTACCGGATGGATGTACTCGTACGATATTGTACCATTTTGGTGTGGTTTGGTACCGTATGGATGTACTCGTACGGTATTCTACCGTTTTTGTGTGGTTTTTTACCGTATGGATGTACTCGTACGGTATTGCACCGTTTTGCTGTGGTTTGGTACCTTATGGATGTACTCGTACGGTATTGCACCGTTTTGGTGTGGTTTGGTACCGTATGGATGTACTCGTACGGTATTGCACCGTTTCGGTGTGGTTTGGAACCGTAACGAAGTACTCGTAAGGTATTGTACCGTTTTGGTGTGGTTTGGTACCTTATGGATGTACTCGTACGGCATTGCGCCGTTTTGGTGTGGTTTGGTACCGTATGCATGTACTCGTACGGTATTGCACCGTTTCGGTGTGATTTGGAACCGTAACAAATTAATCGTAAGGTATTGTACCATTTTGGTGTGGTTTGGTACCGTATGGATGTACTCGTACGGTATTGCACAGTTTTGGTGTGGTTTGGTACCTTATGGATGTACACGTACGGTATTGCACCGTTTTGGTGTAGTTTGGTACCATATGGAGTTACTCGTACGGTATTGCACCGTTTTGGTGTGGTTTGGTACCGGATGGATGTACTCGTACGGTATTGTACCATTTTGGTGTGGTTTGGTACCGTATGGATGTACTCGTACGGTATTGCACCGTTTTGGTGTGGTTTGGTACCTTATGGATGTACTCGTACGGTATTGCACCGTTCTGGTGTGGTTTGGTGCCGTATGGATGTACTCTTACGGTATTGCACCGTTTTGGTGTGGTTTGGTATCGTATTGATGTACTCGTACGGTATCGTATGGATGTACTCTTACGGTATTGCACCGTTTTGGTGTGGTTTGGTATCGTATTGATGTACTCGTACGGTATTGCCCCGTTTTGGTGTGGTTTGGTACCTTATGGATGTACTCGTACGGTATTGCACCGTTTTGGTGTGGTTTGGTACCTTATGGATGTACTCGTACGGTATTGCACCGTTTTGGTGTGGTTTGGTACCGTATGGATATACTCGTACGGTATTGCACCGTTTTGGTGTGGTTTGGTACCGTATGGATGTACTCGTACTGTATTCCACCGTTTTGGAGTTGTTTGGAACCGTAACGAAGTACTCGTAAGGTATTGTACCGTTTTGGTGTGGTTTGGTACCGTATGGATGTACTCGTACGGTATTGCACCGTTTTGGTGTGGTTTGGTATCGTATTGATGTACTCGTACGGTATTGCCCCGTTTTGGTGTGGTTTGGTACCATATGGATGTACTCGTACGGTATTGCACCGTTTTGGTGTGGTTTGGAACCGTATGGATGTACTCGTACGGTATTGCACCGTTTCGGTGTGGTTTGGAACCGTAACGAATTGCTCATAAGGTATTGTACCATTTTGGTGTGGTTTGGTACCGTATGGATGTACTCGTACGGTATTGCACCGTTTTGGTGTGGTTTGGTACCTTATGGATGTACTCGTACGGTATTGCACTGTTTTGCTGTGGTTTGGTATCGTATGGA
Organism: Rhododendron vialii; assembly: GCF_030253575.1. Lineage (NCBI taxonomy): Eukaryota > Viridiplantae > Streptophyta > Magnoliopsida > Ericales > Ericaceae > Rhododendron > Rhododendron vialii. The sequence continues at coordinate 7,196,544 of NC_080567.1, forward strand.
TGTACTCGTACGGTATTGCACCGTTTTGGAGTTGTTTGGTACCTTATGGATGTACTCGTACGGTATTGCACCGTTTTGGTGTGGTTTGGTACCGTATGGATGTACTCGTACGGTATTGCACCGTTTTGCTGTGGTTTGGAACCGTAACGAAGTGCTCGTAAGGTATTGTACCGTTTTGGTGTGGTTTGGTTTCGTATGGATGTACTCGTACGGTATTGCACCGTTTTGGTGTGGTTTGGTACCGTATGGATGTACTCGTACGGTATTGCACCGTTTTGCTGTGCTTTGGAACCGTAACGAAGTACTCGTAAGGTATTGTACCGTTTTGGTGTGGTTTGGTACCGTATGGATGTACTCGTACGGTATTGCACCGTTTTGGTGTGGTTTGGTACCGTATGGATGTACTCGTACGGTATTGCACCGTTTTGCTGTGGTTTGGAACCGTAACGAAGTACTCGTAAGGTATTGTACCGTTTTGGTGTGGTTTGGTACCGTATGGATGTACTCGTACGGTATTGCACTGTTTTGCTGTGGTTTGGTATCGTATGGATGTACTCGTACGGTATTGCACCGTTTTGGTGTGGTTTGGTACCTTATGGATGTACTCGTACGGTATTGCACCGTTTTGGTGTGGTTTGGTAACGTATGGATGTACTCGTACGGTATTGCACCGTTTCGGTGTGGTTTGGAACCGTAACGAATTACTCGTAAGGTATTGTACCATTTTGGTGTGGTTTGGTACCGTATGGATGTACTCGTACGGTATTGCACCGTTTTGGTGTGGTTTGGTACCTTATGGATGTACTCGTACGGTATTGCACCGTTTTGGTGTGGTTTGGTACCATATGGAGTTACTCGTACGGTATTGCACCGTTTTGGTGTGGTTTGGTACCGGATGGATGTACTCGTACGATATTGTACCATTTTGGAGTGGTTTGGTACCGTATGGATGTACTCGTACGGTATTCTACCGTTTTTGTGTGGTTTTTTACCGTATGGATGTACTCGTACGGTATTGCACCGTTTTGCTGTGGTTTGGTACCTTATGGATGTACTCGTACGGTATTGCACCGTTTTGGTGTGGTTTGGTACCGTATGGATGTACTCGTACGGTATTGCACCGTTTCGGTGTGGTTTGGAACCGTAACGAAGTACTCGTAAGGTATTGTACCGTTTTGGTGTGGTTTGGTACCTTATGGATGTACTCGTACGGCATTGCGCCGTTTTGGTGTGGTTTGGTACCGTATGCATGTACTCGTACGGTATTGCACCGTTTCGGTGTGATTTGGAACCGTAACAAATTAATCGTAAGGTATTGTACCATTTTGGTGTGGTTTGGTACCGTATGGATGTACTCGTACGGTATTGCACAGTTTTGGTGTGGTTTGGTACCTTATGGATGTACACGTACGGTATCGCACCGTTTTGGTGTAGTTTGGTACCATATGGAGTTACTCGTACGGTATTGCACCGTTTTGGTGTGGTTTGGTACCGGATGGATGTACTCGTACGGTATTGTACCATTTTGGTGTGGTTTGGTACCGTATGGATGTACTCGTACGGTACTCTACCGTTTTTGTGTGGTTTTTTACCGTATGGATGTACTCGTACGGTATTGCACCGTTTGGTGTGGTTTGGTACCTTATGGATGTACTCGTACGGTATTGCACCGTTTTGATGTGGTTTGGTACCGTATGGATGTACTCGTACGGTATTGCACCGTTTTGCTGTGGTTTGGAACCGTAACGAAGTACTCGTAAGGTATTGTACCATTTTGGTGTGGTTTGGTACCGTATGGATGTAATCGTACGGTATTGCACCGTTTTGGTGTGGTTTGGTACCGTATGGATGTACTCGTACGGTATTGCACCGTTTCGGTGTGGTTTGGAACCGTAACGAATTACTCGTAAGGTATTGTACCATTTTGGTGTGGTTTGGTACCGTATGGATGTACTCATACGGTATTGCACCGTTTTGGTGTGGTTTGGTACCTTATGGATGTACTCGTACGGTATTGCACCGTTTCGGTGTGGTTTGGAACCGTAACGAAGTACTCGTAAGGTATTGTACCGTTTTGGTGTGGTTTGGTACCGTATGGATGTAATCGTACGGTATTGCACCGTTTTGGTGTGGTTTGGTACCGTATGGATGTACTCGTACGGTATTGCACCGTTTCGGTGTGGTTTGGAACCGTAACGAATTACTCGTAAGGTATTGTACCATTTTTGTGTGGTTTGGTACCGTATGGATGTACTCGTACGGTATTGCACCGTTTTGGTGTGGTTTGGTACCTTATGGATGTACTCGTACGGTATTTCACCGTTTCGGTGTGGTTTGGAACCGTAACGAAGTACTCGTAAGGTATTGTACCGTTTTGGTGTTGTTTGGTACCTTATGGATGTACTCGTACGGTATTGCGCCGTTTTGGTGTGGTTTGGTACCGTATGCATGTACTCGTACGGTATTGCACCGTTTCGGTGTGATTTGGAACCGTAACGAATTAATCGTAAGGTATTGTACCATTTTGGTGTTGTTTGGTACCGTATGGATGTACTCGTACGGTATTGCGCAGTTTTGGTGTGGTTTGGTACCGTATGCATGTACTCGTACGGTATTGCACCGTTTCGGTGTGATTTGGAACCGTAACGAATTAATCGTAAGGTATTGTACCATTTTGGTGTTGTTTGGTACCGGATGGATGTACTCGTACGGTATTGTACCATTTTGGTGTGGTTTGGTACCGTATGGATGTACTCGTACGGTATTGCACCGTTTTGGTGTGGTTTGGTACCTTATGGATGTACTCGTACGGTATTGCACTGTTTTGCTGTGGTTTGGTATCGTATGGATGTACTCGTACGGTATTGCACCGTTTTGGAGTGGTTTGGTACCTTATGGATGTACTCGTACGGTATTGCACCGTTTTGGTGTGGTTTGGTACCGTATGGATGTACTCGTACGGTATTGCACCGTTTTGCTGTGGTTTGGAACCGTAACGAAGTACTCGTAAGGTATTGTACCGTTTTGGTGTGGTTTGGTTTCGTATGGATGTACTCGTACGGTATTGCACCGTTTTGGTGTGGTTTGGTACCGTATGGATGTACTCGTACGGTATTGCACCGTTTTGCTGTGCTTTGGAACCGTAACGATGTACTCGTAAGGTATTGTACCGTTTTGGTGTGGTTTGGTACCGTATGGATGTACTCGTACGGTATTGCACCGTTTCGGTGTGGTTTGGAACCGTAACGAATTACTCGTAAGGTATTGTACCATTTTTGTGTGGTTTGGTACCGTATGGATGTACTCGTACGGTATTGCACCGTTTTGGTGTGGTTTGGTACCTTATGGATGTACTCGTACGGTATTTCACCGTTTCGGTGTGGTTTGGAACCGTAACGAAGTACTCGTAAGGTATTGTACCGTTTTGGTGTTGTTTGGTACCTTATGGATGTACTCGTACGGTATTGCGCCGTTTTGGTGTGGTTTGGTACCGTATGCATGTACTCGTACGGTATTGCACCGTTTCGGTGTGATTTGGAACCGTAACGAATTAATCGTAAGGTATTGTACCATTTTGGTGTTGTTTGGTACCGTATGGATGTACTCGTACGGTATTGCGCAGTTTTGGTGTGGTTTGGTACCGTATGCATGTACTCGTACGGTATTGCACCGTTTCGGTGTGATTTGGAACCGTAACGAATTAATCGTAAGGTATTGTACCATTTTGGTGTTGTTTGGTACCGGATGGATGTACTCGTACGGTATTGTACCATTTTGGTGTGGTTTGGTACCGTATGGATGTACTCGTACGGTATTGCACCGTTTTGGTGTGGTTTGGTACCTTATGGATGTACTCGTACGGTATTGCACTGTTTTGCTGTGGTTTGGTATCGTATGGATGTACTCGTACGGTATTGCACCGTTTTGGAGTGGTTTGGTACCTTATGGATGTACTCGTACGGTATTGCACCGTTTTGGTGTGGTTTGGTACCGTATGGATGTACTCGTACGGTATTGCACTGTTTTGCTGTGGTTTGGAACCGTAACGAAGTACTCGTAAGGTATTGTACCGTTTTGGTGTGGTTTGGTTTCGTATGGATGTACTCGTACGGTATTGCACCGTTTTGGTGTGGTTTGGTACCGTATGGATGTACTCGTACGGTATTGCACCGTTTTGCTGTGCTTTGGAACCGTAACGATGTACTCGTAAGGTATTGTACCGTTTTGGTGTGGTTTGGTACCGTATGGATGTACTCGTACGGTATTGCACCGTTTTGGTGTGGTTTGGTACCGTATGGATGTACTCGTACGGTATTGCACCGTTTTGCTGTGGTTTGGAACCGTAACGAAGTACTCGTAAGGTATTGTACCGTTTTGGTGTGGTTTGGTACCGTATGGATGTACTCGTACGGTATTGCACTTTTTTGCTGTGGTTTGGTATCGTATGGATGTACTCGTACGGTATTGCACCGTTTTGGTGTGGTTTGGTACCTTATGGATGTACTCGTACGGTATTGCACCGTTTTGGTGTGGTTTGGTAACGTATGGATGTACTCGTACGGTATTGCACCGTTTCGGTGTGGTTTGGAACCGTAACGAATTACTCGTAAGGTATTGTACCATTTTGGTGTGGTTTGGTACCGTATGGATGTACTCGTACGGTATTGCACCGTTTTGGTGTGGTTTGGTACCTTATTGATGTACTCGTACGGTATTGCACCGTTTTGGTGTGGTTTGGTACCATATGGAGTTACTCGTACGGTATTGCACCGTTTTGGTGTGGTTTCGTACCGGATGGATGTACTCGTACGATATTGTACCATTTTGGTGTGGTTTGGTATCGTATGGATGTACTCGTACGGTATTCTACCGTTTTTGTGTGGTTTTTTACCGTATGGATGTACTCGTACGGTATTGCACCGTTTTGCTGTGTTTTGGTACCTTATGGATGTACTCGTACGGTATTGCACCGTTTTGGTGTGGTTTGGTACCGTATGGATGTACTCGTACGGTATTGCACTGTTTCGGTGTGGTTTGGAACCGTAACGAAGTACTCGTAAGGTATTGTACCGTTTTTGTGTGGTTTGGTACCTTATGGATGTACTCGTACGGCATTGCGCCGTTTTGGTGTGGTTTGGTACCGTATGCATGTACTCGTACGGTATTGCACCGTTTCGGTGTGATTTGGAACCGTAACAAATTAATCGTAAGGTATTGTACCATTTTGGTGTGGTTTGGTACCGTATGGATGTACTCGTACGGTATTGCACAGTTTTGGTGTGGTTTGGTACCTTATGGATGTACACGTACGGTATTGCACCGTTTTGGTGTAGTTTGGTACCATATGGAGTTACTCGTACGGTATTGCACCGTTTTGGTGTGGTTTGGTACCGGATGGATGTACTCGTACGGTATTGTACCATTTTGGTGTGGTTTGGTACCGTATGGATGTACTCGTACGTAATTGCACCGTTTTGGTGTGGTTTGGTACCTTATGGATGTACTCGTACGGTATTGCACCGTTTTGGTGTGGTTTGGTACCGTATGGAGGTACTCGTACGGTATTGCACCGTTTTGGTGTGGTTTGGTACCGTATGGATGTACTCTTACGGTATTGCACCGTTTTGGTGTGGTTTGGTATCGTATTGATGTACTCGTACGGTATTGCCCCGTTTTGGTGTGGTTTGGTACCTTATGGATGTACTCGTACGTTATTGCACCGTTTTGGTGTGGTTTGGTACCGTATGGATGTACTCGTACGGTATTGCACCGTTTCGGTGTGGTTTGGAACCGTAACGAATTGCTCATAAGGTATTGTACCATTTTGGTGTGGTTTGGTACCGTATGGATGTACTCGTACGGTATTGCACCGTTTTGGTGTGGTTTGGTACCTTATAGATGTACTCGTACGGTATTGCACTGTTTTGCTGTGGTTTGGTATCGTATGGATGTACTCGTACGGTATTGCACCGTTTTGGAGTGGTTTGGTACCTTATGGATGTACTCGTACGGTATTGCACCGTTTTGGTGTGGTTTGGTACCGTATGGATGTACTCGTACGGTATTGCACCGTTTTGCTGTGGTTTGGAACCGTAACGAAGTACTAGTAAGGTATTGTACCGTTTTGGTGTGGTTTGGTTTCGTATGGATGTACTCGTACGGTATTGCACCGTTTTGGTGTGGTTTGGTACCGTATGGATGTACTCGTACGGTATTGCACCGTTTTGCTGTGCTTTGGAACCGTAACGAAGTACTCGTAAGGTATTGTACCGTTTTGGTGTGGTTTGGTACCGTATGGATGTACTCGTACGGTATTGCACCGTTTTGGTGTGGTTTGGTACCGTATGGATGTACTCGTACGGTATTGCACCGTTTTGCTGTGGTTTGGAACCGTAACGAAGTACTCGTAAGGTATTGTACCGTTTTGGTGTGGTTTGGTACCGTATGGATGTACTCGTGCGGTATTGCACCGTTTTGGTGTGGTTTGGTACCGTATGGATGTACTCGTACGGTATTGCACCGTTTTGCTGTGGTTTGGAACCGTAACGAAGTACTCGTAAGGTATTGTACCGTTTTGGTGTGGTTTGGTACCTTATGGAGGTACTCGTACGGTATTGCGCCGTTTTGGTGTGGTTTGGTACCGTATGCATGTACTCGTACGGTATTGCACCGTTTCGGTGTGGTTTGGAACCGTAACGAATTAATCGTAAGGTATTGTACCATTTTGGTGTGGTTTGGTACCGTATGGATGTACTCGTACGGTATTGCACCGTTTTGGTGTGGTTTGGTACCTTATGGATGTACTCGTACGGTATTGCACCGTTTTGGTGTAGTTTGGTACCATATGGAGTTACTCGTACGGTATTGCACCGTTTTGGTGTGGTTTGGTACCGGATGGATGTACTCGTACGGTATTGTACCATTTTGGTGTGGTTTGGTACCGTATGGATGTACTCATACGGTATTGCTCCGTTTTTGTGTGGTTTGGTACCTTATGGATGTACTCGTACGGTATTGCACTGTTTTGCTGTGGTTTGGTATCGTATGGATGTACTCGTACGGTATTGCACCGTTTTGGTGTGGTTTGGTACCTTATGGATGTACTCGTACGGTATTGCACCGTTTTGGTGTGGTTTGGTACCGTATGGATGTACTCGTACGGTATTGCACCGTTTCGGTGTGGTTTGGAACCGTAACGAATTACTCGTAAGGTATTGTACCATTTTGGTGTGGTTTGGTACCGTATGGATGTACTCGTACGGTATTGCACCGTTTTGGTGTGGTTTGGTACCTTATGGATGTACTCATACGGTATTGCACCGTTTTGGTGTGGTTTGGTACCATATGGAGTTACTCGTACGGTATTGCACCGTTTTGGTGTGGTTTGGTACCGGATGGATGTACTCGTACGATATTGTACCATTTTGGTGTGGTTTGGTACCGTATGGATGTACTCGTACGGTATTCTACCGTTTTTGTGTGGTTTTTTACCGTATGGATGTACTCGTACGGTATTGCACCGTTTTGGTGTGGTTTGGTACCTTATGGATGTACTCGTACGGTATTGCACCGTTTTGGTGTGGTTTGGTACCGTATGGATGTACTCGTACGGTATTGCACCGTTTTGCTGTGGTTTGGAACCGTAACGAAGTACTCGTAAGGTATTGTACCGTTTTGGTGTGGTTTGGTACCGTATGGATGTAATCGTACGGTATTGCACCGTTTTGGTGTGGTTTGGTACCGTATGGATGTACTCGTACGGTATTGCACCGTTTTGCTGTGGTTTGGTACCGTATGGATGTACTCGTACGGTATTGCACCGTTTCGGTGTGGTTTGGAACCGTAACGAATTACTCGTAAGGTATTGTACCATTTTGGTTTGGTTTGGTACCGTATGGATGTACTCGTACGGTATTGCACCGTTTTGGTGTGGTTTGGTACCTTATGGATGTACTCGTACGGTATTGCACCGTTTCGGGGTGGTTTGGAACCGTAACGAAGTACTCGTAAGGTATTGTACCGTTTTGGTGTGGTTTGGTACCGTATGGATGTAATCGTACGGTATTGCACCGTTTTGGTGTGGTTTGGTACCGTATGGATGTACTCGTACGGTATTGCACCGTTTCGGTGTTGTTTGGAACCGTAACGAATTACTCGTAAGGTATTGTACCATTTTTGTGTGGTTTGGTACCGTATGGATGTACTCGTACGGTATTGCACCGTTTTGGTGTGGTTTGGTACCTTATGGATGTACTCGTACGGTATTGCACCGTTTCGGTGTGGTTTGGAAACGTAACGAAGTACTCGTAAGGTATTGTACCGTTTTGGTGTGGTTTGGTACCTTATGGATGTACTCGTACGGTATTGCGCCGTTTTGGTGTGGTTTGGTACCGTATGCATGTACTCGTACGGTATTGCACCGTTTCGGTGTGATTTGGAACCGTAACGAATTAATCGTAAGGTATTGTACCATTTTGGTGTTGTTTGGTACCGTATGGATGTACTCGTACGGTATTGCACCGTTTTGGTGTGGTTTGGTACCTTATGGATGTACTCGTACGGTATTGCACCGTTTTGGTGTAGTTTCGTACCATATGGAGTTACTCGTACGGTATTGCACCGTTTTGGTGTGGTTTGGTACCGGATGGATGTACTCGTACGGTATTGTACCATTTTGGTGTCGTTTGGTACCGTATGGATGTACTCGTACGGTATTGCACCGTTTTGGTGTGGTTTGGTACCTTATGGATGTACTCGTACGGTATTGCACCGTTTTGGTGTGGTTTGGTACCTTATGGATGTACTCGTACGGTATTGCACCGTTTTGGTGTGGTTTGGTACCGTATGGAGGTACCCGTACGGTATTGCACCGTTTTGGTGTGGTTTGGTACCGTATGGATGTACTCTTACGGTATTGCACCGTTTTGGTGTGGTTTGGTATCGTATTGATGTACTCGTACGGTATTGCCCCGTTTTGGTGTGGTTTGGTACCTTATGGATGTACTCGTACGGTATTGCACCGTTTTGATGTGGTTTGGTACCGTATGGATGTACTCGTACGGTATTGCACCGTTTCGGTGTGGTTTGGAACCGTAACGAATTGCTCATAAGGTATTGTACCATTTTGGTGTGGTTTGGTACCGTATGGATGTACTCGTACGGTATTGCACCGTTTTGCTGTGGTTTGGAACCGTAACGAAGTACTCGTAAGGTATTGTACCGTTTTGGAGTGGTTTGGTACCTTATGGATGTACTCGTACGGTATTGCTCCGTTTTGGTGTGGTTTGGTACCGTATGGATGTACTCGTACGGTATTGCACCGTTTTGCTGTGGTTTGGAACCGTAACGATGTACTCGTAAGGTATTGTACCGTTTTGGTGTGGTTTGGTTTCGTATGGATGTACTCGTACGGTATTGCACCGTTTTGGTGTGGTTTGGTACCGTATGGATGTACTCGTACGGTATTGCACCGTTTTGCTGTGGTTTGGAACCGTAACGAAGTACTCGTAAGGTATTGTACCGTTTTGGTGTGGTTTGGTACCGTATGGATGTACTCGTACGGTATTGCACCATTTCGGTGTGGTTTGGTACCGTATGGATGTACTCGTACGGTATTGCACCGTTTAGCTGTGGTTTGGAACCGTAACGAAGTACTCGTACGGTATTGTACCGTTTTGGTGTGGTTTGGTACCTTATGGATGTACTCGTACGGTATTGCGCCGTTTTGGTGTGGTTTGGTACCGTATGCATGTACTCGTACGGTATTGCACCGTTTCGGTGTGGTTTGGAACCGTAACGAATTAATCGTAAGGTATTGTACCATTTTGGTGTGGTTTGGTACCGTATGGATGTACTCGTACGGTATTGCACCGTTTTGGTGTGGTTTGGTACCTTATGGATGTACTCGTACGGTATTGCACCGTTTTGGTGTAGTTTGGTACCATATGGAGTTACTCGTACGGTATTGCAACGTTTTGGTGTGGTTTGGTACCGGATGGATGTACTCGTACGGTATTGTACCATTTTGGTGTGGTTTGGTACCGTATGGATGTACTCGTACGGTATTGCTCCGTTTTTGTGTGGTTTGGTACCTTATGGATGTACTCGTACGGTATTGCACTGTTTTGCTGTGGTTTGGTATCGTATGGATGTACTCGTACGGTATTGCACCGTTTTGGTGTGGTTTGGTACCTTATGGATGTACTCGTACGGTATTGCACCGTTTTCCTGTGGTTTGGAACCGTAACGAAGTACTCGTAAGGTATTGTACCGTTTTGGTGTGGTTTGGTACGGTATGGATGTACTCGTACGGTATTGCACCGTTTTGGTGTGGTTTGGTACCGTATGGATGTACTCGTACGGTATTGCACCGTTTTGCTGTGGTTTGGAACCGTAACGAAGTACTCGTAAGGTATTGTACCGTTTTGGTGTGGTTTGGTACCGTATGGATGTAATCGTACGGTATTGCACCGTTTTGGTGTGGTTTGGTACCGTATGGATGTACTCGTACGGTATTGCACCGTTTTGCTGTGGTTCGGAACCGTAACGAAGTACTCGTAAGGTATTGTACCGTTTTGGTGTGGTTTGGTACCGTATTGATGTACTCTTACGGTATTGCACCGTTTTGGTGTGGTTTGGTACCGTATGGATGTACTCGTACGGTATTCCACCGTTTTGGAGTGGTTTGGAACCGTAACGAAGTACTCGTAAGGTATTGTACCGTTTTGGTGTGGTTTGGTACCGTATGGATGTAATCGTACGGTATTGCACCGTTTTGGTGTGGTTTGGTACCGTATGGATGTACTCGTACGGTATTGCACCGTTTTGCTGTGGTTTGGAACCGTAACGAAGTACTCGTAAGGTATTGTACCGTTTTGGTGTGGTTTGGTACCGTATGGATGTACTCTTACGGTATTGCACCGTTTTGGTGTGGTTTGGTATCGTATGGATGTACTCGTACGGTACTGCACCGTTTTGGTGTGGTTTGGTACCATATGGAGTTACTCGTACGGTATTGCACCGTTTTGGTGTGGTTTGGTACCGGATGGATGTACTCGTACGATATTGTACCATTTTGGTGTGGTTTGGTACCGCATGGATGTACTCGTACGGTATTCTACCGTTTTTGTGTGGTTTTTTACCGTATGGATGTACTCGTACGGTATTGCACCGTTTTGGTGTGGTTTGGTACCGTAACGAAGTACTCGTAAAGTATTAAACCGTTTTGGTGTGGTTTGGTACCGTATGGATATACTCGTACGGTATTGCACCGTTTTGGTGTGGTTTGGTACCGTATGGATGTACTCGTACTGTATTCCACCGTTTTGGAGTGGTTTGGAACCGTAACGAAGTACTCGTAAGGTATTGTACCGTTTTGGTGTGGTTTGGTACCGTATGGATGTACTCGTACGGTATTGCACCGTTTTGGTGTGGTTTGGTAACTTATGGTTGTAGTCGTACGGTATTGCACCGTTTTGGTGTGGTTTGGTATCGTATGGATGCACTCGTACGGTATTGCACCGTTTTGGTGTGGTTTGGTACCGTATGGATGTACTCAAACGGCATTCCACCGTTTTGCTGTGGTTTGGAACCGTAACGAAGTACTCGTAAGGTATTGTACCATTTTGGTGTGGTTTGGTACCGTATGGATGTACTCGTACGGTATTGCACCGTTTTTGTGTGGTTTGGTACCTTATGGATGTACTCGTACGGTATTGCACCGTTTTGGTGTGGTTTGGTATCGTATGGATGTACTCGTACGGTATTGCACCGTTTTGGTGTGGTTTGGTACCTTATGGAGTTACTCGTACGGTATTGCACCGTTTTGGTGTGGTTTGGTACCGGATGGATGTACTCGTACGATATTGTACCATTTTGGTGTGGTTTGGTACCGCATGGATGTACTCGTACGGTATTCTACCGTTTTTGTGTGGTTTTTTACCGTATGGATGTACTCGTACGGTACTGCACCGTTTTGGTGTGGTTTGGTACCATATGGAGTTACTCGTACGGTATTGCACCGTTTTGGTGTGGTTTGGTACCGGATGGATGTACTCGTACGATATTGTACCATTTTGGTGTGGTTTGGTACCGCATGGATGTACTCGTACGGTATTCTACCGTTTTTGTGTGGTTTTTTACCGTATGGATGTACTCGTACGGTATTGCACCGTTTTGGTGTGGTTTGGTACCGTAACGAAGTACTCGTAAAGTATTAAACCGTTTTTGTGTGGTTTGGTACCGTATGGATATACTCGTACGGTATTGCACCGTTTTGGTGTGGTTTGGTACCGTATGGATGTACTCGTACTGTATTCCACCGTTTTGGAGTTGTTTGGAACCGTAACGAAGTACTCGTAAGGTATTGTACCGTTTTGGTGTGGTTTGGTACCGTATGGATGTACTCGTACGGTATTGCACCGTTTTGGTGTGGTTTGGTAACTTATGGTTGTACTCGTACGGTATTGCACCGTTTTGGTGTGGTTTGGTATCGTATGGATGCACTCGTACGGTATTGCACCGTTTTGGTGTGGTTTGGTACCGTATGGATGTACTCAAACGGCATTCCACCGTTTTGCTGTGGTTTGGAACCGTAACGAAGTACTCGTAAGGTATTGTACCGTTTTGGTGTGGTTTGGTACCGTATGGATGTACTCGTACGGTATTGCACCGTTTTTGTGTGGTTTGGTACCTTATGGATGTACTCGTACGGTATTGCACCGTTTTGGTGTGGTTTGGTATCGTATGGATGTACTCATACGGTATTGCACCGTTTTGGTGTGGTTTGGTACGTTATGGATGTACTCGTACGGTATTGCACCGTTTTCGTGTGGTTTGATGCCATATGGAGTTACTCGTACGGTATTGCACCGTTTTTGAGCGGTTCGGAACCGTAACGAAGTACTCGTAAGGTATTGTACTGTTTTGGTGTGGTTTGGTACCGTATGGATGTAATCGTACGGTATTGCACCGTTTTGGTGTGGTTTGGTACCGTATGGATGCACTCGTACGGTATTGCACCGTTTTGCTGTGGTTTGGAACCGTAACGAAGTACTCGTAAGGTATTGTACCGTTTTGGTGTGGTTTGGTACCGTATGGATGTACTCTTACGGTATTGCACCGTTTTGGTGTGGTTTGGTAACGTATGGATGTACTCGTACGGTACTGCACCGTTTTGGTGTGGTTTGGTATCTTATGGATGTACTCGTACGGTATTGCACCGTTTTGGTGTGGTTTGGTACCATATGGAGTTACTCGTACGGTATTGCACCGTTTTGGTGTGGTTTGGTACCGGATGGATGTACTCGTACGATATTGTACCATTTTGGTGTGGTTTGGTACCGTATGGATGTACTCGTACGGTATTCTACCGTTTTTGTGTGGTTTTTTACCGTATGGATGTACTCGTACGGTATTGCACCGTTTTGGTGTGGTTTGGTACCATAACGAAGTACTCGTAAAGTATTAAACCGTTTTGGTGTGGTTTGGTACCGTATGTATATACTCGTACGGTATTGTACCATTTTGGTGTGGTTTGGTACCGTATGGATGTACTCGTACGGTATTGCACCGTTTTGGTGTGGTTTGGTACCTTATGGATGTACTCGTACGGTATTGCACCGTTTTGGTGTGGTTTGGTACCATATGGAGTTACTCGTACGGTATTGCACCGTTTTGGTGTGGTTTGGTACCGGATGGATGTACTCGTACGATATTGTACCATTTTGGTGTGGTTTGGTACCGTATGGATGTACTCGTACGGTATTCTACCGTTTTTGTGTGGTTTTTTACCGTATGGATGTACTCGTACGGTATTGACCGTTTTGCTGTGGTTTGGTACCTTATGGATGTACTCGTACGGTATTGCACCGTTTTGGTGTGGTTTGATGGATGTACTCGTACGGTATTGCACCGTTTTGGTGTGGTTTGGTACCGTATGGATGTACTCGTACGGTATTGCACCGTTTCGGTGTGGTTTGGAACCGTAACGAAGTACTCGTAAGGTATTGTACCGTTTTGGTGTGGTTTGGTACCTTATGGATGTACTCGTACGGCATTGCGCCGTTTTGGTGTGGTTTGGTACCGTATGCATGTACTCGTACGGTATTGCACCGTTTCGGTGTGATTTGCAACCGTAACAAATTAATCGTAAGGTATTGTACCATTTTGGTGTGGTTTGGTACCGTATGGATGTACTCGTACGGTATTGCACAGTTTTGGTGTGGTTTGGTACCTTATGGATGTACACGTACGGTATTGCACCGTTTTGGTGTAGTTTGGTACCATATGGAGTTACTCGTACGGTATTGCACCGTTTTGGTGTGGTTTGGTACCGGATGGATGTACTCGTACGGTATTGTACCATTTTGGTGTGGTTTGGTACCGTATGGATGTACTCGTACGTAATTGCACCGTTTTGGTGTGGTTTGGTACCTTATGGATTTACTCGTACGGTATTGCACCGTTTTTGTGTGGTTTGGTACCGTATGGAGGTACTCGTACGGTATTGCACCGTTTTGGTGTGGTTTGGTACCGTATGGATGTACTCTTACGGTATTGCATCGTTTTGGTGTGGTTTGGTATCGTATTGATGTACTCGTACGGTATTGCCCCGTTTTGGTGTGGTTTGGTACCTTATGGATGTACTCGTACGGTATTGCACCGTTTTGGTGTGGTTTGGTACCGTATGGATGTACTCGTACGGTATTGCACCGTTTCGGTGTGGTTTGGAACCGTAACGAATTGCTCATAAGGTATTGTACCATTTTGGTGTGGTTTGGTACCGTATGGATGTACTCGTACGGTATTGCACCGTTTTGGTGTGGTTTGGTACCTTATGGATGTACTCGTACGGTATTGCACTGTTTTGCTGTGGTTTGGTATCGTATGGATGTACTCGTACGGTATTGCACCGTTTTGGAGTGGTTTGGTACCTTATGGATGTACTCGTACGGTATTGCACCGTTTTGATGTGGTTTGGTACCGTATGGATGTACTCGTACGGTATTGCACCGTTTTGCTGTGGTTTGGAACCGTAACGAAGTACTCGTAAGGTATTGTACCGTTTTGGTGTTTTTTGGTTTCGTATGGATGTACTCGTACGGTATTGCACCGTTTTGGTGTGGTTTGGTACCGTATGGATGTACTCGTACGGTATTGCACCGTTTTGCTGTGCTTTGGAACCGTAACGAAGTACTCGTAAGGTATTGTACCGTTTTGGTGTGGTTTGGTACCTTATGGATGTACTCGTACGGTATTGCACCGTTTTGCTGTGGTTTGGAACCGTAACGAAGTACTCGTAAGGTATTGTACCGTTTTGGTGTGGTTTGGTACCGTATGGATGTAATCGTACGGTATTGCACCGTTTTGGTGTGGTTTGGTACCTTATGGATGTACTCGTACGGTATTGCACCGTTTTCCTGTGGTTTGGAACCGTAACTAAGTACTCGTAAGGTATTGTACCGTTTTGGTGTGGTTTGGTACGGTATGGATGTACTCGTACGGTATTGCACCGTTTTGGTGTGGTTTGGTACCGTATGGATGTACTCGTACGGTATTGCACCGTTTTGCTGTGGTTTGGAACCGTAACGAAGTACTCGTAAGGTATTGTACCGTTTTGGTGTGGTTTGGTACCGTATGGATGTAATCGTACGGTATTGAACCGTTTTGGTGTGGTTTGGTACCGTATGGATGTACTCGTACGGTATTGCACCGTTTTGCTGTGGTTCGGAACCGTAACGAAGTACTCGTAAGGTATTGTACCGTTTTGGTGTGGTTTGGTACCGTATGGATGTACTCTTACGGTATTGCACCGTTTTGGTGTGGTTTGGTACCGTATGGATGTACTCGTACGGTATTCCACCGTTTTGGAGTGGTTTGGAACCGTAACGAAGTACTCGTAAGGTATTGTACCGTTTTGGTGTGGTTTGGTACCGTATGGATGTAATCGTACGGTATTGCACCGTTTTGGTGTGGTTTGGTACCGTATGGATGTACTCGTACGGTATTGCACCGTTTTGCTGTGGTTTGGAACCGTAACGAAGTACTCGTAAGGTATTGTACCGTTTTGGTGTGGTTTTGTACCGTATGGATGTACTCTTACGGTATTGCACCGTTTTGGTGTGGTTTGGTATCGTATGGATGTACTCGTACGGTATTGCACCGTTTTGGTGTGGTTTGGTACCTTATGGATGTACTCGTACGGTATTGCACCGTTTCGGTGTGGTTTGGAACCGTAACGAAGTACTCGTAAGGTATTGTACCGTTTTGGTGTGGTTTGGTACCGTATGGGTGTAATCGTACGGTATTGCACCGTTTTGGTGTGGTTTGGTACCGTATGGATGTACTCGTACGGTATTGCACCGTTTCGGTGTTGTTTGGAACCGTAACGAATTACTCGTAAGGTATTGTACCATTTTTGTGTGGTTTGGTACCGTATGGATGTACTCGTACGGTATTGCACCGTTTTGGTGTGGTTTGGTACCTTATGGATGTACTCGTACGGTATTGCACCGTTTCGGTGTGGTTTGGAAACGTAACGAAGTACTCGTAAGGTATTGTACCGTTTTGGTGTGGTTTGGTACCTTATGGATGTACTCGTACGGTATTGCGCCGTTTTGGTGTGGTTTGGTACCGTATGCATGTACTCGTACGGTATTGCACCGTTTCGGTGTGATTTGGAACCGTAACGAATTAATCGTAAGGTATTGTACCATTTTGGTGTTGTTTGGTACCGTATGGATGTACTCGTACGGTATTGCACCGTTTTGGTGTGGTTTGGTACCTTATGGATGTACTCGTACGGTATTGCACCGTTTTGGTGTAGTTTGGTACCATATGGAGTTACTCGTACGGTATTGCACCGTTTTGGTGTGGTTTGGTACCGGATGGATGTACACGTACGGTATTGTACCATTTTGGTGTGGTTTGGTACCGTATGGATGTACTCGTACGGTATTGCACCGTTTTGGTGTGGTTTGGTACCTTATGGATGTACTCGTACGGTATTGCACCGTTTTGGTGTGGTTTGGTACCTTATGGATGTACTCGTACGGTATTGCACCGTTTTGGTGTGGTTTGGTACCGTATGGAGGTACCCGTACGGTATTGCACCGTTTTGGTGTGGTTTGGTACCGTATGGATGTACTCTTACGGTATTGCACCGTTTTGGTGTGGTTTGGTATCGTATTGATGTACTCGTACGGTATTGCCCCGTTTTGGTGTGGTTTGGTACCTTATGGATGTACTCGTACGGTATTGCACCGTTTTGATGTGGTTTGGTACCGTATGGATGTACTCGTACGGTATTGCACCGTTTCGGTGTGGTTTGGAAACGTAACGAAGTACTCGTAAGGTATTGTACCGTTTTGGTGTGGTTTGGTACCTTATGGATGTACTCGTACGGTATTGCGCCGTTTTGGTGTGGTTTGGTACCGTATGCATGTACTCGTACGGTATTGCACCGTTTCGGTGTGATTTGGAACCGTAACGAATTAATCGTAAGGTATTGTACCATTTTGGTGTTGTTTGGTACCGTATGGATGTACTCGTACGGTATTGCACCGTTTTGGTGTGGTTTGGTACCTTATGGATGTACTCGTACGGTATTGCACCGTTTTGGTGTAGTTTGGTACCATATGGAGTTACTCGTACGGTATTGCACCGTTTTGGTGTGGTTTGGTACCGGATGGATGTACACGTACGGTATTGTACCATTTTGGTGTGGTTTGGTACCGTATGGATGTACTCGTACGGTATTGCACCGTTTTGGTGTGGTTTGGTACCTTATGGATGTACTCGTACGGTATTGCACCGTTTTGGTGTGGTTTGGTACCTTATGGATGTACTCGTACGGTATTGCACCGTTTCGGTGTGGTTTGGAAACGTAACGAAGTACTCGTAAGGTATTGTACCGTTTTGGTGTGGTTTGGTACCTTATGGATGTACTCGTACGGTATTGCACCGTTTTGCTGTGGTTTGGAACCGTAACGAAGTACTCGTAAGGTATTGTACCGTTTTGGTGTGGTTTGGTACCGTATGGATGTAATCGTACGGTATTGCACCGTTTTGGTGTGGTTTGGTACCTTATGGATGTACTCGTACGGTATTGCACCGTTTTCCTGTGGTTTGGAACCGTAACTAAGTACTCGTAAGGTATTGTACCGTTTTGGTGTGGTTTGGTACGGTATGGATGTACTCGTACGGTATTGCACCGTTTTGGTGTGGTTTGGTACCGTATGGATGTACTCGTACGGTATTGCACCGTTTTGCTGTGGTTTGGAACCGTAACGAAGTACTCGTAAGGTATTGTACCGTTTTGGTGTGGTTTGGTACCGTATGGATGTAATCGTACGGTATTGAACCGTTTTGGTGTGGTTTGGTACCGTATGGATGTACTCGTACGGTATTGCACCGTTTTGCTGTGGTTCGGAACCGTAACGAAGTACTCGTAAGGTATTGTACCGTTTTGGTGTGGTTTGGTACCGTATGGATGTACTCTTACGGTATTGCACCGTTTTGGTGTGGTTTGGTACCGTATGGATGTACTCGTACGGTATTCCACCGTTTTGGAGTGGTTTGGAACCGTAACGAAGTACTCGTAAGGTATTGTACCGTTTTGGTGTGGTTTGGTACCGTATGGATGTAATCGTACGGTATTGCACCGTTTTGGTGTGGTTTGGTACCGTATGGATGTACTCGTACGGTATTGCACCGTTTTGCTGTGGTTTGGAACCGTAACGAAGTACTCGTAAGGTATTGTACCGTTTTGGTGTGGTTTTGTACCGTATGGATGTACTCTTACGGTATTGCACCGTTTTGGTGTGGTTTGGTATCGTATGGATGTACTCGTACGGTATTGCACCGTTTTGGTGTGGTTTGGTACCTTATGGATGTACTCGTACGGTATTGCACCGTTTCGGTGTGGTTTGGAACCGTAACGAAGTACTCGTAAGGTATTGTACCGTTTTGGTGTGGTTTGGTACCGTATGGGTGTAATCGTACGGTATTGCACCGTTTTGGTGTGGTTTGGTACCGTATGGATGTACTCGTACGGTATTGCACCGTTTCGGTGTTGTTTGGAACCGTAACGAATTACTCGTAAGGTATTGTACCATTTTTGTGTGGTTTGGTACCGTATGGATGTACTCGTACGGTATTGCACCGTTTTGGTGTGGTTTGGTACCTTATGGATGTACTCGTACGGTATTGCACCGTTTCGGTGTGGTTTGGAAACGTAACGAAGTACTCGTAAGGTATTGTACCGTTTTGGTGTGGTTTGGTACCTTATGGATGTACTCGTACGGTATTGCGCCGTTTTGGTGTGGTTTGGTACCGTATGCATGTACTCGTACGGTATTGCACCGTTTCGGTGTGATTTGGAACCGTAACGAATTAATCGTAAGGTATTGTACCATTTTGGTGTTGTTTGGTACCGTATGGATGTACTCGTACGGTATTGCACCGTTTTGGTGTGGTTTGGTACCTTATGGATGTACTCGTACGGTATTGCACCGTTTTGGTGTAGTTTGGTACCATATGGAGTTACTCGTACGGTATTGCACCGTTTTGGTGTGGTTTGGTACCGGATGGATGTACACGTACGGTATTGTACCATTTTGGTGTGGTTTGGTACCGTATGGATGTACTCGTACGGTATTGCACCGTTTTGGTGTGGTTTGGTACCTTATGGATGTACTCGTACGGTATTGCACCGTTTTGGTGTGGTTTGGTACCTTATGGATGTACTCGTACGGTATTGCACCGTTTTGGTGTGGTTTGGTACCGTATGGAGGTACCCGTACGGTATTGCACCGTTTTGGTGTGGTTTGGTACCGTATGGATGTACTCTTACGGTATTGCACCGTTTTGGTGTGGTTTGGTATCGTATTGATGTACTCGTACGGTATTGCCCCGTTTTGGTGTGGTTTGGTACCTTATGGATGTACTCGTACGGTATTGCACCGTTTTGATGTGGTTTGGTACCGTATGGATGTACTCGTACGGTATTGCACCGTTTCGGTGTGGTTTGGAACCGTAACGAATTGCTCATAAGGTATTGTACCATTTTGGTGTGGTTTGGTACCGTATGGATGTACTCGTACGGTATTGCACCGTTTTGCTGTGGTTTGGAACCGTAACGAAGTACTCGTAAGGTATTGTACCGTTTTGGAGTGGTTTGGTACCTTATGGATGTACTCGTACGGTATTGCTCCGTTTTGGTGTGGTTTGGTACCGTAGTGATGTAATCGTACGGTATTGCACCGTTTTGGTGTGGTTTGGTACGGTATGGATGTACTCGTACGGTATTGCACCGTTTTGGTGTGGTTTGGTACCGTATGGATGTACTCGTACGGTATTGCACCGTTTTGCTGTGGTTTGGAACCGTAACGAAGTACTCGTAAGGTATTGTACCGTTTTGGTGTGGTTTGGTACCGTATGGATGTAATCGTACGGTATTGAACCGTTTTGGTGTGGTTTGGTACCGTATGGATGTACTCGTACGGTATTGCACCGTTTTGCTGTGGTTCGGAACCGTAACGAAGTACTCGTAAGGTATTGTACCGTTTTGGTGTGGTTTGGTACCGTATGGATGTACTCTTACGGTATTGCACCGTTTTGGTGTGGTTTGGTACCGTATGGATGTACTCGTACGGTATTCCACCGTTTTGGAGTGGTTTGGAACCGTAACGAAGTACTCGTAAGGTATTGTACCGTTTTGGTGTGGTTTGGTACCGTATGGATGTAATCGTACGGTATTGCACCGTTTTGGTGTGGTTTGGTACCGTATGGATGTACTCGTACGGTATTGCACCGTTTTGCTGTGGTTTGGAACCGTAACGAAGTACTCGTAAGGTATTGTACCGTTTTGGTGTGGTTTGGTACCGTATGGATGTACTCTTACGGTATTGCACCGTTTTGGTGTGGTTTGGTATCGTATGGATGTACTCGTACGGTATTGCACCGTTTTGGTGTGGTTTGGTACCTTATGGATGTACTCGTACGGTATTGCACCGTTTCGGTGTGGTTTGGAACCGTAACGAAGTACTCGTAAGGTATTGTACCGTTTTAGTGTGGTTTGGTACCGTATGGATGTAATCGTACGGTATTGCACCGTTTTGGTGTGGTTTGGTACCGTATGGATGTACTCGTACGGTATTGCACCGTTTCGGTGTTGTTTGGAACCGTAACGAATTACTCGTAAGGTATTGTACCATTTTTGTGTGGTTTGGTACCGTATGGATGTACTCGTACGGTATTGCACCGTTTTGGTGTGGTTTGGTACCTTATGGATGTACTCGTACGGTATTGCACCGTTTCGGTGTGGTTTGGAAACGTAACGAAGTACTCGTAAGGTATTGTACCGTTTTGGTGTGGTTTGGTACCTTATGGATGTACTCGTACGGTATTGCGCCGTTTTGGTGTGGTTTGGTACCGTATGCATGTACTCGTACGGTATTGCACCGTTTCGGTGTGATTTGGAACCGTAACGAATTAATCGTAAGGTATTGTACCATTTTGGTGTTGTTTGGTACCGTATGGATGTACTCGTACGGTATTGCACCGTTTTGGTGTGGTTTGGTACCTTATGGATGTACTCGTACGGTATTGCACCGTTTTGGTGTGGTTTGGTACCTTATGGATGTACTCGTACGGTATTGCACCGTTTTGGTGTGGTTTGGTACCGTATGGAGGTACCCGTACGGTATTGCACCGTTTTGGTGTGGTTTGGTACCGTATGGATGTACTCTTACGGTATTGCACCGTTTTGGTGTGGTTTGGTATCGTATTGATGTACTCGTACGGTATTGCCCCGTTTTGGTGTGGTTTGGTACCTTATGGATGTACTCGTACGGTATTGCACCGTTTTGATGTGGTTTGGTACCGTATGGATGTACTCGTACGGTATTGCACCGTTTCGGTGTGGTTTGGAACCGTAACGAATTGCTCATAAGGTATTGTACCATTTTGGTGTGGTTTGGTACCGTATGGATGTACTCGTACGGTATTGCACCGTTTTGCTGTGGTTTGGAACCGTAACGAAGTACTCGTAAGGTATTGTACCGTTTTGGAGTGGTTTGGTACCTTATGGATGTACTCGTACGGTATTGCTCCGTTTTGGTGTGGTTTGGTACCGTATGGATGTACTCGTACGGTATTGCACCGTTTTGCTGTGGTTTGGAACCGTAACGATGTACTCGTAAGGTATTGTACCGTTTTGGTGTGGTTTGGTTTCGTATGGATGTACTCGTACGGTATTGCACCGTTTTGGTGTGGTTTGGTACCGTATGGATGTACTCGTACGGTATTGCACCGTTTTGCTGTGGTTTGGAACCGTAACGAAGTACTCGTAAGGTATTGTACCGTTTTGGTGTGGTTTGGTACCGTATGGATGTACTCGTACGGTATTGCACCATTTCGGTGTGGTTTGGTACCGTATGGATGTACTCGTACGGTATTGCACCGTTTTGCTGTGGTTTGGAACCGTAACGAAGTACTCGTATGGTATTGTACCGTTTTGGTGTGGTTTGGTACCTTATGGATGTACTCGTACGGTATTGCGCCGTTTTGGTGTGGTTTGGTACCGTATGCATGTACTCGTACGGTATTGCACCGTTTCGGTGTGGTTTGGAACCGTAACGAATTAATCGTAAGGTATTGTACCATTTTGGTGTGGTTTGGTACCGTATGGATGTACTCGTACGGTATTGCACCGTTTTGGTGTAGTTTGGTACCATATGGAGTTACTCGTACGGTATTGCAACGTTTTGGTGTGGTTTGGTACCGGATGGATGTACTCGTACGGTATTGTACCATTTTGGTGTGGTTTGGTACCGTATGGATGTACTCGTACGGTATTGCTCCGTTTTTGTGTGGTTTGGTACCTTATGGATGTACTCGTACGGTATTGCACTGTTTTGCTGTGGTTTGGTATCGTATGGATGTACTCGTACGGTATTGCACCGTTTTGGTGTGGTTTGGTACCTTATGGATGTACTCGTACGGTATTGCACCGTTTTCCTGTGGTTTGGAACCGTAACGAAGTACTCGTAAGGTATTGTACCGTTTTGGTGTGGTTTGGTACGGTATGGATGTACTCGTACGGTATTGCACCGTTTTGGTGTGGTTTGGTACCGTATGGATGTACTCGTACGGTATTGCACCGTTTTGCTGTGGTTTGGAACCGTAACGAAGTACTCGTAAGGTATTGTACCGTTTTGGTGTGGTTTGGTACCGTATGGATGTACTCGTACTGTATTCCACCGTTTTGGAGTTGTTTGGAACCGTAACGAAGTACTCGTAAGGTATTGTACCGTTTTGGTGTGGTTTGGTACCGTATGGATGTACTCGTACGGTATTGCACCGTTTTGGTGTGGTTTGGTATCGTATGGATGCACTCGTACGGTATTGCACCGTTTTGGTGTGGTTTGGTACCGTATGGATGTACTCAAACGGCATTCCACCGTTTTGCTGTGGTTTGGAACCGTAACGAAGTACTCGTAAGGTATTGTACCGTTTTGGTGTGGTTTGGTACCGTATGGATGTACTCGTACGGTATTGCACCGTTTTTGTGTGGTTTGGTACCTTATGGATGTACTCGTACGGTATTGCACCGTTTTGGTGTGGTTTGGTATCGTATGGATGTACTCGTACGGTATTGCACCGTTTTGGTGTGGTTTGGTACCTTATGGATGTACTCGTACGGTATTGCACCGTTTTGGTGTGGTTTGATGCCATATGGAGTTACTCGTACGGTATTGCACCGTTTTGGAGTGGTTCGGAACCGTAACGAAGTACTCGTAAGGTATTGTACTGTTTTGGTGTGGTTTGGTACCGTATGGATGTAATCGTACGGTATTGCACCGTTTTGGTGTGGTTTGGTACCGTATGGATGCACTCGTACGGTATTGCACCGTTTTGCTGTGGTTTGGAACCGTAACGAAGTACTCGTAAGGTATTGTACCGTTTTGGTGTGGTTTGGTACCGTATGGATGTACTCTTACGGTATTGCACCGTTTTGGTGTGGTTTGGTATCGTATGGATGTACTCGTACGGTACTGCACCGTTTTGGTGTGGTTTGGTATCTTATGGATGTACTCGTACGGTATTGCACCGTTTTGGTGTGGTTTGGTACCATATGGAGTTACTCGTACGGTATTGTTCCGTTTTGGTGTGGTTTGGTACCGGATGGATGTACTCGTACGATATTGTACCATTTTGGTGTGGTTTGGTACCGTATGGATGTACTCGTACGGTATTCTACCGTTTTTGTGTGGTTTTTTACCGTATGGATGTACTCGTACGGTATTGCACCGTTTTGGTGTGGTTTGGTACCATAACGAAGTACTCGTAAAGTATTATACCGTTTTGGTGTGGTTTGGTACCGTATGGATATACTCGTACGGTATTGCACCATTTTGGTGTGGTTTGGTACCGTATGGATGTACTCGTACGGTATTGCACCGTTTTGGTGTGGTTTGGTACCTTATGGATGTACTCGTACGGTATTGCACCGTTTTGGTGTGGTTTGGTACCATATGGAGTTACTCGTACGGTATTGCACCGTTTTGGTGTGGTTTGGTACCGGATGGATGTACTCGTACGATATTGTACCATTTTGGTGTGGTTTGGTACCGTATGGATGTACTCGTACGGTATTCTACCGTTTTTGTGTGGTTTTTTACCGTATGGATGTACTCGTACGGTATTGACCGTTTCGCTGTGGTTTGGTACCTTATGGATGTACTCGTACGGTATTGCACCGTTTTGGTGTGGTTTGATGGATGTACTCGTACGGTATTGCACCGTTTTGGTGTGGTTTGGTACCGTATGGATGTACTCGTACGGTATTGCACCGTTTCGGTGTGGTTTGGAACCGTAACGAAGTACTCGTAAGGTATTGTACCGTTTTGGTGTGGTTTGGTTCCTTATGGATGTACTCGTACGGCATTGCGCCGTTTTGCTGTGGTTTGGTACCGTATGCATGTACTCGTACGGTATTGCACCGTTTCGGTGTGATTTGCAACCGTAACAAATTAATCGTAAGGTATTGTACCATTTTGGTGTGGTTTGGTACCGTATGGATGTACTCGTACGGTATTGCACAGTTTTGGTGTGGTTTGGTACCTTATGGATGTACACGTACGGTATTGCACCGTTTTGGTGTAGTTTGGTACCATATGGAGTTACTCGTACGGTATTGCACCGTTTTGGTGTGGTTTGGTACCGGATGGATGTACTCGTACGGTATTGTACCATTTTGGTGTGGTTTGGTACCGTATGGATGTACTCGTACGTAATTGCACCGTTTTGGTGTGGTTTGGTACCTTATGGATGTACTCGTATGGTATTGCACCGTTTTTGTGTGGTTTGGTACCGTATGGAGGTACTCGTACGGTATTGCACCGTTTTGGTGTGGTTTGGTACCGTATGGATGTACTCTTACGGTATTGCATCGTTTTGGTGTGGTTTGGTATCGTATTGATGTACTCGTACGGTATTGCCCCGTTTTGGTGTGGTTTGGTACCTTATGGATGTACTCGTACGGTATTGCACCGTTTTGGTGTGGTTTGGTACCGTATGGATGTACTCGTACGGTATTGCACCGTTTCGGTGTGGTTTGGAACCGTAACGAATTGCTCATAAGGTATTGTACCATTTTGGTGTGGTTTGGTACCGTATGGATGTACTCGTACGGTATTGCACCGTTTTGGTGTGGTTTGGTACCTTATGGATGTACTCGTACGGTATTGCACTGTTTTGCTGTGGTTTGGTATCGTATGGATGTACTCGTACGGTATTGCACCGTTTTGGAGTGGTTTGGTACCTTATGGATGTACTCGTACGGTATTGCACCGTTTTGGTGTGGTTTTGTACCGTATGGATGTACTCGTACGGTATTGCACCGTTTTGCTGTGGTTTGGAACCGTAACGAAGTACTCGTAAGGTATTGTACCGTTTTGGTGTGGTTTGGTTTCGTATGGATGTACTCGTACGGTATTGCACCGTTTTGGTGTGGTTTGGTACCGTATGGATGTACTCGTACGGTATTGCACCGTTTTGCTGTGCTTTGGAACCGTAACGAAGTACTCGTAAGGTATTGTACCGTTTTGGTGTGGTTTGGTACCTTATGGATGTACTCGTACGGTATTGCACCGTTTTGCTGTGGTTTGGAACCGTAACGAAGTACTCGTAAGGTATTGTACCGTTTTGGTGTTGTTTGGTACCGTATGGATGTAATCGTACGGTATTGCACCGTTTTGGTGTGGTTTGGTACCTTATGGATGTACTCGTACGGTATTGCACCGTTTTCCTGTGGTTTGGAACCGTAACGAAGTACTCGTAAGGTATTGTACCGTTTTGGTGTGGTTTGGTACGGTATGGATGTACTCGTACGGTATTGCACCGTTTTGGTGTGGTTTGGTACCGTATGGATGTACTCGTACGGTATTGCACCGTTTTGCTGTGGTTTGGAACCGTAACGAAGTACTCGTAAGGTATTGTACCGTTTTGGTGTGGTTTGGTACCGTATGGATGTAATCGTACGGTATTGCACCGTTTTGGTGTGGTTTGGTACCGTATGGATGTACTCGTAAGGTATTGCACCGTTTTGCTGTGGTTCGGAACCGTAACGAAGTACTCGTAAGGTATTGTACCGTTTTGGTGTGGTTTGGTACCGTATGGATGTACTCTTACGGTATTGCACCGTTTTGGTGTGGTTTGGTACCGTATGGATGTACTCGTACGGTATTCCACCGTTTTGGAGTGGTTTGGAACCGTAACGAAGTACTCGTAAGGTATTGTACCGTTTTGGTGTGGTTTGGTACCGTATGGATGTAATCGTACGGTATTGCACCGTTTTGGTGTGGTTTGGTACCGTATGGATGTACTCGTACGGTATTGCACCGTTTTGCTGTGGTTTGGAACCGTAACGAAGTACTCGTAAGGTATTGTACCGTTTTGGTGTGGTTTGGTACCGTATGGATGTACTCTTACGGTATTGCACCGTTTTGGTGTGGTTTGGTATCGTATGGATGTACTCGTACGGTACTGCACCGTTTTGGTGTGGTTTGGTACCATATGGAGTTACTCGTACGGTATTGCACCGTTTTGGTGTGGTTTGGTACCGGATGGATGTACTCGTACGATATTGTACCATTTTGGTGTGGTTTGGTACCGCATGGATGTACTCGTACGGTATTCTACAGTTTTTGTGTGGTTTTTTACCGTATGGATGTACTCGTACGGTATTGCACCGTTTTGGTGTGGTTTGGTACCGTAACGAAGTACTCGTAAAGTATTAAACCGTTTTGGTGTGGTTTGGTACCGTATGGATATACTCGTACGGTATTGCACCATTTTGGTGTGGTTTGGTACCGTATGGATGTACTCGTACTGTATTCCACCGTTTTGGAGTTGTTTGGAACCGTAACGAAGTACTCGTAAGGTATTGTACCGTTTTGGTGTGGTTTGGTACCGTATGGATGTACTCGTACGGTATTGCACCGTTTTGGTGTGGTTTGGTAACTTATGGTTGTAGTCGTACGGTATTGCACCGTTTTGGTGTGGTTTGGTATCGTATGGATGCACTCGTACGGTATTGCACCGTTTTGGTGTGGTTTGGTACCGTATGGATGTACTCAAACGGCATTCCACCGTTTTGCTGTGGTTTGGAACCGTAACGAAGTACTCGTAAGGTATTGTACCGTTTTGGTGTGGTTTGGTACCGTATGGATGTACTCGTACGGTATTGCACCGTTTTTGTGTGGTTTGGTACCTTATGGATGTACTCGTACGGTATTGCACCGTTTTGGTGTGGTTTGGTATCGTATGGATGTACTCGTACGGTATTGCACCGTTTTGGTGTGGTTTGGTACCTTATGGAGTTACTCGTACGGTATTGCACCGTTTTGGTGTGGTTTGGTACCGGATGGATGTACTCGTACGATATTGTACCATTTTGGTGTGGTTTGGTACCGCATGGATGTACTCGTACGGTATTCTACCGTTTTTGTGTGGTTTTTTACCGTATGGATGTACTCGTACGGTACTGCACCGTTTTGGTGTGGTTTGGTACCTTATGGATGTACTCGTACGGTATTGCACCGTTTCGGTGTGGTTTGGAACCGTAACGAAGTACTCGTAAGGTATTGTACCGTTTTGGTGTGGTTTGGTACCGTATGGATGTACTCTTACGGTATTGCACCGTTTTGGTGCGGTTTTGTATCGTATGGATGTACTCGTACGGTACTGCACCGTTTTGGTGTGGTGTGGTTTGGTACGGTATGGATGTACTCGTACGGTATTGCACCGTTTTGGTGTGGTTTGGTATCGTATGGATGTACTCGTACGGTATTGCACCGTTTTGGTGTGGTTTGGTACCTTATGGATGTACTCGTACGGTATTGCACCGTTTTGGTGTGGTTTGGTACCGTATGGATGTACTCGTACGGTATTCCACCGTTTTGGAGTGGTTCGGAACCGTAACGAAGTACTCGTAAGGTATTGTACTGTTTTGGTGTGGTTTGGTACCGTATGGATGTAATCGTACGGTATTGCACCGTTTTGGTGTTGTTTGGTACCGTATGGATGCACTCGTACGGTATTGCACCGTTTTGCTGTGGTTTGGAACCGTAACGAAGTACTCGTAAGGTATTGTACCGTTTTGGTGTGGTTTGGTACCGTATGGATGTACTCTTACGGTATTGCACCGTTTTGGTGTGGTTTGGTATCGTATGGATGTACTCGTACGGTACTGCACCGTTTTGGTGTGGTTTGGTATCTTATGGATGTACTCGTACGGTATTGCACCGTTTTGGTGTGGTTTGGTACCATATGGAGTTACTCGTACGGTATTGCACCGTTTTGGTGTGGTTTGGTACCGGATGGATGTACTCGTACGATATTGTACCATTTTGGTGTGGTTTGGTACCGTATGGATGTACTCGTACGGTATTCTACCGTTTTTGTGTGGTTTTTTACCGTATGGATGTACTCGTACGGTATTGCACGGTTTTGGTGTGGTTTGGTACCATAACGAAGTACTCGTAAAGTATTAAACCGTTTTGGTGTGGTTTGGTACCGTATGGATATACTCGTACGGTATTGTACCATTTTGGTGTGGTTTGGTACCGTATGGATGTACTCGTACGGTATTGCACCGTTTTGGTGTGGTTTGGTACCTTATGGATGTACTCGTACGGTATTGCACCGTTTTGGTGTGGTTTGGTACCATATGGAGTTACTCGTACGGTATTGCACCGTTTTGGTGTGGTTTGGTACCGGATGGATGTACTCGTACGATATTGTACCATTTTGGTGTGGTTTGGTACCGTATGGATGTACTCGTACGGTATTCTACCGTTTTTGTGTGGTTTTTTACCGTATGGATGTACTCGTACGGTATTGACCGTTTTGCTGTGGTTTGGTACCTTATGGATGTACTCGTACGGTATTGCACCGTTTTGGTGTGGTTTGGTACCGTATGGATGTACTCGTACGGTATTGCACCGTTTCGGTGTGGTTTGGAACCGTAACGAAGTACTCGTAAGGTATTGTACCATTTTTGTGTGGTTTGGTACCTTATGGATGTACTCGTACGGCATTGCGCCGTTTTGGTGTGGTTTGGTACCGTATGCATGTACTCGTACGGTATTGCACCGTTTCGGTGTGATTTGGAACCGTAACAAATTAATCGTAAGGTATTGTACCATTTTGGTGTGGTTTGGTACCGTATGGATGTACTCGTACGGTATTGCACAGTTTTGGTGTGGTTTGGTACCTTATGGATGTACACGTACGGTATTGCACCGTTTTGGTGTAGTTTGGTACCATATGGAGTTACTCGTACGGTATTGCACCGTTTTGGTGTGGTTTGGTACCGGATGGATGTACTCGTACGGTATTGTACCATTTTGGTGTGGTTTGGTACCGTATGGATGTACTCGTACGTAATTGCACCGTTTTGGTGTGGTTTGGTACCTTATGGATGTACTCGTACGGTATTGCACCGTTTTTGTGTGGTTTGGTACCGTATGGAGGTACTCGTACGGTATTGCACCGTTTTGGTGTGGTTTGGTACCGTATGGATGTACTCTTACGGTATTGCACCGTTTTGGTGTGGTTTGGTATCGTATTGATGTACTCGTACGGTATTGCCCCGTTTTGGTGTGGTTTGGTACCTTATGGATGTACTCGTACGGTATTGCACCGTTTTGGTGTGGTTTGGTACCGTATGGATGTACTCGTACGGTATTGCACCGTTTCGGTGTGGTTTGGAACCGTAACGAATTGCTCATAAGGTATTGTACCATTTTGGTGTGGTTTGGTACCGTATGGATGTACTCGTACGGTATTGCACCGTTTTGGTGTGGTTTGGTACCTTATGGATGTACTCGTACGGTATTGCACTGTTTTGCTGTGGTTTGGTATCGTATGGATGTACTCGTACGGTATTGCACCGTTTTGGAGTGGTTTGGTACCTTATGGATGTACTCGTACGGTATTGCACCGTTTTGGTGTGGTTTGGTACCGTATGGATGTACTCGTACGGTATTGCACCGTTTTGCTGTGGTTTGGAACCGTAACGAAGTACTCGTAAGGTATTGTACCGTTTTGGTGTGGTTTGGTTTCGTATGGATGTACTCGTACGGTATTGCACCGTTTTGGTGTGGTTTGGTACCGTGTGGATGTACTCGTACGGTATTGCACCGTTTTGGTGTGGTTTGGTACCGTGTGGATGTACTCGTACGGTATTGCACCGTTTTGCTGTGCTTTGGAACCGTAACGAAGTACTCGTAAGGTATTGTACCGTTTTGGTGTGGTTTGGTACCGTATGGATGTACTCGTACGGTATTGCACCGTTTTGGTGTGGTTTGGTACCGTATGGATGTACTCGTACGGTATTGCACCGTTTTGCTGTGGTTTGGAACCGTAACGAAGTACTCGTAAGGTATTGTACCGTTTTGGTGTGGTTTGGTACCGTATGGATGTACTCGTACGGTATTGCACTGTTTTGCTGTGGTTTGGTATCGTATGGATGTACTCGTACGGTATTGCACCGTTTTGGTGTGGTTTGGTACCTTATGGATGTACTCGTACGGTATTGCACCGTTTTGGTGTGGTTTGGTAACGTATGGATGTACTCGTACGGTATTGCACCGTTTCGGTGTGGTTTGGAACCGTAACGAATTACTCGTAAGGTATTGTACTATTTTGGTGTGGTTTGGTACCGTATGGATGTACTCGTACGGTATTGCACCGTTTTGGTGTGGTTTGGTACCTTATTGATGTACTCGTACGGTATTGCACCGTTTTGGTGTGGTTTGGTACCATATGGAGTTACTCGTACGGTATTGCACCGTTTTGGTGTGGTTTGGTACCGGATGGATGTACTCGTACGATATTGTACGATTTTGGTGTGGTTTGGTACCGTATGGATGTACTCGTACGGTATTCTACCGTTTTTGTGTGGTTTTTTACCGTATGGATGTACTCGTACGGTATTGCACCGTTTTGCTGTGGTTTGGTACCTTATGGATGTACTCGTACGGTATTGCACCGTTTTGGTGTGGTTTGGTACCGTATGGATGTACTCGTACGGTATTGCACCGTTTCGGTGTGGTTTGGAACCGTAACGAAGTACTCGTAAGGTATTGTACCGTTTTTGTGTGGTTTGGTACCTTATGGATGTACTCGTACGGCATTGCGCCGTTTTGGTGTGGTTTGGTACCGTATGCATGTACTCGTACGGTATTGCACCGTTTCGGTGTGATTTGGAACCGTAACAAATTAATCGTAAGGTATTGTACCATTTTGGTGTGGTTTGGTACCGTATGGATGTACTCGTACGGTATTGCACAGTTTTGGTGTGGTTTGGTACCTTATGGATGTACACGTACGGTATTGCACCGTTTTGGTGTAGTTTGGTACCATATGGAGTTACTCGTACGGTATTGTACCATTTTGGTGTGGTTTGGTACCGTATGGATGTACTCGTACGTAATTGCACCGTTTTTGTGTGGTTTGGTACCTTATGGATGTACTCGTACGGTATTGCACCGTTTTGGTGTGGTTTGGTACCGTATGGAGGTACTCGTACGGTATTGCACCGTTTTGGTGTGGTTTGGTACCTTATGGATGTACTCGTACGGTATTGCACCGTTTTGGTGTGGTTTGGTACCGTATGGAGGTACTCGTACGGTATTGCACCGTTTTGGTGTGGTTTGGTACCGTATGGATGTACTCTTACGGTATTGCACCGTTTTGGTGTGGTTTGGTACCATATGGAGTTACTCGTACGGTATTGCACCGTTTTGGTGTGGTTTGGTACCGGATGGATGTACTCGTACGATATTGTACCATTTTGGTGTGGTTTGGTACCGTATGGATGTACTCGTACGGTATTCTACCGTTTTTGTGTGGTTTTTTACCGTATGGATGTACTCGTACGGTATTGACCGTTTCGCTGTGGTTTGGTACCTTATGGATGTACTCGTACGGTATTGCACCGTTTTGGTGTGGTTTGATGGATGTACTCGTACGGTATTGCACCGTTTTGGTGTGGTTTGGTACCGTATGGATGTACTCGTACGGTATTGCACCGTTTCGGTGTGGTTTGGAACCGTAACGAAGTACTCGTAAGGTATTGTACCGTTTTGGTGTGGTTTGGTTCCTTATGGATGTACTCGTACGGCATTGCGCCGTTTTGCTGTGGTTTGGTACCGTATGCATGTACTCGTACGGTATTGCACCGTTTCGGTGTGATTTGCAACCGTAACAAATTAATCGTAAGGTATTGTACCATTTTGGTGTGGTTTGGTACCGTATGGATGTACTCGTACGGTATTGCACAGTTTTGGTGTGGTTTGGTACCTTATGGATGTACACGTACGGTATTGCACCGTTTTGGTGTAGTTTGGTACCATATGGAGTTACTCGTACGGTATTGCACCGTTTTGGTGTGGTTTGGTACCGGATGGATGTACTCGTACGGTATTGTACCATTTTGGTGTGGTTTGGTACCGTATGGATGTACTCGTACGTAATTGCACCGTTTTGGTGTGGTTTGGTACCTTATGGATGTACTCGTATGGTATTGCACCGTTTTTGTGTGGTTTGGTACCGTATGGAGGTACTCGTACGGTATTGCACCGTTTTGGTGTGGTTTGGTACCGTATGGATGTACTCTTACGGTATTGCATCGTTTTGGTGTGGTTTGGTATCGTATTGATGTACTCGTACGGTATTGCCCCGTTTTGGTGTGGTTTGGTACCTTATGGATGTACTCGTACGGTATTGCACCGTTTTGGTGTGGTTTGGTACCGTATGGATGTACTCGTACGGTATTGCACCGTTTCGGTGTGGTTTGGAACCGTAACGAATTGCTCATAAGGTATTGTACCATTTTGGTGTGGTTTGGTACCGTATGGATGTACTCGTACGGTATTGCACCGTTTTGGTGTGGTTTGGTACCTTATGGATGTACTCGTACGGTATTGCACTGTTTTGCTGTGGTTTGGTATCGTATGGATGTACTCGTACGGTATTGCACCGTTTTGGAGTGGTTTGGTACCTTATGGATGTACTCGTACGGTATTGCACCGTTTTGGTGTGGTTTTGTACCGTATGGATGTACTCGTACGGTATTGCACCGTTTTGCTGTGGTTTGGAACCGTAACGAAGTACTCGTAAGGTATTGTACCGTTTTGGTGTGGTTTGGTTTCGTATGGATGTACTCGTACGGTATTGCACCGTTTTGGTGTGGTTTGGTACCGTATGGATGTACTCGTACGGTATTGCACCGTTTTGCTGTGCTTTGGAACCGTAACGAAGTACTCGTAAGGTATTGTACCGTTTTGGTGTGGTTTGGTACCTTATGGATGTACTCGTACGGTATTGCACCGTTTTGCTGTGGTTTGGAACCGTAACGAAGTACTCGTAAGGTATTGTACCGTTTTGGTGTTGTTTGGTACCGTATGGATGTAATCGTACGGTATTGCACCGTTTTGGTGTGGTTTGGTACCTTATGGATGTACTCGTACGGTATTGCACCGTTTTCCTGTGGTTTGGAACCGTAACGAAGTACTCGTAAGGTATTGTACCGTTTTGGTGTGGTTTGGTACGGTATGGATGTACTCGTACGGTATTGCACCGTTTTGGTGTGGTTTGGTACCGTATGGATGTACTCGTACGGTATTGCACCGTTTTGCTGTGGTTTGGAACCGTAACGAAGTACTCGTAAGGTATTGTACCGTTTTGGTGTGGTTTGGTACCGTATGGATGTAATCGTACGGTATTGCACCGTTTTGGTGTGGTTTGGTACCGTATGGATGTACTCGTAAGGTATTGCACCGTTTTGCTGTGGTTCGGAACCGTAACGAAGTACTCGTAAGGTATTGTACCGTTTTGGTGTGGTTTGGTACCGTATGGATGTACTCTTACGGTATTGCACCGTTTTGGTGTGGTTTGGTACCGTATGGATGTACTCGTACGGTATTCCACCGTTTTGGAGTGGTTTGGAACCGTAACGAAGTACTCGTAAGGTATTGTACCGTTTTGGTGTGGTTTGGTACCGTATGGATGTAATCGTACGGTATTGCACCGTTTTGGTGTGGTTTGGTACCGTATGGATGTACTCGTACGGTATTGCACCGTTTTGCTGTGGTTTGGAACCGTAACGAAGTACTCGTAAGGTATTGTACCGTTTTGGTGTGGTTTGGTACCGTATGGATGTACTCTTACGGTATTGCACCGTTTTGGTGTGGTTTGGTATCGTATGGATGTACTCGTACGGTACTGCACCGTTTTGGTGTGGTTTGGTACCATATGGAGTTACTCGTACGGTATTGCACCGTTTTGGTGTGGTTTGGTACCGGATGGATGTACTCGTACGATATTGTACCATTTTGGTGTGGTTTGGTACCGCATGGATGTACTCGTACGGTATTCTACAGTTTTTGTGTGGTTTTTTACCGTATGGATGTACTCGTACGGTATTGCACCGTTTTGGTGTGGTTTGGTACCGTAACGAAGTACTCGTAAAGTATTAAACCGTTTTGGTGTGGTTTGGTACCGTATGGATATACTCGTACGGTATTGCACCATTTTGGTGTGGTTTGGTACCGTATGGATGTACTCGTACTGTATTCCACCGTTTTGGAGTTGTTTGGAACCGTAACGAAGTACTCGTAAGGTATTGTACCGTTTTGGTGTGGTTTGGTACCGTATGGATGTACTCGTACGGTATTGCACCGTTTTGGTGTGGTTTGGTAACTTATGGTTGTAGTCGTACGGTATTGCACCGTTTTGGTGTGGTTTGGTATCGTATGGATGCACTCGTACGGTATTGCACCGTTTTGGTGTGGTTTGGTACCGTATGGATGTACTCAAACGGCATTCCACCGTTTTGCTGTGGTTTGGAACCGTAACGAAGTACTCGTAAGGTATTGTACCGTTTTGGTGTGGTTTGGTACCGTATGGATGTACTCGTACGGTATTGCACCGTTTTTGTGTGGTTTGGTACCTTATGGATGTACTCGTACGGTATTGCACCGTTTTGGTGTGGTTTGGTATCGTATGGATGTACTCGTACGGTATTGCACCGTTTTGGTGTGGTTTGGTACCTTATGGAGTTACTCGTACGGTATTGCACCGTTTTGGTGTGGTTTGGTACCGGATGGATGTACTCGTACGATATTGTACCATTTTGGTGTGGTTTGGTACCGCATGGATGTACTCGTACGGTATTCTACCGTTTTTGTGTGGTTTTTTACCGTATGGATGTACTCGTACGGTACTGCACCGTTTTGGTGTGGTTTGGTACCTTATGGATGTACTCGTACGGTATTGCACCGTTTCGGTGTGGTTTGGAACCGTAACGAAGTACTCGTAAGGTATTGTACCGTTTTGGTGTGGTTTGGTACCGTATGGATGTACTCTTACGGTATTGCACCGTTTTGGTGCGGTTTTGTATCGTATGGATGTACTCGTACGGTACTGCACCGTTTTGGTGTGGTGTGGTTTGGTACGGTATGGATGTACTCGTACGGTATTGCACCGTTTTGGTGTGGTTTGGTATCGTATGGATGTACTCGTACGGTATTGCACCGTTTTGGTGTGGTTTGGTACCTTATGGATGTACTCGTACGGTATTGCACCGTTTTGGTGTGGTTTGGTACCGTATGGATGTACTCGTACGGTATTCCACCGTTTTGGAGTGGTTCGGAACCGTAACGAAGTACTCGTAAGGTATTGTACTGTTTTGGTGTGGTTTGGTACCGTATGGATGTAATCGTACGGTATTGCACCGTTTTGGTGTTGTTTGGTACCGTATGGATGCACTCGTACGGTATTGCACCGTTTTGCTGTGGTTTGGAACCGTAACGAAGTACTCGTAAGGTATTGTACCGTTTTGGTGTGGTTTGGTACCGTATGGATGTACTCTTACGGTATTGCACCGTTTTGGTGTGGTTTGGTATCGTATGGATGTACTCGTACGGTACTGCACCGTTTTGGTGTGGTTTGGTATCTTATGGATGTACTCGTACGGTATTGCACCGTTTTGGTGTGGTTTGGTACCATATGGAGTTACTCGTACGGTATTGCACCGTTTTGGTGTGGTTTGGTACCGGATGGATGTACTCGTACGATATTGTACCATTTTGGTGTGGTTTGGTACCGTATGGATGTACTCGTACGGTATTCTACCGTTTTTGTGTGGTTTTTTACCGTATGGATGTACTCGTACGGTATTGCACCGTTTTGGTGTGGTTTGGTACCATAACGAAGTACTCGTAAAGTATTAAACCGTTTTGGTGTGGTTTGGTACCGTATGGATATACTCGTACGGTATTGTACCATTTTGGTGTGGTTTGGTACCGTATGGATGTACTCGTACGGTATTGCACCGTTTTGGTGTGGTTTGGTACCTTATGGATGTACTCGTACGGTATTGCACCGTTTTGGTGTGGTTTGGTACCATATGGAGTTACTCGTACGGTATTGCACCGTTTTGGTGTGGTTTGGTACCGGATGGATGTACTCGTACGATATTGTACCATTTTGGTGTGGTTTGGTACCGTATGGATGTACTCGTACGGTATTCTACCGTTTTTGTGTGGTTTTTTACCGTATGGATGTACTCGTACGGTATTGACCGTTTTGCTGTGGTTTGGTACCTTATGGATGTACTCGTACGGTATTGCACCGTTTTGGTGTGGTTTGGTACCGTATGGATGTACTCGTACGGTATTGCACCGTTTCGGTGTGGTTTGGAACCGTAACGAAGTACTCGTAAGGTATTGTACCATTTTTGTGTGGTTTGGTACCTTATGGATGTACTCGTACGGCATTGCGCCGTTTTGGTGTGGTTTGGTACCGTATGCATGTACTCGTACGGTATTGCACCGTTTCGGTGTGATTTGGAACCGTAACAAATTAATCGTAAGGTATTGTACCATTTTGGTGTGGTTTGGTACCGTATGGATGTACTCGTACGGTATTGCACAGTTTTGGTGTGGTTTGGTACCTTATGGATGTACACGTACGGTATTGCACCGTTTTGGTGTAGTTTGGTACCATATGGAGTTACTCGTACGGTATTGCACCGTTTTGGTGTGGTTTGGTACCGGATGGATGTACTCGTACGGTATTGTACCATTTTGGTGTGGTTTGGTACCGTATGGATGTACTCGTACGTAATTGCACCGTTTTGGTGTGGTTTGGTACCTTATGGATGTACTCGTACGGTATTGCACCGTTTTTGTGTGGTTTGGTACCGTATGGAGGTACTCGTACGGTATTGCACCGTTTTGGTGTGGTTTGGTACCGTATGGATGTACTCTTACGGTATTGCACCGTTTTGGTGTGGTTTGGTATCGTATTGATGTACTCGTACGGTATTGCCCCGTTTTGGTGTGGTTTGGTACCTTATGGATGTACTCGTACGGTATTGCACCGTTTTGGTGTGGTTTGGTACCGTATGGATGTACTCGTACGGTATTGCACCGTTTCGGTGTGGTTTGGAACCGTAACGAATTGCTCATAAGGTATTGTACCATTTTGGTGTGGTTTGGTACCGTATGGATGTACTCGTACGGTATTGCACCGTTTTGGTGTGGTTTGGTACCTTATGGATGTACTCGTACGGTATTGCACTGTTTTGCTGTGGTTTGGTATCGTATGGATGTACTCGTACGGTATTGCACCGTTTTGGAGTGGTTTGGTACCTTATGGATGTACTCGTACGGTATTGCACCGTTTTGGTGTGGTTTGGTACCGTATGGATGTACTCGTACGGTATTGCACCGTTTTGCTGTGGTTTGGAACCGTAACGAAGTACTCGTAAGGTATTGTACCGTTTTGGTGTGGTTTGGTTTCGTATGGATGTACTCGTACGGTATTGCACCGTTTTGGTGTGGTTTGGTACCGTGTGGATGTACTCGTACGGTATTGCACCGTTTTGGTGTGGTTTGGTACCGTGTGGATGTACTCGTACGGTATTGCACCGTTTTGCTGTGCTTTGGAACCGTAACGAAGTACTCGTAAGGTATTGTACCGTTTTGGTGTGGTTTGGTACCGTATGGATGTACTCGTACGGTATTGCACCGTTTTGGTGTGGTTTGGTACCGTATGGATGTACTCGTACGGTATTGCACCGTTTTGCTGTGGTTTGGAACCGTAACGAAGTACTCGTAAGGTATTGTACCGTTTTGGTGTGGTTTGGTACCGTATGGATGTACTCGTACGGTATTGCACTGTTTTGCTGTGGTTTGGTATCGTATGGATGTACTCGTACGGTATTGCACCGTTTTGGTGTGGTTTGGTACCTTATGGATGTACTCGTACGGTATTGCACCGTTTTGGTGTGGTTTGGTAACGTATGGATGTACTCGTACGGTATTGCACCGTTTCGGTGTGGTTTGGAACCGTAACGAATTACTCGTAAGGTATTGTACTATTTTGGTGTGGTTTGGTACCGTATGGATGTACTCGTACGGTATTGCACCGTTTTGGTGTGGTTTGGTACCTTATTGATGTACTCGTACGGTATTGCACCGTTTTGGTGTGGTTTGGTACCATATGGAGTTACTCGTACGGTATTGCACCGTTTTGGTGTGGTTTGGTACCGGATGGATGTACTCGTACGATATTGTACGATTTTGGTGTGGTTTGGTACCGTATGGATGTACTCGTACGGTATTCTACCGTTTTTGTGTGGTTTTTTACCGTATGGATGTACTCGTACGGTATTGCACCGTTTTGCTGTGGTTTGGTACCTTATGGATGTACTCGTACGGTATTGCACCGTTTTGGTGTGGTTTGGTACCGTATGGATGTACTCGTACGGTATTGCACCGTTTCGGTGTGGTTTGGAACCGTAACGAAGTACTCGTAAGGTATTGTACCGTTTTTGTGTGGTTTGGTACCTTATGGATGTACTCGTACGGCATTGCGCCGTTTTGGTGTGGTTTGGTACCGTATGCATGTACTCGTACGGTATTGCACCGTTTCGGTGTGATTTGGAACCGTAACAAATTAATCGTAAGGTATTGTACCATTTTGGTGTGGTTTGGTACCGTATGGATGTACTCGTACGGTATTGCACAGTTTTG
The DNA here is from genome assembly GCF_030253575.1 of Rhododendron vialii. Classification (NCBI taxonomy): domain Eukaryota; kingdom Viridiplantae; phylum Streptophyta; class Magnoliopsida; order Ericales; family Ericaceae; genus Rhododendron; species Rhododendron vialii. The sequence goes on from NC_080567.1 coordinate 7,236,155, forward strand.
GTGTGGTTTGGTACCTTATGGATGTACACGTACGGTATTGCACCGTTTTGGTGTAGTTTGGTACCATATGGAGTTACTCGTACGGTATTGTACCATTTTGGTGTGGTTTGGTACCGTATGGATGTACTCGTACGTAATTGCACCGTTTTTGTGTGGTTTGGTACCTTATGGATGTACTCGTACGGTATTGCACCGTTTTGGTGTGGTTTGGTACCGTATGGAGGTACTCGTACGGTATTGCACCGTTTTGGTGTGGTTTGGTACCTTATGGATGTACTCGTACGGTATTGCACCGTTTTGGTGTGGTTTGGTACCGTATGGAGGTACTCGTACGGTATTGCACCGTTTTGGTGTGGTTTGGTACCGTATGGATGTACTCTTACGGTATTGCACCGTTTTGGTGTGGTTTGGTACCGTATGGAGGTACCCGTACGGTATTGCACCGTTTTGGTGTGGTTTGGTACCGTATGGATGTACTCTTACGGTATTGCACCGTTTTGGTGTGGTTTGGTATCGTATTGATGTACTCGTACGGTATTGCCCCGTTTTGGTTTGGTTTGGTACCTTATGGATGTACTCGTACGGTATTGCACCGTTTTGATGTGGTTTGGTACCGTATGGATGTACTCGTACGGTATTGCACCGTTTCGGTGTGGTTTGGAACCGTAACGAATTGCTCGTACGGTATTGTACCATTTTGGTGTGGTTTGGTACTGTATGGATGTACTCGTACGTAATTGCACCGTTTTGGTGTGGTTTGGTACCTTATGGATGTACTCGTACGGTATTGCACCGTTTTGGTGTGGTTTGGTACCGTATGGAGGTACTCGTACGGTATTGCACCGTTTTGGTGTGGTTTGGTACCGTATGGATGTACTATTACGGTATTGCACCGTTTTGGTGTGGTTTGGTATCGTATTGATGTACTCTTACGGTATTGCACCGTTTTGCTGTGGTTTGAAACCGTAACGAAGTACTCGTAAGGTATTGTACCGTTTTGGTGTGGTTTGGTACCGTATGGATGTACTCGTACGGTATTGCACCGTTTTGGTGTGGTTTGGTACCGTATGGATGTACTCGTACGGTATTGCACCGTTTTGCTGTGGTTTGGAACCGTAACGAAGTACTCGTAAGGTATTGTACCGTTTTGGTGTGGTTTGGTACCTTATGGAGGTACTCGTACGGTATTGCGCCGTTTTGGTGTGGTTTGGTACCGTATGCATGTACTCGTACGGTATTGCACCGTTTCGGTGTGGTTTGGAACCGTAACGAATTAATCGTAAGGTATTGTACCATTTTGGTGTGGTTTGGTACCGTATGGATGTACTCGTACGGTATTGCACCGTTTTGGTGTGGTTTGGTACCTTATGGATGTACTCGTACGGTATTGCACCGTTTTGGTGTAATTTGGTACCATATGGAGTTACTCGTACGGTATTTCACCGTTTTGGTGTGGTTTGGTACCGGATGGATGTAGTCGTACGGTATTGTACCATTTTGGTGTGGTTTGGTACCGTATGGATGTACTCGTACGGTATTGCTCCGTTTTTGTGTGGTTTGGTACCATATGGATGTACTCGTACGGTATTGCACTGTTTTGCTGTGGTTTGGTATCGTATGGATGTACTCGTACGGTATTGCACCGTTTTGGTGTGGTTTGGTACCTTATGGATGTACTCGTACGGTATTGCACCGTTTTGGTGTGGTTTGGTACCGTATGGATGTACTCGTACGGTATTGCACCGTTTCGGTGTGGTTTGGAACCGTAACGAATTACTCGTAAGGTATTGTACCATTTTGGTGTGGTTTGGTACCGTATGGATGTACTCGTACGGTATTGCACCGTTTTGGTGTGGTTTGGTACCTTATGGATGTACTCGTACGGTATTGCACCGTTTTGGTGTGGTTTGGTACCATATGGAGTTACTCGTACGGTATTGCACCGTTTTGGTGTGGTTTGGTACCGGATGGATGTACTCGTACGATATTGTACCATTTTGGTGTGGTTTGGTACCGTATGGATGTACTCGTACGGTATTCTACCGTTTTTGTGTTGTTTTTTACCGTATGGATGTACTCGTACGGTATTGCACCGTTTTGGTGTGGTTTGGTACCTTATGGATGTACTCGTACGGTATTGCACCGTTTTGGTGTGGTTTGGTACCGTATGGATGTACTCGTACGGTATTGCACCGTTTTGTTGTGGTTTGGAACCGTAACGAAGTACTCGTAAGGTATTGTACCGTTTTGGTGTGGTTTGGTACCGTATGGATGTAATCATACGGTATTGCACCGTTTTGGTGTGGTTTGGTACCGTATGGATGTACTCGTACGGTATTGCACCGTTTTGCTGTGGTTTGGTACCGTATGGATGTACTCGTACGGTATTGCACCGTTTCGGTGTGGTTTGGAACCGTAACGAATTACTCGTAAGGTATTGTACCATTTTGGTGTGGTTTGGTACCGTATGGATGTACTCGTACGGTATTGCACCGTTTTGGTGTGGTTTGGTACCTTATGGATGTACTCGTACGGTATTGCACCGTTTCGGTGTGGTTTGGAACCGTAACGAAGTACTCGTAAGGTATTGTACCGTTTTGGTGTGGTTTGGTACCGTATGGATGTACTCGTACGGTATTGCACCGTTTCGGTGTGGTTTGGAACCGTAACGAATTACTCGGAAGGTATTGTACCATTTTGGTGTGGTTTGGTACCGTATGGATGTACTCGTACGGTATTGCACCGTTTTGGTGTGGTTTGGTACCTTATGGATGTACTCGTACGGTATTGCACCGTTTCGGTGTGGTTTGGAACCGTAACGAAGTACTCCTAAGGTATTGTACCGTTTTGGTGTGGTTTGGTACCTTATGGATGTACTCGTACGGTATTGCGCCGTTTTGGTGTGGTTTGGTACCGTATGCATGTACTCGTACGGTATTGCACCGTTTCGGTGTGATTTGGAACCGTAACGAATTAATCGTAAGGTATTGTACCATTTTGGTGTTGTTTGGTACCGTATGGATGTACTCGTACGGTATTGCACCGTTTTGGTGTGGTTTGGTACCTTATGGATGTACTCGTACGGTATTGCACCGTTTTGGTGTAGTTTGGTACCATATGGAGTTACTCGTACGGTATTGCACCGTTTTGGTGTGGTTTGGTACCGGATGGATGTACTCGTACGGTATTGTACCATTTTGGTGTGGTTTGGTACCGTATGGATGTACTCGTACGGTATTGCACCGTTTTGGTGTTGTTTGGTACCTTATGGATGTACTCGTACGGTATTGCACCGTTTTGGTGTGGTTTGGTACCGTATGGAGGTACCCGTACGGTATTGCACCGTTTTGGTGTGGTTTGGTACCGTATGGATGTACTCTTACGGTATTTCACCGTTTTGGTGTGGTTTGGTATCGTATTGATGTACTCGTACGGTATTGCCCCGTTTTGGTGTGGTTTGGTACCTTATGGATGTACTCGTACGGTATTGCACCGTTTTGATGTGGTTTGGTACCGTATGGATGTACTCGTACGGTATTGCACCGTTTCGGTGTGGTTTGGAACCGTAACGAATTGCTCATAAGGTATTGTACCATTTTGGTGTGGTTTGGTACCGTATGGATGTACTCGTACGGTATTGCACCGTTTTGCTATGGTTTGGAACCGTAACGAAGTACTCGTAAGGTATTGTACCGTTTTGGAGTGGTTTGGTACCTTATGGATGTACTCGTACGGTATTGCTCCGTTTTGGTGTGGTTTGGTACCGTATGGATGTACTCGTACGGTATTGCACCGTTTTGCTGTGGTTTGGAACCGTAACGATGTACTCGTAAGGTATTGTACCGTTTTGGTGTGGTTTGGTTTCGTATGGATGTACTCGTACGGTATTGCACCGTTTTGGTGTGGTTTGGTACCGTATGGATGTACTCGTACAGTATTGCACCGTTTTGCTGTGGTTTGGAACCGTAACGAAGTACTCGTAAGGTATTGTACCGTTTTGGTGTGGTTTGGTACCGTATGGATGTACTCGTACGGTATTGCACCGTTTCGGTGTGGTTTGGTACCGTATGGATGTACTCGTACGGTATTGCACCGTTTTGCTGTGGTTTGGAACCGTAACGAAGTACTCGTAAGGTATTGTACCGTTTTGGTGTGGTTTGGTACCTTATGGATGTACTCGTACGGTATTGCGCCGTTTTGGTGTGGTTTGGTACCGTATGCATGTACTCGTACGGTATTGCACCGTTTCGGTGTGGTTTTGAACCGTAACGAATTAATCGTAAGGTATTGTACAATTTTGGTGTGGTTTGGTACCGTATGGATGTACTCGTACGGTATTGCACCGTTTTGGTGTGGTTTGGTACCATATGGAGTTACTCGTACGGTATTGCACCGTTTTGGTGTGGTTTGGTACCGGATGGATGTAATCGTACGATATTGTACCATTTTGGTGTGGTTTGGTACCGCATGGATGTACTCGTACGGTATTCTACCGTTTTTGTGTGGTTTTTTACCGTATGGATGTACTCGTACGGTATTGCACCGTTTTGGTGTGGTTTGGTACCGTAACGAAGTACTCGTAAAGTATTAAACCGTTTTGGTGTGGTTTGGTACCGTATGGATATACTCGTACGGTATTGCACCGTTTTGGTGTGGTTTGGTACCGTATGGATGTACTCGTACTGTATTCCACCGTTTTGGAGTGGTTTGGAACCGTAACGAAGTACTCGTACGGTATTGCACCGTTTTGCTGTGGTTTGGAACCGTAACGAAGTACTCGTAAGGTATTGTACCGTTTTGGTGTGGTTTGGTACCGTATGGATGTAATCGTACGGTATTGCACCGTTTTGGTGTGGTTTGGTACCGTATGGATGTACTCGTACGGTATTGCACCGTTTTGCTGTGGTTCGCAACCGTAACGAAGTACTCGTAAGGTATTGTACCGTTTTGGTGTGGTTTGGTACCGTATGGATGTAATCGTACGGTATTGCACCGTTTTGGTGTGGTTTGGTACCGTATGGATGCACTCGTACGGTATTGCACCGTTTTGCTGTGGTTTGGAACCGTAACGAAGTACTCGTAAGGTATTGTACCGTTTTGGTGTGGTTTGGTACCGTATGGATGTACTCGTACGGTATTGCACCGTTTCGGTGTGGTTTGGTACCGTATGGATGTACTCGTACGGTATTGCACCGTTTTGCTGTGGTTTGGAACCGTAACGAAGTACTCGTAAGGTATTGTACCGTTTTGGTGTGGTTTGGTACCTTATGGATGTACTCGTACGGTATTGCGCCGTTTTGGTGTGGTTTGGTACCGTATGCATGTACTCGTACGGTATTGCACCGTTTCGGTGTGGTTTTGAACCGTAACGAATTAATCGTAAGGTATTGTACAATTTTGGTGTGGTTTGGTACCGTATGGATGTACTCGTACGGTATTGCACCGTTTTGGTGTGGTTTGGTACCATATGGAGTTACTCGTACGGTATTGCACCGTTTTGGTGTGGTTTGGTACCGGATGGATGTAATCGTACGATATTGTACCATTTTGGTGTGGTTTGGTACCGCATGGATGTACTCGTACGGTATTCTACCGTTTTTGTGTGGTTTTTTACCGTATGGATGTACTCGTACGGTATTGCACCGTTTTGGTGTGGTTTGGTACCGTAACGAAGTACTCGTAAAGTATTAAACCGTTTTGGTGTGGTTTGGTACCGTATGGATATACTCGTACGGTATTGCACCGTTTTGGTGTGGTTTGGTACCGTATGGATGTACTCGTACTGTATTCCACCGTTTTGGAGTGGTTTGGAACCGTAACGAAGTACTCGTACGGTATTGCACCGTTTTGCTGTGGTTTGGAACCGTAACGAAGTACTCGTAAGGTATTGTACCGTTTTGGTGTGGTTTGGTACCGTATGGATGTAATCGTACGGTATTGCACCGTTTTGGTGTGGTTTGGTACCGTATGGATGTACTCGTACGGTATTGCACCGTTTTGCTGTGGTTCGCAACCGTAACGAAGTACTCGTAAGGTATTGTACCGTTTTGGTGTGGTTTGGTACCGTATGGATGTAATCGTACGGTATTGCACCGTTTTGGTGTGGTTTGGTACCGTATGGATGCACTCGTACGGTATTGCACCGTTTTGCTGTGGTTTGGAACCGTAACGAAGTACTCGTAAGGTATTGTACCGTTTTGGTGTGGTTTGGTACCGTATGGATGTACTCGTACGGTATTGCACCGTTTCGGTGTGGTTTGGTACCGTATGGATGTACTCGTACGGTATTGCACCGTTTTGCTGTGGTTTGGAACCGTAACGAAGTACTCGTAAGGTATTGTACCGTTTTGGTGTGGTTTGGTACCTTATGGATGTACTCGTACGGTATTGCGCCGTTTTGGTGTGGTTTGGTACCGTATGCATGTACTCGTACGGTATTGCACCGTTTCGGTGTGGTTTTGAACCGTAACGAATTAATCGTAAGGTATTGTACCATTTTGGTGTGGTTTGGTACCGTATGGATGTACTCGTACGGTATTGCACCGTTTTGGTGTGGTTTGGTACCATATGGAGTTACTCGTACGGTATTGCACCGTTTTGGTGTGGTTTGGTACCGGATGGATGTAATCGTACGATATTGTACCATTTTGGTGTGGTTTGGTACCGCATGGATGTACTCGTACGGTATTCTACCGTTTTTGTGTGGTTTTTTACCGTATGGATGTACTCGTATGGTATTGCACCGTTTTGGTGTGGTTTGGTACCGTAACGAAGTACTCGTAAAGTATTAAACCGTTTTGGTGTGGTTTGGTACCGTATGGATATACTCGTACGGTATTGCACCGTTTTGGTGTGGTTTGGTACCGTATGGATGTACTCGTACTGTATTCCACCGTTTTGGAGTGGTTTGGAACCGTAACGAAGTACTCGTACGGTATTGCACCGTTTTGCTGTGGTTTGGAAACGTAACGAAGTACTCGTAAGGTATTGTACCGTTTTGGTGTGGTTTGGTACCGTATGGATGTAATCGTACGGTATTGCACCGTTTTGGTGTGGTTTGGTACCGTATGGATGTACTCGTACGGTATTGCACCGTTTTGCTGTGGTTCGCAACCGTAACGAAGTACTCGTAAGGTATTGTACCGTTTTGGTGTGGTTTGGTACCGTATGGATGTAATCGTACGGTATTGCACCGTTTTGGTGTGGTTTGGTACCGTATGGATGCACTCGTACGGTATTGCACCGTTTTGCTGTGGTTTGGAACCGTAACGAAGTACTCGTAAGGTATTGTACCGTTTTGGTGTGGTTTGGTACCGTATGGATGTACTCGTACGGTATTGCACCGTTTCGGTGTGGTTTGGTACCGTATGGATGTACTCGTACGGTATTGCACCGTTTTGCTGTGGTTTGGAACCGTAACGAAGTACTCGTAAGGTATTGTACCGTTTTGGTGTGGTTTGGTACCTTATGGATGTACTCGTACGGTATTGCGCCGTTTTGGTGTGGTTTGGTACCGTATGCATGTACTCGTACGGTATTGCACCGTTTCGGTGTGGTTTTGAACCGTAACGAATTAATCGTAAGGTATTGTACCATTTTGGTGTGGTTTGGTACCGTATGGATGTACTCGTACGGTATTGCACCGTTTTGGTGTGGTTTGGTACCTTATGGATGTACTCGTACGGTATTGCACCGTTTCGGTGTGGTTTGGAACCGTAACGAAGTACTCGTAAGGTATTGTACCGTTTTGGTGTGGTTTGGTACCTTATGGATGTACTCGTACGGTATTGCGCCGTTTTGGTGTGGTTTGGTACCGTATGCATGTACTCGTACGGTATTGCACCATTTCGGTGTGATTTGGAACCGTAACGAATTAATCGTAAGGTACTGTACCATTTTGGTGTTGTTTGGTACCGTATGGATGTACTCGTACGGTATTGCACCGTTTTGGTGTGGTTTGGTACCTTATGGATGTACTCGTACGGTATTGCACCGTTTTGGTGTAGTTTGGTACCATATGGAGTTACTCGTACGGTATTGCAACGTTTTGGTGTGGTTTGGTACCGGATGGATGTACTCGTACGGTATTGTACCATTTTGGTGTGGTTTGGTACCGTATGGATGTACTCGTACGGTATTGCTCCGTTTTGGTGTGGTTTGGTACCTTATGGATGTACTCGTACGGTATTGCACTGTTTTGCTGTGGTTTGGTATCGTATGGATGTACTCGTACGGTATTGCACCGTTTTGGTGTGGTTTGTTACCTTATGGATGTACTCGTACGGTATTGCACCGTTTTCCTGTGGTTTGGAACCGTAACGAAGTACTCGTAAGGTATTGTACCGTTTTGGTGTGGTTTGGCACGGTATGGATGTACTCGTACGGTATTGCACCGTTTTGGTGTGGTTTGGTACCGTATGGATGTACTCGTACGGTATTGCACCGTTTTGCTGTGGTTTGGAACCGTAACGAAGTACTCGTAAGGTATTGTACCGTTTTGGTGTGGTTTGGTACCGTATGGATGTAATCGTACGGTATTGCACCGTTTTGGTGTGGTTTGGTACCGTATGGATGTACTCGTACGGTATTGCACCGTTTTGCTGTGGTTCGGAACCGTAACGAAGTACTCGTAAGGTATTGTACCGTTTTGGTGTGGTTTGGTACCGTATGGATGTACTCTTACGGTATTGCACCGTTTTGGTGTGGTTTGGTACCGTATGGATGTACTCGTACGGTATTCCACCGTTTTGGAGTGGTTTGGAACCGTAACGAAGTACTCGTAAGGTATTGTACCGTTTTAGTGTGGTTTGGTACCGTATGGATGTAATCGTATGGTATTGCACCGTTTTGGTGTGGTTTGGTACCGTATGGATGTACTCGTACAATATTGCACCGTTTTGCTGTGGTTTTGAACCGTAACGAAGTACTCGTAAGGTATTGTACCGTTTTGGTGTGGTTTGGTACCGTATGGATGTACTCTTAAGGTATTGCTTCGTTTTGGTGTGGTTTGGTATCGTATGGATGTACTCGTACGGTACTGCACCGTTTTGGTGTGGTTTGGTACCATATGGAGTTACTCGTACGGTATTGCACCGTTTTGGTGTGGTTTGGTACCGGATGGATGTAATCGTACGATATTGTACCATTTGGTGTGGTTTGGTACCGCATGGATGTACTCGTACGGTATTCTACCGTTTTTGTGTGGTTTTTTACCGTATGGATGTACTCGTACGGTATTGCACCGTTTTGGTGTGGTTTGGTACCGTAACGAAGTACTCGTAAAGTATTAAACCGTTTTGGTGTGGTTTGGTACCGTATGGATGTACTCGTACGGTATTGCACCGTTTCGGTGTGGTTTTGTACCGTATGGATGTACTCGTACGGTATTGCACCGTTTTGCTGTGGTTTGGAACCGTAACGAAGTACTCGTAAGGTATTGTACCGTTTTGGTGTGGTTTGGTACCTTATGGATGTACTCGTACGGTATTGCGCCGTTTTGGTGTGGTTTGGTACCGTATGCATGTACTCGTACGGTATTGCACCGTTTCGGTGTGGTTTTGAACCGTAACGAATTAATCGTAAGGTATTGTACCATTTTGGTGTGGTTTGGTACCGTATGGATGTACTCGTACGGTATTGCACCGTTTTGGTGTGGTTTGGTACCGTAACGAAGTACTCGTAAAGTATTAAACCGTTTTGGTGTGGTTTGGTACCGTATGGATATACTCGTACGGTATTGCACCGTTTTGGTGTGGTTTGGTACCGTATGGATGTACTCGTACTGTATTCCACCGTTTTGGAGTGGTTTGGAACCGTAACGAAGTACTCGTACGGTATTGCACCGTTTTGCTGTGGTTTGGAACCGTAACGAAGTACTCGTAAGGTATTGTGCCGTTTTGGTGTGGTTTGGTACCGTATGGATGTAATCGTACGGTATTGCACCGTTTTGGTGTGGTTTGGTACCGTATGGATGTACTCGTACGGTATTGCACCGTTTTGCTGTGGTTCGCAACCGTAACGAAGTATTCGTAAGGTATTGTACCGTTTTGGTGTGGTTTGGTACCGTATGGATGTAATCGTACGGTATTGCACCGTTTTGGTGTGGTTTGGTACCGTATGGATGCACTCGTACGGTATTGCACCGTTTTGCTGTGGTTTGGAACCGTAACGAAGTACTCGTAAGGTATTGTACCGTTTTGGTGTGGTTTGGTACCGTATGGATGTACTCGTACGGTATTGCACCGTTTCGGTGTGGTTTGGTACCGTATGGATGTACTCGTACGGTATTGCACCGTTTTGCTGTGGTTTGGAACCGTAACGAAGTACTCGTAAGGTATTGTACCGTTTTGGTGTGGTTTGGTACCTTATGGATGTACTCGTACGGTATTGCGCCGTTTTGGTGTGGTTTGGTACCGTATGCATGTACTCGTACGGTATTGCACCGTTTCGGTGTGGTTTTGAACCGTAACGAATTAATCGTAAGGTATTGTACCATTTTGGTGTGGTTTGGTACCGTATGGATGTACTCGTACGGTATTGCACCGTTTTGGTGTGGTTTGGTACCTTATGGATGTACTCGTACGGTATTGCACCGTTTCGGTGTGGTTTGGAACCGTAACGAAGTACTCGTAAGGTATTGTACCGTTTTGGTGTGGTTTGGTACCTTATGGATGTACTCGTACGGTATTGCGCCGTTTTGGTGTAGTTTGGTACCGTATGCATGTACTCGTACGGTATTGCACCATTTCGGTGTGATTTGGAACCGTAACGAATTAATCGTAAGGTACTGTACCATTTTGGTGTTGTTTGGTACCGTATGGATGTACTCGTACGGTATTGCACCGTTTTGGTGTGGTTTGGTACCTTATGGATGTACTCGTACGGTATTGCACCGTTTTGGTGTAGTTTGGTACCATATGGAGTTACTCGTACGGTATTGCAACGTTTTGGTGTGGTTTGGTACCGGATGGATGTACTCGTACGGTATTGTACCATTTTGGTGTGGTTTGGTACCGTATGGATGTACTCGTACGGTATTGCTCCGTTTTGGTGTGGTTTGGTACCTTATGGATGTACTCGTACGGTATTGCACTGTTTTGCTGTGGTTTGGTATCGTATGGATGTACTCGTACGGTATTGCACCGTTTTGGTGTGGTTTGTTACCTTATGGATGTACTCGTACGGTATTGCACCGTTTTCCTGTGGTTTGGAACCGTAACGAAGTACTCGTAAGGTATTGTACCGTTTTGGTGTGGTTTGGCACGGTATGGATGTACTCGTACGGTATTGCACCGTTTTGGTGTGGTTTGGTACCGTATGGATGTACTCGTACGGTATTGCACCGTTTTGCTGTGGTTTGGAACCGTAACGAAGTACTCGTAAGGTATTGTACCGTTTTGGTGTGGTTTGGTACCGTATGGATGTAATCGTACGGTATTGCACCGTTTTGGTGTGGTTTGGTACCGTATGGATGTACTCGTACGGTATTGCACCGTTTTGCTGTGGTTCGGAACCGTAACGAAGTACTCGTAAGGTATTGTACCGTTTTGGTGTGGTTTGGTACCGTATGGATGTACTCTTACGGTATTGCACCGTTTTGGTGTGGTTTGGTACCGTATGGATGTACTCGTACGGTATTCCACCGTTTTGGAGTGGTTTGGAACCGTAACGAAGTACTCGTAAGGTATTGTACCGTTTTAGTGTGGTTTGGTACCGTATGGATGTAATCGTACGGTATTGCACCGTTTTGGTGTGGTTTGGTACCGTATGGATGTACTCGTACGGTATTGCACCGTTTTGCTGTGGTTTGGAACCGTAACGAAGTACTCGTAAGGTATTGTACCGTTTTGGTGTGGTTTGGTACCGTATGGATGTACTCTTAAGGTATTGCATCGTTTTGGTGTGGTTTGGTATCGTATGGATGTACTCGTACGGTACTGCACCGTTTTGGTGTGGTTTGGTACCATATGGAGTTACTCGTACGGTATTGCACCGTTTTGGTGTGGTTTGGTACCGGATGGATGTAATCGTACGATATTGTACCATTTGGTGTGGTTTGGTACCGCATGGATGTACTCGTACGGTATTCTACCGTTTTTGTGTGGTTTTTTACCGTATGGATGTACTCGTACGGTATTGCACCGTTTTGGTGTGGTTTGGTACCGTAACGAAGTACTCGTAAAGTATTAAACCGTTTTGGTGTGGTTTGGTACCGTATGGATATACTCGTACGGTATTGCACCGTTTTGGTGTGGTTTGGTACCGTATGGATGTACTCGTACTGTATTCCACCGTTTTGGAGTGGTTTGGAACCGTAACGAAGTACTCGTACGGTATTGCACCGTTTTGCTGTGGTTTGGAACCGTAACGAAGTACTCGTAAGGTATTGTACCGTTTTGGTGTGGTTTGGTACCGTATGGATGTAATCGTACGGTATTGCACCGTTTTGGTGTGGTTTTGTACCGTATGGATGTACTCGTACGGTATTGCACCGTTTTGCTGTGGTTTGGAACCGTAACGAAGTACTCGTAAGGTATTGTACCGTTTTGGTGTGGTTTGGTACCGTATGGATGTAATCGTACGGTATTGCACCGTTTTGGTGTGGTTTGGTACCGTATGGATGTACTCGTACGGTATTGCACCGTTTTGCTGTGGTTCGGAACCGTAACGAAGTACTCGTAAGGTATTGTACCGTTTTGGTGTGGTTTGGTACCGTATGGATGTACTCTTACGGTATTGCACCGTTTTGGTGTGGTTTGGTACCGTATGGATGTACTCGTACGGTATTCCACCGTTTTGGAGTGGTTTGGAACCGTAACGAAGTACTCGTAAGGTATTGTACCGTTTTAGTGTGGTTTGGTACCGTATGGATGTAATCGTACGGTATTGCACCGTTTTGGTGTGGTTTGGTACCGTATGGATGTACTCGTACGGTATTGCACCGTTTTGCTGTGGTTTGGAACCGTAACGAAGTACTCGTAAGGTATTGTACCGTTTTGGTGTGGTTTGGTACCGTATGGATGTACTCTTAAGGTATTGCATCGTTTTGGTGTGGTTTGGTATCGTATGGATGTACTCGTACGGTACTGCACCGTTTTGGTGTGGTTTGGTACCATATGGAGTTACTCGTACGGTATTGCACCGTTTTGGTGTGGTTTGGTACCGGATGGATGTAATCGTACGATATTGTACCATTTGGTGTGGTTTGGTACCGCATGGATGTACTCGTACGGTATTCTACCGTTTTTGTGTGGTTTTTTACCTTATGGATGTACTCGTACGGTATTGCACCGTTTTGGTGTGGTTTGGTACCGTAACGAAGTACTCGTAAAGTATTAAACCGTTTTGGTGTGGTTTGGTACCGTATGGATATACTCGTACGGTAGTGCACCGTTTTGGTGTGGTTTGGTACCGTATGGATGTACTCGTACTGTATTCCACCGTTTTGGAGTGGTTTGGAACCGTAACGAAGTACTCGTACGGTATTGCACCGTTTTGCTGTGGTTTGGAACCGTAACGAAGTACTCGTAAGGTATTGTACCGTTTTGGTGTGGTTTGGTACCGTATGGATGTAATCGTACGGTATTGCACCGTTTTGGTGTGGTTTGGTACCGTATGGATGTACTCGTACGGTATTGCACCGTTTTGCTGTGGTTCGCAACCGTAACGAAGTACTCGTAAGGTATTGTACCGTTTTGGTGTGGTCTGGTACCGTATGGATGTAATCGTACGGTATTGCACCGTTTTGGTGTGGTTTGGTACCGTATGGATGCACTCGTACGGTATTGCACCGTTTTGCTGTGGTTTGGAACCGTAACGAAGTACTCGTAAGGTATTGTTCCGTTTTGGTGTGGTTTGGTACCGTATGGATGTACTCTTACGGTATTGCACCGTTTTGGTGTGGTTTGGTATCGTATGGATGTACTCGTACGGTACTGCACCGTTTTGGTGTGGTTTGGTATCTTATGGATGTACTCGTACGGTATTGCACCGTTTTGGTGTGGTTTGGTACCATATGGAGTTACTCGTACGGTAATGCACCGTTTTGGTGTGGTTTGGTACCGGATGGATGTACTCGTACGATATTGTACCATTTTGGTGTGGTTTGGTACCGTATGGATGTACTCGTACGGTATTCTACCGTTTTTGTGTGGTTTTTTACCGTATGGATGTACTCGTACGGTATTGCACCGTTTTGGTGTGGTTTGGTACCGTAACGAAGTACTCGTAAAGTATTAAACCGTTTTGGTGTGGTTTGGTACCGTATGGATATACTCGTACGGTATTGCACCGTTTTGGTGTGGTTTGGTACCGTATGGATGTACTCGTACGGTATTCCACCGTTTTGGAGTGGTTTGGAATCGTAACGAAGTACTCGTAAGGTATTGTACCGTTTTCGTGTGGTTTGGTACCGTATGGATGTACTCGTACGGTATTGCACCGTTTTGGTGTGGTTTGGTAACTTATGGCTGTAGTCGTACGGTATTGCACCGTTTTGGTGTGGTTTGGTATCGTATGGATGTACTAGTACGGTATTGCACCGTTTTGGTGTGCTTTGGTACCTTATGGATGTACTCGTACGGTATTGCACCGTTTTGGTGTGGTTTAGTACCGTATGGATGTACTCGTACGGTATTCCACCGTTTTGGAGTGGTTTGGAACCGTAACGAAGTACTCGTAAGGTATTGTACCGTTTTGTTGTGGTTTGGTACCGTATGGATGTAATCGTACGGTATTGCACCGTTTTGGTGTGGTTCGGTACCGTATGGATGTACTCGTACGGTCTTGCACCGTTTTGCTGTGGTTTGGAACCGTAACGAAGTACTCGTAAGGTATTGTACCGTTTTGGTGTGGTTTGGTACCGTATGGATGTACTCTTACGGTATTGCACCGTTTTGGTGTGGTTTGGTATCGTATGGATGTACTCGTACGGTACTGCACCGTTTTGGTGTGGTTTGGTATCTTATGGATGTACTCGTACGGTATTGCACCGTTTTGGTGTGGTTTGGTACCATATGGAGTTACTCGTACGGTATTGCACCGTTTTGGTGTGGTTTGGTACCGGATGGATGTACTCGTACGATATTGTACCATTTTGGTGCGGTTTGGTACCGTATGGATGTACTCGTACGGTATTCTACCGTTTTTGTGTGGTTTTTTACCGTATGGATGTACTCGTAAGGTATTGCACCGTTTTGGTGTGGTTTGGTACCGTAACGAAGTACTCGTATAGTATTAAACCGTTTTGGTGTGGTTTGGTACCGTATGGATATACTCGTACGGTATTGCACCGTTTTGGTGTGGTTTGGTACCGTATGGATGTACTCGTACGGTATTCCACCGTTTTGGAGTGGTTTGGAACCGTAACGAAGTACTCGTAGAGTATTGTACCGTTTTGGTGTGGTTTGGTACCGTATGGATGTACTCGTACGGTATTGCACCGTTTTGGTGTGGTTTGGTAACTTATGGTTGTAGTCGTACGGTATTGCACCGTTTTGGTGTGGTTTGGTATCGTATGGATGTACTCGTACGGTATTGCACCGTTTTGGTGTGGTTTGGTACCTTATGGATGTACTCGTACGGTATTGCACCGTTTTGGTGTGGTTTGGTACCGTATGGATGTACTCGTACGGTATTCCACCGTTTTGGAGTGGTTTGGAACCGTAACGAAGTACTCGTAAGGTATTGTACCGTTTTGGTGTTGTTTGGTACCGTATGGATGTAATCGTACGGTATTGCACCGTTTTGGTGTGGTTCGGTACCGTATGGATGTACTCGTACGGTATTGCACCGTTTTGCTGTGGTTTGGAACCGTAACGAAGTACTCGTAAGGTATTGTACCGTTTTGGTGTGGTTTGGTACCGTATGGATGTACTCTTACGGTATTGCACCGTTTTGGTGTGGTTTGGTATCGTATGGATGTACTCGTACGGTACTGCACCGTTTTGCTGTGGTTTGGAACCGTAACGAAGTACTCGTAAGGTATTGTACCGTTTTGGTGTGGTTTGGTACCGTATGGATGTACTCGTACGGTATTGCACCGTTTTGGTGTGGTTTGGTACCTTATGGATGTACTCGTACGGTATTGCACCGTTTTGGTGTGGTTTGGTACCGTATGGAGGTACTCGTACGGTATTGCACCGTTTTGGTGTGGTTTGGTACCGTATGGATGTACTCTTACGGTATTGCACCGTTTTGGTGTGGTTTGGTATCGTATGGATGTACTCGTACGGTATTGCACCGTTTTGGTGTGGTTTGGTACCTTATGGATGTACTCGTACGGTATTGCACCGTTTTGGTGTGGTTTGGTACCGTATGGATGTACTCGTACGGTATTGCACCGTTTTGCTGTGGTTTGGAACCGTAACGAAGTACTCGTAAGGTATTGTACCGTTTTGGTGTGGTGTGGTACCGTATGGATGTACTCTTACGGTATTGCACCGTTTTGGTGTGGTTTGGAATCGTATGGATGTACTCGTAATGTACTGCACCGTTTTGGTGTGGTTTGGTATCTTATGGACGTACTCGTACGGTATTGCACCGTTTTGGTGTGGTTTGGTACCATATGGAGTTACTCGTACGGTAATGCACCGTTTTGGTGTGGTTTGGTACCGGATGGATGTACTCGTACGATATTGTACCATTTTGGTGTGGTTTGGTACCGTATGGATGTACTCGTACGGTATTGCACCGTTTTGGTGTGGTTTGGTAACTTATGGTTGTAGTCGTACGGTATTGCACCGTTTTGGTGTGGTTTGGTATCGTATGGATGTACTCGTACGGTATTGCACCGTTTTGGTGTGGTTTTGTACCTTATGGATGTACTCGTACGGTATTGCACCGTTTTGGTGTGGTTTGGTACCGTATGGATGTACTCGTACGGTATTCCACCGTTTTGGAGTGGTTTGGAACCGTAACGAAGTACTCGTAAGGTATTGTACCGTTTTGGTGTGGTTTGGTACCGTATGGATGTAATCGTACGGTATTGCACCGTTTTGGTGTGGTTCGGTACCGTATGGATGTACTCGTACGGTATTGCACCGTTTTGCTGTGGTTTGGAACCGTAACGAAGTACTCGTAAGGTATTGTACCGTTTTGGTGTGGTTTGGTACCGTATGGATTTACTCTTACGGTAATGCACCGTTTTGGTGTGGTTTGGTATCGTATGGATGTACTCGTACGGTACTGTACCGTTTTGGTGTGGTTTGGTATCTTATGGATGTACTCGTACGGTATTGCACCGTTTTGGTGTGGTTTGGTACCATATGGAGTTACTCGTACGGTATTGCACCGTTTTGGTGTGGTTTGGTACCGGATGGATGTACTCGTACGATATTGTACCATTTTGGTGCGGTTTGGTACCGTATGGATGTACTCGTACGGTATTCTACCGTTTTTGTGTGGTTTTTTACCGTATGGATGTACTCGTAAGGTATTGCACCGTTTTGGTGTGGTTTGGTACCGTAACGAAGTACTCGTATAGTATTAAACCGTTTTGGTGTGGTTTGGTACCGTATGGATATACTTGTACGGTATTGCACCGTTTTGGTGTGGTTTGGCACCGTATGGATGTACTCGTACGGTATTCCACCGTTTTGGAGTGGTTTGGAACCGTAACGAAGTACTCGTAGAGTATTGTACCGTTTTGGTGTGGTTTGGTACCGTATGGATGTACTCGTACGGTATTGCACCGTTTTGGTGTGGTTTGGTAACTTATGGTTGTAGTCGTACGGTATTGCACCGTTTTGGTGTGGTTTGGTATCGTATGGATGTACTCGTACGGTATTGCACCGTTTTGGTGTGGTTTGGTACCTTATGGATGTACTCGTACGGTATTGCACCGTTTTGGTGTGGTTTGGTACCGTATGGATGTACTCGTACGGTATTCCACCGTTTTGGAGTGGTTTGGAACCGTAACGAAGTACTCGTAAGGTATTGTACCGTTTTGGTGTGGTTTGGTACCGTATGGATGTAATCGTACGGTATTGCACCGTTTTGGTGTGGTTCGGTACCGTATGGATGTACTCGTACGGTATTGCACCGTTTTGCTGTGGTTTGGAACCGTAACGAAGTACTCGTAAGGTATTGTACCGTTTTGGTGTGGTTTGGTACCGTATGGATGTACTCTTACGGTATTGCACCGTTTTGGTGTGGTTTGGTATTGTATGGATGTACTCGTACGGTACTGCACCGTTTTGCTGTGGTTTGGAACCGTAACGAAGTACTCGTAAGGTATTGTACCGTTTTGGTGTGGTTTGGTACCGTATGGATGTACTCGTACGGTATTGCACCGTTTTGGTGTGGTTTGGTACCTTATGGATGTACTCGTACGGTATTGCACCGTTTTGGTGTGGTTTGGTACCGTATGGAGGTACTCGTACGGTATTGCACCGTTTTGGTGTGGTTTGGTACCGTATGGATGTACTCTTACGGTATTGCACTGTTTTGGTGTGGTTTGGTATCGTATGGATGTACTCGTACGGTACTGCACCGTTTTGGTGTGGTTTGGTACCATATGGAGTTACTCGTACGGTATTGCACCGTTTTGGTGTGGTTTGGTACCGGATGGATGTACTCGTACGATATTGTACCATTTTGGTGTGGTTTGGTACCGCATGGATGTACTCGTACGGTATTCTACCGTTTTTGGGTGGTTTTTTACCGTATGGATGTACTCGTACGGTATTGCACCGTTTTGGTGTGGTTTGGTACCGTAACGAAGTACTCGTAAAGTATTAAACCGTTTTGGAGTGGTTTGGTACCGTATGGATATACTCGTACGGTATTGCACCGTTTTGGTGTGGTTTGGTACCGTATGGATGTACTCGTACGGTATTCCACAGTTTTGGAGTGGTTTGGAACCGTAACGATGTACTCGAAAGGTATTGTACCATTTTGGTGTGGTTTGGTACCGTATGGATGTACTCGTACGGTATTGCACCGTTTTGGTGTGGTTTGGTAACTTATGGTTGTAGTCGTACGGTATTGCACCGTTTTGGTGTGGTTTGGTATCGTATGGATGTACTCGTACGGTATTGCACCGTTTTGGTGTGGTTTGGTACCGTATGGATGTACTCGTACGGTATTCCACCGTTTTGGAGTGGTTTGGAACCGTAACGAAGTACTCGTAAGGTATTGTACCGTTTTGGTGTGGTTTGGTACCGTATGGATGTAATCGTACGGTATTGCACCGTTTTGGTGTGGTTTGGTACCGTATGGATGTACTCGTACGGTATTGCACCGTTTTGCTGTGGTTTGGAACCGTAACGAAGTACTCGTAAGGTATTGTACCGTTTTGGTGTGGTTTGGTACCGTATGGATGTACTCGTACGGTATTGCACCATTTTTGTGTGGTTTGGTACCTTATGGATGTACTCGTACGGTATTGCACCGTTTTGGTGTGGTTTGGTATCGTATGGATGCACTCGTACGGTATTGCACCGTTTTGGTGTGGTTTGGTACCTTATGGATGTACTCGTACGGTATTGCACCGTTTTGATGTGGTTTGGTACCGTATGGATGTACTCGTACGGTTTTGCACTGTTTTGCTGTGGTTTGGAACCGTAACGAAGTACTCGTAAGGTATTGTACCGTTTTGGTGTGGTTTGGTACCGTATGGATGTACTCGTACGGTATTGCACCGTTTTGGTGTGGTTTGGTACCGTATGGATGTACTCGTACGGTATTGCACCGTTTTGCTGTGGTTCGGAACCGTAACGAAGTACTCGTAAGGTATTGTAACGTTTTGGTGTGGTTTGGTACCGTATGGATGTAATCGTACGGTATTGCACCGTTTTGGTGTGGTTCGGTACCGTATGGATGTACTCGTACGGTATTGCACCGTTTTGCTGTGGTTTGGAACCGTAACGAAATACTCGTAAGGTATTGTACTGTTTTGGTGTGGTTTGGTACCGTATGGATGTAATCGTACGGTATTGCACCGTTTTGGTGTGGTTTGGTACCGTATGGATGTACTCGTACGGTATTGCACCGTTTTGCTGTGGTTCGGAACCGTAACGAAGTACTCGTAAGGTATTGTAACGTTTTGGTGTGGTTTGGTACCGTATGGATGTAATCGTACGGTATTGCACCGTTTTGGTGTGGTTCGGTACCGTATGGATGTACTCGTACGGTATTGCACCGTTTTGCTGTGGTTTGGAACCGTAACGAAATACTCGTAAGGTATTGTACCGTTTTGGTGTGGTTTGGTACCGTATGGATGTACTCTTACGGTATTGCACCGTTTTGGTGTGGTTTGGTATCGTATGGATGTACTCGTACGGTACTGCACCGTTTTGGTGTGGTTTGGTACCATATGGAGTTACTCGTACGGTATTGCACCGTTTTGGTGTGGTTTGGTACCGGATGGATGTACTCGTACGATATTGTACCATTTTGGTGTGGTTTGGTATCGTATGGATGCACTCGTACGGTATTGCACCGTTTTGGTGTGGTTTGGTACCTTATGGATGTACTCGTACGGTATTGCACCGTTTTGGTGTGGTTTGGTACCGTATGGATGTACTCGTACGGTTTTGCACTGTTTTGCTGTGGTTTGGAACCGTAACGAAGTACTCGTAAGGTATTGTACCGTTTTGGTGTGGTTTGGTACCGTATGGATGTACTCGTACGGTATTGCACCGTTTTGGTGTGGTTTGGTACCGTATGGATGTACTCGTACGGTATTGCACTGTTTTGCTGTGGTTTGGAACCGTAACGAAGTACTCGTAAGGTATTGTACTGTTTTGGTGTGGTTTGGTACCGTATGAATGTAATCGTACGGTATTGCACCGTTTTGGTGTGGTTTGGTACCGTATGGATGTACTCGTACGGTATTGCACCGTTTTGCTGTGGTTCGGAACCGTAACGAAGTACTCGTAAGGTATTGTAACGTTTTGGTGTGGTTTGGTACCGTATGGATGTAATCGTACGGTATTGCACCGTTTCGGTGTGGTTTGGTACCGTATGGATGTACTCGTACGGTATTGCACCGTTTTGCTGTGGTTCGGAACCGTAACGAAGTACTCGTAAGGTATTGTACCGTTTTGGTGTGGTTTGGTATCGTATGGATGTACTCGTACGGTACTGCACCGTTTTGGTGTGGTTTGGTACCATATGGAGTTACTCGTACGGTATTGCACCGTTTTGGTGTGGTTTGGTACCGGATGGATGTACTCGTACGATATTGTACCATTTTGGTGTGGTTTGGTACCGTATGGATGTACTCGTACGGTATTGCACCGTTTTGGTGTGGTTTGGTACCTTATGGATGTACTCGTACGGTATTGCACCGTTTTGGTGTGGTTTGGTACCGTATGGAGGTACTCGTACGGTATTGCACTGTTTTGGTGTGGTTTGGTACCGTATGGATGTACTCTTACGGTATTGCACCGTTTTGGTGTGGTTTGGTATCGTATTGATGTACTCGTACGGTATTGCCCCGTTTTGGTGTGGTTTGGTACATTATGGATGTACTCGTACGGTATTGCACCGTTTTGGTGTGGTTTGGTACCGTATGGATGTACTCGTACGGTATTGCACCGTTTCGGTGTGGTTTGGAACCGTAACGAAGTACTCGTAAGGTATTGTACCGTTTCGGTGTGGTTTGGTACCGTATGGATGTACTCTTACGGTATTGCACCGTTTTGGTGTGGTTTGGTACCGTATGGATGTACTCGTACGGTATTGCACCGTTTCGGTGTGGTTTGGAACCGTAACGAATTGCTCGTAAGGTATTGTACCATTTTGGTGTGGTTTGGTACCGTATGGATGTACTCGTACGGTATTGCACCATTTTGGTGTGGTTTGGTACCTTATGGATGTACTCGTACGGTATTGCACTGTTTTGCTGTGGTTTGGTATCGTATGGATGTACTCGTACGGTATTGCACCGTTTTGGAGGGGTTTGGTACCTTATGGATGTACTCGTACGGTATTGCACCGTTTTGGTGTGGTTTGGTACCGTATGGATGTACTCGTACGGTATTGCACCGTTTTGCTGTGGTTTGGAACCGTAACGAAGTACTCGTAAGGTACTGTACCGTTTTGGTGTGGTTTGGTACGGTATGGATGTACTCGTACGGTATTGCACCGTTTTGGTGTGGTTTGGTACCGTATGGATGTACTCGTACGGTATTGCACCGTTTTGCTGTGGTTTGGAACCGTAACGAAGTACTCGTAAGGTATTGTACCATTTTGGTGTGGTTTGGTACCGTATGGATGTAATCGTACGGTATTGCACCGTTTCGGTGTGGTTTGGTACCGTATGGATGTACTCGTACGGTATTGCACCGTTTTACTGTGGTTCGGAACCGTAACGAAGTACTCGTAAGGTATTGTACCGTTTTGGTGTGGTTTGGTACCGTATGGATGTACTCTTACGGTATTGCACCGTTTTGGTGTGGTTCGGTACCGTATGGATGTACTCGTACGGTATTGCACCGTTTTGCTGTGGTTTGGAACCTTAACGAAATACTCGTAAGGTATTGTACTGTTTTGGTGTGGTTTGGTACCGTATGGATGTAATCGTACGGTATTGCACCGTTTTGGTGTGGTTTGGTACCGTATGGATGTACTCGTACGGTATTGCACCGTTTTGCTGTGGTTCGGAACCGTAACGAAGTACTCGTAAGGTATTGTAACGTTTTGGTGTGGTTTGGTACCGTATGGATGTAATCGTACGGTATTGCACCGTTTTGGTGTGGTTCGGTACCGTATGGATGTACTCGTACGGTATTGCACCGTTTTGCTGTGGTTTGGAACCGTAACGAAATACTCGTAAGGTATTGTACCGTTTTGGTGTGGTTTGGTACCGTATGGATGTACTCTTACGGTATTGCACCGTTTTGGTGTGGTTTGGTATCGTATGGATGTACTCGTACGGTACTGCACCGTTTTGGTGTGGTTTGGTACCATATGGAGTTACTCGTACGGTATTGCACCGTTTTGGTGTGGTTTGGTACCGGATGGATGTACTCGTACGATATTGTACCATTTTGGTGTGGTTTGGTATCGTATGGATGCACTCGTACGGTATTGCACCGTTTTGGTGTGGTTTGGTACCTTATGGATGTACTCGTACGGTATTGCACCGTTTTGGTGTGGTTTGGTACCGTATGGATGTACTCGTACGGTTTTGCACTGTTTTGCTGTGGTTTGGAACCGTAACGAAGTACTCGTAAGGTATTGTACCGTTTTGGTGTGGTTTGGTACCGTATGGATGTACTCGTACGGTATTGCACCGTTTTGGTGTGGTTTGGTACCGTATGGATGTACTCGTACGGTATTGCACCGTTTTGCTGTGGTTTGGAACCGTAACGAAGTACTCGTAAGGTATTGTACTGTTTTGGTGTGGTTTGGTACCGTATGGATGTAATCGTACGGTATTGCACCGTTTTGGTGTGGTTTGGTACCGTATGGATGTACTCGTACGGTATTGCACCGTTTTGCTGTGGTTCGGAACCGTAACGAAGTACTCGTAAGGTATTGTAACGTTTTGGTGTGGTTTGGTACCGTATGGATGTAATCGTACGGTATTGCACCGTTTCGGTGTGGTTTGGTACCGTATGGATGTACTCGTACGGTATTGCACCGTTTTGCTGTGGTTCGGAACCGTAACGAAGTACTCGTAAGGTATTGTACCGTTTTGGTGTGGTTTGGTATCGTATGGATGTACTCGTACGGTACTGCACCGTTTTGGTGTGGTTTGGTACCATATGGAGTTACTCGTACGGTATTGCACCGTTTTGGTGTGGTTTGGTACCGGATGGATGTACTCGTACGATATTGTACCATTTTGGTGTGGTTTGGTACCGTATGGATGTACTCGTACGGTATTGCACCGTTTTGGTGTGGTTTGGTACCTTATGGATGTACTCGTACAGTATTGCACCGTTTTGGTGTGGTTTGGTACCGTATGGAGGTACTCGTACGGTATTGCACTGTTTTGGTGTGGTTTGGTACCGTATGGATGTACTCTTACGGTATTGCACCGTTTTGGTGTGGTTTGGTATCGTATTGATGTACTCGTACGGTATTGCCCCGTTTTGGTGTGGTTTGGTACATTATGGATGTACTCGTACGGTATTGCACCGTTTTGGTGTGGTTTGGTACCGTATGGATGTACTCGTACGGTATTGCACCGTTTCGGTGTGGTTTGGAACCGTAACGAAGTACTCGTAAGGTATTGTACCGTTTTGGTGTGGTTTGGTACCGTATGGATGTACTCTTACGGTATTGCACCGTTTTGGTGTGGTTTGGTACCGTATGGATGTACTCGTACGGTATTGCACCGTTTCGGTGTGGTTTGGAACCGTAACGAATTGCTCGTAAGGTATTGTACCATTTTGGTGTGGTTTGGTACCGTATGGATATACTCGTACGGTATTGCACCATTTTGGTGTGGTTTGGTACCTTATGGATGTACTCGTACGGTATTGCACTGTTTTGCTGTGGTTTGGTATCGTATGGATGTACTCGTACGGTATTGCACCGTTTTGGAGGGGTTTGGTACCTTATGGATGTACTCGTACGGTATTGCACCGTTTTGGTGTGGTTTGGTACCGTATGGATGTACTCGTACGGTATTGCACCGTTTTGCTGTGGTTTGGAACCGTAACGAAGTACTCGTAAGGTACTGTACCGTTTTGGTGTGGTTTGGTACGGTATGGATGTACTCGTACGGTATTGCACCGTTTTGGTGTGGTTTGGTACCGTATGGATGTACTCGTACGGTATTGCACCGTTTTGCTGTGGTTTGGAACCGTAACGAAGTACTCGTAAGGTATTGTACCATTTTGGTGTGGTTTGGTACCGTATGGATGTAATCGTACGGTATTGCACCGTTTCGGTGTGGTTTGGTACCGTATGGATGTACTCGTACGGTATTGCACCGTTTTACTGTGGTTCGGAACCGTAACGAAGTACTCGTAAGGTATTGTACCGTTTTGGTGTGGTTTGGTACCGTATGGATGTACTCTTACGGTATTGCACCGTTTTGGTGTGGTTTGGTACCGTATGGATGTACTCGTACGGTATTGCACCGTTTCGGTGTGGTTTGGAACCGTAACGAAGTACTCGTAAGGTATTGTACCGTTTTGGTGTGGTTTGGTACCGTATGGATGTACTCTTACGGTATTGCACCGTTTTGGTGTGGTTTGGTACCGTATGGATGTACTCGTACGGTATTGCACCGTTTCGGTGTGGTTTGGAACCGTAACGAATTGCTCGTACGGTATTGTACCATTTTGGTGTGGTTTGGTACCGTATGGATGTACTCGTACGGTATTGCACCGTTTTGGTGTGGTTTGGTACCTTATGGATGTACTCGTACGGTATTGCACTGTTTTGCTGTGGTTTGGTATCGTATGGATGTACTCGTACGGTATTGCACCGTTTTGGAGGGGTTTGGTACCTTATGGATGTACTCGTACGGTATTGCACCGTTTTGGTGTGGTTTGGTACCGTATGGATGTACTCGTACGGTATTGCACCGTTTTGCTGTGGTTTGGAACCGTAACGAAGTACTCGTAAGGTATTGTACCGTTTTGGTGTGGTTTGGTACGGTATGGATGTACTCGTACGGTATTGAACCGTTTTGGTGTGGTTTGGTACCGTATGGATGTACTCGTACGGTATTGCACCGTTTTGCTGTGGTTTGGAACCGTAACGAAGTACTCGTAAGGTATTGTACCATTTTGGTGTGGTTTGGTACCGTATGGATGTAATCGTACGGTATTGCACCGTTTCGGTGTGGTTTGGTACCGTATGGATGTACTCGTACGGTATTGCACCGTTTTACTGTGGTTCGGAACCGTAACGAAGTACTCGTAAGGTATTGTACCGTTTTGGTGTGGTTTGGTACCGTATGGATGTACTCTTACGGTATTGCACCGTTTTGGTGTGGTTTGGTACCGTATGGATGTACTCGTACGGTATTCCACCGTTTTGGAGTGGTTTGGAACCGTAACGAAGTACTCGTAAGGTATTGTACCGTTTTGGTGTGGTTTGGTACCGTATGGATGTAATCGTACGGTATTGCACCGTTTCGGTGTGGTTTGGTACCGTATGGATGTACTCGTACGGTATTGCACCGTTTTGCTGTGGTTCGGAACCGTAACGAAGTACTCGTAAGGTATTGTACCGTTTTGGTGTGGTTTGGTACCGTATGGATGTACTCTTACGGTATTGCACCGTTTTGGTGTGGTTTGGTACCGTATGGATGTACTCGTACGGTATTGCACCGTTTTGCTGTGGTTTGGAACCGTAACGAAGTACTCGTAAGGTATTGTACTGTTTTGGTGTGGTTTGGTACCGTATGGATGTAATCGTACGGTATTGCACCGTTTTGGTTTGGTTTGGTACCGTATGGATGTACTCGTACGGTATTGCACCGTTTTGCTGTGGTTCGGAACCGTAACGAAGTACTCGTAAGGTATTGTAACGTTTTGGTGTGGTTTGGTACCGTATGGATGTAATCGTACGGTATTGCACCGTTTTGGTGTGGTTCGGTACCGTATGGATGTACTCGTACGGTATTGCACCGTTTTGCTGTGGTTTGGAACCGTAACGAAGTACTCGTAAGGTATTGTACCGTTTTTGTGTGGTTTGGTACCGTATGGATGTACACTTACGGTATTGCACCGTTTTGGTGTGGTTTGGTATCGTATGGATGTACTCGTACGGTACTGCACCGTTTTGGTGTGGTTTGGTACCATATGGAGTTACTCGTACGGTATTGCACCGTTTTGGTGTGGTTTGGTACCGGATGGATGTACTCGTACGATATTGTACCATTTTGGTGTGGTTTGGAACCGTATGGATGTACTCGTACGGTATTGCACCGTTTTGGTGTGGTTTGGTACCGTATGGAGGTACTCGTACGGTATTGCACTGTTTTGGTGTGGTTTGGTACCGTATGGATGTACTCTTACGGTATTGCACCGTTTTGGTGTGGTTTGGTATCGTATTGATGTACTCGTACGGTATTGCCCCGTTTTGGTGTGGTTTGGTACATTATGGATGTACTCGTACGGTATTGCACCGTTTTTGTGTGGTTTGGTACCGTATGGATGTACTCGTACGGTATTGCACCGTTTCGGTGTGGTTTGGAACCGTAACGAATTGCTCGTAAGGTATTGTACCATTTTGGTGTGGTTTGGTACCGTATGGATGTACTCGTACGGTATTGCACCGTTTTGGTGTGGTTTGGTACCTTATGGATGTACTCGTACGGTATTGCACTGTTTTGCTGTGGTTTGGTATCGTATGGATGTACTCGTACGGTATTGCACCGTTTTGGAGGGGTTTGGTACCTTATGGATGTACTCGTACGGTATTGCACCGTTTTGGTGTGGTTTGGTACCGTATGGATGTACTCGTACGGTATTGCACCGTTTTGCTGTGGTTTGGAACCGTAACGAAGTACTCGTAAGGTATTGTACCGTTTTGGTGTGGTTTGGTACGGTATGGATGTACTCGTACGGTATTGCACCGTTTTGGTGTGGTTTGGTACCGTATGGATGTACTCGTACGGTATTGCACCGTTTTGCTGTTGTTTGGAACCGTAACGAAGTACTCGTAAGGTATTGTACCATTTTGGTGTGGTTTGGTACCGTATGGATGTAATCGTACGGTATTGCACCGTTTCGGTGTGGTTTGGTACCTTATGGATGTACTCGTACGGTATTGCACCGTTTTGGAGTGTTTTGGTATCGTATGGATGTACTCGTACGGTATTGCACCGTTTTGGTGTGGTTTGGTACCGTATGCATGTACTCGTACGGTATTCCACCGTTTTGGAGTGGTTTGGAACCGTAACGAAGTACTCGTAAGGTATTGTACCGTTTTGGTGTGGTTTGGTACCGTATGGATGTAATCGTACGGTATTGCACCGTTTCGGTGTGGTTTGGTACCGTATGGATGTACTCGTACGGTATTGCACCGTTTTGCTGTGGTTCGGAACCGTAACGAAGTACTCGTAAGGTATTGTACCGTTTTGGTGTGGTTTGGTACCGTATGGATGTACTCTTACGGTATTGCACCGTTTTGGTGTGGTTTGGTACCGTATGGATGTACTCGTACGGTATTGCACCGTTTTGCTGTGGTTTGGAACCGTAACGAAGTACTCGTAAGGTATTGTACTGTTTTGGTGTGGTTTGGTACCGTATGGATGTAATCGTACGGTATTGCACCGTTTTGGTTTGGTTTGGTACCGTATGGATGTACTCGTACGGTATTGCACCGTTTTGCTGTGGTTCGGAACCGTAACGAAGTACTCGTAAGGTATTGTAACGTTTTGGTGTGGTTTGGTACCGTATGGATGTAATCGTACGGTATTGCACCGTTTTGGTGTGATTCGGTACCGTATGGATGTACTCGTACGGTATTGCACCGTTTTGTTGTGGTTTGGAACCGTAACGAAGTACTCGTAAGGTATTGTACCGTTTTGGTGTGGTTTGGTACCGTATGGATGTACTCTTACGGTATTGCACCGTTTTGGTGTGGTTTGGTATCGTATGGATGTACTCGTACGGTACTGCACCGTTTTGGTGTGGTTTGGTACCATATGGAGTTACTCGTACGGTATTGCACCGTTTTGGTGTGGTTTGGTACCGGATGGATGTACTCGTACGATATTGTACCATTTTGGTGTGGTTTGGTACCGTATGGATGTACTCGTACGGTATTGCACCGTTTTGGTGTGGTTTGGTACCTTATGGATGTACTCGTACGGTATTGCACCGTTTTGGTGTGGTTTGGTACCGTATGGAGGTACTCGTACGGTATTGCACTGTTTTGGTGTGGTTTGGTACCGTATGGATGTACTCTTACGGTATTGCACCGTTTTGGTGTGGTTTGGTATCGTATTGATGTACTCGTACGGTATTGCCCCGTTTTGGTGTGGTTTGGTACATTATGGATGTACTCGTACGGTATTGCACCGTTTTGGTGTGGTTTGGTACCGTATGGATGTACTCGTATGGTATTGCACCGTTTCGGTGTGGTTTTGTACCGTATGGATGTACTCGTACGGTATTGCACCGTTTTGCTGTGGTTCGGAACCGTAACGAAGTACTCGTAAGGTATTGTAACGTTTTGGTGTGGTTTGGTACCGTATGGATGTAATCGTACGGTATTGCACCGTTTTGGTGTGGTTTGGAACCGTAACGAAGTACTCGTAAGGTATTGTACCGTTTTGGTGTGGTTTGGTACGGTATGGATGTACTCGTACGGTATTGCACCGTTTTGGTGTGGTTTGGTACCGTATGGATGTACTCGTACGGTATTGCACCGTTTTGCTGTGGTTTGGAACCGTAACGAAGTACTCGTAAGGTATTGTACCATTTTGGTGTGGTTTGGTACCGTATGGATGTAATCGTACGGTATTGCACCGTTTCGGTGTGGTTTGGTACCGTATGGATGTACTCGTACGGTATTGCACCGTTTTGCTGTGGTTCGGAACCGTAACGAAGTACTCGTAAGGTATTGTACCGTTTTGGTGTGGTTTGGTACCGTATGGATGTACTCTTACGGTATTGCACCGTTTTGGTGTGGTTTGGTACCGTATGGATGTACTCGTACGGTATTCCACCGTTTTGGAGTGGTTTGGAACCGTAACGAAGTACTCGTAAGGTATTGGACCGTTTTGGTGTGGTTTGGTACCGTATGGATGTAATCGTACGGTATTGCACCGTTTCGGTGTGGTTTGGTACCGTATGGATGTACTCGTACGGTATTGCACCGTTTTGCTGTGGTTCGGAACCGTAACGAAGTACTCGTAAGGTATTGTACCGTTTTGGTGTGGTTTGGTACCGTATGGATGTACTCTTACGGTATTGCACCGTTTTGGTGTGGTTTGGTACCGTATGGATGTACTCGTACGGTATTGCACCGTTTTGCTGTGGTTTGGAACCGTAACGAAGTACTCGTAAGGTATTGTACTGTTTTGGTGTGGTTTGGTACCGTATGGATGTAATCGTACGGTATTGCACCGTTTTGGTTTGGTTTGGTACCGTATGGATGTACTCGTATGGTATTGCACCGTTTTGCTGTGGTTCGGAACCGTAACGAAGTACTCGTAAGGTATTGTAACGTTTTGGTGTGGTTTGGTACCGTATGGATGTAATCGTACGGTATTGCACCGTTTTGGTGTGGTTCGGTACCGTATGGATGTACTCGTACGGTATTGCACCGTTTTGCTGTGGTTTGGAACCGTAACGAAGTACTCGTAAGGTATTGTACCGTTTTGGTGTGGTTTGGTACCGTATGGATGTACTCTTACGGTATTGCACCGTTTTGGTGTGGTTTGGTATCGTATGGATGTACTCGTACGGTACTGCACCGTTTTGGTGTGGTTTGGTACCATATGGAGTTACTCGTACGGTATTGCACCGTTTTGGTGTGGTTTGGTACCGGATGGATGTACTCGTACGATATTGTACCATTTTGGTGTGGTTTGGTACCGTATGGATGTACTCGTACGGTATTGCACCGTTTTGGTGTGGTTTGGTACCTTATGGATGTACTCGTACGGTATTGCACCGTTTTGGTGTGGTTTGGTACCGTATGGAGGTACTCGTACGGTATTGCACTGTTTTGGTGTGGTTTGGTACCGTATGGATGTACTCTTACGGTATTGCACCGTTTTGGTGTGGTTTGGTATCGTATAGATGTACTCGTACGGTATTGCCCTGTTTTGGTGTGGTTTGGTACATTATGGATGTACTCGTACGGTATTGCACCGTTTTGGTGTGGTTTGGTACCGTATGGATGTACTCGTATGGTATTGCACCGTTTCGGTGTGGTTTTGTACCGTATGGATGTACTCGTACGGTATTGCACCGTTTTGCTGTGGTTCGGAACCGTAACGAAGTACTCGTAAGGTATTGTACCGTTTTGGTGTGGTTTGGTACCGTATGGATGTACTCTTACGGTATTGCACCGTTTTGGTGTGGTTTGGTACCGTATGGATGTACTCGTACGGTATTGCACCGTTTTGCTGTGGTTTGGAACCGTAACGAAGTACTCGTAAGGTATTGTACTGTTTTGGTGTGGTTTGGTACCGTATGGATGTAATCGTACGGTATTGCACCGTTTTGGTTTGGTTTGGTACCGTATGGATGTACTCGTACGGTATTGCACCGTTTTGCTGTGGTTCGGAACCGTAACGAAGTACTCGTAAGGTATTGTAACGTTTTGGTGTGGTTTGGTACCGTATGGATGTAATCGTACGGTATTGCACCGTTTTGGTGTGGTTTGGAACCGTAACGAAGTACTCGTAAGGTATTGTACCGTTTTGGTGTGGTTTGGTACGGTATGGATGTACTCGTACGGTATTGCACCGTTTTGGTGTGGTTTGGTACCGTATGGATGTACTCGTATGGTATTGCACCGTTTTGCTGTGGTTTGGAACCGTAACGAAGTACTCGTAAGGTATTGTACCATTTTGGTGTGGTTTGGTACCGTATGGATGTAATCGTACGGTATTGCACCGTTTCGGTGTGGTTTGGTACCGTATGGATGTACTCGTACGGTATTGCACCGTTTTGCTGTGGTTCGGAACCGTAACGAAGTACTCGTAAGGTATTGTACCGTTTTGGTGTGGTTTGGTACCGTATGGATGTACTCTTACGGTATTGCACCGTTTTGGTGTGGTTTGGTACCGTATGGATGTACTCGTACGGTATTCCACCGTTTTGGAGTGGTTTGGAACCGTAACGAAGTACTCGTAAGGTATTGTACCGTTTTGGTGTGGTTTGGTACCGTATGGATGTAATCGTACGGTATTGCACCGTTTCGGTGTGGTTTGGTACCGTATGGATGTACTCGTACGGTATTGCACCGTTTTGCTGTGGTTCGGAACCGTAACGAAGTACTCGTAAGGTATTGTACCGTTTTGGTGTGGTTTGGTACCGTATGGATGTACTCTTACGGTATTGCACCGTTTTGGTGTGGTTTGGTACCGTATGGATGTACTCGTACGGTATTGCACCGTTTTGCTGTGGTTTGGAACCGTAACGAAGTACTCGTAAGGTATTGTACTGTTTTGGTGTGGTTTGGTACCGTATGGATGTAATCGTACGGTATTGCACCGTTTTGGTTTGGTTTGGTACCGTATGGATGTACTCGTACGGTATTGCACCGTTTTGCTGTGGTTCGGAACCGTAACGAAGTACTCGTAAGGTATTGTAACGTTTTGGTGTGGTTCGGTACCGTATGGATGTAATCGTACGGTATTGCACCGTTTTGGTGTGGTTCGGTACCGTATGGATGTACTCGTACGGTATTGCACCGTTTTGCTGTGGTTTGGAACCGTAACGAAGTACTCGTAAGGTATTGTACCGTTTTGGTGTGGTTTGGTACCGTATGGATGTACTCTTACGGTATTGCACCGTTTTGGTGTGGTTTGGTATCGTATGGATGTACTCGTACGGTACTGCACCGTTTTGGTGTGGTTTGGTACCATATGGAGTTACTCGTACGGTATTGCACCGTTTTGGTGTGGTTTGGTACCGGATGGATGTACTCGTACGATATTGTACCATTTTGGTGTGGTTTGGTACCGTATGGATGTACTCGTACGGTATTGCACCGTTTTGGTGTGGTTTGGTACCTTATGGATGTACTCGTACGGTATTGCACCGTTTTGGTGTGGTTTGGTACCGTATGGAGGTACTCGTACGGTATTGCACTGTTTTGGTGTGGTTTGGTACCGTATGGATGTACTCTTACGGTATTGCACCGTTTTGGTGTGGTTTGGTATCGTATTGATGTACTCGTACGGTATTGCCCCGTTTTGGTGTGGTTTGGTACATTATGGATGTACTCGTACGGTATTGCACCGTTTTGGTGTGGTTTGGTACCGTATGGATGTACTCGTATGGTATTGCACCGTTTCGGTGTGGTTTGGTACCGTATGGATGTACTCGTACGGTATTGCACCGTTTTGCTGTGGTTCGGAACCGTAACGAAGTACTCGTAAGGTATTGTACCGTTTTGGTGTGGTTTGGTACCGTATGGATGTACTCTTACGGTATTGCACCGTTTTGGTGTGGTTTGGTACCGTATGGATGTACTCGTACGGTATTACACCGTTTTGCTGTGGTTTGGAACCGTAACGAAGTACTCGTAAGGTATTGTACTGTTTTGGTGTGGTTTGGTACCGTATGGATGTAATCGTACGGTATTGCACCGTTTTGGTTTGGTTTGGTACCGTATGGATGTACTCGTACGGTATTGCACCGTTTTGCTGTGGTTCGGAACCGTAACGAAGTACTCGTAAGGTATTGTAACGTTTTGGTGTGGTTTGGTACCGTATGGATGTAATCGTACGGTATTGCACCGTTTTGGTGTGGTTCGGTACCGTATGGATGTACTCGTACGGTATTGCACCGTTTTGCTGTGGTTTGGAACCGTAACGAAGTACTCGTAAGGTATTGTACCGTTTTGGTGTGGTTTGGTACCGTATGGATGTACTCTTACGGTATTGCACCGTTTTGGTGTGGTTTGGTATCGTATGGATGTACTCGTACGGTACTGCACCGTTTTGGTGTGGTTTGGTACCATATGGAGTTACTCGTACGGTATTGCACCGTTTTGGTGTGGTTTGGTACCGGATGGATGTACTCGTACGATATTGTACCATTTTGGTGTGGTTTGGTACCGTATGGATGTACTCGTACGGTATTGCACCGTTTTGGTGTGGTTTGGTACCTTATGGATGTACTCGTACGGTATTGCACCGTTTTGGTGTGGTTTGGTACCGTATGGAGGTACTCGTACGGTATTGCACTGTTTTGGTGTGGTTTGGTACCGTATGGATGTACTCTTACGGTATTGCACCGTTTTGGTGTGGTTTGGTACGGTATGGATGTACTCGTACGGTATTGCACCGTTTTGGTGTGGTTTGGTACCGTATGGATGTACTCGTACGGTATTGCACCGTTTTGCTGTGGTTTGGAACCGTAACGAAGTACTCGTAAGGTATTGTACCATTTTGGTGTGGTTTGGTACCGTATGGATGTAATCGTACGGTATTGCACCGTTTCGGTGTGGTTTGGTACCGTATGGATGTACTCGTACGGTATTGCACCGTTTTGCTGTGGTTCGGAACCGTAACGAAGTACTCGTAAGGTATTGTACCGTTTTGGTGTGGTTTGGTACCGTATGGATGTACTCTTACGGTATTGCACCGTTTTGGTGTGGTTTGGTACCGTATGGATGTACTCGTACGGTATTCCACCGTTTTGGAGTGGTTTGGAACCGTAACGAAGTACTCGTAAGGTATTGTACCGTTTTGGTGTGGTTTGGTACCGTATGGATGTAATCGTACGGTATTGCACCGTTTCGGTGTGGTTTGGTACCGTATGGATGTACTCGTACGGTATTGCACCGTTTTGCTGTGGTTCGGAACCGTAACGAAGTACTCGTAAGGTATTGTACCGTTTTGGTGTGGTTTGGTACCGTATGGATGTACTCTTACGGTATTGCACCGTTTTGGTGTGGTTTGGTACCGTATGGATGTACTCGTACGGTATTGCACCGTTTTGCTGTGGTTTGGAACCGTAACGAAGTACTCGTAAGGTATTGTACTGTTTTGGTGTGGTTTGGTACCGTATGGATGTAATCGTACGGTATTGCACCGTTTTGGTTTGGTTTGGTACCGTATGGATGTACTCGTACGGTATTGCACCGTTTTGCTGTGGTTCGGAACCGTAACGAAGTACTCGTAAGGTATTGTAACGTTTTGGTGTGGTTTGGTACCGTATGGATGTAATCGTACGGTATTGCACCGTTTTGGTGTGGTTTGGAACCGTAACGAAGTACTCGTAAGGTATTGTACCGTTTTGGTGTGGTTTTGTACGGTATGGATGTACTCGTACGGTATTGCACCGTTTTGGTGTGGTTTGGTACCGTATGGATGTACTCGTACGGTATTGCACCGTTTTGCTGTGGTTTTGAACCGTAACGAAGTACTCGTAAGGTATTGTACCATTTTGGTGTGGTTTGGTACCGTATGGATGTAATCGTACGGTATTGCACCGTTTCGGTGTGGTTTGGTACCGTATGGATGTACTCGTACGGTATTGCACCGTTTTGCTGTGGTTCGGAACCGTAACGAAGTACTCGTAAGGTATTGTACCGTTTTGGTGTGGTTTGGTACCGTATGGATGTACTCTTACGGTATTGCACCGTTTTGGTGTGGTTTGGTACCGTATGGATGTACTCGTACGGTATTCCACCGTTTTGGAGTGGTTTGGAACCGTAACGAAGTACTCGTAAGGTATTGTACCGTTTTGGTGTGGTTTGGTACCGTATGGATGTAATCGTACGGTATTGCACCGTTTCGGTGTGGTTTGGTACCGTATGGATGTACTCGTACGGTATTGCACCGTTTTGCTGTGGTTCGGAACCGTAACGAAGTACTCGTAAGGTATTGTACCGTTTTGGTGTGGTTTGGTACCGTATGGATGTACTCTTACGGTATTGCACCGTTTTGGTGTGGTTTGGTACCGTATGGATGTACTCGTACGGTATTGCACCGTTTTGCTGTGGTTTGGAACCGTAACGCAGTACTCGTAAGGTATTGTACTGTTTTGGTGTGGTTTGGTACCGTATGGATGTAATCGTACGGTATTGCACCGTTTTGGTTTGGTTTGGTACCGTATGGATGTACTCGTACGGTATTGCACCGTTTTGCTGTGGTTCGGAACCGTAACGAAGTACTCGTAAGGTATTGTAACGTTTTGGTGTGGTTCGGTACCGTATGGATGTAATCGTACGGTATTGCACCGTTTTGGTGTGGTTCGGTACCGTATGGATGTACTCGTACGGTATTGCACCGTTTTGCTGTGGTTTGGAACCGTAACGAAGTACTCGTAAGGTATTGTACCGTTTTGGTGTGGTTTGGTACCGTATGGATGTACTCTTACGGTATTGCACCGTTTTGGTGTGGTTTGGTATCGTATGGATGTACTCGTACGGTACTGCACCGTTTTGGTGTGGTTTGGTACCATATGGAGTTACTCGTACGGTATTGCACCGTTTTGGTGTGGTTTGGTACCGGATGGATGTACTCGTACGATATTGTACCATTTTGGTGTGGTTTGGTACCGTATGGATGTACTCGTACGGTATTGCACCGTTTTGGTGTGGTTTGGTACCTTATGGATGTACTCGTACGGTATTGCACCGTTTTGGTGTGGTTTGGTACCGTATGGAGGTACTCGTACGGTATTGCACTGTTTTGGTGTGGTTTGGTACCGTATGGATGTACTCTTACGGTATTGCACCGTTTTGGTGTGGTTTGGTATCGTATTGATGTACTCGTACGGTATTGCCCCGTTTTGGTGTGGTTTGGTACATTATGGATGTACTCGTACGGTATTGCACCGTTTTGGTGTGGTTTGGTACCGTATGGATGTACTCGTATGGTATTGCACCGTTTCGGTGTGGTTTGGTACCGTATGGATGTACTCGTACGGTATTGCACCGTTTTGCTGTGGTTCGGAACCGTAACGAAGTACTCGTAAGGTATTGTACCGTTTTGGTGTGGTTTGGTACCGTATGGATGTACTCTTACGGTATTGCACCGTTTTGGTGTGGTTTGGTACCGTATGGATGTACTCGTACGGTATTGCACCGTTTTGCTGTGGTTTGGAACCGTAACGAAGTACTCGTAAGGTATTGTACTGTTTTGGTGTGGTTTGGTACCGTATGGATGTAATCGTACGGTATTGCACCGTTTTGGTTTGGTTTGGTACCGTATGGATGTACTCGTACGGTATTGCACCGTTTTGCTGTGGTTCGGAACCGTAACGAAGTACTCGTAAGGTATTGTAACGTTTTGGTGTGGTTTGGTACCGTATGGATGTAATCGTACGGTATTGCACCGTTTTGGTGTGGTTCGGTACCGTATGGATTTACTCGTACGGTATTGCACCGTTTTGCTGTGGTTTGGAACCGTAACGAAGTACTCGTAAGGTATTGTACCGTTTTGGTGTGGTTTGGTACCGTATGGATGTACTCTTACGGTATTGCACCGTTTTGGTGTGGTTTGGTACCGTATGGATGTACTCGTACGGTATTCCACCGTTTTGGAGTGGTTTGGAACCGTAACGAAGTACTCGTAAGGTATTGTACCGTTTTGGTGTGGTTTGGTACCGTATGGATGTAATCGTACGGTATTGCACCGTTTCGGTGTGGTTTGGTACCGTATGGATGTACTCGTACGGTATTGCACCGTTTTGCTGTGGTTCGGAACCGTAACGAAGTACTCGTAAGGTATTGTACCGTTTTGGTGTGGTTTGGTACCGTATGGATGTACTCTTACGGTATTGCACCGTTTTGGTGTGGTTTGGTACCGTATGGATGTACTCGTACGGTATTGCACCGTTTTGCTGTGGTTTGGAACCGTAACGCAGTACTCGTAAGGTATTGTACTGTTTTGGTGTGGTTTGGTACCGTATGGATGTAATCGTACGGTATTGCACCGTTTTGGTTTGGTTTGGTACCGTATGGATGTACTCGTACGGTATTGCACCGTTTTGCTGTGGTTCGGAACCGTAACGAAGTACTCGTAAGGTATTGTAACGTTTTGGTGTGGTTCGGTACCGTATGGATGTAATCGTACGGTATTGCACCGTTTTGGTGTGGTTCGGTACCGTATGGATGTACTCGTACGGTATTGCACCGTTTTGCTGTGGTTTGGAACCGTAACGAAGTACTCGTAAGGTATTGTACCGTTTTGGTGTGGTTTGGTACCGTATGGATGTACTCTTACGGTATTGCACCGTTTTGGTGTGGTTTGGTATCGTATGGATGTACTCGTACGGTACTGCACCGTTTTGGTGTGGTTTGGTACCATATGGAGTTACTCGTACGGTATTGCACCGTTTTGGTGTGGTTTGGTACCGGATGGATGTACTCGTACGATATTGTACCATTTTGGTGTGGTTTGGTACCGTATGGATGTACTCGTACGGTATTGCACCGTTTTGGTGTGGTTTGGTACCTTATGGATGTACTCGTACGGTATTGCACCGTTTTGGTGTGGTTTGGTACCGTATGGAGGTACTCGTACGGTATTGCACTGTTTTGGTGTGGTTTGGTACCGTATGGATGTACTCTTACGGTATTGCACCGTTTTGGTGTGGTTTGGTATCGTATTGATGTACTCGTACGGTATTGCCCCGTTTTGGTGTGGTTTGGTACATTATGGATGTACTCGTACGGTATTGCACCGTTTTGGTGTGGTTTGGTACCGTATGGATGTACTCGTATGGTATTGCACCGTTTCGGTGTGGTTTGGTACCGTATGGATGTACTCGTACGGTATTGCACCGTTTTGCTGTGGTT
Organism: Rhododendron vialii; assembly: GCF_030253575.1. Lineage (NCBI taxonomy): Eukaryota > Viridiplantae > Streptophyta > Magnoliopsida > Ericales > Ericaceae > Rhododendron > Rhododendron vialii. The sequence continues at coordinate 7,274,510 of NC_080567.1, forward strand.
CGGAACCGTAACGAAGTACTCGTAAGGTATTGTACCGTTTTGGTGTGGTTTGGTACCGTATGGATGTACTCTTACGGTATTGCACCGTTTTGGTGTGGTTTGGTACCGTATGGATGTACTCGTACGGTATTGCACCGTTTTGCTGTGGTTTGGAACCGTAACGAAGTACTCGTAAGGTATTGTACTGTTTTGGTGTGGTTTGGTACCGTATGGATGTAATCGTACGGTATTGCACCGTTTTGGTTTGGTTTGGTACCGTATGGATGTACTCGTACGGTATTGCACCGTTTTGCTGTGGTTCGGAACCGTAACGAAGTACTCGTAAGGTATTGTAACGTTTTGGTGTGGTTTGGTACCGTATGGATGTAATCGTACGGTATTGCACCGTTTTGGTGTGGTTCGGTACCGTATGGATTTACTCGTACGGTATTGCACCGTTTTGCTGTGGTTTGGAACCGTAACGAAGTACTCGTAAGGTATTGTACCGTTTTGGTGTGGTTTGGTACCGTATGGATGTACTCTTACGGTATTGCACCGTTTTGGTGTGGTTTGGTACCGTATGGATGTACTCGTACGGTATTCCACCGTTTTGGAGTGGTTTGGAACCGTAACGAAGTACTCGTAAGGTATTGTACCGTTTTGGTGTGGTTTGGTACCGTATGGATGTAATCGTACGGTATTGCACCGTTTCGGTGTGGTTTGGTACCGTATGGATGTACTCGTACGGTATTGCACCGTTTTGCTGTGGTTCGGAACCGTAACGAAGTACTCGTAAGGTATTGTACCGTTTTGGTGTGGTTTGGTACCGTATGGATGTACTCTTACGGTATTGCACCGTTTTGGTGTGGTTTGGTACCGTATGGATGTACTCGTACGGTATTGCACCGTTTTGCTGTGGTTTGGAACCGTAACGCAGTACTCGTAAGGTATTGTACTGTTTTGGTGTGGTTTGGTACCGTATGGATGTAATCGTACGGTATTGCACCGTTTTGGTTTGGTTTGGTACCGTATGGATGTACTCGTACGGTATTGCACCGTTTTGCTGTGGTTCGGAACCGTAACGAAGTACTCGTAAGGTATTGTAACGTTTTGGTGTGGTTCGGTACCGTATGGATGTAATCGTACGGTATTGCACCGTTTTGGTGTGGTTCGGTACCGTATGGATGTACTCGTACGGTATTGCACCGTTTTGCTGTGGTTTGGAACCGTAACGAAGTACTCGTAAGGTATTGTACCGTTTTGGTGTGGTTTGGTACCGTATGGATGTACTCTTACGGTATTGCACCGTTTTGGTGTGGTTTGGTATCGTATGGATGTACTCGTACGGTACTGCACCGTTTTGGTGTGGTTTGGTACCATATGGAGTTACTCGTACGGTATTGCACCGTTTTGGTGTGGTTTGGTACCGGATGGATGTACTCGTACGATATTGTACCATTTTGGTGTGGTTTGGTACCGTATGGATGTACTCGTACGGTATTGCACCGTTTTGGTGTGGTTTGGTACCTTATGGATGTACTCGTACGGTATTGCACCGTTTTGGTGTGGTTTGGTACCGTATGGAGGTACTCGTACGGTATTGCACTGTTTTGGTGTGGTTTGGTACAGTATGGATGTACTCTTACGGTATTGCACCGTTTTGGTGTGGTTTGGTATCGTATTGATGTACTCGTACGGTATTGCCCCGTTTTGGTGTGGTTTGGTACATTATGGATGTACTCGTACGGTATTGCACCGTTTTGGTGTGGTTTGGTACCGTATGGATGTACTCGTATGGTATTGCACCGTTTCGGTGTGGTTTGGTACCGTATGGATGTACTCGTACGGTATTGCACCGTTTTGCTGTGGTTCGGAACCGTAACGAAGTACTCGTAAGGTATTGTACCGTTTTGGTGTGGTTTGGTACCGTATGGATGTACTCTTACGGTATTGCACCGTTTTGGTGTGGTTTGGTACCGTATGGATGTACTCGTACGGTATTGCACCGTTTTGCTGTGGTTTGGAACCGTAACGAAGTACTCGTAAGGTATTGTACTGTTTTGGTGTGGTTTGGTACCGTATGGATGTAATCGTACGGTATTGCACCGTTTTGGTTTGGTTTGGTACCGTATGGATGTACTCGTACGGTATTGCACCGTTTTGCTGTGGTTCGGAACCGTAACGAAGTACTCGTAAGGTATTGTAACGTTTTGGTGTGGTTTGGTACCGTATGGATGTAATCGTACGGTATTGCACCGTTTTGGTGTGGTTCGGTACCGTATGGATTTACTCGTACGGTATTGCACCGTTTTGCTGTGGTTTGGAACCGTAACGAAGTACTCGTAAGGTATTGTACCGTTTTGGTGTGGTTTGGTACCGTATGGATGTACTCTTACGGTATTGCACCGTTTTGGTGTGGTTTGGTATCGTATGGATGTACTCGTACGGTACTGCACCGTTTTGGTGTGGTTTGGTACCATATGGAGTTACTCGTACGGTATTGCACCGTTTTGGTGTGGTTTGGTACCGGATGGATGTACTCGTACGATATTGTACCATTTTGGTGTGGTTTGGTACCGTATGGATGTACTCATACGGTATTGCACCGTTTTGGTGTGGTTTGGTACCTTATGGATGTACTCGTACGGTATTGCACCGTTTTGGTGTGGTTTGGTACCGTATGGAGGTACTCGTACGGTATTGCACTGTTTTGGTGTGGTTTGGTACCGTATGGATGTACTCTTACGGTATTGCACCGTTTTTGTGTGGTTTGGTATCGTATTGATGTACTCGTACGGTATTGCCCCGTTTTGGTGTGGTTTGGTACATTATGGATGTACTCGTACGGTATTGCACCGTTTTGGTGTGGTTTGGTACCGTATGGATGTAATCGTACGGTATTGCACCGTTTCGGTGTGGTTTGGTACCGTATGGATGTACTCGTACGGTATTGCACCGTTTTGCTGTGGTTCGGAACCGTAACGAAGTACTCGTAAGGTATTGTACCGTTTTGGTGTGGTTTGGTACCGTATGGATGTACTCTTACGGTATTGCACCGTTTTGGTGTGGTTTGGTACCGTATGGATGTACTCGTACGGTATTCCACCGTTTTGGAGTGGTTTGGAACCGTAACGAAGTACTCGTAAGGTATTGTACCGTTTTGGTGTGGTTTGGTACCGTATGGATGTAATCGTACGGTATTGCACCGTTTCGGTGTGGTTTGGTACCGTATGGATGTACTCGTACGGTATTGCACCGTTTTGCTGTGGTTAGGAACCGTAACGAAGTAATCGTAAGGTATTGTACCGTTTTGGTGTGGTTTGGTACCGTATGGATGTACTCTTACGGTATTGCACCGTTTTGGTGTGGTTTGGTACCGTATGGATGTACTCGTACGGTATTGCACCGTTTTGCTGTGGTTTGGAACCGTAACGAAGTACTCGTAAGGTATTGTACTGTTTTGGTGTGGTTTGGTACCGTATGGATGTAATCGTACGGTATTGCACCGTTTTGGTTTGGTTTGGTACCGTATGGATGTACTCGTACGGTATTGCACCGTTTTGCTGTGGTTCGGAACCGTAACGAAGTACTCGTAAGGTATTGTAACGTTTTGGTGTGGTTTGGTACCGTATGGATGTAATCGTACGGTATTGCACCGTTTTGGTGTGGTTCGGTACCGTATGGATGTACTCGTACGGTATTGCACCGTTTTGCTGTGGTTTGGAACCGTAACGAAGTACTCGTAAGGTATTGTACCGTTTTGGTGTGGTTTGGTACCGTATGGATGTACTCTTACGGTATTGCACCGTTTTGGTGTGGTTTGGTATCGTATGGACGTACTCGTACGGTACTGCACCGTTTTGGTGTGGTTTGGTACCATATGGAGTTACTCGTACGGTATTGCACCGTTTTGGTGTGGTTTGGTACCGGATGGATGTACTCGTACGATATTGTACCATTTTGGTGTGGTTTGGTACCGTATGGATGTACTCGTACGGTATTGCACCGTTTTGGTGTGGTTTGGTACCTTATGGATGTACTCGTACGGTATTGCACCGTTTTGGTGTGGTTTAGTACCGTATGGAGGTACTCGTACGGTATTGCACTGTTTTGGTGTGGTTTGGTACCGTATGGATGTACTCTTACGGTATTGCACCGTTTTGGTGTGGTTTGGTATCGTATTGATGTACTCGTACGGTATTGCCCCGTTTTGGTGTGGTTTGGTACATTATGGATGTACTCGTACGGTATTGCACCGTTTTGGTGTGGTTTGGTACCGTATGGATGTAATCGTACGGTATTGCACCGTTTCGGTGTGGTTTGGTACCGTATGGATGTACTCGTACGGTATTGCACCGTTTTGCTGTGGTTCGGAACCGTAACGAAGTACTCGTAAGGTATTGTACCGTTTTGGTGTGGTTTGGTACCGTATGGATGTACTCTTACGGTATTGCACCGTTTTGGTGTGGTTTGGTACCGTATGGATGTACTCGTACGGTATTGCACCGTTTTGCTGTGGTTTGGAACCGTAACGAAGTACTCGTAAGGTATTGTACTGTTTTGGTGTGGTTTGGTACCGTATGGATGTAATCGTACGGTATTGCACCGTTTTGGTTTGGTTTGGTACCGTATGGATGTACTCGTACGGTATTGCACCGTTTTGCTGTGGTTCGGAACCGTAACGAAGTACTCGTAAGGTATTGTAACGTTTTGGTGTGGTTTGGTACCGTATGGATGTAATCGTACGGTATTGCACCGTTTTGGTGTGGTTCGGTACCGTATGGATGTACTCGTACGGTATTGCACCGTTTTGCTGTGGTTTGGAACCGTAACGAAGTACTCGTAAGGTATTGTACCGTTTTGGTGTGGTTTGGTACCGTATGGATGTACTCTTACGGTATTGCACCGTTTTGGTGTGGTTTGGTATCGTATTGATGTACTCGTACGGTATTGCCCCGTTTTGGTGTGGTTTGGTACATTATGGATGTACTCGTACGGTATTGCACCGTTTTGGTGTGGTTTGGTACCGTATGGATGTACTCGTACGGTATTGCACCGTTTCGGTGTGGTTTGGAACCGTAACGAATTGCTCGTAAGGTATTGTACCATTTTGGTGTGGTTTGGTACCGTATGGATGTACTCGTACGGTATTGCACCGTTTTGGTGTGGTTTGGTACCTTATGGATGTACTCGTACGGTATTGCACTGTTTTGCTGTGGTTTGGTATCGTATGGATGTACTCGTACGGTATTGCACCGTTTTGGAGGGGTTTGGTACCTTATGGATGTACTCGTACGGTATTGCACCGTTTTGGTGTGGTTTGGTACCGTATGGATGTACTCGTACGGTATTGCACCGTTTTGCTGTGGTTTGGAACCGTAACGAAGTACTCGTAAGGTATTGTACCGTTTTGGTATGGTTTGGTACGGTATGGATGTACTCGTACGGTATTGCACCGTTTTGGTGTGGTTTGGTACCGTATGGATGTACTCGTACGGTATTGCACCGTTTTGCTGTGGTTTGGAACCGTAACGAAGTACTCGTAAGGTATTGTACCGTTTTGGTGTGGTTTGGTACCGTATGGATGTACTCTTACGGTATTGCACCGTTTTGGTGTGGTTTGGTATCGTGTGGATGTACTCGTACGGTACTGCACCGTTTTGGTGTGGTTTGGTACCATATGGAGTTACTCGTACGGTATTGCACCGTTTTGGTGTGGTTTGGTACCGGATGGATGTACTCGTACGATATTGTACCATTTTGGTGTGGTTTGGTACCGCATGGATGTACTCGTACGGTATTCTACCGTTTTTGTGTGGTTTTTTACCGTATGGATGTACTCGTACGGTATTGCACCGTTTTGGTGTGGTTTGGTACCGTAACGAAGTACTCGTAAAGTATTAAACCGTTTTGGTGTGGTTTGGTACCGTATGGATATACTCGTACGGTATTGCACCGTTTTGGTGTGGTTTGGTACCGTATGGATGTACTCGTACGGTATTGCACCGTTTTGCTGTGGTTTGGAACCGTAACGAAGTACTCGTAAGGTATTGTACCGTTTTGGTGTGGTTTGGTACCGTATGGATGTACTCTTACGGTATTGCACCGTTTTGGTGTGGTTTGGTATCGTATGGATGTACTCGTACGGTACTGCACCGTTTTGTTGTGGTTTGGTACCATATGGAGTTACTCGTACGGTATTGCACCGTTTTGGTGTGGTTTGGTACCGGATGGATGTACTCGTACGATATTGTACCATTTTGGTGTGGTTTGGTACCGCATGGATGTACTCGTACGGTATTCTACCGTTTTTGTGTGGTTTTTTACCGTATGGATGTACTCGTACGGTATTGCACCGTTTTTGTGTGGTTTGGTACCGTAACGAAGTACTCGTAAGGTATTGTACCGTTTTGGTGTGGTTTGGTACCGTATGGATGTAATCGTACGGTATTGCACCGTTTCGGTGTGGTTTGGTACCGTATGGATGTACTCGTACGGTATTGCACCGTTTTGCTGTGGTTCGGAACCGTAACGAAGTACTCGTAAGGTATTGTACCGTTTTGGTGTGGTTTGGTACCGTATGGATGTACTCTTACGGTATTGCACCGTTTTGGTGTGGTTTGGTACCGTATGGATGTACTCGTACGGTATTGCACCGTTTTGCTATGGTTTGGAACCGTAACGAAGTACTCGTAAGGTATTGTACTGTTTTGGTGTGGTTTGGTACCGTATGGATGTAATCGTACGGTATTGCACCGTTTTGGTGTGGTTTGGTACCGTATGGATGTACTCGTACGGTATTGCACCGTTTGGCTGTGGTTCGGAACCGTAACGAAGTACTCGTAAGGTATTGTAACGTTTTGGTGTGGTTTGGTACCGTATGGATGCAATCGTACGGTATTGCACCGTTTTGGTGTGGTTCGGTACCGTATGGATGTACTCGTACGGTATTGCACCGTTTTGCTGTGGTTTGGAACCGTAACGAAGTACTCGTAAGGTATTGTACCGTTTTGGAGTGGTTTGGTACCGTATGGATGTACTCTTACGGTATTGCACCGTTTTGGTGTGGTTTGGTATCGTATGGATGTACTCGTACGGTACTGCACCGTTTTGGTGTGGTTTGGTACCATATGGAGTTACTCGTACGGTATTGCACCGTTTTGGTGTGGTTTGGTACCGGATGGATGTACTCGTACGATATTGTACCATTTTGGTGTGGTTTGGTACCGTATGGATGTACTCGTACGGTATTGCACCGTTTTGGTGTGGTTTGGTACCTTATGGATGTACTCGTACGGTATTGCACCGTTTTGGTGTGGTTTGGTACCGTATGGAGGTACTCGTACGGTATTGCACGGTTTTGGTGTGGTTTTGTACCGTATGGATGTACTCTTACGGTATTGCACCGTTTTGGTGTGGTTTGGTATCGTATTGATGTACTCGTACGGTATTGCCCCGTTTTGGTGTGGTTTGGTACATTATGGATGTACTCGTACGGTATTGCACCGTTTTGGTGTGGTTTGGTACCGTATGGATGTACTCGTACGGTATTGCACCGTTTCGGTGTGGTTTGGAACCGTAACGAATTGCTCGTAAGGTATTGTACCATTTTGGTGTGGTTTGGTACCGTATGGATGTACTCGTACGGTATTGCACCGTTTTGGTGTGGTTTGGTACCTTATGGATGTACTCGTACGGTATTGCACTGTTTTGCTGTGGTTTGGAACCGTAACGAAGTACTCGTAAGGTATTGTACCGTTTTGGTGTGGTTTGGTACCGTATGGATGTACTCTTACGGTATTGCACCGTTTTGGTGTGGTTTGGTATCGTGTGGATGTACTCGTACGGTACTGCACCGTTTTGGTGTGGTTTGGTACCATATGGAGTTACTCGTACGGTATTGCACCGTTTTGGTGTGGTTTGGTACCGGATGGATGTACTCGTACGATATTGTACCATTTTGGTGTGGTTTGGTACCGCATGGATGTACTCGTACGGTATTCTACCGTTTTTGTGTGGTTTTTTACCGTATGGATGTACTCGTACGGTATTGCACCGTTTTGGTGTGGTTTGGTACCGTAACGAAGTACTCGTAAAGTATTAAACCGTTTTGGTGTGGTTTGGTACCGTATGGATATACTCGTACGGTATTGCACCGTTTTGGTGTGGTTTGGTACCGTATGGATGTACTCGTACGGTATTGCACCGTTTTGCTGTGGTTTGGAACCGTAACGAAGTACTCGTAAGGTATTGTACCGTTTTGGTGTGGTTTGGTACCGTATGGATGTACTCTTACGGTATTGCACCGTTTTGGTGTGGTTTGGTATCGTATGGATGTACTCGTACGGTACTGCACCGTTTTGGTGTGGTTTGGTACCATATGGAGTTACTCGTACGGTATTGCACCGTTTTGGTGTGGTTTGGTACCGGATGGATGTACTCGTACGATATTGTACCATTTTGGTGTGGTTTGGTACCGCATGGATGTACTCGTACGGTATTCTACCGTTTTTGTGTGGTTTCTTACCGTATGGATGTACTCGTACGGTATTGCACCGTTTTGGTGTGGTTTGGTACCGTAACGAAGTACTCGTAAGGTATTGTACCGTTTTGGTGTGGTTTGGTACCGTATGGATGTAATCGTACGGTATTGCACCGTTTCGGTGTGGTTTGGTACCGTATGGATGTACTCGTACGGTATTGCACCGTTTTGCTGTGGTTCGGAACCGTAACGAAGTACTCGTAAGGTATTGTACCGTTTTGGTGTGGTTTGGTACCGTATGGATGTACTCTTACGGTATTGCACCGTTTTGGTGTGGTTTGGTACCGTATGGATGTACTCGTACGGTATTGCACCGTTTTGCTATGGTTTGGAACCGTAACGAAGTACTCGTAAGGTATTGTACTGTTTTGGTGTGGTTTGGTACCGTATGGATGTAATCGTACGGTATTGCACCGTTTTGGTGTGGTTTGGTACCGTATGGATGTACTCGTACGGTATTGCACCGTTTGGCTGTGGTTCGGAACCGTAACGAAGTACTCGTAAGGTATTGTAACGTTTTGGTGTGGTTTGGTACCGTATGGATGCAATCGTACGGTATTGCACCGTTTTGGTGTGGTTCGGTACCGTATGGATGTACTCGTACGGTATTGCACCGTTTTGCTGTGGTTTGGAACCGTAACGAAGTACTCGTAAGGTATTGTACCGTTTTGGTGTGGTTTGGTACCGTATGGATGTACTCTTACGGTATTGCACCGTTTTGGTGTGGTTTGGTATCGTATGGATGTACTCGTACGGTACTGCACCGTTTTGGTGTGGTTTGGTACCATATGGAGTTACTCGTACGGTATTGCACCGTTTTGGTGTGGTTTGGTACCGGATGGATGTACTCGTACGATATTGTACCATTTTGGTGTGGTTTGGTACCGTATGGATGTACTCGTACGGTATTGCACCGTTTTGGTGTGGTTTGGTACCTTATGGATGTACTCGTACGGTATTGCACCGTTTTGGTGTGGTTTGGTACCGTATGGGGGTACTCGTACGGTATTGCACGGTTTTGGTGTGGTTTGGTACCGTATGGATGTACTCTTACGGTATTGCACCGTTTTGGTGTGGTTTGGTATCGTATTGATGTACTCGTACGGTATTGCCCCGTTTTGGTGTGGTTTGGTACATTATGGATGTACTCGTACGGTATTGCACCGTTTTGGTGTGGTTTGGTACCGTATGGATGTACTCGTACGGTATTGCACCGTTTCGGTGTGGTTTGGAACCGTAACGAATTGCTCGTAAGGTATTGTACCATTTTGGTGTGGTTTGGTACCGTATGGATGTACTCGTACGGTATTGCACCGTTTTGGTGTGGTTTGGTACCTTATGGATGTACTCGTACGGTATTGCACTGTTTTGCTGTGGTTTGGAACCGTAACGAAGTACTCGTAAGGTATTGTACCGTTTTGGTGTGGTTTGGTACCGTATGGATGTACTCTTACGGTATTGCACCGTTTTGGTGTGGTTTGGTATCGTGTGGATGTACTCGTACGGTACTGCACCGTTTTGGTGTGGTTTGGTACCATATGGAGTTACTCGTACGGTATTGCACCGTTTTGGTGTGGTTTGGTACCGGATGGATGTACTCGTACGATATTGTACCATTTTGGTGTGGTTTGGTACCGCATGGATGTACTCGTACGGTATTCTACCGTTTTTGTGTGGTTTTTTACCGTATGGATGTACTCGTACGGTATTGCACCGTTTTGGTGTGGTTTGGTACCGTAACGAAGTACTCGTAAAGTATTAAACCGTTTTGGTGTGGTTTGGTACCGTATGGATATACTCGTACGGTATTGCACCGTTTTGGTGTGGTTTGGTACCGTATGGATGTACTCGTACGGTATTGCACCGTTTTGCTGTGGTTTGGAACCGTAACGAAGTACTCGTAAGGTATTGTACCGTTTTGGTGTGGTTTGGTACCGTATGGATGTACTCTTACGGTATTGCACCGTTTTGGTGTGGTTTGGTATCGTATGGATGTACTCGTACGGTACTGCACCGTTTTGGTGTGGTTTGGTACCATATGGAGTTACTCGTACGGTATTGCACCGTTTTGGTGTGGTTTGGTACCGGATGGATGTACTCGTACGATATTGTACCATTTTGGTGTGGTTTGGTACCGCATGGATGTACTCGTACGGTATTCTACCGTTTTTGTGTGGTTTCTTACCGTATGGATGTACTCGTACGGTATTGCACCGTTTTGGTGTGGTTTGGTACCGTAACGAAGTACTCGTAAGGTATTGTACCGTTTTGGTGTGGTTTGGTACCGTATGGATGTAATCGTACGGTATTGCACCGTTTCGGTGTGGTTTGGTACCGTATGGATGTACTCGTACGGTATTGCACCGTTTTGCTGTGGTTCGGAACCGTAACGAAGTACTCGTAAGGTATTGTACCGTTTTGGTGTGGTTTGGTACCGTATGGATGTACTCTTACGGTATTGCACCGTTTTGGTGTGGTTTGGTACCGTATGGATGTACTCGTACGGTATTGCACCGTTTTGCTGTGGTTTGGAACCGTAACGAAGTACTCGTAAGGTATTGTACTGTTTTGGTTTGGTTTGGTACCGTATGGATGTAATCGTACGGTATTGCACCGTTTTGGTGTGGTTTGGTACCGTATGGATGTACTCGTACGGTATTGCACCGTTTGGCTGTGGTTCGGAACCGTAACGAAGTACTCGTAAGGTATTGTAACGTTTTGGTGTGGTTTGGTACCGTATGGATGCAATCGTACGGTATTGCACCGTTTTGGTGTGGTTCGGTACCGTATGGATGTACTCGTACGGTATTGCACCGTTTTGCTGTGGTTTGGAACCGTAACGAAGTACTCGTAAGGTATTGTACCGTTTTGGTGTGGTTTGGTACCGTATGGATGTACTCTTACGGTATTGCACCGTTTTGGTGTGGTTTGGTATCGTATGGATGTACTCGTACGGTACTGCACCGTTTTGGTGTGGTTTGGTACCATATGGAGTTACTCGTACGGTATTGCACCGTTTTGGTGTGGTTTGGTACCGGATGGATGTACTCGTACGATATTGTACCATTTTGGTGTGGTTTGGTACCGTATGGATGTACTCGTACGGTATTGCACCGTTTTGGTGTGGTTTGGTACCTTATGGATGTACTCGTACGGTATTGCACCGTTGTGGTGTGGTTTGGTACCGTATGGAGGTACTCGAACGGTATTGCACGGTTTTGGTGTGGTTTGGTACCGTATGGATGTACTCTTACGGTATTGCACCGTTTTGGTGTGGTTTGGTATCGTATTGATGTACTCGTACGGTATTGCCCCGTTTTGGTGTGGTTTGGTACCGTATGGATGCACTCGTACGGTATTGCACCGTTTTGCTGTGGTTTGGAACCGTAACGAAGTACTCGTAAAGTGTTGTACCGTTTTGGTGTGGTTTATACCGTATGGATGTACTCTTACGGTATTGCACCGTTTTGGTGTGGTTTGGTATCGTATGGATGTACTCGTACGGTACTGCACCGTTTGGGTGTGGTTTGGTATCTTATGGATGTACTCGTACGGTACTGCACCGTTTTGGTGTGGTTTGGTACCATATGGAGTTACTCGTACGGTATTGCACCGTTTTGGTGTGGTTTGGTACCGGATGGATGTACTCGTACGATATTGTACCATTTTGGTGTGGTTTGGTACCGCATGGATGTACTCGTACGGTATTCTACCGTTTTTGTGTGGTTTTTTACCGTATGGATGTACTCGTACGGTATTGCACCGTTTTGGTGTGGTTTGGTACCGTAACGAAGTACTCGTAAAGTATTAAACCGTTTTGGTGTGGTTTGGTACCGTATGGATATACTCGTACGGTATTGCACCGTTTTGGTGTGGTTTGGTACCGTATGGATGTACTCGTACGGTATTGCACCGTTTTGCTGTGGTTTGGAACCGTAACGAAGTACTCGTAAGGTATTGTACCGTTTTGGTGTGGTTTGGTACCGTATGGATGTACTCTTACGGTATTGCACCGTTTTGGTGTGGTTTGGTATCGTATGGATGTACTCGTACGGTACTGCACCGTTTTGGTGTGGTTTGGTACCATATGGAGTTACTCGTACGGTATTGCACCGTTTTGGTGTGGTTTGGTACCGGATGGATGTACTCGTACGATATTGTACCATTTTGGTGTGGTTTGGTACCGCATGGATGTACTCGTACGGTATTCTACCGTTTTTGTGTGGTTTCTTACCGTATGGATGTACTCGTACGGTATTGCACCGTTTTGGTGTGGTTTGGTACCGTAACGAAGTACTCGTAAGGTATTGTACCGTTTTGGTGTGGTTTGGTACCGTATGGATGTAATCGTACGGTATTGCACCGTTTCGGTGTGGTTTGGTACCGTATGGATGTACTCGTACGGTATTGCACCGTTTTGCTGTGGTTCGGAACCGTAACGAAGTACTCGTAAGGTATTGTACCGTTTTGGTGTGGTTTGGTACCGTATGGATGTACTCTTACGGTATTGCACCGTTTTGGTGTGGTTTGGTACCGTATGGATGTACTCGTACGGTATTGCACCGTTTTGCTGTGGTTTGGAACCGTAACGAAGTACTCGTAAGGTATTGTACTGTTTTGGTTTGGTTTGGTACCGTATGGATGTAATCGTACGGTATTGCACCGTTTTGGTGTGGTTTGGTACCGTATGGATGTACTCGTACAGTATTGCACCGTTTGGCTGTGGTTCGGAACCGTAACGAAGTACTCGTAAGGTATTGTAACGTTTTGGTGTGGTTTGGTACCGTATGGATGCAATCGTACGGTATTGCACCGTTTTGGTGTGGTTCGGTACCGTATGGATGTACTCGTACGGTATTGCACCGTTTTGCTGTGGTTTGGAACCGTAACGAAGTACTCGTAAGGTATTGTACCGTTTTGGTGTGGTTTGGTACCGTATGGATGTACTCTTACGGTATTGCACCGTTTTGGTGTGGTTTGGTATCGTATGGATGTACTCGTACGGTACTGCACCGTTTTGGTGTGGTTTGGTACCATATGGAGTTACTCGTACGGTATTGCACCGTTTTGGTGTGGTTTGGTACCGGATGGATGTACTCGTACGATATTGTACCATTTTGGTGTGGTTTGGTACCGTATGGATGTACTCGTACGGTATTGCACCGTTTTGGTGTGGTTTGGTACCTTATGGATGTACTCGTACGGTATTGCACCGTTGTGGTGTGGTTTGGTACCGTATGGAGGTACTCGAACGGTATTGCACGGTTTTGGTGTGGTTTGGTACCGTATGGATGTACTCTTACGGTATTGCACCGTTTTGGTGTGGTTTGGTATCGTATTGATGTACTCGTACGGTATTGCCCCGTTTTGGTGTGGTTTGGTACCGTATGGATGCACTCGTACGGTATTGCACCGTTTTGCTGTGGTTTGGAACCGTAACGAAGTACTCGTAAAGTGTTGTACCGTTTTGGTGTGGTTTATACCGTATGGATGTACTCTTACGGTATTGCACCGTTTTGGTGTGGTTTGGTATCGTATGGATGTACTCGTACGGTACTGCACCGTTTGGGTGTGGTTTGGTATCTTATGGATGTACTCGTACGGTACTGCACCGTTTTGGTGTGGTTTGGTACCATATGGAGTTACTCGTACGGTATTGCACCGTTTTGGTGTGGTTTGGTACCGGATGGATGTACTCGTACGATATTGTACCATTTTGGTGTGGTTTGGTACCGCATGGATGTACTCGTACGGTATTCTACCGTTTTTGTGTGGTTTCTTACCGTATGGATGTACTCGTACGGTATTGCACCGTTTTGGTGTGGTTTGGTACCGTAACGAAGTACTCGTAAGGTATTGTACCGTTTTGGTGTGGTTTGGTACCGTATGGATGTAATCGTACGGTATTGCACCGTTTCGGTGTGGTTTGGTACCGTATGGATGTACTCGTACGGTATTGCACCGTTTTGGTGTGGTTTGGTACCTTATGGATGTACTCGTACGGTATTGCACTGTTTTGCTGTGGTTTGGTATCGTATGGATGTACTCGTACGGTATTGCACCGTTTTGGAGGGGTTTGGTACCTTATGGATGTACTCGTACGGTATTGCACCGTTTTGGTGTGGTTTGGTACCGTATGGATGTACTCGTACGGTATTGCACCGTTTTGCTGTGGTTTGGAACCGTAACGAAGTACTCGTAAGGTATTGTACCGTTTTGGTGTGGTTTGGTACGGTATGGATGTACTCGTACGGTATTGCACCGTTTTGGTGTGGTTTGGTACCGTATGGTTGTACTCGTACGGTATTGCACCGTTTTGCTGTGGTTTGGAACCGTAACGAAGTACTCGTAAGGTATTGTACCATTTTGGTGTGGTTTGGTACCGTATGGATGTAATCGTACGGTATTGCACCGTTTCGGTGTGGTTTGGTACCGTATGGATGTACTCGTACGGTATTGCACCGTTTTGCTGTGGTTCGGAACCGTAACGAAGTACTCGTAATGTATTGTACCGTTTTGGTGTGGTTTGGTACCGTATGGATGTACTCTTACGGTATTGCACCGTTTTGGTGTGGTTTGGTACCGTATGGATGTACTCGTACGGTATTCCACCGTTTTGGAGTGGTTTGGAACCGTAACGAAGTACTCGTAAGGTATTGTACCGTTTTGGTGTGGTTTGGTACCGTATGGATGTAATCGTACGGTATTGCACCGTTTTGGTGTGGTTTGGTACCGTATGGATGTACTCGTACGGTATTGCACCGTTTTGCTGTGGTTTGGAACCGTAACGAAGTACTCGTAAGGTATTGTACCGTTTTGGTGTGGTTTGGTACTGTATGGATGTACTCTTACGGTATTGCACCGTTTTGGTGTGGTTTGGTATCGTATGGATGTACTCGAACGGTACTGCACCGTTTTGGTGTGGTTTGGTACCATATGGAGTTACTCGTACGGTATTGCACCGTTTTGGTGTGGTTTGGTACCGGATGGATGTACTCGTACGATATTGTACCATTTTGGTGTGGTTTTGTACCGCATGGATGTACTCGTACGGTATTCTACCGTTTTTGTGTGGTTTTTTACCGTATGGATGTACTCGTACGGTATTGCACCGTTTTGGTGTGGTTTGGTAACGTAACGAAGTACTCGTAAAGTATTAAACCGTTTTGGTGTGGTTTGGTACCGTATGGATATACTCGTACGGTATTGCACCGTTTTGGTGTGGTTTGGTACCGTATGGATGTACTCGTACGGTATTGCACCGTTTTGCTGTGGTTTGGAACCGTAACGAAGTACTCGTAAGGTATTGTACCGTTTTGGTGTGGTTTGGTACTGTATGGATGTACTCTTACGGTATTGCACCGTTTTGGTGTGGTTTGGTATCGTATGGATGTACTCGAACGGTACTGCACCGTTTTGGTGTGGTTTGGTACCATATGGAGTTACTCGTACGGTATTGCACCGTTTTGGTGTGGTTTGGTACCATATGGAGTTACTCGTACGGTATTGCACCGTTTTGGTGTGGTTTGGTACCGCATGGATGTACTCGTACGGTATTCTACCGTTTTTGTGTGGTTTTTTACCGTATGGATGTACTCGTACGGTATTGCACCGTTTTGGTGTGGTTTGGTACCGTAACGAAGTACTCGTAAGGTATTGTACCGTTTTGGTGTGGTTTGGTACCGTATGGATGTAATCGTACGGTATTGCACCGTTTCGGTGTGGTTTGGTACCGTATGGATGTACTCGTACGGTATTGCACCGTTTTGCTGTGGTTCGGAACCGTAACGAAGTACTCGTAAGGTATTGTACCGTTTTGGTGTGGTTTGGTACCGTATGGATGTACTCGTACGGTATTGCACCGTTTTGCTGTGGTTTGGAACCGTAACGAAGTACTCGTAAGGTATTGTACTGTTTTGGTGTGGTTTGGTACCGTATGGATGTACTCGTACGGTATTGCACCGTTTTGCTGTGGTTCGGAACCGTAACGAAGTACTCGTAAGGTATTGTAACGTTTTGGTGTGGTTTGGTACCGTATGGATGTAATCGTACGGTATTGCACCGTTTTGGTGTGGTTCGGTACCGTATGGATGTACTCGTACGGTATTGCACCGTTTTGCTGTGGTTTGGAACCGTAACGAAGTACTCGTAAGGTATTGTACCGTTTTGGTGTGGTTTGGTACCGTATGGATGTACTCTTACGGTATTGCACCGTTTTGGTGTGGTTTGGTATCGTATGGATGTACTCGTACGGTACTGCACCGTTTTGGTGTGGTTTGGTACCATATGGAGTTACTCGTACGGTATTGCACCGTTTTGGTGTGGTTTGGTACCGGATGGATGTACTCGTACGATATTGTACCATTTTTGTGTGGTTTGGTACCGTATGGATGTACTCGTACGGTATTGCACCGTTTTGGTGTGGTTTGGTACCTTATGGATGTACTCGTACGGTATTGCACCGTTTTGGTGTGGTTTGGTACCGTATGGAGGTACTCGTACGGTATTGCACTGTTTTGGTGTGGTTTGGTACCGTATGGATGTACTCTTACGGTATTGCACCGTTTTGGTGTGGTTTGGTATCGTATTGATGTAGTCGTACGGTATTGCCCCGTTTTGGTGTGATTTGGTACATTATGGATGTACTCGTACGGTATTGCACCGTTTTGGTGTGGTTTGGTACCGTATGGATGTACTCGTACGGTATTGCACCGTTTCGGTGTGGTTTGGAACCGTAACGAATTGCTCGTAAGGTATTGTACCATTTTGGTGTGGTTTGGTACCGTATGGATGTACTCGTACGGTATTGCACCGTTTTGGTGTGGTTTGGTACCTTATGGATGTACTCGTACGGTATTGCACTGTTTTGCTGTGGTTTGGTATCGTATGGATGTACTCGTACGGTATTGCACCGTTTTGGAGGGGTTTGGTACCTTATGGATGTACTCGTACGGTATTGCACCGTTTTGGTGTGGTTTGGTACCGTATGGATGTACTCGTACGGTATTGCACCGTTTTGCTGTGGTTTGGAACCGTAACGAAGTACTCGTAAGGTATTGTACCGTTTTGGGGTGGTTTGGTACGGTATGGATGTACTCGTACGGTATTGCACCGTTTTGGTGTGGTTTGGTACCGTATGGATGTACTCGTACGGTATTGCACCGTTTTGCTGTGGTTTGGAACCGTAACGAAGTACTCGTAAGGTATTGTACCATTTTGGTGTGGTTTGGTACCGTATGGATGTAATCGTACGGTATTGCACCGTTTCGGTGTGGTTTGGTACCGTATGGATGTACTCGTACGGTATTGCACCGTTTTGCTGTGGTTCGGAACCGTAACGAAGTACTCGTAAGGTATTGTACCGTTTTGGTGTGGTTTGGTACCGTATGGATGTACTCTTACGGTATTGCACCATTTTGGTGTGGTTTGGTACCGTATGGATGTACTCGTACGGTATTCCACCGTTTTGGAGTGGTTTGGAACCGTAACGAAGTACTCGTAAGGTATTGTACCGTTTTGGTGTGGTTTGGTACCGTATGGATGTAATCGTACGGTATTGCACCGTTTTGGTGTGGTTTGGTACCGTATGGATGTACTCGTACGGTATTGCACCGTTTTGCTGTGGTTTGGAACCGTAACGAAGTACTCGTAAGGTATTGTACCGTTTTGGTGTGGTTTGGTACCGTATGGATGTACTCTTACGGTATTGCACCGTTTTGGTGTGGTTTGGTATCGTATGGATGTACTCGTACGGTACTGCACCGTTTTGGTGTGGTTTGGTACCATATGGAGTTACTCGTACGGTATTGCACCGTTTTGGTGTGGTTTGGTACCGGATGGATGTACTCGTACGATATTGTACCATTTTGGTGTGGTTTGGTACCGCATGGATGTACTCGTACGGTATTCTACCGTTTTTGTGTGGTTTTTTACCGTATGGATGTACTCGTACGGTATTGCACCGTTTTGGTGTGGTTTGGTACCGTAACGAAGTACTCGTAAAGTATTAAACCGTTTTGGTGTGGTTTGGTACCGTATGGATATACTCGTACGGTATTGCACCGTTTTGGTGTGGTTTGGTACCGTATGGATGTACTCGTACGGTATTCCACCGTTTTGGAGTGGTTTGGAACCGTAACGAAGTACTCGTAAGGTATTGTACCATTTTGGTGTGGTTTGGTACCGTATGGATGTACTCGTACGGTATTGCACCGTTTTGGTGTGGTTTGGTAACTTATGGTTGTAGTCGTACGGTATTGCACCATTTTGGTGTGGTTTGGTACCTTATGGATGTACTCGTACGGTATTGCACCGTTTTGGTGTGGTTTGGTACCGTATGCATGTACTCGTACGGTATTCCACCGTTTTGGAGTGGTTTGGAACCGTAACGAAGTACTCGTAAGGTATTGTACCGTTTTGGTGTGGTTTGGTACCGTATGGATGTAATCGTACGGTATTGCACCGTTTTGGTGTGGTTTGGTACCGTATGGATGTACTCGTACGGTATTGCACCGTTTTGCTGTGGTTTGGAACCGTAACGAAGTACTCGTAAGGTATTGTACCGTTTTGGTGTGGTTTGGTACCGTATGGATGTACTCGTACGGTATTGCACCATTTTTGTGTGGTTTGGTACCTTAGGGATGTACTCGTACGGTATTGCACCGTTTTGGTGTGGTTTGGTATCGTATGGATGTACTCGTACGGTATTGCACCGTTTTGGTGTGGTTTGGTACCTTATGGATGTACTCGTACGGTATTGCACCGTTTTGGTGTTGTTTGGTACCGTATGGATGTACTCGTACGGTATTCCACCGTTTTGGAGTGGTTTGGAACCGTAACGAAGTACTCGTAAGGTATTGTACCGTTTTGGTGTGGTTTGGTACCGTATGGATGTAATCGTACGGTATTGCACCGTTTTGGTGTGGTTTGGTACCGTATGGATGCACTCGTACGGTATTGCACCGTTTTGCTGTGGTTTGGATCCGTAACGAAGTACTCGTAAGGTATTGTACCATTTTGGTGTGGTTTGGTACCGTATGGATGTACTCTTACGGTATTGCACCGTTTTGGTGTGGTTTTGTATCGTATGGATGTACTCGTACGGTACTGCACCGTTTTGGTGTGGTTTGGTATCTTATGGATGTACTCGTACGGTATTGCACCGTTTTGGTGTGGTTTGGTACCATATGGAGTTACTCGTACGGTATTGCACCGTTTTGGTGTGGTTTGGTACCGGATGGATGTACTCGTACGATATTGTACCATTTTGGTGTGGTTTGGTACCGTATGGATGTACTCGTACGGTATTCTACCGTTTTTGTGTGGTTTTTTACCGTATGGATGTACTCGTACGGTATTGCACCGTTTTGGTGTGGTTTGGTACCGTATGGATGTACTCGTACGGTATTGCACCGTTTTGCTGTGGTTTGGAACCGTAACGAAGTACTCGTAAGGTATTGTACCGTTTTGGTGTGGTTTGGTACCGTATGGATGTACTCTTACGGTATTGCACCGTTTTGGTGTGGTTTGGTATCGTATGGATGTACTCGTACGGTACTGCACCGTTTTGGTGTGGTTTGGTACCATATGGAGTTACTCGTACGGTATTGCACCGTTTTGGTGTGGTTTGGTACCGGATGGATGTACTCGTACGATATTGTACCATTTTGGTGTGGTTTGGTACCGCATGGATGTACTCGTACGGTATTCTACCGTTTTTGTGTGGTTTTTTACCGTATGGATGTACTCGTACGGTATTGCACCGTTTTGGTGTGGTTTGGTACCGTAACGAAGTACTCGTAAAGTATTAAACCGTTTTGGTGTGGTTTGGTACCGTATGGATATACTCGTACGGTATTGCACCGTTTTGGTGTGGTTTGGTACCGTATGGATGTACTCGTACGGTATTCCACCGTTTTGGAGTGGTTTGGAACCGTAACGAAGTACTCGTAAGGTATTGTACCATTTTGGTGTGGTTTGGTACCGTATGGATGTACTCGTACGGTATTGCACCGTTTTGGTGTGGTTTGGTAACTTATGGTTGTAGTCGTACGGTATTGCACCATTTTGGTGTGGTTTGGTACCTTATGGATGTACTCGTACGGTATTGCACCGTTTTGGTGTGGTTTGGTACCGTATGCATGTACTCGTACGGTATTCCACCGTTTTGGAGTGGTTTGGAACCGTAACGAAGTACTCGTAAGGTATTGTACCGTTTTGGTGTGGTTTGGTACCGTATGGATGTAATCGTACGGTATTGCACCGTTTTGGTGTGGTTTGGTACCGTATGGATGTACTCGTACGGTATTGCACCGTTTTGCTGTGGTTTGGAACCGTAACGAAGTAATCGTAAGGTATTGTACCGTTTTGGTGTGGTTTGGTACCGTATGGATGTACTCGTACGGTATTGCACCATTTTTGTGTGGTTTGGTACCTTAGGGATGTACTCGTACGGTATTGCACCGTTTTGGTGTGGTTTGGTATCGTATGGATGTACTCGTACGGTATTGCACCGTTTTGGTGTGGTTTGGTACCTTATGGATGTACTCGTACGGTATTGCACCGTTTTGGTGTTGTTTGGTACCGTATGGATGTACTCGTACGGTATTCCACCGTTTTGGAGTGGTTTGGAACCGTAACGAAGTACTCGTAAGGTATTGTACCGTTTTGGTGTGGTTTGGTACCGTATGGATGTAATCGTACGGTATTGCACCGTTTTGGTGTGGTTTGGTACCGTATGGATGCACTCGTACGGTATTGCACCGTTTTGCTGTGGTTTGGATCCGTAACGAAGTACTCGTAAGGTATTGTACCATTTTGGTGTGGTTTGGTACCGTATGGATGTACTCTTACGGTATTGCACCGTTTTGGTGTGGTTTGGTATCGTATGGATGTACTCGTACGGTACTGCACCGTTTTGGTGTGGTTTGGTATCTTATGGATGTACTCGTACGGTATTGCACCGTTTTGGTGTGGTTTGGTACCATATGGAGTTACTCGTACGGTATTGCACCGTTTTGGTGTGGTTTGGTACCGGATGGATGTACTCGTACGATATTGTACCATTTTGGTGTGGTTTGGTACCGTATGGATGTACTCGTACGGTATTCTACCGTTTTTGTGTGGTTTTTTACCGTATGGATGTACTCGTACGGTATTGCACCTTTTTGGTGTGGTTTGGTACCATAACGAAGTACTCGTAAAGTATTAAACCGTTTTGGTGTGGTTTGGTACCGTATGGATATACTCGTACGGTATTGCACCGTTTTGGTGTGGTTTGGTACCGTATGGATGTACTCGTACGGATGTACTCGTACGGATGTACTCGTATGGTATTCCACCGTTTTGGAGTGGTTTGGAACCGTAACGAAGTACTCGTAAGGTATTGTACCGTTTTGGTGTGGTTTGGTACCGTATGGATGTACTCGTACGGTATTGCACCATTTTGGTGTGGTTTGGTAACTTATGGTTGTAGTCGTACGGTATTGCACCGTTTTGGTGTGGTTTGGTATCGTATGGATGTACTCGTACGGTATTGCACCGTTTTGGTGTGGTTTGGTACCTTATGGATGTACTCGTACGGTATTGCACTGTTTTGCTGTGGTTTGGTATCGTATGGATGTACTCGTACGGTATTGCACCGTTTTGGAGTGGTTTGGTACCTTATGGATGTACTCGTACGGTATTGCACCGTTTTGGTGTGGTTTGGTACCGTATGGATGTACTCGTACGGTTTTGCACTGTTTTGCTGTGGTTTGGAACCGTAACGAAGTACTCGTAAGGTATTGTACCGTTTTGGTGTGGTTTGGTACCGTATGGATGTACTCGTACGGTATTGCACCGTTTTGGTGTGGTTTGGTACCGTATGGATGTACTCGTACGGTATTGCACCGTTTTGCTGTGGTTTGGAACCGTAACGAAGTACTCGTAAGGTATTGTACTGTTTTGGTGTGGTTTGGTACCGTATGGATGTAATCGTACGGTATTGCACCGTTTTGGTGTGGTTTGGTACCGTATGGATGTACTCGTACGGTTTTGCACTGTTTTGCTGTGGTTTGGAACCGTAACGAAGTACTCGTAAGGTATTGTACCGTTTTGGTGTGGTTTGGTACCGTATGGATGTACTCTTACGGTATTGCACCGTTTTGGTGTGGTTTGGTACCGTATGGATGTACTCGTACGGTATTCCACCGTTTTGGAGTGGTTTGGAACCGTAACGAAGTACTCGTAAGGTATTGTACCGTTTTGGTGTGGTTTGGTACCGTATGGATGTAATCGTACGGTATTGCACCGTTTTGGTGTGGTTTGGTACCGTATGGATGCACTCGTACGGTATTGCACCGTTTTGCTGTGGTTTGGAACCGTAAGGAAGTACTCGTAAGGTATTGTACCGTTTTGGTGTGGTTTGGTACCGTATGGATGTACTCTTACGGTATTGCACCGTTTTGGTGTGGTTTGGTATCGTATGGATGTACTCGTACGGTACTGCACCGTTTTGGTGTGGTTTGGTATCTTATGGATGTACTCGTACGGTATTGCACCGTTTTGGTGTGGTTTGGTACCATATGGAGTTACTCGTACGGTATTGCACCGTTTTGGTGTGGTTTGGTACCGGATGGATGTACTCGTACGATATTGTACCATTTTGGTGTGGTTTGGTACCGTATGGATGTACTCGTACGGTATTCTACCGTTTTTGTGTGGTTTTTTACCGTATCGATGTACTCGTACGGTATTGCACCGTTTTGGTGTGGTTTGGTACCATAACGAAGTACTCGTAAAGTATTAAACCGTTTAGGTGTGGTTTGGTACCGTATGGATATACTCGTACGGTATTGCACCGTTTTGGTGTGGTTTGGTACCGTATGGATGTACTCGTATGGTATTCCACCGTTTTGGAGTGGTTTAGAACCGTAACGAAGTACTCGTAAGGTATTGTACCGTTTTGGTGTGGTTTGGTACCGTATGGATGTACTCGTACGGTATTGCACCGTTTTGGTGTGGTTTGGTAACTTATGGTTGTAGTCGTACGGTATTGCACCGTTTTGGTGTGGTTTGGTATCGTATGGATGTACTCGTACGGTATTGCACCGTTTTGGTATGGTTTGGTACCTTATGGATGTACTCGTACGGTATTGCACCGTTTTGGTGTGGTTTGGTACCGTATGGATGTACTCGTACGGTATTCCACCGTTTTGGAGTGGTTTGGAACCGTAACGAAGTACTCGTAAGGTATTGTACCATTTTGGTGTGGTTTGGTACCGTATGGATGTAATCGTACGGTATTACACTGTTTTGGTGTGGTTTGGTACCGTATGGATGTACTCGTACGGTATTGCACCGTTTTGCAGTGGTTTGGAACCGTAACGAAGTACTCGTAAGGTATTGTACCGTTTCGGTGTGGTTTGGTACCGTATGGATGTACTCGTACGGTATTGCACCGTTTTTGTGTGGTTTGGTACCTTATGGATGTACTCGTAGGGTATTGCACCGTTTTGTTGTGGTTTGGTATCGTATGGATGTACTCGTACGGTATTGCACCGTTTTGGTGTGGTTTGGTACCTTATGGATGTACTCGTACGGTATTCCACCGTTTTGGAGTGGTTTGGAACCGTAACGAAGTACTCGTAAGGTATTGTACCGTTTTGGTGTGGTTTGGTACCGTATGGATGTAATCGTACGGTATTGCACCGTTTTGGTGTGGTTTGGTACCGTATGGATGCACTCGTACGGTATTGCACCGTTTTGCTGTGGTTTGGAACCGTAACGAAGTACTCGTAAAGTGTTGTACCGTTTTGGTGTGGTTTATACCGTATGGATGTACTCTTACGGTATTGCACCGTTTTGGTGTGGTTTGGTATCGTATGGATGTACTCGTACGGTACTGCACCGTT
This sequence comes from Rhododendron vialii, assembly GCF_030253575.1. NCBI lineage: Eukaryota > Viridiplantae > Streptophyta > Magnoliopsida > Ericales > Ericaceae > Rhododendron > Rhododendron vialii. The sequence continues at coordinate 7,298,924 of NC_080567.1, forward strand.
TGGGTGTGGTTTGGTATCTTATGGATGTACTCGTACGGTATTGCACCGTTTTTGTGTGGTTTGGTACCATATGGAGTTACTCGTACGGTATTGCACCGTTTTGGTGTGGTTTGGTACCGGATGGATGTACTCGTACGATATTGTACCATTTTGGTGTGGTTTGGTACCGTATGGATGTACTCGTACGGTATTCTACCGTTTTTGTGTGGTTTTTTACCGTATCGATGTACTCGTACGGTATTGCACCGTTTTGGTGTGGTTTGGTACCATAACGAAGTACTCGTAAAGTATTAAACCGTTTTGGTGTGGTTTGGTACCGTATGGATATACTCGTACGGTATTGCACCGTTTTGGTGTGGTTTGGTACCGTATGGATGTACTCGTACGGTATTCCACCGTTTTGGAGTGGTTTGGAACCGTAACGAAGTACTCGTAAGGTATTGTACCGTTTTGGTGTGGTTTGGTACCGTATGGATGTACTCGTACGGTATTGCACCGTTTTGGTGTGGTTTGGTAACTTATGGTTGTAGTCGTACGGTATTGCACCGTTTTGGTGTGGTTTGGTATCGTATGGACGTACTCGTACGGTATTGCACCGTTTTGGTGTCGTTTGGTACCTTATGGATGTACTCGTACGGTATTGCACCGTTTTGGTGTGGTTTGGTACCGTATGGATGTACTCGTACGGTATTCCACCGTTTTGGAGTGGTTTGGAACCGTAACGAAGTACTCGTTAGGTATTGTACCGTTTTGGTGTGGTTTGGTACCGTATGGATGTAATCGTACGGTATTGCACCGTTTTGGTGTGGTTTGGTATCGTATGGATGTACTCGTACGGTATTGCACCGTTTTGGTGTGGTTTGGTACCTTATGGATGTACTCGTACGGTATTGCACCGTTTTGGTGTGGTTTGGTACCGTATGGATGTACTCGTACGGTATTCCACCGTTTTGGAGTGGTTTGGAACCGTAACGAAGTACTCGTAAGGTATTGTACCGTTTTGGTGTGGTTTGGTACCGTATGGATGTAATCGTACGGTATTGCACCGTTTTGGTGTGGTTTGGTACCGAATGGATGTACTCGTACGGTATTGCACCGTTTTGCTGTGGTTTGGAACCGTAACGAAGTACTCGTAAGGTATTGTACCGTTTTGGTGTGGTTTGGTACCGTATGGATGTACTCTTACGGTATTGCACCGTTTTGGTGTGGTTCGGTACCGTATGGATGTACTCGTACGGTATTACACCGTTTTGCTGTGGTTTGGAACCGTAACGAAGTACTCGTAAGGTATTGTTCCGTTTTGGTGTGGTTTGGTACCGTATGGATGTACTCTTACGGTATTGCACCGTTTTGGTGTGGTTTGGTATCGTATGGATGTACTCGTACGGTACTGCACCGTTTTGGTGTGGTTTGGTACCATATGGAGTTACTCGTACGGTATTGCACCGTTTTGGTGTGGTTTGGTACCGGATGGATGTACTCGTACGATATTGTACCATTTTGGTGTGGTTTGGTACCGTATGGATGTACTCGAACGGTATTGCACCGTTTTGGTGTGGTTTGGTACCTTATGGATGTACTCGTACGGTATTGCACCGTTTTGGTGTGGTTTGGTACCGTATGGAGGTACTCGTACGGTATTGCACTGTTTTGGTGTGGTTTGGTACCGTATGGATGTACTCTTACGGTATTGCAGCGTTTTGGTGTGGTTTGGTATCGTATTGATGTACTCGTACGGTATTGCCCCGTTTTGGTGTGGTTTGGTACATTATGGATGTACTCGTACGGTATTGCACCGTTTTGGTGTGGTTTGGTACCGTATGGATGTACTCATACGGTATTGCACCGTTTCGGTGTGGTTTGGAACCGTAACGAATTGCTCGTAAGGTATTGTACCATTTTGGTGTGGTTTAGTACCGTATGGATGTACTCGTACGGTATTGCACCGTTTTGGTGTGGTTTGGTACCTTATGGATGTACTCGTACGGTATTGCACTGTTTTGCTGTGGTTTGGTATCGTATGGATGTACTCGTACGGTATTGCACCGTTTTGGAGGGGTTTGGTACCTTATGGACGTACTCGTACGGTATTGCACCGTTTTGGTGTAGTTTGGTACCGTATGGATGTACTCGTACGATATTGCACCGTTTTGCTGTGGTTTGGAACCGTAACGAAGTACTCGTAAGGTATTGTACCGTTTTGGTGTGGTTTGGTACGGTATGGATGTACTCGTACGGTATTGCACCGTTTTGGTGTGGTTTGGTACCGTATGGATGTACTCGTACGGTATTGCACCGTTTTGCTGTGGTTTGGAACCGTAACGAAGTACTCGTAAGGTATTGTACCATTTTGGTGTGGTTTGGTACCATATGGATGTAATCGTACGGTATTGCACCGTTTCGGTGTGGTTTGGTACCGTATGGATGTACTCGTACGGTATTGCACCGTTTTTGTGTGGTTTGGTACCTTATGGATGTACTCGTAGGGTATTGCACCGTTTTGGTGTGGTTTGGTATCGTATGGATGTACTGGTACGGTATTGCACCGTTTTGGTGTGGTTTGGTACCTTATGGATGTACTCGTACGGTATTCCACCGTTTTGGAGTGGTTTGGAACCGTAACGAAGTACTCGTAAGGTATTGTACCGTTTTGGTGTGGTTTGGTACCGTATGGATGTAATCGTACGGTATTGCACCGTTTTGGTGTGGTTTGGTACCGTATGGATGCACTCGTACGGTATTGCACCGTTTTGCTGTGGTTTGGAACCGTAACGAAGTACTCGTAAGGTATTGTACCGTTTTGGTGTGGTTTATACCGTATGGATGTACTCTTACGGTATTGCACCGTTTATGTGTGGTTTGGTATCGTATGGATGTACTCGTACGGTACTGCACCGTTTTGGTGTGGTTTGGTATCTTATGGATGTACTCGTACGGTATTGCAGCGTTTTGGTGTGGTTTGGTACCATATGGAGTTACTCGTACGGTATTGCACCGTTTTGGTGTGGTTTGGTACCGGATGGATGTACTCGTACGATATTGTACCATTTTGGTGTGGTTTGGTACCGTATGGATGTACTCGTACGGTATTCTACCGTTTTTGTGTGGTTTTTTACCGTATCGATGTACTCGTACGGTATTGCACCGTTTTGGTGTGGTTTGGTACCATAACGAAGTACTCGTAAAGTATTAAACCGTTTTGGTGTGGTTTGGTACCGTATGGATATACTCGTACGGTATTGCACCGTTTTGGTGTGGTTTGGTACCGTAACGAAGTACTCGTAAGGTATTGTACTGTTTTGGTGTGGTTTGGTACCATATGGATGTAATCGTACGGTATTGCACCGTTTTGGTGTGGTTTGGTACCGTATGGATGTACTCGTACGGTTTTTCACTGTTTTGCTGTGGTTTGGAACCGTAACGAAGTACTCGTAAGGTATTGTACCGTTTTGGTGTGGTTTGGTACCGTATGGATGTACTCTTACGGTATTGCACCGTTTTGGTGTGGTTTGGTACCGTATGGATGTACTCGTACGGTATTCCACCGTTTTGGAGTGGTTTGGAACCGTAACGAAGTACTCGTAAGGTATTGTACCGTTTTGGTGTGGTTTGGTACCGTATGGATGTACTCGTACGGTATTGCACCGTTTTGGTGTGGTTTGGTATCGTATGGATGTACTCGTACGGTACTGCACCGTTTTGGTGTGGTTTGGTATCTTATGGATGTACTCGTACGGTATTGCACCGTTTTGGTGTGGTTTGGTACCATATGGAGTTACTCGTACGGTATTGCACCGTTTTGGTGTGGTTTGGTACCGGATGGATGTACTCGTACGATATTGTACCATTTTGGTGTGGTTTGGTACCGTATGGATGTACTCGTACGGTATTCTACCGTTTTTGTGTGGTTTTTTACCGTATCGATGTACTCGTACGGTATTGCACCGTTTTGGTGTGGTTTGGTACCATAACGAAGTACTCGTAAAGTATTAAACCGTTTTGGTGTGGTTTGGTACCGTATGGATATACTCGTACGGTATTGCACCGTTTTGGTGTGGTTTGGTACCGTAACGAAGTACTCGTAAGGTATTGTACTGTTTTGGTGTGGTTTGGTACCATATGGATGTAATCGTACGGTATTGCACCGTTTTGGTGTGGTTTGGTACCGTATGGATGTACTCGTACGGTTTTGCACTGTTTTGCTGTGGTTTGGAACCGTAACGAAGTACTCGTAAGGTATTGTACCGTTTTGGTGTGGTTTGGTACCGTATGGATGTACTCTTACGGTATTGCACCGTTTTGGTGTGGTTTGGTACCGTATGGATGTACTCGTACGGTATTCCACCGTTTTGGAGTGGTTTGGAACCGTAACGAAGTACTCGTAAGGTATTGTACCGTTTTGGTGTGGTTTGGTACCGTATGGATGTACTCGTACGGTATTGCACCGTTTTGGTGTGGTTTGGTATCGTATGTATGTACTCGTACGGTACTGCACCGTTTTGGTGTTGTTTGGTACCATATGGAGTTACTCGTACGGTATTGCACCGTTTTGGTGTGGTTTGGTACCGGATGGATGTACTCGTACGATATTGTACCATTTTGGTGTGGTTTGGTACCGTATGGATGTACTCGTACGGTATTCTACCGTTTTTGTGTGGTTTTTTACCGTATCGATGTACTCTTACGGTATTGCACCGTTTTGGTGTGGTTTGGTACCATAACGAAGTACTCGTAAAGTATTAAACCGTTTTGGTGTGGTTTGGTACCGTATGGATATACTCGTACGGTATTGCACCGTTTTGGTGTGGTTTGGTACCGTATGGATGTACTCGTACGGTATTCCACCGTTTTGGAGTGGTTTGGAACCGTAACGAAGTACTCGTAAGGTATTGTACCGTTTTGGTGTGGTTTGGTACCGTATGGATGTACTCGTACGGTATTGCACCGTTTTGGTGTGGTTTGGTAACTTATGGTTGTAGTCGTACGGTATTGCACCGTTTTGGTGTGGTTTGGTATCGTATGGACGTACTCGTACGGTATTGCACCGTTTTGGTGTCGTTTGGTACCTTATGGATGTACTCGTACGGTATTGCACCGTTTTGGTGTGGTTTGGTACCGTATGGATGTACTCGTACGGTATTCCACCGTTTTGGAGTGGTTTGGAACCGTAACGAAGTACTCGTTAGGTATTGTACCGTTTTGGTGTGGTTTGGTACCGTATGGATGTAATCGTACGGTATTGCACCGTTTTGGTGTGGTTTGGTATCGTATGGATGTACTCGTACGGTATTGCACCGTTTTGGTGTGGTTTGGTACCTTATGGATGTACTCGTACGGTATTGCACCGTTTTGGTGTGGTTTGGTACCGTATGGATGTACTCGTACGGTATTCCACCATTTTGGAGTGGTTTGGAACTGTAACGAAGTACTCGTAAGGTATTGTACCGTTTTGGTGTGGTTTGGTACCGTATGGATGTAATCGTACGGTATTGCACCGTTTTGGTGTGGTTTGGTACCGAATGGATGTACTCGTACGGTATTGCACCGTTTTGCTGTGGTTTGGAACCGTAACGAAGTACTCGTAAGGTATTGTACCGTTTTGGTGTGGTTTGGTACCGTATGGATGTACTCTTACGGTATTGCACCGTTTTGGTGTGGTTCGGTACCGTATGGATGTACTCGTACGGTATTGCACCGTTTTGCTGTGGTTTGGAACCGTAACGAAGTACTCGTAAGGTATTGTACCGTTTTGGTGTGGTTTGGTACCGTATGGATGTACTCTTACGGTATTGCACCGTTTTGGTGTGGTTTGGTATCGTATGGATGTACTCGTACGGTACTGCACCGTTTTGGTGTGGTTTGGTACCATATGGAGTTACTCGTACGGTATTGCACCGTTTTGGTGTGGTTTGGTACCGGATGGATGTACTCGTACGATATTGTACCATTTTGGTGTGGTTTGGTACCGTATGGATGTACTCGTACGGTATTGCACCATTTTGGTGTGGTTTGGTACCTTATGGATGTACTCGTACGGTATTGCACCGTTTTGGTGTGGTTTGGTACCGTATGGAGGTACTCGTACAGTATTGCACGGTTTTGGTGTGGTTTGGTACCGTATGGATGTACTCTTACGGTATTGCACCGTTTTGGTGTGGTTTGGTATCGTATTGATGTACTCGTACGGTATTGCCCCGTTTTGGTGTGGTTTGGTACATTATGGATGTACTCGTACGGTATTGCACCGTTTTGGTGTGGTTTGGTACCGTATGGATGTACTCGTACGGTATTGCACCGTTTTGCTGTGGTTTGGAACCGTAACGAAGTACTCGTAAGGTATTGTACCGTTTTGGTGTGGTTTGGTACGGTATGGATGTACTCGTACGGTATTGCACCGTTTTGGTGTGGTTTGGTACCGTATGGATGTACTCGTACGGTATTGCACCGTTTTGCTGTGCTTTGGAACCGTAACGAAGTACTCGTAAGGTATTGTACCATTTTGGTGTGGTTTGGTACCGTATGGATGTAATCGTACGGTATTGCACCGTTTCGGTGTGGTTTGGTACCGTATGGATGTACTCGTACGGTATTGCACCGTTTTGCTGTGGTTCGGAACCGTAACGAAGTACTCGTAAGGTATTGTACCGTTTTGGTGTGGTTTGGTACCGTATGGATGTACTCTTACGGTATTGCACCGTTTTGGTGTGGTTTGGTACCGTATGGATGTACTCGTACGGTATTCCACCGTTTTGGAGTGGTTTGGAACCGTAACGAAGTACTCGTAAGGTATTGTACCGTTTTGGTGTGGTTTGGTACCGTATGGATGTAATCGTACGGTATTGCACCGTTTTGGTGTGGTTTGGTACCGTATGGATGTACTCGTACGGTATTGCACCGTTTTGCTGTGGTTTGGAACCGTAACGAAGTACTCGTAAGGTATTGTACCGTTTTGGTGTGGTTTGGTACCGTATGGATGTACTCTTACGGTATTGCACCGTTTTGCTGTGGTTTGGTATCGTATGGATGTACTCGTACGGTACTGCACCGTTTTGGTGTGGTTTGGTACCATATGGAGTTACTCGTACGGTATTGCACCGTTTTGGTGTGGTTTGGTACCGGATGGATGTACTCGTACGATATTGTACCATTTTGCTGTGGTTTGGTACCGCATGGATGTACTCGTACGGTATTCTACCGTTTTTGTGTGGTTTTTTACCGTATGGATGTACTCGTACGGTATTGCACCGTTTTGGTGTGGTTTGGTACCGTAACGAAGTACTCGTAAAGTATTAAACCATTTTGGTGTGGTTTGGTACCGTATGGATATACTCGTACGGTATTGCACTGTTTTGGTGTGGTTTGGTACCGTATGGATGTACTCGTACGGTATTCCACCGTTTTGGAGTGGTTTGGAACCGTAACGAAGTACTCGTAAGGTATTGTACCATTTTGGTGTGGTTTGGTACCGTATGGATGTAATCGTACGGTATTGCACCGTTTTGGTGTGGTTTGGTAACTTATGGTTGTAGTCGTACGGTATTGCACCGTTTTGGTGTGTTTTGGTATCGTATGGATGTACTCGTACGGTATTGCACCGTTTTGGTGTGGTTTGGTACCGTATGCATGTACTCGTACGGTATTCCACCGTTTTGGAGTGGTTTGGAACCGTAACGAAGTACTCGTAAGGTATTGTACCGTTTTGGTGTGGTTTGGTACCGTATTGATGTAATCGTACGGTATTGCACCGTTTTGGTGTGGTTTGGTACCGTATGGATGTACTCGTACAGTATTGCACCGTTTTGCTGTGGTTTGGAACCGTAACGAAGTACTCGTAAGGTATTGTACCATTTTGGTGTGGTTTGGTACCGTATGGATGTAATCGTACGGTATTGCACCGTTTCGGTGTGGTTTGGTACCGTATGGATGTACTCGTACGGTATTGCACCGTTTTGCTGTGGTTCGGAACCGTAACGAAGTACTCGTAAGGTATTGTACCGTTTTGGTGTGGTTTGGTACCGTATGGATGTACTCTTACGGTATTGCACCGTTTTGGTGTGGTTTGGTACCGTATGGATGTACTCGTACGGTATTCCACCGTTTTGGAGTGGTTTGGAACCGTAACGAAGTACTCGTAAGGTATTGTACCGTTTTGGTGTGGTTTGGTACCGTATGGATGTAATCGTACGGTATTGCACCGTTTTGGTGTGGTTTGGTACCGTATGGATGTACTCGTACGGTATTGCACCGTTTTGCTGTGGTTTGGAACCGTAACGAAGTACTCGTAAGGTATTGTACCGTTTTGGTGTGGTTTGGTACCGTATGGATGTACTCTTACGGTATTGCACCGTTTTGGTGTGGTTTGGTATCGTATGGATGTACTCGTACGGTACTGCACCGTTTTGGTGTGGTTTGGTACCATATGGAGTTACTCGTACGGTATTGCACCGTTTTGGTGTGGTTTGGTACCGGATGGATGTACTCGTACGATATTGTACCATTTTGCTGTGGTTTGGTACCGCATGGATGTACTCGTACGGTATTCTACCGTTTTTGTGTGGTTTTTTACCGTATGGATGTACTCGTACGGTATTGCACCGTTTTGGTGTGGTTTGGTACCGTAACGAAGTACTCGTAAAGTATTAAACCATTTTGGTGTGGTTTGGTACCGTATGGATATACTCGTACGGTATTGCACCGTTTTGGTGTGGTTTGGTACCGTATGGATGTACTCGTACGGTATTCCACCGTTTTGGAGTGGTTTGGAACCGTAACGAAGTACTCGTAAGGTATTGTACCATTTTGGTGTGGTTTGGTACCGTATGGATGTAATCGTACGGTATTGCACCGTTTTGGTGTGGTTTGGTAACTTATGGTTGTAGTCGTACGGTATTGCACCGTTTTGGTGTGTTTTGGTATCGTATGGATGTACTCGTACGGTATTGCACCGTTTTGGTGTGGTTTGGTACCGTATGCATGTACTCGTACGGTATTCCACCGTTTTGGAGTGGTTTGGAACCGTAACGAAGTACTCGTAAGGTATTGTACCGTTTTGGTGTGGTTTGGTACCGTATTGATGTAATCGTACGGTATTGCACCGTTTTGGTGTGGTTTGGTACCGTATGGATGTACTCGTACGGTATTGCACCGTTTTGCTGTGGTTTGGAACCGTAACGAAGTACTCGTAAGGTATTGTACCGTTTTGGTGTGGTTTGGTACCGTATGGATGTACTCGTACGGTATTGCACCATTTTTGTGTGGTTTGGTACCTTATGGATGTACTCGTACGGTATTGCACCGTTTTGGTGTGGTTTGGTATCGTATGGATGTACTCGTACGGTATTGCACCGTTTTGGTGTGGTTTGGTACCTTATGGACGTACTCGTACGGTATTGCACCGTTTTGGTGTTGTTTGGTACCGTATGGATGTACTCGTACGGTATTCCACCGTTTTGGAGTGGTTTGGAACCGTAACGAAGTACTCGTAAGGTATTGTACCGTTTGGGTGTGGTTTGGTACCGTATGGATGTAATCGTACGGTATTGCACCGTTTTGGTGTGGTTTGGTACCGTATGGATGCACTCGTACGGTATTGCACCGTTTTGCTGTGGTTTGGAACCGTAACGAAGTACTCGTAAGGTATTGTACCATTTTGGTGTGGTTTGGTACCGTATGGATGTACTCTTACGGTATTGCACCGTTTTGGTGTGGTTTGGTATCGTATGGATGTACTCGTACGGTACTGCACCGTTTTGGTGTGGTTTGGTATCTTATGGATGTACTCGTACGGTATTGCACCGTTTTGGTGTGGTTTGGTACCATATGGAGTTACTCGTACGGTATTGCACCGTTTTGGTGTGGTTTGGTACCGGATGGATGTACTCGTACGATATTGTACCATTTTTGTGTGGTTTGGTACCGTATGGATGTACTCGTACGGTATTCTACCGTTTTTGTGAGGTTTTTTACCGTATGGATGTACTCGTACGGTATTGCACCGTTTTGTTGTGGTTTGGTACCGTATGGATGTACTCGTACGGTATTCCACCGTTTTGGAGTGGTTTGGAACCGTAACGAAGTACTCGTAAGGTATTGTACCGTTTTGGTGTGGTTTGGTACCGTATGGATGTACTCGTACGGTATTGCACCGTTTTGGTGTGGTTTGGTAACTTATGGTTGTAGTCGTACGGTATTGCACCGTTTTGGTGTGGTTTGGTATCGTATGGACGTACTCGTACGGTATTGCACCGTTTTGGTGTCGTTTGGTACCTTATGGATGTACTCGTACGGTATTGCACCGTTTTGGTGTGGTTTGGTACCGTATGGATGTACTCGTACGGTATTCCACCGTTTTGGAGTGGTTTGGAACCGTAACGAAGTACTCGTTAGGTATTGTACCGTTTTGGTGTGGTTTGGTACCGTATGGATGTAATCGTACGGTATTGCACCGTTTTCGTGAGGTTTGGTATCGTATGGATGTACTCGTACGGTATTGCACCGTTTTGGTGTGGTTTGGTACCTTATGGATGTATTCGTACGGTATTGCACCGTTTTGGTGTGGTTTGGTACCGTATGGATGTACTCGTACGGTATTCCACCGTTTTGGAGTGGTTTGGAACTGTAACGAAGTACTCGTAAGGTATTGTACCGTTTTGGTGTGGTTTGGTACCGTATGGATGTAATCGTACGGTATTGCACCGTTTTGGTGTGGTTTGGTACCGAATGGATGTACTCGTACGGTATTGCACCGTTTTGCTGTGGTTTGGAACCGTAACGAAGTACTCGTAAGGTATTGTACCGTTTTGGTGTGGTTTGGTACCGTATGGATGTACTCTTACGGTATTGCACCGTTTTGGTGTGGTTCGGTACCGTATTGATGTACTCGTACGGTATTGCACCGTTTTGCTGTGGTTTGGAACCGTAACGAAGTACTCGTAAGGTATTGTACCGTTTTGGTGTGGTTTGGTACCGTATGGATGTACTCTTACGGTATTGCACCGTTTTGGTGTGGTTTGGTATCGTATGGATGTACTCGTACGGTACTGCACCGTTTTGGTGTGGTTTGGTACCATATGGAGTTACTCGTACGGTATTGCACCGTTTTGGTGTGGTTTGGTACCGGATGGATGTACTCGTACGATATTGTACCATTTTGGTGTGGTTTAGTACCGTATGGATGTACTCGTACGGTATTGCACCGTTTTGGTGTGGTTTGGTACCTTATGGATGTACTCGTACGGTATTGCACCGTTTTGGTGTTGTTTGGTACCGTATGGAGGTACTCGTACGGTATTGCACTGTTTTGGTGTGGTTTGGTACCGTATGGATGTACTCTTACGGTATTGCACCGTTTTGGTGTGGTTTGGTATCGTATTGATGTACTCGTACGGTATTGCCCCGTTTTGGTGTGGTTTGGTACATTATGGATGTACTCGTACGGTATTGCACCGTTTTGGTGTGGTTTGGTACCATATGGATGTACTCGTACGGTATTGCACCGTTTTGCTGTGGTTTGGAACCGTAACGAAGTACTCGTAAGGTATTGTACCGTTTTGGTGTGGTTTGGTACGGTATGGATGTACTCGTACGGTATTGCACCGTTTTGGTGTGGTTTGGTACCGTATGGATGTACTCGTACGGTATTGCACCGTTTTGCTGTGGTTTGGAACCGTAACGAAGTACTCGTAAGGTATTGTACCATTTTGGTGTGGTTTGGTACCGTATGGATGTAATCGTACGGTATTGCACCGTTTCGGTGTGGTTTGGTACCGTATGGATGTACTCGTACGGTATTGCACCGTTTTGCTGTGGTTCGGAACCGTAACGAAGTACTCGTAAGGTATTGTACCGTTTTGGTGTGGTTTGGTACCGTATGGATGTACTCTTACGGTATTGCACCGTTTTGGTGTGGTTTGGTACCGTATGGATGTACTCGTACGGTATTCCACCGTTTTGGAGTGGTTTGGAACCGTAACGAAGTACTCGTAAGGTATTGTACCGTTTTGGTGTGGTTTGGTACCGTATGGATGTAATCGTACGGTATTGCACCGTTTTGGTGTGGTTTGGTACCGTATGGATGTACTCGTACGGTATTGCACCGTTTTGCTGTGGTTTGGAACCGTAACGAAGTACTCGTAAGGTATTGTACCGTTTTGGTGTGGTTTGGTACCGTATGGATGTACTCTTACGGTATTGCACCATTTTGGTGTGGTTTGGTATCGTATGGATGTACTCGTACGGTACTGCACCGTTTTGGTGTGGTTTGGTACCATATGGAGTTACTCGTACGGTATTGCACCGTTTTGGTGTGGTTTGGTACCGGATGGATGTACTCGTACGATATTGTACCATTTTGGTGTGGTTTGGTACCGTATGGATGTACTCTTACGGTATTGCACCGTTTTGGTGTGGTTTGGTATCGTATGGATGTACTCGTACGGTACTGCACCGTTTTGGTGTGGTTTGGTATCTTATGGATGTACTCGTACGGTATTGCACCGTTTTGGTGTGGTTTGGTACCATATGGAGTTACTCGTACGGTATTGCACCGTTTTGGTGTGGTTTGGTACCGGATGGATGTACTCGTACGATATTGTACCATTTTGGTGTGGTTTGGTACCGTATGGATGTACTCGTACGGTATTCTACCGTTTTTGTGAGGTTTTTTACCGTATGGATGTACTCGTACGGTATTGCACCGTTTTGGTGTGGTTTGGTACCGTATGGATGTACTCGTACGGTATTCCACCGTTTTGGAGTGGTTTGGAACCGTAACGAAGTACTCGTAAGGTATTGTACCGTTTTGGTGTGGTTTGGTACCGTATGGATGTACTCGTACGGTATTGCACCGTTTTGGTGTGGTTTGGTAACTTATGGTTGTAGTCGTACGGTATTGCACCGTTTTGGTGTGGTTTGGTATCGTATGGACGTACTCGTACGGTATTGCACCGTTTTGGTGTCGTTTGGTACCTTATGGATGTACTCGTACGGTATTGCACCGTTTTGGTGTGGTTTGGTACCGTATGGATGTACTCGTACGGTATTCCACCGTTTTGGAGTGGTTTGGAACCGTAACGAAGTACTCGTTAGGTATTGTACCGTTTTGGTGTGGTTTGGTACCGTATGGATGTACTCGTACGGTATTGCACCGTTTTGGTGTGGTTTGGTACCTTATGGATGTACTCGTACGGTATTGCACCGTTTTGGTGTGGTTTGGTACCGTATGGATGTACTCGTACGGTATTCCACCGTTTTGGAGTGGTTTGGAACTGTAACGAAGTACTCGTAAGGTATTGTACCGTTTTGGTGTGGTTTGGTATCGTATGGATGTAATCGTACGGTATTGCACCGTTTTGGTGTGGTTTGGTACCGAATGGATGTACTCGTACGGTATTGCACCGTTTTGCTGTGGTTTGGAACCGTAACGAAGTACTCGTAAGGTATTGTACCGTTTTGGTGTGGTTTGGTACCGTATGGATGTACTCTTACGGTATTGCACCGTTTTGGTGTGGTTCGGTACCGTATGGATGTACTCGTACGGTATTGCACCGTTTTGCTGTGGTTTGGAACCGTAACGAAGTACTCGTAAGGTATTGTACCGTTTTGGTGTGGTTTGGTACCGTATGGATGTACTCTTACGGTATTGCACCGTTTTGGTGTGGTTTGGTATCGTATGGATGTACTCGTACGGTACTGCACCGTTTTGGTGTGGTTTGGTACCATATGGAGTTACTCGTACGGTATTGCACCGTTTTGGTGTGGTTTGGTACCGGATGGATGTACTCGTACGATATTGTACCATTTTGGTGTGGTTTGGTACCGTATGGATGTACTCGTACGGTATTGCACCGTTTTGGTGTGGTTTGGTACCTTATGGATGTACTCGTACGGTATTGCACCGTTTTGGTGTGGTTTGGTACCGTATGGAGGTACTCGTACGGTATTGCACTGTTTTGGTGTGGTTTGGTACCGTATGGATGTACTCTTACGGTATTGCACCGTTTTGGTGTGGTTTGGTATCGTATTGATGTACTCGTACGGTATTGCCCATTTTTGGTGTGGTTTGGTACATTATGGATGTACTCGTACGGTATTGCACCGTTTTGGTGTGGTTTGGTACCATATGGATGTACTCGTACGGTATTGCACCGTTTTGCTGTGGTTTGGAACCGTAACGAAGTACTCGTAAGGTATTGTACCGTTTTGGTGTGGTTTTGTACGGTATGGATGTACTCGTACGGTATTGCACCGTTTTGGTGTGGTTTGGTACCGTATGGATGTACTCGTACGGTATTGCACCGTTTTGCTGTGGTTTGGAACCGTAACGAAGTACTCGTAAGGTATTGTACCATTTTGGTGTGGTTTGGTACCGTATGGATGTAATCGTACGGTATTGCACCGTTTCGGTGTGGTTTGGTACCGTATGGATGTACTCGTACGGTATTGCACCGTTTTGCTGTGGTTCGGAACCGTAACGAAGTACTCGTAAGGTATTGTACCGTTTTGGTGTGGTTTGGTACCGTATGGATGTACTCTTACGGTATTGCACCGTTTTGGTGTGGTTTGGTACCGTATGGATGTACTCGTACGGTATTCCACCGTTTTGGAGTGGTTTGGAACCGTAACGAAGTACTCGTAAGGTATTGTACCGTTTTGGTGTGGTTTGGTACCGTATGGATGTAATCGTACGGTATTGCACCGTTTTGGTGTGGTTTGGTACCGTATGGATGTACTCGTACGGTATTGCACCGTTTTGCTGTGGTTTGGAACCGTAACGAAGTACTCGTAAGGTATTGTACCGTTTTGGTGTGGTTTGGTACCGTATGGATGTACTCTTACGGTATTGCACCGTTTTGGTGTGGTTTGGTATCGTATGGATGTACTCGTACGGTACTGCACCGTTTTGGTGTGGTTTGGTACCATATGGAGTTACTCGTACGGTATTGCACCGTTTTGGTGTGGTTTGGTACCGGATGGATGTACTCGTACGATATTGTACCATTTTGGTGTGGTTTGGTACCGCATGGATGTACTCGTACGGTATTCTACCGTTTTTGTGTGGTTTTTTACCGTATGGATGTACTCGTACGGTATTGCACCGTTTTGGTGTGGTTTGGTACCGTAACGAAGTACTCGTAAAGTATTAAACCATTTTGGTGTGGTTTGGTACCGTATGGATATACTCGTACGGTATTGCACCGTTTTGGTGTGGTTTGGTACCGTATGGATGTACTCGTACGGTATTGCACCGTTTTGGTGTGGTTTGCTAACTTATGGTTGTAGTCGTACGGTATTGCACCGTTTTGGTGTGGTTTTGTATCGTATGGACGTACTCGTACGGTATTGCACCGTTTTGGTGTCGTTTGGTACCTTATGGATGTACTCGTACGGTATTGCACCGTTTTGGTGTGGTTTGGTACCGTATGGATGTACTCGTACGGTATTCCACCGTTTTGGAGTGGTTTGGAACCGTAACGAAGTACTCGTTAGGTATTGTACCGTTTTGGTGTGGTTTGGTACCGTATGGATGTAATCGTACGGTATTTCACCGTTTTGGTGTGGTTTGGTATCGTATGGATGTACTCGTACGGTATTGCACCGTTTTGGTGTGGTTTGGTACCTTATGGATGTACTCGTACGGTATTGCACCGTTTTGGTGTGGTTTGGTACCGTATGGATGTACTCGTACGGTATTCCACCGTTTTGGAGTGGTTTGGAACTGTAACGAAGTACTCGTAAGGTATTGTACCGTTTTGGTGTGGTTTGGTACCGTATGGATGTAATCGTACGGTATTGCACCGTTTTGGTGTGGTTTGGTACCGAATGGATGTACTCGTACGGTATTGCACCGTTTTGCTGTGGTTTGGAACCGTAACGAAGTACTCGTAAGGTATTGTACCGTTTTGGTGTGGTTTGGTACCGTATGGATGTACTCTTACGGTATTGCACCGTTTTGGTGTGGTTCGGTACCGTATGGATGTACTCGTACGGTATTGCACCGTTTTGCTGTGGTTTGGAACCGTAACGAAGTACTCGTAAGGTATTGTACCGTTTTGGTGTGGTTTGGTACCATATGGATGTACTCTTACGGTATTGCACCGTTTTGGTGTGGTTTGGTATCGTATGGATGTACTCGTACGGTACTGCACCGTTTTGGTGTGGTTTGGTACCATATGGAGTTACTCGTACGGTATTGCACCGTTTTGGTGTGGTTTGGTACCGGATGGATGTACTCGTACGATATTGTACCATTTTGGTGTGGTTTGGTACCGTATGGATGTACTCGTACGGTATTGCACCGTTTTGGTGTGGTTTGGTACCTTATGGATGTACTCGTACGGTATTGCACCGTTTTGGTGTGGTTTGGTACCGTATGGAGGTACTCGTACGGTATTGCACTGTTTTGGTGTGGTTTGGTACCGTATGGATGTACTCTTACGGTATTGCACCGTTTTGGTGTGGTTTGGTATCGTATTGATGTACTCGTACGGTATTGCCCATTTTTGGTGTGGTTTGGTACATTATGGATGTACTCGTACGGTATTGCACCGTTTTGGTGTGGTTTGGTACCATATGGATGTACTCGTACGGTATTGCACCGTTTTGCTGTGGTTTGGAACCGTAACGAAGTACTCGTAAGGTATTGTACCGTTTTGGTGTGGTTTGGTACGGTATGGATGTACTCGTACGGTATTGCACCGTTTTGGTGTGGTTTGGTACCGTATGGATGTACTCGTACGGTATTGCACCGTTTTGCTGTGGTTTGGAACCGTAACGAAGTACTCGTAAGGTATTGTACCATTTTGGTGTGGTTTGGTACCGTATGGATGTAATCGTACGGTATTGCACCGTTTCGGTGTGGTTTGGTACCGTATGGATGTACTCGTACGGTATTGCACCGTTTTGCTGTGGTTCGGAACCGTAACGAAGTACTCGTAAGGTATTGTACCGTTTTGGTGTGGTTTGGTACCGTATGGATGTACTCTTACGGTATTGCACCGTTTTGGTGTGGTTTGGTATCGTATGGATGTACTCGTACGGTACTGCACCGTTTTGGTGTGGTTTGGTACCATATGGAGTTACTCGTACGGTATTGCACCGTTTTGGTGTGGTTTGGTACCGGATGGATGTACTCGTACGATATTGTACCATTTTGGTGTGGTTTGGTACCGCATGGATGTACTCGTACGGTATTCTACCGTTTTTGTGTGGTTTTTTACCGTATGGATGTACTCGTACGGTATTGCACCGTTTTGGTGTGGTTTGGTACCGTAACGAAGTACTCGTAAAGTATTAAACCATTTTGGTGTGGTTTGGTACCGTATGGATATACTCGTACGGTATTGCACCGTTTTGGTGTGGTTTGGTACCGTATGGATGTACTCGTACGGTATTGCACCGTTTTGGTGTGGTTTGCTAACTTATGGTTGTAGTCGTACGGTATTGCACCGTTTTGGTGTGGTTTGGTATCGTATGGACGTACTCGTACGGTATTGCACCGTTTTGGTGTCGTTTGGTACCGTATGGATGTAATCGTACGGTATTGCACCGTTTTGGTGTGGTTTGGTACCGTATGGATGTACTCGTACGGTATTGCACCGTTTTGCTGTGGTTTGGAACCGTAACGAAGTACTCGTAAGGTATTGTACCGTTTTGGTGTGGTTTGGTACCGTATGGATGTACTCTTACGGTATTGCACCGTTTTGGTGTGGTTTGGTATCGTATGGATGTACTCGTACGGTACTGCACCGTTTTGGTGTGGTTTGGTACCATATGGAGTTACTCGTACGGTATTGCACCGTTTTGGTGTGGTTTGGTACCGGATGGATGTACTCGTACGATATTGTACCATTTTGGTGTGGTTTGGTACCGTATGGATGTACTCTTACGGTATTGCACCGTTTTGGTGTGGTTTGGTATCGTATGGATGTACTCGTACGGTACTGCACCGTTTTGGTGTGGTTTGGTATCTTATGGATGTACTCGTACGGTATTGCACCGTTTTGGTGTGGTTTGGTACCATATGGAGTTACTCGTACGGTATTGCACCGTTTTGGTGTGGTTTGGTACCGGATGGATGTACTCGTACGATATTGTACCATTTTGGTGTGGTTTGGTACCGTATGGATGTACTCGTACGGTATTCTACCGTTTTTGTGAGGTTTTTTACCGTATGGATGTACTCGTACGGTATTGCACCGTTTTGGTGTGGTTTGGTACCGTATGGATGTACTCGTACGGTATTCCACCGTTTTGGAGTGGTTTGGAACCGTAACGAAGTACTCGTAAGGTATTGTACCGTTTTGGTGTGGTTTGGTACCGTATGGATGTACTCGTACGGTATTGCACCGTTTTGGTGTGGTTTGGTAACTTATGGTTGTAGTCGTACGGTATTGCACCGTTTTGGTGTGGTTTGGTATCGTATGGACGTACTCGTACGGTATTGCACCGTTTTGGTGTCGTTTGGTACCTTATGGATGTACTCGTACGGTATTGCACCGTTTTGGTGTGGTTTGGTACCGTATGGATGTACTCGTACGGTATTCCACCGTTTTGGAGTGGTTTGGAACCGTAACGAAGTACTCGTTAGGTATTGTACCGTTTTGGTGTGGTTTGGTACCGTATGGATGTACTCGTACGGTATTGCACCGTTTTGGTGTGGTTTGGTACCTTATGGATGTACTCGTACGGTATTGCACCGTTTTGGTGTGGTTTGGTACCGTATGGATGTACTCGTACGGTATTCCACCGTTTTGGAGTGGTTTTGAACTGTAACGAAGTACTCGTAAGGTATTGTACCGTTTTGGTGTGGTTTGGTATCGTATGGATGTAATCGTACGGTATTGCACCGTTTTGGTGTGGTTTGGTACCGAATGGATGTACTCGTACGGTATTGCACCGTTTTGCTGTGGTTTGGAACCGTAACGAAGTACTCGTAAGGTATTGTACCGTTTTGGTGTGGTTTGGTACCGTATGGATGTACTCTTACGGTATTGCACCGTTTTGGTGTGGTTCGGTACCGTATGGATGTACTCGTACGGTATTGCACCGTTTTGCTGTGGTTTGGAACCGTAACGAAGTACTCGTAAGGTATTGTACCGTTTTGGTGTGGTTTGGTACCGTATGGATGTACTCTTACGGTATTGCACCGTTTTGGTGTGGTTTGGTATCGTATGGATGTACTCGTACGGTACTGCACCGTTTTGGTGTGGTTTGGTACCATATGGAGTTACTCGTACGGTATTGCACCGTTTTGGTGTGGTTTGGTACCGGATGGATGTACTCGTACGATATTGTACCATTTTGGTGTGGTTTGGTACCGTATGGATGTACTCGTACGGTATTGCACCGTTTTGGTGTGGTTTGGTACCTTATGGATGTACTCGTACGGTATTGCACCGTTTTGGTGTGGTTTGGTACCGTATGGAGGTACTCGTACGGTATTGCACTGTTTTGGTGTGGTTTGGTACCGTATGGATGTACTCTTACGGTATTGCACCGTTTTGGTGTGGTTTGGTATCGTATTGATGTACTCGTACGGTATTGCCCATTTTTGGTGTGGTTTGGTACATTATGGATGTACTCGTACGGTATTGCACCGTTTTGGTGTGGTTTGGTACCATATGGATGTACTCGTACGGTATTGCACCGTTTTGCTGTGGTTTGGAACCGTAACGAAGTACTCGTAAGGTATTGTACCGTTTTGGTGTGGTTTTGTACGGTATGGATGTACTCGTACGGTATTGCACCGTTTTGGTGTGGTTTGGTACCGTATGGATGTACTCGTACGGTATTGCACCGTTTTGCTGTGGTTTGGAACCGTAACGAAGTACTCGTAAGGTATTGTACCATTTTGGTGTGGTTTGGTACCGTATGGATGTAATCGTACGGTATTGCACCGTTTCGGTGTGGTTTGGTACCGTATGGATGTACTCGTACGGTATTGCACCGTTTTGCTGTGGTTCGGAACCGTAACGAAGTACTCGTAAGGTATTGTACCGTTTTGGTGTGGTTTGGTACCGTATGGATGTACTCTTACGGTATTGCACCGTTTTGGTGTGGTTTGGTACCGTATGGATGTACTCGTACGGTATTCCACCGTTTTGGAGTGGTTTGGAACCGTAACGAAGTACTCGTAAGGTATTGTACCGTTTTGGTGTGGTTTGGTACCGTATGGATGTAATCGTACGGTATTGCACCGTTTTGGTGTGGTTTGGTACCGTATGGATGTACTCGTACGGTATTGCACCGTTTTGCTGTGGTTTGGAACCGTAACGAAGTACTCGTAAGGTATTGTACCGTTTTGGTGTGGTTTGGTACCGTATGGATGTACTCTTACGGTATTGCACCGTTTTTGTGTGGTTTGGTATCGTATGGATGTACTCGTACGGTACTGCACCGTTTTGGTGTGGTTTGGTACCATATGGAGTTACTCGTACGGTATTGCACCGTTTTGGTGTGGTTTGGTACCGGATGGATGTACTCGTACGATATTGTACCATTTTGGTGTGGTTTGGTACCGCATGGATGTACTCGTACGGTATTCTACCGTTTTTGTGTGGTTTTTTACCGTATGGATGTACTCGTACGGTATTGCACCGTTTTGGTGTGGTTTGGTACCGTAACGAAGTACTCGTAAAGTATTAAACCATTTTGGTGTGGTTTGGTACCGTATGGATATACTCGTACGGTATTGCACCGTTTTGGTGTGGTTTGGTACCGTATGGATGTACTCGTACGGTATTGCACCGTTTTGGTGTGGTTTGCTAACTTATGGTTGTAGTCGTACGGTATTGCACCGTTTTGGTGTGGTTTTGTATCGTATGGACGTACTCGTACGGTATTGCACCGTTTTGGTGTCGTTTGGTACCTTATGGATGTACTCGTACGGTATTGCACCGTTTTGGTGTGGTTTGGTACCGTATGGATGTACTCGTACGGTATTCCACCGTTTTGGAGTGGTTTGGAACCGTAACGAAGTACTCGTTAGGTATTGTACCGTTTTGGTGTGGTTTGGTACCGTATGGATGTAATCGTACGGTATTTCACCGTTTTGGTGTGGTTTGGTATCGTATGGATGTACTCGTACGGTATTGCACCGTTTTGGTGTGGTTTGGTACCTTATGGATGTACTCGTACGGTATTGCACCGTTTTGGTGTGGTTTGGTACCGTATGGATGTACTCGTACGGTATTCCACCGTTTTGGAGTGGTTTGGAACTGTAACGAAGTACTCGTAAGGTATTGTACCGTTTTGGTGTGGTTTGGTACCGTATGGATGTAATCGTACGGTATTGCACCGTTTTGGTGTGGTTTGGTACCGTAACGAAGTACTCGTAAAGTATTAAACCATTTTGGTGTGGTTTGGTACCGTATGGATATACTCGTACGGTATTGCACCGTTTTGGTGTGGTTTGGTACCGTATGGATGTACTCGTACGGTATTGCACCGTTTTGGTGTGGTTTGCTAACTTATGGTTGTAGTCGTACGGTATTGCACCGTTTTGGTGTGGTTTTGTATCGTATGGACGTACTCGTACGGTATTGCACCGTTTTGGTGTCGTTTGGTACCTTATGGATGTACTCGTACGGTATTGCACCGTTTTGGTGTGGTTTGGTACCGTATGGATGTACTCGTACGGTATTCCACCGTTTTGGAGTGGTTTGGAACCGTAACGAAGTACTCGTTAGGTATTGTACCGTTTTGGTGTGGTTTGGTACCGTATGGATGTAATCGTACGGTATTTCACCGTTTTGGTGTGGTTTGGTATCGTATGGATGTACTCGTACGGTATTGCACCGTTTTGGTGTGGTTTGGTACCTTATGGATGTACTCGTACGGTATTGCACCGTTTTGGTGTGGTTTGGTACCGTATGGATGTACTCGTACGGTATTCCACCGTTTTGGAGTGGTTTGGAACTGTAACGAAGTACTCGTAAGGTATTGTACCGTTTTGGTGTGGTTTGGTACCGTATGGATGTAATCGTACGGTATTGCACCGTTTTGGTGTGGTTTGGTACCGAATGGATGTACTCGTACGGTATTGCACCGTTTTGCTGTGGTTTGGAACCGTAACGAAGTACTCGTAAGGTATTGTACCGTTTTGGTGTGGTTTGGTACCGTATGGATGTACTCTTACGGTATTGCACCGTTTTGGTGTGGTTCGGTACCGTATGGATGTACTCGTACGGTATTGCACCGTTTTGCTGTGGTTTGGAACCGTAACGAAGTACTCGTAAGGTATTGTACCGTTTTGGTGTGGTTTGGTACCGTATGGATGTACTCTTACGGTATTGCACCGTTTTGGTGTGGTTTGGTATCGTATGGATGTACTCGTACGGTACTGCACCGTTTTGGTGTGGTTTGGTACCATATGGAGTTACTCGTACGGTATTGCACCGTTTTGGTGTGGTTTGGTACCGGATGGATGTACTCGTACGATATTGTACCATTTTGGTGTGGTTTGGTACCGTATGGATGTACTCGTACGGTATTGCACCGTTTTGGTGTGGTTTGGTACCTTATGGATGTACTCGTACGGTATTGCACCGTTTTGGTGTGGTTTGGTACCGTATGGAGGTACTCGTACGGTATTGCACTGTTTTGGTGTGGTTTGGTACCGTATGGATGTACTCTTACGGTATTGCACCGTTTTGGTGTGGTTTGGTATCGTATTGATGTACTCGTACGGTATTGCCCATTTTTGGTGTGGTTTGGTACATTATGGATGTACTCGTACGGTATTGCACCGTTTTGGTGTGGTTTGGTACCATATGGATGTACTCGTACGGTATTGCACCGTTTTGCTGTGGTTTGGAACCGTAACGAAGTACTCGTAAGGTATTGTACCGTTTTGGTGTGGTTTGGTACGGTATGGATGTACTCGTACGGTATTGCACCGTTTTGGTGTGGTTTGGTACCGTATGGATGTACTCGTACGGTATTGCACCGTTTTGCTGTGGTTTGGAACCGTAACGAAGTACTCGTAAGGTATTGTACCATTTTGGTGTGGTTTGGTACCGTATGGATGTAATCGTACGGTATTGCACCGTTTCGGTGTGGTTTGGTACCGTATGGATGTACTCGTACGGTATTGCACCGTTTTGCTGTGGTTCGGAACCGTAACGAAGTACTCGTAAGGTATTGTACCGTTTTGGTGTGGTTTGGTACCGTATGGATGTACTCTTACGGTATTGCACCGTTTTGGTGTGGTTTGGTATCGTATGGATGTACTCGTACGGTACTGCACCGTTTTGGTGTGGTTTGGTACCATATGGAGTTACTCGTACGGTATTGCACCGTTTTGGTGTGGTTTGGTACCGGATGGATGTACTCGTACGATATTGTACCATTTTGGTGTGGTTTGGTACCGCATGGATGTACTCGTACGGTATTCTACCGTTTTTGTGTGGTTTTTTACCGTATGGATGTACTCGTACGGTATTGCACCGTTTTGGTGTGGTTTGGTACCGTAACGAAGTACTCGTAAAGTATTAAACCATTTTGGTGTGGTTTGGTACCGTATGGATATACTCGTACGGTATTGCACCGTTTTGGTGTGGTTTGGTACCGTATGGATGTACTCGTACGGTATTGCACCGTTTTGGTGTGGTTTGCTAACTTATGGTTGTAGTCGTACGGTATTGCACCGTTTTGGTGTGGTTTGGTATCGTATGGACGTACTCGTACGGTATTGCACCGTTTTGGTGTCGTTTGGTACCTTATGGATGTACTCGTACGGTATTGCACCGTTTTGGTGTGGTTTGGTACCGTATGGATGTACTCGTACGGTATTCCACCGTTTTGGAGTGGTTTGGAACCGTAACGAAGTACTCGTTAGGTATTGTACCGTTTTGGTGTGGTTTGGTACCGTATGGATGTAATCGTACGGTATTTCACCGTTTTGGTGTGGTTTGGTATCGTATGGATGTACTCGTACGGTATTGCACCGTTTTGGTGTGGTTTGGTACCTTATGGATGTACTCGTACGGTATTGCACCGTTTTGGTGTGGTTTGGTACCGTATGGATGTACTCGTACGGTATTCCACCGTTTTGGAGTGGTTTGGAACTGTAACGAAGTACTCGTAAGGTATTGTACCGTTTTGGTGTGGTTTGGTACCGTATGGATGTAATCGTACGGTATTGCACCGTTTTGGTGTGGTTTGGTACCGAATGGATGTACTCGTACGGTATTGCACCGTTTTGCTGTGGTTTGGAACCGTAACGAAGTACTCGTAAGGTATTGTACCGTTTTGGTGTGGTTTGGTACCGTATGGATGTACTCTTACGGTATTGCACCGTTTTGGTGTGGTTCGGTACCGTATGGATGTACTCGTACGGTATTGCACCGTTTTGCTGTGGTTTGGAACCGTAACGAAGTACTCGTAAGGTATTGTACCGTTTTGGAGTGGTTTGGTACCGTATGGATGTACTCTTACGGTATTGCACCGTTTTGGTGTGGTTTGGTATCGTATGGATGTACTCGTACGGTACTGCACCGTTTTGGTGTGGTTTGGTACCATATGGAGTTACTCGTACGGTATTGCACCGTTTTGGTGTGGTTTGGTACCGGATGGATGTACTCGTACGATATTGTACCATTTTGGTGTGGTTTGGTACCGTATGGATGTACTCGTACGGTATTGCACCGTTTTGGTGTGGTTTGGTACCTTATGGATGTACTCGTACGGTATTGCACCGTTTTGGTGTGGTTTGGTACCGTATGGAGGTACTCGTACGGTATTGCACTGTTTTGGTGTGGTTTGGTACCGTATGGATGTACTCTTACGGTATTGCACCGTTTTGGTGTGGTTTGGTATCGTATTGATGTACTCGTACGGTATTGCCCATTTTTGGTGTGGTTTGGTACATTATGGATGTACTCGTACGGTATTGCACCGTTTTGGTGTGGTTTGGTACCATATGGATGTACTCGTACGGTATTGCACCGTTTTGCTGTGGTTTGGAACCGTAACGAAGTACTCGTAAGGTATTGTACCGTTTTGGTGTGGTTTGGTACGGTATGGATGTACTCGTACGGTATTGCACCGTTTTGGTGTGGTTTGGTACCGTATGGATGTACTCGTACGGTATTGCACCGTTTTGCTGTGGTTTGGAACCGTAACGAAGTACTCGTAAGGTATTGTACCATTTTGGTGTGGTTTGGTACCGTATGGATGTAATCGTACGGTATTGCACCGTTTCGGTGTGGTTTGGTACCGTATGGATGTACTCGTACGGTATTGCACCGTTTTGCTGTGGTTCGGAACCGTAACGAAGTACTCGTAAGGTATTGTACCGTTTTGGTGTGGTTTGGTACCGTATGGATGTACTCTTACGGTATTGCACCGTTTTGGTGTGGTTTGGTACCGTATGGATGTACTCGTACGGTATTCCACCGTTTTGGAGTGGTTTGGAACCGTAACGAAGTACTCGTAAGGTATTGTACCGTTTTGGTGTGGTTTGGTACCGTATGGATGTAATCGTACGGTATTGCACCGTTTTGGTGTGGTTTGGTACCGTATGGATGTACTCGTACGGTATTGCACCGTTTTGCTGTGGTTTGGAACCGTAACGAAGTACTCGTAAGGTATTGTACCGTTTTGGTGTGGTTTGGTACCGTATGGATGTACTCTTACGGTATTGCACCGTTTTGGTGTGGTTTGGTATCGTATGGATGTACTCGTACGGTACTGCACCGTTTTGGTGTGGTTTGGTACCATATGGAGTTACTCGTACGGTATTGCACCGTTTTGGTGTGGTTTGGTACCGGATGGATGTACTCGTACGATATTGTACCATTTTGGTGTGGTTTGGTACCGCATGGATGTACTCGTACGGTATTCTACCGTTTTTGTGTGGTTTTTTACCGTATGGATGTACTCGTACGGTATTGCACCGTTTTGGTGTGGTTTGGTACCGTAACGAAGTACTCGTAAAGTATTAAACCATTTTGGTGTGGTTTGGTACCGTATGGATATACTCGTACGGTATTGCACCGTTTTGGTGTGGTTTGGTACCGTATGGATGTACTCGTACGGTATTGCACCGTTTTGGTGTGGTTTGCTAACTTATGGTTGTAGTCGTACGGTATTGCACCGTTTTGGTGTGGTTTGGTATCGTATGGACGTACTCGTACGGTATTGCACCGTTTTGGTGTCGTTTGGTACCTTATGGATGTACTCGTACGGTATTGCACCGTTTTGGTGTGGTTTGGTACCGTATGGATGTACTCGTACGGTATTCCACCGTTTTGGAGTGGTTTGGAACCGTAACGAAGTACTCGTTAGGTATTGTACCGTTTTGGTGTGGTTTGGTACCGTATGGATGTAATCGTACGGTATTTCACCGTTTTGGTGTGGTTTGGTATCGTATGGATGTACTCGTACGGTATTGCACCGTTTTGGTGTGGTTTGGTACCTTATGGATGTACTCGTACGGTATTGCACCGTTTTGGTGTGGTGTGGTACCGTATGGATGTACTCGTACGGTATTCCACCGTTTTGGAGTGGTTTGGAACTGTAACGAAGTACTCGTAAGGTATTGTACCGTTTTGGTGTGGTTTAGTACCGTATGGATGTAATCGTACGGTATTGCACCGTTTTGGTGTGGTTTGGTACCGAATGGATGTACTCGTACGGTATTGCACCGTTTTGCTGTGGTTTGGAACCGTAACGAAGTACTCGTAAGGTATTGTACCGTTTTGGTGTGGTTTGGTACCGTATGGATGTACTCTTACGGTATTGCACCGTTTTGGTGTGGTTCGGTACCGTATGGATGTACTCGTACGGTATTGCACCGTTTTGCTGTGGTTTGGAACCGTAACGAAGTACTCGTAAGGTATTGTACCGTTTTGGTGTGGTTTGGTACCGTATGGATGTACTCTTACGGTATTGCACCGTTTTGGTGTGATTTGGTATCGTATGGATGTACTCGTACGGTACTGCACCGTTTTGGTGTGGTTTGGTACCATATGGAGTTACTCGTACGGTATTGCACCGTTTTGGTGTGGTTTGGTACCGGATGGATGTACTCGTACGATATTGTACCATTTTGGTGTGGTTTGGTACCGTATGGATGTACTCGTACGGTATTGCACCGTTTTGGTGTGGTTTGGTACCTTATGGATGTACTCGTACGGTATTGCACCGTTTTGGTGTGGTTTGGTACCGTATGGAGGTACTCGTACGGTATTGCACTGTTTTGGTGTGGTTTGGTACCGTATGGATGTACTCTTACGGTATTGCACCGTTTTGGTGTGGTTTGGTATCGTATTGATGTGCTCGTACGGTATTGCCCATTTTTGGTGTGGTTTGGTACATTATGGATGTACTCGTACGGTATTGCACCGTTTTGGTGTGGTTTGGTACCATATGGATGTACTCGTACGGTATTGCACCGTTTTGCTGTGGTTTGGAACCGTAACGAAGTACTCGTAAGGTATTGTACCGTTTTGGTGTGGTTTGGTACGGTATGGATGTACTCGTACGGTATTGCACCGTTTTGGTGTGGTTTGGTACCGTATGGATGTACTCGTACGGTATTGCACCGTTTTGCTGTGGTTTGGAACCGTAACGAAGTACTCGTAAGGTATTGTACCATTTTGGTGTGGTTTGGTACCGTATGGATGTAATCGTACGGTATTGCACCGTTTCGGTGTGGTTTGGTACCGTATGGATGTACTCGTACGGTATTGCACCGTTTTGCTGTGGTTCGGAACCGTAACGAAGTACTCGTAAGGTATTGTACCGTTTTGGTGTGGTTTGGTACCGTATGGATGTACTCTTACGGTATTGCACCGTTTTGGTGTGGTTTGGTACCGTATGGATGTACTCGTACGGTATTCCACCGTTTTGGAGTGGTTTGGAACCGTAACGAAGTACTCGTAAGGTATTGTACCGTTTTGGTGTGGTTTTGTACCGTATGGATGTAATCGTACGGTATTGCACCGTTTTGGTGTGGTTTGGTACCGTATGGATGTACTCGTACGGTATTGCACCGTTTTGCTGTGGTTTGGAACCGTAACGAAGTACTCGTAAGGAATTGTACCGTTTTGGTGTGGTTTGGTACCGTATGGATGTACTCTTACGGTATTGCACCGTTTTGGTGTGGTTTGGTATCGTATGGATGTACTCGTACGGTACTGCACCGTTTTGGTGTGGTTTGGTACCATATGGAGTTACTCGTACGGTATTGCACCGTTTTGGTGTGGTTTGGTACCGGATGGATGTACTCGTACGATATTGTACCATTTTGGTGTGGTTTGGTACCGCATGGATGTACTCGTACGGTATTCTACCGTTTTTGTGTGGTTTTTTACCGTATGGATGTACTCGTACGGTATTGCACCGTTTTGGTGTGGTTTGGTACCGTAACGAAGTACTCGTAAAGTATTAAACCATTTTGGTGTGGTTTGGTACCGTATGGATATACTCGTACGGTATTGCACCGTTTTGGTGTGGTTTGGTACCGTATGGATGTACTCGTACGGTATTCCACCGTTTTGGAGTGGTTTGGAACCGTAACGAAGTACTCGTAAGGTATTGTACCATTTTGGTGTGGTTTGGTACCGTATGGATGTAATCGTACGGTATTGCACCGTTTTGGTGTGGTTTGGTAACTTATGGTTGTAGTCGTACGGTATTGCACCGTTTTGGTGTGTTTTGGTATCGTATGGATGTACTCGTACGGTATTGCACCGTTTTGGTGTGGTTTGGTACCGTATGCATGTACTCGTACGGTATTCCACCGTTTTGGAGTGGTTTGGAACCGTAACGAAGTACTCGTAAGGTATTGTACCGTTTTGGTGTGGTTTGGTACCGTATGGATGTAATCGTACGGTATTGCACCGTTTTGGTGTGGTTTGGTACCGTATGGATGTACTCGTACGGTATTGCACCGTTTTGCTGTGGTTTGGAACCGTAACGAAGTACTCGTAAGGTATTGTACCGTTTTGGTGTGGTTTGGTACCGTATGGATGTACTCGTACGGTATTGCACCATTTTTGTGTGGTTTGGTACCTTATGGATGTACTCGTACGGTATTGCACCGTTTTGGTGTGGTTTGGTATCGTATGGATGTACTCGTACGGTATTGCACCGTTTTGGTGTGGTTTGGTACCTTATGGACGTACTCGTACGGTATTGCACCGTTTTGGTGTTGTTTGGTACCGTATGGATGTACTCGTACGGTATTCCACCGTTTTGGAGTGGTTTGGAACCGTAACGAAGTACTCGTAAGGTATTGTACCGTTTGGGTGTGGTTTGGTACCGTATGGATGTAATCGTACGGTATTCCACCGTTTTGGTGTGGTTTGGTACCGTATGGATGCACTCGTACGGTATTGCACCGTTTTGCTGTGGTTTGGAACCGTAACGAAGTACTCGTAAGGTATTGTACCATTTTGGTGTGGTTTGGTACCGTATGGATGTACTCTTACGGTATTGCACCGTTTTGGTGTGGTTTGGTATCGTATGGATGTACTCGTACGGTACTGCACCGTTTTGGTGTGGTTTGGTATATCTTATGGATGTACTCGTACGGTATTGCACCGTTTTGGTGTGGTTTGGTACCATATGGAGTTACTCGTACGGTATTGCACCGTTTTGGTGTGGTTTGGTACCGGATGGATGTACTCGTACGATATTGTACCATTTTGGTGTGGTTTGGTATCGTATGGATGTACTCGTACGGTATTCTACCGTTTTTGTGAGGTTTTTTACCGTATGGATGTACTCGTACGGTATTGCACCTTTTTGGTGTGGTTTGGTACCATAACGAAGTACTCGTAAAGTATTAAACCGTTTTGGTGTGGTTTGGTACCGTATGGATATACTCGTACGGTATTGCACCGTTTTGGTGTGGTTTGGTACCGTATGGATGTACTCGTACGGTATTCCACCGTTTTGGAGTGGTTTGGAACCGTAACGAAGTACTCGTAAGGTATTGTACCGTTTTGGTGTGGTTTGGTACCGTATGGATGTACTCGTACGGTATTGCACCGTTTTGGTGTTGTTTGGTAACTTATGGTTGTAGTCGTACGGTATTGCACCGTTTTGGTGTGGTTTGGTATCGTATGGATGTACTCGTACGGTATTGCACCGTTTTGGTGTGGTTTGGTACCTTATGGATGTACTCGTACGGTATTGCACTGTTTTGCTGTGGTTTGGTATCGTATGGATGTACTCGTACGGTATTGCACCGTTTTGGAGTGGTTTGGTACCTTATGGATGTACTCGTACGGTATTGCACCGTTTTGGTGTGGTTTGGTACCGTATGGATGTACTCGTACGGTTTTTCACTGTTTTGCTGTGGTTTGGAACCGTAACGAAGTACTCGTAAGGTATTGTACCGTTTTGGTGTGGTTTGGTACCGTATGGATGTACTCGTACGGTATTGCACCGTTTTGGTGTGGTTTGGTACCGTATGGATGTACTCGGACGGTATTGCACCGTTTTGCTGTGGTTTGGAACCGTAACGAAGTACTCGTAAGGTATTGTACTGTTTTGGTGTGGTTTGGTACCATATGGATGTAATCGTACGGTATTGCACCGTTTTGGTGTGGTTTGGTACCGTATGGATGTACTCGTACGGTTTTGCACTGTTTTGCTGTGGTTTGGAACCGTAACGAAGTACTCGTAAGGTATTGTACCGTTTTGGTGTGGTTTGGTACCGTATGGATGTACTCTTACGGTCTTGCACCGTTTTGGTGTGGTTTGGTACCGTATGGATGTACTCGTACGGTATTCCACCGTTTTGGAGTGGTTTGGAACCGTAACGAAGTACTCGTAAGGTATTGTACCGTTTTGGTGTGGTTTGGTACCGTATGGATGTAATCGTACGGTATTGCACCGTTTTGGTGTGGTTTGGTACCGTATGGATGCACTCGTACGGTATTGCACCGTTTTGCTGTGGTTTGGAACCGTAACGAAGTACTCGTAAGGTATTGTACCGTTTTGGTGTGGTTTGGTACCGTATGGATGTACTCTTACGGTATTGCACCGTTTTGGTGTGGTTTGGTATCGTATGGATGTACTCGTACGGTACTGCACCGTTTTGGTGTGGTTTGGTATCTTATGGATGTACTCGTACGGTATTGCACCGTTTTGGTGTGGTTTGGTACCATATGGAGTTACTCGTACGGTATTGCACCGTTTTGGTGTGGTTTGGTACCATAACGAAGTACTCGTAAAGTATTAAACCGTTTAGGTGTGGTTTGGTATCGTATGGATATACTCGTACGGTATTGCACCGTTTTGGTGTGGTTTGGTACCGTATGGATGTACTCGTACGGTATTCCACCGTTTTGGAGTGGTTTGGAACCGTAACGAAGTACTCGTAAGGTATTGTACCGTTTTGGTGTGGTTTGGTACCGTATGGATGTACTCGTACGGTATTGCACCGTTTTGGTGTGGTTTGGTAACTTATGGTTGTAGTCGTACGGTATTGCACCGTTTTGGTGTGGTTTGGTATCGTATGGATGTACTCGTACGGTATTGCACCGTTTTGGTGTGGTTTGGTACCTTATGGCTGTACTCGTACGGTATTGCACCGTTTTGGTGTGGTTTGGTACCGTATGGATGTACTCGTACGGTATTCCACCGTTTTGGAGTGGTTTGGAACCGTAACGAAGTACTCGTAAGGTATTGTACCATTTTGGTGTGGTTTGGTACCGTATGGATGTAATCGTACGGTATTGCACTGTTTTGGTGTGGTTTGGTACCGTATGGATGTACTCGTACGGTATTGCACCGTTTTGCTGTGGTTTGGAACCGTAACGAAGTACTCGTAAGGTATTGTACCGTTTCGGTGTGGTTTGGTACCGTATGGATGTACTCGTACGGTATTGCAACGTTTTTGTGTGGTTTGGTACCTTATGGATGTACTCGTAGGGTATTGCACCGTTTTGGTGTGGTTTGGTATCGTATGGATGTACTCGTACGGTATTGCACCGTTTTGGTGTGGTTTGGTACCTTATGGATGTACTCGTACGGTATTCCACCGTTTTGGAGTGGTTTGGAACCGTAACGAAGTACTCGTAAGGTATTGTACCGTTTTGGTGTGGTTTGGTACCGTATGGATGTAATCGTACGGTATTGCACCGTTTTGGTGTGGTTTGGTACCGTATGGATGCACTCGTACGGTATTGCACCGTTTTGCTGTGGTTTGGAACCGTAACGAAGTACTCGTAAGGTATTGTACCGTTTTGGTGTGGTTTATACCGTATGGATATACTCTTACGGTATTGCACCGTTTTGGTGTGGTTTGGTATCGTATGGATGTACTCGTACGGTACTGCACCGTTTTGGTGTGGTTTGGTATCTTATGGATGTACTCGTACGGTATTGCACCGTTTTGGTGTGGTTTGGTACCATATGGAGTTACTCGTACGGTATTGCACCGTTTTGGTGTGGTTTGGTACCGGATGGATGTACTCGTACGATATTGTACCATTTTGGTGTGGTTTGGTACCGTATGGATGTACTCGTACGGTATTCAACCGTTTTTGTGTGGTTTTTTACCGTATCGATGTACTCGTACGGTATTGACCATAACGAAGTACTTGTAAAGTATTAAACCGTTTTGGTGTGGTTTGGTACCGTATGGATATACTCGTACGGTATTGCACCGTTTTGGTGTGGTTTGGTACCGTATGGATGTACTCGTACGGTATTCCACCGTTTTGGAGTTGTTTGGAACCGTAACGAAGTACTCGTAAGGTATTGTACCGTTTTGGTGTGGTTTGGTACCGTATGGATGTACTCGTACGGTATTGCACCGTTTTGGTGTGGTTTGGTAACTTATGGTTGTAGTCGTACGGTATTGCACCGTTTTGGTGTGGTTTGGTATCGTATGGATGTACTCGTACGGTATTGCACCGTTTTGGTGTGGTTTGGTACCTTATGGATGTACTCGTACGGTATTGCACCGTTTTGGAGTGGTTTGGAACCGTAACGAAGTAATCGTTAGGTATTGTACCGTTTTGGTTTGGTTTGGTACCGTATGGATGTAATCGTACGGTATTGCACCGTTTTGGTGTGGTTTGGTATCGTATGGATGTACTCGTACGGTATTGCACCGTTTTGGTGTGGTTTGGTACCTTATGGATGTACTCGTACGGTATTGCACCGTTTTGGTGTGGTTTGGTACCGTATGGATGTACTCGTACGGTATTCCACCGTTTTGGAGTGGTTTGGAACCGTAACGAAGTACTCGTAAGGTATTGTACCGTTTTGGTGTGGTTTGGTATCGTATGGATGTACTCGTACGGTATTGCACCGTTTTGGTGTGGTTTGGTACCTTATGGATGTACTCGTACGGTATTGCACCGTTTTGGTGTGGTTTGGTACCGTATGGATGTACTCGTACGGTATTGTACCGTTTTGGTGTGGTTTGGTACCGTATGGATGTAATCGTACGGTATTGCACCGTTTTGGTGTGGTTTGGTACCGTATGGATGTACTCGTACGGTATTGCACCGTTTTGCTGTGGTTTGGAACCGTAACGAAGTACTCGTAAGGTATTGTACCGTTTTTGTGTGGTTTCGTACCGTATGGATGTACTCGTACGGTATTGCACCGTTTTTGTGTGGTTTGGTACCTTATGGATGTACTCGTACGGTATTGCACCGTTTTGGTGTGGTTTGGTATCGTATGGATGTACTCGTACGGTATTGCACCGTTTTGGTGTGGTTTGGTACCTTATGGATGTACTCGTACGGTATTGCACCGTTTTGGTGTGGTTTGGTACCGTATGGATGTGCTCGTACGGTATTCCACCGTTTTGGAGTGGTTTGGAACCGTAACGAAGTACTCGTAAGGTATTCTACCGTTTTGGTGTAGTTTGGTACCGTATGGATGTAATCGTACCGTATTCCACCGTTTTGGTATGGTTTGGTACCATATGGATGTACTCGTACGGTATTGCACCGTTTTGGTGTGGTTTGATACCGTATGGATGTACTCGTACGGTATTGCACCGTTTCGGTGTGGTTTGGAACCGTAACGAAGTACTCGTAAGGTATTGTACCGTTTTGGTGTGGTTTCGTACCGTATGGATGTACTCGTACGGTATTGCACCGTTTTTGTGTGGTTTGGTACCTTATGGATGTACTCGTACGGTATTGCACCGTTTTGGTGTGGTTTGGTATCGTATGGATGTACTCGTACGGTATTGCTCCGTTTTGGTGTGGTTTGGTACCTTATGGATGTACTCGTACGGTATTGCACCGTTTTGGTGTGGTTTGGTACCGTATGGATGTACTCGTACGGTATTCCACCGTTTTGGAGTTGTTTGGAACCGTAACGAAGTACTCGTAAGGTATTGTACCGTTTTGGTGTGGTTTGGTACCGTATGGATGTAATCGTTTGGTATTGCACCGTTTTGGTGTGGTTTGGTACCGTATGGATGTACTCGT
Source organism: Rhododendron vialii (assembly GCF_030253575.1). NCBI lineage: Eukaryota > Viridiplantae > Streptophyta > Magnoliopsida > Ericales > Ericaceae > Rhododendron > Rhododendron vialii. Next base: position 7,333,336 of record NC_080567.1, read on the forward strand.
ACGGTATTGCACCGTTTTGCTGTGGTTTGGAACCGTAACGAAGTACTCGTAAGGTATTGTACCGTTTTGGTGTGGTTTGGTACCGTATGGATGTACTCTTACGGTATTGCACCGTTTTGGTGTGGTTTGGTATCGTATGGATGTACTCGTACGGTATTGCACCGTTTTGGTTTGGTTTGGTACCTTATGGATGTACTCGTACGGTATTGCACCGTTTTGGTGTGGTTTGGTACCGTATGGATGTACTCGTACGGTATTCCACCGTTTTGGAGTGGTTTGGAACCGTAACGAAGTACTCGTAAGGTATTGTACCGTTTTGGTGTGGTTTGGTACCGTATGGATGTAATCGTACGGTATTGCACCGTTTTGGTGTGGTTTGGTACCGTATGGATGTACTCGTACGGTATTGCACCGTTTTGCTGTGGTTTGGAACCGTAATGAAGTACTCGTAAGGTATTGTACCGTTTTGGTGTGGTTTGGTACCGTATGGATGTAATCGTACGGTATTGCACCGTTTTGGTGTGGTTTGGTACCGTATGGATGTACTCGTACGGTATTGCACCGTTTTGCTGTGGTTTGGAACCGTAACGAAGTACTCGTAAGGTATTGTACTGTTTTGGTGTGGTTTCGTACCGTATGGATGTACTCGTACGGTATTGCACCGTTTTTGTGTGGTTTGGTACCTTATGGATGTACTCGTACGGTATTGCACCGTTTTGGTGTGGTTTGGTATCGTATGGATGTACTCGTACGGTATTGCACCGTTTTGGTGTGGTTTGGTACCTTATGGATGTACTCGTACGGTATTGCACCGTTTTGGTGTGGTTTGGTACCGTATGGATGTACTCGTACGGTATTCCACCGTTTTGGAGTGGTTTGGAACCGTAACGAAGTACTCGTAAGGTATTCTACCGTTTTGGTGTAGTTTGGTACCGTATGGATGTAATCGTACGGTATTCCACCGTTTTGGTGTGGTTTGGTACCGTATGGATGTACTCGTACGGTATTGCACCGTTTCGGTGTGGTTTTGAACCGTAACGAATTGCTCGTAAGGTATTGTATCATTTTGGTGTGGTTTGGTACCGTATGGATGTACTCATACGGTATTGGACCGTTTTGGTGTGGTTTGGTACCGGATGGATGTACTCGTACGGTATTGCACCGTTTTGGTGTGGTTTGGTACCGTATGGATGTACTCGTACGGTATTGCACCGTTTTGTTGTTGTTTGGCAACGTATGGATGTACTCGTACGGTATTGCACCGTTTTGGTGTGGTTTGGTACCGTATGGATGTACTCGTAAGGTATTGCACCGTTTTGGTGTGGTTTGGTACCTTATGGATGTACTCATACGGTATTGCACCGTTTTGGTGTGGTTTGGTACCGTATGGATGTAATCGTACTGTATTGCACCGTTTTGCTGTGGTTTGGTATCGTATGGATGTACTCGTACGGTATTGCACCGTTTTGGTGTGGTTTGGTACCTTATGGATGTACTCCTACGGTATTGCACCGTTTTTGTGTGGTTTGGTACCTTATGGATGTACTCGTACGGTATTGCACCGTTTTGGTGTGGTTTGGTATCGTATGGATGTACTCGTACGGTATTGCACCGTTTTGGTGTGGTTTGGTACCTTATGGATGTACTCGTACGCTATTGCACCGTTTTGGTGTGGTTTGGTACCGTATGGATGTACTCGTACGGTATTGCACCGTTTTGGTGTGGTTTGGTACCTTATGGATGTACTCGTACGGTATTGCACCGTTTTGGTGTGGTTTGGTACCGTATGGATGTACTCGTACGGTATTCCACCGTTTTGGAGTGGTTTGGAACCGTAACGAAGTACTCGTAAGGTATTGTACCGTTTTGGTGTGGTTTGGTACCGTATGGATGTAATCGTACGGTATTGCACCGTTTTGGTGTGGTTTTGTACCGTATGGATGTACTCGTACGGTATTGCACCGTTTTGCTGTGGTTTGGAACCGTAACGAAGTACTCGTATGGTATTGTACCGTTTTGGTGTGGTTTGGTACCGTATGGATGTACTCGTACGGTATTGCACCGTTTTTGTGTGGTTTGGTACCTTATGGATGTACTCGTACGGTATTGCACCGTTTTGGTGTGGTTTGGTATCGTATGGATGTACTCGTACGGTATTGCGCCGTTTTGGTGTGGTTTGGTACCTTATGGATGTACTCGTACGGTATTGCACCGTTTTGGTGTGGTTTGGTACCGTATGGATGTACTCGTACGGTATTCCACCATTTTGGAGTGGTTTGGAACCGTAACGAAGTACTCGTAAGGTATTGTACCGTTTTGGTGTGGTTTGGTACCGTATGGATGTAATCGTACGGTATTGCACCGTTTTGGTGTGGTTTGGTACCGTATGGATGTACTCGTACGGTATTGCACCGTTTTGCTGTGGTTTGGAACCGTAACGAAGTACTCGTAAGTTATTGTACCGTTTTGGTGTGGTTTCGTACCGTATGGATGTACTCGTACGGTATTGCACCGTTTTTGTGTGGTTTGGTACCTTATGGATGTACTCGTACGGTATTGCACCGTTTTGGTGTGGTTTGGTATCGTATGGATGTACTCGTACGGTATTGCACCGTTTTGGTGTGGTTTGGTACCGTATGGATGTACTCGTACGGTATTGCACCGTTTTGTTGTTGTTTGGCAACGTATGGATGTACTCGTACGGTATTGCACCGTTTTGGTGTGGTTTGGTACCGTATGGATGTACTCGTAAGGTATTGCACCGTTTTGGTGTGGTTTGGTACCGTATGGATGTACTCGTAAGGTATTGCACCGTTTTGGTGTGGTTTGGTACCTTATGGATGTACTCATACGGTATTGCACCGTTTTGGTGTGGTTTGGTACCGTATGGATGTAATCGTACGGTATTGCACCGTTTTGGTGTGGTTTGGTACCTTATGGATGTACTCGTACGGTATTGCACTGTTTTGCTGTGGTTTGGTATCGTATGGATGTACTCGTACGGTATTGCACCGTTTTGGTGTGGTTTGGTACCTTATGGATGTACTCCTACGGTATTGCACCGTTTTTGTGTGGTTTGGTACCTTATGGATGTACTCGTACGGTATTGCACCGTTTTGGTGTGGTTTGGTATCGTATGGATGTACTCGTACGGTATTGCACCGTTTTGGTGTGGTTTGGTACCTTATGGATGTACTCGTACGCTATTGCACCGTTTTGGTGTGGTTTGGTACCGTATGGATGTCCTCGTACGGTATTCCACCGTTTTGGAGTGGTTTGGAACCGTAACGAAGTACTCGTAAGGTATTGTACCGTTTTGGTGTGGTTTGGTACCGTATGGATGTAATCGTACGGTATTGCACCGTTTTGGTGTGGTTTGGTACCGTATGGATGTACTCGTACGGTATTGCACCGTTTTGGTGTGGTTTGATACCGTATGGATTTACTCGTACGGTATTGCACCCTTTTGGTGTGGTTTGGTACCGTATGGATGTACTCGTACGGTATTCTACCGTTTTTGTGTGGTTTTTTACCGTATGGATGTACTCGTACGGTATTGCACCGTTTAGGTGTGGTTTGGTACCGTAACGAAGTACTCGTAAACTATTAAACCGTTTTGGTGTGGTTTGGTACCGTATGGATGTAATCGTACGGTATTGCACCGTTTTGGTGTGGTTTGGTACCGTATGGATGTACTCGTACGGTATTGCACCGTTTTGCTGTGGTTTGGAACCGTAACGAAGTACTCGTAAGTTATTGTACCGTTTTGGTGTGGTTTCGTACCGTATGGATGTACTCGTACGGTATTGCACCGTTTCGGTGTGGTTTTGAACCGTAACGAATTGCTCGTAAGGTATTGTATCATTTTGGTGTGGTTTGGTACCGTATGGATGTACTCATACGGTATTGGACCGTTTTGGTGTGGTTTGGTACCGGATGGATGTACTCGTACGGTATTGCACCGTTTTGGTGTGGTTTGGTACCGTATGGATGTACTCGTACGGTATTGCACCGTTTTGTTGTTGTTTGGCAACGTATGGATGTACTCGTACGGTATTGCACCGTTTTGGTGTGGTTTGGTACCGTATGGATGTACTCGTAAGGTATTGCACCGTTTTGGTGTGGTTTGGTACCTTATGGATGTACTCATACGGTATTGCACCGTTTTGGTGTGGTTTGGTACCGTATGGATGTAATCGTACTGTATTGCACCGTTTTGCTGTGGTTTGGTATCGTATGGATGTACTCGTACGGTATTGCACCGTTTTGGTGTGGTTTGGTACCTTATGGATGTACTCCTACGGTATTGCACCGTTTTTGTGTGGTTTGGTACCTTATGGATGTACTCGTACGGTATTGCACCGTTTTGGTGTGGTTTGGTATCGTATGGATGTACTCGTACGGTATTGCACCGTTTTGGTGTGGTTTGGTACCTTATGGATGTACTCGTACGCTATTGCACCGTTTTGGTGTGGTTTGGTACCGTATGGATGTACTCGTACGGTATTGCACCGTTTTGGTGTGGTTTGGTACCTTATGGATGTACTCGTACGGTATTGCACCGTTTTGGTGTGGTTTGGTACCGTATGGATGTACTCGTACGGTATTCCACCGTTTTGGAGTGGTTTGGAACCGTAACGAAGTACTCGTAAGGTATTGTACCGTTTTGGTGTGGTTTGGTACCGTATGGATGTAATCGTACGGTATTGCACCGTTTTGGTGTGGTTTTGTACCGTATGGATGTACTCGTACGGTATTGCACCGTTTTGCTGTGGTTTTGAACCGTAACGAAGTACTCGTATGGTATTGTACCGTTTTGGTGTGGTTTGGTACCGTATGGATGTACTCGTACGGTATTGCACCGTTTTTGTGTGGTTTGGTACCTTATGGATGTACTCGTACGGTATTGCACCGTTTTGGTGTGGTTTGGTATCGTATGGATGTACTCGTACGGTATTGCGCCGTTTTGGTGTGGTTTGGTACCTTATGGATGTACTCGTACGGTATTGCACCGTTTTGGTGTGGTTTGGTACCGTATGGATGTACTCGTACGGTATTCCACCATTTTGGAGTGGTTTGGAACCGTAACGAAGTACTCGTAAGGTATTGTACCGTTTTGGTGTGGTTTGGTACCGTATGGATGTAATCGTACGGTATTGCACCGTTTTGGTGTGGTTTGGTACCGTATGGATGTACTCGTACGGTATTGCACCGTTTTGCTGTGGTTTGGAACCGTAACGAAGTACTCGTAAGTTATTGTACCGTTTTGGTGTGGTTTCGTACCGTATGGATGTACTCGTACGGTATTGCACCGTTTTTGTGTGGTTTGGTACCTTATGGATGTACTCGTACGGTATTGCACCGTTTTGGTGTGGTTTGGTATCGTATGGATGTACTCGTACGGTATTGCACCGTTTTGGTGTGGTTTGGTACCGTATGGATGTACTCGTACGGTATTGCACCGTTTTGTTGTTGTTTGGCAACGTATGGATGTACTCGTACGGTATTGCACCGTTTTGGTGTGGTTTGGTACCGTATGGATGTACTCGTAAGGTATTGCACCGTTTTGGTGTGGTTTGGTACCGTATGGATGTACTCGTAAGGTATTGCACCGTTTTGGTGTGGTTTGGTACCTTATGGATGTACTCATACGGTATTGCACCGTTTTGGTGTGGTTTGGTACCGTATGGATGTAATCGTACGGTATTGCACCGTTTTGGTGTGGTTTGGTACCTTATGGATGTACTCGTACGGTATTGCACTGTTTTGCTGTGGTTTGGTATCGTATGGATGTACTCGTACGGTATTGCACCGTTTTGGTGTGGTTTGGTACCTTATGGATGTACTCCTACGGTATTGCACCGTTTTTGTGTGGTTTGGTACCTTATGGATGTACTCGTACGGTATTGCACCGTTTTGGTGTGGTTTGGTATCGTATGGATGTACTCGTACGGTATTGCACCGTTTTGGTGTGGTTTGGTACCTTATGGATGTACTCGTACGCTATTGCACCGTTTTGGTGTGGTTTGGTACCGTATGGATGTCCTCGTACGGTATTCCACCGTTTTGGAGTGGTTTGGAACCGTAACGAAGTACTCGTAAGGTATTGTACCGTTTTGGTGTGGTTTGGTACCGTATGGATGTAATCGTACGGTATTGCACCGTTTTGGTGTGGTTTGGTACCGTATGGATGTACTCGTACGGTATTGCACCGTTTTGGTGTGGTTTGATACCGTATGGATTTACTCGTACGGTATTGCACCCTTTTGGTGTGGTTTGGTACCGTATGGATGTACTCGTACGGTATTCTACCGTTTTTGTGTGGTTTTTTACCGTATGGATGTACTCGTACGGTATTGCACCGTTTAGGTGTGGTTTGGTACCGTAACGAAGTACTCGTAAACTATTAAACCGTTTTGGTGTGGTTTGGTACCGTATGGATGTAATCGTACGGTATTGCACCGTTTTGGTGTGGTTTGGTACCGTATGGATGTACTCGTACGGTATTGCACCGTTTTGCTGTGGTTTGGAACCGTAACGAAGTACTCGTAAGTTATTGTACCGTTTTGGTGTGGTTTCGTACCGTATGGATGTACTCGTACGGTATTGCACCGTTTTTGTGTGGTTTGGTACCTTATGGATGTACTCGTACGGTATTGCACCGTTTTGGTGTGGTTTGGTATCGTATGGATGTACTCGTACGGTATTGCATCGTTTTGGTGTGGTTTGGTACCGTATGGATGTACTCGTACGGTATTGCACCGTTTTGTTGTTGTTTGGCAACGTATGGATGTACTCGTACGGTATTGCACCGTTTTGGTGTGGTTTGGTACCGTATGGATGTACTCGTAAGGTATTGCACCGTTTTGGTGTGGTTTGGTACCGTATGGATGTACTCGTACGGTATTGCACCGTTTTGCTGTGGTTTGGTACCGTTTGGATGTACTCGTACGGTATTGCACCGTTTTGGTGTGGTTTGGTAACGTATGGATGTACTCGTACGGTATTGCACCGTTTTGTTGTTGTTTGGCAACGTATGGATGTACTCGTACGGTATTGCACCGTTTTGGTGTGGTTTGGTACCGTATGGATGTACTCGTAAGGTATTGCACCGTTTTGGAGTGGTTTGATACCGTATGGATGTACTCGTACGGTATTGCACCGTTTTGGTGTGGTTTGGTACCTTATGGATGTACTCATACGGTATTGCACCGTTTTGGTGTGGTTTGGTACCGTATGGATGTAATCGTACGGTATTGCACCGTTTTGCTGTGGTTTGGTATCGTATGGATGTACTCGTACGGTATTGCACCGTTTTGGTGTGGTTTGGTACCTTATGGATGTACTCCTACGGTATTGCACCGTTTTTGTGTGGTTTGGTACCTTATGGATGTACTCGTACGGTATTGCACCGTTTTGGTGTGGTTTGGTATCGTATGGATGTACTCGTACGGTATTGCACCGTTTTGGTGTGGTTTGGTACCTTATGGATGTACTCGTACGCTATTGCACCGTTTTGGTGTGGTTTGGTACCGTATGGATGTCCTCGTACGGTATTCCACCGTTTTGGAGTGGTTTGGAACCGTAACGAAGTACTCGTAAGGTATTGTACCGTTTTGGTGTGGTTTGGTACCGTATGGATGTAATCGTACGGTATTGCACCGTTTTGGTGTGGTTTGGTACCGTATGGATGTACTCGTACGGTATTGCACCGTTTTGGTGTGGTTTGATACCGTATGGATGTACTCGTACGGTACTGCACCCTTTTGGTGTGGTTTGGTACCGTATGGATGTACTCGTACGGTATTCTACCGTTTTTGTGTGGTTTTTTACCGTATGGATGTACTCGTACGGTATTGCACCGTTTAGGTGTGGTTTGGTACCGTAACGAAGTACTCGTAAACTATTAAACCGTTTTGGTGTGGTTTGGTACCATATTGATATACTCGTACGATATTGCACCGTTTTGGTGTGGTTTGTTACCGTATGGATGTACTCGTACGGTATTGCACCGTTTCGGTGTGGTTTGGAACCGTAACGAATTGCTCGTAAGGTATTGTACCATTTTGGTGTGGTTTGGTACCGTATGGATGTACTCGTACGGTATTGCACCGTTTTGGTGTGGTTTGGTACCTTATGGATGTACTCGTACGGTATTGCACTGTTTTGCTGTAGTTTGGTATCGTATGGATGTACTCGTACGGTATTGCACCGTTTTGGTGTGGTTTGGTACCTTATGGATGTACTCATACGGTATTGCACCGTTTTGGTGTGGTTTGGTACCGTATGGATGTACTCGTACGGTATTGCACCGTTTTGCTGTGGTTTGGTACCTTTTGGATGTACTCGTACGGTATTGCACCGTTTTGGTGTGGTTTGGTACCATATGGAGTTACTCGTACGGTATTGCACCGTTTTGGTGTGGTTTGGCACCGGATGGTTGTACTCGTACGGTATTGTACCATTTTGGTGTGGTTTGGTACCGTATGGATGTACTCGTACGGTATTGCACCGTTTTGGTGTGGTTTGGTACCATATAGAGGTACTCGTACGGTATTGCACCGTTTTGGTGTGGTTTGGTACCGTATGGATGTACTCTTACGGTATTGCACCGTTTTGGTGTGGTTTGGTATCGTATGGATGTACTCGTACGGTATTGCACAGTTTGGTGTGGGCTGGTACCTTATGGATGTACTCGTACGGTATTGCACTGTTTTGCTGTGGTTTGGTATCGTATGGATGTACTCGTACGGTATTGCACCGTTTTGGTGTGGTTTGGTACCTTATGGATGTACTTCTACGGTATTGCACCGTTTTGGTGTGGTTTGGTACCGTATGGATGTACTCATACAGTATTGGACCGTTTTGGTGTGGTTTGGTACCGGATGGATTTACTCGTACGGTATTGCACCGTTTTGGTGTGGTTTGGTACCGTATGGATGTACTCGTAAGGTATTGCACCGTTTTGGTGTGGTTTGCTACCCTATGGATGTACTCGTACGGTATTGCACCGTTTTGGTGTGGTTTGGTACCTTATGGATGTACTCATACGGTATTGCACCGTTTTGGTGTGGTTTGGTACCGTATGGATGTAATCGTACGGTATTGCACCGTTTTGCTGTGGTTTGGTATCGTATGGATGTACTCGTACGGTATTGCACCGTTTTGGTGTGGTTTGGTACCTTATGGATGTACTCCTACGGTATTGCACCGTTTTTGTGTGGTTTGGTACCTTATGGATGTACTCGTACGGTATTGCACCGTTTTGGTGTGGTTTGGTATCGTATGGATGTACTCGTACGGTATTGCACCGTTTTGGTGTGGTTTGGTACCTTATGGATGTACTCGTACGCTATTGCACCGTTTTGGTGTGGTTTGGTACCGTATGGATGTCCTCGTACGGTATTCCACCGTTTTGGAGTGGTTTGGAACCGTAACGAAGTACTCGTAAGGTATTGTACCGTTTTGGTGTGGTTTGGTACCGTATGGATGTAATCGTACGGTATTGCACCGTTTTGGTGTGGTTTGGTACCGTATGGATGTACTCGTACGGTATTGCACCGTTTTGGTGTGGTTTGATACCGTATGGATTTACTCGTACGGTATTGCACCCTTTTGGTGTGGTTTGGTACCGTATGGATGTACTCGTACGGTATTCTACCGTTTTTGTGTGGTTTTTTACCGTATGGATGTACTCGTACGGTATTGCACCGTTTAGGTGTTGTTTGGTACCGTAACGAAGTACTCGTAAACTATTAAACCGTTTTGGTGTGGTTTGGTACCGTATGGATGTAATCGTACGGTATTGCACCGTTTTGGTGTGGTTTGGTACCGTATGGATGTACTCGTACGGTATTGCACCGTTTTGCTGTGGTTTGGAACCGTAACGAAGTACTCGTAAGTTATTGTACCGTTTTGGTGTGGTTTCGTACCGTATGGATGTACTCGTACGGTATTGCACCGTTTTTGTGTGGTTTGGTACCTTATGGATGTACTCGTACGGTATTGCACCGTTTTGGTGTGGTTTGGTATCGTATGGATGTACTCGTACGGTATTGCATCGTTTTGGTGTGGTTTGGTACCGTATGGATGTACTCGTACGGTATTGCACCGTTTTGTTGTTGTTTGGCAACGTATGGATGTACTCGTACGGTATTGCACCGTTTTGGTGTGGTTTGGTACCTTATGGATGTACTCGTACGGTATTGCACTGTTTTGCTGTAGTTTGGTATCGTATGGATGTACTCGTACGGTATTGCACCGTTTTGGTGTGGTTTGGTACCATATAGAGGTACTCGTACGGTATTGCACCGTTTTGGTGTGGTTTGGTACCGTATGGATGTACTCTTACGGTATTGCACCGTTTTGGTGTGGTTTGGTATCGTATGGATGTACTCGTACGGTATTGCACAGTTTGGTGTGGGCTGGTACCTTATGGATGTACTCGTACGGTATTGCACCGTTTTGTTGTTGTTTGGCAACGTATGGATGTACTCGTACGGTATTGCACCGTTTTGGTGTGGTTTGGTACCGTATGGATGTACTCGTAAGGTATTGCACCGTTTTGGAGTGGTTTGATACCGTATGGATGTACTCGTACGGTATTGCACCGTTTTGGTGTGGTTTGGTACCTTATGGATGTACTCATACGGTATTGCACCGTTTTGGTGTGGTTTGGTACCGTATGGATGTAATCGTACGGTATTGCACCGTTTTGCTGTGGTTTGGTATCGTATGGATGTACTCGTACGGTATTGCACCGTTTTGGTGTGGTTTGGTACCTTATGGATGTACTCCTACGGTATTGCACCGTTTTTGTGTGGTTTGGTACCTTATGGATGTACTCGTACGGTATTGCACCGTTTTGGTGTGGTTTGGATGTACTCGTACGGTATTGCACCGTTTTGGTGTGGTTTGGTACCTTATGGATGTACTCGTACGCTATTGCACCGTTTTGGTGTGGTTTGGTACCGTATGGATGTCCTCGTACGGTATTCCACCGTTTTGGAGTGGTTTGGAACCGTAACGAAGTACTCGTAAGGTATTGTACCGTTTTGGTGTGGTTTGGTACCGTATGGATGTAATCGTACGGTATTGCACCGTTTTGGTGTGGTTTGGTACCGTATGGATGTACTCGTACGGTATTGCACCGTTTTGGTGTGGTTTGATACCGTATGGATGTACTCGTACGGTACTGCACCCTTTTGGTGTGGTTTGGTACCGTATGGATGTACTCGTACGGTATTCTACCGTTTTTGTGTGGTTTTTTACCGTATGGATGTACTCGTACGGTATTGCACCGTTTAGGTGTGGTTTGGTACCGTAACGAAGTACTCGTAAACTATTAAACCGTTTTGGTGTGGTTTGGTACCATATGGATATACTCGTACGATATTGCACCGTTTTGGTGTGGTTTGTTACCGTATGGATGTACTCGTACGGTATTGCACCGTTTCGGTGTGGTTTGGAACCGTAACGAATTGCTCGTAAGGTATTGTACCATTTTGGTGTGGTTTGGTACCGTATGGATGTACTCGTACGGTATTGCACCGTTTTGGTGTGGTTTGGTACCTTATGGATGTACTCGTACGGTATTGCACTGTTTTGCTGTAGTTTGGTATCGTATGGATGTACTCGTACGGTATTGCACCGTTTTGGTGTGGTTTGGTACCATATAGAGGTACTCGTACGGTATTGCACCGTTTTGGTGTGGTTTGGTACCGTATGGATGTACTCTTACGGTATTGCACCGTTTTGGTGTGGTTTGGTATCGTATGGATGTACTCGTACGGTATTGCACAGTTTGGTGTGGGCTGGTACCTTATGGATGTACTCGTACGGTATTTCACTGTTTTGCTGTGGTTTGGTATCGTATGGATGTACTCGTACGGTATTGCACCGTTTTGGTGTGGTTTGGTACCTTATGGATGTACTTCTACGGTATTGCACCGTTTTGGTGTGGTTTGGTACCGTATGGATGTACTCATACAGTATTGGACCGTTTTGGTGTGGTTTGGTACCGGATGGATGTACTCGTACGGTATTGCACCGTTTTGGTGTGGTTTGGTACCGTATGGATGTACTCGTACGGTATTGCACCGTTTTGTTGTTGTTTGGCAACGTATGGATGTACTCGTACGGTATTGCACCGTTTTGGTGTGGTTTGGTACCGTATGGATGTACTCGTAAGGTATTGCACCGTTTTGGTGTGGTGTTATACCGTATGGATGTACTCGTACGGTATTGCACCCTTTTGGTGTGGTTTGGTACGGTATGGATGTACTCGTACGGTATTCTACCGTTTTTGTGTAGTTTTTTACCGTATGGATGTACTCGTACGGTATTGCACCATTTTGGTGTGGTTTGGTACCGTAACGAAGTACTCGTAAAGTATTAAACCGTTTTGGTGTGGTTTGGTACCGGATGGTTGTACTCGTACGGTATTGTACCATTTTGGTGTGGTTTGGTACCGTATGGATGTACTCGTATGGTATTGCACCGTTTTGGTGTGGTTTGGTACCGTATGGATGTACTCGTAGGGTATTGTACCATTTTGGTGTGGTTTTTGTACCGTATGGATGTTTTCGTACGGTATTGCACCGTTTTGGTGTGGTTTGGTACCGTATGGAGTTACTCGTACGGTATTGCACCGTTTTGGTGTGGTTTGGTATCGGATGGATGTACTCGTACGGTATTGTACCATTTTGGTGTGGTTTGGTACCGTATGGATGTACTCGTACGGTATTGCACCGTTTTGGTGTGGTTTGGTACCTTATGGATGTACTCGTACGGTATTGCACCGTTTTGGTGTGGTTTGGTACCATGTGGAGGTACTCGTACGGTATTGAACTGTTTTTGTGTGGTTTGGTACCATATAGATGTACTCGTTCGGTATTGCACCGTTTTGGTGTGGTTTGGTATCGTATGGATGTACTCGTACGGTATTGCACCGTTTTGGTGTGGTTTGGTACCTTATGGATGTACTCGTACGGTATTGCACCGTTTTGGTGTGGTTTGGTACCGTATGGATGTACTCGTACGGTATTGCACCGTTTTGGTGTGGTTTGATACCGTATGGATGTACTCGTACGGTATTGCACCATTTTGGTGTGGTTTGGTACCGTATGGATGTACTCGTACGGTATTCTACCGTTTTTGTGTGGTTTTTTACCGTATGGATGTACTCGTACGGTATTGCACCATTTTGGTGTTGTTTGGTACCGTAACGAAGTACTCGTAAAGTATTAAACCGTTTTGGTGTGGTTTGGTACCGGATGGTTGTACTCGTACGGTATTGTACCATTTTGGTGTGGTTTTGTACCGTATGGATGTACTCGTATGGTATTGCACCGTTTTGGTGTGGTTTGGTACCGTATGGATGTACTCGTAGGGTATTGTACCATTTTGGTGTGGTTTTGGTACCGTATGGATGTTTTCGTACGGTATTGCACCGTTTTGGTGTGGTTTGGTACCGTATGGAGTTACTCGTACGGTATTGCACCGTTTTGGTGTGGTTTGGTATCGGATGGATGTACTCGTACGGTATTGTACCATTTTGGTGTGGTTTGGTACCGTATGGATGTACTCGTACGGTATTGCACCGTTTTGGTGTGGTTTGGTACCTTATGGATGTACTCGTACGGTATTGCACCGTTTTGGTGTGGTTTGGTACCATATGGAGGTACTCGTACAGTATTGAACTGTTTTGGTGTGGTTTGGTACCATATAGATGTACTCGTTCGGTATTGCACCGTTTTGATGTGGTTTGGTATCGTATGGATGTACTCGTACGGTATTGCACCGTTTTGGTGTGGTTTGGTACCTTATGGATGTACTCGTACGGTATTGCACCGTTTTGGTGTGGTTTGGTACCGTATGGATGTACTCGTACGGTATTGCACCGTTTTGGTGTGGTTTGATACCGTATGGATGTACTCGTACGGTATTGCACCATTTTGGTGTGGTTTGGTACCGTATGGATGTACTCGTACGGTATTCTACCGTTTTTGTGTGGTTTTTTACCGTATGGATGTACTCGTACGGTATTGCACCGTTTTGGTGTGGTTTGGTACCGTAACGAAGTACTCGTAAAGTATTAAACCGTTTTGGTGTGGTTTGGTACCGTATGGATGTACTCGTACGGTATTGCACCGTTTTGGTGTGGTTTGGTACCTTATGGATGTACTCGTACGGTATTGCACCGTTTTGGTGTTGTTTGGTAACGTATGGATGTACTCGTACGGTATTGCACCGTTTTGGTGTGGTTTGCTACCGTATGGATGTACTCGTACGGTATTGCACCGTTTTGGTGTGGTTTGCTACCGTATGGATGTACTCATACGGTATTGCACCCTTTTGGTGTGGTTTGGTACCGTATGGATGTACTCGTACGGTATTCTACCGTTTTTGTGTGGTTTTTTACCGTATGGATGTAATCGTACGGTATTGCACCGTTTTGGTGTGGTTTGGTACCTTATGGATGTACTCGTACGGTATTGCACCGTTTTGGTGTGGTTTGGTACCATATTGATGTACTCGTACGGTATTGCACCGTTTTGGTGTGGTTTGGTACCATATGTGTAACGCCCCTCAATTTTGGTCAATAAAAATTTTCGTTAAATATTTGAATTTTATTTAAATTACTTATTTTCTCTTGAGTGGCTATTTGATTTCTTGCTAGTTAGACTATTTAGTGTAACAACTCTGATTTTTCATTCAATAAAAATCTCGTCGTTATTCGAAATTTCTTAATTTCTCGATGATTTTCTTATTTGATTCCTAGTAGTTCGTATTCAAGCAATTGAACACCGTATCACCGTATTCCTCGACTAGAAACTCTAATTGCACTTTAGCCCCTCAAGGATCGTTTCTTGAACTTTAAGCCCTACCTAGCAAGCCTAGTTAGCTTCTAACCGACTTGTTGGTGAAACCAAACTAGGAAGTCACCTAGTTACGTTTCCCTAATCGAAGATCGACCATTTTGCCCATCTTGAACCTTTTGAACCTTTTGAACCCTAGACTAGAAATGGTTTAATTGTTTTCTTTTATTGTTTTAGTTTTATTCTTTATCCATTGGACAATAAATGTTAGGGGAATTATTACCCATTGGATAAAAGAAACCCATTTCTTTATATTAAAAGGATTTTTGAAAGATTTAAACAAAGTACTATGATTGACATTTATAATTATTTTTGAAAAGTACTTTTCGATTAAATTACTAATAAAAGTACCCAAGTAACTATGGACCATTGGATAATAACCATTAGGGTAGTCTTTACCCATTGGACAAAAGCCTTTTCTTTATTTTATTTGGTAAGTACATATATATATATATATATATATATATATATATATATATATATATATATATATATATATATATATCACATGTGTAATAAAAAGGACATTTAGTCATTTTCAAAAAATTAGTTTAGTATTTAAAGTACCCGCACCTTATTATCCTTTGGATAATAACCATTAGGGATTCTATTAACCATTGGGTAATAGGCTCATCTTTCAAACAAAGTACTTATCCCATTAAAATAATATTTTGTTAAGATTCCCGGGAGTACAAAAGTACATTATTATATTAATTAAAGTACTTGTACCTTTTAATTGTTTATTGGGAGAATCTTGACCCTTTTAGCCCTAGTATATATTTGTACATATGTATATATGTATATAAGTACTTGGATGATGTAAATTGCCTTAGTACACTTGTACCCATTTGTTAGTTTATTAAGTAGAATCTTGACCCTTAAAGGCTAGTTTGATCATTTGTACAAAAGTACCTATTAATTTATTTTTGCCTTGTATTAGTAGTACATATATATATATAGATAGTACATGAGAGAGAGAGAGAGAGAGAGAGAGAGAGCCGTGAGGGAGAGAGAGGAGAGAGGCCGAGAGAGAGAAAGAGGGAGAGGGAGAGAGAGAGAAGGAAAGAAGAAGGAAGGAGAAGAAAGATGGGACTTGTACTTGGTGATTCTTCATCTTTTCAAAAATTGAAGATGTATATCTTCCATATCTTCCTTCAATGTCCTCCTTTGTACCAATTTCATTTGTTTAAACCAAGAATCTTGTACCCATGTCTCCTCCATTGCAACAAATCTTCCAAGAGTCCAATCCAAGGACTAAACTAGCCTTGTAAGCTACCACATTAGACCCAAGTCGATTTTGCCTAATGACAACCTATGATGGGCCATAATCCTAGCCTTTATTAGCCTAAGATTTGACTACAAGCTAGACCTAGGTTTTCATTACCTAGATTCACCTAAAAAGCCTAATGATCTTATTTGATTTCTTAGCCTTACACCTAAGATTTTGCCTAAGATATGTTTGGACAAAGCATGGCATGACATGTGATGTGGTTTGACAACTTAATGGAACAAATCCATGGAGGATTTGGAGAGAGAGAGGGCCGGCCTTAGAGAGAGAGGGAGAGCCCAAGTTTTGCCTATAAATAGCACCCCATACTTCTCATTCAACTCACACCTTCACCTAGCAACTTCTCTCTCTAGAAAAATTGTGTTCTTTCTTGTTCTTTCTTTTTGTTCTTCATGTTCTTAAGTAGTTCTTGAGTTTTTCAAGAAACTCAACCTAGGCCGCCACTAAACCGCCACTCGACCACCCCCTCGATCCAAAAGTAGTAGTAGTAATAGTCAAGTAGAAGTTTCGAGAGAAACCTTTCTCTTTCGAAGCTCCCGAAGGCATACCGTAGGAAGTCACTCCGTCCGACCGTCGACTAACTTTCCGTAGCCTTCTACCGCCAAGAAGCAAGGTAGGATTCCTTATCCCTATTCCTAAGTATAATGTAGGATATCCTTATCTTCCATCCCAAGTAGTTATCTTTACCTATTTTCCCAAATATAGTCTTGTACCCAATTATAAGTTCGTTAGGAAGAAACTTTAATAATGTCATTTAAAGTAGATAATGTTATCTTTTGTTGAAAGTATATGAAAGGCATGATGTTTGTTATTAGTGATTCAAGCATGTCAAGTAGTTTTAAAATGGATGATCTTGTTAGATTGAATAGTACAATGAATGATATCGTATGTGAAAAAGTTCCACCACGGAGTCTATGCATGATAACGTGACATGAGAACCAAGAAAGTAGAGACATGACACCTAGGGTGTGGATAATGATGAGATGTGTTTTGAAACCGCAATGTGGCCGGACTTGGTAGCCCATTGTGTGTATGGAAACCCGCGATGTGGCCGGACGTGGTAGCCCATCGTGTGGATTGTGAAAACCGCAACGTGGCCGGACTTGGTAGCCCGTTGTGTGTATGAAAACTCGTAATGTGGCCGGACTTGGTAGCCCATTGTGAAGATTGCCAATGCGGCCGGACGTGGTAGCCTCATTGGTAATATGGCTTGGTTATCCGCGGAGAGGAGCCAATGCAAGTTTTGTGTGCCAATGGGAACCCGGCGCGGCGGAACCATTGTGAGGATACTCGGGAGACCGGCGCGGCGGAACCGAGGTTGGGTGTGTAGCTTGGTTATCCGCGGTACGGAGCCAATGCAAATTGTGTGAGTTAAACAAATGGTTTTTGTTAAAAGATGAATTGGTATGTGAAAATGTTGACACGGTCTACGATGAGTTGCATAGGAGAAACTCAGAGAATCTTGGACACCAACGATAGTGATATAGTAATTGCGGATGTGTTATTAATGTTATTTTTTGTAGCTGTGTATACACATATCATGTGGAAATCAATGTGACGTTATAACCTGTTGTTTGTTAGTTATGGGTTAGCGGGTATAGGATTTTTCTATTGAGCTTTCGTAGCTCACGGTGTTGCCTTTTCGGTGACCCTGACATATTATATCGGTGGCGACGCTGGTATAATGTGTCAGACGTTGTAGATGAACAGGGTGAACGTTACACCTTGGAGGCATTTGGAGCTGAAGAGCTGGCTCAGATGGAGGAGCAGGCGGAGCTGTAGTTAGGAACCTTAGTTCCCTTCCGTTTGTAATAAAAGTACTCCTTTTAAGTTTCTGTTGTAATAAAGAGCTTGACTCAGTTTATTTTCAATAAAATTACTTATTTAACGCCAGACTCCATTTGATTTTATGAATAAAATGTCTTTTTAACGTACCCAAAATTCGGGGCGTTACAATATGGATGTGCTCGTATGGTATTGCACCGTTTTGGTGTGGTTTGGTATCGTATGGATGTACTCGTACGGTATTGCACCGTTTTGGTGTGGTTTGGTACCGTATGGATGTACTCGTACGGTATTGCACCGTTTTGGTGTGGTTTGGTACCGTATGGATGTACTCGTACGGTATTGCACCCTTTTGGTGTGGTTTGGTACCGTATGGATGTACTCGTACGGTATTCTACCGTTTTTGTGTGGTTTTTTACCGTATGGATGTACTCGTACGGTATTGCACCGTTTTGGTGTGGTTTGGTACCGTAACGAAGTACTCGTAAAGTATTAAACCGTTTTGGTGTGGTTTGGTACCGTATGGATGTACTCGTACGGTATTGCACCGTTTTGGTGTGGTTTGGTACTGTATGGATGTACTCGTACGGTATTGCACCCTTTTGGTGTGGTTTGGTACCGTATGGATGTACTCGTACGGTATTGCACCGTTTTGGTGTGGTTTGGTACCGTATGGATGTACTCGTACGGTATTCCACCGTTTTGGAGTGGTTTGGAACCGTAACGAAGTACTCGTAAGGTATTGTACCGTTTTGGTGTGGTTTGGTACCGTATGGATGTACTCGTACGGTATTGCACCGTTTTGGTGTGGTTTGGTAACTTATGGTTGTAGTCGTACGGTATTGCACCGTTTTGGTGTGGTTTGGTACCGTATGGATGTACTCGTACGGTATTGCACCGTTTTGGTGTGGTTTGGTACCTTATGGATGTACTCGTACGGTATTGCACCGTTTTGGTGTGGTTTGGTACCGTATGGATGTACTCGTACGGTATTCCACCGTTTTGGAGTGGTTTGGAACCGTAACGAAGTACTCGTAAGGTATTGTACCGTTTTGGTGTGGTTTGGTACCGTATGGATGTAATCGTACGGTATTGCACCGTTTTGGTGTCGTTTGGTACCGTATGGATGTACTCGTACGGTATTGCACCGTTTTGCTGTGGTTTGGAATCGTAACGAAGTACTCGTAAGGTATTGTACCGTTTTGGTGTGGTTTGGTACCGTATGGATGTACTCGTACGGTATTGCACCGTTTTGGTGTGGTTTGGTACCTTATGGATGTACTCGTACGGTATTGCACCGTTTTGGTGTGGTTTGGTACCTTATGGATGTACTCGTACGGTATTGCACCGTTTTGGTGTGGTTTGGTACCGTATGGATGTACTCGTACGGTATTCCACCGTTTTGGAGTGGTTTGGAACCGTAACGAAGTACTCGTAAGGTATTGTACCGTTTTGGTGTGGTTTGGTACCGTATGGATGTAATCGTACGGTATTGCACCGTTTTGGTGTGGTTTGGTACCGTATGGATGTACTCGTACGGTATTGCACCGTTTTGGTGTGGTTTGATACCGTATGGATGTACTCGTACGGTATTGCACCCTTTTGGTGTGGTTTGGTACCGTATGGATGTACTCGTACGGTATTCTACCGTTTTTGTGTGGTTTTTTACCGTATGGATGTACTCGTACGGTATTGCACCGTTTTGGTGTGGTTTGGTACCGTAACGAAGTACTCGTAAAGTATTAAACCGTTTTGGTGTGGTTTGGTACCGGATGGATATACTCGTACGATATTGCACCGTTTTGGTGTGGTTTGGTACCGTATGGATGTACTCGTACGGTATTGCACCGTTTTGGTGTGGTTTGGTACCGTATGGAGTTACTCGTACGGTATTGCACCGTTTTGGTGTGGTTTGGTACCGGATGGATGTACTCGTACGGTATTGTACCATTTTGGTGTGGTTTAGTACCGTATGGATGTACTCGTACGGTATTGCACCGTTTTGGTGTGGTTTGGTACCGTAACGAAGTACTCGTAAAGTATTAAACCGTTTTGGTGTGGTTTGGTACCGTATGGATGTACTCGTACGGTATTGTACCGTTTTGGTGTGGTTTGGAACCGTAACGAATTGCTCGTAAGGTATTGTACCATTTTGGTGTGGTTTGGTACCGTATGGATGTACTCGTATGGTATTGCACCGTTTTTGTGTGGTTTGGTACCATATGTATGTACTCGTACGGTATTGCACTGTTTTGCTGTGGTTTGGTATCGTATGGATGTACTCGTACGGTATTGCACCGTTTTGGTGTGGTTTGGTACCTTATGGATGTACTCGTACGGTATTGCACCGTTTTGGTGTGGTTTGGTACCGTATGGATGTACTCGTACGGTATTGCACCGTTTCGGTGTGGTTTGGAACCGTAACGAATTACTCGTAAGGTATTGTACCATTTTGGTGTGGTTTGGTACCGTATGGATGTACTCGAACGGTATTGCACCGTTTTGGTGTGGTTTGGTACCTTATGGATGTACTCGTACGGTATTGCACCGTTTTGGTGTGGTTTGGTACCATATGGAGTTACTCGTACGGTATTGCACCGTTTTGGTGTGGTTTGGTACCGGATGGATGTACTCGTACGATATTGTAGCATTTTGGTGTGGTTTGGTACCGTATGGATGTACTCGTATGGTATTCTACCGTTTTTGTGTGGTTTTTTACCATATGGATGTACTCGTACGGTATTGCACCGTTTTGGTGTGGTTTGGTACCTTATGGATGTACTCGTACGGTATTGCACCGTTTTGGTGTGGTTTGGTACCGTATGGAGGTACTCGTACGGTATTGCACCGTTTTGGTGTGGTTTGGTACCGTATGGATGTACTCTTACGGTATTGCACCGTTTTGGTGTGGTTTGTTATCGTATTGATGGACTCGTACGGTATTGCCCCGTTTTGGTGTGGTTTGGTACCTTATGGATGTACTCATACGGTATTGCACCGTTTTGGTGTGGTTTGGTACCGTATGGATGTACTCGTACGGTATTGCACCGTTTCGGTGTGGTTTGGAACCGTAACGAATTGCTCGTAAAGTATTGTACCATTTTGGTGTGGTTTGGTACCGTATGGATGTACTCGTACGGTATTGCACCGTTTTGGTGTGGTTTGGTACCTTATGGATGTACTCGTACGGTATTGCACTGTTTTGCTGTGGTTTGGTATCGTATGGATGTACTCGTACGGTATTGCACCGTTTTGGAGTGGTTTGGAACCTTATGGATGTACTCGTACGGTATTGCACCGTTTTGGTGTGGTTTGGTACCGTATGGATGTACTCGTACGGTATTGCACCGTTTTGCTGTGGTTTGGAACCGTAACGAAGTACTCGTAAGGTATTGTACCGTTTTCGTGTGGTTTGGTACCGTATGATGTACTCGTACGGTATTGCACCATTTTGGTGTGGTTTGGTACCATATGGAGTTACTCGTACGGTATTGCACCGTTTTGGTGTGGTTTGGTACCGGATGGATGTACTCGTACGGTATTGTACCATTTTGGTGTGGTTTGGTACCGTATGGATGTACTCGTACGGTATTGCACCGTTTTGGTGTGGTTTGGTACCGTAACGAAGTACTCGTAAAGTATTAAACCGTTTTGGTGTGGTTTGGTACCGTATGGATGTACTCGTACGGTATTGCACCGTTTTGGTGTGGTTAGGTACCGTATGGATGTACTCGTACGGTATTGCACCGTTTCGGTGTGGTTTGGAACCGTAACGAATTGCTCGTAAGGTATTGTACCATTTTGGTGTGGTTTGGTACCGTATGGATGTACTCGTACGGTATTGCACCGTTTTTGTGTGGTTTGGTACCTTATGGATGTACTCGTACGGTATTGCACTGTTTTGCTGTGGTTTGGTATCGTACGGATGTACTCGTACGGTATTGCACCGTTTTGGTGTGGTTTGGTACCGGATGGATGTACTCGTACGATATTGTACCATTTTGGTGTGGTTTGGTACCGTATGGATGTACTCGTACGGTATTCTACCGTTTTTGTGTTGTTTTTTACCGTATGGATGTACTCGTACGGTATTGCACCGTTTTGGTGTGGTTTGGTACCTTATAGATGTACTCGTACGGTATTGCACCGTTTTGGTGTGGTTTGGTACCGTATGGATGTACTCGTACGGTATTGCACCGTTTTTGTGTGGTTTGGTACCTTATGGATGTACTCGTACGGTATTGCACTGTTTTGCTGTGGTTTGGTATCGTATGGATGTACTCGTACGGTATTGCACCGTTTTGGTGTGGTTTGGTACCGTATGGATGTACTCGTACGGTATTGCACCGTTTTGGTGTGGTTAGGTACCGTATGGATGTACTCGTACGGTATTGCACCGTTTCTGTGTGGTTTGGAACCGTAACGAATTACTCGTAAGGTATTGTACCATTTTGGTGTGGTTTGGTACCGTATGGATGTACTCGTACGGTATTGCACCGTTTTGGTGTGGTTTGGTACCTTATGGATGTACTCGTACGGTATTGCACCGTTTTGGTGTGGTTTGGTACCATATGGAGTTACTCGTACGGTATTGCACCGTTTTTGTGTGTTTTGGTACCGGATGGATGTACTCGTACGATATTGTACCATTTTGGTGTGGTTTGGTACCGCATGGATGTACTCGTACGGTATTCTACCGTTTTTGTGTTGTTTTTTACCGTATGGATGTACTCGTACGGTATTGCACCGTTTTGGTGTGGTTTGGTACCTTATGGATGTACTCGTACGGTATTGCACCGTTTTGGTGTGGTTTGGTACCGTATGGATGTACTCGTACGGTATTGCACCGTTTCGGTGTGGTTTTGAACCGTAACGAAGTACTCGTAAGGTATTGTACCGTTTTGGTGTGGTTTGGTACCTTATGGATGTACTCGTACGGTATTGCACCGTTTTGGTGTGGTTTGGTACCATATGGAGTTACTCGTACGGTATTGCACCGTTTTGGTGTGGTTTGGTACCGGATGGATGTACTCGTACGATATTGTACCATTTTGGTGTGGTTTGGTACCGTATGGATGTACTCGTACGGTATTCTACCGTTTTTGTGTGGTTTTTTACCGTATGGATGTACTCGTACGGTATTGCACCGTTTTGGTGTGGTTTGGTACCGTATGGATGTACCCGTACGGTATTGCACCGTTTCGGTGTGGTTTTGAACCGTAACGAATTGCTCGTAAGGTATTGTACCATTTTGGTGTGGTTTGGTACCGTATGGATGTACTCGTACGGTATTGCACCGTTTTTGTGTGGTTTGGTACCTTATGGATGTACTCGTACGGTATTGTACTGTTTTGCTGTGGTTTGGTATCGTATGGATGTACTCGTACGGTATTGCACCGTTTTGGTGTGGTTTGGTACCGGATGGATGTACTCGTACGATATTGTACCATTTTGGTGTGGTTTGGTACCGTATGGATGTACTCGTACGGTATTCTACCATTTTTGTGTTGTTTTTTACCGTTTGGATGTACTCGTACGGTATTGCACCGTTTTGGTGTGGTTTGGTACCTTATGGATGTACTCGTACGGTATTGCACCGTTTTGGTGTGGTTTGGTACCTTATGGATGTACTCGTACGGTATTGCACCGTTTTGGTGTGGTTTGGTACCGGATGGATGTACTCGTACGATATTGTACCATTTTGGTGTGGTTTGGTACCATGCATGTACTCGTACGGTATTCTACCGTTTTTGTGTTGTTTTTTACCGTATGGATGTACTTGTACGGTATTGCACCGTATTGGTGTGGTTTGGTACCTTATGGATGTACTCGTACGGTATTGCACCGTTTTGGTGTGGTTTGGTACCGTATGGATGTACTCGTACGGTATTGCACCGTTTTTGTGTGGTTTGGTACCTTATGGATGTACTCGTACGGAATTGCACTGTTTTGCTGTGGTTTGGTACCGTATGGATGTACTCGTACGGTATTGCACCGTTTTGGTGTGGTTTTGGTACCTTATGGATGTACTCGTACGGTATTGCACCGTTTTGGTGTGGTTTGGTACCGTATGGATGTACTCGTACGGTATTGCACCGTTTCGGTGTGGTTTGGAACCGTAACGAATTACTCGTAAGGTATTGTACCATTTTGGTGTGGTTTGGTACCGTATGGATGTACTCGTACGGTATTGCACCGTTTTGGTGTGGTTTGGTACCTTATGGATGTACTCGTACGGTATTGCAACGTTTTGGTGTGGTTTGGAACCGTAACGAATTACTCGTAAGGTATTGTACCATTTTTGTGTGGTTTGGTACCGTATGGATATACTCGTACGGTATTGCACCGTTTTGGTGTGGTTTGGTACCTTATGGATGTACTCGTACGGTATTGCACCGTTTTGGTGTGGTTTGGTACATTATGGAGTTACTCTTACGGTATTGCACCGTTTTGGTGTGGTTTGGTACCTTATGGATGTACTCGTACGGTATTGCACCGTTTTGGTGTGGTTTGGTACCTTATGGATGTACTCGTACGGTATTGCACCGTTTTGGTGTGGTTTGGTACCTTATGGATGTACTCGTACGGTATTGCTCTGTTTTGCTGTGGTTTGGTATCGTATGGATGTACTCGTACGGTATTGCACCGTTTTGGAGTGGTTTGGAACCTTATGGATGTACTCGTACGGTATTGCACCGTTTTGGTGTGGTTTGGTACCGTATGGATGTACTCGTACGGTATTGCACCGTTTTGCTGTGGTTTGGAACCGTAACGAAGTACTCGTAAGGTATTGTACCGTTTTCGTGTGGTTTGGTACCGTATGATGTACGCGTACGGTATTGCACCATTTTGGTGTGGTTTGGTACCATATGGAGTTACTCGTACGGTATTGCACCGTTTTGGTGTGGTTTGGTACCGGATGGATGTACTCGTACGGTATTGTACCATTTTGGTGTGGTTTGGTACCGTATGGATGTACTCGTACGGTATTGCACCGTTTTGGTGTGGTTTGGTACCGTAACGAAGTACTAGTAAAGTATTAAACCGTTTTGGTGTGGTTTGGTACCGTATGGATGTACTCGTACGGTATTGCACCGTTTTGGTGTGGTTAGGTACCGTATGGATGTACTCGTACGGTATTGCACCGTTTCGGTGTGGTTTGGAACCGTAACGAATTGCTCGTAAGGTATTGTACCATTTTGGTGTGGTTTGGTACCGTATGGATGTACTCGTACGGTATTGCACCGTTTTTGTGTGGTTTGGTACCTTATGGATGTACTCGTACGGTATTGCACTGTTTTGCTGTGGTTTGGTATCGTACGGATGTACTCGTACGGTATTGCACCGTTTTGGTGTGGTTTGGTACCGGATGGATGTACTCGTACGATATTGTACCATTTTGGTGTGGTTTGGTACCGTATGGATGTACTCGTACGGTATTCTACCGTTTTTGTGTTGTTTTTTACCGTATGGATGTACTCGTACGGTATTGCACCGTTTTGGTGTGGTTTGGTACCTTATGGATGTACTCGTACGGTATTGCACCGTTTTGGTGTGGTTTGGTACCGTATGGATGTACTCGTACGGTATTGCACCGTTTTTGTGTGGTTTGGTACCTTATGGATGTACTCGTACGGAATTGCACTGTTTTGCTGTGGTTTGGTACCGTATGGATGTACTCGTACGGTATTGCACCGTTTTGGTGTGGTTTGGTACCTTATGGATGTACTCGTACGGTATTGCACCGTTTTGGTGTGGTTTGGTACCGTATGGATGTACTCGTACGGTATTGCACCGTTTCGGTGTGGTTTGGAACCGTAACGAATTACTCGTAAGGTATTGTACCATTTTGGTGTGGTTTGGTACCGTATGGATGTACTCGTACGGTATTGCACCGTTTTGGTGTGGTTTGGTACCTTATGGATGTACTCGTACGGTATTGCAACGTTTTGGTGTGGTTTGGAACCGTAACGAATTACTCGTAAGGTATTGTACCATTTTGGTGTGGTTTGGTACCGTATGGATATACTCGTACGGTATTGCACCGTTTTGGTGTGGTTTGGTACCTTATGGATGTACTCGTACGGTATTGCACCGTTTTGGTGTGGTTTGGTACATTATGGAGTTACTCTTACGGTATTGCACCGTTTTGGTGTGGTTTGGTACCTTATGGATGTACTCGTACGGTATTGCACCGTTTTGGTGTGGTTTGGTACCTTATGGATGTACTCGTACGGTATTGCACCGTTTTGGTGTGGTTTGGTACCGGATGGATGTACTCGTACGATATTGTACCATTTTGGTGTGGTTTGGTACCGTATGGATGTACTCGTACGGTATTCTACCGTTTTTGTGTTGTTTTTTACCGTATGGATGTACTCGTACGGTATTGCACCGTTTTGGTGTGGTTTGGTACCTTATGGATGTACTCGTACGGTATTGCACCGTTTTGGTGTGGTTTGGTACCGTATGGATGTACTCGTACGGTATTGCACCGTTTTTGTGTGGTTTGGTACCTTATGGATGTACTCGTACGGTATTGCACTGTTTTGCTGTGGTTTGGTATCGTATGGATGTACTCGTACGGTATTGCACCGTTTTGGTGTGGTTTGGTACCTTATGGATGTACTCGTACGCTATTGTACCATTTTGGTGTGGTTTGGTACCGTATGGATGTACTTGTACGGTATTCTACCGTTTTTGTGTTGTTTTTTACCGTATGGATGTACTCGTACGGTATTGCACCGTTTTGGTGTGGTTTGGTACCTTATGGATGTACTCGTACGGTATTGCAACGTTTTGGTGTGGTTTGGTACCGTATGGATGTACTCGTACTGTATTGCACCGTTTCGGTGTGGTTTGGAACCGTAACGAAGTACTCGTAAGGTATTGTACCGTTTTGGTGTGGTTTGGTACCTTATGGATGTACTCGTACGGTATTGCACCGTTTTGGTGTGGTTTGGTACCTTATGGAGTTACTCGTACGGTATTGCACCGTTTTGGTGTGGTTTGGTACCGGATGGATGTACTCGTACGATATTGTACCATTTTGGTGTGGTTTGGTACCGTATGGATGTACTCGTACGGTATTCTACCGTTTTTGTGTGGTTTTTTACCGTATGGATGTACTCGTACGGTATTGCACCGTTTTGGTGTGGTTTGGTACCGTATGGATGTAATCGTACGGTATTGCACCGTTTCGGTGTGGTTTGGAACCGTAACGAATTGCTCGTAAGGTATTGTACCATTTTGGTGTGGTTTGGTACCGTATGGACGTACTCGTACGGTATTGCACCGTTTTTGTGTGGTTTGGTACCTTATGGATGTACTCGTACGGTATTGCACTGTTTTGCTGTGGTTTGGTATCGTATGGATGTACTCGTACGGTATTGCACCGTTTTGGTGTGGTTTGGTACCGGATGGATGTACTCGTACGATATTGTACCATTTTGGTGTGCTTTGGTACCGTATGGATGTACTCGTACGGTATTCTACCGTTTTTGTGTTGTTTCTTACCGTATGGATGTACTCGTACGGTATTGCACCGTTTTGGTGTGGTTTGGTACCTTATGGATGTACTCGTACGGTATTGCACCGTTTTGGTGTGGTTTGGTACCTTATGGATGTACTCGTACGGTATTGCACCGTTTTGGTGTGGTTTGGTACCGGATGGATGTACTCGTACGCTATTGTACCATTTTGGTGTGGTTTGGTACCGTATGGATGTACTCGTACGGTATTCTACCGTTTTTGTGTTGTTTTTTACCGTATGGATGTACTCGTACGGTATTGCACCGTTTTGGTGTGGTTTGGTACCGTATGGATGTACTCGTACGGTATTGCACCGTTTTTGTGTGGTTTGGTACCTTATGGATGTACTCGTACGGTATTGCACCGTTTTTGTGTGGTTTGGTACCTTATGGATGTACTCGTACGGTATTGCACTGTTTTGCTGTGGTTTGGTATCGTATGGATGTACTCGTACGGTATTACACCGTTTTGGTGTGGTTTGGTACCGGATGGATGTACTCGTACGATATTGTACCATTTTGGTGTGGTTTGGTACCGTATGGATGTACTCGTACGGTATTCTACCGTTTTTGTGTTGTTTTTTATCGTATGGATGTACTCGTACGGTATTGCACCGTTTTGGTGTGGTTTGGTACCTTATGGATGTACTCGTACGGTATTGCACCGTTTTGGTGTGGTTTGGTACCTTATGGATGTACTCGTACGGTATTGCACCGTTTTGGTGTGGTTTGGTACCGGATGGATGTACTCGTACGATATTGTACCGTTTTGGTGTGGTTTGGTACCGTATGGATGTACTCGTACGGTATTCTACCGTTTTTGTGTTGTTTTTTACCGTATGGATGTACTCGTACGGTATTGCACCGTTTTGGTGTGGTTTGGTACCTTATGGATGTACTCGTACGGTATTGCACCGTTTTGGTGTGGTTTGGTACCGTATGGATGTACTCGTACGGTATTGCACCGTTTTTGTGTGGTTTGGTACCTTATGGATGTACTCGTACGGTATTGCACTGTTTTGCTGTGGTTTGGTATCGTATGGATGTACTCGTACGGTATTGCACCGTTTTGGTGGGGTTTGGTACCTTATGGATGTACTCGTACGGTATTGCACCGTTTTGGTGTGGTTTGGTACCGTATGGATGTACTCGTACGGTATTGCACCGTTTCGGTGTGGTTTGGAACCATAACGAATTACTCGTAAGGTATTGTACCATTTTGGTGTGGTTTGGTACCGTATGGATGTACTCGTACGGTATTGCACCGTTTTGGTGTGGTTTGGTACCTTATGGATGTACTCGTACGGTATTGCACCGTTTTGGTGTGGTTTGGTACCATATGGAGTTACTCGTACGGTATTGCACCGTTTTGGTGTGGTTTGGTACCGGATGGATGTACTCGTACGATATTGTACCATTTTGGTGTGGTTTGGTACCGTATGGATGTACTCGTACGGTATTCTACCGTTTTTGTGTGGTTTTTTACCGTATGGATGTACTCGTACGGTATTGCACCGTTTTGGTGTGGTTTGGTACCGTATGGATGTACCCGTACGGTATTGCACCGTTTCGGTGTGGTTTTGAACCGTAACGAATTGCTCGTAAGGTATTGTACCATTTTGGTGTGGTTTGGTACCGTATGGATGTACTCGTACGGTATTGCACCGTTTTTGTGTGGTTTGGTACCTTATGGATGTACTCGTACGGTATTGTACTGTTTTGCTGTGGTTTGGTATCGTATGGATGTACTCGTACGGTATTGCACCGTTTTGGTGTGGTTTGGTACCGGATGGATGTACTCGTACGATATTGTACCATTTTGGTGTTGTTTGGTACCGTATGGATGTACTCGTACGGTATTCTACCATTTTTGTGTTGTTTTTTACCGTTTGGATGTACTCGTACGGTATTGCACCGTTTTGGTGTGGTTTGGTACCTTATGGATGTACTCGTACGGTATTGCACCGTTTTGGTGTGGTTTGGTACCTTATGGATGTACTCGTACGGTATTGCACCGTTTTGGTGTGGTTTGGTACCGGATGGATGTACTCGTACGATATTGTACCATTTTGGTGTGGTTTGGTACCATGCATGTACTCGTACGGTATTCTACCATTTTTGTGTTGTTTTTTACCGTATGGATGTACTTGTACGGTATTGCACCGTATTGGTGTGGTTTGGTACCTTATGGATGTACTCGTACGGTATTGCACCGTTTTGGTGTGGTTTGGTACCGTATGGATGTACTCGTACGGTATTGCACCGTTTTTGTGTGGTTTGGTACCTTATGGATGTACTCGTACGGAATTGCACTGTTTTGCTGTGGTTTGGTACCGTATGGATGTACTCGTACGGTATTGCACCGTTTTGGTGTGGTTTGGTACCTTATGGATGTACTCGTACGGTATTGCACCGTTTTGGTGTGGTTTGGTACCGTATGGATGTACTCGTACGGTATTGCACCGTTTCGGTGTGGTTTGGAACCGTAACGAATTACTCGTAAGGTATTGTACCATTTTGGTGTGGTTTGGTACCGTATGGATGTACTCGTACGGTATTGCACCGTTTTGGTGTGGTTTGGTACCTTATGGATGTACTCGTACGGTATTGCAACGTTTTGGTGTGGTTTGGAACCGTAACGAATTACTCGTAAGGTATTGTACCATTTTGGTGTGGTTTGGTACCGTATGGATATACTCGTACGGTATTGCACCGTTTTGGTGTGGTTTGGTACCTTATGGATGTACTCGTACGGTATTGCACCGTTTTGGTGTGGTTTGGTACATTATGGAGTTACTCTTACGGTATTGCACCGTTTTGGTGTGGTTTGGTACCTTATGGATGTACTCGTACGGTATTGCACCGTTTTGGTGTGGTTTGGTACCTTATGGATGTACTCGTACGGTATTGCACCGTTTTGGTGTGGTTTGGTACCGGATGGATGTACTCGTACGATATTGTACCATTTTGGTGTGGTTTGGTACCGTATGGATGTACTCGTACGGTATTCTACCGTTTTTGTGTTGTTTTTTACCGTATGGATGTACTCGTACGGTATTGCACCGTTTTGGTGTGGTTTGGTACCTTATGGATGTACTCGTACGGTATTGCACCGTTTTGGTGTGGTTTGGTACCGTATGGATGTACTCGTACGGTATTGCACCGTTTTTGTGTGGTTTGGTACCTTATGGATGTACTCGTACGGTATTGCACTGTTTTGCTGTGGTTTGGTATCGTATGGATGTACTCGTACGGTATTGCACCGTTTTGGTGTGGTTTGGTACCTTATGGATGTACTCGTACGCTATTGTACCATTTTGGTGTGGTTTGGTACCGTATGGATGTACTCGTACGGTATTCTACCGTTTTTGTGTTGTTTTTTACCGTATGGATGTACTCGTACGGTATTGCACCGTTTTGGTGTGGTTTGGTACCTTATGGATGTACTCGTACGGTATTGCACCGTTTTGGTGTGGTTTGGTACCGTATGGATGTACTCGTACGGTATTGCACCGTTTTTGTGTGGTTTGGTACCTTATGGATGTACTCGTACGGTATTGCACCGTTTTTGTGTGGTTTGGTACCTTATGGATGTACTCGTACGGTATTGCACCGTTTTGGTGTGGTTTGGTACCTTATGGATTTACTCGTACGGTATTGCACCGTTTTGGTGTGGTTTGGTACCGGATGGATGTACTCGTACGATATTGTACCATTTTGGTGTGGTTTGGTACCGTATGGATGTACTCGTACGGTATTCTACCGTTTTTGTGTTGTTTTTTACCGTATGGATGTACTCGTACGGTATTGCACCGTTTTGGTGTGGTTTGGTACCTTATGGATGTACTCGTACGGTATTGCACCGTTTTGGTGTGGTTTGGTACCGTATGGATGTACTCGTACTGTATTGCACCGTTTCGGTGTGGTTTGGAACCGTAACGAAGTACTCGTAAGGTATTGTACCGTTTTGGTGTGGTTTGGTACCTTATGGATGTACTCGTACGGTATTGCACCGTTTTGGTGTGGTTTGGTACCTTATGGAGTTACTCGTACGGTATTGCACCGTTTTGGTGTGGTTTGGTACCGGATGGATGTACTCGTACGATATTGTACCATTTTGGTGTGGTTTGGTACCGTATGGATGTACTCGTACGGTATTCTACCGTTTTTGTGTGGTTTTTTACCGTATGGATGTACTCGTACGGTATTGCACCGTTTTGGTGTGGTTTGGTACCGTATGGATGTAATCGTACGGTATTGCACCGTTTCGGTGTGGTTTGGAACCGTAACGAATTGCTCGTAAGGTATTGTACCATTTTGGTGTGGTTTGGTACCGTATGGACGTACTCGTACGGTATTGCACCGTTTTTGTGTGGTTTGGTACCTTATGGATGTACTCGTACGGTATTGCACTGTTTTGCTGTGGTTTGGTATCGTATGGATGTACTCGTACGGTATTGCACCGTTTTGGTGTGGTTTGGTACCGGATGGATGTACTCGTACGATATTGTACCATTTTGGTGTGGTTTGGTACCGTATGGATGTACTCGTACGGTATTCTACCGTTTTTGTGTTGTTTCTTACCGTATGGATGTACTCGTACGGTATTGCACCGTTTTGGTGTGGTTTTGTACCTTATGGATGTACTCGTACGGTATTGCACCGTTTTGGTGTGGTTTGGTACCTTATGGATGTACTCGTACGGTATTGCACCGTTTTGGTGTGGTTTGGTACCGGATGGATGTACTCGTACGCTATTGTACCATTTTGGTGTGGTTTGGTACCGTATGGATGTACTCGTACGGTATTCTACCGTTTTTGTGTTGTTTTTTACCGTATGGATGTACTCGTACGGTATTGCACCGTTTTGGTGTGGTTTGGTACCGTATGGATGTACTCGTACGGTATTGCACCGTTTTTGTGTGGTTTGGTACCTTATGGATGTACTCGTACGGTATTGCACCGTTTTTGTGTGGTTTGGTACCTTATGGATGTACTCGTACGGTATTGCACTGTTTTGCTGTGGTTTGGTATCGTATGGATGTACTCGTACGGTATTACACCGTTTTGGTGTGGTTTGGTACCGGATGGATGTACTCGTACGATATTGTACAATTTTGGTGTGGTTTGGTACCGTATGGATGTACTCGTACGGTATTCTACCGTTTTTGTGTTGTTTTTTATCGTATGGATGTACTCGTACGGTATTGCACCGTTTTGGTGTGGTTTGGTACCTTATGGATGTACTCGTACGGTATTGCACCGTTTTGGTGTGGTTTGGTACCTTATGGATGTACTCGTACGGTATTGCACCGTTTTGGTGTGGTTTGGTACCGGATGGATGTACTCGTACGATATTGTACCGTTTTGGTGTGGTTTGGTACCGTATGGATGTACTCGTACGGTATTCTACCGTTTTTGTGTTGTTTTTTACCGTATGGATGTACTCGTACGGTATTGCACCGTTTTGGTGTGGTTTGGTACCTTATGGATGTACTCGTACGGTATTGCACCGTTTTGGTGTGGTTTGGTACCGTATGGATGTACTCGTACGGTATTGCACCGTTTTTGTGTGGTTTGGTACCTTATGGATGTACTCGTACGGTATTGCACTGTTTTGCTGTGGTTTGGTATCGTATGGATGTACTCGTACGGTATTGCACCGTTTTGGTGGGGTTTGGTACCTTATGGATGTACTCGTACGGTATTGCACTGTTTTGGTGTGGTTTGGTACCGTATGGATGTACTCGTACGGTATTGCACCGTTTCGGTGTGGTTTGGAACCATAACGAATTACTCGTAAGGTATTGTACCATTTTGGTGTGGTTTGGTACCGTATGGATGTACTCGTACGGTATTGCACCGTTTTGGTGTGGTTTGGTACCTTATGGATGTACTCGTACGGTATTGCACCGTTTTGGTGTGGTTTGGTACCATATGGAGTTACTCGTACGGTATTGCACCGTTTTGGTGTGGTTTGGTACCGGATGGATGTACTCGTACGATATTGTACCATTTTGGTGTGGTTTGGTACCGCATGGATGTACTCGTACGGTATTCTACCGTTTTTGTGTTGTTTTTTACCGTATGGATGTACTCGTACGGTATTGCACCGTTTTGGTGTGGTTTGGTACCTTATGGATGTACTCGTACGGTATTGCACCGTTTTGGTGTGGTTTGGTACCGTATGGAGGTACTCGTACGGTATTGCACCATTTTGGTGTGGTTTGGTACCGTATGGATGTACTCTTACGGTATTGCACCGTTTTGGTGTGGTTTGTTATCGTATTGATGGACTCGTACGGTATTGCCCCGTTTTGGTGTGGTTTGGTACCTTATGGATGTACTCGTACGGTATTGCACCGTTTCGGTGTGGTTTGGAACCGTAACGAATTGCTCGTAAGGTATTGTACCATTTTGGTGTGGTTTGGTACCGTATGGATGTACTCGTACGGTATTGCACCGTTTTGGTGTGGTTTGGTACCTTATGGATGTACTCGTACGGTATTGCACTGTTTTGCTGTGGTTTGGTATCGTATGGATGTACTCGTACGGTATTGCACCGTTTTTGAGTGGTTTTGAACCTTATGGATGTACTCGTACGGTATTGCACCGTTTTGGTGTGGTTTGGTACCGTATGGATGTACTCGTACGGTATTGCACCGTTTTGCTGTGGTTTGGAACCGTAACGAAGTACTCGTAAGGTATTGTACCGTTTTGGTGTGGTTTGGTACCATATGGAGTTACTCGTACGGTATTGCACCGTTTTGGTGTGGTTTGGTACCGGATGGATGTACTCGTACGGTATTGTACCATTTTTGTGTGGTTTGGTACTGTATTGATGTACTCGTACGGTATTGCACCGTTTTGGTGTGGTTTGGTACCGTAACGAAGTACTCGTAAAGTATTAAACCGTTTTGGTGTGGTTTGGTACCGTATGGATGTACTCGTACGGTATTGCACCGTTTTGGTGTGGTTTGGTACCGTATGGATGTACTCGTACGGTATTGCACCGTTTCGGTGTGGTTTGGAACCGTAACGAATTGCTCGTAAGGTATTGTACCATTTTGGTGTGGTTTGGTACCGTATGGATGTACTCGTACGGTATTGCACCGTTTTTGTGTGGTTTGGTACCTTATGGATGTACTCGTACGGTATTGCACTGTTTTGCTGTGGTTTGGTATCGTATGGATGTACTCGTACGGTATTGCACCGTTTTGGTGTGGTTTGGTACCGGATGGATGTACTCGTACGATATTGTACCATTTTGGTGTGGTTTGGTACCGTATGGATGTACTCGTACGGTATTCTACC
This sequence comes from Rhododendron vialii, assembly GCF_030253575.1. Taxonomy (NCBI): domain Eukaryota; kingdom Viridiplantae; phylum Streptophyta; class Magnoliopsida; order Ericales; family Ericaceae; genus Rhododendron; species Rhododendron vialii. Next base: position 7,368,132 of record NC_080567.1, read on the forward strand.
GTTATTGTGTTGTTTTTTACCGTATGGATGTACTCGTACGGTATTGCACCGTTTTGGGGTGGTTTGGTACCTTATGGATGTACTCGTACGGTATTGCACCGTTTTGGTGTGGTTTGGTACCTTATGGATGTACTCGTACGGTATTGCACCGTTTTGGTGTGGTTTGGTACCGGATGGATGTACTCGTACGATATTGTACCATTTTGGTGTGGTTTGGTACCGTATGGATGTACTCGTACGGTATTCTACCGTTTTTGTGTTGTTTTTTACCGTATGGATGTACTCGTACGGTATTGCACCGTTTTGGTGTGGTTTGGTACCTTACGGATGTACTCGTACGGTATTGCACCGTTTTGGTGTGGTTTGGTACCGTATGGATGTACTCGTACGGTATTGCACCGTTTTTGTGTGGTTTGGTACCTTATGGATGTACTCGTACGGTATTGCACTGTTTTGCTGTGGTTTGGTATCGTATGGATGTACTCGTACGGTATTGCACCGTTTTGGTGTGGTTTGGTACCTTATGGATGTACTCGTACGGTATTGCACCGTTTTGCTGTGGTTTGGTACCGTATGGATGTACTCGTACGGTATTGCACCGTTTCGGTGTGGTTTGGAACCGTAACGAATTACTCGTAAGGTATTGTACCATTTTGGTGTGGTTTGGTACCGTATGGATGTACTCGTACGGTATTGCACTGTTTTGGTGTGGTTTGGTACCTTATGGATGTACTCGTACGGTATTGCACCGTTTTGGTGTGGTTTGGAACCGTAACGAATTACTCGTAAGGTATTGTACCATTTTGGTGTGGTTTGGTACCGTATGGATGTACTCGTACGGTATTGCACCGTTTTGGTGTGATTTGGTACCTTATGGATGTACTCGTACAGTATTGCACCGTTTTGGTGTGGTTTGGTACCATATGGAGTTACTCGTACGGTATTGCACCGTTTTGGTGTGGTTTGGTACCGGATGGATGTACTCGTACGGTATTGTACCATTTTGGTGAGGTTTGGTACCGTATGGATGTACTCGTACGGTATTGCACCGTTTTGGTGTGGTTTGGTACCGTAACGAAGTACTCGTAAAGTATTAAACCGTTTTGGTGTGGTTTGGTACCGTATGGATGTACTCGTACGGTATTGCACCGTTTTGGTGTGGTTTGGTACCGTATGGATGTACTCGTACGGTATTGCACCGTTTCGGTGTGGTTTGGAACCGTAACGAATTGCTCGTAAGGTATTGTACCATTTTGGTGTGGTTTGGTACCGTATGGATGTACTCGTACGGTATTGCACCGTTTTTGTGTGGTTTGGTACCTTATGGATGTACTCGTACGGTATTGCACTGTTTTGCTGTGGTTTGGTATCGTATGGATGTACTCGTACGGTATTGCACCGTTTTGGTGTGGTTTGGTACCGGATGGATGTACTCGTACGATATTGTACCATTTTGGTGTGGTTTGGTACCGTATGGATGTACTCGTACGGTATTCTACCGTTATTGTGTTGTTTTTTACCGTATGGATGTACTCGTACGGTATTGCACCGTTTTGGTGTGGTTTGGTACCTTATGGATGTACTCGTACGGTATTGCACCGTTTTGGTGTGGTTTGGTACCTTATGGATGTACTCGTACGGTATTGCACCGTTTTGGTGTGGTTTGGTACCGTATGGATGTACTCGTACGGTATTGCACCGTTTTTGTGTGGTTTGGTACCTTATGGATGTACTCGTACGGTATTGCACTGTTTTGCTGTGGTTTGGTATCGTATGGATGTACTCGTACGGTATTGCACCGTTTTGGTGGGGTTTGGTACCTTATGGATGTACTCGTACGGTATTGCACCGTTTTGGTGTGGTTTGGTACCGTATGGATGTACTCGTACGGTATTGCACCGTTTCGGTGTGGTTTGGAACCGTAACGAATTACTCGTAAGGTATTGTACCATTTTGGTGTGGTTTGGTACCGTATGGATGTACTCGTACGGTATTGCACCGTTTTGGTGTGGTTTGGTACCTTATGGATGTACTCGTACGGTATTGCACCGTTTTGGTGTGGTTTGGTACCATATGGAGTTACTCGTACGGTATTGCACCGTTTTGGTGTGGTTTGGTACCGGATGGATGTACTCGTACGATATTGTACCATTTTGGTGTGGTTTGGTACCGCATGGATGTACTCGTACGGTATTCTACCGTTTTTGTGTTGTTTTTTACCGTATGGATGTACTCGAACGGTATTGCACCGTTTTGGTGTGGTTTGGTACCTTATGGATGTACTCGTACGGTATTGCACCGTTTTGGTGTGGTTTGGTACCGTATGGAGGTACTCGTACGGTATTGCACCGTTTTGGTGTGGTTTGGTACCGTATGGATGTACTCTTACGGTATTGCACCGTTTTGGTGTGGTTTGTTATCGTATTGATGGACTCGTACGGTATTGCCCCGTTTTGGTGTGGTTTGGTACCTTATGGATGTACTCATACGGTATTGCACCGTTTTGGTGTGGTTTGGTACCGTATGGATGTACTCGTACGGTATTGCACCGTTTCGGTGTGGTTTGGAACCGTAACGAATTGCTCGTAAGGTATTGTACCATTTTGGTGTGGTTTCGTACCGTATGGATGTACTCGTACGGTATTGCACCGTTTTGGTGTGGTTTGGTACCTTATGGATGTACTCGTACGGTATTGCACTGTTTTGCTGTGGTTTGGTATCGTATGGATGTACTCGTACGGTATTGCACCGTTTTGGAGTGGTTTGGAACCTTATGGATGTACTCGTACGGTATTGCACCGTTTTGGTGTGGTTTGGTACCGTATGGATGTACTCGTACGGTATTGCACCGTTTTGCTGTGGTTTGGAACCGTAACGAAGTACTCGTAAGGTATTGTACCGTTTTGGTGTGGTTTGGTACCATATGGAGTTACTCGTACGGTATTGCACCGTTTTGGTGTGGTTTGGTACCGGATGGATGTACTCGTACGGTATTGTACCATTTTGGTGTGGTTTGGTACCGTATTGATGTACTCGTACGGTATTGCACCGTTTTGGTGTGGTTTGGTACCGTAACGAAGTACTCGTAAAGTATTAAACCGTTTTGGTGTGGTTTGGTACCGTATGGATGTACTCGTACGGTATTGCACCATTTTGGTGTGGTTTGGTACCGTATGGATGTACTCGTACGGTATTGCACCGTTTCGGTGTGGTTTGGAACCGTAACGAATTGCTCGTAAGGTATTGTACCATTTTGGTGTGGTTTGGTACCGTATGGATGTACTCGTACGGTATTGCACCGTTTTTGTGTGGTTTGGTACCTTATGGATGTACTCGTACGGTATTGCACTGTTTTGCTGTGGTTTGGTATCGTATGGATGTACTCGTACGGTATTGCACCGTTTTGGTGTGGTTTGGTACCATATGAAGTTACTCGTACGGTATTGCACCGTTTTGGTGTGGTTTGGTACCGGATGGATGTACTCGTACGATATTGTACCATTTTGGTGTGGTTTGGTACCGTATGGATGTACTCGTACGTTATTCTACCGTTTTTGTGTGGTTTTTTACCGTATGGATGTACTCGTACGGTATTGCACCGTTTTGGTGTGGTTTGGTACCGTATGGATGTACTCGTACGGTATTGCACCGTTTCGGTGTGGTTTGGAACCGTAACGAATTGCTCGTAACGTATTGTACCATTTTGGTGTGGTTTGGTACCGTATGGATGTACTCGTACGGTATTGCACCATTTTTGTGTGGTTTGGTACCTTATGGATGTACTCGTGCGGTATTGCACTGTTTTGCTGTGGTTAGGTATCGTATGGATGTACTCGTACGGTATTGCACCGTTTTGGTGTGGTTTGGTACCGGATGGATGTACTCGTACGATATTGTACCATTTTGGTGTGGTTTGGTACCGTATGGATGTACTCGTACGGTATTCTACCATTTTTGTGTTGTTTTTTACCGTATGGATGTACTCGTACGGTATTGCACCGTTTTGGTGTGGTTTGGTACCTTATGGATGTACTCGTACGGTATTGCACCGTTTTGGTGTGGTTTGGTACCGGATGGATGTACTCGTACGATATTGTACCATTTTGGTGTGGTTTGGTACCGTATGGATGTACTCGTACGGTATTCTACCGTTTTTGTGTTGTTTTTTACCGTATGGATGTACTCGTACGGTATTGCACCATTTTGGTGTGGTTTGGTACCTTATGGATGTACTCGTACGGTATTGCACCGTTTTGGTGTGGTTTGGTACCGTATGGATGTACTCGTACGGTATTGCACCGTTTTTGTGTGGTTTGGTACCTTATGGATGTACTCGTACGGTATTGCACCGTTTTTGTGTGGTTTGGTACCTTATGGATGTACTCGTACGGTATTGCACTGTTTTGCTGTGGTTTGGTATCGTATGGATGTACTCGTACGGTATTGCACCGTTTTGGTGTTGTTTGGTACCGGATGCATGTACTCGTACGATATTGTACCATTTTGGTGTGGTTTGGTACCGTATGGATGTACTCGTACGGTATTCTACCGTTTTTGTGTTGTTTTTTACCGTATGGATGTACTCGTACGGTATTGCACCATTTTGGTGTGGTTTGGTACCTTATGGATGTACTCGTACGGTATTGCACCGTTTTGGTGTGGTTTGGTACCTTATGGATGTACTCGTACGGTATTGCACCGTTTTGGTGTGGTTTGGTACCGGATGGATGTACTCGTACGATATTGTACCATTTTGGTGTGGTTTGGTACCGTATGGATGTACTCGTACGGTATTCTACCGTTTTTGTGTTGTTTTTTACCGTATGGATGTACTCGTACGGTATTGCACCGTTTTGGTGTGGTTTGGTACCTTAATGATGTACTCGTACGGTATTGCACCGTTTTGGTGTGGTTTGGTACCGTATGGATGTACTCGTACGGTATTGCACCGTTTTTGTGTGGTTTGGTACCTTATGGATGTACTCGTACGGTATTGCACTGTTTTGCTGTGGTTTGGTATCGTATGGATGTACTCGTACGGTATTGCACCGTTTTGGTGTGGTTTGGTACCTTATGGATGTACTCGTACGGTATTGCACCGTTTCGGTGTGGTTTGGTACCGTAACGAATTGCTCGTAAGGTATTGTACCATTTTGGTGTGGTTTGGTACCGTATGGATGTACTCGTACGGTATTGCACCGTTTTGGTGTGGTTTGGTACCTTATGGATGTACTCGTACGGTATTGCACTGTTTTGCTGTGGTTTGGTATCGTATGGATGTTCTCGTACGGTATTGCACCGTTTTGGAGTGGTTTGGAACCTTATGGATGTACTCGTACGGTATTTCACCGTTTTGGTGTGGTTTGGTACCGTATGGATGTACTCGTACGGTATTGCACCGTTTTGCTGTGGTTTGGAACCGTAACGAAGTACTCGTAAGGTATTGTACCGTTTTGGTGTGGTTTGGTACCATATGGAGTTACTCGTACGGTATTGCACCGTTTTGGTGTGGTTTGGTACCGGATGGATGTACTCGTACGGTATTGTACCATTTTGGTGTGGTTTGGTACCGTATGGATGTACTCGTACGGTATTGCACCGTTTTGGTGTGGTTTGGTACCGTAACGAAGTACTCGTAAAGTATTAAACCGTTTTGGTGTGGTTTGGTACCGTATGGATGTACTCGTACGGTATTGCACCGTTTTGGTGTGGTTTGGTACCGTATGGATGTACTCGTACGGTATTGCACCGTTTCGGTGTGGTTTGGAACCGTAACGAATTGCTCGTAAGGTATTGTACCATTTTGGTGTGGTTTGGTACCGTATGGATGTACTCGTACGGTATTGCACCGTTTTTGTGTGGTTTGGTACCTTATGGATGTACTCGTACGGTATTGCACTGTTTTGCTGTGGTTTGGTATCGTATGGATGTACTCGTACGGTATTGCACCGTTTTGGTGTGGTTTGGTACCGGATGGATGTACTCGTACGATATTGTACCATTTTGGTGTGGTTTGGTACCGTATGGATGTACTCGTACGGTATTCTACCGTTATTGTGTTGTTTTTTACCGTATGGATGTACTCGTATGGTATTCTACCGTTTTTGTGTTGTTTTTTACCGTATGGATGTACTCGTACGGTATTGCACCGTTTTGGTGTGGTTTGGTACCTTATGGATGTACTCGTACGGTATTGCACCGTTTTGGTGTGGTTTGGTACCTTATGGATGTACTCGTACGGTATTGCACCGTTTTGGTGTGGTTTGGTACCGGATGGATGTACTCGTACGATATTGTACCATTTTGGTGTGGTTTGGTACCGTATGGATGTACTCGTACGGTATTGCACCGTTTTGGTGTGGTTTGGTACCGTAACGAAGTACTCGTAAAGTATTAAACCGTTTTGTTGTGGTTTGGTACCGTATGGATGTACTCGTACGGTATTGCACCGTTTTGGTGTGGTTTGGTACCGTATGGATGTACTCGTACGGTATTGCACCGTTTCGGTGTGGTTTGGAACCGTAACGAATTGCTCGTAAGGTATTGTACCATTTTGGTGTGGTTTGGTACCGTATGGATGTACTCGTACGGTATTGCACCGTTTTTGTGTGGTTTGGTACCTTATGAATGTACTCGTACGGTATTGCACTGTTTTGCTGTGGTTTGGTATCGTATGGATGTACTCGTACGGTATTGCACCGTTTTGGTGTGGTTTGGTACCGGATGGATGTACTCGTACGATATTGTACCATTTTGGTGTGGTTTGGTACCGTATGGATGTACTCGTACGGTATTCTACCGTTATTGTGTTGTTTTTTACCGTATGGATGTACTCGTACGGTATTCTACCGTTTTTGTGTTGTTTTTTACCGTATGGATGTACTCGTACGGTATTGCACCGTTTTGGTGTGGTTTGGTACCTTATGGATGTACTCGTACGGTATTGCACCGTTTTGGTGTGGTTTGGTACCTTATGGATGTACTCGTACGGTATTGCACCGTTTTGGTGTGGTTTGGTACCGGATGGATGTACTCGTACGATATTGTACCATTTTGGTGTGGTTTGGTACCGTATGGATGTACTCGTACGGTATTGCACCGTTTTGGTGTGGTTTGGTACCGTAACGAAGTACTCGTAAAGTATTAAACCGTTTTGGTGTGGTTTGGTACCGTATGGATGTACTCGTACGGTATTGCACCGTTTTGGTGTGGTTTGGTACCGTATGGATGTACTCGTACGGTATTGCACCGTTTCGGTGTGGTTTGGAACCGTAACGAATTGCTCGTAAGGTATTGTACCATTTTGGTGTGGTTTGGTACCGTATGGATGTACTCGTACGGTATTGCACCGTTTTTGTGTGGTTTGGTACCTTATGAATGTACTCGTACGGTATTGCACTGTTTTGCTGTGGTTTGGTATCGTATGGATGTACTCGTACGGTATTGCACCGTTTTTGTGTGGTTTGGTACCGGATGGATGTACTCGTACGATATTGTACCATTTTGGTGTGGTTTGGTACCGTATGGATGTACTCGTACGGTATTCTACCGTTTTTGTGTTGTTTTTTACCGTATGGATGTACTCGTACGGTATTGCACCGTTTTGGTGTGGTTTGGTACCTTATGGATGTACTCGTACGGTATTGCACCGTTTTGGTGTGGTTTGGTACCGGATGGATGTACTCGTACGATATTGTACCATTTTGGTGTGGTTTGGTACCGTATGGATGTACTCGTACGGTATTCTACCGTTTTTGTGTTGTTTTTTACCGTATGGATGTACTCGTACGGTATTGCACCGTTTTGGTGTGGTTTGGTACCTTATGGATGTACTCGTACGGTATTGCACCGTTTTGGTGTGGTTTGGTACCGTATGGATGTACTCGTACGGTATTGCACCGTTTTGCTGTGGTTTGGAACCGTAACGAAGTACTCGTAAGGTATTGTACCGTTTTGGTGTGGTTTGGTACCATATGGAGTTACTCGTACGGTATTGCACCGTTTTGGTGTGGTTTGGTACCGGATGGATGTACTCGTACGGTATTGTACCATTTTTGTGTGGTTTGGTACCGTATGGATGTACTCGTACGGTATTGCACCGTTTTGGTGTGGTTTGGTACCGTAACGAAGTACTCGTAAAGTATTAAACCGTTTTGGTGTGGTTTGGTACCGTATGGATGTACTCGTACGGTATTGCACCGTTTTGGTGTGGTTTGGTACCGTATGGATGTACTCGTACGGTATTGCACCGTTTAGGTGTGGTTTGGAACCGTAACGAATTGCTCGTAAGGTATTGTACCATTTTGGTGTGGTTTGGTACCGTATGGATGTACTCGTACGGTATTGCACCGTTTTTGTGTGGTTTGGTACCTTATGGATGTACTCGTACGGTATTGCACTGTTTTGCTGTGGTTTGGTATCGTATGGATGTACTCGTACGGTATTGCACCGTTTTGGTGTGGTTTGGTACCGGATGGATGTACTCGTACGATATTGTACCATTTTGGTGTGGTTTGGTACCGTATGGATGTACTCGTACGGTATTCTACCGTTTTTGTGTGGTTTTTTACCGTATGGATGTACTCGTACGGTATTGCACCGTTTTGGTGTGGTTTGGTACCGTATGGATGTACTCGTACGGTATTGCACCGTTTCGGTGTGGTTTGGAACCGTAACGAATTGCTCGTAAGGTATTGTACCATTTTGGTGTGGTTTGGTACCGTATGGATGTACTCGCACGGTATTGCACCGTTTTTGTGTTGTTTGGTACCTTATGGATGTACTCGTACGGTATTGCACTGTTTTGCTGTGGTTTGGTATCGTATGGATGTACTCGTGCGGTATTGCACCGTTTTGGTGTGGTTTGGTACCGGATGGATGTACTCGTACGATATTGTACCATTTTGGTGTGGTTTGGTACCGTATGGATGTATTCGTACGGTATTCTACCGTTTTTCTGTTGTTTTTTACCGTATGGATGTACTCGTACGGTATTGCACCGTTTTGGTGTGGTTTGGTACCGTATGGATGTACTCGTACGGTATTGCACCGTTTCGGTGTGGTTTGGAACCGTAACGAATTGCTCGTAAGGTATTGTACCATTTTGGTGTGGTTTGGTACCGTATGGATGTACTCGTACGGTATTGCACCGTTTTTGTGTGGTTTGGTACCTTATGGATGTACTCGTACGGTATTGCACTGTTTTGCTGTGGTTTGGTATCGTATGGATGTACTCGTACGGTATTGCACCGTTTTGGTGTGGTTTGGTACCGGATGGATGTACTCGTACGATATTGTACCATTTTGGTGTGGTTTGGTACCGTATGGATGTACTCGTACGGTATTCTACCGTTTTTGTGTGGTTTTTTACCGTATGGATGTACTCGTACGGTATTGCACCGTTTTGGTGTGGTTTGGTACCGTATGGATGTACTCGTACGGTATTGCACCGTTTCGGTGTGGTTTGGAACCGTAACGAATTGCTCGTAAGGTATTGTACCATTTTGGTGTGGTTTGGTACCGTATGGATGTACTCGCACGGTATTGCACCGTTTTTGTGTGGTTTGGTACCTTATGGATGTACTCGTACGGTATTGCACTGTTTTGCTGTGGTTTGGTATCGTATGGATGTACTCGTGCGGTATTGCACCGTTTTGGTGTGGTTTGGTACCGGATGGATGTACTCGTACGATATTGTACCATTTTGGTGTGGTTTGGTACCGTATGGATGTATTCGTACGGTATTCTACCGTTTTTCTGTTGTTTTTTACCGTATGGATGTACTCGTACGGTATTGCACCGTTTTGGTGTGGTTTGGTACCTTATGGATGTACTCGTACGGTATTGCACCGTTTTGGTGTGGTTTGGTACCTTATGGATGTACTCGTACGGTATTGCACCGTTTTGGTGTGGTTTGGTACCGGATGGATGTACTCGTACGATATTGTACCATTTTGGTGTGGTCTGGTACCGTATGGATGTACTCGTACGGTATTCTACCGTTTTTGTGTTGTTTTTTACCGTATGGATGTACTCGTACGGTATTGCACCGTTTTGGTGTGGTTTGGTACCTTATGGATGTACTCGTACGGTATTGCACCGTTTTGGTGTGGTTTGGTACCGTATGGATGTACTCGTACGGTATTGCACCGTTTTTGTGTGGTTTGGTACCTTATGGATGTACTCGTACGGTATTGCACTGTTTTGCTGTGGTTTGGTATCGTATGGATGTACTCGTACGGTATTGCACCGTTTTGGTGTGGTTTGGTACCTTATGGATGTACTCGTACGGTATTGCACCGTTTTGGTGTGGTTTGGTACCGTATGGATGTACTCGTACGGTATTGCACCGTTTCGGTGTGGTTTGGAACCGTAACGAATTACTCGTAAGGTATTGTACCATTTTGGTGTGGTTTGGTACCGTATGGATGTACTCGTACGGTATTGCACCGTTTTGGTGTGGTTTGGTACCTTATGGATGTACTCGTACGGTATTGCACCGTTTTGGTGTGGTTTGGTACCATATGGAGTTACTCGTACGGTATTGCACCGTTTTGGTGTGGTTTGGTACCGGATGGATGTACTCGTACGATATTGTACCATTTTGGTGTGGTTTGGTACCGCATGGATGTACTCGTACTGTATTCTACTATTTTTGTGTTGTTTTTTACCGTATGGATGTACTCGTACGGTATTGCACCATTTTGGTGTGGTTTGGTACCTTATGGATGTACTCGTACGGTATTGCACCGTTTTGGTGTGGTTTGGTACCGTATGGATGTACTCGTATGGTATTGCACCGTTTCGGTGTGGTTTGGAACCGTAACGAATTGCTCGTAAGGTATTGTACCATTTTGGTGTGGTTTGGTACCGTATGGATGTACTCGTACGGTATTGCACCGTTTTGGTGTGGTTTGGTACCTTATGGATGTACTCGTACGGTATTGCACTGTTTTGCTGTGGTTTGGTATCGTATGGATGTACTCGTACGGTATTGCACCGTTTTGGAGTGGTTTGGTACCTTATGGATGTACTCTTACGGTATTGCACCGTTTTGGTGTGGTTTGGTATCGTATTGATGTACTCGTACGGTATTGCCCCGTTTTGGTGTGGTTTGGTACCTTATGGATGTACTCGTACGGTATTGCACCGTTTTGGTGTGGTTTGGTACCTTATGGATGTACTCGTACGGTATTGCACCGTTTTGGTGTGGTTTGGTACCGTATGCATGTACTCGTACGGTATTGCACCGTTTCGGTGCGGTTTGGAACCGTCACGAATTAATCGTAAGGTATTGTACCCTTTTGGTGTGGTTTGGTACCGTATGGATGTACTCGTACGGTATTGCACCGTTTTGGTGTGGTTTGGTACCTTATGGATGTACTCGTACGGTATTGCACCGTTTTGGTGTGGTTTGGTACCGTATGGAGGTACTCGTACGGTATTGCACCGTTTTGGTGTGGTTTGGTACCGTATGGATGTACTCTTACGGTATTGCACCGTTTTGGTGTGGTTTGGTATCGTATTGATGTACTCGTACGGTATTGCCCCGTTTTGGTGTGGTTTGGTACCTTATGGATGTACTCGTACGGTATTGCACCGTTTTGGTGTGGTTTGGTACCGTATGGATGTACTCGTACGGTATTGCACCGTTTCGGTGTGGTTTGGAACCGTAACGAATTGCTCGTAAGGTATTGTACCATTTTGGTGTGGTTTGGTACCGTATGGATGTACTCGTACGGTATTGCACCGTTTTGGTGTGGTTTGGTACCTTATGGATGTACTCGTACGGTATTGCACCGTTTTGGAGTGGTTTGGTATCGTATGGATGTACTCGTACGGTATTGCACCGTTTTGGAGTGGTTTGGTACCTTATGGATGTACTCGTACGGTATTGCACCGTTTTGGTGTGGTTTGGTACCGTATGGATGTACTCGTACGGTATTTGCACCGTTTTGCTGTGGTTTGGAACCGTAACGAAGTACTCGTAAGGTATTGTACCGTTCTGGTGTGGTTTGGTACCGTATGGATGTACTCGTACGGTATTGCACCGTTTTGGTGTGGTTTGGTACCGTATGGATGTACTCGTACGGTATTGCACCGTTTCGGTATGGTTTGGAACCGTAACGAAGTACTCGTAAGGTATTGTACCGTTTTGGTGTGGTTTGGTACCTTATGGATGTACTCGTACGGTATTGCGCCGTTTTGGTGTGGTTTGGTACCGTATGCATGTACTCGTACGGTATTGCACCGTTTCGGTGCGGTTTGGAACCGTAACGAATTAATCGTAAGGTATTGTACCCTTTTGGTGTGGTTTGGTACCGTATGGATGTACTCGTACGGTATTGCACCGTTTTGGTGTGGTTTGGTACCTTATGGATGTACTCGTACGGTATTGCACCGTTTTGGTGTGGTTTGGTACCGTATGGAGGTACTCGTACGGTATTGCACCGTTTTGGTGTGGTTTGGTACCGTATGGATGTACTCTTACGGTATTGCACCGTTTTGGTGTGGTTTGGTATCGTATTGATGTACTCGTACGGTATTGCCCCGTTTTGGTGTGGTTTGGTACTTTATGGATGTACTCGTACGGTATTGCACCGTTTTGGTGTGGTTTGGTACCGTATGGATGTACTCGTATGGTATTGCACCGTTTCGGTGTGGTTTGGAACCGTAACGAATTGCTCGTAAGGTATTGTACCATTTTGGTGTGGTTTGGTACCGTATGGATGTACTCGTACGGTATTGCACCGTTTTGGTGTGGTTTGGTACCTTATGGATGTACTCGTACGGTATTGCACTGTTTTGCTGTGGTTTGGTATCGTATGGATGTACTCGTACGGTATTGCACCGTTTTGGAGTGGTTTGGTACCTTATGGATGTACTCGTACGGTATTGCACCGTTTTGGTGTGGTTTGGTACCGTATGGATGTACTCGTACGGTATTGCACCGTTTTGCTGTGGTTTGGAACCGTAACGAAGTACTCGTAAGGTATTGTACCGTTTTGGTGTGGTTTGGTACCGTATGGATGTACTCGTACGGTATTGCACCGTTTTGGTGTGGTTTGGTACCGGATGGATGTACTCGTACGATATTGTACCATTTTGGTGTGGTTTGGTACCGCATGGATGTACTCGTACGGTATTCTACTATTTTTGTGTTGTTTTTTACCGTATGGATGTACTCGTACGGTATTGCACCATTTTGGTGTGGTTTGGTACCTTATGGATGTACTCGTATGGTATTGCACCGTTTTGGTGTGGTTTGGAACCGTATGGATGTACTCGTACGGTATTGCACCGTTTCGGTGTGGTTTGGAACCGTAACGAAGTACTCGTAAGGTATTGTACCGTTTTGGTGTGGTTTGGTACCTTATGGATGTACTCGTACGGTATTGCGCCGTTTTGGTGTGGTTTGGTACTGTATGCATGTACTCGTACGGTATTGCACCGTTTCGGTGCGGTTTGGAACCGTAACGAATTAATCGTAAGGTATTGTACCCTTTTGGTGTGGTTTGGTACCGTATGGATGTACTCGTACGGTATTGCACCGTTTTGGTGTGGTTTGGTACCTTATGGATGTACTCGTACGGTATTGCACCGTTTTGGTGTGGTTTGGTACCGTATGGAGGTACTCGTACGGTATTGCACCGTTTTGGTGTGGTTTGGTACCGTATGGATGTACTCTTACGGTATTGCACCGTTTTGGTGTGGTTTGGTATCGTATTGATGTACTCGTACGGTATTGCCCCGTTTTGGTGTGGTTTGGTACCTTATGGATGTACTCGTACGGTATTGCACCGTTTTGGTGTGGTTTGGTACCGTATGGATGTACTCGTACGGTATTGCACCGTTTTGGTGTGGTTTGGTACCTTATGGATGTACTCGTACGGTATTGCACCGTTTTGGTGTGGTTTTGTACCGTATGGATGTAATCGTACGGTATTGCACCGTTTTGGTTTGGTTTGGTACCTTATGGATGTACTCGTACGGTATTGCACCGTTTTGGTGTGGTTTGGTACCATATGGAGTTACTCGTACGGTATTGCACCGTTTTGGTGTGGTTTGGTACCGGATGGATGTAGTCGTACGATATTGTACCATTTTGGTGTGGTTTGGTACCGCATGGATGTACTCGTACGGTATTCTACCGTTTTTGTGTTGTTTTTTACCGTATGGATGTACTCGTACGGTATTGCACCGTTTTGGTGTGGTTTGGTACCTTATGGATGTACTCGTACGGTATTGCACCGTTTTGGTGTGGTTTGGTACCGTATGGATGTACTCGTACGGTATTGCACCGTTTCGGTGTGGTTTGGAACCGTAACGAAGTACTCGTAAGGTATTGTACCGTTTTGGTGTGGTTTGGTACCTTATGGATGTACTCGTACGGTATTGCACCGTTTTGGTGTGGTTTGGTACCATATGGAGTTACTCGTACGGTATTGCACCGTTTTGGTGTGGTTTGGTACCGGATGGATGTACTCGTACGATATTGTACCATTTTGGTGTGGTTTGGTACCGTATGGATGTACTCGTACGGTATTCTACCGTTTTTGTGTGGTTTTTTACCGTATGGATGTACTCGTACGGTATTGCACCGTTTTGGTGTGGTTTGGTACCGTATGGATGTACTCGTACGGTATTGCACCGTTTCGGTGTGGTTTGGAACCGTAACGAATTGCTCGTAAGGTATTGTACCATTTTGGTGTGGTTTGGTACCGTATGGATGTACTCGCACGGTATTGCACCGTTTTTGTGTGGTTTGGTACCTTATGGATGTACTCGTACGGTATTGCACTGTTTTGCTGTGGTTTGGTATCGTATGGATGTACTCGTGCGGTATTGCACCGTTTTGGTGTGGTTTGGTACCGGATGGATGTACTCGTACGATATTGTACCATTTTGGTGTGGTTTGGTACCGTATGGATGTATTCGTACGGTATTCTACCGTTTTTCTGTTGTTTTTTACCGTATGGATGTACTCGTACGGTATTGCCTGTTTTGGTGTGGTTTGGTACCTTATGGATGTACTCGTACGGTATTGCACCGTTTTGGTGTGGTTTGGTACCTTATGGATGTACTCGTACGGTATTGCACCGTTTTGGTGTGGTTTGGTACCGGATGGATGTACTCGTACGATATTGTACCATTTTGGTGTGGTCTGGTACCGTATGGATGTACTCGTACGGTATTCTACCGTTTTTGTGTTGTTTTTTACCGTATGGATGTACTCGTACGGTATTGCACCGTTTTGGTGTGGTTTGGTACCTTATGGATGTACTCGTACGGTATTGCACCGTTTTGGTGTGGTTTGGTACCGTATGGATGTACTCGTACGGTATTGCACCGTTTTTGTGTGGTTTGGTACCTTATGGATGTACTCGTACGGTATTGCACTGTTTTGCTGTGGTTTGGTATCGTATGGATGTACTCGTACGGTATTGCACCGTTTTGGTGTGGTTTGGTACCTTATGGATGTACTCGTACGGTATTGCACCGTTTTGGTGTGGTTTGGTACCGTATGGATGTACTCGTACGGTATTGCACCGTTTCGGTGTGGTTTGGAACCGTAACGAATTACTCGTAAGGTATTGTACCATTTTGGTGTGGTTTGGTACCGTATGGATGTACTCGTACGGTATTGCACCGTTTTGGTGTGGTTTGGTACCTTATGGATGTACTCGTACGGTATTGCACCGTTTTGGTGTGGTTTGGTACCATATGGAGTTACTCGTACGGTATTGCACCGTTTTGGTGTGGTTTGGTACCGGATGGATGTACTCGTACGATATTGTACCATTTTGGTGTGGTTTGGTACCGCATGGATGTACTCGTACTGTATTCTACTATTTTTGTGTTGTTTTTTACCGTATGGATGTACTCGTACGGTATTGCACCATTTTGGTGTGGTTTGGTACCTTATGGATGTACTCGTACGGTATTGCACCGTTTTGGTGTGGTTTGGTACCGTATGGATGTACTCGTATGGTATTGCACCGTTTCGGTGTGGTTTGGAACCGTAACGAATTGCTCGTAAGGTATTGTACCATTTTGGTGTGGTTTGGTACCGTATGGATGTACTCGTACGGTATTGCACCGTTTTGGTGTGGTTTGGTACCTTATGGATGTACTCGTACGGTATTGCACTGTTTTGCTGTGGTTTGGTATCGTATGGATGTACTCGTACGGTATTGCACCGTTTTGGAGTGGTTTGGTACCTTATGGATGTACTCTTACGGTATTGCACCGTTTTGGTGTGGTTTGGTATCGTATTGATGTACTCGTACGGTATTGCCCCGTTTTGGTGTGGTTTGGTACCTTATGGATGTACTCGTACGGTATTGCACCGTTTTGGTGTGGTTTGGTACCTTATGGATGTACTCGTACGGTATTGCACCGTTTTGGTGTGGTTTGGTACCGTATGCATGTACTCGTACGGTATTGCACCGTTTCGGTGCGGTTTGGAACCGTCACGAATTAATCGTAAGGTATTGTACCCTTTTGGTGTGGTTTGGTACCGTATGGATGTACTCGTACGGTATTGCACCGTTTTGGTGTGGTTTGGTACCTTATGGATGTACTCGTACGGTATTGCACCGTTTTGGTGTGGTTTGGTACCGTATGGAGGTACTCGTACGGTATTGCACCGTTTTGGTGTGGTTTGGTACCGTATGGATGTACTCTTACGGTATTGCACCGTTTTGGTGTGGTTTGGTATCGTATTGATGTACTCGTACGGTATTGCCCCGTTTTGGTGTGGTTTGGTACCTTATGGATGTACTCGTACGGTATTGCACCGTTTTGGTGTGGTTTGGTACCGTATGGATGTACTCGTACGGTATTGCACCGTTTCGGTGTGGTTTGGAACCGTAACGAATTGCTCGTAAGGTATTGTACCATTTTGGTGTGGTTTGGTACCGTATGGATGTACTCGTACGGTATTGCACCGTTTTGGTGTGGTTTGGTACCTTATGGATGTACTCGTACGGTATTGCACCGTTTTGGAGTGGTTTGGTATCGTATGGATGTACTCGTACGGTATTGCACCGTTTTGGAGTGGTTTGGTACCTTATGGATGTACTCGTACGGTATTGCACCGTTTTGGTGTGGTTTGGTACCGTATGGATGTACTCGTACGGTATTTGCACCGTTTTGCTGTGGTTTGGAACCGTAACGAAGTACTCGTAAGGTATTGTACCGTTCTGGTGTGGTTTGGTACCGTATGGATGTACTCGTACGGTATTGCACCGTTTTGGTGTGGTTTGGTACCGTATGGATGTACTCGTACGGTATTGCACCGTTTCGGTATGGTTTGGAACCGTAACGAAGTACTCGTAAGGTATTGTACCGTTTTGGTGTGGTTTGGTACCTTATGGATGTACTCGTACGGTATTGCGCCGTTTTGGTGTGGTTTGGTACCGTATGCATGTACTCGTACGGTATTGCACCGTTTCGGTGCGGTTTGGAACCGTAACGAATTAATCATAAGGTATTGTACCCTTTTGGTGTGGTTTGGTACCGTATGGATGTACTCGTACGGTATTGCACCGTTTTGGTGTGGTTTGGTACCTTATGGATGTACTCGTACGGTATTGCACCGTTTTGGTGTGGTTTGGTACCGTATGGAGGTACTCGTACGGTATTGCAACGTTTTGGTGTGGTTTGGTACCGTATGGATGTACTCTTACGGTATTGCACCGTTTTGGTGTGGTTTGGTATCGTATTGATGTACTCGTACGGTATTGCCCCGTTTTGGTGTGGTTTAGTACCTTATGGCTGTACTCGTACGGTATTGCACCGTTTTGGTGTGGTTTGGTACCGTATGGATGTACTCGTATGGTATTGCACCGTTTCGGTGTGGTTTGGAACCGTAACGAATTGCTCGTAAGGTATTGTACCATTTTGGTGTGGTTTGGTACCGTATGGATTTACTCGTACGGTATTGCACCGTTTTGGTGTGGTTTGGTACCTTATGGATGTACTCGTACGGTATTGCACTGTTTTGCTGTGGTTTGGTATCGTATGGATGTACTCGTACGGTATTGCACCGTTTTGGAGTGGTTTGGTACCTTATGGATGTACTCGTACGGTATTGCACCGTTTTGGTGTGGTTTGGTACCGTATGGATGTACTCGTACGGTATTGCACCGTTTTGCTGTGGTTTGGAACCGTAACGAAGTACTCGTAAGGTATTGTACCGTTTTGGTGTGGTTTGGTACCGTATGGATGTACTCGTACGGTATTGCACCGTTTTGGTGTGGTTTGGTACCGGATGGATGTACTCGTACGATATTGTACCATTTTGGTGTGGTTTGGTACCGCATGGATGTACTCGTACGGTATTCTACTATTTTTGTGTTGTTTTTTACCGTATGGATGTACTCGTACGGTATTGCACCATTTTGGTGTGGTTTGGTACCTTATGGATGTACTCGTATGGTATTGCACCGTTTTGGTGTGGTTTGGAACCGTATGGATGTACTCGTACGGTATTGCACCGTTTCGGTGTGGTTTGGAACCGTAACGAAGTACTCGTAAGGTATTGTACCGTTTTGGTGTGGTTTGGTACCTTATGGATGTACTCGTACGGTATTGCGCCGTTTTGGTGTGGTTTGGTACTGTATGCATGTACTCGTACGGTATTGCACCGTTTCGGTGCGGTTTGGAACCGTAACGAATTAATCGTAAGGTATTGTACCCTTTTGGTGTGGTTTGGTACCGTATGGATGTACTCGTACGGTATTGCACCGTTTTGGTGTGGTTTGGTACCTTATGGATGTACTCGTACGGTATTGCACCGTTTTGGTGTGGTTTGGTACCGTATGGAGGTACTCGTACGGTATTGCACCGTTTTGGTGTGGTTTGGTACCGTATGGATGTACTCTTACGGTATTGCACCGTTTTGGTGTGGTTTGGTATCGTATTGATGTACTCGTACGGTATTGCCCCGTTTTGGTGTGGTTTGGTACCTTATGGATGTACTCGTACGGTATTGCACCGTTTTGGTGTGGTTTGGTACCGTATGGATGTACTCGTACGGTATTGCACCGTTTCGGTGTGGTTTGGAACCGTAACGAATTGCTCGTAAGGTATTGTACCATTTTGGTGTGGTTTGGTACCGTATGGATGTACTCGTAGGGTATTGCACCGTTTTGGTGTGGTTTGGTACCTTATGGATGTACTCGTACGGTATTGCACTGTTTTGCTGTGGTTTGGTATCGTATGGATGTACTCGTACGGTATTGCACCGTTTTGGAGTGGTTTGGTACCTTATGGATGTACTCGTACGGTATTGCACCGTTTTGGTGTGGTTTGGTACCGTATGGATGTACTCGTACGGTATTGCACCGTTTTGCTGTGGTTTGGAACCGTAACGAAGTACTCGTAAGGTATTGTACCGTTTTGGTGTGGTTTGGTACCGTATGGATGTACTCGTACGGTATTGCACCGTTTTGGTGTGGTTTGGTACCGTATGGATTTACTCGTACGGTATTGCACCGTTTTGCTGTGGTTTGGAACCGTAACGAAGTACTCGTAAGGTATTGTACCGTTTTGGTGTGGTTTGGTACCGTATGGATGTACTCGTACGGTATTGCACCATTTTGGTGTGGTTTGGTACCGTATGGATGTACTCGTACGGTATTGCACCGTTTTGGTGTGGTTTGGTACCTTATGGATGTACTCGTACGGTATTGCACTGTTTTGCTGTGGTTTGGTATCGTATGGATGTACTCGTACGGTATTGCACCGTTTTGGAGTGGTTTGGTACCTTATGGATGTACTCGTACGGTATTGCACCGTTTTGGTGTGGTTTGGTACCGTATGGATGTACTCGTACGGTAATGCACCGTTTTGCTGTGGTTTGGAACCGTAACGAAGTACTCGTAAGGTATTGTACCGTTTTGGTGTGGTTTGGTACCGTATGGATGTACTCGTACGGTATTGCACCATTTTGGTGTGGTTTGGTACCGTATGGATGTACTCGTACGGTATTGCACCGTTTTGCTGTGGTTTGGAACCGTAACGAAGTACTCGTAAGGTATTGTACCGTTTTGGTGTGGTTTGGTACCTTATGGATGTACTCGTACGGTATTGCGCCGTTTTGGTGTGATTTGGTACCGTATGCATGTACTCGTACGGTATTGCACCGTTTCGGTGTGGTTTGGAACCGTAACGAATTAATTGTAAGGTATTGTACCATTTTGTTGTGGTTTGGTACCGTATGGATGTACTCGTACGGTATTGCACCGTTTTGGTGTGGTTTGGTACCTTATGGATGTACTCGTACGGTATTGCACCGTTTTGGTGTAGTTTGGTACCATATGGAGTTACTCGTACGGTATTGCACCGTTTTGGTGTGGTTTGGTACCGGATGGATGTACTCGTACGGTATTGCACCGTTTTGGTGTGGTTTGGTACCGTATGGATGTACTCTTACGGTATTGCACCGTTTTGGTGTGGTTTGGTACCTTATGGATGTACTCGTACGGTATTGCACCGTTTTGGTGTGGTTTGGTACCATATGGAGTTACTCGTACGGTATTGCACCGTTTTGGTGTGGTTTGGTACCGGATGGATGTACTCGTACGATATTGTACCATTTTGGTGTGGTTTGGTACCGCATGGATGTACTCGTACGGTATTCTACCGTTTTTGTGTTGTTTTTTACCGTATGGATGTACTCGTACGGTATTGCACCGTTTTCGTGTGGTTTGGTACCGTATGGATGTACTCGTACGGTATTGCACCATTTTGGTGTGGTTTGGTACCGTATGGATGTACTCGTACGGTATTGCACCGTTTTGGTGTGGTTTGGTACCTTATGGATGTACTCGTACGGTATTGCACTGTTTTGCTGTGGTTTGGTATCGTATGGATGTACTCGTACGGTATTGCACCGTTTTGGAGTGGTTTGGTACCGTATGGATGTACTCGTACGGTATTGCACCGTTTTGGTGTGGTTTGGTACCGTATGGATGTACTCGTACGGTATTGCACCGTTTCGGTGTGGTTTGGAACCGTAACGAATTGCTCGTAAGGTATTGTACCATTTTGGTGTGGTTTGGTACCGTATGGATGTACTCGTACGGTATTGCACCGTTTTTGTGTGGTTTGGTACCTTATGGATGTACTCGTACGGTATTGCACTGTTTTGCTGTGGTTTGGTATCGTATGGATGTACTCGTACGTTATTGCACCGTTTTGGTGTGGTTTGGTACCGGATGGATGTACTCGTACGATATTGTACCATTTTGGTGTGGTTTGGTACCGTATGGATGTACTCGTACGGTATTCTACCGTTTTTGTGTTGTTTTTTACCGTATGGATGTACTCGTACGGTATTGCACCGTTTTGGTGTGGTTTGGTACCTTATGGATGTACTCGTACGGTATTGCACCGTTTTGGTGTGGTTTGGTACCTTATGGATGTACTCGTACGGTATTGCACCGTTTTGGTGTGGTTTGGTACCGGATGGATGTACTCGTACGATATTGTACCATTTTGGTGTGGTTTGGTACCGTATGGATGTACTCGTACGGTATTCTACCGTTTTTGTGTTGTTTTTTACCGTATGGATGTACTCGTACGGTATTGCACCGTTTTGGTGTGGTTTGGTACCTTATGGATGTACTCGTACGGTATTGCACCGTTTTGGTGTGGTTTGGTACCGTATGGATGTACTCGTACGGTATTGCACCGTTTTTGTGTGGTTTGGTACCTTATGGATGTACTCGTACGGTATTGCACTGTTTTGCTGTGGTTTGGTATCGTATGGATGTACTCGTACGGTATTGCACCGTTTTGGTGTGGTTTGGTACCTTATGGATGTACTCGTACGGTATTGCACCGTTTTGGTGTGGTTTGGTACCGTATGGATGTACTCGTACGGTATTGCACCGTTTCGGTGTGGTTTGGAACCGTAACGAATTACTCGTAAGGTATTGTACCATTTTGGTGTGGTTTGGTACCGTATGGATGTACTCGTACGGTATTGCACCGTTTTGGTGTGGTTTGGTACCTTATGGATGTACTCGTACGGTATTGCACCGTTTTGGTGTGGTTTGGTACCATATGGAGTTACTCGTACGGTATTGCACCGTTTTGGTGTGGTTTGGTACCGGATGGATGTACTCGTACGATATTGTACCATTTTGGTGTGGTTTGGTACCGCATGGATGTACTCGTACGGTATTCTACCGTTTTTGTGTTGTTTTTTACCGTATGGATGTACTCGTACGGTATTGCACTGTTTTAGTGTGGTTTGGTACCTTATGGATGTACTCGTACGGTATTGCACCGTTTTGGTGTGGTTTGGTACCGTATGGATGTACTCGTACGGTATTGCACCGTTTCGGTGTGGTTTGGAACCGTAACGAAGTACTCGTAAGGTATTGTACCGTTTTGGTGTGGTTTGGTACCTTATGGATGTACTCGTACGGTATTGCACCGTTTTGGTGTGGTTTGGTACCATATGGAGTTACTCGTACGGTATTGCACCGTTTTGGTGTGGTTTGGTACCGGATGGATGTACTCGTACCATATTGTACCATTTTGGTGTGGTTTGGTACCGTATGGATGTACTCGTACGGTATTCTACCGTTTTTGTGTGGTTTTTTACCGTATGGATGTACTCGTACGGTATTGCACCGTTTTGGTGTGGTTTGGTACCGTATGGATGTACTCGTACGGTATTGCACCGTTTCGGTGTGGTTTGGAACCGTAACGAATTGCTCGTAAGGTATTGTAACATTTTGGTGTGGTTTGGTACCGTATGGATGTACTCGTACGGTATTGCACCGTTTTTGTGTGGTTTGGTACCTTATGGATGTACTCGTACGGTATTGCACTGTTTTGCTGTGGTTTGGTATCGTATGGATGTACTCGTACGGTATTGCACCGTTTTGGTGTGGTTTGGTACCGGATGGATGTACTCGTACGATATTGTACCATTTTGGTGTGGTTTGGTACCGTATGGATGTACTCGTACGGTATTCTACCGTTTTTGTGTTGTTTTTTACCGTATGGATGTACTCGTATGGTATTGCACCGTTTTGGTTTGGTTTGGTACCTTATGGATGTACTCGTACGGTATTGCACCGTTTTGGTGTGGTTTGGTACCTTATGGATGTACTCGTACGGTATTGCACCGTTTTGGTGTGGTTTGGTACCGGATGGATGTACTCGTACGATATTGTACCATTTTGGTGTGGTTTGGTACCGTATGGATGTACTCGTACGGTATTCTACCGTTTTTGTGTTGTTTTTTACCGTATGGATGTACTCGTACGGTATTGCACCGTTTTGGTGTGGTTTGGTAACTTATGGATGTACTCGTACGGTATTGCACCGTTTTGGAGTGGTTTGGTACCTTATGGATGTACTCGTACGGTATTGCACTGTTTCGCTGTGGTTTGGTATCGTATGGATGTACTCGTACGGTATTGCACCGTTTTGGTGTGGTTTGGTACCTTATGGATGTACTCGTACGGTATTGCACCGTTTGGGTGTGGTTTGGTACCGTATGGATGTACTCGTACGGTATTGCACCGTTTCGGTGTGGTTTGGAACCGTAACGAATTACTCGTAAGGTATTGTACCATTTTGGTGATGTTTGGTACCGTATTGATGTACTCGTACGGTATTGCACCGTTTTGGTGTGGTTTGGTACCTTATGGATGTACTCGTACGGTATTGCACCGTTTTGGTGTGGTTTGGTACCATATGGAGTTACTCGTACGGTATTGCACCGTTTTGGTGTGGTTTGGTACCGGATGGATGTACTCGTACGATATTGTACCATTTTGGTGTGGTTTGGTACCGCATGGATGTACTCGTACGGTATTCTACCGTTTTTGTGTTGTTTTTTACCGTATGGATGTACTCGTACGGTATTGCACCGTTTTGGTGTGGTTTGGTACCTTATGGATGTACTCGTACGGTATTGCACCGTTTTGGTGTGGTTTGGTACCGTATGGATGTACTCGTACGGTATTGCACCGTTTCGGTGTGGTTTGGAACCGTAACGAAGTACTCGTAAGGTATTGTACCGTTTTGGTGTGGTTTGGTACCTTATGGATGTACTCGTACGGTATTGCACCGTTTTGGTGTGGTTTGGTACCATATGGAGTTACTCGTACGGTATTGCACCGTTTTGGTGTGGTTTGGTACCAGATGGATGTACTCGTACGATATTGTACCATTTTGGTGCGGTTTGGTACCGTATGGATGTACTCGTACGGTATTCTACCGTTTTTGTGTGGTTTTTTACCGTATGGATGTACTCGTACGGTATTGCACCGTTTTGGTGTGGTTTGGTACCGTATGGATGTACTCGTACGGTATTGCACCGTTTCGGTGTGGTTTGGAACCGTAACGAATTGCTCGTAAGGTATTGTACCATTTTGGTGTGGTTTGGTACCGTATGGATGTACTCGTACGGTATTGCACCGTTTTTGTGTGGTTTGGTACCTTATGGATGTACTCGTACGGTATTGCACTGTTTTGCTGTGGTTTGGTATCGTATGGATGTACTCGTACGGTATTGCACCGTTTTGGTGTGGTTTGGTACCGGATGGATGTACTTGTACGATATTGTACCATTTTGGTGTGGTTTGGTACCGTATGGATGTACTCGTACGGTATTCTACCGTTTTTGTGTTGTTTTTTACCGTATGGATGTACTCGTACGGTATTGCACCGTTTTGGTGTGGTTTGGTACCTTATGGATGTACTCGTACGGTATTGCACCGTTTTGGTGTGGTTTGGTACCTTATGGATGTACTCGTACGGTATTGCACCGTTTTGGTGTGGTTTGGTACCGGATGGATGTACTCGTACGATATTGTACCATTTTGGTGTGGTTTGGTACCGTATGGATGTACTCGTACGGTATTCTACCGTTTTTGTGTTGTTTTTTACCGTATGGATGTACTCGTACGGTATTGCACCGTTTTGGTGTGGTTTGGTACCTTATGGATGTACTCGTATGGTATTGCACCGTTTTAGTGTGGTTTGGTACCGTATGGATGTACTCGTACGGTATTGCACCGTTTTTGTGTGGTTTGGTACCTTATGGATGTACTCGTACGGTATTACACTGTTTTGCTGTGGTTTGGTATCGTATGGATGTACTCGTACGGTATTGCACCGTTTTGGTGTGGTTTGGTACCTTATGGATGTACTCGTACGGTATTGCACCGTTTTGGTGTGGTTTGGTACCGTATGGATGTACTCGTACGGTATTGCACCGTTTCGGTGTGGTTTGGAACCGTAACGAATTACTCGTAAGGTATTGTACCATTTTGGTGTGGTTTGGTACCGTATGGATGTACTCGTACGGTATTGCACCGTTTTGGTGTGGTTTGGTACCTTATGGATGTACTCGTACGGTATTGCACCGTTTTGGTGTGGTTTGGTACCTTATGGATGTACTCGTACGGTATTGCACCGTTTTGGTGTGGTTTGGTACCGGATGGATGTACTCGTACGATATTGTACCATTTTGGTGTGGTTTGGTACCGTATGGATGTACTCGTACGGTATTCTACCGTTTTTGTGTTGTTTTTTACCGTATGGATGTACTCGTATGGTATTGCACCGTTTTGGTGTGGTTTGGTACCTTATGGATGTACTCGTACGGTATTGCACCGTTTTGGTGTGGTTTGGTACCTTATGGATGTACTCGTACGGTATTGCACCGTTTTGGTGTGGTTTGGTACCGTATGGATGTACTCGTACGATATTGTACCATTTTGGTGTGGTTTGGTACCGTATGGATGTACTCGTACGGTATTCTACCGTTTTTGTGTTGTTTTTTACCGTATGAATGTACTCGTACGGTATTGCACCGTTTTGGTGTGGTTTGGTACCTTATGGATGTACTCGTACGGTATTGCACCGTTTTGGAGTGGTTTGGTACCTTATGGATGTACTCGTACGGTATTGCACTGTTTCGCTGTGGTTTGGTATCGTATGGATGTACTCGTACGGTATTGCACCGTTTTGGTGTGGTTTGGTACCTTATGGATGTACTCGTACGGTATTGCACCGTTTGGGTGTGGTTTGGTACCGTATGGATGTACTCGTACGGTATTGCACCGTTTCGGTGTGGTTTGGAACCGTAACGAATTACTCGTAAGGTATTGTACCATTTTGGTGATGTTTGGTACCGTATGGATGTACTCGTACGGTATTGCACCGTTTTGGTGTGGTTTGGTACCTTATGGATGTACTCGTACGGTATTGCACCGTTTTGGTGTGGTTTGGTACCATATGGAGTTACTCGTACGGTATTGCACCGTTTTGGTGTGGTTTGGTACCGGATGGATGTACTCGTACGATATTGTACCATTTTGGTGTGGTTTGGTACCGCATGGATGTACTCGTACGGTATTCTACCGTTTTTGTGTTGTTTTTTACCGTATGGATGTACTCGTACGGTATTGCACCGTTTTGGTGTGGTTTGGTACCTTATGGATGTACTCGTACGGTATTGCACCGTTTTGGTGTGGTTTGGTACCGTATGGATGTACTCGTACGGTATTGCACCGTTTCGGTGTGGTTTGGAACCGTAACGAAGTACTCGTAAGGTATTGTACCGTTTTGGTGTGGTTTGGTACCTTATGGATGTACTCGTACGGTATTGCACCGTTTTGGTGTGGTTTGGTACCATATGGAGTTACTCGTACGGTATTGCACCGTTTTGGTGTGGTTTGGTACCAGATGGATGTACTCGTACGATATTGTACCATTTTGGTGTGGTTTGGTACCGTATGGATGTACTCGTACGGTATTCTACCGTTTTTGTGTGGTTTTTTACCGTATGGATGTACTCGTACAGTATTGCACCGTTTTGGTGTGGTTTGGTACCGTATGGATGTACTCGTACGGTATTGCACCGTTTCGGTGTGGTTTGGAACCGTAACGAATTGCTCGTAAGGTATTGTACCATTTTGGTGTGGTTTGGTACCGTATGGATGTACTCGTACGGTATTGCACCGTTTTTATGTGGTTTGGTACCTTATGGATGTACTCGTACGGTATTGCACTGTTTTGCTGTGGTTTGGTATCGTATGGATGTACTCGTACGGTATTGCACCGTTTTGGTGTGGTTTGGTACCGGATGGATGTACTTGTACGATATTGTACCATTTTGGTGTGGTTTGGTACCGTATGGATGTACTCGTACGGTATTCTACCGTTTTTGTGTTGTTTTTTACCGTATGGATGTACTCGTACGGTATTGCACCGTTTTGGTGTGGTTTGGTACCTTATGGATGTACTCGTACGGTATTGCACCGTTTTGGTGTGGTTTGGTACCTTATGGATGTACTCGTACGGTATTGCACCGTTTTGGTGTGGTTTGGTACCGGATGGATGTACTCGTACGATATTGTACCATTTTGGTGTGGTTTGGTACCGTATGGATGTACTCGTACGGTATTCTACCGTTTTTGTGTTGTTTTTTACCGTATGGATGTACTCGTACGGTATTGCACCGTTTTGGTGTGGTTTGGTACCTTATGGATGTACTCGTATGGTATTGCACCGTTTTAGTGTGGTTTGGTACCGTATGGATGTACTCGTACGGTATTGCACCGTTTTTGTGTGGTTTGGTACCTTATGGATGTACTCGTACGGTATTACACTGTTTTGCTGTGGTTTGGTATCGTATGGATGTACTCGTACGGTATTGCACCGTTTTGGTGTGGTTTGGTACCGGATGGATGTACTCGTACGATATTGTACCATTTTGGTGTGGTTTGGTACCGTATGGATGTACTCGTACGGTATTCTACCGTTTTTGTGTTGTTTTTTACCGTATGGATGTACTCGTACGGTATTGCACCGTTTTGGTGTGGTTTGGTAACTTATGGATGTACTCGTACGGTATTGCACCGTTTTGGAGTGGTTTGGTACCTTATGGATGTACTCGTACGGTATTGCACTGTTTCGCTGTGGTTTGGTATCGTATGGATGTACTCGTACGGTATTGCACCGTTTTGGTGTGGTTTGGTACCTTATGGATGTACTCGTACGGTATTGCACCGTTTGGGTGTGGTTTGGTACCGTATGGATGTACTCGTACGGTATTGCACCGTTTCGGTGTGGTTTGGAACCGTAACGAATTACTCGTAAGGTATTGTACCATTTTGGTGATGTTTGGTACCGTATGGATGTACTCGTACGGTATTGCACCGTTTTGGTGTGGTTTGGTACCTTATGGATGTACTCGTACGGTATTGCACCGTTTTGGTGTGGTTTGGTACCATATGGAGTTACTCGTACGGTATTGCACCGTTTTGGTGTGGTTTGGTACCGGATGGATGTACTCGTACGATATTGTACCATTTTGGTGTGGTTTGGTACCGCATGGATGTACTCGTACGGTATTCTACCGTTTTTGTGTTGTTTTTTACCGTATGGATGTACTCGTACGGTATTGCACCGTTTTGGTGTGGTTTGGTACCTTATGGATGTACTCGTACGGTATTGCACCGTTTTGGTGTGGTTTGGTACCGTATGGATGTACTCGTACGGTATTGCACCGTTTCGGTGTGGTTTGGAACCGTAACGAAGTACTCGTAAGGTATTGTACCGTTTTGGTGTGGTTTGGTACCTTATGGATGTACTCGTACGGTATTGCACCGTTTTGGTGTGGTTTGGTACCATATGGAGTTACTCGTACGGTATTGCACCGTTTTGGTGTGGTTTGGTACCAGATGGATGTACTCGTACGATATTGTACCATTTTGGTGTGGTTTGGTACCGTATGGATGTACTCGTACGGTATTCTACCGTTTTTGTGTGGTTTTTTACCGTATGGATGTACTCGTACGGTATTGCACCGTTTTGGTGTGGTTTGGTACCGTATGGATGTACTCGTACGGTATTGCACCGTTTCGGTGTGGTTTGGAACCGTAACGAATTGCTCGTAAGGTATTGTACCATTTTGGTGTGGTTTGGTACCGTATGGATGTACTCGTACGGTATTGCACCGTTTTTGTGTGGTTTGGTACCTTATGGATGTACTCGTACGGTATTGCACTGTTTTGCTGTGGTTTGGTATCGTATGGATGTACTCGTACGGTATTGCACCGTTTTGGTGTGGTTTGGTACCGGATGGATGTACTTGTACGATATTGTACCATTTTGGTGTGGTTTGGTACCGTATGGATGTACTCGTACGGTATTCTACCGTTTTTGTGTTGTTTTTTACCGTATGGATGTCCTCGTACGGTATTGCACCGTTTTGGTGTGGTTTGGTACCTTATGGATGTACTCGTACGGTATTGCACCGTTTTGGTGTGGTTTGGTACCTTATGGATGTACTCGTACGGTATTGCACCGTTTTGGTGTGGTTTGGTACCGGATGGATGTACTCGTACGATATTGTACCATTTTGGTGTGGTTTGGTACCGTATGGATGTACTCGTACGGTATTCTACCGTTTTTGTGTTGTTTTTTACCGTATGGATGTACTCGTACGGTATTGCACCGTTTTGGTGTGGTTTGGTACCTTATGGATGTACTCGTATGGTATTGCACCGTTTTAGTGTGGTTTGGTACCGTATGGATGTACTCGTACGGTATTGCACCGTTTTTGTGTGGTTTGGTACCTTATGGATGTACTCGTACGGTATTACACTGTTTTGCTGTGGTTTGGTATCGTATGGATGTACTCGTACGGTATTGCACCGTTTTGGTGTGGTTTGGTACCTTATGGATGTACTCGTACGGTATTGCACCGTTTTGGTGTGGTTTGGTACCGTATGGATGTACTCGTACGGTATTGCACCGTTTCGGTGTGGTTTGGAACCGTAACGAATTACTCGTAAGGTATTGTACCATTTTGGTGTGGTTTGGTACCGTATGGATGTACTCGTACGGTATTGCACCGTTTTGGTGTGGTTTGGTACCTTATGGATGTACTCGTACGGTATTGCACCGTTTTGGTGTGGTTTGGTACCTTATGGATGTACTCGTACGGTATTGCACCGTTTTGGTGTGGTTTGGTACCGGATGGATGTACTCGTACGATATTGTACCATTTTGGTGTGGTTTGGTACCGTATGGATGTACTCGTACGGTATTCTACCGTTTTTGTGTTGTTTTTTACCGTATGGATGTACTCGTATGGTATTGCACCGTTTTGGTGTGGTTTGGTACCTTATGGATGTACTCGTACGGTATTGCACCGTTTTGGTGTGGTTTGGTACCTTATGGATGTACTCGTACGGTATTGCACCGTTTTGGTGTGGTTTGGTACCGTATGGATGTACTCGTACGATATTGTACCATTTTGGTGTGGTTTGGTACCGTATGGATGTACTCGTACGGTATTCTACCGTTTTTGTGTTGTTTTTTACCGTATGGATGTACTCGTACGGTATTGCACCGTTTTGGTGTGGTTTGGTACCTTATGGATGTACTCGTACGGTATTGCACCGTTTTGGAGTGGTTTGGTACCTTATGGATGTACTCGTACGGTATTGCACTGTTTCGCTGTGGTTTGGTATCGTATGGATGTACTCGTACGGTATTGCACCGTTTTGGTGTGGTTTGGTACCTTATGGATGTACTCGTACGGTATTGCACCGTTTGGGTGTGGTTTGGTACCGTATGGATGTACTCGTACGGTATTGCACCGTTTCGGTGTGGTTTGGAACCGTAACGAATTACTCGTAAGGTATTGTACCATTTTGGTGATGTTTGGTACCGTATGGATGTACTCGTACGGTATTGCACCGTTTTGGTGTGGTTTGGTACCTTATGGATGTACTCGTACGGTATTGCACCGTTTTGGTGTGGTTTGGTACCATATGGAGTTACTCGTACGGTATTGCACCGTTTTGGTGTGGTTTGGTACCGGATGGATGTACTCGTACGATATTGTACCATTTTGGTGTGGTTTGGTACCGCATGGATGTACTCGTACGGTATTCTACCGTTTTTGTGTTGTTTTTTACCGTATGGATGTACTCGTACGGTATTGCACCGTTTTGGTGTGGTTTGGTACCTTATGGATGTACTCGTACGGTATTGCACCGTTTTGGTGTGGTTTGGTACCGTATGGATGTACTCGTACGGTATTGCACCGTTTCGGTGTGGTTTGGAACCGTAACGAAGTACTCGTAAGGTATTGTACCGTTTTGGTGTGGTTTGGTACCTTATGGATGTACTCGTACGGTATTGCACCGTTTTGGTGTGGTTTGGTACCATATGGAGTTACTCGTACGGTATTGCACCGTTTTGGTGTGGTTTGGTACCAGATGGATGTACTCGTACGATATTGTACCATTTTGGTGTGGTTTGGTACCGTATGGATGTACTCGTACGGTATTCTACCGTTTTTGTGTGGTTTTTTACCGTATGGATGTACTCGTACGGTATTGCACCGTTTTGGTGTGGTTTGGTACCGTATGGATGTACTCGTACGGTATTGCACCGTTTCGGTGTGGTTTGGAACCGTAACGAATTGCTCGTAAGGTATTGTACCATTTTGGTGTGGTTTGGTACCGTATGGATGTACTCGTACGGTATTGCACCGTTTTTGTGTGGTTTGGTACCTTATGGATGTACTCGTACGGTATTGCACTGTTTTGCTGTGGTTTGGTATCGTATGGATGTACTCGTACGGTATTGCACCGTTTTGGTGTGGTTTGGTACCGGATGGATGTACTTGTACGATATTGTACCATTTTGGTGTGGTTTGGTACCGTATGGATGTACTCGTACGGTATTCTACCGTTTTTGTGTTGTTTTTTACCGTATGGATGTCCTCGTACGGTATTGCACCGTTTTGGTGTGGTTTTGTACCTTATGGATGTACTCGTACGGTATTGCACCGTTTTGGTGTGGTTTGGTACCTTATGGATGTACTCGTACGGTATTGCACCGTTTTGGTGTGGTTTGGTACCGGATGGATGTACTCGTACGATATTGTACCATTTTGGTGTGGTTTGGTACCGTATGGATGTACTCGTACGGTATTCTACCGTTTTTGTGTTGTTTTTTACCGTATGGATGTACTCGTACGGTATTGCACCGTTTTGGTGTGGTTTGGTACCTTATGGATGTACTCGTATGGTATTGCACCGTTTTAGTGTGGTTTGGTACCGTATGGATGTACTCGTACGGTATTGCACCGTTTTTGTGTGGTTTGGTACCTTATGGATGTACTCGTACGGTATTACACTGTTTTGCTGTGGTTTGGTATCGTATGGATGTACTCGTACGGTATTGCACCGTTTTGGTGTGGTTTGGTACCTTATGGATGTACTCGTACGGTATTGCACCGTTTTGGTGTGGTTTGGTACCGTATGGATGTACTCGTACGGTATTGCACCGTTTCGGTGTGGTTTGGAACCGTAACGAATTACTCGTAAGGTATTGTACCATTTTGGTGTGGTTTGGTACCGTATGGATGTACTCGTACGGTATTGCACCGTTTTGGTGTGGTTTGGTACCTTATGGATGTACTCGTACGGTATTGCACCGTTTTGGTGTGGTTTGGTACCTTATGGATGTACTCGTACGGTATTGCACCGTTTTGGTGTGGTTTGGTACCGGATGGATGTACTCGTACGATATTGTACCATTTTGGTGTGGTTTGGTACCGTATGGATGTACTCGTACGGTATTCTACCGTTTTTGTGTTGTTTTTTACCGTATGGATGTACTCGTATGGTATTGCACCGTTTTGGTGTGGTTTGGTACCTTATGGATGTACTCGTACGGTATTGCACCGTTTTGGTGTGGTTTGGTACCTTATGGATGTACTCGTACGGTATTGCACCGTTTTGGTGTGGTTTGGTACCGTATGGATGTACTCGTACGATATTGTACCATTTTGGTGTGGTTTGGTACCGTATGGATGTACTCGTACGGTATTCTACCGTTTTTGTGTTGTTTTTTACCGTATGGATGTACTCGTACGGTATTGCACCGTTTTGGTGTGGTTTGGTACCTTATGGATGTACTCGTACGGTATTGCACCGTTTTGGAGTGGTTTGGTACCTTATGGATGTACTCGTACGGTATTGCACTGTTTCGCTGTGGTTTGGTATCGTATGGATGTACTCGTACGGTATTGCACCGTTTTGGTGTGGTTTGGTACCTTATGGATGTACTCGTACGGTATTGCACCGTTTGGGTGTGGTTTGGGCCCGTATGGATGTACTCGTACGGTATTGCACCGTTTCGGTGTGGTTTGGAACCGTAACGAATTACTCGTAAGGTATTGTACCATTTTGGTGATGTTTGGTACCGTATGGATGTACTCGTACGGTATTGCACCGTTTTGGTGTGGTTTGGTACCTTATGGATGTACTCGTACGGTATTGCACCGTTTTGGTGTGGTTTGGTACCATATGGAGTTACTCGTACGGTATTGCACCGTTTTGGTGTGGTTTGGTACCGGATGGATGTACTCGTACGATATTGTACCATTTTGTTGTGGTTTGGTACCGCATGGATGTACTCGTACGGTATTCTACCGTTTTTGTGTTGTTTTTTACCGTATGGATGTACTCGTACGGTATTGAACCGTTTTGGTGTGGTTTGGTACCTTATGGATGTACTCGTACGGTATTGCACCGTTTTGGTGTGGTTTGGTACCGTATGGATGTACTCGTACGGTATTGCACCGTTTCGGTGTGGTTTGGAACCGTAACGAAGTACTCGTAAGGTATTGTACCGTTTTGGTGTGGTTTGGTACCTTATGGATGTACTCGTACGGTATTGCACCGTTTTGGTGTGGTTTGGTACCATATGGAGTTACTCGTACGGTATTGCACCGTTTTGGTGTGGTTTGGTACCAGATGGATGTACTCGTACGATATTGTACCATTTTGGTGTGGTTTGGTACCGTATGGATGTACTCGTACGGTATTCTACCGTTTTTGTGTGGTTTTTTACCGTATGGATGTACTCGTACGGTATTGCACCGTTTTGGTGTGGTTTGGTACCGTATGGATGTACTCGTACGGTATTGCACCGTTTCGGTGTGGTTTGGAACCGTAACGAATTGCTCGTAAGGTATTGTACCATTTTGGTGTGGTTTGGTACCGTATGGATGTACTCGTACGGTATTGCACCGTTTTTATGTGGTTTGGTACCTTATGGATGTACTCGTACGGTATTGCACTGTTTTGCTGTGGTTTGGTATCGTATGGATGTACTCGTACGGTATTGCACCGTTTTGGTGTGGTTTGGTACCGGATGGATGTACTTGTACGATATTGTACCATTTTGGTGTGGTTTGGTACCGTATGGATGTACTCGTACGGTATTCTACCGTTTTTGTGTTGTTTTTTACCGTATGGATGTACTCGTACGGTATTGCACCGTTTTGGTGTGGTTTGGTACCTTATGGATGTACTCGTACGGTATTGCACCGTTTTGGTGTGGTTTGGTACCTTATGGATGTACTCGTACGGTATTGCACCGTTTTGGTGTGGTTTGGTACCGGATGGATGTACTCGTACGATATTGTACCATTTTGGTGTGGTTTGGTACCGTATGGATGTACTCGTACGGTATTCTACCGTTTTTGTGTTGTTTTTTACCGTATGGATGTACTCGTACGGTATTGCACCGTTTTGGTGTGGTTTGGTACCTTATGGATGTACTCGTATGGTATTGCACCGTTTTAGTGTGGTTTGGTACCGTATGGATGTACTCGTACGGTATTGCACCGTTTTTGTGTGGTTTGGTACCTTATGGATGTACTCGTACGGTATTACACTGTTTTGCTGTGGTTTGGTATCGTATGGATGTACTCGTACGGTATTGCACCGTTTTGGTGTGGTTTGGTACCTTATGGATGTACTCGTACGGTATTGCACCGTTTTGGTGTGGTTTGGTACCGTATGGATGTACTCGTACGGTATTGCACCGTTTCGGTGTGGTTTGGAACCGTAACGAATTACTCGTAAGGTATTGTACCATTTTGGTGTGGTTTGGTACCGTATGGATGTACTCGTACGGTATTGCACCGTTTTGGTGTGGTTTGGTACCTTATGGATGTACTCGTACGGTATTGCACCGTTTTGGTGTGGTTTGGTACCTTATGGATGTACTCGTACGGTATTGCACCGTTTTGGTGTGGTTTGGTACCGGATGGATGTACTCGTACGATATTGTACCATTTTGGTGTGGTTTGGTACCGTATGGATGTACTCGTACGGTATTCTACCGTTTTTGTGTTGTTTTTTACCGTATGGATGTACTCGTATGGTATTGCACCGTTTTGGTGTGGTTTGGTACCTTATGGATGTACTCGTACGGTATTGCACCGTTTTGGTGTGGTTTGGTACCTTATGGATGTACTCGTACGGTATTGCACCGTTTTGGTGTGGTTTGGTACCGGATGGATGTACTCGTACGATATTGTACCATTTTGGTGTGGTTTGGTACCGTATGGATGTACTCGTACGGTATTCTACCGTTTTTGTGTTGTTTTTTACCGTATGGATGTACTCGTACGGTATTGCACCGTTTTGGTGTGGTTTGGTACCTTATGGATGTACTCGTACGGTATTGCACCGTTTTGGAGTGGTTTGGTACCTTATGGATGTACTCGTACGGTATTGCACTGTTTCGCTGTGGTTTGGTATCGTATGGATGTACTCGTACGGTATTGCACCGTTTTGGTGTGGTTTGGTACCTTATGGATGTACTCGTACGGTATTGCACCGTTTGGGTGTGGTTTGGTACCGTATGGATGTACTCGTACGGTATTGCACCGTTTCGGTGTGGTTTGGAACCGTAACGAATTACTCGTAAGGTATTGTACCATTTTGGTGATGTTTGGTACCGTATGGATGTACTCGTACGGTATTGCACCGTTTTGGTGTGGTTTGGTACCTTATGGATGTACTCGTACGGTATTGCACCGTTTTGGTGTGGTTTGGTACCATATGGAGTTACTCGTACGGTATTGCACCGTTTTGGTGTGGTTTGGTACCGGATGGATGTACTCGTACGATATTGTACCATTTTGGTGTGGTTTGGTACCGCATGGATGTACTCGTACGGTATTCTACCGTTTTTGTGTTGTTTTTTACCGTATGGATGTACTCGTACGGTATTGCACCGTTTTGGTGTGGTTTGGTACCTTATGGATGTACTCGTACGGTATTGCACCGTTTTGGTGTGGTTTGGTACCGTATGGATGTACTCGTACGGTATTGCACCGTTTCGGTGTGGTTTGGAACCGTAACGAAGTACTCGTAAGGTATTGTACCGTTTTGGTGTGGTTTGGTACCTTATGGATGTACTCGTACGGTATTGCACCGTTTTGGTGTGGTTTGGTACCATATGGAGTTACTCGTACGGTATTGCACCGTTTTGGTGTGGTTTGGTACCAGATGGATGTACTCGTACGATATTGTACCATTTTGGTGTGGTTTGGTACCGTATGGATGTACTCGTACGGTATTCTACCGTTTTTGTGTGGTTTTTTACCGTATGGATGTACTCGTACGGTATTGCACCGTTTTGGTGTGGTTTGGTACCGTATGGATGTACTCGTACGGTATTGCACCGTTTCGGTGTGGTTTGGAACCGTAACGAATTGCTCGTAAGGTATTGTACCATTTTGGTGTGGTTTGGTACCGTATGGATGTACTCGTACGGTATTGCACCGTTTTTATGTGGTTTGGTACCTTATGGATGTACTCGTACGGTATTGCACTGTTTTGCTGTGGTTTGGTATCGTATGGATGTACTCGTACGGTATTGCACCGTTTTGGTGTGGTTTGGTACCGGATGGATGTACTTGTACGATATTGTACCATTTTGGTGTGGTTTGGTACCGTATGGATGTACTCGTACGGTATTCTACCGTTTTTGTGTTGTTTTTTACCGTATGGATGTACTCGTACGGTATTGCACCGTTTTGGTGTGGTTTGGTACCTTATGGATGTACTCGTACGGTATTGCACCGTTTTGGTGTGGTTTGGTACCTTATGGATGTACTCGTACGGTATTGCACCGTTTTGGTGTGGTTTGGTACCGGATGGATGTACTCGTACGATATTGTACCATTTTGGTGTGGTTTGGTACCGTATGGATGTACTCGTACGGTATTCTACCGTTTTTGTGTTGTTTTTTACCGTATGGATGTACTCGTACAGTATTGCACCGTTTTGGTGTGGTTTGGTACCTTATGGATGTACTCGTATGGTATTGCACCGTTTTAGTGTGGTTTGGTACCGTATGGATGTACTCGTACGGTATTGCACCGTTTTTGTGTGGTTTGGTACCTTATGGATGTACTCGTACGGTATTACACTGTTTTGCTGTGGTTTGGTATCGTATGGATGTACTCGTACGGTATTGCACCGTTTTGGTGTGGTTTGGTACCTTATGGATGTACTCGTACGGTATTGCACCGTTTTGGTGTGGTTTGGTACCGTATGGATGTACTCGTACGGTATTGCACCGTTTCGGTGTGGTTTGGAACCGTAACGAATTACTCGTAAGGTATTGTACCATTTTGGTGTGGTTTGGTACCGTATGGATGTACTCGTACGGTATTGCACCGTTTTGGTGTGGTTTGGTACCTTATGGATGTACTCGTACGGTATTGCACCGTTTTGGTGTGGTTTGGTACCTTATGGATGTACTCGTACGGTATTGCACCGTTTTGGTGTGGTTTGGTACCGGATGGATGTACTCGTACGATATTGTACCATTTTGGTGTGGTTTGGTACCGTATGGATGTACTCGTACGGTATTCTACCGTTTTTGTGTTGTTTTTTACCGTATGGATGTACTCGTATGGTATTGCACCGTTTTGGTGTGGTTTGGTACCTTATGGATGTACTCGTACGGTATTGCACCGTTTTGGTGTGGTTTGGTACCTTATGGATGTACTCGTACGGTATTGCACCGTTTTGGTGTGGTTTGGTACCGGATGGATGTACTCGTACGATATTGTACCATTTTGGTGTGGTTTGGTACCGTATGGATGTACTCGTACGGTATTCTACCGTTTTTGTGTTGTTTTTTACCGTATGGATGTACTCGTACGGTATTGCACCGTTTTGGTGTGGTTTGGTACCTTATGGATGTACTCGTACGGTATTGCACCGTTTTGGAGTGGTTTGGTACCTTATGGATGTACTCGTACGGTATTGCACTGTTTCGCTGTGGTTTGGTATCGTATGGATGTACTCGTACGGTATTGCACCGTTTTGGTGTGGTTTGGTACCTTATGGATGTACTCGTACGGTATTGCACCGTTTGGGTGTGGTTTGGTACCGTATGGATGTACTCGTACGGTATTGCACCGTTTCGGTGTGGTTTGGAACCGTAACGAATTACTCGTAAGGTATTGTACCATTTTGGTGATGTTTGGTACCGTATGGATGTACTCGTACGGTATTGCACCGTTTTGGTGTGGTTTGGTACCTTATGGATGTACTCGTACGGTATTGCACCGTTTTGGTGTGGTTTGGTACCATATGGAGTTACTCGTACGGTATTGCACCGTTTTGGTGTGGTTTGGTACCGGATGGATGTACTCGTACGATATTGTACCATTTTGGTGTGGTTTGGTACCGCATGGATGTACTCGTACGGTATTCTACCGTTTTTGTGTTGTTTTTTACCGTATGGATATACTCGTACGGTATTGCACCGTTTTGGTGTGGTTTGGTACCTTATGGATGTACTCGTACGGTATTGCACCGTTTTGGTGTGGTTTGGTACCGTATGGATGTACTCGTACGGTATTGCACCGTTTCGGTGTGGTTTGGAACCGTAACGAAGTACTCGTAAGGTATTGTACCGTTTTGGTGTGGTTTGGTACCTTATGGATGTACTCGTACGGTATTGCACCGTTTTGGTGTGGTTTGGTACCATATGGAGTTACTCGTACGGTATTGCACCGTTTTGGTGTGGTTTGGTACCAGATGGATGTACTCGTACGATATTGTACCATTTTGGTGTGGTTTGGTACCGTATGGATGTACTCGTACGGTATTCTACCGTTTTTGTGTGGTTTTTTACCGTATGGATGTACTCGTACGGTATTGCACCGTTTTGGTGTGGTTTGGTACCGTATGGATGTACTCGTACGGTATTGCACCGTTTCGGTGTGGTTTGGAACCGTAACGAATTGCTCGTAAGGTATTGTACCATTTTGGTGTGGTTTGGTACCGTATGGATGTACTCGTACGGTATTGCACCGTTTTTGTGTGGTTTGGTACCTTATGGATGTACTCGTACGGTATTGCACTGTTTTGCTGTGGTTTGGTATCGTATGGATGTACTCGTACGGTATTGCACCGTTTTGGTGTGGTTTGGTACCTTATGGATGTACTCGTACGGTATTGCACCGTTTTGGTGTGGTTTGGTACCTTATGGATGTACTCGTACGGTATTGCACCGTTTTGGTGTGGTTTGGTACCGGATGGATGTACTCGTACGATATTGTACCATTTTGGTGTGGTTTGGTACCGTATGGATGTACTCGTACGGTATTCTACCGTTTTTGTGTTGTTTTTTACCGTATGGATGTACTCGTACGGTATTGCACCGTTTTGGTGTGGTTTGGTACCTTATGGATGTACTCGTACGGTATTGCACCGTTTTGGAGTGGTTTGGTACCTTATGGATGTACTCGTACGGTATTGCACTGTTTCGCTGTGGTTTGGTATCGTATGGATGTACTCGTACGGTATTGCACCGTTTTGGTGTGGTTTGGTACCTTATGGATGTACTCGTACGGTATTGCACCGTTTTGGTGTGGTTTGGTACCTTATGGATGTACTCGTACGGTATTGCACCGTTTTGGTGTGGTTTGGTACCGGATGGATGTACTCGTACGATATTGTACCATTTTGGTGTGGTTTGGTACCGTATGGATGTACTCGTACGGTATTCTACCGTTTTTGTGTTGTTTTTTACCGTATGGATGTACTCGTACGGTATTGCACCGTTTTGGTGTGGTTTGGTACCTTATGGATGTACTTGTATGGTATTGCACCGTTTTAGTGTGGTTTGGTACCGTATGGATGTACTCGTACGGTATTGCACCGTTTTTGTGTGGTTTGGTACCTTATGGATGTACTCGTACGGTATTACACTGTTTTGCTGTGGTTTGGTATCGTATGGATGTACTCGTACGGTATTGCACCGTTTTGGTGTGGTTTGGTACCTTATGGATGTACTCGTACGGTATTGCACCGTTTTGGTGTGGTTTGGTACCGTATGGATGTACTCGTACGGTATTGCACCGTTTCGGTGTGGTTTGGAACCGTAACGAATTACTCGTAAGGTATTGTACCATTTTGGTGTGGTTTGGTACCGTATGGATGTACTCGTACGGTATTGCACCGTTTTGGTGTGGTTTGGTACCGTATGGATGTACTCGTACGGTATTGCACCGTTTTGGTGTGGTTTGGTACCTTATGGATGTACTCGTACGGTATTGCACCGTTTTGGTGTGGTTTGGTACCGGATGGATGTACTCGTACGATATTGTACCATTTTGGTGTGGTTTGGTACCGTATGGATGTACTCGTACGGTATTCTACCGTTTTTGTGTTGTTTTTTACCGTATGGATGTACTCGTATGGTATTGCACCGTTTTGGTGTGGTTTGGTACCTTATGGATGTACTCGTACGGTATTGCACCGTTTTGGTGTGGTTTGGTACCTTATGGATGTACTCGTACGGTATTGCACCGTTTTGGTGTGGTTTGGTACCGGATGGATGTACTCGTACGATATTGTACCATTTTGGTGTGGTTTGGTACCGTATGGATGTACTCGTACGGTATTCTACCGTTTTTGTGTTGTTTTTTACCGTATGGATGTACTCGTACGGTATTGCACCGTTTTGGTGTGGTTTGGTACCTTATGGATGTACTCGTACGGTATTGCACCGTTTTGGAGTGGTTTGGTACCTTATGGATGTACTCGTACGGTATTGCACTGTTTCGCTGTGGTTTGGTATCGTATGGATGTACTCGTACGGTATTGCACCGTTTGGGTGTGGTTTGGTACCGTATGGATGTACTCGTACGGTATTGCACCGTTTCGGTGTGGTTTGGAACCGTAACGAATTACTCGTAAGGTATTGTACCATTTTGGTGATGTTTGGTACCGTATGGATGTACTCGTACGGTATTGCACCGTTTTGGTGTGGTTTGGTACCTTATGGATGTACTCGTACGGTATTGCACCGTTTTGGTGTGGTTTGGTACCATATGGAGTTACTCGTACGGTATTGCACCGTTTTGGTGTGGTTTGGTACCGGATGGATGTACTCGTACGATATTGTACCATTTTGGTGTGGTTTGGTACCGCATGGATGTACTCGTACGGTATTCTACCGTTTTTGTGTTGTTTTTTACCGTATGGATGTACTCGTACGGTATTGCACCGTTTTGGTGTGGTTTGGTACCTTATGGATGTACTCGTACGGTATTGCACCGTTTTGGTGTGGTTTGGTACCGTATGGATGTACTCGTACGGTATTGCACCGTTTCGGTGTGGTTTGGAACCGTAACGAAGTACTCGTAAGGTATTGTACCGTTTTGGTGTGGTTTGGTACCTTATGGATGTACTCGTACGGTATTGCACCGTTTTGGTGTGGTTTGGTACCATATGGAGTTACTCGTACGGTATTGCACCGTTTTGGTGTGGTTTGGTACCAGATGGATGTACTCGTACGATATTGTACCATTTTGGTGTGGTTTGGTACCGTATGGATGTACTCGTACGGTATTCTACCGTTTTTGTGTGGTTTTTTACCGTATGGATGTACTCGTACGGTATTGCACCGTTTTGGTGTGGTTTGGTACCGTATGGATGTACTCGTACGGTATTGAACCGTTTCGGTGTGGTTTGGAACCGTAACGAATTGCTCGTAAGGTATTGTACCATTTTGGTGTGGTTTGGTACCGTATGGATGTACTCGTACGGTATTGCACCGTTTTTGTGTGGTTTGGTACCTTATGGATGTACTCGTACGGTATTGCACTGTTTTGCTGTGGTTTGGTATCGTATGGATGTACTCGTACGGTATTGCACCGTTTTGGTGTGGTTTGGTACCGGATGGATGTACTTGTACGATATTGTACCATTTTGGTGTGGTTTGGTACCGTATGGATGTACTCGTACGGTATTCTACCGTTTTTGTGTTGTTTTTTACCGTATGGATGTACTCGTACGGTATTGCACCGTTTTGGTGTGGTTTGGTACCTTATGGATGTACTCGTACGGTATTGCACCGTTTTGGTGTGGTTTGGTACCTTATGGATGTACTCGTACGGTATTGCACCGTTTTGGTGTGGTTTGGTACCGGATGGATGTACTCGTACGATATTGTACCATTTTGGTGTGGTTTGGTACCGTATGGATGTACTCGTACGGTATTCTACCGTTTTTGTGTTGTTTTTTACCGTATGGATGTACTCGTACGGTATTGCACCATTTTGGTGTGGTTTGGTACCTTATGGATGTACTCGTATGGTATTGCACCGTTTTAGTGTGGTTTGGTACCGTATGGATGTACTCGTACGGTATTGCACCGTTTTTGTGTGGTTTGGTACCTTATGGATGTACTCGTACGGTATTACACTGTTTTGCTGTGGTTTGGTATCGTATGGATGTACTCGTACGGTATTGCACCGTTTTGGTGTGGTTTGGTACCTTATGGATGTACTCGTACGGTATTGCACCGTTTTGGTGTGGTTTGGTACCGTATGGATGTACTCGTACGGTATTGCACCGTTTCGGTGTGGTTTGGAACCGTAACGAATTACTCGTAAGGTATTGTACCATTTTGGTGTGGTTTGGTACCGTATGGATGTACTCGTACGGTATTGCACCGTTTTGGTGTGGTTTGGTACCTTATGGATGTACTCGTACGGTATTGCACCGTTTTGGTGTGGTTTGGTACCTTATGGATGTACTCGTACGGTATTGCACCGTTTTGGTGTGGTTTGGTACCGGATGGATGTACTCGTACGATATTGTACCATTT
Organism: Rhododendron vialii; assembly: GCF_030253575.1. Classification (NCBI taxonomy): domain Eukaryota; kingdom Viridiplantae; phylum Streptophyta; class Magnoliopsida; order Ericales; family Ericaceae; genus Rhododendron; species Rhododendron vialii. The sequence goes on from NC_080567.1 coordinate 7,411,137, forward strand.
TGGTGTGGTTTGGTACCGTATGGATGTACTCGTACGGTATTCTACCGTTTTTGTGTTGTTTTTTACCGTATGGATGTACTCGTACGGTATTGCACCATTTTGGTGTGGTTTGGTACCTTATGGATGTACTCGTATGGTATTGCACCGTTTTAGTGTGGTTTGGTACCGTATGGATGTACTCGTACGGTATTGCACCGTTTTTGTGTGGTTTGGTACCTTATGGATGTACTCGTACGGTATTACACTGTTTTGCTGTGGTTTGGTATCGTATGGATGTACTCGTACGGTATTGCACCGTTTTGGTGTGGTTTGGTACCTTATGGATGTACTCGTACGGTATTGCACCGTTTTGGTGTGGTTTGGTACCGGATGGATGTACTCGTACGATATTGTACCATTTTGGTGTGGTTTGGTACCGTATGGATGTACTCGTACGGTATTCTACCGTTTTTGTGTTGTTTTTTACCGTATGGATGTACTCGTACGGTATTGCACCGTTTTGGTGTGGTTTGGTACCTTATGGATGTACTCGTACGGTATTGCACCGTTTTGGAGTGGTTTGGTACCTTATGGATGTACTCGTACGGTATTGCACTGTTTCGCTGTGGTTTGGTATCGTATGGATGTACTCGTACGGTATTGCACCGTTTTGGTGTGGTTTGGTACCTTATGGATGTACTCGTACGGTATTGCACCGTTTTGGTGTGGTTTGGTACCTTATGGATGTACTCGTACGGTATTGCACCGTTTTGGTGTGGTTTGGTACCGGATGGATGTACTCGTACGATATTGTACCATTTTGGTGTGGTTTGGTACCGTATGGATGTACTCGTACGGTATTCTACCGTTTTTGTGTTGTTTTTTACCGTATGGATGTACTCGTACGGTATTGCACCGTTTTGGTGTGGTTTGGTACCTTATGGATGTACTCGTATGGTATTGCACCGTTTTAGTGTGGTTTGGTACCGTATGGATGTACTCGTACGGTATTGCACCGTTTTTGTGTGGTTTGGTACCTTATGGATGTACTCGTACGGTATTACACTGTTTTGCTGTGGTTTGGTATCGTATGGATGTACTCGTACGGTATTGCACCGTTTTGGTGTGGTTTGGTACCTTATGGATGTACTCGTACGGTATTGCACCGTTTTGGTGTGGTTTGGTACCGTATGGATGTACTCGTACGGTATTGCACCGTTTCGGTGTGGTTTGGAACCGTAACGAATTACTCGTAAGGTATTGTACCATTTTGGTGTGGTTTGGTACCGTATGGATGTACTCGTACGGTATTGCACCGTTTTGGTGTGGTTTGGTACCGTATGGATGTACTCGTACGGTATTGCACCGTTTTGGTGTGGTTTGGTACCTTATGGATGTACTCGTACGGTATTGCACCGTTTTGGTGTGGTTTGGTACCGGATGGATGTACTCGTACGATATTGTACCATTTTGGTGTGGTTTGGTACCGTATGGATGTACTCGTACGGTATTCTACCGTTTTTGTGTTGTTTTTTACCGTATGGATGTACTCGTATGGTATTGCACCGTTTTGGTGTGGTTTGGTACCTTATGGATGTACTCGTACGGTATTGCACCGTTTTGGTGTGGTTTGGTACCTTATGGATGTACTCGTACGGTATTGCACCGTTTTGGTGTGGTTTGGTACCGGATGGATGTACTCGTACGATATTGTACCATTTTGGTGTGGTTTGGTACCGTATGGATGTACTCGTACGGTATTCTACCGTTTTTGTGTTGTTTTTTACCGTATGGATGTACTCGTACGGTATTGCACCGTTTTGGTGTGGTTTGGTACCTTATGGATGTACTCGTACGGTATTGCACCGTTTTGGAGTGGTTTGGTACCTTATGGATGTACTCGTACGGTATTGCACTGTTTCGCTGTGGTTTGGTATCGTATGGATGTACTCGTACGGTATTGCACCGTTTGGGTGTGGTTTGGTACCGTATGGATGTACTCGTACGGTATTGCACCGTTTCGGTGTGGTTTGGAACCGTAACGAATTACTCGTAAGGTATTGTACCATTTTGGTGATGTTTGGTACCGTATGGATGTACTCGTACGGTATTGCACCGTTTTGGTGTGGTTTGGTACCTTATGGATGTACTCGTACGGTATTGCACCGTTTTGGTGTGGTTTGGTACCATATGGAGTTACTCGTACGGTATTGCACCGTTTTGGTGTGGTTTGGTACCGGATGGATGTACTCGTACGATATTGTACCATTTTGGTGTGGTTTGGTACCGCATGGATGTACTCGTACGGTATTCTACCGTTTTTGTGTTGTTTTTTACCGTATGGATGTACTCGTACGGTATTGCACCGTTTTGGTGTGGTTTGGTACCTTATGGATGTACTCGTACGGTATTGCACCGTTTTGGTGTGGTTTGGTACCGTATGGATGTACTCGTACGGTATTGCACCGTTTCGGTGTGGTTTGGAACCGTAACGAAGTACTCGTAAGGTATTGTACCGTTTTGGTGTGGTTTGGTACCTTATGGATGTACTCGTACGGTATTGCACCGTTTTGGTGTGGTTTGGTACCATATGGAGTTACTCGTACGGTATTGCACCGTTTTGGTGTGGTTTGGTACCAGATGGATGTACTCGTACGATATTGTACCATTTTGGTGTGGTTTGGTACCGTATGGATGTACTCGTACGGTATTCTACCGTTTTTGTGTGGTTTTTTACCGTATGGATGTACTCGTACGGTATTGCACCGTTTTGGTGTGGTTTGGTACCGTATGGATGTACTCGTACGGTATTGAACCGTTTCGGTGTGGTTTGGAACCGTAACGAATTGCTCGTAAGGTATTGTACCATTTTGGTGTGGTTTGGTACCGTATGGATGTACTCGTACGGTATTGCACCGTTTTTGTGTGGTTTGGTACCTTATGGATGTACTCGTACGGTATTGCACTGTTTTGCTGTGGTTTGGTATCGTATGGATGTACTCGTACGGTATTGCACCGTTTTGGTGTGGTTTGGTACCGGATGGATGTACTTGTACGATATTGTACCATTTTGGTGTGGTTTGGTACCGTATGGATGTACTCGTACGGTATTCTACCGTTTTTGTGTTGTTTTTTACCGTATGGATGTACTCGTACGGTATTGCACCGTTTTGGTGTGGTTTGGTACCTTATGGATGTACTCGTACGGTATTGCACCGTTTTGGTGTGGTTTGGTACCTTATGGATGTACTCGTACGGTATTGCACCGTTTTGGTGTGGTTTGGTACCGGATGGATGTACTCGTACGATATTGTACCATTTTGGTGTGGTTTGGTACCGTATGGATGTACTCGTACGGTATTCTACCGTTTTTGTGTTGTTTTTTACCGTATGGATGTACTCGTACGGTATTGCACCATTTTGGTGTGGTTTGGTACCTTATGGATGTACTCGTATGGTATTGCACCGTTTTAGTGTGGTTTGGTACCGTATGGATGTACTCGTACGGTATTGCACCGTTTTTGTGTGGTTTGGTACCTTATGGATGTACTCGTACGGTATTACACTGTTTTGCTGTGGTTTGGTATCGTATGGATGTACTCGTACGGTATTGCACCGTTTTGGTGTGGTTTGGTACCTTATGGATGTACTCGTACGGTATTGCACCGTTTTGGTGTGGTTTGGTACCGTATGGATGTACTCGTACGGTATTGCACCGTTTCGGTGTGGTTTGGAACCGTAACGAATTACTCGTAAGGTATTGTACCATTTTGGTGTGGTTTGGTACCGTATGGATGTACTCGTACGGTATTGCACCGTTTTGGTGTGGTTTGGTACCTTATGGATGTACTCGTACGGTATTGCACCGTTTTGGTGTGGTTTGGTACCTTATGGATGTACTCGTACGGTATTGCACCGTTTTGGTGTGGTTTGGTACCGGATGGATGTACTCGTACGATATTGTACCATTTTGGTGTGGTTTGGTACCGTATGGATGTACTCGTACGGTATTCTACCGTTTTTGTGTTGTTTTTTACCGTATGGATGTACTCGTATGGTATTGCACCGTTTTGGTGTGGTTTGGTACCTTATGGATGTACTCGTACGGTATTGCACCGTTTTGGTGTGGTTTGGTACCTTATGGATGTACTCGTACGGTATTGCACCGTTTTGGTGTGGTTTGGTACCGGATGGATGTACTCGTACGATATTGTACCATTTTGGTGTGGTTTGGTACCGTATGGATGTACTCGTACGGTATTCTACCGTTTTTGTGTTGTTTTTTACCGTATGGATGTACTCGTACGGTATTGCACCGTTTTGGTGTGGTTTGGTACCTTATGGATGTACTCGTACGGTATTGCACCGTTTTGGAGTGGTTTGGTACCTTATGGATGTACTCGTACGGTATTGCACTGTTTCGCTGTGGTTTGGTATCGTATGGATGTACTCGTACGGTATTGCACCGTTTGGGTGTGGTTTGGTACCGTATGGATGTACTCGTACGGTATTGCACCGTTTCGGTGTGGTTTGGAACCGTAACGAATTACTCGTAAGGTATTGTACCATTTTGGTGATGTTTGGTACCGTATGGATGTACTCGTACGGTATTGCACCGTTTTGGTGTGGTTTGGTACCTTATGGATGTACTCGTACGGTATTGCACCGTTTTGGTGTGGTTTGGTACCATATGGAGTTACTCGTACGGTATTGCACCGTTTTGGTGTGGTTTGGTACCGGATGGATGTACTCGTACGATATTGTACCATTTTGGTGTGGTTTGGTACCGCATGGATGTACTCGTACGGTATTCTACCGTTTTTGTGTTGTTTTTTACCGTATGGATGTACTCGTACGGTATTGCACCGTTTTGGTGTGGTTTGGTACCTTATGGATGTACTCGTACGGTATTGCACCGTTTTGGTGTGGTTTGGTACCGTATGGATGTACTCGTACGGTATTGCACCGTTTCGGTGTGGTTTGGAACCGTAACGAAGTACTCGTAAGGTATTGTACCGTTTTGGTGTGGTTTGGTACCTTATGGATGTACTCGTACGGTATTGCACCGTTTTGGTGTGGTTTGGTACCATATGGAGTTACTCGTACGGTATTGCACCGTTTTGGTGTGGTTTGGTACCAGATGGATGTACTCGTACGATATTGTACCATTTTGGTGTGGTTTGGTACCGTATGGATGTACTCGTACGGTATTCTACCGTTTTTGTGTGGTTTTTTACCGTATGGATGTACTCGTACGGTATTGCACCGTTTTGGTGTGGTTTGGTACCGTATGGATGTACTCGTACGGTATTGAACCGTTTCGGTGTGGTTTGGAACCGTAACGAATTGCTCGTAAGGTATTGTACCATTTTGGTGTGGTTTGGTACCGTATGGATGTACTCGTACGGTATTGCACCGTTTTTGTGTGGTTTGGTACCTTATGGATGTACTCGTACGGTATTGCACTGTTTTGCTGTGGTTTGGTATCGTATGGATGTACTCGTACGGTATTGCACCGTTTTGGTGTGGTTTGGTACCGGATGGATGTACTTGTACGATATTGTACCATTTTGGTGTGGTTTGGTACCGTATGGATGTACTCGTACGGTATTCTACCGTTTTTGTGTTGTTTTTTACCGTATGGATGTACTCGTACGGTATTGCACCGTTTTGGTGTGGTTTGGTACCTTATGGATGTACTCGTATGGTATTGCACCGTTTTGGTGTGGTTTGGTACCTTATGGATGTACTCGTACGGTATTGCACCGTTTTGGTGTGGTTTGGTACCGGATGGATGTACTCGTACGATATTGTACCATTTTGGTGTGGTTTGGTACCGTATGGATGTACTCGTACGGTATTCTACCGTTTTTGTGTTGTTTTTTACCGTATGGATGTACTCGTACGGTATTGCACCGTTTTGGTGTGGTTTGGTACCGTATGGATGTACTCGTACGGTATTGCACCGTTTCGGTGTGGTTTGGAACCGTAACGAATTACTCGTAAGGTATTGTACCATTTTGGTGTGGTTTGGTACCGTATGGATGTACTCGTACGGTGTTGCACCGTTTTGGTGTGGTTTGGTACCTTATGGATGTACTCGTACGGTATTGCACCGTTTTGGTGTGGTTTGGTACCATATGGAGTTACTCGTACGGTATTGCACCGTTTTGGTGTGGTTTGGTACCGGATGGATGTACTCGTACGATATTGTACCATTTTGGTGTGGTTTGGTACCGCATGGATGTACTCGTACGGTATTCTACCGTTTTTGTGTTGTTTTTTACCGTATGGATGTACTCGTACGGTATTGCACCGTTTTGGTGTGGTTTGGTACCTTATGGATGTACTCGTACGGTATTGCACCGTTTTGGTGTGGTTTGGTACCGTATGGATGTACTCGTACGGTATTGCACCGTTTCGGTGTGGTTTGGAACCGTAACGAAGTACTCGTAAGGTATTGTACCGTTTTGGTGTGGTTTGGTACCTTATGGATGTACTCGTACGGTATTGCACCGTTTTGGTGTGGTTTGGTACCATATGGAGTTACTCGTACGGTATTGCACCGTTTTGGTGTGGTTTGGTACCGGATGGATGTACTCGTACGATATTGTACCATTTTGGTGTGGTTTGGTACCGTATGGATGTACTCGTACGGTATTCTACCGTTTTTGTGTGGTTTTTTACCGTATGGATGTACTCGTACGGTATTGCACCGTTTTGGTGTGGTTTGGTACCGTATGGATGTACTCGTACGGTATTGCACCGTTTCGGTGTGGTTTGGAACCGTAACGAATTACTCGTAAGGTATTGTACCATTTTGGTGTGGTTTGGTACCGTATGGATGTACTCGTACGGTATTGCACCGTTTTGGTTTGGTTTGGTACCTTATGGATGTACTCGTACGGTATTGCACCGTTTTGGTGTGGTTTGGTACCATATGGAGTTACTCGTACGGTATTGCACCGTTTTGGTGTGGTTTGGTACCGGATGGATGTACTCGTACGATATTGAACCATTTTGGTGTGGTTTGGAACCGCATGGATGTACTCGTACGGTATTCTACCGTTTTTGTGTTGTTTTTTACCGTATGGATGTACTCGTACGGTATTGCACCGTTTTGGTGTGGTTTGGTACCTTATGGATGTACTCGTACGGTATTGCACCGTTTTGGTGTGGTTTGGTACCGGATGGATGTACTCGTATGATATTGTACCATTTTGGTGTGGTTTGGTACCGTATGGATGTACTCGTACGGTATTCTACCGTTTTTGTGTGGTTTTTTACCGTATGGATGTACTCGTACGGTATTGCACCGTTTTGGTGTGGTTTGGTACCGTATGGATGTACTCGTACGGTATTGCACCGTTTCGGTGTGGTTTGGAACCGTAACGAATTGCTCGTAAGGTATTGTACCATTTTGGTGTGGTTTGGTACCGTATGGATGTACTCGTACGGTATTGCACCGTTTTTGTGTGGTTTGGTACCTTATGGATGTACTCGTACGGTATTGCACTGTTTTGCTGTGGTTTGGTATCGTATGGATGTACTCGTACGGTATTGCACCGTTTTGGTGTGGTTTGGTACCGGATGGATGTACTCGTACGATATTGTACCATTTTGGTGTGGTTTGGTACCGTATGGATGTACTCGTACGGTATTCTACCGTTTTTGTGTTGTTTTTTACCGTATGGATGTACTCGTACGGTATTGCACCGTTTTGGTGTGGTTTGGTACCTTATGGATGTACTCGTACGGTATTGCACCGTTTTGGTGTGGTTTGGTACCGGATGGATGTACTCGTACGATATTGTACCATTTTGGTGTGGTTTGGTTCCGTATGGATGTACTCGTACGGTATTCTACCGTTTTTGTGTTGTTTTTTACCGTATGGATGTACTCGTACGGTATTGCACCGTTTTGGTGTGGTTTGGTACCTTATGGATGTACTCGTACGGTATTGAACCGTTTCGGTGTGGTTTGGAACCGTAACGAATTGCTCGTAAGGTATTGTACCATTTTGGTGTGGTTTGGTACCGTATGGATGTACTCGTACGGTATTGCACCGTTTTTGTGTGGTTTGGTACCTTATGGATGTACTCGTACGGTATTGCACTGTTTTGCTGTGGTTTGGTATCGTATGGATGTACTCGTACGGTAATGCACCGTTTTGGTGTGGTTTGGTACCGGATGGATGTACTTGTACGATATTGTACCATTTTGGTGTGGTTTGGTACCGTATGGATGTACTCGTACGGTATTCTACCGTTTTTGTGTTGTTTTTTACCGTATGGATGTACTCGTACGGTATTGCACCGTTTTGGTGTGGTTTGGTACCTTATGGATGTACTCGTACGGTATTGCACCGTTTTGGTGTGGTTTGGTACCTTATGGATGTACTCGTACGGTATTGCACCGTTTTGGTGTGGTTTGGTACCGGATGGATGTACTCGTACGATATTGTACCATTTTGGTGTGGTTTGGTACCGTATGGATGTACTCGTACGGTATTCTACCGTTTTTGTGTTGTTTTTTACCGTATGGATGTACTCGTACGGTATTGCACCGTTTTGGTGTGGTTTGGTACCGTATGGATGTACTCGTACGGTATTGCACCGTTTTTGTGTGGTTTGGTACCTTATGGATGTACTCGTACGGTATTGCACTGTTTTGCTGTGGTTTGGTATCGTATGGATGTACTCGTACGGTATTGCACCGTTTTGGTGTGGTTTGGTACCGGATGGATGTACTCGTACGATATTGTACCATTTTGGTGTGGTTTGGTACCGTATGGATGTACTCGTACGGTATTCTACCGTTTTTGTGTTGTTTTTTACCGTATGGATGTACTCGTACGGTATTGCACCGTTTTGGTGTGGTTTGGTACCTTATGGATGTACTCGTACGGTATTGCACCGTTTTGGTGTGGTTTGGTACCGGATGGATGTACTCGTACGATATTGTACCATTTTGGTGTGGTTTGGTTCCGTATGGATGTACTCGTACGGTATTCTACCGTTTTTGTGTTGTTTTTTACCGTATGGATGTACTCGTACGGTATTGCACCGTTTTGGTGTGGTTTGGTACCTTATGGATGTACTCGTACGGTATTGCACCGTTTTGGTGTGGTTTGGTACCGTATGGATGTACTCGTACGGTATTGCACCGTTTTTGTGTGGTTTGGTACCTTATGGATGTACTCGTACGGTATTGCACTGTTTTGCTGTGGTTTGGTATCGTATGGATGTACTCGTACGGTATTGCACCGTTTTGGTGTGGTTTGGTACCTTATGGATGTACTCGTACGGTATTGCACCGTTTTGGTGTGGTTTGGTACCGTATGGATGTACTCGTACGGTATTGCACCGTTTCGGTGTGGTTTGGAACCGTAACGAATTACTCGTAAGGTATTGTACCATTTTGGTGTGGTTTTGTACCGTATGGATGTACTCGTACGGTATTGCACCGTTTTGGTGTCGTTTGGTACCTTATGGATGTACTCGTACGGTATTGCACCGTTTTGGTGTCGTTTGGTACCATATGGAGTTACTCGTACGGTATTGCACCGTTTTGGTGTGGTTTGGTACCGGATGGATGTACTCGTACGATATTGTACCATTTTGGTGTGGTTTGGTACCGCATGGATGTACTCGTACGGTATTCTACCGTTTTTGTGTTGTTTTTTACCGTATGGATGTACTCGTACGGTATTGCACCGTTTTGGTGTGGTTTGGTACCTTATGGATGTACTCGTACGGTATTGCACCGTTTTGGTGTGGTTTGGTACCGTATGGATGTACTCGTACGGTATTGCACCGTTTTTGTGTGGTTTGGTACCTTATGGATGTACTCGTACGGTATTACACTGTTTTGCTGTGGTTTGGTATCGTATGGATGTACTCGTACGGTATTGCACCGTTTTGGTGTGGTTTGGTACCTTATGGATGTACTCGTACGGTATTGCACCGTTTTGGTGTGGTTTGGTACCGTATGGATGTACTCGTACGGTATTGCACCGTTTCGGTGTGGTTTGGAACCGTAACGAATTACTCGTAAGGTATTGTACCATTTTGGTGTGGTTTGGTACCGTATGGATGTACTCGTACGGTATTGCACCGTTTTGGTGTGGTTTGGTACCTTATGGATGTACTCGTACGGTATTGCACCGTTTTGGTGTGGTTTGGTACCATATGGAGTTACTCGTACGGTATTGCACCGTTTTGGTGTGGTTTGGTACCGGATGGATGTACTCGTACGATATTGTACCATTTTGGTGTGGTTTGGTACCGCATGGATGTACTCGTACGGTATTCTACCGTTTTTGTGTTGTTTTTTACCGTATGGATGTACTCGTACGGTATTGCACCGTTTTGGTGTGGTTTGGTACCGGATGGATGTACTCGTACGATATTGTATCATTTTGGTGTGGTTTGGTACCGCATGGATGTACTCGTACGGTATTCTACCGTTTTTGTGTTGTTTTTTACCGTATGGATGTACTCGTACGGTATTGCACCGTTTTGGTGTGGTTTGGTACCTTATGGATGTACTCGTACGGTATTGCACCGTTTTGGTGTGGTTTGGTACCTTATGGATGTACTCGTACGGTATTCCACCGTTTTGGTGTGGTTTGGTACCTTATGGATGTACTCGTACGGTATTGCACCGTTTTGGTGTGGTTTGGTACCGGATGGATGTACTCGTACGGTATTGTACCATTTTGGTGTGGTTTGGTACCGTATGGATATACTCGTACGGTATTCTACCGTTTTTGTGTTGTTTTTTACCGTATGGATGTACTCGTACGGTATTGCACCGTTTTGGTGTGGTTTGGTACCTTATGGATGTACTCGTACGGTATTGCACCGTTTTTGTGTGGTTTGGTACCGTATGGATGTACTCGTACGGTATTGCACCGTTTTTGTGTGGTTTGGTACCTTATGGATGTACTCGTACGGTATTGCACTGTTTTGCTGTGGTTTGGTATCGTATGGATGTACTCGTACGGTATTGCACTGTTTTTGTGTGGTTTGGTACCTTATGGATGTACTCGTACGGTATTGCACCGTTTTTATGGATGTACTCGTACGGTATTGCACCGTTTTGGTGTGGTTTGGTACCGTATGGATGTACTCGTACGGTATTGCACCGTTTCGGTGTGGTTTGGAACCGTAACGAATTACTCGTAAGGTATTGTACCATTTTGGTGTGGTTTGGTACCGTATGGATGTACTCGTACGGTATTGCACCGTTTTGGTGTGGTTTGGTACCTTATGGATGTACTCGTACGGTATTGCACCGTTTTGGTGTGGTTTGGTACCATATGGAGTTACTCGTACGGTATTGCACCGTTTTGGTGTGGTTTGGTACCGGATGGATGTACTCGTACGATATTGTACCATTTTGGTGTGGTTTGGTACCGCATGGATGTACTCGTACGGTATTCTACCGTTTTTGTGTTGTTTTTTACCGTATGGATGTACTCGTACGGTATTGCACCGTTTTGGTGTGGTTTGGTACCGGATGGATGTACTCGTACGATATTGTATCATTTTGGTGTGGTTTGGTACCGCATGGATGTACTCGTACGGTATTCTACCGTTTTTGTGTTGTTTTTTACCGTATGGATGTACTCGTACGGTATTGCACCGTTTTGGTGTGGTTTGGTACCTTATGGATGTACTCGTACGGTATTGCACCGTTTTGGTGTGGTTTGGTACCTTATGGATGTACTCGTACGGTATTGCACCGTTTTGGTGTGGTTTTGTACCGGATGGATGTACTCGTACGATATTGTACCATTTTGGTGTTGTTTGGTACCGTATGGATGTACTCGTACGGTATTCTACCGTTTTTGTGTACTTTTTTACCGTATGGATGTACTCGTACGGTATTGCACCGTTTTGGTGTGGTTTGGTACCTTATGGATGTACTCGTACGGTATTGCACCGTTTTGGTGTGGTTTGGTACCGTATGGATGTACTCGTACGGTATTGCACCGTTTTTGTGTGGTTTGGTACCTTATGGATGTACTCGTACGGTATTGCACTGTTTTGCTGTGGTTTGGTATCGTATGGACGTACTCGTACGGTATTGCACCGTTTTGGTGTGGTTTGGTACCTTATGGATGTACTCGTACGGTATTGCACCGTTTTGGTGTGGTTTGGTACCGTATGGATGTACTCGTACGGTATTGCACCGTTTCGGTGTGGTTTGGAACCGTAACGAATTACTCGTAAGGTATTGTACCATTTTGGTGTGGTTTGGTACCGTATGGATGTACTCGTACGGTATTGCACCGTTTTGGTGTGGTTTGGTACCTTATGGATGTACTTGTACGGTATTGCACCGTTTTGGTGTGGTTTGGTACCATATGGAGTTACTCGTACGGTATTGCACCGTTTTGGTGTGGTTTGGTACCGGATGGATGTACTCGTACGATATTGTACCATTTTGGTGTGGTTTGGTACCGCATGGATGTACTCGTACGGTATTCTACCGTTTTTGTGTTGTTTTTTACCGTATGGATGTACTCGTACGGTATTGCACCGTTTTGGTGTGGTTTGGTACCGTATGGATGTACTCGTACGGTATTGCACCGTTTCGGTGTGGTTTGGAACCGTAACGAAGTACTCGTAAGGTATTGTACCGTTTTGGTGTGGTTTGGTACCTTATGGATGTACTCGTACGGTATTGCACCGTTTTGGTGTGGTTTGGTACCATATGGAGTTACTCGTACGGTATTGCACCGTTTTGGTGTGGTTTGGTACCGGATGGATGTACTCGTACGATATTGTACCATTTTGGTGTGGTTTGGTACCGTATGGATGTACTCGTACGGTATTCTACCGTTTTTGTGTGGTTTTTTACCGTATGGATGTACTCGTACGGTATTGCACCGTTTTGGTGTGGTTTGGTACCGTATGAATGTACTCGTACGGTATTGCACCGTTTCGGTGTGGTTTGGAACCGTAACGAATTGCTCGTAAGGTATTGTACCATTTTGGTGTGGTTTGGTACCGTATGGATGTACTCGTATGGTATTGCACCGTTTTTGTGTGGTTTGGTACCTTATGGATGTACTCGTACGGTATTGCACTGTTTTGCTGTGGTTTGGTATCGTATGGATGTACTCGTACGGTATTGCACCGTTTTGGTGTGGTTTGGTACCGGATGGATGTACTCGTACGATATTGTACCATTTTGGTGTGGTTTGGTACCGTTTGGATGTACTCGTACGGTATTCTACCGTTTTTGTGTTGTTTTTTACCGTATGGATGTACTCGTACGGTATTGCACCGTTTTGGTGTGGTTTGGTACCTTATGGATGTACTCGTACGGTATTCCACCGTTTTGGTGTGGTTTGGTACCTTATGGATGTACTCGTACGGTATTTCACCGTTTTGGTGTGGTTTGGTACCGGATGGATGTACTCGTACGGTATTGTACCATTTTGGTGTGGTTTGGTACCGTATGGATATACTCGTACGGTATTCTACCGTTTTTGTGTTGTTTTTTACCGTATGGATGTACTCGTACGGTATTGCACCGTTTTGGTGTGGTTTGGTACCGGATGGATGTACTCGTACGATATTGTATCATTTTGGTGTGGTTTGGTACCGCATGGATGTACTCGTACGGTATTCTACCGTTTTTGTGTTGTTTTTTACCGTATGGATGTACTCGTACGGTATTGCACCGTTTTGGTGTGGTTTGGTACCTTATGGATGTACTCGTACGGTATTGCACCGTTTTGGTGTGGTTTGGTACCTTATGGATGTACTCGTACGGTATTGCACCGTTTTGGTGTGGTTTTGTACCGGATGGATGTACTCGTACGATATTGTACCATTTTGGTGTTGTTTGGTACCGTATGGATGTACTCGTACGGTATTCTACCGTTTTTGTGTACTTTTTTACCGTATGGATGTACTCGTACGGTATTGCACCGTTTTGGTGTGGTTTGGTACCTTATGGATGTACTCGTACGGTATTGCACCGTTTTGGTGTGGTTTGGTACCGTATGGATGTACTCGTACGGTATTGCACCGTTTTTGTGTGGTTTGGTACCTTATGGATGTACTCGTACGGTATTGCACTGTTTTGCTGTGGTTTGGTATCGTATGGATGTACTCGTACGGTATTGCACCGTTTTGGTGTGGTTTGGTACCTTATGGATGTACTCGTACGGTATTGCACCGTTTTGGTGTGGTTTGGTACCGTATGGATGTACTCGTACGGTATTGCACCGTTTCGGTGTGGTTTGGAACCGTAACGAATTACTCGTAAGGTATTGTACCATTTTGGTGTGGTTTGGTACCGTATGGATGTACTCGTACGGTATTGCACCGTTTTGGTGTGGTTTGGTACCTTATGGATGTACTTGTACGGTATTGCACCGTTTTGGTGTGGTTTGGTACCATATGGAGTTACTCGTACGGTATTGCACCGTTTTGGTGTGGTTTGGTACCGGATGGATGTACTCGTACGATATTGTACCATTTTGGTGTGGTTTGGTACCGCATGGATGTACTCGTACGGTATTCTACCGTTTTTGTGTTGTTTTTTACCGTATGGATGTACTCGTACGGTATTGCACCGTTTTGGTGTGGTTTGGTACCGTATGGATGTACTCGTACGGTATTGCACCGTTTCGGTGTGGTTTGGAACCGTAACGAAGTACTCGTAAGGTATTGTACCGTTTTGGTGTGGTTTGGTACCTTATGGATGTACTCGTACGGTATTGCACCGTTTTGGTGTGGTTTGGTACCATATGGAGTTACTCGTACGGTATTGCACCGTTTTGGTGTGGTTTGGTACCGGATGGATGTACTCGTACGATATTGTACCATTTTGGTGTGGTTTGGTACCGTATGGATGTACTCGTACGGTATTCTACCGTTTTTGTGTGGTTTTTTACCGTATGGATGTACTCGTACGGTATTGCACCGTTTTGGTGTGGTTTGGTACCGTATGGATGTACTCGTACGGTATTGCACCGTTTCGGTGTGGTTTGGAACCGTAACGAATTGCTCGTAAGGTATTGTACCATTTTGGTGTGGTTTGGTACCGTATGGATGTACTCGTACGGTATTGCACCGTTTTTGTGTGGTTTGGTACCTTATGGATGTACTCGTACGGTATTGCACTGTTTTGCTGTGGTTTGGTATCGTATGGATGTACTCGTACGGTATTGCACCGTTTTGGTGTGGTTTGGTACCGGATGGATGTACTCGTACGATATTGTACCATTTTGGTGTGGTTTGGTACCGTTTGGATGTACTCGTACGGTATTCTACCGTTTTTGTGTTGTTTTTTACCGTATGGATGTACTCGTACGGTATTGCACCGTTTTGGTGTGGTTTGGTACCTTATGGATGTACTCGTACGGTATTCCACCGTTTTGGTGTGGTTTGGTACCTTATGGATGTACTCGTACGGTATTGCACCGTTTTGGTGTGGTTTGGTACCGGATGGATGTACTCGTACGGTATTGTACCATTTTGGTGTGGTTTGGTACCGTATGGATATACTCGTACGGTATTCTACCGTTTTTGTGTTGTTTTTTACCGTATGGATGTACTCGTACGGTATTGCACCGTTTTGGTGTGGTTTGGTACCTTATGGATGTACTCGTACGGTATTGCACCGTTTTTGTGTGGTTTGGTACCGTATGGATGTACTCGTACGGTATTGCACCGTTTTTGTGTGGTTTGGTACCTTATGGATGTACTCGTACGGTATTGCACTGTTTTGCTGTGGTTTGGTATCGTATGGATGTACTCGTACGGTATTGCACCGTTTTGGTGTGGTTTGGTACCTTATGGATGTACTCGTACGGTATTGCACCGTTTTGGTGTGGTTTGGTACCGTATGGATGTACTCGTACAGTATTGCACCGTTTCGGTGTGGTTTGGAACCGTAACGAATTACTCGTAAGGTATTGTACCATTTTGGTGTGGTTTGGTACCGTATGGATGTACTCGTACGGTATTGCACCGTTTTGGTGTGGTTTGGTACCATATGGAGTTACTCATACGGTACTGCACCGTTTTGGTGTGGTTTGGTACCGGATGGATGTACTCGTACGATATTGTACCATTTTGGTGTGGTTTGGTACCGCATGGATGTACTCGTACGGTATTCTACCGTTTTTGTGTTGTTTTTTATCGTATGGATGTACTCGTACGGTATTGCACCGTTTTGGTGTGGTTTGGTACCTTATGGATGTACTCGTACGGTATTGCACCGTTTTGGTGTGGTTTGGTACCGTATGGATGTACTCGTACGGTATTGCACCGTTTCGGTGTGGTTTGGAACCGTAACGAAGTACTCGTAAGGTATTGTACCGTTTTGGTGTGGTTTGGTACCTTATGGATGTACTCGTACGGTATTGCACCGTTTTGGTGTGGTTTGGTACCTTATGGATGTACTCGTACGGTATTGCACCGTTTTGGTGTGGTTTGGTACCGTATGCATGTACTCGTACGGTATTGCACCGTTTCGGTGCGGTTTGGAACCGTAACGAATTAATCGTAAGGTATTGTACCCTTTTGGTGTGGTTTGGTACCGTATGGATGTACTCGTACGGTATTGCACCGTTTTGGTGTGGTTTGGTACCTTATGGATGTACTCGTACGGTATTGCACCGTTTTGGTGTGGTTTGGTACCGTATGGAGGTACTCATACGGTATTGCACCGTTTTGGTGTGGTTTGGTACCGTATGGATGTACTCTTACGGTATTGCACCGTTTTGGTGTGGTTTGGTATCGTATTGATGTACTCGTACGGTATTTCCCCGTTTTGGTGTGCTTTGGTACCTTATGGATGTACTCGTACGGTATTGCACCGTTTTGGTGTGGTTTGGTACCGTATGGATGTACTCGTACGGTATTGCACCGTTTCGGTGTGGTTTGGAACCGTAACGAATTGCTCGTAAGGTATTGTACCATTTTGGTGTGGTTTGGTACCGTATGGATGTACTCGTACGGTATTGCACCGTTTTGATGTGGTTTGGTACCTTATGGATGTACTCGTACGGTATTGCACTGTTTTGCTGTGGTTTGGTATCGTATGGATGTACTCGTACGGTATTGCACCGTTTTGGAGTGGTTTGGTACCTTATGGATGTACTCGTACGGTATTGCACCGTTTTGGTGTGGTTTGGTACCGTATGGATGTACTCGTACGGTATTGCACCGTTTTGGTGTGGTTTGGTACCTTATGGATGTACTCGTACGGTATTGCACCGTTTTGGTGTGGTTTGGTACCGTATGCATGTACTCGTACGGTATTGCACCGTTTCGGTGCGGTTTGGAACCGTAACGAATTAATCGTAAGGTATTGTACCCTTTTGGTGTGGTTTGGTACCGTATGGATGTACTCGTACGGTATTGCACCGTTTTGATGTGGTTTGGTACCTTATGGATGTACTCGTACGGTATTGCACTGTTTTGCTGTGGTTTGGTATCGTATGGATGTACTCGTACGGTATTGCACCGTTTTGGAGTGGTTTGGTACCTTATGGATGTACTCGTACGGTATTGCACCGTTTTGGTGTGGTTTGGTACCGTATGGATGTACTCGTACGGTATTGCACCGTTTTGGTGTGGTTTGGTACCTTATGGATGTACTCGTACGGTATTGCACCGTTTTGGTGTGGTTTGGTACCGTATGCATGTACTCGTACGGTATTGCACCGTTTCGGTGCGGTTTGGAACCGTAACGAATTAATCGTAAGGTATTGTACCATTTTGGTGTGGTTTGGTACCGTATGGATGTACTCGTACGGTATTGCACCGTTTTGATGTGGTTTGGTACCTTATGGATGTACTCGTACGGTATTGCACTGTTTTGCTGTGGTTTGGTATCGTATGGATGTACTCGTACGGTATTGCACCGTTTTGGAGTGGTTTGGTACCTTATGGATGTACTCGTACGGTATTGCACCGTTTTGGTGTGGTTTGGTACCGTATGGATGTACTCGTACGGTATTGCACCGTTTTGGTGTGGTTTGGTACCTTATGGATGTACTCGTACGGTATTGCACCGTTTTGGTGTGGTTTGGTACCGTATGCATGTACTCGTACGGTATTGCACCGTTTCGGTGCGGTTTGGAACCGTAACGAATTAATCGTAAGGTATTGTACCCTTTTGGTGTGGTTTGGTACCGTATGGATGTACTCGTACGGTATTGCACCGTTTTGGTGTGGTTTGGTATCGTATTGATGTACTCGTACGGTATTGCCCCGTTTTGGTGTGGTTTGGTACCTTATGGATGTACTCGTACGGTATTGCACCGTTTTGGTGTGGTTTGGTACCGTATGGATGTACTCGTACGGTATTGCACCGTTTCGGTGTGGTTTGGAACCGTAACGAATTGCTCGTAAGGTATTGTACCATTTTGGTGTGGTTTGGTACCGTATGGATGTACTCGTACGGTATTGCACCGTTTTGGTGTGGTTTGGTACCATATGGAGTTACTCGTACGGTATTGCACCGTTTTGGTGTGGTTTGGTACCGGATGGATGTACTCGTACGATATTGTACCATTTTGGTGTGGTTTGGTACCGCATGGATGTACTCGTACGGTATTCTACCGTTTTTGTGTTGTTTTTTACCGTATGGATGTACTCGTACGGTATTGCACCGTTTTGGTGTGGTTTGGTACCTTATGGATGTACTCGTACGGTATTGCACCGTTTTGGTGTGGTTTGGTACCGTATGGATGTACTCGTACGGTATTGCACCGTTTCGGTGTGGTTTGGAACCGTAACGAAGTACTCGTAAGGTATTGTACCGTTTTGGTGTGGTTTGGTACCTTATGGATGTACTCGTACGGTATTGCACCGTTTTGGTGTGGTTTGGTACCTTATGGATGTACTCGTACGGTATTGCACCGTTTTGGTGTGGTTTGGTACCGTATGGATGTACTCGTACGGTATTGCACCCTTTTGGTGTGGTTTGGTACCGTATGGATGTACTCGTACGGTATTCTACCATTTTTGTGTGGTTTTTTACCGTATGGATGTACTCGTACGGTATTGCACCGTTTTGGTGTGGTTTGGTACCGTAACGAAGTACTTTTAAAGTATTAAACCGTTTTGGTGTGGTTTGGTACCGTATGGATGTACTCGTACGCTATTGCACCGTTTCGGTGTGGTTTGGAACCGTAACGAAGTACTCGTAAGGTATTGTACCGTTTTGGTGTCGTTTGGTACCGTATGGATGTACTCGTACGGTATTGCACTGTTTTGGTGTGGTTTGGTACCGTATGGATGTACTCGTACGGTATTGCACCATTTTGGTGTGGTTTGGTACTGTATGGATGTACTCGTACGGTATTGCACCCTTTTGGTGTGGTTTGGTACCGTATGGATGTACTCGTACGGTATTGCACCGTTTTTGTGTGGTTTGGTACCGTATGGATGTACTCGTACGGTATTGAACCGGTTTGGTGTGGTTTGGTATCGTATGGATGTACTCGTACGGTATTGCACCGTTTTGGTGTGGTTTGGTGCCCTATGGATGTAGTCGTACGGTATTGCACCGTTTTGGTGTGGTTTGGTACCGTATGGATGTACTCGTACGGTATTGCACCGTTTTGGTGTGGTTTGGTACGGTATGGATGTACTCGTAAGCTATTGCACCGTTTCGGTGTGGTTTGGAACCGTAACGAAGTACTCATAAGGTATTGTACCGTTTTGGTGTGGTTTGTTACCGCATGGATGTACTCGTACGGTATTGCACCGTTTTGGTGTGGTTTGGTACCTTATGGATGTACTCCTACGGTATTGCACCGTTTTGGTGTCGTTTGGTATCGTATGGATGTACTTGTACGGTATTGCACCGTTTTGGTGTGGTTTGGTACCGTATGGATGTACTCGTACGGTATTGCACCGTTTGGGTGTGGTTTGGTACCGTATGGATGTACTCGTACGCTATTGCACCGTTTCGGTGTGGTTTGGAACTGTAACGAAGAACTCGTCAGGTATTGTACCGTTTTGGTGTCGTTTGGTACCGTATGGATGTACTCGTACGGGATTGCACTGTTTTGGTGTGGTTTGGTACCGTATGGATGTACTCGTACGGTATTGCACCCTTTTGGTGTGGTTTGGTACCGTATGGATGTACTCGTATGGTATTCTACCATTTTTGTGTGGTTTTGTACCGTATGGATGTACTCGTGCGGTATTGCACCGTTTTGGTGTGGTTTGGTACCGTATGGATGTTCTCGTACGCTATTGCACCGTTTCGGTGTGGTTTGGAACCGTAACGAAGTAGTCGTAAGGTATTGTACCGTTTTGGTGTGGTTTAGTACCGTATGGATGTACTCGTACGGTATTGCACCGTTTTGGTGTGGTTTGGTACCTTATAGATGTACTCGTACGGTATTGCACCGTTTTGGTGTGGTTTGGTACCGTATGGATGTACTCGTACGGTATTGCACCGTTGTGGTGTGGTTTGGTACCGTATGAAAGTGCTCGTACGGAATTGCACCGTTTCGGTGTGGTTTGGAACCGTAACGAAGTACTCGTACGGTATTGTACCATTTTGGTGTGGTTTGGTACCGTATGGATGTACTCGTACGGTATTGCACCGTTTTGGTGTGGTTTGGTACCTTATGGATGTACTCGTACGGTATTGCACCGTTTTGGTGTGGTTTGGTACCGTATGGATGTACTCGTACGGTATTGCACCGTTTCGGTGTGGTTTGGAACCGTAACGAATTACTCGCAAGGTATTGTACCATTTTGGTGTGGTTTGGTACCGTATGGATGTACTCGTACGGTATTGCACCGTATGGATGTACTCGTACGGTATTGCACCGTTTTGGTGTGGTTTGGTACCTTATGGATGTACTCGTACGGTATTGCACCGTTTTGGTGTGGTTTGGTACCTTATGGATGTACTCGTACGGTATTGCACCGTTTTGGTGTGGTTTGGTACCATATGGAGTTACTTGTACGGTATTGCACCGTTTTGGTGTGGTTTGGTACCGGATGGATGTACTCGTACGGTATTGTACCATTTTGGTGCGGTATGGTACCGTATGGATGTACTCGTACGGTATTGCACCGTTTTGGTGTGGTTTGGTACCGTATGGATGTACTCGTACGTTATGGCACCGTTTTGGTGTTGTTTGGTAACGTATGGATGTACTCGTACGGTATTTCACCGTTTTGGTGTGGTTTGGTACCGTGTGGATGTACTCGTACGGTATTGCACCGTTTTGGTGTGGTTTGATACCGTCTGGATGTACTCGTACGGTATTGCACCCTTTTGGTGTGGTTTGGTACCGTATGGATGTACTCATACGGTATTCTACCGTTTTTGTGTGGTTTTTTACCGTATGGATGTACTCGTACGGTATTGCACCGTTTTGGTGTGGTTTGGTACCGTAACGAAGTACTCGTAAAGTATTAAACCGTTTTGGTGTGGCTTGGTACCGTATGGATGTACTCGTACGGTATTGCACCATTTTGGTGTGGTTTGGTACCTTATGGATGTACTCGTACGGTATTGCACCGTTTTGGTGTGGTTTGGTACCATATGGAGTTACTTGTACGGTATTGCACCGTTTTGGTGTGGTTTGGTACCGGATGGATGTACTCGTACGGTATTGTACCATTTTGGTGCGGTATGGTACCGTATGGATGTACTCGTACGGTATTGCACCGTTTTGGTGTGGTTTGGTACCGTATGGATGTACTCGTACGGTATGGCACCTTTTTGGCGTTGTTTGGTAACGTATGGATGTACTCGTACGGTATTGCACCGTTTTGGTGTGGTTTGGTACCGTGTGGATGTACTCGTACGG
The DNA here is from genome assembly GCF_030253575.1 of Rhododendron vialii. Taxonomy (NCBI): domain Eukaryota; kingdom Viridiplantae; phylum Streptophyta; class Magnoliopsida; order Ericales; family Ericaceae; genus Rhododendron; species Rhododendron vialii. The sequence goes on from NC_080567.1 coordinate 7,432,936, forward strand.
TATTGCACCGTTTTGGTGTGGTTTGATACCGTCTGGATGTACTCGTACGGTATTGCACCCTTTTGGTGTGGTTTGGTACCGTATTGATGTACTCGTACGGTATTCTACCGTTTTTGTGTGGTTTTTTACCGTATGGATGTACTCGTACGGTATTGCACCGTTTTGGTGTGGTTTGGTACCGTAACGAAGTACTCGTAAAGTATTAAACCGTTTTGGTGTGGTTTGGTACCGTATGGATGTACTCGTACGGTATTGCACAATTTTGGTGTGGTTTGGTACTGTATGGATGTACTCGTACGGTATTGCACCCTTTTGGTGTGGTTTGGTACCGTATGGATGTACTCGTACGGTATTGCACCGTTTTTGTGTGGTTTGGTACCGTATGGATGTACTCGTACGGTATTGCACCGTTTTGGTGTGGTTTGGTACGGTATGGATGTACTCGTACGCTATTGCACCGTTTCGGTGTGGTTTGGAACCGTAACGAAGTACTCGTAAGGTATTGTACCGTTTTGGTGTGGTTTGGTACCGTATGGATGTACTCGTACGGTATTGCACCGTTTTGGTGTGGTTTGGTACCTTATGGATGTACTCCTACGGTATTGCACCGTTTTGGTGTCGTTTGGTACGGTATGGATGTACTCGTACGCTATTGCACCGTTTCGGTGTGGTTTGGAACCGTAACGAAGTACTCGTAAGGTATTGTACCGTTTTGGTGTGGTTTGGTACCGTATGGATGTACTCGTACGGTATTGCACCGTTTTGGTGTGGTTTGGTACCTTATGGATGTACTCCTACGGTATTGCACCGTTTTGGTGTCGTTTGGTATCGTATGGATGTACTTGTACGGTATTGCACCGTTTTGGTGTGGTTTGGTACCGTATGGATGTACTCGTACGGTATTGCACCCTTTTGGTGTGGTTTGGTACCGTATGGATGTACTCGTATGGTATTCTACCATTTTTGTGTGGTTTTGTACCGTATGGATGTACTCGTGCGGTATTGCACCGTTTTGGTGTGGTTTGGTACCGTATGGATGTTCTCGTACGCTATTGCACCGTTTCGGTGTGGTTTGGAACCGTAACGAAGTAGTCGTAAGGTATTGTACCATTTTGGTGTGGTTTAGTACCGTATGGATGTACTCGTACGGTATTGCACCGTTTTGGTGTGGTTTGGTACCTTATAGATGTACTCGTACGGTATTGCACCGTTTTGGTGTGGTTTGGTACCGTATGGATGTACTCGTACGGTATTCTACCGTTTTTGTGTGGTTTTTTACCGTATGGATGTACTCGTACGGTATTCTACCGTTTTGGTGTGGTTTTGTACCGTAACGAAGTACTCGTAAAGTATTAAACCGTTTTGGTGTGGTTTGGTACCGTATGGATGTACTCGTACGGTATTGCACCATTTTGGTGTGGTTTGGTACTGTATGGATGTACTCGTACGGTATTGCACCCTTTTGGTGTGGTTTGGTACCATATGGAGTTACTCGTACGGTATTGCACCGTTTTGGTGTGGTTTGGTACCGGATGGATGTACTCGTACGGTATTGTACCATTTTGGTGTGGTTTGGTACCATATGGATGTACTCGTACGGTATTGCACCGTTTTGGTGTGGTTTGGTACCTTATGGATGTACTCGTACGGTATTGCACCGTTTTGGTGTGGTTTGGTACCATATGGAGTTACTCGTACGGTATTGCACCGTTTTGGTGTGGTTTGGTACCGGATGGATGTACTCGTACGGTATTGTACCATTTTGGTGCGGTATGGTACCGTATGGATGTACTCGTACGGTATTGCACCGTTTTGGTGTGGTTTGGTACCGTATGGATGCACTCGTACGGTATTGCACCGTTTTGGTGTTGTTTGGTAACGTATGGATGTACTCGTACGGTATTGCACCGTTTTGGTGTGGTTTGGTACCGTGTGGATGTACTCGTACGGTATTGCACCGTTTTGGTGTGGTTTGATACCGTATGGATGTACTCGTACGGTATTGCACCCTTTTGGTGTGGTTTGGTACCGTATGGATGTACTCGTACGGTATTCTACCGTTTTTGTGTGGTTTTTTACCGTATGGATGTACTCGTACGGTATTGCACCGTTTTGGTGTGGTTTGGTGCCGTAACGAAGTACTCGTAAAGTATTAAACCGTTTTGGTGTGGTTTGGTACCGTATGGATGTACTCGTACGGTATTGCACCATTTTGGTGTGGTTTGGTACTGTATGGATGTACTCGTACGGTATTGCACCCTTTTGGTGTGGTTTGGTACCGTATGGATGTACTCGTACGGTATTGCACCGTTTTTGTGTGGTTTGGTACCGTATGGATGTACTCGTACGGTATTGAACCGGTTTGGTGTGGTTTGGTATCGTATGGATGTACTCGTACGGTATTGCACCGTTTTGGTGTGGTTTGGTGCCCTATGGATGTAGTCGTACGGTATTGCACCGTTTTGGTGTGGTTTGGTACCGTATGGATGTACTCATACGGTATTGCACCGTTTTGGTGTGGTTTGGTACGGTATGGATGTACTCGTACGCTATTGCACCGTTTCGGTGTGGTTTGGAACCGTAACGAAGTACTCATAAGGTATTGTACCGTTTTGGTGTGGTTTGGTACCGTATGGATGTACTCGTACGGTATTGCACCGTTTTGGTGTGGTTTGGTACCTTATGGATGTACTCCTACGGTATTGCACCGTTTTGGTGTCGTTTGGTATCGTATGGATGTACTTGTACGGTATTGCACCGTTTTGGTGTGGTTTGGTACCGTATGGATGTACTCGTACGGTATTGCACCGTTTGGGTGTGGTTTGGTACCGTATGGATGTACTCGTACGCTATTGCACCGTTTCGGTGTGGTTTGGAACCGTAACGAAGAACTCGTCAGGTATTGTACCGTTTTGGTGTCGTTTGGTACCGTATGGATGTACTCGTACGGGATTGCACTGTTTTGGTGTGGTTTGGTACCGTATGGATGTACTCGTACGGTATTGCACCCTTTTGGTGTGGTTTGGTACCGTATGGATGTACTCGTATGGTATTCTACCATTTTTGTGTGGTTTTGTACCGTATGGATGTACTCGTGCGGTATTGCACCGTTTTGGTGTCGTTTGGTACCGTATGGATGTTCTCGTACGCTATTGCACCGTTTCGGTGTGGTTTGGAACCGTAACGAAGTAGTCGTAAGGTATTGTACCGTTTTGGTGTGGTTTAGTACCGTATGGATGTACTCGTACGGTATTGCACCGTTTTGGTGTGGTTTGGTACCTTATAGATGTACTCATACGGTATTGCAACGTTTTGGTGTGGTTTGGTACCGTATGGATGTACTCGTACGGTATTGCACCGTTGTGGTGTGGTTTGGTACCGTATGGATGTGCTCGTACGGAATTGCACCGTTTCGGTGTGGTTTGGAACCGTAACGAAGTACTCGTACGGTATTGTACCGTTTTGGTGTGGTTTGGTACCGTATGGATGTACTCGTACGGTATTGCACCGTTTTGGAGTGGTTTGGTACCTTATGGATGTACTCGTACGGTATTGCACCGTTTTGGTGTGGTTTGGTACCGTATGGATGTACTCGTACGGTATTGCACCGTTTCGGTGTGGTTTGGAACCGTAACGAATTACTCGCAAGGTATTGTACCATTTTGGTGTGGTTTGGTACCGTATGGATGTACTCGTACGGTATTGCACCGTATGGATGTACTCGTTCGGTATTGCACCGTTTTGGTGTGGTTTGGTACCTTATGGATGTACTCGTACGGTATTGCACCGTTTTGGTGTGGTTTGGTACCTTATGGATGTACTCGTACGGTATTGCACCGTTTTGGTGTGGTTTGGTACCTTATGGATGTACTCGTACGGTATTGCACCGTTTTGGTGTGGTTTGGTACCATATGGAGTTACTCGTACGGTATTGCACCGTTTTGGTGTGGTTTGGTACCGGATGGATGTACTCGTACGGTATTGTACCATTTTGGTGTGGTTTGGTACCGTATGGATGTACTCGTACGGTATTGCACCGTTTTGGTGTGGTTTGGTACCTTATGGATGTACTCGTACGGTATTGCACCGTTTTGGTGTGGTTTGGTACCATATGGAGTTACTTGTACGGTATTGCACCGTTTTGGTGTGGTTTGGTACCGGATGGATGTACTCGTACGGTATTGTACCATTTTGGTGCGGTATGGTACCGTATGGATGTACTCGTACGGTATTGCACCGTTTTGGTGTGGTTTGGTACCGTATGGATGTACTCGTACGGTATTGCACCGTTTTGGTGTTGTTTGGTAACGTATGGATGTACTCGTACGGTATTGCACCGTTTTGGTGTGGTTTGGTACCGTGTGGATGTACTCGTACGGTATTGCACCGTTTTGGTGTGGTTTGATACCGTCTGGATGTACTCGTACGGTATTGCACCCTTTTGGTGTGGTTTGGTACCGTATGGATGTACTCGTACGGTATTCTACCGTTTTTGTGTGGTTTTTTACCGTATGGATGTACTCGTACGGTATTGCACCGTTTTGGTGTGGTTTGGTACCGTAACGAAGTACTCGTAAAGTATTAAACCGTTTTGGTGTGGTTTGGTACCGTATGGATGTACTCGTACGGTATTGCACCATTTTGGTGTGGTTTGGTACTGTATGGATGTACTTGACGGTATTGCACCCTTTTGGTGTGGTTTGGTACCGTATGGATGTACTCGTACGGTATTGCACCGTTTTTGTGTGGTTTGGTACCGTATGGATGTACTCGTACGGTATTGCACCGTTTTGGTGTGGTTTGGTACGGTATGGATGTACTCGTACGCTATTGCACCGTTTCGGTGTGGTTTTGAACCGTAACGAAGTACTCGTAAGGTATTGTACCGTTTTGGTGTGGTTTGGTACCGTATGGATGTACTCGTACGGTATTGCACCGTTTTGGTGTGGTTTGGTACCTTATGGATGTACTCCTACGGTATTGCACCGTTTTGGTGTCGTTTGGTATCGTATGGATGTACTTGTACGGTATTGCACCGTTTTGGTGTGGTTTGGTACCGTATGGATGTACTCGTACGGTATTGCACCCTTTTGGTGTGGTTTGGTACCGTATGGATGTACTCGTATGGTATTCTACCATTTTTGTGTGGTTTTGTACCGTATGGATGTACTCGTGCGGTATTGCACCGTTTTGGTGTGGTTTGGTACCGTATGGATGTTCTCGTACGCTATTGCACCGTTTCGGTGTGGTTTGGAACCGTAACGAAGTAGTCGTAAGGTATTGTACCGTTTTGGTGTGGTTTAGTACCGTATGGATGTACTCGTACGGTATTGCACCGTTTTGGTGTGGTTTGGTACCTTATAGATGTACTCGTACGGTATTGCACCGTTTTGGTGTGGTTTGGTACCGTATGGATGTACTCGTACGGTATTGCACCGTTGTGGTGTGGTTTGGTACCGTATGGATGTGCTCGTACGGAATTGCACCGTTTCGGTGTGGTTTTGAACCGTAACGAAGTACACGTACGGTATTGTACCGTTTTGGTGTGGTTTGGTACCGTATGGATGTACTCGTACGGTATTGCACCGTTTTGGAGTGGTTTGGTATCGTATGGATGTACTCGTACGGTATTGCACCGTTTTGGTGTGGTTTGGTACCTTATGGATGTACTCGTACGGTATTGCACCGTTTTGGTGTGGTTTGGTACCGTATGGATGTACTCGTACGGTATTGCACCGTTTCGGTGTGGTTTGGAACCGTAACGAATTACTCGTAAGGTATTGTACCATTTTGATGTGGTTTGGTGCCGTATGGATGTACTCGTATGGTATTGCACCGTTTTGGTGTGGTTTGGTACCGTATGGATGTACTCGTACGGTATTGCACCGTTTTGGTGTGGTTTGGTACCTTATGGATGTACTCATGGATGTACTCGTACGGTATTGCACCGTTTTGGTGTGGTTTGGTACCGTATGGATGCACTCGTACGGTATTGCACCGTTTCGGTGTGGTTTGGAACCGTAACGAATTACTCGCAAGGTATTGTACCATTTTGGTGTGGTTTGGTACCGTATGGATGTACTCGTACGGTATTGCACCGTTTTGGTGTGGTTTGGTACCTTATGGATGTACTCGTACGGTATTGCACCGTTTTGGTGTGGTTTGGTACCATATGGAGTTACTCGTACGGTGTTGCACCGTTTTGGTGTGGTTTGGTACCGGATGGATGTACTCGTACGGTATTGTACCATTTTGGTGTGGTTTGGTACCGTATGGATGTACTCGTACGGTATTGCACCGTTTTGGTGTGGTTTGGTACCTTATGGATGTACTCGTACGGTATTGCACCGTTTTGGTGTGGTTTGGTACCATATGGAGTTACTCGTACGGTATTGCACCGTTTTGGTGTGGTTTGGTACCGGATGGATGTACTCGTACGGTATTGTACCATTTTGGTGCGGTATGGTACCGTATGGATGTACTCGTACGGTATTGCACCGTTTTGGTGTGGTTTGGTACCGTATGGATGTACTCGTACGGTATTGCACCATTTTTGTGTGGTTTGGTACCGTATGGATGTACTCGTATGGTATTGCACCGTTTTGGTGTGGTTTGATACCGTATGGATGTACTCGTACGGTATTGCACCCTTTTGGTGTGGTTTGGTACCGTATGGATGTACTCGTACGGTATTCTACCGTTTTTGCGTGGTTTTTTACCGTATGGATGTACTCGTACGGTATTGCACCGTTTTGGTGTGGTTTGGTACCGTAACGAAGTACTCGTAAAGTATTAAACCGTTTTGGCGTGGTTTGGTACCGTATGGATGTACTCGTACGGTATTGCACCGTTTTGGTGTGGTTTGGTACGGTATGGATGTACTCGTACGGTATTGAACCCTTTTGTTGTGGTTTGGTACCGTATGGATGTACTCGTACGGTATTGCACCGTTTTGGTGTGGTTTGGTACCGTATGGATGTACTCATACGGTATTGAACCGGTTTGGTGTGGTTTGGTATCGTATGGATGTACTTGTACGGTATTGCACCGTTTTGGTGTGGTTTGGTGCCCTATGGATGTACTCGTACGGTATTGCACCGTTTTGGTGTGGTTTGGTACCGTATGGATGTACTCGTACGGTATTGCACCGTTTTTGTGTGGTTTGATACCGTATGGATGTACTCGTACGGTATTGCACTCTTTTGGTGTGGTTTGGTACCGTATGGATGTACTCGTACGGTATTCTACCGTTTTTGTGTGGTTTTTTACCGTATGGATGTACTCGTACAGTATTGCACCGTTTTGGTGTGGTTTGGTACCGTAACGAAGTACTCGTAAAGTATTAAACCGTTTTGGTGTGGTTTGGTACCGTATGGATGTACTCGTACGGTATTGCACCCTTTTGGTGTGGTTTGATACCGTATGGATGTACTCGTACGGTATTGGACCGTTTTGGTGTGGTTTGGTACCGGATGGATGTACTCGTACGGTATTGCACCGTTTTGGAGTGGTTTGGTACCGTATGGATGTACTCGTACGGTATTGCACCGTTTTGGTGTTGTTTGGTAACGTATGGATGTACTCGTACGGTATTGGACCGTTTTGGTGTGGTTTAGTACGGTATGGATGTACTCGTACGCTATTGCACCGTTTCGGTGTGGTTTGGAACCGTAACGAAGTACTCGTAAGGTATTGTACCGTTTTGGTGTGGTTTGGTACCGTATGGATGTACTCGTACGGTATTGCACCGTTTTGGTGTGGTTTGGTACCTTATGGATGTACTCCTACGGTATTGCACCGTTTTGGTGTCGTTTGGTATCGTATGGATGCACTCGTACGGTATTGCACCGTTTTGGTGTGGTTTGCTACCGTATGGATGTACTCGTACGGTATTGCACCGTTTGGGTGTGGTTTGGTACCGTATGGATGTACTCGTACGCTATTGCACCGTTTCGGTGTGGTTTGGAACCGTAACGAAGTACTCGTAAGGTATTGTACCGTTTTGGTGTCGTTTGGTACCGTATGGATGTACTCGTACGGTATTGCACTGTTTTGGTGTGGTTTGATACCGTATGGATGTACTCGTACGGTATTGCACCGTTTGGGTGTGGTTTGGTACCGTATGGATGTACTCGTACGGTATTGGACCGTTTTGGTGTGGTTTGGTACCGGATGGATGTACTCGTACGGTATTGCACCGTTTTGGTGTGGTTTGGTACCGTATGGATGTACTCGTACGGTATTGCACCGTTTTGGTGTTGTTTGGTAACGTATGGATGTACTCGTACGGTATTGCACCGTTTTGGTGTGGTTTGTGTACCGTATGGATGTACTCGTACGGTATTGCACCCTTTTGGTGTGGTTTGGTACCGTATGGATGTACTCGTACGGTATTGGACCGTTTTGGTGTGGTTTGGTACCGGATGGATGTACTCGTACGGTATTGCACCGTTTTGGTGTGGTTTGGTACCGTATGGATGTACTCGTACGGTATTGCACCGTTTTGGGGTGGTTTGGTACCGTATGGATGTACTCGTACGGTATTGCACCGTTTTGGTGTGGTTTGGTACCGTATGGATGTACTCGTACGGTATTGAACAGGTTTGGTGTGGTTTGGTATCGTATGGATGTACTCGTACGGTATTGCACCGTTTTGGTGTGGTTTGGTGCCCTATGGATGTACTCGTACGGTATTGCACCGTTTTGGTGTGGTTTGGTACCGTATGGATGTACTCGTACGGTATTGCACCGTTTTGGTGTTGTTTGGTAACGTATGGATGTACTCGTACGGTATTGCACCGTTTTGGTGTGGTTTGGTACCGTATGGATGTACTCGTACGGTATTGCACCCTTTTGGTGTGGTTTGGTACCGTATGGATGTACTCGTACGGTATTGGACCGTTTTGGTGTGGTTTGGTACCGGATGGATGTACTCGTACGGTATTGCACCGTTTTGGTGTGGTTTGGTACCGTATGGATGTACTCGTACGGTATTGCACCGTTTTGGGGTGGTTTGGTACCGTATGGATGTACTCGTACGGTATTGCACCGTTTTGGTGTGGTTTGGTACCGTATGGATGTACTCGTACGGTATTGAACAGGTTTGGTGTGGTTTGGTATCGTATGGATGTACTCGTACGGTATTGCACCGTTTTGGTGTGGTTTGGTGCCCTATGGATGTACTCGTACGGTATTGCACCGTTTTGGTGTGGTTTGGTACCGTATGGATGTACTCGTACGGTATTGCACCGTTTTGGTGTGGTTCGATACCTTATGGATGTACTCCTACGGTATTGCACCGTTTTGGTGTGGTTTGGTACCGTATGGATGTACTCGTACGGTATTGGACCGTTTTGGTGTGGTTTGGTACCGGATGGATGTACTCGTACGGTATTGCACCGTTTTGGTGTGGTTTGGTACCGTATAGATGCACTCATACGGTATTGCACCGTTTTGGTGTTGTTTCGTAACGTATGGATGTACTTGTACGGTATTGCACCGTTTTGGTGTGGTTTGGTACCGTATGGATGTACTCGTACGGTATTGCACCGTTTTGGTGTGGTTTGATACCGTATGGATGTACTCGTACGGTATTGCACCCTTTTGGTGTGGTTTGGTACCGTATGGATGTACTCATACGGTATTCTACCATTTTTGTGTGGTTTTTTACCGTATGGATGTACTCGTACGGTATTGCACCGTTTTGATGTGGTTTGGTACCGTAACGAAATACTCGTAAAGTATTAAACCGTTTTGGTGTGGTTTGGTACCGTATGGATGTACTCGTACGGTATTGCACCGTTTTGGTGTGGTTTGGTACTGTATGGATGTACTCGTACGGTATTACACCCTTTTGGTGTGGTTTGGTACCGTATGGATGTACTCGTATGGTATTGCACCGTTTTGGTGTGGTTTGGTACCGTATGAATGTACTCGTACGGTATTGAACCGGTTTGGTGTGGTTTGGTATCGTATGGATGTACTCGTACGGTATTGCACCGTTTTGGTGTGGTTTGGTGCCCTATGGATGTAGTCGTACGGTATTGCACCGTTTTGGTGTGGTTTGATACCGTATGGATGTACTCGTACGGTATTGCACCCTTTTGGTGTGGTTTGGTACCGTTTGGATGTACTCGTACGGTATTCAACCATTTTTGTGTGGTTTTTTACCGTATGGATGTACTCGTACGGTATTGCACCGTTTTGGTGTGGTTTGGTACCGTAACGAAGTACTCTTAAAGTATTAAACCGTTTTGGTGTGGTTTGGTACCGTATGGATGTACTCGTACGCTATTGCACCGTTTCGGTGTGGTTTGGAACCGTAACGAAGTACTCGTAAGGTATTGTACCGTTTTGGTGTCGTTTGGTACCGTATGGATGTACTCGTACGGTATTGCACTGTTTTGGTGTGGTTTGGTACCGTATGGATGTACTCGTACGGTATTGCACCCTTTTGGTGTGGTTTGGTACCGTATGGATGTACTCGTACGGTATTGCACCGTTTTGGTGTGGTTTGGTACCGTATGGATGTACTCGTACGGTATTGAACCGGTTTGGTGTGGTTTGGAATCGTATTGATGTACTCGTACGGTATTGCACCGTTTTGGTGTGGTTTGGTGCCCTATAGATGTACTCCTACGGTATTGCACCGTTTTGGTGTGGTTTGGTACCGTATGGATGTACTCGTACGGTATTGCACCGTTTTGGTGTGGTTTAGTACGGTATGGATGTACTCGTACGCTATTGCACCGTTTCGGTGTGGTTTGGAACCGTAACGAAGTACTCGTAAGGTATTGTACCGTTTTGGTGTGGTTTGGTACCGTATGGATGTACTCGTACGGTATTGCACCGTTTTGGTGTGGTTTAGTACGGTATGGATGTACTCGTACGCTATTGCACCGTTTCGGTGTGGTTTGGAACCGTAACGAAGTACTCGTAAGGTATTGTACCGTTTTGGTGTGGTTTGGTACCGTATGGATGTACTCGTACGGTATTGCACCGTTTTGGTGTCGTTTGGTATCGTATGGATGCACTCGTACGGTATTGCACCGTTTTGGTGTGGTTTGGTACCGTATGGATGTACTCGTACAGTATTGCACCGTTTGGGTGTGGTTTGGTACCGTATGGATGTACTCGTACGCTATTGCACCGTTTCGGTGTGGTTTGGAACCGTAACGAAGTACTCGTAAGGTATTGTACCGTTTTGGTGTCGTTTGGTACCGTATGGATGTACTCGTACGGTATTGCACTGTTTTGGTGTGGTTTGGTACCGTATGGATGTACTCGTACGGTATTGCACCCTTTTGGTGTGGTTTGGTACCGTATGGATGTACTCGTACGGTATTGCACCGTTTTGGTGTGGTTTGGTACCGTATGGATGTACTCGTACGGTATTGAACCGGTTTGGTGTGGTTTGGTATCGTATGGATGTACTCGTACGGTATTGCACCGTTTTGGTGTGGTTTGGTGCCCTATGCATGTACTCGTACGGTATTGCACCTTTTTGGTGTGGTTTGATACCGTATGGATGTACTCGTACGGTATTGCACCCTTTTGGTGTGGTTTGGTACCGTATGGATGTACTCGTACGGTATTCTACCATTTTTGTGTGGTTTTTTACCGTATGGATGTACTCGTACGGTATTGCACCGTTTTGGTGTGGTTTGGTACCGTAACGAAGTACTCTTAAAGTATTAAACCGTTTTGGTGTGGTTTGGTACCGTATGGATGTACTCGTGCGGTATTGCACCGTTTTGGTGTGGTTTGGTACCGTATGGATGTTCTCGTACGCTATTGCACCGTTTCGGTGTGGTTTGGAACCGTAACGAAGTAGTCGTAAGGTATTGTACCGTTTTGGTGTGGTTTAGTACCGTATGGATGTACTCGTACGGTATTGCACCGTTTTGGTGTGGTTTGGTACCTTATAGATGTACTCGTACGGTATTGCACCGTTTTGGTGTGGTTTGGTACCGTATGGATGTACTCGTACGGTATTGCACCGTTGTGGTGTGGTTTGGTACCGTATGAAAGTGCTCGTACGGAATTGCACCGTTTCGGTGTGGTTTGGAACCGTAACGAAGTACTCGTACGGTATTGTACCGTTTTGGTGTGGTTTGGTACCGTATGGATGTACTCGTACGGTATTGCACCGTTTTGGTGTGGTTTGGTACCTTATGGATGTACTCGTACGGTATTGCACCGTTTTGGTGTGGTTTGGTACCGTATGGATGTACTCGTACGGTATTGCACCGTTTCGGTGTGGTTTGGAACCGTAACGAATTACTCGCAAGGTATTGTACCATTTTGGTGTGGTTTGGTACCGTATGGATGTACTCGTACGGTATTGCACCGTATGGATGTACTCGTACGGTATTGCACCGTTTTGGTGTGGTTTGGTACCTTATGGATGTACTCGTACGGTATTGCACCGTTTTGGTGTGGTTTGGTACCTTATGGATGTACTCGTACGGTATTGCACCGTTTTGGTGTGGTTTGGTACCATATGGAGTTACTTGTACGGTATTGCACCGTTTTGGTGTGGTTTGGTACCGGATGGATGTACTCGTACGGTATTGTACCATTTTGGTACGGTATTGTACCATTTTGGTGCGGTATGGTACCGTATGGATGTACTCGTACGGTATTGCACCGTTTTGGTGTGGTTTGGTACCGTATGGATGTACTCGTACGGTATGGCACCGTTTTGGTGTTGTTTAGTAACGTATGGATGTACTCGTACGGTATTTCACCGTTTTGGTGTGGTTTGGTACCGTGTGGATGTACTCGTACGGTATTGCACCGTTTTGGTGTGGTTTGATACCGTCTGGATGTACTCGTACGGTATTGCACCCTTTTGGTGTGGTTTGGTACCGTATGGATGTACTCATACGGTATTCTACCGTTTTTGTGTGGTTTTTTACCGTATGGATGTACTCGTACGGTATTGCACCGTTTTGGTGTGGTTTGGTACCGTAACGAAGTACTCGTAAAGTATTAAACCGTTTTGGTGTGGCTTGGTAACGTATGGATGTACTCGTACGGTATTGCACCATTTTGGTGTGGTTTGGTACCTTATGGATGTACTCGTACGGTATTGCACCGTTTTGGTGTGGTTTGGTACCATATGGAGTTACTTGTACGGTATTGCACCGTTTTGGTGTGGTTTGGTACCGGATGGATGTACTCGTACGGTATTGTACCATTTTGGTGCGGTATGGTACCGTATGGATGTACTCGTACGGTATTGCACCGTTTTGGTGTGGTTTGGTACCGTATGGATGTACTCGTACGGTATGGCACCTTTTTGGCGTTGTTTGGTAACGTATGGATGTACTCGTACGGTATTGCACCGTTTTGGTGTGGTTTGGTACCGTGTGGATGTACTCGTACGGTATTGCACCGTTTTGGTGTGGTTTGATACCGTCTGGATGTACTCGTACGGTATTGCACCCTTTTGGTGTGGTTTGGTACCGTATTGATGTACTCGTACGGTATTCTACCGTTTTTGTGTGGTTTTTTACCGTATGGATGTACTCGTACGGTATTGCACCGTTTTGGTGTGGTTTGGTACCGTAACGAAGTACTCGTAAAGTATTAAACCGTTTTGGTGTGGTTTGGTACCGTATGGATGTACTCGTACGGTATTGCACAATTTTGGTGTGGTTTGGTACTGTATGGATGTACTCGTACGGTATTGCACCCTTTTGGTGTGGTTTGGTACCGTATGGATGTACTCGTACGGTATTGCACCGTTTTTGTGTGGTTTGGTACCGTATGGATGTACTCGTACGGTATTGCACCGTTTTGGTGTGGTTTGGTACGGTATGGATGTACTCGTACGCTATTGCACCGTTTCGGTGTGGTTTGGAACCGTAACGAAGTACTCGTAAGGTATTGTACCGTTTTGGTGTGGTTTGGTACCGTATGGATGTACTCGTACGGTATTGCACCGTTTTGGTGTGGTTTGGTACCTTATGGATGTACTCCTACGGTATTGCACCGTTTTGGTGTCGTTTGGTACGGTATGGATGTACTCGTACGCTATTGCACCGTTTCGGTGTGGTTTGGAACCGTAACGAAGTACTCGTAAGGTATTGTACCGTTTTGGTGTCGTTTGGTACCGTATGGATGTACTCGTACGGTATTGCACTGTTTTGGTGTGGTTTGGTACCGTATGGATGTACTCGTACGGTATTGCACCCTTTTGGTGTGGTTTGGTACCGTATGGATTTACTCGTACGGTATTGCACCGTTTTGGTGTGGTTTGGTACCGTATGGATGTACTCGTACGGTATTGAACCGGTTTGGTGTGGTTTGGTATCGTATGGATGTACTCGTACGGTATTGCACCGTTTTGGTGTGGTTTGGTGCCCTATGCATGTACTCGTACGGTATTGCACCTTTTTGGTGTGGTTTGATACCGTATGGATGTACTCGTACGGTATTGCACCCTTTTGGTGTGGTTTGGTACCGTATGGATGTACTCGTACGGTATTCTACCATTTTTGTGTGGTTTTTTACCGTATGGATGTACTCGTACGGTATTGCACCGTTTTGGTGTGGTTTGGTACCGTAACGAAGTACTCTTAAAGTATTAAACCGTTTTGGTGTGGTTTGGTACCGTATGGATGTACTCGTGCGGTATTGCACCGTTTTGGTGTGGTTTGGTACCGTATGGATGTTCTCGTACGCTATTGCACCGTTTCGGTGTGGTTTGGAACCGTAACGAAGTAGTCGTAAGGTATTGTACCGTTTTGGTGTGGTTTAGTACCGTATGGATGTACTCGTACGGTATTGCACCGTTTTGGTGTGGTTTGGTACCTTATAGATGTACTCGTACGGTATTGCACCGTTTTGGTGTGGTTTGGTACCGTATGGATGTACTCGTACGGTATTGCACCGTTGTGGTGTGGTTTGGTACCGTATGAAAGTGCTCGTACGGAATTGCACCGTTTCGGTGTGGTTTGGAACCGTAACGAAGTACTCGTACGGTATTGTACCGTTTTGGTGTGGTTTGGTACCGTATGGATGTACTCGTACGGTATTGCACCGTTTTGGTGTGGTTTGGTACCTTATGGATGTACTCGTACGGTATTGCACCGTTTTGGTGTGGTTTGGTACCGTATGGATGTACTCGTACGGTATTGCACCGTTTCGGTGTGGTTTGGAACCGTAACGAATTACTCGCAAGGTATTGTACCATTTTGGTGTGGTTTGGTACCGTATGGATGTACTCGTACGGTATTGCACCGTATGGATGTACTCGTACGGTATTGCACCGTTTTGGTGTGGTTTGGTACCTTATGGAGTTACTTGTACGGTATTGCACCGTTTTGGTGTGGTTTGGTACCGGATGGATGTACTCGTACGGTATTGTACCATTTTGGTGCGGTATGGTACCGTATGGATGTACTCGTACGGTATTGCACCGTTTTGGTGTGGTTTGGTACCGTATGGATGTACTCGTACGGTATGGCACCGTTTTGGTGTTGTTTAGTAACGTATGGATGTACTCGTACGGTATTTCACCGTTTTGGTGTCGTTTGGTACCGTGTGGATGTACTCGTACGGTATTGCACCGTTTTGGTGTGGTTTGATACCGTCTGGATGTACTCGTACGGTATTGCACCCTTTTGGTGTGGTTTGGTACCGTATGGATGTACTCATACGGTATTCTACCGTTTTTGTGTGGTTTTTTACCGTATGGATGTACTCGTACGGTATTGCACCGTTTTGGTGTGGTTTGGTACCGTAACGAAGTACTCGTAAAGTATTAAACCGTTTTGGTGTGGCTTGGTACCGTATGGATGTACTCGTACGGTATTGCACCATTTTGGTGTGGTTTGGTACCTTATGGATGTACTCGTACGGTATTGCACCGTTTTGGTGTGGTTTGGTACCATATGGAGTTACTTGTACGGTATTGCACCGTTTTGGTGTGGTTTGGTACCGGATGGATGTACTCGTACGGTATTGTACCATTTTGGTGCGGTATGGTACCGTATGGATGTACTCGTACGGTATTGCACCGTTTTGGTGTGGTTTGGTACCGTATGGATGTACTCGTACGGTATGGCACCTTTTTGGCGTTGTTTGGTAACGTATGGATGTACTCGTACGGTATTGCACCGTTTTGGTGTGGTTTGGTACCGTGTGGATGTACTCGTACGGTATTGCACCGTTTTGGTGTGGTTTGATACCGTCTGGATGTACTCGTACGGTATTGCACCCTTTTGGTGTGGTTTGGTACCGTATTGATGTACTCGTACGGTATTCTACCGTTTTTGTGTGGTTTTTTACCGTATGGATGTACTCGTACGGTATTGCACCGTTTTGGTGTGGTTTGGTACCGTAACGAAGTACTCGTAAAGTATTAAACCGTTTTGGTGTGGTTTGGTACCGTATGGATGTACTCGTACGGTATTGCACAATTTTGGTGTGGTTTGGTACTGTATGGATGTACTCGTACGGTATTGCACCCTTTTGGTGTGGTTTGGTACCGTATGGATGTACTCGTACGGTATTGCACCGTTTTTGTGTGGTTTGGTACCGTATGGATGTACTCGTACGGTATTGCACCGTTTTGGTGTGGTTTGGTACGGTATGGATGTACTCGTACGCTATTGCACCGTTTCGGTGTGGTTTGGAACCGTAACGAAGTACTCGTAAGGTATTGTACCGTTTTGGTGTGGTTTGGTACCGTATGGATGTACTCGTACGGTATTGCACCGTTTTGGTGTGGTTTGGTACCTTATGGATGTACTCCTACGGTATTGCACCGTTTTGGTGTCGTTTGGTACGGTATGGATGTACTCGTACGCTATTGCACCGTTTCGGTGTGGTTTGGAACCGTAACGAAGTACTCGTAAGGTATTGTACCGTTTTGGTGTCGTTTGGTACCGTATGGATGTACTCGTACGGTATTGCACTGTTTTGGTGTGGTTTGGTACCGTATGGATGTACTCGTACGGTATTGCACCCTTTTGGTGTGGTTTGGTACCGTATGGATTTACTCGTACGGTATTGCACCGTTTTGGTGTGGTTTGGTACCGTATGGATGTACTCGTACGGTATTGAACCGGTTTGGTGTGGTTTGGTATCGTATGGATGTACTCGTACGGTATTGCACCGTTTTGGTGTGGTTTGGTGCCCTATGCATGTACTCGTACGGTATTGCACCTTTTTGGTGTGGTTTGATACCGTATGGATGTACTCGTACGGTATTGCACCCTTTTGGTGTGGTTTGGTACCGTATGGATGTACTCGTACGGTATTCTACCATTTTTGTGTGGTTTTTTACCGTATGGATGTACTCGTACGGTATTGCACCGTTTTGGTGTGGTTTGGTACCGTAACGAAGTACTCTTAAAGTATTAAACCGTTTTGGTGTGGTTTGGTACCGTATGGATGTACTCGTGCGGTATTGCACCGTTTTGGTGTGGTTTGGTACCGTATGGATGTTCTCGTACGCTATTGCACCGTTTCGGTGTGGTTTGGAACCGTAACGAAGTAGTCGTAAGGTATTGTACCGTTTTGGTGTGGTTTAGTACCGTATGGATGTACTCGTACGGTATTGCACCGTTTTGGTGTGGTTTGGTACCTTATAGATGTACTCGTACGGTATTGCACCGTTTTGGTGTGGTTTGGTACCGTATGGATGTACTCGTACGGTATTGCACCGTTGTGGTGTGGTTTGGTACCGTATGAAAGTGCTCGTACGGAATTGCACCGTTTCGGTGTGGTTTGGAACCGTAACGAAGTACTCGTACGGTATTGTACCGTTTTGGTGTGGTTTGGTACCGTATGGATGTACTCGTACGGTATTGCACCGTTTTGGTGTGGTTTGGTACTTTATGGATGTACTCGTACGGTATTGCACCGTTTTGGTGTGGTTTGGTACCGTATGGATGTACTCGTACGGTATTGCACCGTTTCGGTGTGGTTTGGAACCGTAACGAATTACTCGCAAGGTATTGTACCATTTTGGTGTGGTTTGGTACCGTATGGATGTACTCGTACGGTATTGCACCGTATGGATGTACTCGTACGGTATTGCACCGTTTTGGTGTGGTTTGGTACCTTATGGATGTACTCGTACGGTATTGCACCGTTTTGGTGTGGTTTGGTACCTTATGGATGTACTCGTACGGTATTGCACCGTTTTGGTGTGGTTTGGTACCATATGGAGTTACTTGTACGGTATTGCACCGTTTTGGTGTGGTTTGGTACCGGATGGATGTACTCGTACGGTATTGTACCATTTTGGTGCGGTATGGTACCGTATGGATGTACTCGTACGGTATTGCACCGTTTTGGTGTGGTTTGGTACCGTATGGATGTACTCGTACGGTATGGCACCGTTTTGGTGTTGTTTAGTAACGTATGGATGTACTCGTACGGTATTTCACCGTTTTGGTGTCGTTTGGTACCGTGTGGATGTATTCGTACGGTATTGCACCGTTTTGGTGTGGTTTGATACCGTCTGGATGTACTCGTACGGTATTGCACCCTTTTGGTGTGGTTTGGTACCGTATGGATGTACTCATACGGTATTCTACCGTTTTTGTGTGGTTTTTTACCGTATGGATGTACTCGTACGGTATTGCACCGTTTTGGTATGGTTTGGTACCGTAACGAAGTACTCGTAAAGTATTAAACCGTTTTGGTGTGGCTTGGTACCGTATGGATGTACTCGTACGGTATTGCACCATTTTGGTGTGGTTTGGTACCTTATGGATGTACTCGTACGGTATTGCACCGTTTTGGTGTGGTTTGGTACCATATGGAGTTACTTGTACGGTATTGCACCGTTTTGGTGTGGTTTGGTACCGGATGGATGTACTCGTACGGTATTGTACCATTTTGGTGCGGTATGGTACCGTATGGATGTACTCGTACGGTATTGCACCGTTTTGGTGTGGTTTGGTACCGTATGGATGTACTCGTACGGTATGGCACCTTTTTGGCGTTGTTTGGTAACGTATGGATGTACTCGTACGGTATTGCACCGTTTTGGTGTGGTTTGGTACCGTGTGGATGTACTCGTACGGTATTGCACCGTTTTGGTGTGGTTTGATACCGTCTGGATGTACTCGTACGGTATTGCACCCTTTTGGTGTGGTTTGGTACCGTATTGATGTACTCGTACGGTATTCTACCGTTTTTGTGTGGTTTTTTACCGTATGGATGTACTCGTACGGTATTGCACCGTTTTGGTGTGGTTTGGTACCGTAACGAAGTACTCGTAAAGTATTAAACCGTTTTGGTGTGGTTTGGTACCGTATGGATGTACTCGTACGGTATTGCACAATTTTGGTGTGGTTTGGTACTGTATGGATGTACTCGTACGGTATTGCACCCTTTTGGTGTGGTTTGGTACCGTATGGATGTACTCGTACGGTATTGCACCGTTTTTGTGTGGTTTGGTACCGTATGGATGTACTCGTACGGTATTGCACCGTTTTGGTGTGGTTTGGTACGGTATGGATGTACTCGTACGCTATTGCACCGTTTCGGTGTGGTTTGGAACCGTAACGAAGTACTCGTAAGGTATTGTACCGTTTTGGTGTGGTTTGGTACCGTATGGATGTACTCGTACGGTATTGCACCGTTTTGGTGTGGTTTGGTACCTTATGGATGTACTCCTACGGTATTGCACCGTTTTGGTGTCGTTTGGTACGGTATGGATGTACTCGTACGCTATTGCACCGTTTCGGTGTGGTTTGGAACCGTAACGAAGTACTCGTAAGGTATTGTACCGTTTTGGTGTGGTTTGGTACCGTATGGATGTACTCGTACGGTATTGCACCGTTTTGGTGTGGTTTGGTACCTTATGGATGTACTCCTACGGTATTGCACCGTTTTGGTGTCGTTTGGTATCGTATGGATGTACTTGTACGGTATTGCACCGTTTTGGTGTGGTTTGGTACCGTATGGATGTACTCGTACGGTATTGCACCCTTTTGGTGTGGTTTGGTACTGTATGGATGTACTCGTATGGTATTCTACCATTTTTGTGTGGTTTTGTACCGTATGGATGTACTCGTGCGGTATTGCACCGTTTTGGTGTGGTTTGGTACCGTATGGATGTTCTCGTACGCTATTGCACCGTTTCGGTGTGGTTTGGAACCGTAACGAAGTAGTCGTAAGGTATTGTACCGTTTTTGTGTGGTTTAGTACCGTATGGATGTACTCGTACGGTATTGCACCGTTTTGGTGTGGTTTGGTACCTTATAGATGTACTCGTACGGTATTGCACTGTTTTGGTGTGGTTTGGTACCGTATGGATGTACTCGTACGGTATTCTACCGTTTTTGTGTGGTTTTTTACCGTATGGATGTACTCGTACGGTATTGCACCGTTTTGGTGTGGTTTTGTACCGTAAAGAAGTACTCGTAAAGTATTAAACCGTTTTGGTGTGGTTTGGTACCGTATGGATGTACTCGTACGGTATTGCACCATTTTGGTGTGGTTTGGTACTGTATGGATGTACTCGTACGGTATTGCACCCTTTTGGTGTGGTTTGGTACCATATGGAGTTACTCGTACGGTATTGCACCGTTTTGGTGTGGTTTGGTACCGGATGGATGTACTCGTACGGTATTGTACCATTTTGGTGTGGTTTGGTACCATATGGATGTACTCGTACGGTATTGCACCGTTTTGGTGTGGTTTGGTACCTTATGGATGTACTCGTACGGTATTGCACCGTTTTGGTGTGGTTTGGTACCATATGGAGTTACTCGTACGGTATTGCACCGTTTTGGTGTGGTTTGGTACCGGATGGATGTACTCGTACGGTATTGTACCATTTTGGTGCGGTATGGTACCGTATGGATGTACTCGTACGGTATTGCACCGTTTTGGTGTGGTTTGGTACCGTATGGATGCACTCGTACGGTATTGCACCGTTTTGGTGTTGTTTGGTAACGTATGGATGTACTCGTACGGTATTGCACCGTTTTGGTGTGGTTTGGTACCGTGTGGATGTACTCGTACGGTATTGCACCGTTTTGGTGTGGTTTGATACCGTATGGATGTACTCGTACGGTATTGCACCCGTTTGGTGTGGTTTGGTACCGTATGGATGTACTCGTACGGTATTCTACCGTTTTTGTGTGGTTTTTTACCGTATGGATGTACTCGTACGGTATTGCACCGTTTTGGTGTGGTTTGGTACCGTAACGAAGTACTCGTAAAGTATTAAACCGTTTTGGTGTGGTTTGGTACCGTATGGATGTACTCGTACGGTATTGCACCATTTTGGTGTGGTTTGGTACTGTATGGATGTACTCGTACGGTATTGCACCCTTTTGGTGTGGTTTGGTACCGTATGGATGTACTCGTACGGTATTGCACCGTTTTTGTGTGGTTTGGTACCGTATGGATGTACTCGTACGGTATTGAACCGGTTTGGTGTGGTTTGGTATCGTATGGATGTACTCGTACGGTATTGCACCGTTTTGGTGTGGTTTGGTGCCCTATGGATGTAGTCGTACGGTATTGCACCGTTTTGGTGTGGTTTGGTACCGTATGGATGTACTCATACGGTATTGCACCGTTTTGGTGTGGTTTGGTACGGTATGGATGTACTCGTACGCTATTGCACCGTTTCGGTGTGGTTTGGAACCGTAACGAAGTACTCATAAGGTATTGTACCGTTTTGGTGTGGTTTGGTACCGTATGGATGTACTCGTACGGTATTGCACCGTTTTGGTGTGGTTTGGTACCTTATGGATGTACTCCTACGGTATTGCACCGTTTTGGTGTCGTTTGGTATCGTATGGATGTACTTGTAAGGTATTGCACCGTTTTGGTGTGGTTTGGTACCGTATGGATGTACTCGTACGCTATTGCACCGTTTCGGTGTGGTTTGGAACCGTAACGAAGAACTCGTCAGGTATTGTACCGTTTTGGTGTCGTTTGGTACCGTATGGATGTACTCGTACGGGATTGCACTGTTTTGGTGTGGTTTGGTACCGTATGGATGTACTCGTACGGTATTGCACCCTTTTGGTGTGGTTTGGTACCGTATGGATGTACTCGTATGGTATTCTACCATTTTTGTGTGGTTTTGTACCGTATGGATGTACTCGTGCGGTATTGCACCGTTTTGGTGTCGTTTGGTACCGTATGGATGTTCTCGTACGCTATTGCACCGTTTCGGTGTGGTTTGGAACCGTAACGAAGTAGTCGTAAGGTATTGTACCGTTTTGGTGTGGTTTAGTACCGTATGGATGTACTCGTACGGTATTGCACCGTTTTGGTGTGGTTTGGTACCTTATAGATGTACTCGTACGGTATTGCAACGTTTTGGTGTGGTTTGGTACCGTATGGATGTACTCGTACGGTATTGCACCGTTGTGGTGTGGTTTGGTACCGTATGGATGTGCTCGTACGGAATTGCACCATTTCGGTGTGGTTTGGAACCGTAACGAAGTACTCGTACGGTATTGTACCGTTTTGGTGTGGTTTGGTACCGTATGGATGTACTCGTACGGTATTGCACCGTTTTGGAGTGGTTTGGAACCTTATGGATGTACTCGTACGGTATTGCACCGTTTTGGTGTGGTTTGGTACCGTATGGATGTACTCGTACGGTATTGCACCGTTTCGGTGTGGTTTGGAACCGTAACGAATTACTCGCAAGGTATTGTACCATTTTGGTGTGGTTTGGTACCGTATGGATGTACTCGTACGGTATTGCACCGTATGGATGTACTCGTTCGGTATTGCACCGTTTTGGTGTGGTTTGGTACCTTATGGATGTACTCGTACGGTATTGCACCGTTTTGGTGTGGTTTGGTACCTTATGGATGTACTCGTACGGTATTGCACCGTTTTGGTGTGGTTTGGTACCTTATGGATGTACTCGTACGGTATTGCACCGTTTTGGTGTGGTTTGGTACCATATGGAGTTACTCGTACGGTATTGCACCGTTTTGGTGTGGTTTGGTACCGGATGGATGTACTCGTACGGTATTGTACCATTTTGGTGTGGTTTGGTACCGTATGGATGTACTCGTACGGTATTGCACCGTTTTGGTGTGGTTTGGTACCTTATGGATGTACTCGTACGGTATTGCACCGTTTTGGTGTGGTTTGGTACCATATGGAGTTACTTGTACGGTATTGCACCGTTTTGGTGTGGTTTGGTACCGGATGGATGTACTCGTACGGTATTGTACCATTTTGGTGCGGTATGGTACCGTATG
The DNA here is from genome assembly GCF_030253575.1 of Rhododendron vialii. Classification (NCBI taxonomy): domain Eukaryota; kingdom Viridiplantae; phylum Streptophyta; class Magnoliopsida; order Ericales; family Ericaceae; genus Rhododendron; species Rhododendron vialii. Next base: position 7,456,149 of record NC_080567.1, read on the forward strand.
GATGTACTCGTACGGTATTGCACCGTTTTGGTGTGGTTTGGTACCGTATGGATGTACTCGTACGGTATTGCACCGTTTTGGTGTTGTTTGGTAACGTATGGATGTACTCGTACGGTATTGCACCGTTTTGGTGTGGTTTGGTACCGTGTGGATGTACTCGTACGGTATTGCACCGTTTTGGTGTGGTTTGATACCGTCTGGATGTACTCGTACGGTATTGCACCCTTTTGGTGTGGTTTGGTACCGTATGGATGTACTCGTACGGTATTCTACCGTTTTTGTGTGGTTTTTTACCGTATGGATGTACTCGTACGGTATTGCACCGTTTTGGTGTGGTTTGGTACCTTATGGATGTACTCGTACGGTATTGCACCGTTTTGGTGTGGTTTGGTACCATATGGAGTTACTTGTACGGTATTGCACCGTTTTGGTGTGGTTTGGTACCGGATGGATGTACTCGTACGGTATTGTACCATTTTGGTGCGGTATGGTACCGTATGGATGTACTCGTACGGTATTGCACCGTTTTGGTGTGGTTTGGTACCGTAACGAAGTACTCGTAAAGTATTAAACCGTTTTGGTGTGGTTTGGTACCGTATGGATGTACTCGTACGGTATTGCACCATTTTGGTGTGGTTTGGTACTGTATGGATGTACTCGTACGGTATTGCACCCTTTTGGTGTGGTTTGGTACCGTATGGATGTACTCGTACGGTATTGCACCGTTTTTGTGTGGTTTGGTACCGTATGGATGTACTCGTACGGTATTGCACCGTTTTGGTGTGGTTTGGTACGGTATGGATGTACTCGTACGCTATTGCACCGTTTCGGTGTGGTTTGGAACCGTAACGAAGTACTCGTAAGGTATTGTACCGTTTTGGTGTGGTTTGGTACCGTATGGATGTACTCGTACGGTATTGCACCGTTTTGGTGTGGTTTGGTACCTTATGGATGTACTCCTACGGTATTGCACCGTTTTGGTGTCGTTTGGTATCGTATGGATGTACTTGTACGGTATTGCACCGTTTTGGTGTGGTTTGGTACCGTATGGATGTACTCGTACGGTATTGCACCCTTTTGGTGTGGTTTGGTACCGTATGGATGTACTCGTATGGTATTCTACCATTTTTGTGTGGTTTTGTACCGTATGGATGTACTCGTGCGGTATTGCACCGTTTTGGTGTGGTTTGGTACCGTATGGATGTTCTCGTACGCTATTGCACCGTTTCGGTGTGGTTTGGAACCGTAACGAAGTAGTCGTAAGGTATTGTACCGTTTTGGTGTGGTTTAGTACCGTATGGATGTACTCGTACGGTATTGCACCGTTTTGGTGTGGTTTGGTACCTTATAGATGTACTCGTACGGTATTGCACCGTTTTGGTGTGGTTTGGTACCGTATGGATGTACTCGTACGGTATTGCACCGTTGTGGTGTGGTTTGGTACCGTATGGATGTGCTCGTACGGAATTGCACCGTTTCGGTGTGGTTTGGAACCTTAACGAAGTACACGTACGGTATTGTACCGTTTTGGTGTGGTTTGGTACCGTATGGATGTACTCGTACGGTATTGCACCGTTTTGGAGTTGTTTGGTATCGTATGGATGTACTCGTACGGTATTGCACCGTTTTGGTGTGGTTTGGTACCTTATGGATGTACTCGTACGGTATTGCACCGTTTTGGTGTGGTTTGGTACCGTATGGATGTACTCGTACGGTATTGCACCGTTTCGGTGTGGTTTGGAACCGTAACGAATTACTCGTAAGGTATTGTACCATTTTGATGTGGTTTGGTGCCGTATGGATGTACTCGTATGGTATTGCACCGTTTTGGTGTGGTTTGGTACCGTATGGATGTACTCGTACGGTATTGCACCGTTTTGGTGTGGTTTGGTACCTTATGGATGTACTCCTACGGTATTGCACCGTTTTGGTGTCGTTTGGTATCGTATGGATGTACTTGTACGGTATTGCACCGTTTTGGTGTGGTTTGGTACCGTATGGATGTACTCGTACGGTATTGCACCGTTTGGGTGTGGTTTGGTACCGTATGGATGTACTCGTACGCTATTGCACCGTTTCGGTGTGGTTTGGAACCGTAACGAAGAACTCGTCAGGTATTGTACCGTTTTGGTGTCGTTTGGTACCGTATGGATGTACTCGTACGGGATTGCACTGTTTTGGTGTGGTTTGGTACCGTATGGATGTACTCGTACGGTATTGCACCCTTTTGGTGTGGTTTGGTACCGTATGGATGTACTCGTATGGTATTCTACCATTTTTGTGTGGTTTTGTACCGTATGGATGTACTCGTGCGGTATTGCACCGTTTTGGTGTCGTTTGGTACCGTATAAATGTTCTCGTACGCTATTGCACCGTTTCGGTGTGGTTTGGAACCGTAACGAAGTAGTCGTAAGGTATTGTACCGTTTTGGTGTGGTTTAGTACCGTATGGATGTACTCGTACGGTATTGCACCGTTTTGGTGTGGTTTGGTACCTTATAGATGTACTCGTACGGTATTGCAACGTTTTGGTGTGGTTTGGTACCGTATGGATGTACTCGTACGGTATTGCACCGTTGTGGTGTGGTTTGGTACCGTATGGATGTGCTCGTACGGAATTGCACCGTTTCGGTGTGGTTTGGAACCGTAACGAAGTACTCGTACGGTATTGTACCGTTTTGGTGTGGTTTGGTACCGTATGGATGTACTCGTACGGTATTGCACCGTTTTGGAGTGGTTTGGTACCTTATGGATGTACTCGTACGGTATTGCACCGTTTTGGTGTGGTTTGGTACCGTATGGATGTACTCGTACGGTATTGCACCGTTTCGGTGTGGTTTGGAACCGTAACGAATTACTCGCAAGGTATTGTACCATTTTGGTGTGGTTTGGTACCGTATGGATGTACTCGTACGGTATTGCACCGTATGGATGTACTCGTTCGGTATTGCACCGTTTTGGTGTGGTTTGGTACCTTATGGATGTACTCGTACGGTATTGCACCGTTTTGGTGTGGTTTGGTACCTTATGGATGTACTCGTACGGTATTGCACCGTTTTGGTGTGGTTTGGTACCTTATGGATGTACTCGTACGGTATTGCACCGTTTTGGTGTGGTTTGGTACCATATGGAGTTACTCGTACGGTATTGCACCGTTTTGGTGTGGTTTGGTACCTTATGGATGTACTCGTACGGTATTGCACCGTTTTGGTGTGGTTTGGTACCATATGGAGTTACTCGTACGGTATTGCACCGTTTTGGTGTGGTTTGGTACCGGATGGATGTACTCGTACGGTATTGTACCATTTTGGTGCGGTATGGTACCGTATGGATGTACTCGTACGGTATTGCACCGTTTTGGTGTGGTTTGGTACCGTATGGATGTACTCGTACGGTATTGCACCATTTTTGTGTGGTTTGGTACCGTATGGATGTACTCGTACGGTATTGAACCGGTTTGGTGTGGTTTGGTATCGTACGGATGTACTCGTACGGTATTGCACCGTTTTGGTGTGGTTTGGTGCCCTATGGATGTAGTCGTACGGTATTGCACCGTTTTGGTGTGGTTTGGTACCGTATGGATGTACTCGTACGGTATTGCACCGTTTTGGTGTTGTTTGGTATGGTATGGATGTACTCGTACGCTATTGCACCGTTTCGGTGTGGTTTGGAACCGTAACGAAGTACTCGTAAGGTATTGTACCGTTTTGGTGTGGTTTGGTACCGTATGGATGTACTCGTACGGTATTGCACCGTTTTGGTGTGGTTTGGTACCTTATGGATGTACTCCTACGGTATTGCACCGTTTTTGTGTCGTTTAGTATCGTATGGATGTACTTGTACGGTATTGCACCGTTTTGGTGTGGTTTGGTACCGTATGGATGTACTCGTACGGTATTGCACCATTTTGGTGTGGTTTGGTACCGTATGGATGTACTCGTATGGTATTCTACCATTTTTGTGTGGTTTTGTACCGTATGGATGTACTCGTGCAGTATTGCACCGTTTTGGTGTGGTTTGGTACCGTATGGATGTTCTCGTACGCTATTGCACCGTTTCGGTGTGGTTTGGAACCGTAACGAAGTAGTCGTAAGGTATTGTACCGTTTTGGTGTGGTTTAGTACCGTATGGATGTACTCGTACGGTATTGCACCGTTTTGGTGTGGTTTGGTACCGTATGGATGTACTCGTACGGTATTGCACCGTTGTGGTGTAATTTGGTACCGTATGGATGTGCTCGTACGGAATTGCACCGTTTCGGTGTGGTTTGGAACCGTAACGAAGTACTCGTACGGTATTGTACCGTTTTGGTGTGGTTTGGTACCGTATGGATGTACTCGTACGGTATTGCACCGTTTTGGTGTGGTTTGGTACCTTATGGATGTACTCGTACGGTATTGCACCGTTTTGGTGTGGTTTGGTACCGTATGGATGTACTCGTACGGTATTGCACCGTTTCGGTGTGGTTTGGAACCGTAACGTATTACTCGCAAGGTATTGTACCATTTTGGTGTGGTTTGGTACCGTATGGATGTACTCGTACGGTATTGCACCGTTTTGGTGTGGTTTGGTACCTTATGGATGTACTCGTACGGTATTGCACCGTTTTGGTGTGGTTTGGTACCATATGGAGTTACTCGTACGGTGTTGCACCGTTTTGGTGTGGTTTGGTACCGGATGGATGTACTCGTACGGTATTGTACCATTTTGGTGTGGTTTGGTACCGTATGGATGTACTCGTACGGTATTGCACCGTTTTGGTGTGGTTTGGTACCTTATGGATGTACTCGTACGGTATTGCACCGTTTTGGTGTGGTTTGGTACCATATGGAGTTACTCGTACGGTATTGCACCGTTTTGGTGTTGTTTTGTACCGGATGGATGTACTCGTACGGTATTGTACCATTTTGGTGCGGTATGGTACCGTATGGATGTACTCGTACGGTATTGCACCGTTTTGGTGTGGTTTGGTACCGTATGGATGTACTCGTACGGTATTGCACCGTTTTGGTGTTGTTTGGTAACGTATGGATGTACTCGTACGGTATTGCACCGTTTTGGTGTGGTTTGGTACCGTGTGGATGTACTCGTACGGTATTGCACCGTTTTGGTGTGGTTTGATACCGTCTGGATGTACTCGTACGGTATTGCACCCTTTTGGTGTGGTTTGGTACCGTATGGATGTACTCGTACGGTATTCTACCGTTTTTGTGTGGTTTTTTACCGTATGGATGTACTCGTACGGTATTGCACCGTTTTGGTGTGGTTTGGTACCGTAACGAAGTACTCGTAAAGTATTAAACCGTTTTGGTGTGGTTTGGTACCGTATGGATGTACTCGTACGGTATTGCACCATTTTGGTGTGGTTTGGTACTGTATGGATGTACTCGCACGGTATTGCACCCTTTTGGTGTGGTTTGGTACCGTATGGATGTACTCGTACGGTATTGCACCGTTTTTGTGTGGTTTGGTACCGTATGGATGTACTCGTACGGTATTGAACCGGTTTGGTGTGGTTTGGTATCGTATGGATGTACTCGTACGGTATTGCACCGTTTTGGTGTGGTTTGGTGCCCTATGGATGTAGTCGTACGGTATTGCCCCGTTTTGGTGTGGTTTGGTGCCGTATGGATGTACTCGTACGGTATTGCACCGTTTTGGTGTGGTTTGGTACGGTATGGATGTACTCGTACGCTATTGCACCGTTTCGGTGTGGTTTGGAACCGTAACGAAGTACTCGTATGGTATTGTACCGTTTTGGTGTGGTTTGGTACCGTATGGATGTACTCGTACGGTATTGCACCGTTTTGGTGTGGTTTGGTACCTTATGGATGTACTCCTACGGTATTGCACCGTTTTGGTGTCGTTTGGTATCGTATGGATGTACTCGTACGGTATTGCACCGTTTTGGTGTGGTTTGGTACCGTATGGATGTACTCGTACCGTATTGCACCCTTTTGGTGTGGTTTGGTACCGTATGGATGTACTCGTATGGTATTCTACCATTTTTGTGTGGTTTTGTACCGTATGGATGTACTCGTGCGGTATTGCACCGTTTTGGTGTGGTTTGGTACCGTATGGATGTTCTCGTACGCTATTGCACCGTTTCGGTGTGGTTTGGAACCGTAACGAAGTAGTCGTAAGGTATTGTACCGTTTTGGTGTGGTTTAGTACCGTATGGATGTACTCGTACGGTATTGCACCGTTTTGGTGTGGTTTGGTACCTTATAGATGTACTCGTACGGTATTGCACCGTTTTGGTGTGGTTTGGTACCGTATGGATGTACTCGTACGGTATTGCACCGTTGTGGTGTAATTTGGTACCGTATGGATGTGCTCGTACGGAATTGCACCGTTTCGGTGTGGTTTGGAACCGTAACGAAGTACTCGTACGGTATTGTACCGTTTTGGTGTGGTTTGGTACCGTATGGATGTACTCGTACGGTATTGCACCGTTTTGGTGTGGTTTGGTACCTTATGGATGTACTCGTACGGTATTGCACCGTTTTGGTGTGGTTTGGTACGGTATGGATGTACTCGTACGCTATTGCACCGTTTCGGTGTGGTTTGGAACCGTAACGAAGTACTCGTAAGGTATTGTACCGTTTTGGTGTGGTTTGGTACCGTATGGATGTACTCGTACGGTATTACACCGTTTTGGTGTGGTTTGGTACCTTATGGATGTACTCCTACGGTATTGCACCGTTTTGGTGTCGTTTGGTATCGTATGGATGTACTGGTACGGTATTGCACCGTTTTGGTGTGGTTTGGTACCGTATGGATGTACTCGTACGGTATTGCACCCTTTTGGTGTGGTTTGGTACCGTATGGATGTACTCGTATGGTATTCTACCATTTTTGTGTGGTTTTGTACCGTATGGATGTACTCGTGCGGTATTGCACCGTTTTGGTGTGGTTTGGTACCGTATGGATATTCTCGTACGCTATTGCACCGTTTCGGTGTGGTTTGGAACCGTAACGAAGTAGTCGTAAGGTATTGTACCGTTTTGGTGTGGTTTAGTACCGTATGGATGTACTCGTACGGTATTGCACCGTTTTGGTGTGGTTTGGTACCTTATAGATGTACTCGTACGGTATTGCACCGTTTTGGTGTGGTTTGGTACCGTATGGATGTACTCGTACGGTATTGCACCGTTGTGGTGTAATTTGGTACCGTATGGATGTGCTCGTACGGAATTGCACCGTTTCGGTGTGGTTTGGAACCGTAACGAAGTACTCGTACGGTATTGTACCGTTTTGGTGTGGTTTGGTACCGTATGGATGTACTCGTACGGTATTGCACCGTTTTGGTGTGGTTTGGTACCTTATGGATGTACTCGTACGGTATTGCACCGTTTTGGTGTGGTTTGGTACCGTATGGATGTACTCGTACGGTATTGCACCGTTTCGGTGTGGTTTGGAACCGTAACGAATTACTCGCAAGGTATTGTACCATTTTGGTGTGGTTTGGTACCGTATGGATGTACTCGTACGGTATTGAACCGTTTTGGTGTGGTTTGGTACCTTATGGATGTACTCGTACGGTATTACACCGTTTTGGTGTGGTTTGGTACCGGATGGAGTTACTCGTACGGTATTGCACCGTTTTGGTGTGGTTTGGTACCGGATGGATGTACTCGTACGGTATTGTACCGTTCTGGTGTGGTTTGGTACCGTATGGATGTACTCGTACGGTATTGCACCGTTTTGGTGTGGTTTGGTACCTTATGGATGTACTCGTACGGTATTGCACCGTTTTGGTGTGGTTTGGTACCATATGGAGTTACTCGTAAGGTATTGCACCGTTTTGGTGTGGTTTGGTACCGGATGGATGTACTCGTACGGTATTGTACCATTTTGGTGCGGTATGGTACCGTATGGATGTACTCGTACGATATTGCACCGTTTTGGTGTGGTTTGGTACCGTATGGATGTACTCGTACGGTATTGCACCGTTTTGGTGTTGTTTGGTAACGTATGGATGTACTCGTACGGTATTGCACCGTTTTGGTGTGGTTTGGTACCGTGTGGATGTACTCGTACGGTATTGCACCGTTTTGGTGTGGTTTGATACCGTCTGGATGTACTCGTACGGTATTGCACCCTTTTGGTGTGGTTTGGTACCGTATGGATGTACTTGTACGGTATTCTACCGTTTTTGTGTGGTTTTTTACCGTATGGAAGTACTCGTACGGTATTGCACCGTTTTGGTGTGGTTTGGTACCGTAACGAAGTACTCGTAAAGTATTAAACCGTTTTGGTGTGGTTTGGTACCGTATGGATGTACTCGTACGGTATTGCACCATTTTGGTGTGGTTTGGTACTGTATGGATGTACTCGTACGGTATTACACCCTTTTGGTTTGGTTTGGTACCGTATGGATGTACTCGTACGGTATTGCACCATTTTTTTGTGGTTTGGTACCGTATGGATGTACTCGTACGGTATTGAACCGGTTTGGTGTGGTTTGGTATCGTATGGATGTACTCGTACGGTATTGCACCGTTTTGGTGTGGTTTGGTGCCCTATGGATGTAGTCGTACGGTATTGCACCGTTTTGGTGTGGTTTGGTACCGTATGGATGTACTCGTACGGTATTGCACCGTTTTGGTGTGGTTTGGTACGGTATGGATGTACTCGTACGCTATTGCACCGTTTCGGTGTGGTTTGGAACCGTAACGAATTACTCGCAAGGTATTGTACCATTTTGGTGTGGTTTGGTACCGTATGGATGTACTCGTACGGTATTGCACCGTTTTGGTGTGGTTTGGTACCTTATGGATGTACTCGTACGGTATTGCACCATTTTGGTGTGGTTTGGTACCATATGGAGTTACTCGTACGGTATTGCACCGTTTTGGTGTGGTTTGGTACCGGATGGATGTACTCGTATGGTATTGTACCATTTTGGTGTGGTTTGGTACCGTATGGATGTACTCGTACGGTATTGCACCGTTTTGGTGTGGTTTGGTACCTTATGGATGTACTCGTACGGTATTGCACCGTTTTGGTGTGGTTTGGTACCATATGGAGTTACTCGTACGGTATTGCACCGTTTTGGTGTGGTTTGGTACCGGATGGATGTACTCGTACGGTATTGTACCATTTTGGTGCGGTATGGTACCGTATGGATGTACTCGTACGGTATTGCACCGTTTTGGTGTGGTTTGGTACCGTATGGATGTACTCGTACGGTATTGCACCGTTTTGGTGTTGTTTGGTAACGTATGGATGTACTCGTACGGTATTGCACCGTTTTGGTGTGGTTTGGTACCGTGTGGATGTAATCGTACGGTATTGCACCGTTTTGGTGTGGTTTGATACCGTCTGGATGTACTCGTACGGTATTGCACCCTTTTGGTTTGGTTTGGTACCGTATGGATGTACTCGTTCGGTATTCGACCGTTTTTGTGTGGTTTTTTACCGTATGGATGTACTCGTACGGTATTGCACCGTTTTGGTGTGGTTTGGTACCGTAACGAAGTACTCGTAAAGTATTAAACCGTTTTGGTGTGGTTTGGTACCGTATGGATGTACACGTACGGTATTGCACCATTTTGGTGTGGTTTGGTACTGTATGGATGTACTCGTACGGTATTGCACCCTTTTGGTGTGGTTTGGTACCGTATGGATGTACTCGTACGGTATTGCACCGTTTTTGTGTGGTTTGGTACCGTATGGATGTACTCGTACGGTATTGAACCGGTTTGGTGTGGTTTGGTATCGTATGGATGTACTCGTACGGTATTGCACCGTTTTGGTGTGGTTTGGTGCCCTATGGATGTAGTCGTACGGTATTGCACAGTTTTGGTGTGGTTTGATACCGTATGGATGTACTCGTACGGTATTGCACCGTTTTGGTGTGGTTTGGTACGGTATGGATGTACTCGTACGCTATTGCACCGTTTCGGTGTGGTTTGGAACCGTAACGAAGTACTCGTAAGGTATTGGACCGTTTTGGTGTGGTTTGGTACCGTATGGATGTACTCGTACGGTATTGCACCGTTTTGGTGTGGTTTGGTACCTTATGGATGTACTCCTACGGTATTGCACCGTTTTGGTGTCGTTTGGTATCGTATGGATGTACTTGTACGGTATTGCACCGTTTTGGTGTGGTTTGGTACCGTATGGATGTACTCGTACGGTATTGCACCGTTTGGGTGTGATTTGGTACCGTATGGATGTACTCGTACGCTATTGCACCGTTTCGGTGTGGTTTGGAACCGTAACGAAGTACTCGTCAGGTATTGTACCGTTTTGGTGTCGTTTGGTACCGTATGGATGTACTCGTACGGTATTGCACTGTTTTGGTGTGGTTTGGTACCGTATGGATGTACTCGTACGGTATTGCAACCTTTTGGTGTGGTTTGGTGCCGTATGGATGTACTCGTATGGTATTCTACCATTTTTTTGTGGTTTTGTACCGTATGGATGTACTCGTGCGGTATTGCACCGTTTTGGTGTGGTTTGGTACCGTATGGATGTTCTCGTACGCTATTGCACCGTTTCGGTGTGGTTTGGAACCGTAACGAAGTAGTCGTAAGGTATTGTACCGTTTTGGTGTGGTTTAGTACCGTATGGATTTACTCGTACGGTATTGCACCGTTTTGGTGTGGATTAGTACCGTATGGATGTACTCGTACGGTATTGCACCGTTTTGGTGTGGTTTGGTACCGTATGGATGTACTTGCACGGTATTGCACCGTTGTGGTGTGGTTTGGTACCGTATGGATGTGCTCGTACGGAATTGCACCGTTTCGGTGTGGTTTGGAACCGTAACGAAGTACTCGTACGGTATTGTACCGTTTTGGTGTGGTTTGGTACCGTATGGATGTACTCGTACGGTATTGCACCGTTTTGGAGTGGTTTGGTACCTTATGGATTTACTCGTACGGTATTGCACCGTTTTGGTGTGGTTTGGTACCTTATAGATGTACTCGTACGGTATTGCACCGTTTTGGTGTGGTTTGGTACCGTATGGATGTACTCGTACGGTATTGCACCGTTGTGGTGTAATTTGGTACCGTATGGATGTGCTCGTACGGAATTGCACCGTTTCGGTGTGGTTTGGAACCGTAACGAAGTACTCGTACGGTATTGTACCGTTTTGGTGTGGTTTGGTACCGTATGGATGTACTCGTACGGTATTGCACCGTTTTGGTGTGGTTTGGTACCTTATGGATGTACTCGTACGGTATTGCACCGTTTTGGTGTGGTTTGGTACCGTATGGATGTACTCGTACGGTATTGCACCGTTTCGGTGTGGTTTGGAACCGTAACGAATTACTCGCAAGGTATTGTACCATTTTGGTGTGGTTTGGTACCGTATGGATGTACTCGTACGGTATTGAACCGTTTTGGTGTGGTTTGGTACCTTATGGATGTACTCGTACGGTATTACACCGTTTTGGTGTGGTTTGGTACCGGATGGAGTTACTCGTACGGTATTGCACCGTTTTGGTGTGGTTTGGTACCGGATGGATGTACTCGTACGGTATTGTACCGTTTTGGTGTGGTTTGGTACCGTATGGATGTACTCGTACGGTATTGCACCGTTTTGGTGTGGTTTGGTACCTTATGGATGTACTCGTACGGTATTGCACCGTTTTGGTGTGGTTTGGTACCATATGGAGTTACTCGTAAGGTATTGCACCGTTTTGGTGTGGTTTGGTACCGGATGGATGTACTCGTACGGTATTGTACCATTTTGGTGCGGTATGGTACCGTATGGATGTACTCGTACGATATTGCACCGTTTTGGTGTGGTTTGGTACCGTATGGATGTACTCGTACGGTATTGCACCGTTTTGGTGTTGTTTGGTAACGTATGGATGTACTCGTACGGTATTGCACCGTTTTGGTGTGGTTTGGTACCGTGTGGATGTACTCGTACGGTATTGCACCGTTTTGGTGTGGTTTGATACCGTCTGGATGTACTCGTACGGTATTGCACCCTTTTGGTGTGGTTTGGTACCGTATGGATGTACTTGTACGGTATTCTACCGTTTTTGTGTGGTTTTTTACCGTATGGATGTACTCGTACGGTATTGCACCGTTTTGGTGTGGTTTGGTACCGTAACGAAGTACTCGTAAAGTATTAAACCGTTTTGGTGTGGTTTGGTACCGTATGGATGTACTCGTACGGTATTGCACCATTTTGGTGTGGTTTGGTACTGTATGGATGTACTCGTACGGTATTACACCCTTTTGGTGTGGTTTGGTACCGTATGGATGTACTCGTACGGTATTGCACCATTTTTTTGTGGTTTGGTACCGTATGGATGTACTCGTACGGTATTGAACCGGTTTGGTGTGGTTTGGTATCGTATGGATGTACTCGTACGGTATTGCACCGTTTTGGTGTGGTTTGGTGCCCTATGGATGTAGTCGTACGGTATTGCACCGTTTTGGTGTGGTTTGGTACCGTATGGATGTACTCGTACGGTATTGCACCGTTTTGGTGTGGTTTGGTACGGTATGGATGTACTCGTACGCTATTGCACCGTTTCGGTGTGGTTTGGAACCGTAACGAATTACTCGCAAGGTATTGTACCATTTTGGTGTGGTTTGGTACCGTATGGATGTACTCGTACGGTATTGCACCGTTTTGGTGTGGTTTGGTACCTTATGGATGTACTCGTACGGTATTGCACCATTTTGGTGTGGTTTGGTACCATATGGAGTTACTCGTACGGTATTGCACCGTTTTGGTGTGGTTTGGTACCGGATGGATGTACTCGTATGGTATTGTACCATTTTGGTGTGGTTTGGTACCGTATGGATGTACTCGTACGGTATTGCACCGTTTTGGTGTGGTTTGGTACCTTATGGATGTACTCGTACGGTATTGCACCGTTTTGGTGTGGTTTGGTACCATATGGAGTTACTCGTACGGTATTGCACCGTTTTGGTGTGGTTTGGTACCGGATGGATGTACTCGTACGGTATTGTACCATTTTGGTGCGGTATGGTACCGTATGGATGTACTCGTACGGTATTGCACCGTTTTGGTGTGGTTTGGTACCGTATGGATGTACTCGTACGGTATTGCACCGTTTTGGTGTTGTTTGGTAACGTATGGATGTACTCGTACGGTATTGCACCGTTTTGGTGTGGTTTGGTACCGTGTGGATGTAATCGTACGGTATTGCACCGTTTTGGTGTGGTTTGATACCGTCTGGATGTACTCGTACGGTATTGCACCCTTTTGGTTTGGTTTGGTACCGTATGGATGTACTCGTTCGGTATTCGACCGTTTTTGTGTGGTTTTTTACCGTATGGATGTACTCGTACGGTATTGCACCGTTTTGGTGTGGTTTGGTACCGTAACGAAGTACTCGTAAAGTATTAAACCGTTTTGGTGTGGTTTGGTACCGTATGGATGTACACGTACGGTATTGCACCATTTTGGTGTGGTTTGGTACTGTATGGATGTACTCGTACGGTATTGCACCCTTTTGGTGTGGTTTTGTACCGTATGGATGTACTCGTACGGTATTGCACCGTTTTTGTGTGGTTTGGTACCGTATGGATGTACTCGTACGGTATTGAACCGGTTTGGTGTGGTTTGGTATCGTATGGATGTACTCGTACGGTATTGCACCGTTTTGGTGTGGTTTGGTGCCCTATGGATGTAGTCGTACGGTATTGCACAGTTTTGGTGTGGTTTGATACCGTATGGATGTACTCGTACGGTATTGCACCGTTTTGGTGTGGTTTGGTACGGTATGGATGTACTCGTACGCTATTGCACCGTTTCGGTGTGGTTTGGAACCGTAACGAAGTACTCGTAAGGTATTGGACCGTTTTGGTGTGGTTTGGTACCGTATGGATGTACTCGTACGGTATTGCACCGTTTTGGTGTGGTTTGGTACCTTATGGATGTACTCCTACGGTATTGCACCGTTTTGGTGTCGTTTGGTATCGTATGGATGTACTTGTACGGTATTGCACCGTTTTGGTGTGGTTTGGTACCGTATGGATGTACTCGTACGGTATTGCACCGTTTGGGTGTGGTTTGGTACCGTATGGATGTACTCGTACGCTATTGCACCGTTTCGGTGTGGTTTGGAACCGTAACGAAGTACTCGTCAGGTATTGTACCGTTTTGGTGTCGTTTGGTACCGTATGGATGTACTCGTACGGTATTGCACTGTTTTGGTGTGGTTTGGTACCGTATGGATGTACTCGTACGGTATTGCAACCTTTTGGTGTGGTTTGGTACCGTATGGATGTACTCGTATGGTATTCTACCATTTTTTTGTGGTTTTGTACCGTATGGATGTACTCGTGCGGTATTGCACCGTTTTGGTGTGGTTTGGTACCGTATGGATGTTCTCGTACGCTATTGCACCGTTTCGGTGTGGTTTGGAACCGTAACGAAGTAGTCGTAAGGTATTGTACCGTTTTGGTGTGGTTTAGTACCGTATGGATTTACTCGTACGGTATTGCACCGTTCTGGTGTGGATTAGTACCGTATGGATGTACTCGTACGGTATTGCACCGTTTTGGTGTGGTTTGGTACCGTATGGATGTACTTGCACGGTATTGCACCGTTGTGGTGTGGTTTGGTACCGTATGGATGTGCTCGTACGGAATTGCACCGTTTCGGTGTGGTTTGGAACCGTAACGAAGTACTCGTACGGTATTGTACCGTTTTGGTGTTGTTTGGTACCGTATGGATGTACTCGTACGGTATTGCACCGTTTTGGAGTTGTTTGGTATCGTATGGATGTACTCGTACGGTATTGCACCGTTTTCGTGTGGTTTGGTACCTTATGGATGTACTCGTACGGTATTGCACCGTTTTGGTGTGGTTTGGTACCGTATGGATGTACTCGTACGGTATTGCACCGTTTCGGGGTGGTTTGGAACCGTAACGAATTACTCGTAAGGTATTGTACCATTTTGATGTGGTTTGGTGCCGTATGGATGTACTCGTACGGTATTGCACCGTTTTGGTGTGGTTTGGTACCTTATGGATGTACTCGTACGGTATTGCACCGTTTTGGTGTGGTTTGGTACCATATGGAGTTACTCGTACAGTATTGCACCGTTTTTTGTGTGGTTTGGTACCGGATGGATGTACTCGTACGGTATTGTACCATTTTGGTGTGGTTTGGTACCGTATGGATGTACTCGTACGGTATTGCACCGATTTGGTGTGGTTTGGTACCTTGTGGATGTACTCGTACGGTATTGCACCGTTTTGGTGTGGTTTGGTACCATATGGAGTTACTCGTACGGTATTGCACCGTTTTGGTGTGGTTTGGTACCGGATGGATGTACTCGTACGGTATTGCACCGTTTTGGTGTGGTTTGGTACCGGATGGATGTACTCGTACGGTATTGTACCATTTTGGTGTGGTTTGGTACCGTATGGATGTACTCGTACGGTATTGCACCGTTTTGGTGTGGTTTGGTACCTTGTGGATGTACTCGTACGGTATTGCACCGTTTTGGTGTGGTTTGGTACCATATGGAGTTACTCGTACGGTATTGCACCGTTTTGGTCTAGTTTGGTACCATATGGAGTTACTCGTACGGTATTGCACCGTTTTGGTGTGGTTTGGTACCGGATGGATGTACTCGTACGGTATTGTACCATTTTGGTGTGGTTTGGTACCGTATGGATGTACTCGTACGGTATTGCACCGTTTTGGTGTGGTTTGGTACCGTATGGATGTACTCGTACGGTGTTGCACCGTTTTAGTGTTGTTTGGTAACGTATGGATGTACTCGTACGGTCTTGCACCGTTTTGGTGTGGTTTGGTACCGTATGGATGTACTCGTACGGTATTGCACCGTTTTGGTGTGGTTTGATACCGTATGGATGTACTCGTACGGTATTGCACCCTTTTGGTGTGGTTTGGTACCGTATGGATTTACTCGTACGGTATTCCACCGTTTTGGAGTGGTTTGGAACCGTAACGAAGTACTCGTAAGGTATTGTACCGTTTTGGTGTGGTTTGGTACCGTATGGATGTAATCGTACGGTATTGCACCGTTTTGGTGTGGTTTGGTACCGTATGGATGTACTCGTACGGTATTGCACCGTTTTGGAGTGGTTTGATACCGTATGGATGTACTCGTATGGTATTGCACCCTTTTGGTGTGGTTTGGTACCGTATGGATGTACTCGTACGGTATTCTACCGTTTTTGTGTGGTTTTTTACCGTATGGATGTACTCGTACGGTATTGCACCGTTTTGGTGTGGTTTGGTACCGTAACGAAGTACTCGTAAAATATTAAACCGTTTTGGTGTGGTTTGGTACCGTATGGATATACTCGTACGATATTGCACCGTTTTGGTGTGGTTTGGTACCGTATGGATGTACTCGTACGGTATTGCACCGTTTCGGTGTGGTTTGGAACCGTAACGAATTGCTCGTAAGGTATTGTAACATTTTGGTGTGGTTTGGTACCGTATGGATGTACTCGTACGGTATTGCACCGTTTTGGTGTGGTTTGGTACCTTATGGATGTACTCGTACGGTATTGCACTTTTTTGCTGTGGTTTGGTATCGTATGGATGTACTCGTACGGTATTGCACCGTTTTGGTGTGGTTTGGTACCTTATGGATGTACTCGTACGGTATTGCACCGTTTTGGTGTGGTTTGGTACCGGATGGATGTACTCGTACGGTATTGTACCCTTTTGGTGTGGTTTGGTACCGTATGGATGTACTCGTACGGTATTGCACCTTTTTGGTGTGGTTTGATACCTTATGGATGTACTCGTACGGTATTGCACCGTTTTGGTGTGGTTTGGTACCATATAGATGTACTCGTACGGTATTGGACCGTTTTGGTGTGGTTTGGTACCGGATGGATGTACTCGTACGGTATTGCACCGTTTTGCTGTGGTTTGGTATCGTATGGATGTACTCGTACGGTATTGCACCGTTTTGGGGTGGTTTGGTACCTTATGGATGTGCTCCTACGGTATTGCACTGTTTTGGTGTGGTTTGGTACCGTATGGATGTACTCGTACGGTATTGGACCGTTTTGGTGTGGTTTGGTACCGGATGGATGTACTCGTACGGTATTGCACCGTTTTGGTGTGGTTTGGTACCGTATGGATGTACTCGTACGGTATTGGACCGTTTTGGTGTGGTTTGGTACCGGATGGATGTACTCGTACGGTATTGCACAACTTTGGTGTGGTTTGGTACCGTATGGATGTACTCGTACGGTATTGCACCGTTTTGGTGTGGTTTGATACCGTATGGATGTATTCGTACGGTATTGAACCCTTTTGGTGTGGTTTGGTACCGTATGGATGTACTCGTACGGTATTCTACCGTTTTTGTGTGGTTTTTTTACCGTATGGATGTACTCGTACGGTATTCTACCGTTTTTGAGTGGTTTGGTACCGTAACGAAGTACTCGTAAAGTATTAAACCGTTTTGGTGTGGTTTGGTACCGTATGGATGTACTCGTACGGTATTGCACCGTTTTGGTGTGGTTTGGTACCTTATGGATGTACTCGTACGGTATTGCACAGTTTTGCTGTGGTTTGGTATCGTATGGATGTACTCGTACAGTATTGCACCGTTTTGGGGTGGTTTGGTACCTTATGGATGTACTCCTACGGTATTGCACTGTTTTGGTGTGGTTTGGTACCGTATGGATGTACTCATACGGTATTGGACCGTTTTGGTGTGGTTTGGTACCGGATGGATGTACTCGTACGGTATTGCACCGTTTTGGTGTGGTTTGGTACCGTATGGATGTACTCGTACGGTATTGGACCGTTTTGGTGTGGTTTGGTACCGGATGGATGTACTCGTACGGTATTGGAGCGTTTTGGTGTGGTTTGGTACCGGATGGATGTATTCGTACGGTATTGCACCGTTTTGGTGTGGTTTGGTACCGTATGGATGTACTCGTACGGTATTGCACCGTTTTGGTGTGGTTTGATACCGTATGGATGTATTCGTACGGTATTGAACCCTTTTGGTGTGGTTTGGTACCGTATGGATGTACTCGTACGGTATTCTACCGTTTTTGTGTGGTTTTTTACCGTATGGATGTACTCGTACGGTATTGCACCGTTTTGGTGTGGTTTGGTACCGTAACGAAGTACTCGTAAAGTATTAAACCGTTTTGGTGTGGTTTGGTACCGTATGGATGTACTCGTACGGTATTGCACCGTTTTGGTGTGGTTTGGTACCTTATGGATGTACTCGTACGGTATTGCACTGTTTTGCTGTGGTTTGGTATCGTATGGATGTACTCGTACGGTATTTCACCGTTTTGGTGTGGTTTGGTACCTTATGGATGTACTCGTACGGTATTTGCACCGTTTTGGTGTGGTTTGGTACCGTATGGATGTACTCGTACGGTATTGCACCGTTTTGCTGTGGTTTGGTACCGTTTGGATGTACTCGTACCGTTTGGGTGTGGTTTCGTACCATATGGAGTTACTCGTACGGTATTGCACCGTTTTGGTGTGGTTTGGTACCGTATGGATGTACTCGTACGGTATTGCACCGTTTTGGTGTGGTTTGATACCGTATGGATGTATTCGTACGGTATTGAACCCTTTTGGTGTGGTTTGGTACCGTATGGATGTACTCGTACGGTATTCTACCGTTTTTGTGTGGTTTTTTACCGTATGGATGTACTCGTACGGTATTGCACCGTTTTGGTGTGGTTTGGTACCGTAACGAAGTACTCGTAAAGTATTAAACCGTTTTGGTGTGGTTTGGTACCGTATGGATGTACTCGTACGGTATTGCACCGTTTTGGTGTGGTTTGGTACCTTATGGATGTACTCGTACGGTATTGCACTGTTTTGCTGTGGTTTGGTATCGTATGGATGTACTCGTACGGTATTGCACCGTTTTGGGGTGGTTTGGTACCTTATGGATGTACTCCTACGGTATTGCACTGTTTTGGTGTGGTTTGGTACCGTATGGATGTACTCGTACGGTATTGGACCGTTTTGGTGTGGTTTTGTACCGGATGGACGTACTCGTACGGTATTGCACCGTTTTGGTGTGGTTTGGTACCGTATGGATGTACTCGTACGGTATTGGACCGTTTTGGTGTGGTTCGGTACCGGATGGATGTACTCGTACGGTATTGCACAGTTTTGGTGTGGTTTGGTACCGTATGGATGTACTCGTACGGTATTGCACCGTTTTGGTGTGGTTTGATACCGTATGGATGTATTCGTACGGTATTGAACCCTTTTGGTGTGGTTTGGTACCGTATGGATGTACTCGTACAGTATTCTACCGTTTTTGTGTGGTTTTTTACCGTATGGATGTACTCGTACGGTATTGCACCGTTTTGGTGTGGTTTTGTACCGTAACGAAGTACTCGTAAAGTATTAAACCGTTTTGGTGTGGTTTGGTACCGTATGGATGTACTCGTACGGTATTGCACCGTTTTGGTGTGGTTTGGTACCTTATGGATGTACTCGTACGGTATTGCACTGTTTTGCTGTGGTTTGGTATCGTATGGATGTACTCGTACGGTATTTCACCGTTTTGGTGTGGTTTGGTACCTTATGGATGTACTCGTACGGTATTTGCACCGTTTTGGTGTGGTTTGGTACCGTATGGATGTACTCGTACGGTATTGCACCGTTTTGCTGTGGTTTGGTACCGTTTGGATGTACTCGTACGGTATTGCACCGTTTGGGTGTGGTTTCGTACCATATGGAGTTACTCGTACGGTATTGCACCGTTTTGGTGTGGTTTGGTACCGTATGGATGTACTCGTACGGTATTGCACCTTTTTGGTGTGGTTTGATACTTTATGGATGTACTCGTACGGTATTGCACCGTTTTGGTGTGGTTTGGTACCATATAGAGGTACTCGTACGGTATTGCACCGTTTTGGTGTGGTTTAGTACCGTATGGATGTACTCTTACGGTATTGCACCGTTTTGGTGTGGTTTGGTATCGTATGGATGTACTCGTACGGTATTGCACCGTTTTGGTGTGGTTTGGTACCTTATGGATGTACTCGTACGGTATTGCACTGTTTTGCTGTGGTTTGGTATCGTATGGATGTACTCGTACGGTATTGCACCGTTTTGGTGTCGTTTGGTACCTTATGGATGTACTCCTACGGTATTGCACTGTTTTGGTGTGGTTTGGTACCGTATGGATGTACTCGTACGGTATTGGACCGTTTTGGTGTGGTTTGGTACCGGATGGATGTACTCGTACGGTATTGCACCGTTTTGGTGTGGTTTGGTACCGTATGGATTTACTCGTACGGTATTGGAGCGTTTTGGTGTGGTTTGGTACCGGATGGATGTATTCGTACGGTATTGCACCGTTTTGGTGTGGTTTGGTACCGTATGGATGTACTCGTACGGTATTGCACCGTTTTGGTGTGGTTTGATACCGTATGGATGTATTCGTACGGTATTGAACCCTTTTGGTGTGGTTTGGTACCGTATGGATGTACTCGTACAGTATTCTACCGTTTTTGTGTGGTTTTTTACCGTATGGATGTACTCGTACGGTATTGCACCGTTTTGGTGTGGTTTGGTACCGTAACGAAGTACTCGTAAAGTATTAAACCGTTTTGGTGTGGTTTGGTACCGTATGGATGTACTCGTACGGTATTGCACCGTTTTGGTGTGGTTTGGTACCGTATGGATGTACTCGTATGGTATTGCACCGTTTTGGTGTGGTTTGGTACCGTATGGATGTACTCGTACAATATTGCACCGTTTTTGTGTGGTTTGGTACCTTATGGATGTACTCGTACGGTATTGCACGGTTTTGCTGTGGTTTGGTATCGTATGGATGTACTCGTATGGTATTGCACCGTTTTGGTGTGGTTTGGTACCTTATGGATGTACTCGTACGGTATTGCACCGTTTTGGTGTGGTTTGGTACCGTATGGATGTACTCGTACGGTATTGCACCGTTTTGCTGTGGTTTGGTACCGTTTGGATGTACTCGTACGGTATTGCACCGTTTTGCTGTGGTTTGGTACCATATGGAGTTACTCGTACGGTATTGCACCGTTTTGGTGTGGTATGGTACCGGATGGATGTACTCGTACGGTATTGTACCATTTTGGTGTGGTTTGGTACGGTATGGATGTACTTGTACGGTATTGCACCTTTTTGGTGTGGTTTGATACCTTATGGATGTACTCGTACGGTATTGCACCGTTTTGGTGTGGTTTGGTACCTTATAGAGGTACTCGTACGGTATTGCACCGTTTTGGTGTGGTTTGGTACCGTATGGATGTACTCTTACGGTATTGCACCGTTTTGGTGTGGTTTGGTATCGTATGGATGTACTCGTACGGTATTGCACCGTTTTGGTGTGGTTTGGTACCTTATGGATGTACTCGTACGGTATTGCACGGTTTTGCTGTGGTTTGGTATCGTATGGATGTACTCGTACGGTATTGCACCGTTTTGGTGTGGTTTGGTACCTTATGGATGTACTCCTATGGTATTGCACCGTTTTGGTGTGGTTTGGTACCGTATGGAGGTACTCGTACGGTATTGGACCGTTTTGGTGTGGTTTGGTACCGGATGGATGTACTCGTACGGTATTGCACCGTTTTGGTGTGGTTTGGTACCGTATGGATCTACTCGTACGGTATTGCACCGCTTTGGTGTGGTTTGGTACCGTATCGATGTACTCGTACGGTATTGCACCGTTTTGGTGTGGTTTGATACCGTATGGATGTACTCGTACGGTATTGCACCCTTTTGGTGTGGTTTGGTACCGTATGGATGTACTCGTACGGTATTCTACCGTTTTTGTGTGGTTTTTTACCGTATGGATGTACTCGTACGGTATTGCACCGTTTTGGTGTGGTTTGGTACCGTAACGAAGTACTCGTAAAGTATTAAACCGTTTTGGTGTGGTTTGGTACCGTATGGATGTACTCGTACGGTATCGCACCGTTTTGGTGTGGTTTGGTACCGTATGGATGTACTCGTACGGTATTGCACCATTTTGGTGTGGTTTGGTACCGTATGGATGTACTCGTATGGTATTGCACCGTTTTGGTGTGGTTTGGTACCGTATGGATGTACTCGTACGGTATTACACCGTTTCGGTGTGGTTTGGAACCGTAACGAATTACTCGTAAGGTATTGTACCATTTTGGTGTGGTTTGGTACCGTATGGATGTACTTGTACGGTATTGCACTGTTTTGCTGTGGTTTGGTATCGTATGGATGTACTCGTACGGTATTGCACCGTTTTGGTGTGGTTTGGTACCTTATGGATGTACTCGTACGGTATTGCACCGTTTTGGTGTGGTTTGGTACCTTATGGATGTACTCGTACGGTATTGCACCGTTTTTGTGTGGTTTGGTACCTTATGGATGTACTCGTACGGTATTGCACTGTTTTGCTGTGGTTTGGTATCGTATGGATGTACTCGTACGGTATTGCACCGTTTTGGTGTGGTTTGGTACCTTATGGATGTACTCGTACGGTATTGCACCGTTTTGGTGTGGTTTGGTACCGTATGGATGTACTCGTACGGTATTGCACCGTTTTGCTGTGGTTTGGTACCGTTTGGATGTACTCGTACGGTATTGCACCGTTTTGCTGTGGTTTGGTACCGTTTGGAGTTACTCGTACGGTATTGCACCGTTTTGGTGTGGTATGGTACCGGATGGATGTACTCGTACGGTATTGTACCATTTTGGTGTGGTTTGGTACCGTATGGATGTACTTGTACGGTATTGCACCTTTTTGGTGTGGTTTGATACCTTATGGATGTACTCGTACGGTATTGCACCGTTTTGGTG
Source organism: Rhododendron vialii (assembly GCF_030253575.1). Lineage (NCBI taxonomy): Eukaryota > Viridiplantae > Streptophyta > Magnoliopsida > Ericales > Ericaceae > Rhododendron > Rhododendron vialii. Next base: position 7,478,905 of record NC_080567.1, read on the forward strand.
TGGTTTGGTACCATATAGAGGTACTCGTACGGTATTGCACCGTTTTGGTGTGGTTTTGTACCGTATGGACGTACTCTTACGGTATTGCACCGTTTTGGTGTGGTTTGGTATCGTATGGATTTACTCGTACGGTATTGCACCGTTTTGGTGTGGTTTGGTACCTTATGGATGTACTCGTACGGTATTGCACCGTTTGGGTGTGGTTTGGTACGGTATGGATGTACTCGTACGCTATTGCACCGTTTCGGTGTGGTTTGGAACCGTAACGAAGTACTCGTAAGGTATTGTACCGTTTTGGTGTGGTTTGGTACCGTATGGATGTACTCGTACGGTATTGCACCGTTTTGGTGTGGTTTGGTACCTTATGGATGTACTCCAACGGTATTGCACCGTTTTGGTGTCGTTTGGTATCGTATGGATGTACTTGTACGGTATTGCACCGTTTTGGTGTGGTTTGGTACCATATGGATGTACTCGTACGGTATTGCACCCTTTTGGTGTGGTTTGGTACCGTATGGATGTACTCGTATGGTATTCTACCATTTTTGTGTGGTTTTGTACCGTATGGATGTACTCGTGCGGTATTGCACCGTTTTGGTGTGGTTTGGTACCGTATGGATATTCTCGTACGCTATTGCACCGTTTCGGTGTGGTTTGGAACCGTAACGAAGTAGTCGTAAGGTATTGTACCGTTTTGGTTTGGTTTAGTACCGTATGGATGTACTCGTACGGTATTGCACCGTTTTGGTGTGGTTTGGTACCTTATAGATGTACTCGTACGGTATTGCACCGTTTTGGTGTGGTTTGGTACCGTATGGATGTACTCGTACGGTATTGCACCGTTGTGGTGTAATTTGGTACCGTATGGATGTGCTCGTACGGAATTGCACCGTTTCGGTGTGGTTTGGAACCGTAACGAAGTACTCGTACGGTATTGTACCGTTTTGGTGTGGTTTGGTACCGTATGGATGTACTCGTACGGTATTGCACCGTTTTGGTGTGGTTTGGTACCTTATGGATGTACTCGTACGGTATTGCACCGTTTTGGTGTGGTTTGGTACCTTATGGATGTACTCGTACGGTATTGCACCGTTTTGGTGTGGTTTGGTACCATATGGAGTTACTCGTAAGGTATTGCACCGTTTTGGTGTGGTTTGGTACCGGATGGATGTACTCGTACGGTATTGTACCATTTTGGTGCGGTATGGTACCGTATGGATGTACTCGTACGGTATTGCACCGTTTTGGTGTGGTTTGGTACCGTATGGATGTACTCGTACAGTATTGCACCGTTTTGGTGTTGTTTGGTAACGTATGGATGTACTCGTACGGTATTGCACCGTTTTGGTGTGGTTTGGTACAGTGTGGATGTACTCGTACGGTATTGCACCGTTTTGGTGTGGTTTGGTACCTTATGGATGTACTCCTACGGTATTGCACCGTTTTGGTGTCGTTTGGTATCGTATGGATGTACTTGTACGGTATTGCACCGTTTTGGTGTGGTTTGGTACCGTATGGATGTACTCGTACGGTATTGCACCCTTTTGGTGTGGTTTGGTACCGTATGGATGTACTCGTATGGTATTCTACCATTTTTGTGTGGTTTTGTACCGTATGGATGTACTCGTGCGGTATTGCACCGTTTTGGTGTGGTTTGGTACCGTATGGATATTCTCGTACGCTATTGCACCGTTTCGGTGTGGTTTGGAACCGTAACGAAGTAGTCGTAAGGTATTGTACCGTTTTGGTGTGGTTTAGTACCGTATGGATGTACTCGTACGGTATTGCACCGTTTTGGTGTGGTTTGGTACCTTATAGATGTACTCGTACGGTATTGCACCGTTTTGGTGTGGTTTGGTACCGTATGGATGTACTCGTACGGTATTGCACCGTTGTGGTGTAATTTGGTACCGTATGGATGTGCTCGTACGGAATTGCACCGTTTCGGTGTGGTTTGGAACCGTAACGAAGTACTCGTACGGTATTGTACCGTTGTGGTGTGGTTTGGTACCGTATGGATGTACTCGTACGGTATTGCACCGTTTTGGTGTGGTTTGGTACCTTATGGATGTACTCGTACGGTATTGCACCGTTTTGGTGTGGTTTGGTACCTTATGGATGTACTCGTACGGTATTGCACCGTTTTGGTGTGGTTTGGTACCATATGGAGTTACTCGTAAGGTATTGCACCGTTTTGGTGTGGTTTGGTACCGGATGGATGTACTCGTACGGTATTGTACCATTTTGGTGCGGTATGGTACCGTATGGATGTACTCGTACGGTATTGCACCGTTTTGGTGTGGTTTGGTACCGTATGGATGTACTCGTACGGTATTGCACCGTTTTGGTGTTGTTTGGTAACGTATGGATGTACTCGTACGGTATTGCACCGTTTTGGTGTGGTTTGGTACCGTGTGGATGTACTCGTACGGTATTGCACCGTTTTGGTGTGGTTTGGTACCTTATGGATGTACTCCTACGGTATTGCACCGTTTTGGTGTCGTTTGGTATCGTATGGATGTACTTGTACGGTATTGCACCGTTTTGGTGTGGTTTGGTACCGTATGGATGTACTCGTACGGTATTGCACCCTTTTGGTGTGGTTTGGTACCGTATGGATGTACTCGTATGGTATTCTACCATTTTTGTGTGGTTTTGTACCGTATGGATGTACTCGTGCGGTATTGCACCGTTTTGATGTGGTTTGGTACCGTATGGATATTCTCGTACGCTATTGCACCGTTTCGGTGTGGTTTGGAACCGTAACGAAGTAGTCGTAAGGTATTGTACCGTTTTGGTGTGGTTTAGTACCGTATGGATGTACTCGTACGGTATTGCACCGTTTTGGTGTGGTTTGGTACCTTATAGATGTACTCGTACGGTATTGCACCGTTTTGGTGTGGTTTGGTACCGTATGGATGTACTCGTACGGTATTGCACCGTTGTGGTGTAATTTGGTACCGTATGGATGTGCTCGTACGGAATTGCACCGTTTCGGTGTGGTTTGGAACCGTAACGAAGTACTCGTACGGTATTGTACCGTTTTGGTGTGGTTTGGTACCGTATGGATGTACTCGTACGGTATTGCACCGTTTTGGTGTGGTTTGGTACCTTATGGATGTACTCGTACGGTATTGCACCGTTTTGGTGTGGTTTGGTACCGTATGGATGTACTCGTACGGTATTGCACCGTTTCGGTGTGGTTTGGAACCGTAACGAATTACTCGCAAGGTATTGTACCATTTTGGTGTGGTTTGGTACCGTATGGATGTACTCGTACGGTATTGCACCGTTTTGGTGTGGTTTGGTACCTTATGGATGTACTCGTACGGTATTGCACCGTTTTGGTGTGGTTTGGTACCATATGGAGTTACTCGTACGGTATTGCACCGTTTTGGTGTGGTTTGGTACCGGATGGATGTACTCGTACGGTATTGTACCATTTTGGTGTGGTTTGGTACCGTATGGATGTACTCGTACGGTATTGCACCGTTTTGGTGTGGTTTGGTACCTTATGGATGTACTCGTACGGTATTGCACCGTTTTGGTGTGGTTTGGTACCATATGGAGTTACTCGTAAGGTATTGCACCGTTTTGGTGTGGTTTGGTACCGGATGGATGTACTCGTACGGTATTGTACCATTTTGGTGCGGTATGGTACCGTATGGATGTACTCGTACGGTATTGCACCGTTTTGGTGTGGTTTGGTACCGTATGGATGTACTCGTACGGTATTGCACCGTTTTGGTGTTGTTTGGTAACGTATGGATGTACTCGTACGGTATTGCACCGTTTTGGTGTGGTTTGGTACCGTGTGGATGTACTCGTACGGTATTGCACCGTTTTGGTGTGGTTTGATACCGTCTGGATGTACTCGTACGGTATTGCACCCTTTTGGTGTGGTTTCGTACCGTATGGATGTACTCGTACGGTATTCTACCGTTTTTGTGTGGTTTTTTACCGTATGGATGTACTCGTACGGTATTGCACCGTTTTGGTGTGGTTTGGTACCGTAACGAAGTACTCGTAAAGTATTAAACCGTTTTGGTGTGGTTTGGTACCGTATGGATGTACTCGTACGGTATTGCACCATTTTGGTGTGGTTTGGTACTGTATGGATGTACTCGTACGGTATTGCACCCTTTTGGTGTGGTTTGGTACCGTATGGATGTACTCGTACGGTATTGCACCGTTTTTGTGTGGTTTGGTACCGTATGGATGTACTCGTACGGTATTGAACCGGTTTGGTGTGGTTTGGTATCGTATGGATGTACTCGTACGGTATTGCACCGTTTTGGTGTGGTTTGGTGCCCTATGGATGTAGTCGTACGGTATTGCACCGTTTTGGTGTGGTTTGGTACCGTATGGATGTACTCGTACGGTATTGCACCGTTTTGGTGTGGTTTGGTACGGTATGGATGTACTCGTACGCTATTGCACCGTTTCGGTGTGGTTTCGAACCGTAACGAATTACTCGCAAGGTATTGTACCATTTTGGTGTGGTTTTGTACCGTATGGATGTACTCGTACGGTATTGCACCGTTTTGGTGTGGTTTGGTACCTTATGGATGTACTCGTACGGTATTGCACCCTTTTGGTGTGGTTTGGTACCATATGGAGTTACTCGTACGGTATTGCACCGTTTTGGTGTGGTTTGGTACCGGATGGATGTACTCGTATGGTATTGTACCATTTTGGTGTGGTTTGGTACCGTATGGATGTACTCGTACGGTATTGCACCGTTTTGGTGTGGTTTGGTACCTTATGGATGTACTCGTACGGTATTGCACCGTTTTGGTGTGGTTTGGTACCATATGGAGTTACTCGTACGGTATTGCACCGTTTTGGTGTGGTTTGGTACCGGATGGATGTACTCGTACGGTATTGTACCATTTTGGTGCGGTATGGTACCGTATGGATGTACTCGTACGGTATTGCACCGTTTTGGTGTGGTTTGGTACCGTATGGATGTACTCGTACGGTATTGCACCGTTTTGGTGTTGTTTGGTAACGTATGGATGTACTCGTACGGTATTGCACCGTTTTGGTGTGGTTTGGTACCGTGTGGATGTAATCGTACGGTATTGCACCGTTTTGGTGTCGTTTGATACCGTCTGGATGTACTCGTACGGTATTGCACCCTTTTTGTTTGGTTTGGTACCGTATGGATGTACTCGTTCGGTATTCGACCGTTTTTGTGTGGTTTTTTACCGTATGGATGTACTCGTACGGTATTGCACCGTTTTGGTGTGGTTTGGTACCGTAACGAAGTACTCGTAAAGTATTAAACCGTTTTGGTGTGGTTTGGTACCGTATGGATGTACTCGTACGGTATTGCACCATTTTGGTGTGGTTTGGTACTGTATGGATGTACTCGTACGGTATTGCACCCTTTTGGTGTGGTTTGGTACCGTATGGATGTACTCGTACGGTATTTGCACCGTTTTTGTGTGGTTTGGTACCGTATGGATGTACTCGTACGGTATTGAACCGGTTTGGTGTGGTTTGGTATCGTATGGATGTACTCGTACGGTATTGCACCGTTTTGGTGTGGTTTGGTGCCCTATGGATGTAGTCGTACGGTATTGCACCGTTTTGGTGTGGTTTGATACCGTATGGATGTACTCGTACGGTATTGCACCGTTTTGGTGTGGTTTGGTACGGTATGGATGTACTCGTACGCTATTGCACCGTTTCGGTGTGGTTTGGAACCGTAACGAAGTACTCGTAAGGTATTGGACCGTTTTGGTGTGGTTTGGTACCGTATGGATGTACTCGTACGGTATTGCACCGTTTTGGTGTGGTTTGGTACCTTATGGATGTACTCGTACGGTATTGCACCGTTTTGGTGTGGTTTGGTACCGGATGGATGTACTCGTACGGTATTGTACCCTTTTGGTGTGGTTTGGTACCGTATGGATGTACTCGTACGGTATTGCACCTTTTTGGTGTGGTTTGATACCTTATGGATGTACTCGTACGGTATTGCACCGTTTTGGTGTGGTTTGGTACCATATAGAGGTACTCGTACGGTATTGGACCGTTTTGGTGTGGTTTGGTACCGTATGGATGTACTCTTACGGTATTGCACCGTTTTGGTGTGGTTTGGTACCTTATGGATATACTCGTACGGTATTGCACTGTTTTGCTGTGGTTTGGTATCGTGTGGATGTACTCGTACGGTATTGCACCGTTTTGGGGTGGTTTGGCACCTTATGGATGTGCTCCTACGGTATTGCACTGTTTTGGTGTGGTTTGGTACCGTATGGATGTACTCGTACGGTATTGGACCGTTTTGGTGTGGTTAGGTACCGGATGGATGTACTCGTACGGTATTGCACCGTTTTGGTGTGGTTTGGTACCGTATGGATGTACTCGTACGGTATTGCACCGTTTTGGTGTGGTTTGGTACCTTATGGATGTACTCGTACGGTATTGCACCGTTTTGGTGTGGTTTGGTACCTTATGGATGTACTCGTACGGTATTGCACCGTTTTGGTGTTGTTTGGTAACGTATGGATGTACTCGTACGGTATTGCACCATTTTGGTGTGGTTTGGTACCGTATGGATGTACTCGTACGGTATTGCACCGTTTTGGTTTGGTTTGCTACCGTATGGATGTACTCGTACGGTATTGCACCCTTTTGGCGTGGTTTGGTACCGTATGGATGTACTCGTACGGTATTCTACCGTTTTTGTGTTGTTTTTTACCGTATGGATGTACTCGTACGGTATTGCACCGTTTTGGTGTGGTTTGGAACCGTAACGAAGTACTCGTAAAGTATTAAACCGTGTTGGTGTGGTTTGGTACCGTATGGATGTACTCGTACGGTATTGCACCGTTTTGGTGTGGTTTGGTACCGTATGGATGTACTCGTACGGTATTGCACCATTTTGGTGTGGTTTGGTACCGTATGGATGTACTCGTATGGTATTGCACCGTTTTGGTGTGGTTTGGTATCGTATGGATGTACTCGTACGGTATTACACCGTTTCGGTGTGGTTTGGAACCGTAACGAATTACTCGTAAGGTATTGTACCATTTTGGTGTGGTTTGGTACCGTATGGATGTACTCGTACGGTATTGCACCGTTTTGGTGTGGTTTGGTACCATATGGAGTTACTCGTACGGTATTGCACCGTTTTGGTGTGGTTTGGTACCGGATGGATGTACTCGTACGGTATTGTACCATTTTGGTGTGGTTTGGTACCGTATGGATGTACTCGTACGGTATTGCACCGTTTTGGTGTGGTTTGGTACCTTATGGATGTACTCGTACGGTATTGCACCGTTTTGGTGTGGTTTGGTATCATATGGAGGTACTCGTACGGTATTGCACCGTTTTGGTGTGGTTTGGTACTATATGGATGTACTCGTACGGTATTGCACCGTTTTGGTGTGGTTTGGTATCGTATGGATGTACTTGTACGGTATTGCACCGTTTTGGTGTGGTTTGATACCGTATGGATGTATTCGTACGGTATTGAACCCTTTTGGTGTGGTTTGGTACCGTATGGATGTACTCGTACGGTATTCTACCGTTTTTGTGTGGTTTTTTACCGTATGGATGTACTCGTGCGGTATTGCACCGTTTTGGTGTGGTTTGGTACCGTAACGAAGTACTCGTAAAGTATTAAACCGTTTTGGTGTGGTTTGGTACCGTATGGATGTACTCGTACGGTATTGCACCGTTTTGGTGTGGTTTGGTACCGTATGGATGTACTCGTATGGTATTGCACCGTTTTGGTGTGGTTTGGTACCGTATGGATGTACTCGTACGGTATTACACCGTTTCGGTGTGGTTTGGAACCGTAACGAATTACTCGTAAGGTATTGTACCATTTTGGTGTGGTTTTGTACCGTATGGATGTACTCGTACTGTATTGCACCATTTTGGTGTGGTTTGGTACCATATGGAGTTACTCGTACGGTATTGCACCCTTTTGGTGTGGTTTGGTACCGGATGGATGTACTCGTACGGTATTGTACCATTTTGGTGTGGTTTGGTACCGTATGGATGTACTCGTACGGTATTGCACCGTTTTTGTGTGGTTTGGTACCTTATTGATGTACTCGTACGGTATTGCACTGTTTTGCTTTGGTTTGGTATCGTATGGATGTACTCGTATAGTATTGCACCGTTTTGGTATGGTTTGGTACCTTATGGATGTACTCGTACGGTATTGCACCGTTTTGGTGTGGTTTGGTACCGTATGGATGTACTCGTACGGTATTGCACCGTTTTGCTGTGGTTTGGTACCGTTTGGATGTACTCGTACGGTATTGCACCGTTTTGCTGTGGTTTGGTACCATATGGAGTTACTCGTACGGTATTGCGCCGTTTTGGTGTGGTATGGTGCCGGATGGATGTACTCGTACGGTATTGTACCATTTTGGTGTGGTTTGGTACCGTATGGATGTACTTGTACGGTATTGCACCTTTTTGGTGTAGTTTGATACCTTATGGATGTACTCGTACGGTATTGCACCGTTTTGGTGTGGTTTGGTACCTTATAGAGGTACTCGTACGGTATTGCACCGTTTTGGTGTGGTTTGGTATCGTATAGATGTACTCTTACGGTATTGCACCGTTTTGGTGTGGTTTGGTATCGTATGGATGTACTCGTACGGTATTGCACCGTTTTGGTGTCGTTTGGTACCTTATGGATGTACTCGTACGGTATTGCACTGTTTTGCTGTGGTTTGGTATCGTATGGATGTACTCGTACGGTATTGCACCGTTTTGGTGTGGTTTGGTACCTTATGGATGTACACCTATGGTATTCCACCGTTTTGGTGTGGTTTGGTACCGTATGGAGGTACTCGTACGGTATTGGACCGTTTTGGTGTGGTTTGGTACCGGATGGATGTACTCGTACGGTATTGCACCGTTTTGGTGTGGTTTGGTACCGTATGGATCTACTCGTACGGTATTGCACCGTTTTGGTGTGGTTTGGTACCGTATGGATGTACTTGTACGGTATTGCACCGTTTTGGTGTGGTTTGGTATCGTATGGATGTACTCGTACGGTATTGCACTGTTTTGCTGTGGTTTGGTATCGTATGGATGTACTCGTACGGTATTGCACCGTTTTGGTGTGGTTTGGTACGTTATGGATGTACTCCTATGGTATTGCACCGTTTTGGTGTGGTTTGGTACCGTATGGAGGTACTCGTACGGTATTGGACCGTTTTGGTGTGGTTTGGTACCGGATGGATGTACTCGTACGGTATTGCACCGTTTTGGTGTGGTTTGGTACCGGATGGATCTACTCGTACGGTATTGCACCGTTTTGGTGTTGTTTGGTAACGTATGGATGTACTCGTACGGTATTGCACCGCTTTGGTGTGGTTTGGTACCGTATCGATGTACTCGTACGGTATTGCACCGTTTTGGTGTGGTTTGATACCGTATGGATGTACTCGTACGGTATTGCATCCTTTTGGTGTGGTTTGGTACCGTATGGATGTACTCGTACGGTATTCTACCGTTTTTGTGTGATTTTTTACCGTATGGATATACTCGTACGGTATTGCACCGTTTTGGTGTGGTTTGGTACCGTAACGAAGTACTCATAAAGTATTAAACCGTTTTGGTGTGGTTTGGTACCGTATGGATGTACTCGTACGGTATTGCACCATTTTGGTGTGGTTTGGTACCGTATGGATGTACTCGTATGGTATTGCACCGTTTTGGTGTGGTTTGGTACCGTATGGATGTACTCGTACGGTATTACACCGTTTCGGTGTGGTTTGGAACCGTAACGAATTACTCGTAAGGTATTGTACCATTTTGGTGTGGTTTGGTACCGTATGGATGTACTCGTACGGTATTGCACTGTTTTGCTGTGGTTTGGTATCGTATGGATGTACTCGTACGGTATTGCACCGTTTTGGTGTGGTTTGGTACCTTATGGATGTACTTGTACGGTATTGCACCGTTTTGGTGTGGTTTGGTACCGTATGGAGGTACTCGTACGGTATTGGACCGTTTTGGTGTGGTTTGGTACAGGATGGATGTACTCGTACGGTATTGCACCGTTTTGGTGTGGTTTGGTACCGTATGGATGTACTCGTACGGTATTGCACCTTTTTGGTGTGGTTTGGTACCTTATGGATGTACTCGTACGGTATTGCACCGTTTTGGTGTGGTTTGGTATCATATGGAGGTACTCGTACGGTATTGCACCGTTTTGGTGTGGTTTGGTACTATATGGATGTACTCGTACGGTATTGCACCGTTTTGGTGTGGTTTGGTATCGTATGGATGTACTTGTACGGTATTGCACCGTTTTGGTGTGGTTTGATACCGTATGGATGTATTCGTACGGTATTGAACCCTTTTGGTGTGGTTTGGTACCGTATGGATGTACTCGTACGGTATTCTACCGTTTTTGTGTGGTTTTTTACCGTATGGATGTACTCGTGCGGTATTGCACCGTTTTGGTGTGGTTTGGTACCGTAACGAAGTACTCGTAAAGTATTAAACCGTTTTGGTGTGGTTTGGTACCGTATGGATGTACTCGTACGGTATTGCACCGTTTTGGTGTGGTTTGGTACCGTATGTATGTACTCGTATGGTATTGCACCGTTTTGGTTTGGTTTGGTACCGTATGGATGTACTCGTACGGTATTACACCGTTTCGGTGTGGTTTGGAACCGTAACGAATTACTCGTAAGGTATTGTACCATTTTGGTGTGGTTTGGTACCATATGGATGTACTCGTACGGTATTGCACCGTTTTGGTGTGGTTTGGTACAATATGGAGTTACTCGTACGGTATTGCACCGTTTTGGTGTGGTTTGGTACCGGATGGATGTACTCGTACGGTATTGTACCATTTTGGTGTGGTTTGGTACCGTATGGATGTACTCGTACGGTATTGCACCGTTTTGGTGTGGTTTGGTACCTTATGGATGTACTCGTACGGTATTGCACCGTTTTGGTGTGGTTTGGTATCATATGGAGGTACTCGTACGGTATTGCACCGTTTTGGTGTGGTTTGGTACTATATGGATGTACTCGTACGGTATTGCACCGTTTTGGTGTGGTTTGGTATCGTATGGATGTACTTGTACGGTATTGCACCGTTTTGGTGTGGTTTGATACCGTATGGATGTATTCGTACGGTATTGAACCCTTTTGGTGTGGTTTGGTACCGTATGGATGTACTCGTACGGTATTCTACCGTTTTTGTGTGGTTTTTTACCGTATGGATGTACTCGTGCGGTATTGCACCGTTTTGGTGTGGTTTGGTACCGTAACGAAGTACTCGTAAAGTATTAAACCGTTTTGGTGTGGTTTGGTACCGTATGGATGTACTCGTACGGTATTGCACCGTTTTGGTGTGGTTTGGTACAGTATGGATGTACTCGTACGGTATTGCACTCTTTTGGTGTGGTTTGGTACCGTATGGATGTATTCGTACGGTATTGCACCGTTTTGGTGTGGTTTGGTACCGTATGGATGTACTCGTACGGTATTGAACCGGTTTGGTGTGGTTTGGTATCGTATGGATGTACTCGTACGGTATTGCACCGTTTTGGTGTGGTTTGGTGCCCTATGGATGTACTCGTACGGTATTGCACCGTTTTGGTGTGGTTTGGTACCGTATGGATGTACTCGTACGGTATTGCACCGTTTTGGTGTGGTTTGGTACGGTATGGATGTACTCGTACGCTATTGCACCGTTTCGGTGTGGTTTGGAACCGTAACGAAGTACTCGTAAGGTATTGTACCGTTTTGGTGTGGTTTGGTACCGTATGGATGTACTCGTACGGTATTGCACCTTTTTGGTGTGGTTTGGTACCTTATGGATGTACTCCTACGGTATTGCACCGTTTTGGTGTCGTTTGGTATCGTATGGATGTACTCGTACGGTATTGAACCGTTTTTGTGTGGTTTGGTACCGTATGGATGTACTCGTACGGGATTGCACCGTTTTGGTGTGGTTTGGTACCGTATGGATGTACTCGTACGCTATTGCACCGTTTCGGTGTGGTTTGGAACCGTAACGAAGTACTGGTAAGGTATGTACCGTTTTGGTGTCGTTTGGTACCGTATGGATGTACTCGTACGGTATTGCACAGTTTTGGTGTGGTTTGGTACCGTATGGATGTACTCGTACGGTATTGCACCGTTTTGGTGTGGTTTGGTACCGTATGGATGTACTCGTACGGTATTGCACCGTTTTGGTGTGGTTTTGTACCTTATGGATGTACTCGTACGGTATTGCACCGATTTGGTGTGGTTTGGTACTGTATGGATGTACTCGTACGGTATTGCACCCTTTTGGTGTGGTTTGGTACCGTATGGATGTACTCGTACGGTATTGCACCGTTTTGGGGTGGTTTGGTTCCATATGGAGTTACTCGTACGGTATTGCACCGTTTTGGTGTGGTTTGGTACCGGATGGATGTACTCGTACGGTATTGTACCATTTTGGTGTGGTTTGGTACCGTATGGATGTACTCGTACGGTATTGCACCGTTTTGGTGTTTTTGGTAACGTATGGATGTACTCGTACGGTATTGCACCGTTTTGGTGTGGTTTGGTACAGTATGGATGTACTCGTACGGTATTGCACCGTTTTGGTGTGGTTTGATACCGTATTGATGTACTCGTACGGTATTGCACTCTTTTGGTGTGGTTTGGTACCGTATGGATGTACTCGTACGGTATTCTACCGTTTTTGTGTGGTTTTTTACCGTATGGATGTACTCGTACGGTATTGCACCGTTTTGGTGTGGTTTGGTACCGTAACGAAGTACTCGTAAGGTATTAAACCGTTTTGGTGTGGTTTGGTACCGTATGGATGTACTCGTACGGTATTGCACCGTTTTGGTGTGGTTTGGTGCCCTATGGATGTACTCGTACGAAATTGCACCGTTTTGGTGTGGTTTGGTACCTTATGGATGTACTCGTACGGTATTGCACCGTTTTGGTGTGGTTTGGTACCGTATGGATGTACTCGTACGGTATTCCACCGTTTTGGAGTGGTTAGGACCGTAACGAAGTACTCGTAAGGTATTGTACCGTTTTGGTGTGGTTTGGTACCGTATGGATGTAATCGTACGGTATTGCACCGTTTTGGTGTGGTTTGGTACCTTATGGATGTACTCCTACGGTATTGCACTGTTTTGGTGGGGTTTGGTACCGTATGGATGTACTCGTACGGTATTGGACCGTTTTGGTGTGGTTTGGTACCGGATGGATGTACTCGTACGGTATTGCACCGTTTTGGTGTGGTTTGGTACCGTATGGATGCACTCATACGGTATTGCACCGTTTTGGTGTTGTTTGGTAACGTATGGATGTACTCGTACGGTATTGCACCGTTTTGGTGTGGTTTGGTACCGTATGGATGTACTCGTACGGTATTGAACCGGTTTGGTGTGGTTTGGTATCGTATTGATGTACTCGTACGGTATTGCACCGTTTTCGTGTGGTTTGGTGCCCTATGGATGTACTCGTACGGTATTGCACCGTTTTGGTGTGGTTTGGTACCGTATGGATGTACTCGTACGGTAATTAACCGGTTTGGTGTGGTTCGGTACCGTAACGAAGTACTCGTAAAGTATTAAACCGTTTTGGTGTGGTTTGGTACCGTATGGATGTACTCGTACGGTATTTCACCGTTTTGGTGTGGTTTGGTACTGTATGGATGTACTCGTACGGTATTGCACACTTTTGGTGTGGTTTGGAACCGTATGGATGTACTCGTACGGTATTGCACCGTTTTGGTGTGGTTTGGTACCGTATGGATGTACTCGTACGGTATTGAACCGGTTTGGTATGGTTTGGTATCGTATTGATGTACTCGTACGGTATTGCACCGTTTTGGTGTGGTTTGGTGCCCTATGGATGTACTCGTACGGTATTGCACCGTTTTGGTGTGGTTTGGTACCGTATGGAAGTACTCGTACGGTATTGCACCGTTTTGGTGTGGTTTAGTACGGTATGGATGTACTCGAACGCTATTGCACCGTTTCGGTGTGGTTTAGAACCGTAACGAAGTACTCGTAAGGTATTGTACCGTTTTGGTGTGGTTTGGTACCGTATGGATGTACTCGTACGGTATTGCACCGTTTTGGTGTGGTTTGGTACCGTATGGATGTACTCGTACGGTATTGCACCCTTTTGGTGTGGTTTGGTACCGTATGGATGTACTCGTACGGTATTGGACCGTTTTTGTGTGGTTTGGTACCGGATGGATGTACTCGTACGGTATTGCACCGTTTTGGTGTGGATTGGTACCGTATGGATGTACTCGTACGGTATTGCACCGTTTTGGTGTTGTTTGGTAACGTATGGATGTACTCATATGGTATTGCACCGTTTTGGTGTGGTTTGGTACCGTATGGATGTACTCGTACGGTATTGCACCGTTTTGGTGTGGTTTGATACCGTATGGATGTACTCGTACGGTATTGCACCCTTTTGGTGTGGTTTGGTACCGTATGGATGTACTCGTACGGTATTGCACCGTTTTGGTGTGGTTTGGTACTGTATGGATGTACTCGTACGGTATTGCACACTTTTGGTGTGGTTTGGAACCGTATGGATGTACTCGTACGGTATTGCACCGTTTTGGTGTGGTTTGGTACCGTATGGATGTACTCGTACGGTATTGAACCGGTTTGGTATGGTTTGGTATCGTATTGATGTACTCGTACGGTATTGCACCGTTTTGGTGTGGTTTGGTGCCCTATGGATGTACTCGTACGGTATTGCACCGTTTTGGTGTGGTTTGGTACCGTATGGATGTACTCGTACGGTATTGCACCGTTTTGGTGTGGTTTAGTACGGTATTGATGTACTCGAACGCTATTGCACCGTTTCGGTGTGGTTTGGAACCGTAACGAAGTACTCGTAAGGTATTGTACCGTTTTGGTGTGGTTTGGTACCGTATGGATGTACTCGTACGGTATTGCACCGTTTTGGTGTGGTTTGGTACCGTATGGATGTACTCGTACGGTATTGCACCCTTTTGGTGTGGTTTGGTACCGTATGGATGTACTCGTACGGTATTGGACCGTTTTTGTGTGGTTTGGTACCGGATGGATGTACTCGTACGGTATTGCACCGTTTTGGTGTGGTTTGGTACCGTATGGATGTACTCGTACGGTATTGCACCGTTTTGGTGTTGTTTGGTAACGTATGGATGTACTCATATGGTATTGCACCGTTTTGGTGTGGTTTGGTACCGTATGGATGTACTCGTACGGTATTGCACCGTTTTGGTGTGGTTTGATACCGTATGGATGTACTCGTACGGTATTGCACCCTTTTGGTGTGGTTTGGTACCGTATGGATGTACTCGTACGGTATTCTACCGTTTTTGTGTGGTTTTTTACCGTATGGATGTACTCGTATGGTATTGCACCGTTTCGGTGTGGTTTGGAACCGTAACGAAGTACTCGTAAGATATTGTACCGTTTTGGTGTGGTTTAGTACCGTATGGATGTACTCGTACGGTATTGCACCGTTTTGGTGTGGTTTGGTACCTTATGGATGTACTCCTACGGTATTGCACCGTTTTGGTGTGGTTTGGTACCGTATGGATGTACTCGTACGGTATTGGACCGTTTTTGTATGGTTTGGTACCGGATGGATGTACTCGTACGGTATTGCACCGTTTTGGTGTGGTTTGGTACCGTATGGATGTACTCGTACGGTATTGCACCGTTTTGGTGTTGTTTGGTAACGTATGGATGTACTCCTATGGTATTGCACCGTTTTGGTGTGGTTTGGTACCGTATGGATGTACTCGTACGGTATTGCACCGTTTTGGTGTGGTTTGGTACTGTATGGATGTACTCGTACGGTATTGCACCCTTTTGGTGTGGTTTGGTACCGAATGGATGTATTCGTACGGTATTGCACCATTTTGGTGTGGTTTGGTACCGTATGAATGTACTCGTACGGTATTGAACCGGTTTGGTGTGGTTTGGTATCGTATGGATGTACTCGTACGGTATTGCACCGTTTTGGTGTGGTTTGGTACCGTATGGATGTACTCGTACGGTATTGCACCGTTTTGGTGTGGTTTGGTACGGTATGGATGTACTCGTACGCTATTGCACCGTTTCGGTGTGGTTTGGAACCGTAACGAAGTACTCGTAAGGTATTGTACCGTTTTGGTATGGTTTGGTACCGTATGGATGTACTCGTACGGTATTGCACCTTTTTGGTGTGGTTTGGTACCTTATGGATGTACTCCTAC
This sequence comes from Rhododendron vialii, assembly GCF_030253575.1. Lineage (NCBI taxonomy): Eukaryota > Viridiplantae > Streptophyta > Magnoliopsida > Ericales > Ericaceae > Rhododendron > Rhododendron vialii. The sequence goes on from NC_080567.1 coordinate 7,495,133, forward strand.
GGTATTGCACCGTTTTGGTGTCGTTTGGTATCGTATGGATGTACTCGTACGGTATTGCACCGTTTTTGTGTGGTTTGGTACAGTATGGATGTACTCGTACGGGATTGCACCGTTTTGGTGTGGTTTGGTACCGTATGGATGTACTCGTACGCTATTGCACCGTTTCGGTGTGGTTTGGAACCGTAACGAAGTACTGGTAAGGTATGTACCGTTTTGGTGTCGTTTGGTACCGTATGGATGTACTCGTACGGTATTGCACTGTTTTGGTGTGGTTTGGTACCGTATGGATGTACTCGTACGGTATTGCACCGTTTTGGTGTGGTTTGGTACCGTATGGATGTACTCGTACGGTATTGCACCGTTTTGGTGTGGTTTTGTACCTTATGGATGTACTCGTACGGTATTGCACCGATTTGGTGTGGTTTGGTACTGTATGGATGTACTCGTACGGTATTGCACCCTTTTGGTGTGGTTTGGTACCGCATGGATGTACTCGTACGGTATTGCACCGTTTTGGGGTGGTTTGGTTCCATATGGAGTTACTCGTACGGTATTGCACCGTTTTGGTGTTTTTGGTAACGTATGGATGTACTCGTACGGTATTGCACCGTTTTGGTGTGGTTTGGTACAGTATGGATGTACTCGTACGGTATTGCACCGTTTTGGTGTGGTTTGATACCGTATGGATGTACTCGTACGGTATTGCACTCTTTTGGTGTGGTTTGGTACCGTATGGATGTACTCGTACGGTATTCTACCGTTTTTGTATGGTTTTTTACCGTATGGATGTACTCGTACGGTATTGCACCGTTTTGGTGAGGTTTGGTACCGTAACGAAGTACTCGTAAGGTATTAAACCGTTTTGGTGTGGTTTGGTACCGTATGGATGTACTCGTACGGTATTGCACCGTTTTGGTGTGGTTTGGTACCGTATGGATGTACTCGTACGGTATTGCACCGTTTGGGTGTTGTTTGGTACCGTATGGATGTACTCGTTCGCTATTGCACCGTTTCGGTGTGGTTTGGAACCGTAACGAAGTACTCGTAAAGTATTGTACCGTTTTGGTGTCGTTTGGTACCGTATGGATGTACTCGTACGGTATTGAACCGGTTTGGTGTGGTTTGGTATCGTATGGATGTACTCGTACAGTATTGCACCGTTTTGGTGTGGTTTGGTGCCCTATGGATGTACTCGTACGGTATTGCACCGTTTTGGTGTGGTTTGGTACCTTATGGATGTACTCGTACGGTATTGCACCGTTTTGGTGTGGTTTGGTACCGTATGGATGTACTCGTACGGTATTCCACCGTTTTGGAGTGGTTAGGAACCGTAACGAAGTACTCGTAAGGTATTGTACCGTTTTGGTGTGGTTTGGTACCGTATGGATGTAATCGTACGGTATTGCACCGTTTTGGTGTGGTTTGGTACCTTATGGATGTACTCCTACGGTATTGCACTGTTTTGGTGGGGTTTGGTACCGTATGGATGTACTCGTACGGTATTGGACCGTTTTGGTGTTGTTTGGTACCGGATGGATGTACTCGTACGGTATTGCACCGTTTTGGTGTGGTTTGGTACCGTATGGATGCACTCATACGGTATTGCACCGTTTTGGTGTTGTTTGGTAACGTATGGATGTACTCGTACGGTATTGCACCGTTTTGGTGTGGTTTGGTACCGTATGGATGTACTCGTACGGTATTGAACCGGTTTGGTGTGGTTTGGTATCGTATTGATGTACTCGTACGGTATTGCACCGTTTTCGTGTGGTTTGGTGCCCTATGGATGTACTCGTACGGTATTGCACCGTTTTGGTGTCGTTTGGTACCGTATGGATGTACTCGTACGGTATTGCACCGTTTTGGTGTGGTTTGGTACCGTATGGATGTACTCGTACGGTATTGCACCCTTTTGGTGTGGTTTGGTACCGTATGGATGTACTCGTACGGTATTGGACCGTTTTTGTGTGGTTTGGTACCGGATGGATGTACTCGTACGGTATTGCACCGTTTTGGTGTGGATTGGTACCGTATGGATGTACTCGTACGGTATTGCACCGTTTTGGTGTTGTTTGGTAACGTATGGATGTACTCCTATGGTATTGCACCGTTTTGGTGTGGTTTGGTACCGTATGGATGTACTCGTACGGTATTGCACCGTTTTGGTGTGGTTTGATACCGTATGGATGTACTCGTACGGTATTGCACCCTTTTGGTGTGGTTTGGTACCGTATGGATGTACTCGTACGGTATTGCACCGTTTTGGTGTGGTTTGGTACTGTATGGATGTACTCGTACGGTATTGCACACTTTTGGTGTGGTTTGGAACCGTATGGATGTACTCGTACGGTATTGCACCGTTTTGGTGTGGTTTGGTACCGTATGGATGTACTCGTACGGTATTGAACCGGTTTGGTCTGGTTTGGTATCGTATTGATGTACTCGTACGGTATTGCACCGTTTTGGTGTGGTTTGGTGCCCTATGGATGTACTCGTACGGTATTGCACCGTTTTGGTGTGGTTTGGTACCGTATGGATGTACTCGTACGGTATTGCACCGTTTTGGTGTGGTTTCGTACGGTATTGATGTACTCGAACGCTATTGCACCGTTTCGGTGTGGTTTGGAACCGTAACGAAGTACTCGTAAGGTATTGTACCGTTTTGGTGTGGTTTGGTACCGTATGGATGTACTCGTACGGTATTGCACCGTTTTGGTGTGGTTTGGTACCGTATGGATGTACTCGTACGGTATTGCACCCTTTTGGTGTGGTTTGGTACCGTATGGATGTACTCGTACGGTATTGGACCGTTTTTGTGTGGTTTGGTACCGGATGGATGTACTCGTACGGTATTGCACCGTTTTGGTGTGGTTTGGTGCCGTATGGATGTACTCGTACGGTATTGCACCGTTTTGGTGTTGTTTGGTAACGTATGGATGTACTCATATGGTATTGCACCGTTTTGGTGTGGTTTGGTACCGTATGGATGTACTCGTACGGTATTGCACCGTTTTGGTGTGGTTTGATACCGTATGGATGTACTCGTACGGTATTGCACCCTTTTGGTGTGGTTTGGTACCGTATGGATGTACTCGTACGGTATTCTACCGTTTTTGTGTGGTTTTTTACCGTATGGATGTACTCGTATGGTATTGCACCGTTTCGGTGTGGTTTGGAACCGTAACGAAGTACTCGTAAGATATTGTACCGTTTTGGTGTGGTTTAGTACCGTATGGATGTACTCGTACGGTATTGCACCGTTTTGGTGTGGTTTGGTACCTTATGGATGTACTCCTACGGTATTGCACCGTTTTGGTGTGGTTTGGTACCGTATGGATGTACTCGTACGGTATTGGACCGTTTTTGTATGGTTTGGTACCGGATGGATGTACTCGTACGGTATTGCACCGTTTTGGTGTGGTTTGGTACCGTATGGATGTACTCGTACGGTATTGCACCGTTTTGGTGTTGTTTGGTAACGTATGGATGTACTCCTATGGTATTGCACCGTTTTGGTGTGGTTTGGTACCGTATGGATGTACTCGTACGGTATTGCACCGTTTTGGTGTGGTTTGGTACTGTATGGATGTACTCGTACGGTATTGCACCCTTTTGGTGTGGTTTGGTACCGAATGGATGTATTCGTACGGTATTGCACCATTTTGGTGTGGTTTGGTACCGTATGAATGTACTCGTACGGTATTGAACCGGTTTGGTGTGGTTTGGTATCGTATGGATGTACTCGTACGGTATTGCACCGTTTTGGTGTGGTTTGGTACCGTATGGATGTACTCGTACGGTATTGCACCGTTTTGGTGTGGTTTGGTACGGTATGGATGTACTCGTACGCTATTGCACCGTTTCGGTGTGGTTTGGAACCGTAACGAAGTACTCGTAAGGTATTGTACCGTTTTGGTATGGTTTGGTACCGTATGGATGTACTCGTACGGTATTGCACCTTTTTGGTGTGGTTTGGTACCTTATGGATGTACTCCTACGGTATTGCACCGTTTTGGTGTCGTTTGGTATCGTATGGATGTACTCGTACGGTATTGCACCGTTTTTGTGTGGTTTGGTACAGTATGGATGTACTCGTACGGGATTGCACCGTTTTGGTGTGGTTTGGTACCGTATGGATGTACTCGTACGCTATTGCACCGTTTCGGTGTGGTTTGGAACCGTAACGAAGTACTGGTAAGGTATGTACCGTTTTGGTGTCGTTTGGTACCGTATGGATGTACTCGTACGGTATTGCACTGTTTTGGTGTGGTTTGGTACCGTATGGATGTACTCGTACGGTATTGCACCGTTTTGGTGTGGTTTGGTACCGTATGGATGTACTCGTACGGTATTGCACCGTTTTGGTGTGGTTTTGTACCTTATGGATGTACTCGTACGGTATTGCACCGATTTGGTGTGGTTTGGTACTGTATGGATGTACTCGTACGGTATTGCACCCTTTTGGTGTGGTTTGGTACCGCATGGATGTACTCGTACGGTATTGCACCGTTTTGGGGTGGTTTGGTTCCATATGGAGTTACTCGTACGGTATTGCACCGTTTTGGTGTTTTTGGTAACGTATGGATGTACTCGTACGGTATTGCACCGTTTTGGTGTGGTTTGGTACAGTATGGATGTACTCGTACGGTATTGCACCGTTTTGGTGTGGTTTGATACCGTATGGATGTACTCGTACGGTATTGCACTCTTTTGGTGTGGTTTGGTACCGTATGGATGTACTCGTACGGTATTCTACCGTTTTTGTATGGTTTTTTACCGTATGGATGTACTCGTACGGTATTGCACCGTTTTGGTGAGGTTTGGTACCGTAACGAAGTACTCGTAAGGTATTAAACCGTTTTGGTGTGGTTTGGTACCGTATGGATGTACTCGTACGGTATTGCACCGTTTTGGTGTGGTTTGGTACCGTATGGATGTACTCGTACGGTATTGCACCGTTTGGGTGTTGTTTGGTACCGTATGGATGTACTCGTTCGCTATTGCACCGTTTCGGTGTGGTTTGGAACCGTAACGAAGTACTCGTAAAGTATTGTACCGTTTTGGTGTCGTTTGGTACCGTATGGATGTACTCGTACGGTATTGAACCGGTTTGGTGTGGTTTGGTATCGTATGGATGTACTCGTACAGTATTGCACCGTTTTGGTGTGGTTTGGTGCCCTATGGATGTACTCGTACGGTATTGCACCGTTTTGGTGTGGTTTGGTACCTTATGGATGTACTCGTACGGTATTGCACCGTTTTGGTGTGGTTTGGTACCGTATGGATGTACTCGTACGGTATTCCACCGTTTTGGAGTGGTTAGGAACCGTAACGAAGTACTCGTAAGGTATTGTACCGTTTTGGTGTGGTTTGGTACCGTATGGATGTAATCGTACGGTATTGCACCGTTTTGGTGTGGTTTGGTACCTTATGGATGTACTCCTACGGTATTGCACTGTTTTGGTGGGGTTTGGTACCGTATGGATGTACTCGTACGGTATTGGACCGTTTTGGTGTTGTTTGGTACCGGATGGATGTACTCGTACGGTATTGCACCGTTTTGGTGTGGTTTGGTACCGTATGGATGCACTCATACGGTATTGCACCGTTTTGGTGTTGTTTGGTAACGTATGGATGTACTCGTACGGTATTGCACCGTTTTGGTGTGGTTTGGTACCGTATGGATGTACTCGTACGGTATTGAACCGGTTTGGTGTGGTTTGGTATCGTATTGATGTACTCGTACGGTATTGCACCGTTTTCGTGTGGTTTGGTGCCCTATGGATGTACTCGTACGGTATTGCACCGTTTTGGTGTGGTTTGGTACCGTATGGATGTACTCGTACGGTATTGAACCGGTTTGGTGTGGTTCGGTACCGTAACGAAGTACTCGTAAAGTATTAAACCGTTTTGGTGTGGTTTGGTACCGTATGGATGTACTCGTACGGTATTGCACCGTTTTGGTGTGGTTTGGTACTGTATGGATGTACTCGTACGGTATTGCACACTTTTGGTGTGGTTGGGAACCGTATGGATGTACTCGTACGGTATTGCACCGTTTTGGTGTGGTTTGGTACCGTATGGATGTACTCGTACGGTATTGAACCGGTTTGGTATGGTTTGGTATCGTATTGATGTACTCGTACGGTATTGCACCGTTTTGGTGTGGTTTGGTGCCCTATGGATGTACTCGTACGGTATTGCACTGTTTTGGTGTGGTTTGGTACCGTATGGATGTACTCGTACGATATTGCACCGTTTTGGTGTGGTTTAGTACGGTATGGATGTACTCGAACGCTATTGCACCGTTTCGGTGTGGTTTGGAACCGTAACGAAGTACTCGTAAGGTATTGTACCGTTTTGGTGTGGTTTGGTACCGTATGGATGTACTCGTACGGTATTGCACCGTTTTGGTGTGGTTTGGTACCGTATGGATGTACTCGTACGGTATTGCACCCTTTTGGTGTGGTTTGGTACCGTATGGATGTACTCGTACGGTATTGGACCGTTTTGGTGTGGTTCGGTACCGGATGGATGTACTCGTACGGTATTGCACCGTTTTGGTGTGGTTTGGTACCGTATGGATGTACTCGTACGGTATTGCACCGTTTTGGTGTTGTTTGGTAACGTATGGATGTACTCGTACGGTATTGCACCGTTTTGGTGTGGTTTGGTACCGTATGGATGTACTCATACGGTATTGCACCGTTTTGGTGTGGTTTGCTACCGTATGGATGTACTCGTACGGTATTGCACCCTTTTGGTGTGGTTTGGTACTGTATGGATGTACTCGTACGGTATTGCACCCTTTTGGTGTGGTTTGGTACCGTATGGATGTACTCGTACGGTATTGCACCGTTTTGGTGTGGTTTGGTACCGTATGGATGTACTCGTACGGTATTGAACCGGTTTGGTGTGGTTTGGTATCGTATTGATGTACTCGTACGGTATTGCACCGTTTTGGTGTGGTTTGGTGCCCTATGGATGTACTCGTACGGTATTGCACCGTTTTGGTGTGGTTTGGTACCGGATGGATGTACTCGTACGGTATTGCACCGTTTTGGTGTGGTTTGGTACCGTATGGATGCACTCATACGGTATTGCACCGTTTTGGTGTTGTTTGGTAACGTATGGATGTACTCGTACGGTATTGCACCGTTTTGGTGTGGTTTGGTACCGTATGGATGTACTCGTACGGTATTGCACCGTTTTTGTGTGGTTTGATACCGTATGGATGTACTCGTACGGTATTGCACCCTTTTGGTGTGGTTTGGTACCGTATGGATGTACTCGTACGATATTCTACCGTTTTTGTGTGGTTTTTTACCGTATGGATGTACTCGTACGGTATTGCACCGTTTTGGTGTGGTTTGGTACCGTAACGAAGTACTCGTAAAGTATTAAACCGTTTTGGTGTGGTTTGGTACCGTATGGATGTACTCGTACGGTATTGAACCGTTTTGGTGTGGTTTGGTACTGTATGGATGTACTCGTACGGTATTGCACCCTTTTGGTGTGGTTTGGTACCGTATGGATGTACTCGTACGGTATTGCACCCTTTTGGTGTGGTTTGGTACCGTATGGATGTACTCGTATAGTATTCTACCATTTTTGTGTGGTTTTGTACCGTTTGGATGTACTCGTACGGTATTGCACCGTTTTGGTGTGGTTTGGTACCGTGTGGATGTACTCGTACGCTATTGCACCGTTTCGGTGTGGTTTGGAACCGTAACGAAGTACTCGTAAGGTATTGTACCGTTTTGGTGTGGTTTAGTACCGTATGGATGTACTCGTACGGTATTGCACCGTTTTAGTGTGGTTTGGTACCTTATAGATGTACTCGTACGGTATTGCACCGTTTTGGTGTGGTTTGGTACCGTATGGATGTACTCGTACGGTATTGCACCGTTGTGGTGTGGTTTGGTACCGTATGGATGTGCTCGTACGGTATTGCACCGTTTCGGTGTGGTTTGGAACCGTAACGAAGTACTCGTACGGTATTGTACCGTTTTGGTGTGGTTTGGTACCATATGGATGTACTCGTACGGTATTGCACCGTTTTGGAGTGGTTTGGTATCGTATGGATGTACTCGTACGGTATTGCACCGTTTTGGTGTGGTTTGGTACCTAATGGATGTACTCGTACGGTATTGCACCGTTTTGGTGTGGTTTGGTACCGTATGGATGTACTCGTACGGTATTGCACCGTTTGGGTGTGGTTTGGAACCGTAACGAATTACTCGTAAGGTATTGTACCATTTTGGTGTGGTTTGGTACCGTATGGATGTACTTGTATGGTATTGCACCGTTTTCGAGTGGTTTGGTATCGTATGGATGTACTCGTCCGGTATTGCACCGTTTTGGTGTGGTTTGGTACCTTATGGATGTACTCGTCCGGTATTGCACCGTTTTGGTGTGGTTTGGTACCTTATGGATGTACTCGTACGGTATTGCACCGTTTTGGTGTGGTTTGGTACCGTATGGATGTATTCGTACGGTATTGCACCGTTTCGGTGTGGTTTGGAACCGTAACGAATTACTTGTAAGGTATTGTACCATTTTGGTGTAATTTGGTACCGTATGGATGTACTCGTACGGTATTGCACCGTTTTGGTGTGGTTTGGTACCTTATGGATGTACTCGTACGGTATTGCACCGTTTTGGTGTGGTTTGGTACCGTGTGGATGTACTCGTACGCTATTGCACCGTTTCGGTGTGGTTTGGAACCGTAACGAAGTACTCGTAAGGTATTGTACCGTTTTGGTGTGGTTTAGTACCGTATGGATGTACTCGTACGGTATTGCACCGTTTTAGTGTGGTTTGGTACCTTATAGATGTACTCGTACGGTATTGCACCGTTTTGGTGTGGTTTGGTACCGTATGGATGTACTCGTACGGTATTGCACCGTTGTGGTGTGGTTTGGTACCGTATGGATGTGCTCGTACGGTATTGCACCGTTTCGGTGTGGTTTGGAACCGTAACGAAGTACTCGTACGGTATTGTACCGTTTTGGTGTGGTTTGGTACCATATGGATGTACTCGTACGGTATTGCACCGTTTTGGAGTGGTTTGGTATCGTATGGATGTACTCGTACGGTATTGCACCGTTTTGGTGTGGTTTGGTACCTAATGGATGTACTCGTACGGTATTGCACCGTTTTGGTGTGGTTTGGTACCGTATGGATGTACTCGTACGGTATTGCACCGTTTGGGTGTGGTTTGGAACCGTAACGAATTACTCGTAAGGTATTGTACCATTTTGGTGTGGTTTGGTACCGTATGGATGTACTCGTACGGTATTGCACCGTTTTGGTGTGGTTTGGTACCTTATGGATGTACTCGTACGGTATTGCACCGTTTTGGTGTTGTTTGGTAACGTATGGATGTACTCGTACGGTATTGCACCGTTTTGGTGTGGTTTGGTACCGTATGGATGTACTCGTACGGTATTGCACCGTTTTGGTGTGGTTTGATACCGTATGGATGTACTCGTACGGTATTGCACCCTTTTGGTGTGGTTTGGTACCGTATGGATGTACTCGTACGGTATTCTACCGTTTTTGTGTGGTTTTTTACGGTATGGATGTACTCGTACGGTATTGCACCGTTTTGGTGTGGTTTGGTACCGTAACGAAGTACTCGTAAAGTATTAAACCGTTTTGGTGTGGTTTGTTACCGTATGGATGTACTCGTACGGTATTGCACCGTTTTGGTGTGGTTTGGTACTGTATGGATGTACTCGTACGGTATTGCACCCTTTTGGTGTGGTTTGGTACCGTATGGATGTACTCGTACGGTATTGCACCGTTTTGGTGTGGTTTGGTACCGTATGGATGTACTCGTACGGTATTGAACCGGTTTGGTGTGGTTTGGTATCGTATGGATGTACTCGTACGGTATTGCACCATTTTGGTGTGGTTTGGTGCCCTATGGATGTACTCGTACGGTATTGCACCGTTTTGGTGTGGTTTGGTACCGTATGGATGAACTCGTACGGTATTGCACCGTTTTGGTGTGGTTTGGTACGGTATGGATGTACTCGTACGCTATTGCACCGTTTCGGTGTGGTTTGGAACCGTAACGAAGTACTCGTAAGGTATTGTACCGTTTTTGTGTGGTTTGGTACCGTATGGATGTACTCGTACGGTATTGCACCGTTTTGGTGTGGTTTGGTACCTTATGGATGTACTCCTACGGTATTGCACCGTTTTGGTGTCGTTTGGTATCATATGGATGTACTCGTACGGTATTGCACCGTTTTTGTGTGGTTTGGTACCGTATGGATGTACTCGTACGGTATTGCACCGTTTGGGTGTGGTTTGGTACCGTATGGATGTACTCGTAAGCTATTGCACCGTTTCGGTGTGGTTTGGAACCGTAACGAAGTACTCGTAAGGTATGTACCGTTTTGGTGTCGTTTGGTACCGTATGGATGTACTCGTACGGTATTGCACTGTTTTGGTGTGGTTTGGTACCGTATGGATGTACTCGTACGGTATTGCACCGTTTTGGTGTGGTTTGGTACCGTATGGATGTACTCGTACGGTATTGCACCGTTTTGGTGTGGTTTGGTACCTTATGGATGTACTCGTACGGTATTGCACCGTTTTGGTGTGGTTTGGTACCATATGGAGTTACTCGTACGGTATTGCACCGTTTTGGTGTGGTTTGGTACCGGATGGATGTACTCGTACGGTATTGTACCATTTTGATGTGGTTTGGTACCGTATGGATGTACTCGTACGGTATTGCACCGTTTTGGTGTGGTTTGGTACCGTATGGATGTACTCGTACGGTATTGCACCGTTTTGGTGTTGTTTGGTAACGTATGGATGTACTCGTACGGTATTGCACCGTTTTGCTGTGGTTTGGTACCGTATGGATGTACTCGTACGGTATTGCACCGTTTTGGTGTGGTTTGATACCGTATGGATGTACTCGTACGGTATTGCACCCTTTTGGTGTGGTTTGGTACCGTATGGATGTACTCGTATGGTATTCTACCATTTTTGTGTGGTTTTGTACCGTATGGATGTACTCGTACGGTATTGCACCGTTTTGGTGTTGTTTGGTACCGTATGGATGTACTCGTACGCTATTGCACCGTTTTGGTGTTATTTCGTAACGTATGGATGTACTCGTACGGTATTGCACCGTTTTGGTGTGGTTTGGTACCGTATGGATGTACTCGTACGGTATTGCACCGTTTTGGTGTGGTTTGGTACCGTATGGATGTACTCGTACGGTATTGAACCGGTTTGGTGTGGTTTGGTATCGTATGGATGTACTCGTACGGTATTGCACCGTTTTGGTGTGGTTTGGTGCCCTATGGATGTACTCGTACGGTATTGCACCGTTTTGGTGTGGTTTGGTACCTTATGGATGTACTCGTACGGTATTGGACCGTTTTGGTGTGGTTTGGTACCGTATGGATGTAATCGTACGGTATTGCACCGTTTTGGTGTGGTTTGGTACCTTATGGATGTACTCCTACGGTATTGCACCGTTTTGGTGTGGTTTGGTACCGTATGGATGTACTCGTACGGTATTGGACCGTTTTGGTGTGGTTTGGTACCTTATGGATGTACTCGTACGGTATTGCACCGTTTTGGTGTGGTTTGGTACCGTATGGATGTACTCGTACGGTATTCCACCGTTTTGGAGTGGTTAGGAACCGTAACGAAGTACTCGTAAGGTATTGTACCGTTTTGGTGTGGTTTGGTACCGTATGGATGTACTCGTACGGTATTCCACCGTTTTGGAGTGGTTAGGAACCGTAACGAAGTACTCGTAAGGTATTGTACCGTTTTGGTGTGGTTTGGTACCGTATGGATGTAATCGTACGGTATTGCACCGTTTTGGTGTGGTTTGGTACCTTATGGATGTACTCCTACGGTATTGCACCGTTTTGGTGTGGTTTGGTACCGTATGGATGTACTCGTACGGTATTGGACCGTTTTGGCGTGGTTTGGTACCGGATGGATGTACTCGTACGGTATTGCACCGTTTTGGTGTGGTTTGGTACCGTATGGGTGTACTCGAACGGTATTGCACCGTTTTGGTGTTGTTTGGTAACGTATGGATGTACTCGTACGGTATTCCACCGTTTTGGTGTGGTTTGGTACCGTATGGATGTACTCGTACGGTATTGCACCGTTTTGGTGTGGTTTGATACCGTATGGATGTACTCGTACGGTATTGCACCCTTTTGGTGTTGTTTGGTACCGTATGGATGTACTCGTACGGTATTCTACCGTTTTTGTGTGGTTTTTTACTGTATGGATGTACTCGTACGGTATTGCACCGTTTTGGTGTGGTTTGGTACCGTAACGAAGTACTCGTAAAGTATTAAACCGTTTTGGTGTGGTTTGGTACCGTATGGATGTACTCGTACGGTATTGCACCGTTTTGGTGTGGTTTGGTACTGTATGGATGTACTCGTACGGTATTGCACCCTTTTGGTGTGGTTTGGTACCGTATGGATGTACTCGTACGGTATTGCACCGTTTTGGTGTGGTTTGGTACCGTATGGATGTACTCGTACGGTATTGAACCGGTTTGGTGTGGTTTGGTATCGTATAGATGTACTCGTACGGTATTGCACCGTTTTGGTGTGGTTTGGTGCCCTATGGATGTAGTCGTACGGTATTGCACCGTTTTGGTGTGGTTTGGTACCGTATGGATGTACTCGTACGGTATTGCACCGTTTTGGTGTGGTTTGGTACGGTATGGATGTACTCGTACGCTATTGCACCGTTTCGGTGTGGTTTGGAACCGTAACGAAGTACTCGTAAGGTATTGTACCGTTTTGGTGTGGTTTGGTACCGTATGGATGTACTCGTACGGTATTGCACTGTTTTGGTGTGGTTTGGTACCGTAACGAAGTACTCGTAAAGTATTAAACCGTTTTGGTGTGGTTTGGTACCGTATGGATGTACTCGTACGGTATTGCACCGTTTTGGTGTGGTTTGGTACTGTATGGATGTACTCGTACGGTATTGCACCCTTTTGGTGTGGTTTGGTACCGTATGGATGTACTCATACGGTATTGCACCGTTTTGGTGTGGTTTGGTACCGTATGGATGTACTCGTACGGTATTGAACCGGTTTGGTGTGGTTTGGTATCGTATTGATGTACTCGTACGATATTGCACCGTTTTCGTGTGGTTTGGTGCCTAATGGATGTACTCGTACAGTATGGCACCGTTTTGGTGTGGTTTGGTACCGTATGGATGTACTCGTACGGTATTGCACCGTTTTGGTGTGGTTTAGTACGGTATGGATGTACTCGTACGCTATTGCACCGTTTCGGTGTGGTTTGGAACCGTAACGAAGTACTCGTAAGGTATTGTACCGTTTTTGTGTGGTTTGGTACCGTATGGATGTACTCGTACGGTATTGCACCGTTTTGGTGTGGTTTGGTACCTTATGGATGTACTCCTACGGTATTGCACCGTTTTGGTGTCGTTTGGTATCGTAAGGATGTACTCGTACGGTATTGCACCGTTTTGGTGTGGTTTGGTACCGTATGGATGTACTCGTACGGTATTTCACCGTTTGGGTGTTGTTTGGTACCGTATGGATGTACTCGTACGGTATTGCACCGTTTCGATGTGGTTTGGAACCGTAACGAAGTACTCGTAAGGTATTGTACCGTTTTGGTGTCGTTTGGTACCGTATGGATGTACTCGTACGGTATTGCACTGTTTTGGTGTGGTTTGGTACCGTATGGATGTACTCGTACGGTATTGCACCCTTTTGGTGTGGTTTGGTACCGTATGGATGTACTCGTATGGTATTCTACCATTTTTGTGTGGTTTTGTACCGTATGGATGTACTCGTACGGTATTGCACCGTTTTGGTGTGGTTTGGTACCGTATGGATGTCCTCGTACGCTATTGCACCGTTTCGGTGTGGTTTGGAACCGTAACGAAGTACTCGTAAGGTATTGTACCGTTTTGGTGTGGTTTAGTACCGTATGGATGTACTCGTACGGTATTGCACCATTTTCGAGTGGTTTGGTATCGTCTGGATGTACTCGTACGGTATTGCACCGTTTTGGTGTGGTTTGGTACCGTATGGATGTACTCGTACGGTATTGCACCGTTTCGGTGTGGTTTGGAACCGTAACGAATTACTCGTAAGGTATTGTACCATTTTGGTGTGGTTTGGTACCGTATGGATGTACTCGTACGGTATTGCACCGTTTTGGTGTGGTTTGGTACCGTATGGATGTACTCGTACGGTATTGAACCGGTTTGGTGTGGTTTGGTATCGTATGGATGTACTCGTACGGTATTGCACCGTTTTGGTGTGGTTTGGTGCCCTATGGATGTAGTCGTACGGTATTGCACCGTTTTGGTGTTGTTTGGTACCATATGGATGTACTCGTACGGTATTGCACCGTTTTGGTGTTGTTTGGTACGTTATGGATGTACTCGTACGCTATTGCACCGTTTCGGTGTGGTTTGGAACCGTCACGAAGTACTCGTAAGGTATTGTACCGTTTTGGTGTGGTTTGGTACCGTATGGATGTACTCGTACGGTATTGCACCGTTTTCGTGTGGTTTGGTACCTTATGGATGTACTCCTACGGTATTGCACCGTTTTGGTGTGGTTTGGTACCATATGGAGTTACTCGTACGGTATTGCACTGTTTTAGTGTGGTTTGGTACCGGATGGATGTACTCGTACGGTATTGTACCATTTTGGTGTGGTTTGGTACCGTATGGATGTACTCGTACGGTATTGCACCGTTTTGGTGTGGTTTGGTACCTTATGGATGTACTCGTACGGTATTGCACCGTTTTGGTGTGGTTTGGTACCGTATGGATGTACTCGTACGGTATTGCACCGTTTTGGTGTGGTTTGGTACGGTATGGATGTACTCGTACGCTATTGCACCGTTTCGGTGTGGTTTGGAACCGTAACGAAGTACTCGTAAGGTATTGTACCGTTTTGGTGTGGTTTGGTACCGTATGGATGTACTCGTACGGTATTGCACCGTTTTGGTGTGGTTTGGTACCTTATGGATGTACTCCTACGGTATTGCACCGTTTTGGTGTCGTTTGGTATCGTATGGATGTACTTGTACGGTATTGCACCGTTTTGGTGTGGTTTGGTACCGTATGGATATACTCGTACGGTATTGCACCGTTTGGGTGTGGTTTGGTACCGTATGGATGTACTCGTACGCTATTGCACCGTTTCGGTGTGGTTTGGAACCGTAACGAAGTACTCGTCAGGTATTGTACCGTTTTGGTGTCGTTTGGTACCGTATGGATGTACTCGTACGGTATTGCACTGTTTTGGTGTGGTTTGGTACCGTATGGATGTACTCGTACGGTATTGCACCCTTTTGGTGTGGTTTGGTACCGTATGGATGTACTCGTATGGTATTCTACCATTTTTGTGTGGTTTGGTACCGTATGGATGTACTCGTGCGGTATTGCACCGTTTTTGTGTGGTTTGGTACCGTATGGATGTTCTCGTACGCTATTGCACCGTTTCGGTGTGGTTTGGAACCATAACGAAGTAGTCGTAAGGTATTGTACCGTTTTGGTGTGGTTTAGTACCGTATGGATGTACTCGTACGGTATTGCACCGTTTTGGTGTGGTTTGGTACCGTATGGATGTACTCGTACGGTATTGCACCGTTTTGGTGTGGTTTGGTACCGTATGGATGTACTCGTACGGTATTGCACCGTTGTGGTGTGGTTTGGTACCGTATGGATGTGCTCGTACGGAATTGCACCGTTTCGGTGTGGTTTGGAACCGTAACGAAGTACTCGTACGGTATTGTACCGTTTTGGTGTGGTTTGGTACCGTATGGATGTACTCGTACGGTATTGCACCGTTTTGGAGTGGTTTGGTATCGTATGGATGTACACGTACGGTATTGCACCGTTTTGGTGTGGTTTGGTACCTTATGGATGTACTCGTACGGTATTGCACCGTTTTGGTGTGGTTTGGTACCGTATGGTTGTACTCGTACGGTATTGCACCGTTTCGGTGTGGTTTTGAACCGTAACGAATTACTCGTAAGGTATTGTACCATTTTGATGTGGTTTGGTGCCGTATGGATGTACTCGTACGGTATTGCACCGTTTTGGTGTGGTTTGGTACCTTATGGATGTACTCGTACGGTATTGCACCGTTTTGGTGTGGTTTGGTACCATATGGAGTTACTCGTACGGTATTGCACCGTTTTGGTGTGGTTTGGTTCCGGATGGATGTACTCGTACGGTATTGTATCATTTTGGTGTGGTTTGGTACCGTATGGATGTACTCGTACGGTATTGCACCGTTTTGGTGTGGTTTGGTACCTTGTGGATGTACTCGTACGGTATTGCACCGTTTTGTTGTGGTTTGGTACCATATGGAGTTACTCGTACGGTATTGCACCGTTTTTGTGTGGTTTGGTACCGGATGGATGTACTCGTACGGTATTGTACCCTTTTGGTGTGGTTTGGTACCGTATGGATGTACTCGTACGGTATTGCACCGTTTTGGTGTGGTTTGGTACCGTATGGATGTACTCGTACGGTGTTGCACCGTTTTGGTGTTGTTTGGTAACGTATAGATGTACTCGTACGGTATTGCACCGTTTTTGTGTGGTTTGGTACCGTATGGATGTACTCGTACGGTATTGAACCGGTTTGGTGTGGTTTGGTATCGTATGGATGTACTCGTACGGTATTGCACCGTTTTGGTGTGGTTTGGTGCCCTATGGATGTAGTCGTACGGTATTGCACCGTTTTGGTGTGGTTTGGTACCGTATGGATGTACTCGTACGGTATTGCACCGTTTTGGTGTGGTTTGGTACGGTATGGATGTACTCGTATGTATTGCACCGTTTCGGTGTGGTTTGGAACCGTAACGAAGTACTCGTAAGGTATTGTACCGTTTTGGTGTGGTTTGGTACCGTATGGATGTACTCGTACGGTATTGCACCGTTTTGGTGTGGTTTGGTACCTTATGGATGTACTCCTACGGTATTGCACCGTTTTGGTGTCGTTTGGTATCGTATGGATGTACTTGTACGGTATTGCACCGTTTTGGTGTGGTTTGGTACCGTATGGATGTACTCGTACGGTATTGCACCGTTTGGGTGTGGTTTGGTACCGTATGGATGTACTCGTACGCTATTGCACCGTTTCGGTGTGGTTTGGAACCGTAACGAAGTACTCGTCAGGTATTGTACCGTTTTGGTGTCGTTTGGTACCGTATGGATGTACTCGTACGGTATTGCACTGTTTTGGTGTGGTTTGGTACCGTATGGATGTACTCGTACGGTATTGCACCCTTTTGGTGTGGTTTGGTACCGTATGGATGTACTCGTATGGTATTCTACCATTTTTGTGTGGTTTGGTACCGTATGGATGTACTCGTGCGGTATTGCACCGTTTTTGTGTGGTTTGGTACCGTATGGATGTTCTCGTACGCTATTGCACCGTTTTGGTGTGGTTTGGTACCGTATGGATGTACTCGTACGGTATTGCACCCTTTTGGTGTGGTTTGGTACCGTATGGATGTACTCGTATGGTATTCTACCATTTTTGTGTGGTTTTGTACCGTATGGATGTACTCGTACGGTATTGCACCGTTTTGGTGTGGTTTGGTACCGTATGGATGTACTCGTACGCTATTGCACCGTTTCGGTGTTGTTTGGAACCGTAACGAAGTACTCGTAAGGTATTGTACCGTTTTGGTGTGGTTTAGTACCGTATGGCTGTACTCGTACGGTATTGCACCGTTTTCGAGTGGTTTGGTATCGTCTGGATGTACTCGTACGGTATTGCACCGTTTTGGTGTGGTTTGGTACCTTATGGATGTACTCGTACGGTATTGCACCGTTTTGGTGTGGTTTGGTACCGTATGGATGTACTCGTACGGTATTGCACCGTTTCGGTGTGGTTTGGAACCGTAACGAATTACTCGTAAGGTATTGTACCATTTTGGTGTGGTTTGGTACCGTATGGATGTACTCGTACGGTATTGCACCGTTTTGGTGTGGTTTGGTACCGTATGGATGTACTCGTACGGTATTGAACCGGTTTGGTGTGGTTTGGTATCGTATGGATGTACTCGTACGGTATTGCACCGTTTTGGTGTGGTTTGGTGCCCTATGGATGTAGTCGTACGGTATTGCACCGTTTTGGTGTGGTTTGGTACCATATGGATGTACTCGTACGGTATTGCACCGTTTTGGTGTGGTTTGGTACGTTATGGATGTACTCGTACGCTATTGCACCGTTTCGGTGTGGTTTGGAACCGTCACGAAGTACTCGTAAGGTATTGTACCGTTTTGGTGTGGTTTGGTACCGTATGGATGTACTCGTACGGTATTGCACCGTTTTCGTGTGGTTTGGTACCTTATGGATGTACTCCTACGGTATTGCACCGTTTTGGTGTGGTTTGGTACCATATGGAGTTACTCGTACGGTATTGCACTGTTTTGGTGTGGTTTGGTACCGGATGGATGTACTCGTACGGTATTGTACCGTTTTGGTGTGGTTTGGTACCGTATGGATGTACTCGTACGGTATTGCACCGTTTTGGTGTGGTTTGGTACCTTATGGATGTACTCGTACGGTATTGCACCGTTTTGGTGTGGTTTGGTACCATACGGAGTTACTCGTACGGTATTGCACCGTTTTGGTGTGGTTTGGTACCGGATGGATGTACTCGTACGGTATTGAACCATTTTGGTGCGGTATGGTACCGTATGGATGTACTCGTACGGTATTGCACCGTTTTGGTGTGGTTTGGTACCGTATGGATGTACTCGTACGGTATTGCACCGTTTTGGTGTTGTTTGGTAACGTATGGATGTACTCGTACGGTATTGCACCGTTTTGCTGTGGTTTGGTACCGTATGGATGTACTCGTACGGTATTGCACCGTTTTGGTGTGGTTTGATACCGTATGGATGTACTCGTACGGTATTGCACCCTTTTGGTGTGGTTTGGTACCGTATGGATGTACTCGTACGGTATTCTACCGTTTTTGTGTGGTTTTTTACCGTATGGATGTACTCGTACGGTATTGCACCGTTTTGGTGTGGTTTGGTAGCGTAACGAAGTACTCGTAAAGTATTAAACCGTTTTGGTGTGGTTTGGTACCGTATGGATGTACTCGTACGGTATTGCACCGTTTTGGTGTGGTTTGGTACGGTATGGATGTACTCGTACGGTATTGCACCCTTTTGGTGTGGTTTTGTACCGTATGGATGTACTCGTACGGTATTGCACCGTTTTGGTGTGGTTTGGTACCGTATGGATGTACTCGTACGGTATTGAACCGGTTTGGTTTGGTTTGGTATCGTATGGATGTACTCGTACGGTATTGCACCGTTTTGGTGTGGTTTGGTGCCCTATGGATGTAGTCGTACGGTATTGCACCGTTTTTGTGTGGTTTGGTACCGTATGGATGTACTCGTACGGTATTGCACCGTTTTGGTGTGGTTTGGTACGGTATGGATGTACTCGTACGCTATTGCACCGTTTCGGTGTGGTTTGGAACCGTAACGAAGTACTCGTAAGGTATTGTACCGTTTTGGTGTGGTTTGGTACCGTATGGATGTACTCGTACGGTATTGCTCCGTTTTGGTGTGGTTTGGTACCTTATGGATGTACTCCTACGGTATTGCACCGTTTTGGTGTCGTTTGGCATCGTATGGATGTACTTGTACGGTATTGCACCGTTTTGGTGTTGTTTGGTACCGTATGGATGTACTCGTACGGTATTGCACCGTTTGGGTGTGATTTGGTACCGTATGGATGTACTCGTACGCTATTGCACCGTTTCGGTGTGGTTTGGAACCGTAACGAAGTACTCGTCAGGTATTGTGCCGTTTTGGTGTGGTTTGGTACCGTATGGATGTACTCGTACGGTATTGCACTGTTTTGGTGTGGTTTGGTACCGTATGGATGTACTCGTACGGTATTGCACCCTTTTGGTGTGGTTTGGTACCGTATGGATGTACTCGTATGGTATTCTACCATTTTTGTGTGGTTTGGTACCGTATGGATGTACTCGTGCGGTATTGCACCGTTTTTGTGTGGTTTGGTACCGTATGGATGTTCTCGTACGCTATTGCACCGTTTCGGTGTGGTTTGGAACCATAACGAAGTAGTCGTAAGGTATTGTACCGTTTTGGTGTGGTTTAGTACCGTATGGATGTACTCGTACGGTATTGCACCGTTTTGGTGTGGTTTGGTACCTTATAGATGTACTCGTACGGTATTGCACCGTTTTGGTGTGGTTTGGTACCGTATGGATGTACTCGTACGGTATTGCACCGTTGTGGTGTGGTTTGGTACCGTATGGATGTACTCGTACGGTATTGCACCGTTGTGGTTTGGTTTGGTACCGTATGGATGTGCTCGTACGGAATTGCACCGTTTCGGTGTGGTTTGGAACCGTAACGAAGTACTCGTACAGTATTGTACCGTTTTGGTGTGGTTTGGTACCGTATGGATGTACTCGTACGGTATTGCACCGTTTTGGAGTGGTTTGGTATCGTATGGATGTACACGTACGGTATTGCACCGTTTTGGTGTGGTTTGGTACCTTATGGATGTACTCGTACGGTATTGCACCGTTTTGGTGTGGTTTGGTACCGTATGGTTGTACTCGTACGGTATTGCACCGTTTCGGTGTGGTTTGGAACCGTAACGAATTACTCGTAAGGTATTGTACCATTTTGATGTGGTTTGGTGCCGTATGTATGTACTCGTACGGTATTGCACCGTTTTGGTGTGGTTTGGTACCTTATGGATGTACTCGTACGGTATTGCACCGTTTTGGTGTGGTTTGGTACCATATGGAGTTACTCGTACGGTATTGCACCGTTTTGGTGTGGTTTGGTTCCGGATGGATGTACTCGTACGGTATTGTACCATTTTGGTGTGGTTTGGTACCGTATGGATGTACTCGTACGGTATTGCACCGTTTTGGTGTGGTTTGGTACCTTGTGGATGTACTCGTACGGTATTGCACCGTTTTGTTGTGGTTTGGTACCATATGGAGTTACTCGTACGGTATTGCACCGTTTTGGTGTGGTTTGGTACCGGAAGGATGTACTCGTACGGTATTGTACCCTTTTGGTGTGGTTTGGTACCGTATGGATGTACTCGTACGGTATTGCACCGTTTTGGTGTGGTTTGGTACCGTATGGATGTACTCGTACGGTGTTGCACCGTTTTGGTGTTGTTTGGTAACGTATGGATGTACTCGTACGGTATTGCACCGTTTTGGTGTGGTTTGGTACCGTATGGATGTACTCGTACGGTATTGAACCGGTTTGGTGTGGTTTGGTATCGTATGGATGTACTCGTACGGTATTGCACCGTTTTGGTGTGGTTTGGTGCCCTATGGATGTAGTCGTACGGTATTGCACCGTTTTGGTGTGGTTTGGTACCGTATGGATGTACTCGTACGGTATTGCACCGTTTTGGTGTGGTTTGGTACGGTATGGATGTACTCGTACGCTATTGCACCGTTTCGGTGTGGTTTGGAACCGTAACGAAGTACTCGTAAGGTATTGTACCGTTTTGGTGTGGTTTGGTACCGTATGGATGTACTCGTACGGTATTGCACCGTTTTGGTGTGGTTTGGTACCTTATGGATGTACTCCTACGGTATTGCACCGTTTTGGTGTCGTTTGGTATCGTATGGATGTACTTGTACGGTATTGCACCGTTTTGGTGTGGTTTGGTACCGTATGGATGTACTCGTACGGTATTGCACCGTTTGGGTGTGGTTTGGTACCGTATGGATGTACTCGTACGCTATTGCACCGTTTCGGTGTGGTTTGGAACCGTAACGAAGTACTCGTAAGGTATTGTACCGTTTTGGTGTGGTTTGGTACCTTATGGATGTACTCCTACGGTATTGCACCGTTTTGGTGTCGTTTGGTATCGTATGGATGTACTCGTACGGTATTGCACCGTTTTGGTGTGGTTTGGTACCGTATGGATGTACTCGTACGGTATTGCACCGTTTTGGTGTGGTTTGGTACCGTATGGATGTACTCGTACGTATTGAACCTTTTTGGTGTGGTTTGGTACCGTATGGATGTACTCGTACGGTATTGCACCGTTTTGGTGTGGTTTGGTACCGTATGGATGTACTCGTACGGTATTGAACCGGTTTGGTGTGGTTTGGTATCGTATGGATGTACTCGTACGGTATTGCACCGTTTTGGTGTGGTTTGGTGCCCTATGGATGTACTCGTACGGTATTGCACCGTTTTGGTGTGGTTTGGTACCGTATGGATGTACTCGTACGGTATTGCACTGTTTTGGTGTGGTTTGGTACCGTATGGATGTACTCGTACGGTATTGCACCCTTTTGGTGTGGTTTGGTACCGTATGGATGTACTCGTATGGTATTCTACCATTTTTGTGTGGTTTGGTACCGTATGGATGTACTCGTGCGGTATTGCACCGTTTTTGTGTGGTTTGGTACCGTATGGATGTTCTCGTACGCTATTGCACCGTTTCGGTGTGGTTTGGAACCATAACGAAGTAGTCGTAAGGTATTGTACCGTTTTGGTGTGGTTTAGTACCGTATGGATGTACTCGTACGGTATTGCACCGTTTTGGTGTGGTTTGGTACCTTATAGATGTACTCGTACGGTATTGCACCGTTTTGGTGTGGTTTGGTACCGTATGGATGTACTCGTACGGTATTGCACCGTTGTGGTGTGGTTTGGTACCGTATGGATGTACTCGTACGGTATTGCACCGTTGTGGTTTGGTTTGGTACCGTATGGATGTGCTCGTACGGAATTGCACCGTTTCGGTGTGGTTTGGAACCGTAACGAAGTACTCGTACAGTATTGTACCGTTTTGGTGTGGTTTGGTACCGTATGGATGTACTCGTACGGTATTGCACCGTTTTGGAGTGGTTTGGTATCGTATGGATGTACACGTACGGTATTGCACCGTTTTGGTGTGGTTTGGTACCTTATGGATGTACTCGTACGGTATTGCACCGTTTTGGTGTGGTTTGGTACCGTATGGTTGTACTCGTACGGTATTGCACCGTTTCGGTGTGGTTTTGAACCGTAACGAATTACTCGTAAGGTATTGTACCATTTTGATGTGGTTTGGTGCCGTATGGATGTACTCGTACGGTATTGCACCGTTTTGGTGTGGTTTGGTACCTTATGGATGTACTCGTACGGTATTGCACCGTTTTGGTGTGGTTTGGTACCATATGGAGTTACTCGTACGGTATTGCACCGTTTTGGTGTGGTTTGGTTCCGGATGGATGTACTCGTACGGTATTGTACCATTTTGGTGTGGTTTGGTACCGTATGGATGTACTCGTACGGTATTGCACCGTTTTGGTGTGGTTTGGTACCTTGTGGATGTACTCGTACGGTATTGCACCGTTTTGTTGTGGTTTGGTACCATATGGAGTTACTCGTACGGTATTGCACCGTTTTGGTGTGGTTTGGTACCGGAAGGATGTACTCGTACGGTATTGTACCCTTTTGGTGTGGTTTGGTACCGTATGGATGTACTCGTACGGTATTGCACCGTTTTGGTGTGGTTTGGTACCGTATGGATGTACTCGTACGGTGTTGCACCGTTTTGGTGTTGTTTGGTAACGTATGGATGTACTCGTACGGTATTGCACCGTTTTGGTGTGGTTTGGTACCGTATGGATGTACTCGTACGGTATTGAACCGGTTTGGTGTGGTTTGGTATCGTATGGATGTACTCGTACGGTATTGCACCGTTTTGGTGTGGTTTGGTGCCCTATGGATGTAGTCGTACGGTATTGCACCGTTTTGGTGTGGTTTGGTACCGTATGGATGTACTCGTACGGTATTGCACCGTTTTGGTGTGGTTTGGTACGGTATGGATGTACTCGTACGCTATTGCACCGTTTCGGTGTGGTTTGGAACCGTAACGAAGTACTCGTAAGGTATTGTACCGTTTTGGTGTGGTTTGGTACCGTATGGATGTACTCGTACGGTATTGCACCGTTTTGGTGTGGTTTGGTACCTTATGGATGTACTCCTACGGTATTGCACCGTTTTGGTGTCGTTTGGTATCGTATGGATGTACTTGTACGGTATTGCACCGTTTTGGTGTGGTTTGGTACCGTATGGATGTACTCGTACGGTATTGCACCGTTTGGGTGTGGTTTGGTACCGTATGGATGTACTCGTACGCTATTGCACCGTTTCGGTGTGGTTTGGAACCGTAACGAAGTACTCGTAAGGTATTGTACCGTTTTGGTGTGGTTTGGTACCTTATGGATGTACTCCTACGGTATTGCACCGTTTTGGTGTCGTTTGGTATCGTATGGATGTACTCGTACGGTATTGCACCGTTTTGGTGTGGTTTGGTACCGTATGGATGTACTCGTACGGTATTGCACCGTTTTGGTGTGGTTTGGTACCGTATGGATGTACTCGTACGTATTGAACCTTTTTGGTGTGGTTTGGTACCGTATGGATGTACTCGTACGGTATTGCACCGTTTTGGTGTGGTTTGGTACCGTATGGATGTACTCGTACGGTATTGAACCGGTTTGGTGTGGTTTGGTATCGTATGGATGTACTCGTACGGTATTGCACCGTTTTGGTGTGGTTTGGTGCCCTATGGATGTACTCGTACGGTATTGCACCGTTTTGGTGTGGTTTGGTACCGTATGGATGTACTCGTACGGTATTGCACCGTTTTGGTGTGGTTTGGTATGGTATGGATGTACTCGTACGCAATTGCACCGTTTTGGTGTGGTTTTGAACCGTAACGAAGTACTCGTAAGGTATTGTACCGTTTTGGTGTGGTTTGGTACCGTATGGATGTACTCGTACGGTATTGCACCGTTTTGGTGTGGTTTGGTACCTTATGGATGTACTCTTACGGTATTGCACCGTTTTGGTGTCGTTTGGTATCGTATGGATGTACTTGTACGGTATTGCACCGTTTTGGTGTGGTTTGGTAACGTATGGATGTACTCGTACGGTATTGCACCGTTTGGGTGTGGTTTGGCTCCGTATGGATGTACTCGTACGCTATTGCACCGTTTCGGTGTGGTTTGGAACCGTAACGAAGTACTCGTAAGGTATTGTACCGTTTTGGTGTCGTTTGGTACCGTATGGATGTACTCGTACGGTATTGCACTGTTTTGGTGTGGTTTGGTACCGTATGGATGTACTCGTACGGTATTGCACCCTTTTGGTGTGGTTTGGTACCGTATGGATGTACTCGTGCGGTATTGCACCGTTTTTGTGTGGTTTGGTACCGTATGGATGTTCTCGTATGCTATTGCACCGTTTCGGTGTGGTTTGGAACCGTAACGAAGTACTCGTAAGGTATTGTACCGTTTTGGTGTCGTTTGGTAACGTATGGATGTACTCGTACGGTATTGCACTGTTTTGGTGTGGTTTGGTACCGTATGGATGTACTCGTACGGTATTGCACCCTTTTGGTGTGGTTTGGTACCGTATGGATGTACTCGTATGGTATTCCACCATTTTTGTATGGTTTTGTACCGTATGGATGTACTCGTGCGGTATTGCACCGTTTTGGTGTTGTTTGGTACCGTATGGATGTACTCGTACGCTATTGCACCGTTTCGGTGTCGTTTGGAACCGTAACGAAGTAGTCGTAAGGTATTGTACCGTTTTGGTGTGGTTTAGTACCGTATGGATGTACTCGTACGGTATTGCACCGTTTTGGTGTGGTTTGGTACGTTATGGATGTACTCGTACGGTATTGCACCGTTTTGGTGTGGTTTGGTACCATATGGAGTTACTCGTACGGTATTGCACTGTTTTGGTGTGGTTTGGTACCAGATGGATGTACTCGTACGGTATTGTACCATTTTGGTGTGGTTTGGTACCGTATGGATGTACTCGTACGGTATTGCACCGTTTTGGTGTGGTTTGGTACCTTATGGATGTACTCGTACGGTATTGCACCGTTTTGGTGTGGTTTGGTACCATATGGAGTTACTCGTACGGTATTGCACCGTTTTGGTGTGGTTTGGTACCGGATGGATGTACTCGTACGGTATTGTACCATTTTGGTGCGGTTTGGTACCGTATGGATGTACTCGTACGGTATTGCACCGTTTTGGTGTTGTTTGGTACCTTATAGATGTACTCGTACGGTATTGCACCGTTTTGGTGTGGTTTGGTACCGTATGGATGTACTCGTACGGTATTGCACCGTTGTGGTGTGGTTTTGTACCGTATGGATGTGCTCGTACGGAATTGCACCGTTTCGGTGTGGTTTGGAACCGTAACGAAGTACTCGTACGGTATTGTACCGTTTTGGTGTGGTTTGGTACCGTATGGATGTACTCGTACGGTATTGCACCGTTTTGGAGTGGTTTGGTATCGTATGGATGTACTCGTACGGTATTGCACCGTTTTGGTGTGGTTTGGTACCTTATGGATGTACTCGTACGGTATTGCACCGTTTTGGTGTGGTTTGGTACCGTATGGATGTACTCGTACGGTATTGCACCGTTTCGGTGTGGTTTGGAACCGTAACGAATTACTCGTAAGGTATTGTACCATTTTGATGTGGTTTGGTGCCGTATGGATGTACTCGTACGGTATTGCACCGTTTTGGTGTGGTTTGGTACCTTATGGATGTACTCGTACGGTATTGCACCGTTTTGGTGTGGTTTGGTACCATATGGAGTTACTCGTACGGTATTGCACCGTTTTGGTGTGGTTTGGTACCGGATGGATGTACTCGTACAGTATTGTACCATTTTGGTGTGGTTTGGTACCGTATGGATGTACTCGTACGGTATTGCACCGTTTTGGTGTGGTTTGGTACCTTGTGGATGTACTCGTACGGTATTGCACCGTTTTGGTGTGGTTTGGTACCATATGGAGTTACTCGTACGGTATTGCACCGTTTTGGTGTGGTTTTTTACCGGATGGATGTACTCGTACGGTATTGTACCATTTTGGTGTGGTTTGGTACCGTATGGATGTACTCGTACGGTATTGCACCGTTTTGGTGTGGTTTGGTACCGTAACGAAGTACTCGTAAAGTATTAAACCGTTTTGGTGTGGTTTGGTACCGTATGGATGTACTCGTACGGTATTGCACCGTTTTGGTTTGGTACTGTATGGATGTACTCGTACGTTATTGCACCCTTTTGGTGTGGTTTGGTACCGTATGGATGTACTCGTACGGTATTGAACCGGTTTGGTGTGGTTTGGTATCGTATGGATGTGCTCGTACGGTATTGCACCGTTTTGGTGTGGTTTGGTGCCCTATGGATGTACTCGTACGGTATTGCACCGTTTTGGTGTTGTTTGGTACCGTATGGATGTACTCGTACGGTATTGCACCGTTTTGGTGTGGTTTGGTACGGTATGGATGTACTCGCACGCTATTGCACCGTTTCGGTGTGGTTTGGAACCGTAACGAAGTACTCGTAAGGTATTGTACCGTTTTGGTGTGGTTTGGTACCGTATGGATGTACTCGTACGGTATTGCACCGTTTTGGTGTGGTTTGGTACCTTATGGATGTACTCCTACGGTATTGCACCGTTTTGGTGTCGTTTGGTATCGTATGGATGTACTCGTACGGTATTGCACCGTTTTGGTGTGGTTTGGTACCGTATGGATGTACTCGTACGGTATTGCAACGTTTTGGTGTGGTTTGGTACCGTATGGATGTACTCGTACGGTATTGCACCCTTTTGGTGTGGTTTGGTACCGTATGGATGTACTCGTACGGTATTGCACCGTTTTGGTGTGGTTTGGTACCGTATGGATGTACTCGTACGGTATTGAACCGGTTTGGTGTGGTTTGGTATCGTATGGATGTACTCGTACGGTATTGCACCGTTTTGGTGTGGTTTGGTGCCCTATGGATGTACTCGTACGGTATTGCACCGTTTTGGTGTGGTTTGGTACCTTATGGATGTACTCCTACGGTATTGCACCGTTTTGGTGTCGTTTGGTATCGTATGGATGTACTTGTACGGTATTGCACCGTTTTGGTGTGGTTTGGTAACGTATGGATGTACTCGTACGGTATTGCACCGTTTGGGTGTGGTTTGGCTCCGTATGGATGTACTCGTACGCTATTGCACCGTTTCGGTTTGGTTTGGAACCGTAACGAAGTACTCGTAAGGTATTGTACCGTTTTGGTGTCGTTTGGTACCGTATGGATGTACTCGTACGGTATTGCACTGTTTTGGTGTGGTTTGGTACCGTATGGATGTACTCGTACGGTATTGCACCCTTTTGGTGTGGTTTGGTACCGTATGGATGTACTCGTGCGGTATTGCACCGTTTTTGTGTGGTTTGGTACCGTATGGATGTTCTCGTATGCTATTGCACCGTTTCGGTGTGGTTTGGAACCGTAACGAAGTACTCGTAAGGTATTGTACCGTTTTGGTGTCGTTTGGTAACGTATGGATGTACTCGTACGGTATTGCACTGTTTTGGTGTGGTTTGGTACCGTATGGATGTACTCGTACGGTATTGCACCCTTTTGGTGTGGTTTGGTACCGTATGGATGTACTCGTATGGTATTCCACCATTTTTGTGTGGTTTTGTACCGTATGGATGTACTCGTGCGGTATTGCACCGTTTTGGTGTTGTTTGGTACCGTATGGATGTACTCGTACGCTATTGCACCGTTTCGGTGTCGTTTGGAACCGTAACGAAGTAGTCGTAAGGTATTGTACCGTTTTGGTGTGGTTTAGTACCGTATGGATGTACTCGTACGGTATTGCACCGTTTTGGTGTGGTTTGGTACGTTATGGATGTACTCGTACGGTATTGCACCGTTTTGGTGTGGTTTGGTACCATATGGAGTTACTCGTACGGTATTGCACTGTTTTGGTGTGGTTTGGTACCGGATGGATGTACTCGTACGGTATTGTACCATTTTGGTGTGGTTTGGTACCGTATGGATGTACTCGTATGGTATTGCACCGTTTTGGTGTGGTTTGGTACCTTATGGATGTACTCGTACGGTATTGCACCGTTTTGGTGTGGTTTGGTACCATATGGAGTTACTCGTACGGTATTGCACCGTTTTGGTGTGGTTTGGTACCGGATGGATGTACTCGTACGGTATTGTACCATTTTGGTGCGGTTTGGTACCGTATGGATGTACTCGTACGGTATTGCACCGTTTTGGTGTGGTTTGGTACCTTATAGATGTACTCGTACGGTATTGCACCGTTTTGGTGTGGTTTGGTACCGTATGGATGTACTCGTACGGTATTGCACCGTTGTGGTGTGGTTTTGTACCGTATGGATGTGCTCGTACGGAATTGCACCGTTTCGGTGTGGTTTGGAACCGTAACGAAGTACTCGTACGGTATTGTACCGTTTTGGTGTGGTTTGGTACCGTATGGATGTACTCGTACGGTATTGCACCGTTTTGGAGTGGTTTGGTATCGTATGGATGTACTCGTACGGTATTGCACCGTTTTGGTGTGGTTTGGTACCTTATGGATGTACTCGTACGGTATTGCACCGTTTTGGTGTGGTTTGGTACCGTATGGATGTACTCGTACGGTATTGCACCGTTTCGGTGTGGTTTGGAACCGTAACGAATTACTCGTAAGGTATTGTACCATTTTGATGTGGTTTGGTGCCGTATGGATGTACTCGTACGGTATTGCACCGTTTTGGTGTGGTTTGGTACCTTATGGATGTACTCGTACGGTATTGCACCGTTTTGGTGTGGTTTGGTACCATATGGAGTTACTCGTACGGTATTGCACCGTTTTGGTGTGGTTTGGTACCGGATGGATGTACTCGTACAGTATTGTACCATTTTGGTGTGGTTTGGTACCGTATGGATGTACTCGTACGGTATTGCACCGTTTTGGTGTGGTTTGGTACCTTGTGGATGTACTCGTACGATATTGCACCGTTTTGGTGTGGTTTGGTACCATATGGAGTTACTCGTACGGTATTGCACCGTTTTGGTGTGGTTTGTTACCGGATGGATGTACTCGTACGGTATTGTACCATTTTGGTGTGGTTTGGTACCGTATGGATGTACTCGTACGGTATTGCACCGTTTTGGTGTGGTTTGGTACCGTAACGAAGTACTCGTAAAGTATTAAACCGTTTTGGTGTGGTTTGGTACCGTATGGATGTACTCGTACGGTATTGTACCATTTTGGTGCGGTTTGGTACCGTATGGATGTACTCGTACGGTATTGCACCGTTTTGGTGTGGTTTGGTACCTTATAGATGTACTCGTACGGTATTGCACCGTTTTGGTGTGGTTTGGTACCGTATGGATGTACTCGTACGGTATTGCACCGTTGTGGTGTGGTTTTGTACCGTATGGATGTGCTCGTACGGAATTGCACCGTTTCGGTGTGGTTTGGAACCGTAACGAAGTACTCGTACGGTATTGTACCGTTTTGGTGTGGTTTGGTACCGTATGGATGTACTCGTACGGTATTGCACCGTTTTGGAGTGGTTTGGTATCGTATGGATGTACTCGTACGGTATTGCACCGTTTTGGTGTGGTTTGGTACCTTATGGATGTACTCGTACGGTATTGCACCGTTTTGGTGTGGTTTGGTACCGTATGGATGTACTCGTACGGTATTGCACCGTTTCGGTGTGGTTTGGAACCGTAACGAATTACTCGTAAGGTATTGTACCATTTTGATGTGGTTTGGTGCCGTATGGATGTACTCGTACGGTATTGCACCGTTTTGGTGTGGTTTGGTACCTTATGGATGTACTCGTACGGTATTGCACCGTTTTGGTGTGGTTTGGTACCATATGGAGTTACTCGTACGGTATTGCACCGTTTTGGTGTGGTTTGGTACCGGATGGATGTACTCGTACAGTATTGTACCATTTTGGTGTGGTTTGGTACCGTATGGATGTACTCGTACGGTATTGCACCGTTTTGGTGTGGTTTGGTACCTTGTGGATGTACTCGTACGGTATTGCACCGTTTTGGTGTGGTTTGGTACCATATGGAGTTACTCGTACGGTATTGCACCGTTTTGGTGTGGTTTGTTACCGGATGGATGTACTCGTACGGTATTGTACCATTTTGGTGTGGTTTGGTACCGTATGGATGTACTCGTACGGTATTGCACCGTTTTGGTGTGGTTTGGTACCGTAACGAAGTACTCGTAAAGTATTAAACCGTTTTGGTGTGGTTTGGTACCGTATGGATGTACTCGTACGGTATTGCACCGTTTTGGTTTGGTACTGTATGGATGTACTCGTACGTTATTGCACCCTTTTGGTGTGGTTTGGTACCGTATGGATGTACTCGTACGGTATTGAACCGGTTTGGTGTGGTTTGGTATCGTATGGATGTACTCGTACGGTATTGCACCGTTTTGGTGTGGTTTGGTGCCCTATGGATGTACTCGTACGGTATTGCACCGTTTTGGTGTGGTTTGGTACCGTATGGATGTACTCGTACGGTATTGCACCGTTTTGGTGTGGTTTGGTACGGTATGGATGTACTCGCACGCTATTGCACCGTTTCGGTGTGGTTTGGAACCGTAACGAAGTACTCGTAAGGTATTGTACCGTTTTGGTGTGGTATGGTACCGTATGGATGTACTCGTACGGTATTGCACCGTTTTGGTGTGGTTTGGTACCTTATGGATGTACTCCTACGGTATTGCACCGTTTTGGTGTCGTTTGGTATCGTATGGATGTACTCGTACGGTATTGCACCGTTTTGGTGTGGTTTGGTACCGTATGGATGTACTCGTACGGTATTGCAACGTTTTGGTGTGGTTTGGTACCGTATGGATGTACTCGTACGGTATTGCACCCTTTTGGTGTGGTTTGGTACCGTATGGATGTACTCGTACGGTATTGCACCGTTTTGGTGTGGTTTGGTACCGTATGGATGTACTCGTACGGTATTGAACCGGTTTGGTGTGGTTTGGTATCGTATGGATGTACTCGTACGGTATTGCACCGTTTTGGTGTGGTTTGGTGCCCTATGGATGTACTCGTACGGTATTGCACCGTTTTGGTGTGGTTTGGTACCGTATGGATGTACTCGTACGGTTTTGCACCGTTTTGGTGTGGTTTGGTACGGTATGGATGTACTCGTACGCTATTGCACCGTTTCGGTGTGGTTTGGAACCGTAACGAAGTACTCGTAAGGTATTGTACTGTTTTGGTGTGGTTTGGTACCGTATGGATGTACTCGTACGGTATTGCACCGTTTTGGTGTGGTTTGGTACCTTATGGATGTACTCCTACGGTATTGCACCGTTTTGGTGTCGTTTGGTATCGTATGGATGTACTCGTACGGTATTGCACCGTTTTCGTGTGGTTTGGTACCGTATGGATGTACTCGTACGGTATTGCACCGTTTTGGTGTGGTTTGGTACCGTATGGATGTACTCGTACGGTATTGCACCCTTTTGGTGTGGTTTGGTACCGTATGGATGTACTCGTACGGTATTGGACCGTTTTGGTGTTGTTTGGTACCGTATGGATGTACTCGTACGGTATTGAACCGGTTTGGTGTGGTTTGGTATCGTATGGATGTACTCGTACGGTATTGCATCGTTTTGGTGTGGTTTGGTGCCCTATGGATGTACTCGTACGGTATTGCACCGTTTTGGTGTGGTTTGGTACCGTATGGATGTACTCGTACGGTATTGCACCGTTTTTGTGTTGTTTGGTACGGTATGGATGTACTCGTACGCTATTGCACCATTTCGGTGTGGTTTGGAACCGTAACGAAGTACTCGTAAGGTATTGTACCGTTTTGGTGTGGTTTGGTACCGTATGGATGTACTCGTACGGTATTGCACCGTTTTGGTGTGGTTTGGTACCTTATGGATGTACTCCTACGGTATTGCACCGTTTTGGTGTCGTTTGGTATCGTATGGATGTACTTGTACGGTATTGCACCGTTTTGGTGTGGTTTGGTACCGTATGGATGTACTCGTACGGTATTGCACCGTTTGGGTGTGGTTTGGTACCGTATGGATGTACTCGTACGCTATTGCACCGTTTCGGTGTGGTTTGGAACCGTAACGAAGTACTCGTAAGGTATTGTACCGTTTTGGTGTCGTTTGGTACCGTATGGATGTACTCGTACGGTATTGCACTGTTTTGGTGTGGTTTGGTACCGTATGGATGTACTCGTACGGTATTGCACCCTTTTGGTGTGGTTTGGTACCGTATGGATGTACTCGTATGGTATTCTACAATTTTTGTGTGGTTTTGTACCGTATGGATGTACTCGTGCGGTATTGCACCGTTTTGGTGTGGTTTGGTACTGTATGGATGTACTCGTACGCTATTGCACCGTTTCGGTGTGGTTTGGAACCGTAACGAAGTAGTCGTAAGGTATTGTACCGTTTTGGTGTGGTTTAGTACCGTATGGATGTACTCGTACGGTATTGCACCGTTTTGGTGTGGTTTGGTACCTTATAGATGTACTCGTACGGTATTGCACCGTTTTGGTGTGGTTTGGTACCGTATGGATGTACTCGTACGGTATTGCACCGTTGTGGTGGGGTTTGGTACCGTATGGATGTGCTCGTACGGAATTGCACCGTTTCGGTGTGGTTTGGAACCGTAACGAAGTACTCGTACGGTATTGTACCGTTTTGGTGTGGTTTGGTACCGTATGGATGTACTCGTACGGTATTGCACCGTTTTGGTGTGGTCTGGTACCTTATGGATGTACTCCTACGGTATTGCACCATTTTGGTGTCGTTTGGTATCGTATGGATGTACTCGTACGGTATTGCACCGTTTTGGGGTGGTTTGGTACCGTATGGATGTACTCGTACGGTATTGAACCGTTTTGGTGTGGTTTGGTACCGTATGGATGTACTCGTACGGTATTGAACCGGTTTGGTGTGGTTTGGTACCGTATGGATGTACTCGTACGGTATTGCACCGTTTTGGTGTGGTTTGGTGCCCTATGGATGTACTCGTACGGTATTGCACCGTTTTGGTGTGGTTTGGTGCCCTATGGATGTACTCGTACGGTATTGCACCGTTTTGGTGTGGTTTGGTACCGTATGGATGTACTCGTACGGTATTGCACCGTTTTGGTGTGGTTTGGTACGGTATGGATGTACTCGTACGCTATTGCACCGTTTCGGTGTGGTTTGGAACCGTAACGAAGTACTCGTAAGGTATTGTACCGTTTTGGTGTGGTTTGGTACCGTATGGATGTACTCGTACGGTATTGCACCGTTTTGGTGTGGTTTGGTACCTTATGGATGTACTCCTACGGTATTGCACCGTTTTTGTGTCGTTTGGTATCGTATGGATGTACTTGTACGGTATTGCACCGTTTTGGTGTGGTTGGGTACCGTATGGATGTACTCGTACGGTATTGCACCGTTTAGGTGTGGTTTGGTACCGTATGGATGTACTCGTACGCTATTGCACCGTTTCGGTGTGGTTTGGAACCGTAACGAAGTACTCGTAAGGTATTATACCGTTTTGGTGTCGTTTGGTACCGTATGGATGCACTCGTACGGTATTGCACTGTTTCGGTGTGGTTTGGTACCGTATGGATGTACTCGTACGGTATTGCACCCTTTTGGTGTGGTTTGGTACCGTATGGATGTACTCGTATGGTATTCTACCATTTTTGTGTGGTTTTGTACCGTATGGATGTACTCGTGCGGTATTGCACCGTTTTGGTGTGGTTTGGTACCGTATGGATGTACTCGTACGGTATTGCACCGTTTTGGTGTTGTTTGGTACGGTATGGATGTACTCGTACGCTATTGCACCATTTCGGTGTGGTTTGGAACCGTAACGAAGTACTCGTAAGGTATTGTACCGTTTTGGTGTGGTTTGGTACCGTATGGATGTACTCGTACGGTATTGCACCGTTTTGGTGTGGTTTGGTACCTTATGGATGTACTCCTACGGTATTGCACCGTTTTGGTGTCGTTTGGTATCGTATGGATGTACTTGTACGGTATTGCACCGTTTTGGTGTGGTTTGGTACCGTATGGATGTACTCGTACGGTATTGCACCGTTTGGGTGTGGTTTGGTACCGCATTGATGTACTCGTACGCTATTGCACCGTTTCGGTGTGGTTTGGAACCGTAACGAAGTACTCGTAAGGTATTGTACCGTTTTGGTGTCGTTTGGTACCGTATGGATGTACTCGTACGGTATTGCACTGTTTGGTGTGGTTTGGTACCGTATGGATGTACTCGTACGGTATTGCACCCTTTTGGTGTGGTTTGGTACCGTATGGATGTACTCGTATGGTATTCTACCATTTTTGTGTGGTTTTGTACCGTATGGATGTACTCGTGCGGTATTGCACCGTTTTGGTGTGGTTTGGTACTGTATGGATGTACTCGTACGCTATTGAACCGTTTCGGTGTGGTTTGGAACCGTAACGAAGTAGTCGTAAGGTATTGTACCGTTTTGGTGTGGTTTAGTACCGTATGGATGTACTCGTACGGTATTGCACCGTTTTGGTGTGGTTTGGTACCTTATAGATGTACTCGTACGGTATTGCACCGTTTTGGTGTGGTTTGGTACCGTATGGATGTACTCGTACGGTATTGCACCGTTGTGGTGGGGTTTGGTACCGTATGGATGTGCTCGTACGGAATTGCACCGTTTCGGTGTGGTTTGGAACCGTAACGAAGTACTCGTACGGTATTGTACCGTTTTGGTGTGGTTTGGTACCGTATGGATGTACTCGTACGGTATTGCACCGTTTTGGTGTGGTCTGGTACCTTATGGATGTACTCCTACGGTATTGCACCGTTTTGGTGTCGTTTGGTATCGTATGCATGTACTCGTACGGTATTGCACCGTTTTGGGGTGGTTTGGTACCGTATGGATGTACTCGTACGGTATTGAACCGTTTTGGTGTGGTTTGGTACCGTATGGATGTACTCGTACGGTATTGCACCGTTTTGGTGTGGTTTGGTGCCCTATGGATGTACTCGTACGGTATTGCACCGTTTTGGTGTGGTTTGGTGCCCTATGGATGTACTCGTACGGTATTGCACCGTTTTGGTGTGGTTTGGTACCGTATGGATGTACTCGTACGGTATTGCACCGTTTTGGTGTGGTTTGGTACGGTATGGATGTACTCGTACGCTATTGCACCGTTTCGGTGTGGTTTGGAACCGTAACGAAGTACTCGTAAGGTATTGTACCGTTTTGGTGTGGTTTGGTACCGTATGGATGTACTCGTACGGTATTGCACCGTTTTGGTGTGGTTTGGTACCTTATGGATGTACTCCTACGGTATTGCACCGTTTTGGTGTCGTTTGGTATCGTATGGATGTACTTGTACGGTATTGCACCGTTTTGGTGTGGTTGGGTACCGTATGGATGTACTCGTACGGTATTGCACCGTTTGGGTGTGGTTTGGTACCGTATGGATGTACTCGTACGCTATTGCACCGTTTCGGTGTGGTTTGGAACCGTAACGAAGTACTCGTAAGGTATTGTACCGTTTTGGTGTCGTTTGGTACCGTATGGATGCACTCGTACGGTATTGCACTGTTTCGGTGTGGTTTGGTACCGTATGGATGTACTCGTACGGTATTGCACCCTTTTGGTGTGGTTTGGTACCGTATGGATGTACTCGTATGGTATTCTACCATTTTTGTGTGGTTTTGTACCGTATGGATGTACTCGTGCGGTATTGCACCGTTTTGGTGTGGTTTGGTACCGTATGGATGTAGTCGTACGCTATTGCACCGTTTCGGTGTGGTTTGGAACTGTAACGAAGTAGTCGTAAGGTATTGTACCGTTTTGTTGTGATTTAGTACCGTATGGATGTACTCGTATGGTATTGCACCGTTTTGGTGTGGTTTGGTACCTTATAGATGTACTCGTACGGTATTGCACCGTTTTGGAGTGCTTTGGTATCGTATGGATGTACTCGTGCGGTATTGCACCGTTTTGGTGTGGTTTGGTACCGTATGGATGTACTCGTACGCTATTGCACCGTTTCGGTGTGGTTTGGAACCGTAACGAAGTAGTCGTAAGGTATTGTACCGTTTTGGTTTTGTTTAGTACCGTATGGATGTACTCGTACGGTATTGCACCGTTTTGGTGTGGTTTGGTACCTTATAGATGTACTCGTACGGTATTGCACCGTTTTGGTGTGGTTTGGTACCGTATGGATGTACTCGTACGGTATTGCACCGTTGTGGTGGGGTTTGGTACCGTATGGATGTGCTCGTACGGAATTGCACCGTTTCGGTGTGGTTTGGAACCGTAACGAAGTACTCGTACGGTATTGTACCGTTTTGGTGTGGTTTGGTACCGTATGGATGTACTCGTACGGTATTGCACCGTTTTGGTGTGGTCTGGTACCTTATGTATGTACTCCTACGGTATTGCACCATTTTGGTGTCGTTTGGTATCGTATGGATGTACTCGTACGGTATTGCACCGTTTTGGGGTGGTTTGGTACCGTATGGATGTACTCGTACGGTATTGAACCGTTTTGGTGTGGTTTGGTACCGTATGGATGTACTCGTACGGTATTGAACCGGTTTGGTGTGGTTTGGTACCGTATGGATGTACTCGTACGGTATTGCACCGTTTTGGTGTGGTTTGGTGCCCTATGGATGTACTCGTACGGTATTGCACCGTTTTGGTGTGGTTTGGTACCGTATGGATGTACTCGTACGGTATTGCACCGTTTTGGTGTGGTTTGGTACGGTATGGATGTACTCGTACGCTATTGCACCGTTTCGGTGTGGTTTGGAACCGTAACGAAGTACTCGTAAGGTATTGTACCGTTTTGGTGTGGTTTGGTACCGTATGGATGTACTCGTACGGTATTGCACCGTTTTGGTGTGGTTTGGTACCTTATGGATGTACTCCTACGGTATTGCACCGTTTTGGTGTCGTTTGGTATCGTATGGATGTACTTGTACGGTATTGCACCGTTTTGGTGTGGTTGGGTACCGTATGGATGTACTCGTACGGTATTGCACCGTTTGGGTGTGGTTTGGTACCGTATGGATGTACTCGTACGCTATTGCACCGTTTCGGTGTGGTTTGGAACCGTAACGAAGTACTCGTAAGGTATTGTACCATTTTGGTGTCGTTTGGTACCGTATGGATGCACTCGTACGGTATTGCACTGTTTCGGTGTGGTTTGGTACCGTATGGATGTACTCGTACGGTATTGCACCCTTTTGGTGTGGTTTGGTACCGTATGGATGTACTCGTATGGTATTCTACCATTTTTGTGTGGTTTTGTACCGTATGGATGTACTCGTGCGGTATTGCACCGTTTTGGTGTGGTTTGGTACCGTATGGATGTACTCGTACGCTATTGCACCGTTTCGGTGTGGTTTGGAACCGTAACGAAGTAGTCGTAAGGTATTGTACCGTTTTGTTGTGATTTAGTACCGTATGGATGTACTCGTATGGTATTGCACCGTTTTGGTGTGGTTTGGTACCTTATAGATGTACTCGTACGGTATTGCACTGTTTTGGAGTGCTTTGGTATCGTATGGATGTACTCGTACGGTATTGCACCGTTTTGGTGTGGTTTGGTACCGTATGGATGTACTCGTACGGTATTGCACCGTTTCGGTGTGGTTTGGAACCGTAACGAATTACTCGTATGGTATTGTACCATTTTGATGTGGTTTGGTGCCGTATGGATGTACTCGTACGGTATTGCACCGTTTTGGTGTGGTTTGGTACCTTATGGATGTACTCGTACGGTATTGCACCGTTTTGGTGTGGTTTGGTACCATATGGAGTTACTCGTACGGTATTGCACCGTTTTGGTGTGGTTTGGTACCGGATGGATGTACTCGTACGGTATTGTACCATTTTGGTGTGGTTTGGTACCGTATGGATGTACTCGTACGGTATTGCACCGTTTTGGTGTGGTTTGGTACCTTGTGGATGTACTCGTACGGTATTGCACCGTTTTGGTGTGGTTTGGTACCATATGAAGTTACTCGTACGGTATTGCACCGTTTTGGTGTGGTTTGGTACCGGATGGATGTACTCGTACGGTATTGTACCATTTTGGTGTGGTTTGGTACCGTATGGATGTACTCGTACGGTAT
The DNA here is from genome assembly GCF_030253575.1 of Rhododendron vialii. Taxonomy (NCBI): domain Eukaryota; kingdom Viridiplantae; phylum Streptophyta; class Magnoliopsida; order Ericales; family Ericaceae; genus Rhododendron; species Rhododendron vialii. The sequence continues at coordinate 7,534,169 of NC_080567.1, forward strand.
TGCACCGTTTTGGTGTGGTTTCGTACCGTATGGATGTACTCGTACGGTGTTGCACCGTTTTGGTGTTGTTTGGTAACGTATGGATGTACTCGTACGGTATTGCACCGTTTTGGTGTGGTTTGGTACCGTATGGATGTACTCGTACGGTATTGCACCGTTTTGGTGTGGTTTGATACCGTATGGATGTACTCGTACGGTATTGCACCCTTTTGGTGTGGTTTGGTACCGTATGGATGTACTCGTACGGTATTCTACCGTTTTTGTGTGGTTTTTTACGGTATGGATGTACTCGTACGTTATTGCACCGTTTTGGTGTGGTTTGGTACCGTATGGATGTACTCGTACGGTATTGCACCGTTTTGGTGTGGTTTCGTGCCCTATGGATGTACTCGTACGGTATTGCACCGTTTTGGTGTGGTTTGGTACCGTATGGATGTACTCGTACGGTATTGCACCGTTTTGGTGTGGTTTGGTACGGTATGGATGTACTCGTACGCTATTGCACCGTTTCGGTGTGGTTTGGAACCGTAACGAAGTACTCGTAAGGTATTGTACCGTTTTGGTGTGGTTTGGTACCGTATGGATGTACTCGTACGGTATTGCACCGTTTTGGTGTGGTTTGGTACCTTATGGATGTACTCCTACGGTATTGCACCGTTTTGGTGTCGTTTGGTATCGTATGGATGTACTTGTACGGTATTGCACCGTTTTGGTGTGGTTGGGTACCGTATGGATGTACTCGTACGGTATTGCACCGTTTGGGTGTGGTTTGGTACCGTATGGATGTACTCGTACGCTATTGCACCGTTTCGGTGTGGTTTGGAACCGTAACGAAGTACTCGTAAGGTATTGTACCGTTTTGGTGTCGTTTGGTACCGTATGGATGCACTCGTACGGTATTGCACTGTTTTGGTGTGGTTTGGTACCGTATGGATGTACTCGTACGGTATTGCACCCTTTTGGTGTGGTTTGTTACCGTATGGATGTACTCGTATGGTATTCTACCATTTTTGTGTGGTTTTGTACCGTATGGATGTACTCGTGCGGTATTGCACCGTTTTGGTGTGGTTTGGTACCGTATGGATGTACTCGTACGCTATTGCACCGTTTCGGTGTTGTTTGGAACCGTAACGAAGTAGTCGTAAGGTATTGTACCGTTTTGGTGTGGTTTAGTACCGTATGGATGTACTCGTATGGTATTGCACCGTTTTGGTGTGGTTTGGTACCTTATAGATGTACTCGTACGGTATTGCACCGTTTTGGGGTGCTTTGGTATCGTATGGATGTAGTCGTACGGTATTGCACTGTTTTGGTGTGGTTTGGTACCGTATGGATGTACTCGTACGGTATTGCACCGTTTCGGTGTGGTTTGGAACCGTAACGAATTACTCGTATGGTATTGTACCATTTTGATGTGGTTTGGTGCCGTATGGATGTACTCGTACGGTATTGCACCGTTTTGGTGTGGTTTGGTACCTTATGGATGTACTCGTACGGTATTGCACCGTTTTGGTGTGGTTTGGTACCATATGGAGTTACTCGTACGGTATTGCACCGTTTTGGTGTGGTTTGGTACCGGATGGATGTACTCGTACGGTATTGTACCATTTTGGTGTGGTTTGGTACCGTATGGATGTACTCGTACGGTATTGCACCGTTTTGGTGTGGTTTGGTACCTTGTGGATGTACTCGTACGGTATTGCACCGTTTTGGTGTGGTTTGGTACCATATGAAGTTACTCGTACGGTATTGCACCGTTTTGGTGTGGTTTGTTACCGGATGGATGTACTCGTACGGTATTGTACCATTTTGGTGTGGTTTGGTACCGTATGGATGTACTCGTACGGTATTGCACCGTTTTGGTGTGGTTTCGTACCGTATGGATGTACTCGTACGGTGTTGCACCGTTTTGGTGTTGTTTGGTAACGTATGGATGTACTCGTACGGTATTGCACCGTTTTGGTGTGGTTTGGTACCGTATGGATGTACTCGTACGGTATTGCACCGTTTTGGTGTGGTTTGATACCGTATGGATGTACTCGTACGGTATTGCACCCTTTTGGTGTGGTTTGGTACCGTATGGATGTACTCGTACGGTATTCTACCGTTTTTGTGTGGTTTTTTACGGTATGGATGTACTCGTACGTTATTGCACCGTTTTGGTGTGGTTTGGTACCGTATGGATGTACTCGTACGGTATTGCACCGTTTTGGTGTGGTTTCGTGCCCTATGGATGTACTCGTACGGTATTGCACCGTTTTGGTGTGGTTTGGTACCGTATGGATGTACTCGTACGGTATTGCACCGTTTTGGTGTGGTTTGGTACGGTATGGATGTACTCGTACGCTATTGCACCGTTTCGGTGTGGTTTGGAACCGTAACGAAGTACTCGTAAGGTATTGTACCGTTTTGGTGTCGTTTGGTACCGTATGGATGTACTCGTACGGTATTGCACTGTTTTGGTGTGGTTTGGTACCGTATGGATGTACTCGTACGGTATTGGACCCTTTTGGTGTGGTTTGGTACCATATGGATGTACTCGTATGGTATTCTACCATTTTTGTGTGGTTTTGTACTGTATGGATGTACTCGTACGGTATTGCACCGTTTTGGTGTGGTTTGGTACCGTATGGATGTACTCGTACGGTATTGCACCGTTGTGGTGTGGTTTGGTACCGTATGGATGTGCTCGTACGGTATTGCACCGTTTCGGTGTGGTTTGGAACCGTAACGAAGTACTCGTACGGTATTGTACCGTTTTGGTGTGGTTTGGTACCGTATGGATGTACTCGTACGGTATTGCACCGTTTTGGAGTGGTTTGGTATCGTATGGATGTACTCGTACGGTATTGCACCGTTTTGGTGTGGTTTGGCACCTTATGGATGTACTCGTACGGTATTGCACCGTTTTGGTGTGGTTTGGTACCGTATGGATGTACTCGTACGGTATTGCACCGTTTCGGTGTGGTTTGGAACCGTAACGATGTACTCGTAATATATTGTACCGTTTTGGTGTGGTTTAGTACCGTATGGATGTACTCGTACGGTATTGCACCGTTTTGGTGTGGTTTGGTACCTTATAGATGTACTCGTACGGTATTGCACCGTTTTGGTGTGGTTTGGTACCGTATGGATGTACTCGTACGGTATTGCACCGTTGTGGTGTGGTTTGGTACCGTATGGATGTGCTCGTACGGTATTGCACCGTTTCGGTGTGGTTTGGAACCGTAACGAAGTACTCGTACGGTATTGTACCGTTTTGGTGTGGTTTGGTACCGTATGGATGTACTCGTACGGTATTGCACCGTTTTGGTGTGGTTTGGTACCTTACCGGATGGATGTACTCGTACGGTATTGTACCATTTTGGTGTGGTTTGGTACTGTATGGATGTACTCGTACGGTATTGCACCGTTTTGGTGTGGTTTGGTACCTTATGGATGTACTCGTACGTTATTGCACCGTTTTGGTGTGGTTTGGTACCATATGGAGTTACTCGTACGGTATTGCACCGTTTTGGTGTGGTTTGGTACCGTATGGATGTACTCGTACGGTATTGAACCGGTTTGGTGTGGTTTGGTACCGTATGGATGTACTCGTACGGTATTGCACCGTTTTGGTGTGGTTTGGTACCTTATGGATGTACTCGTACGGTATTGCACCGTTTTGGTGTGGTTTGGTACCATATGGAGTTACTCGTACGGTATTGCACCGTTTTGGTGTGGTTTGGTACCGGATGGATGTACTCGTACGGTATTGTACCATTTTGGTGTGGTTTGGTACTGTATGGATGTACTCGTACGGTATTGCACCGTTTTGGTGTGGTTTGGTACCTTATGGATGTACTCGTACGTTATTGCACCGTTTTGGTGTGGTTTGGTACCATATGAAGTTACTCGTACGGTATTGCACCGTTTTGGTGTGGTTTGGTACCGTATGGATGTACTCGTACGGTATTGAACCGGTTTGGTGTGGTTTGGTATCGTATGGATGTACTCGTACGGTATTGCACCGTTTTGGTGTGGTTTCGTGCCCTATGGATGTACTCGTACGGTATTGCACCGTTTTGGTGTGGTTTGGTACCGTATGGATGTACTCGTACGGTATTGCACCGTTTTGGTGTGGTTTGGTACGGTATGGATGTACTCGTACGCTATTGCACCGTTTCGGTGTGGTTTGGAACCGTAACGAAGTACTCGTAAGGTATTGTACCGTTTTGGTGTCGTTTGGTACCGTATGGATGTACTCGTACGGTATTGCACTGTTTTGGTGTGGTTTGGTACCGTATGGATGTACTCGTACGGTATTGGACCCTTTTGGTGTGGTTTGGTACCATATGGATGTACTCGTATGGTATTCTACCATTTTTGTGTGGTTTTGTACTGTATGGATGTACTCGTACGGTATTGCACCGTTTTGGTGTGGTTTGGTACCGTATGGATGTGCTCGTACGGTATTGCACCGTTGTGGTGTGGTTTGGTACCGTATGGATGTGCTCGTACGGTATTGCACCGTTTCGGTGTGGTTTGGAACCGTAACGAAGTACTCGTACGGTATTGTACCGTTTTGGTGTGGTTTGGTACCGTATGGATGTACTCGTACGGTATTGCACCGTTTTGGAGTGGTTTGGTATCGTATGGATGTACTCGTACGGTATTGCACCGTTTTGGTGTGGTTTGGTACCTTATGGATGTACTCGTACGGTATTGCACCGTTTTGGTGTGGTTTGGTACCGTATGGATGTACTCGTACGGTATTGCACCGTTTCGGTGTGGTTTGGAACCGTAACGATGTACTCGTAATATATTGTACCGTTTTGGTGTGGTTTAGTACCGTATGGATGTACTCGTACGGTATTGCACCGTTTTGGTGTGGTTTGGTACCTTATAGATGTACTCGTACGGTATTGCACCGTTTTGGTGTGGTTTGGTACCGTATGGATGTACTCGTACGGTATTGCACCGTTGTGGTGTGGTTTGGTACCGTATGGATGTGCTCGTACGGTATTGCACCGTTTCGGTGTGGTTTGGAACCGTAACGAAGTACTCGTACGGTATTGTACCGTTTTGGTGTGGTTTGGTACCGTATGGATGTACTCGTACGGTATTGCACCGTTTTGGTGTGGTTTGGTACCTTACCGGATGGATGTACTCGTACGGTATTGTACCATTTTGGTGTGGTTTGGTACTGTATGGATGTACTCGTACGGTATTGCACCGTTTTTGTGTGGTTTGGTACCTTATGGATGTACTCGTACGTTATTGCACCGTTTTGGTGTGGTTTGGTACCATATGGAGTTACTCGTACGGTATTGCACCGTTTTGGTGTGGTTTGGTACCGTATGGATGTACTCGTACGGTATTGAACCGGTTTGGTGTGGTTTGGTACCGTATGGATGTACTCGTACGGTATTGCACCGTTTTGGTGTGGTTTGGTACCTTATGGATGTACTCGTACGGTATTGCACCGTTTTGGTGTGGTTTGGTACCATATGGAGTTGCTCGTACGGTATTGCACCGTTTTGGTGTGGTTTGGTACCGGATGGATGTACTCGTACGGTATTGTACCATTTTGGTGTGGTTTGGTACTGTATGGATGTACTCGTACGGTATTGCACCGTTTTGGTGTGGTTTGGTACCTTATGGATGTACTCGTACGTTATTGCACCGTTTTGGTGTGGTTTGGTACCATATGGAGTTACTCGTACGGTATTGCACCGTTTTGGTGTGGTTTGGTACCGTATGGATGTACTCGTACGGTATTGAACCGGTTTGGTGTGGTTTGGTATCGTATGGATGTACTCGTACGGTATTGCACCGTTTTGGTGTGGTTTCGTGCCCTATGGATGTACTCGTACGGTATTGCACCGTTTTGGTGTGGTTTGGTACCGTATGGATGTACTCGTACGGTATTGCACCGTTTTGGTGTGGTTTGGTACGGTATGGATGTACTCGTACGCTATTGCACCGTTTCGGTGTGGTTTGGAACCGTAACGAAGTACTCGTAAGGTATTGTACCGTTTTGGTGTCGTTTGGTACCGTATGGATGTACTCGTACGGTATTGCACTGTTTTGGTGTGGTTTGGTACCGTATGGATGTACTCGTACGGTATTGGACCCTTTTGGTGTGGTTTGGTACCATATGGATGTACTCGTATGGTATTCTACCATTTTTGTGTGGTTTTGTACTGTATGGACGTACTCGTACGGTATTGCACCGTTTTGGTGTGGTTTGGTACCGTATGGATGTGCTCGTACGGTATTGCACCGTTGTGGTGTGGTTTGGTACCGTATGGATGTGCTCGTACGGTATTGCACCGTTTCGGTGTGGTTTGGAACCGTAACGAAGTACTCGTACGGTATTGTACCGTTTTGGTGTGGTTTGTACCGTATGGATGTACTCGTACGGTATTGCACCGTTTTGGAGTGGTTTGGTATCGTATGGATGTACTCGTACGGTATTGCACCGTTTTGGTGTGGTTTGGTACCTTATGGATGTACTCGTACGGTATTGCACCGTTTTGGTGTGGTTTGGTACGGTATGGATGTACTCGTACGGTATTGCACCGTTTCGGTGTGGTTTGGAACCGTAACGATGTACTCGTAATATATTGTACCGTTTTGGTGTGGTTTAGTACCGTATGGATGTACTCGTACAGTATTGCACCGTTTTGGTGTGGTTTGGTACCTTATAGATGTACTCGTACGGTATTGCACCGTTTTGGTGTGGTTTGGTACCTTGTGGATGTACTCGTACGGTATTGCACCGTTTTGGTGTGGTTTGGTACCATATGAAGTTACTCGTACGGTATTGCACCGTTTTGGTGTGGTTTGGTACCGGATGGATGTACTCGTACGGTATTGTACAAGTTTGGTGTGGTTTGGTACCGTATGGATGTACTCGTACGGTATTGCACCGTTTTGGTGTGGTTTCGTACCGTATGGATGTACTCGTACGGTGTTGCACCGTTTTGGTGTTGTTTGGTAACGTATGGATGTACTCGTACGGTATTGCACCGTTTTGGTGTGGTTTGGTACCGTATGGATGTACTCGTACGGTATTGCACCGTTTTGGTGTGGTTTGGTACCTTACCGGATGGATGTACTCGTACGGTATTGTACCATTTTGGTGTGGTTTGGTACTGTATGGATGTACTCGTACGGTATTGCACCGTTTTGGTGTGGTTTGGTACCTTATGGATGTACTCGTACGTTATTGCACCGTTTTGGTGTGGTTTGGTACCATATGGAGTTACTCGTACGGTATTGCACCGTTTTGGTGTGGTTTGGTACCGTATGGATGTACTCGTACGGTATTGAACCGGTTTGGTGTGGTTTGGTACCGTATGGATGTACTCGTACGGTATTGCACCGTTTTGGTGTGGTTTGGTACCTTATGGATGTACTCGTACGGTATTGCACCGTTTTGGTGTGGTTTGGTACCATATGGAGTTACTCGTACGGTATTGCACCGTTTTGGTGTGGTTTGGTACCGGATGGATGTACTCGTACGGTATTGTACCATTTTGGTGTGGTTTGGTACTGTATGGATGTACTCGTACGGTATTGCACCGTTTTGGTGTGGTTTGGTACCTTATGGATGTACTCGTACGTTATTGCACCGTTTTGGTGTGGTTTGGTACCATATGGAGTTACTCGTACGGTATTGCACCGTTTTGGTGTGGTTTGGTACCGTATGGATGTACTCGTACGGTATTGAACCGGTTTGGTGTGGTTTGGTATCGTATGGATGTACTCGTACGGTATTGCACCGTTTTGGTGTGGTTTCGTGCCCTATGGATGTACTCGTACGGTATTGCACCGTTTTGGTGTGGTTTGGTACCGTATGGATGTACTCGTACGGTATTGCACCGTTTTGGTGTGGTTTGGTACGGTATGGATGTACTCGTACGCTATTGCACCGTTTCGGTGTGGTTTGGAACCGTAACGAAGTACTCGTAAGGTATTGTACCGTTTTGGTGTCGTTTGGTACCGTATGGATGTACTCGTACGGTATTGCACTGTTTTGGTGTGGTTTGGTACCGTATGGATGTACTCGTACGGTATTGGACCCTTTTGGTGTGGTTTGGTACCATATGGATGTACTCGTATGGTATTCTACCATTTTTGTGTGGTTTTGTACTGTATGGATGTACTCGTACGGTATTGCACCGTTTTGGTGTGGTTTGGTACCGTATGGATGTGCTCGTACGGTATTGCACCGTTGTGGTGTGGTTTGGTACCGTATGGATGTGCTCGTACGGTATTGCACCGTTTCGGTGTGGTTTGGAACCGTAACGAAGTACTCGTACGGTATTGTACCGTTTTGGTGTGGTTTGTACCGTATGGATGTACTCGTACGGTATTGCACCGTTTTGGAGTGGTTTTGTATCGTATGATTGTACTCGTACGGTATTGCACCGTTTTGGTGTGGTTTGGTACCTTATGGATGTACTCGTACGGTATTGCACCGTTTTGGTGTGGTTTGGTACGGTATGGATGTACTCGTACGGTATTGCACCGTTTCGGTGTGGTTTGGAACCGTAACGATGTACTCGTAATATATTGTACCGTTTTGGTGTGGTTTAGTACCGTATGGATGTACTCGTACAGTATTGCACCGTTTTGGTGTGGTTTGGTACCTTATAGATGTACTCGTACGGTATTGCACCGTTTTGGTGTGGTTTGGTACCTTGTGGATGTACTCGTACGGTATTGCACCGTTTTGGTGTGGTTTGGTACCATATGAAGTTACTCGTACGGTATTGCACCGTTTTGGTGTGGTTTGGTACCGGATGGATGTCCTCGTACGGTATTGTACCATTTTGGTGTGGTTTGGTACCGTATGGATGTACTCGTACGGTATTGCACCGTTTTGGTGTGGTTTCGTACCGTATGGATGTACTCGTATGGTGTTGCACCGTTTTGGTGTTGTTTGGTAACGTATGGATGTACTCGTACGGTATTGCACCGTTTTGGTGTGGTTTGGTACCGTATGGATGTACTCGTACGGTATTGCACCGTTTTTGTGTGGTTTGGTACCTTACCGGATGGATGTACTCGTACGGTATTGTACCATTTTGGTGTGGTTTGGTACTGTATGGATGTACTCGTACGGTATTGCACCGTTTTGGTGTGGTTTGGTACCTTATGGATGTACTCGTACGTTATTGCACCGTTTTGGTGTGGTTTGGTACCATATGGAGTTACTCGTACGGTATTGCACCGTTTTGGTGTGGTTTGGTACCGTATGGATGTACTCGTACGGTATTGCACCGTTTCGGTGTGGTTTGGAACCGTACCGAAGTACTCGTACGGTATTGTACCGTTTTGGTGTGGGTTGGTACCGTATGGATGTACTCGTACGGTATTGCACCGTTTTGGTGTGGTTTGGTACCTTATGGATGTACTCCTACGGTATTGCACCGTTTTGGTGTGGTTTGGTAACGTATGGATGTACTCGTACGGTATTGCACCGTTTTGGTGTGGTTTGGTACCGTATGGATGTACTCGTACGGTATTGCACCGTTTGGGTGTGGTTTGGTACCGTATGGATGTACTCGTACGCTATTGCACCGTTTCGGTGTGGTTTGGTACCGTAACGAAGTACTCGTAAGGTATTGTACCGTTTTGGTGTCGTTTGGTACCGTATGGATGTACTCGTACGGTATTGCACTGTTTTGCTGTGGTTTGGTACCGTATGGATGTACTCGTACGGTATTGGACCATTTTGGTGTGGTTTGGTACCGTATGGATGTACTCGTTTGGTATTCTACCATTTTTGTGTGGTTTTGTACTGTATGGATGTACTCGTACGGTATTGCACCGTTTTGGTGTTGTTTGGTACCGTATGGATGTACTCGTACGGTATTGCACCGTTGTGGTGTGGTTTGGTACCGTATGGATGTACTCGTACGGTATTGCACCGTTGTGGTGTGGTTTGGTACCGTATGGATGTGCTCGTACGGTATTGCACCGTTTCGGTGTGGTTTGGAACCGTAACGAAGTACTCGTACGGTATTGTACCGTTTTGGTGTGGTTTGGTACCGTATGGATGTACCCGTACGGTATTGCACCGTTTTGGTGTGGTTTGGTATCGTATGGATGTACTCGTACGGTATTGCACCGTTTTGGTGTGGTTTGGTACCTTATGGATGTACTCGTACGGTATTGCACCGTTTTCGTGTGGTTTGGTACCGTATGGATGTACTCGTACGGTATTGCACCGTTTCGGTGTGGTTTGGAACCGTAACGAATTACTCGTAAGGTATTGTACCATTTTGGTGCGGTTTGGTACCGTATGGATGTACTCGTACGGTATTGCACCGTTTTGGTGTGGTTTGGTACCTTACCGGATGGATGTACTCGTACGGTATTGTACCATTTTGGTGTGGTTTGGTACTGTATGGATGTACTCGTACGGTATTGCACCGTTTTGGTGTGGTTTGGTACCTTATGGATGTACTCGTACGTTATTGCACCGTTTTGGTGTGGTTTGGTACCATATGGAGTTACTCGTACGGTATTGCACCGTTTTGGTGTGGTTTGGTACCGGATGGATGTACTCGTACGGTATTGTACCATTTTGGTGTGGTTTGGTACCGTATGGATGTACTCGTACGGTATTGCACCGTTTTGGTGTGGTTTGGTACCTTACCGGATGGATGTACTCGTACGGTATTGTACCATTTTGGTGTGGTTTGGTACTGTATGGATGTACTCGTACGGTATTGCACCGTTTTGGTGTGGTTTGGTACCTTATGGATGTACTCGTACGTTATTGCACCGTTTTGGTGTGGTTTGGTACCATATGGAGTTACTCGTGCGGTATTGCACCATTTTGGTGTGGTTTGGTACCGTATGGATGTACTCGTACGGTATTGAACCGGTTTGGTGTGGTTTGGTACCGTATGGATGTACTCGTACGGTATTGCACCGTTTTGGTGTGGTTTGGTACCTTATGGATGTATTCGTACGGTATTGCACCGTTTTGGTGTGGTTTGGTACCATATGGAGTTACTCGTACGGTATTGCACCGTTTTGGTTTGGTTTGGTACCGGATGGATGTACTCGTACGGTATTGTACCATTTTGGTGTGGTTTGGTACTGTATGGATGTACTCGTACGGTATTGCACCGTTTTGGTGTGGTTTGGTACCTTATGGATGTACTCGTACGTTATTGCACCGTTTTGGTGTGGTTTGGTACCATATGGAGTTACTCGTACGGTATTGCACCGTTGTGGTTGGGTTTGGTACCTTATGTATGTGCTCGTACGGAATTGCACCGTTTCGGTGTGGTTTGGAACCGTACCGAAGTACTCGTACGGTATTGTACCGTTTTGGTGTGGGTTGGTACCGTATGGATGTACTCGTACGGTATTGCACCGTTTTGGTGTGGTTTGGTACCTTATGGATGTACTCCTACGGTATTGCACCGTTTTGGTGTGGTTTGGTATCGTATGGATGTACTCGTACGGTATTGCACCGTTTTGGTGTGGTTTGGTACCGTATGGATGTACTCGTACGGTATTGCACCGTTTGGGTGTGGTTTGGTACCGTATGGATGTACTCGTACGCTATTGCACCGTTTCGGTGTGGTTTGGTACCGTAACGAAGTACTCGTAAGGTATTGTACCGTTTTGGTGTCGTTTGGTACCGTATGGATGTACTCGTACGGTATTGCACTGTTTTGCTGTGGTTTGGTACCGTATGGATGTACTCGTACGGTATTGGACCATTTTGGTGTGGTTTGGTACCGTATGGATGTACTCGTTTGGTATTCTACCATTTTTGTGTGGTTTTGTACTGTATGGATGTACTCGTACGGTATTGCACCGTTTTGGTGTTGTTTGGTACCGTATGGATGTACTCGTACGGTATTGCACCGTTGTGGTGTGGTTTGGTACCGTATGGATGTACTCGTACGGTATTGCACCGTTGTGGTGTGGTTTGGTACCGTATGGATGTGCTCGTACGGTATTGCACCGTTTCGGTGTGGTTTGGAACCGTAACGAAGTACTCGTACGGTATTGTACCGTTTTGGTGTGGTTTGGTACCGTATGGATGTACCCGTACGGTATTGCACCGTTTTGGAGTGCTTTGGTATCGTATGGATGTACTCGTACGGTATTGCACCGTTTTGGTGTGGTTTGGTACCTTATGGATGTACTCGTACGGTATTGCACCGTTTTCGTGTGGTTTGGTACCGTATGGATGTACTCGTACGGTATTGCACCGTTTCGGTGTGGTTTGGAACCGTAACGAATTACTCGTAAGGTATTGTACCATTTTGGTGCGGTTTGGTACCGTATGGATGTACTCGTACGGTATTGCACCGTTTTGGTGTGGTTTGGTACCTTACCGGATGGATGTACTCGTACGGTATTGTACCATTTTGGTGTGGTTTGGTACTGTATGGATGCACTCGTACGGTATTGCACCGTTTTGGTGTGGTTTGGTACCTTATGGATGTACTCGTACGTTATTGCACCGTTTTTGTGTGGTTTGGTACCATATGAAGTTACTCGTACGGTATTGCACCGTTTTGGTGTGGTTTGGTACCGGATGGATGTACTCGTACGGTATTGTACCATTTTGGTGTGGTTTGGTACTGTATGGATGTACTCGTACGGTATTGCACCGTTTTGGTGTGGTTTGGTACCTTATGGATGTACTCGTACGTTATTGCACCGTTTTGGTGTGGTTTGGTACCATATGGAGTTACTCGTACGGTATTGCACCGTTTTGGTGTGGTTTGGTACCTTACCGGATGGATGTACTCGTACGGTATTGTACCATTTTGGTGTGGTTTGGTACTATATGGATGTACTCGTACGGTATTGCACCGTTTTGGTGTGGTTTGGTACCTTATGGATGTACTCGTACGTTATTGCACCGTTTTTGTGTGGTTTTGTACCATATGGAGTTACTCGTACGGTATTGCACCGTTTTGGTGTGGTTTGGTACCGTATGGATGTACTCGTACGGTATTGAACCGGTTTGGTGTGGTTTGGTACCGTATGGATGTACTCGTACGGTATTGCACCGTTTTGGTGTGGTTTGGTACCTTATGGATGTACTCGTACGGTATTGCACCGTTTTGGTGTGGTTTGGTACCTTACCGGATGGATGTACTCGTACGGTATTGTACCATTTTGGTGTGGTTTGGTACTATATGGATGTACTCGTACGGTATTGCACCGTTTTGGTGTTGTCTGGTACCTTATGGATGTACTCGTACGTTATTGCACCGTTTTTGTGTGGTTTGGTACCATATGGAGTTACTCGTACGGTATTGCACCGTTTTGGTGTGGTTTGGTACCGTATGGATGTACTCGTACGGTATTGAACCGGTTTGGTGTGGTTTGGTACCGTATGGATGTACTCGTACGGTATTGCACCGTTTTGGTGTGGTTTGGTACCTTATGGATGTACTCGTACGGTATTGCACCGTTTTGGTGTGGTTTGGTACCATATGGAGTTACTCGTACGGTATTGCACCGTTTTGGTGTTGTTTGGTACCGGATGGATGTACTCGTACGGTATTGTACCATTTTGGTGTGGTTTGGTACTGTATGGATGTACTCGTACGGTATTGCACCGTTTTGGTGTGGTTTTGTATCTTATGGATGTACTCGTACGTTATTGCACCGTTTTGGTGTGGTTTGGTACCATATGGAGTTACTCGTACGGTATTGCACCGTTTTGGTGTGGTTTGGTACCGTATGGATGTACTCGTACGGTATTGCACCGTTGTGGTGGGGTTTGGTACCGTATGGATGTGCTCGTACGGAATTGCACCGTTTCGGTGTGGTTTGGAACCGTAACGAAGTACTCGTTCGGTATTGTACCGTTTTGGTGTGGGTTGGTACCGTATGGATGTACTCGTACGGTATTGCACCGTTTTGGTGTGGTTTGGTACCTTATGGATGTACTCCTACGGTATTGCACCGTTTTGGTGTCGTTTGGTATCGTATGGATGTACTCGTACGGTATTGCACCGTTTTGGTGTGGTTTGGTACCGTATGGATGTACTCGTACGGTATTGCACCGTTTTGGTGTGGTTTGGTACCTTATGGATGTACTCGTACGGTATTGCACCGTTTCGGTGTGGTTTGGAACCGTAACGAAGTACTCGTAATATATTGTACCGTTTTGGTCTGGTTTTGTACCGTATGGATGTACTCGTACGGTATTGCACCGTTTTGGTGTGGTTTGGTACCTTATAGATGTACTCGTACGGTATTGCACCGTTTTGGTGTGGTTTGGTACCGTATGGATGTACTCGTACGGTATTGCACCGTTTCGGTGTGGTTTGGAACCGTAACGAATTACTCGTAAGGTATTGTACCATTTTGGTGCGGTTTGGTACCGTATGGATGTACTCGTACGGTATTGCACCGTTTTGGTGTGGTTTGGTACCTTACCGGATGGATGTACTCGTACGGTATTGTACCATTTTGGTGTGGTTTGGTACTGTATGGATGTACTCGTACGGTATTGCACCGTTTTGGTGTGGTTTTGTACCTTATGGATGTACTCGTACGTTATTGCACCGTTTTGGTGTGGTTTGGTACCATATGGAGTTACTCGTACGGTATTGCACCGTTTTGGTGTGGTTTGGTACCGGATGGATGTACTCGTACGGTATTGTACCATTTTGGTGTGGTTTGGTACTGTATGGATGTACTCGTACGGTATTGCACCGTTTTGGTGTGGTTTGGTACCTTATGGATGTACTCGTACGTTATTGCACCGTTTTGGTGTGATTTGGTACCATATGGAGTTACTCGTAAGGTATTGCACCGTTTTGGTGTGGTTTGGTACCTTACCGGATGGATGTACTCGTACGGTATTGTACCATTTTGGTGTGGTTTGGTACTGTATGGATGTACTCGTACGGTATTGCACCGTTTTGGTGTGGTTTGGTACCTTATGGATGTACTCGTACGTTATTGCACCGTTTTGGTGTGGTTTGGTACCATATGGAGTTACTCGTACGGTATTGCACCGTTTTGGTGTGGTTTGGTACCGTATGGATGTACTCGTACGGTATTGAACCGGTTTGGTGTGGTTTGGTACCGTATGGATGTACTCGTACGGTATTGAACCGTTTTGGTGTGGTTTGGTACCTTATGGATGTACTCGTACGGTATTGCACCGTTTTGGTGTGGTTTGGTACCATATGGAGTTACTCGTACGGTATTGCACCGTTTTGGTGTGGTTTGGTAACGGATGGATGTACTCGTACGGTATTGTACCATTTTGGTGTGGTTTGGTACTGTATGGATGTACTCGTACGGTATTGCACCGTTTTGGTGTGGTTTGGTATCTTATGGATGTACTCGTACGTTATTGCACCGTTTTGGTGTGGTTTGGTACCATATGGAGTTACTCGTACGGTATTGCACCGTTTTGGTGTGGTTTGGTACCGTATGGATGTACTCGTACGGTATTGCACCGTTGTGGTGGGGTTTGGTACCGTATGGATGTGCTCGTACGGAATTGCACCGTTTCGGTGTGGTTTGGAACCGTAACGAAGTACTCGTTCGGTATTGTACCGTTTTGGTGTGGGTTGGTACCGTATGGATGTACTCGTACGGTATTGCACCGTTTTGGTGTGGTTTGGTACCTTATGGATGTACTCCTACGGTATTGCACCGTTTTGGTGTCGTTTGGTATCGTATGGATGTACTCGTACGGTATTGCACCGTTTTGGTGTGGTTTGGTACCGTATGGATGTACTCGTACGGTATTGCACCGTTTTGGTGTGGTTTGGTACCTTATGGATTTACTCGTACGGTATTGCACCGTTTCGGTGTGGTTTGGAACCGTAACGAAGTACTCGTAATATATTGTACCGTTTTGGTCTGGTTTTGTACCGTATGGATGTACTCGTACGGTATTGCACCGTTTTGGTGTGGTTTGGTACCTTATAGATGTACTCGTACGGTATTGCACCGTTTTGGTGTGGTTTGGTACCGTATGGATGTACTCGTACGGTATTGCACCGTTGTGGTGTGGTTTGGTACCGTATGGATGTGCTCGTACGGTATTGCACCGTTTCGGTGTGGTTTGGAACCGTAACGAAGTACTCGTACGGTATTGTACCGTTTTGGTGTGGTTTGGTACCGTATGGATGTACTCGTACGGTATTGCACCGTTTTGGAGTGGTTTGGTATCGTATGGATGTACTCGTACGGTATTGCACCGTTTTGGTGTGGTTTGGTACCTTATGGATGTACTCGTACGGTATTGCACCGTTTTGGTGTGGTTTGGTACCGTATGGATGTACTCGTACGGTATTGCACCGTTTCGGTGTGGTTTGGAACCGTAACGAATTACTCGTAAGGTATTGTACCATTTGGGTGTGGTTTGGTACCGTATGGATGTACTCGTACGGTATTGCACCGTTTTGGTGTGGTTTGGTACCTTATGGATGTACTCGTACGGTATTGCACCGTTTTGGTGTGGTTTGGTACCATATGGAGTTACTCGTACGGTATTGCACCGTTTTGGTGTGGTTTGGTACTGGATGGATGTACTCGTACGGTATTGTACCATTTTGGTGTGGTTTGGTACTGTATGGATGTACTCGTACGGTATTGCACCGTTTTGGTGTGGTTTGGTACCTTATGGATGTACTCGTACGTTATTGCACCGTTTTGGTGTGGTTTGGTACCATATGGAGTTACTCGTACGGTATTCCACCGTTTTGGTGTGGTTTGGTACCGTATCGATGTACTCGTACGGTATTGAACCGGTTTGGTGTGGTTTGGTACCGTATGGATGTACTCGTACGGTATTGCACCGTTTTGGTGTGGTTTGGTACCTTATGGATGTACTCGTACGGTATTGCACCGTTTGGGTGTGGTTTGGTACCATATGGAGTTACTCGTACGGTATTGCACCGTTTTGGTGTGGTTTGGTACCGGATGGATGTACTCGTACGGTATTGTACCATTTTGGTGTGGTTTGGTACTGTATGGATGTACTCGTACGGTATTGCACCGTTTTGGTGTGGTTTGGTACCTTATGGATGTACTCGTACGTTATTGCACCGTTTTGGTGTGGTTTGGTACCATATGGAGTTACTCGTACGGTATTGCACCGTTTTTGTGTGGTTTGGTACCGTATGGATGTACTCGTACGGTATTGAACCGGTTTGGTGTGGTTTGGTACCGTATGGATGTACTCGTACGGTATTGCACCGTTTTGGTGTGGTTTGGTACCTTATGGATGTACTCGTACGGTATTGCACCGTTTTGGTGTGGTTTGGTACCATATGGAGTTACTCGTACGGTATTGCACCGTTTTGGTGTGGTTTGGTACCGGATGGATGTACTCGTACGGTATTGTACCATTTTGGTGTGGTTTGGTACTGTATGGATGTACTCGTACGGTATTGCACCGTTTTGGTGTGGTTTGGTACCTTATGGATGTACTCGTACGTTATTGCACCGTTTTGGTGTGGTTTGGTACCATATGGAGTTACTCGTACGGTATTGCACCGTTTTGGTATGGTTTGGTACCGTATGGATGTACTTGTACGGTATTGAACCGGTTTGGTGTGGTTTGGTATCGTATGGATGTACTCGTACGATATTGCACCGTTTTGGTGTGGTTTGGTGCCCTATGGATGTACTCGTACGGTATTGCACCGTTTTGGTGTGGTTTGGTACCGTATGGATGTACTCGTACGGTATTGCACCGTTTTGGTGTGGTTTGGTACGGTATGGATGTACTCGTACGCTATTGCACCGTTTCGGTGTGGTTTGGAACCGTAACGAAGTACTCGTAAGGTATTGTACCGTTTTGGTGTGGTTTGGTACCGTATGGATGTACTCGTACGGTATTGCACCGTTTTGGTGTGGTTTGGTACCTTATGGATGTACTCCTACGGTATTGCACCGTTTTGGTGTCGTTTGGTATCGTATGGATGTACTCGTACGGTATTGCACCGTTTTGGTGTGGTTTGGTACCGTATGGATGTACTCGTACGGTATTGCACCGTTTGGGTGTGGTTTGGTACCGTATGGATGTACTCGTACACTGTTGCACCGTTTCGGTGTGGTTTGGAACCGTAACGAAGTACTCGTAAGTATTGTACCGTTTTGGTGTCGTTTGGAACCGTATGGATGTACTCGTAGGGTATTGCACTGTTTTGGTGTGGTTTGGTACCGTATGGATGTACTCGTACGGTATTGCACCCTTTTGGTGTGGTTTGGTACCGTATGGATGTACTCGTATGGTATTCTACCATTTTTGTGTGGTTTTGTACCGTATGGATGTACTCGTACGGTATTGCACCGTTTTGGTGTGGTTTGGTACCGTATGGATGTACTCGTACGCTATTGCACCGTTTCGGTGTGGTTTGGAACCGTAACGAAGTACTCGTAAGATATTGTACCGTTTTGGTGTGGTTTAGTACCGTATGGATGTACTCGTACGGTATTGCACCGTTTTGGTGTGGTTTGGTACCTTATAGATGTACTCGTACGGTATTGCACCGTTTTGGTGTGGTTTGGTACCGTATGGATGTACTCGTACGGTATTGCACCGTTGTGGTGTGGTTTGGTACCGTATGGATGTGCTCGTACGGTATTGCACCGTTTCGGTGTGGTTTGGAACCGTAACGAAGTACTCGTACGGTATTGTACCGTTTTGGTGTGGTTTGGTACCGTATGGATGTACTCGTACGGTATTGCACCGTTTTGGTGTGGTTTGGTACCTTACCGGATGGATGTACTCGTACGGTATTGTACCATTTTGGTGTGGTTTGGTTCTGTATGGATGTACTCGTACGGTATTGCACCGTTTTGGTGTGGTTTGGTACCTTATGGGTGTACTCGTACGTTATTGCACCGTTTTGGTGTGGTTTGGTACCATATGGAGTTACTCGTACGGTATTGCACCGTTTTGGTGTGGTTTGGTACCGTATGGATGTACTCGTACGGTATTGAACCGGTTTGGTGTGGTTTGGTACCGTATGGATGTACTCGTACGGTATTGCACCGTTTTGGTGTGGTTTGGTACCTTATGGATGTACTCGTACGGTATTGCACCGTTTTGGTGTGGTTTGGTACCATATGGAGTTACTCGTACGGTATTGCACCGTTTTGGTGTGGTTTGGTACCGGATGGATGTACTCGTACGGTATTGTACCATTTTGGTGTGGTTTGGTACTGTATGGATGTACTCGTACGGTATTGCACCGTTTTGGTGTGGTTTGGTACCTTATGGATGTACTCGTACGTTATTGCACCGTTTTGGTGTGGTTTGGTACCATATGGAGTTTTTCGTACGGTATTGCACCGTTTTGGTGTGGTTTGGTACCGTATGGATGTACTCGTACGGTATTGAACCGGTTTGGTGTGGTTTGGTATCGTATGGATGTACTCGTACGGTATTGCACCGTTTTGGTGTGGTTTGGTACCGTATGGATGTACTCGTACGGTATTGCACCGTTGTGGTGGGGTTTGGTACCGTATGGATGTGCTCGTACGGAATTGCACCGTTTCGGTGTGGTTTGGAACCGTAACGAAGTACTCGTACGGTATTGTACCGTTTTGGTGTGGGTTGGTACCGTATGGATGTACTCGTACGGTATTGCACCGTTTTGGTGTGGTTTGGTACCTTATGGATGTACTCCTACGGTATTGCACCGTTTTGGTGTCGTTTGGTATCGTATGGATGTACTCGTACGGTATTGCACCGTTTTGGTGTGGTTTGGTACCGTATGGATGTACTCGTACGGTATTGCACCGTTTGGGTGTGGTTTGGTACCGTATGGATGTACTCGTACGCTATTGCACCGTTTCGGTGTGGTTTGGTACCGTAACGAAGTACTCGTAAGGTATTGTACCGTTTTGGTGTCGTTTGGTACCGTATGGATGTACTCGTACGGTATTGCACTGTTTTGGTGTAGTTTGGTACCGTATGGATGTACTCGTACGGTATTGGACCCTTTTGGTGTGGTTTGGTACCGTATGGATGTACTCGTTCGGTATTCTACCATTTTTGTGTGGTTTTGTACTGTATGGATGTACTCGTACGGTATTGCACCGTTTTGGTGTGGTTTGGTACCGTATGGATGTACTCGTACGGTATTGAACCGTTGTGGTGTGGTTTGGTACCGTATGGATGTGCTCGTACGGTATTGCACCATTTCGGTGTGGTTTGGAACCGTAACGAAGTAGTCGTACGGTATTGAACCGTTTTGGTGTGGTTTGGTACCGTATGGATGTACTCGTACGGTATTGCACCGTTTTGGAGTGGTTTGGTATCGTATGGATGTACTCGTACGGTATTGCACCGTTTTGGTGTGGTTTGGTACCTTATGGATGTACTCGTACGGTATTGCACCGTTTTTGTGTGGTTTGGTACCGTATGGATGTACTCGTACGGTATTGCACCGTTTCGGTGTGGTTTGGAACCGTAACGAAGTACTCGTAATATATTGTACCGTTTTGGTGTGGTTTAGTACCGTATGGATGTACTCGTACGGTATTGCACCGTTTTGGTGTGGTTTGGTACCTTATAGATGTACTCGTACGGTATTGCGCCGTTTTGGTGTGGTTTGGTACCGTATGGATGTACTCGTACGGTATTACACCGTTGTGGTGTGGTTTGGTACCGTATGGATGTGCTCGTACGGTATTGCACCGTTTCGGTGTGGTTTGGAACCGTAACGAAGTACTCGTACGGTATTGTACCGTTTTGGTGTGGTTTTGTACCGTATGGATGTACTCGTACGGTATTGCACCGTTTTGGAGTGGTTTGGTATCGTATGGATGTACTCGTACGGTATTGCACCGTTTTGGTGTGGTTTGGTACCTTATGGATGTACTCGTACGGTATTGCACCGTTTTGGTGTGGTTTGGTACCGTATGGATGTACTCGTACGGTATTGCACCGTTTCGGTGTGGTTTGGAACCGTAACGAATTACTCGTAAGGTATTGTACCATTTTGGTGTGGTTTGGTACCGTATGGATGTACTCGTACGGTATTGCACCGTTTTGGTGTGGTTTGGTACCTTATGGATGTACTCGTACGGTATTGCACCATTTTGGTGTGGTTTGGTACCATATGGAGTTACTCGTACGGTATTGCACCGTTTTGGTGTGGTTTGGTACCGGATGGATGTACTCGTACGGTATTGTACCATTTTGGTGTGGTTTGGTACTGTATGGATGTACTCGTACGGTATTGCACCGTTTTGGTGTGGTTTGGTACCGGATGGATGTACTCGTACGGTATTGTACCATTTTGGTGTGGTTTGGTACTGTATGGATATACTCGTACGGTATTGCACCGTTTTGGTGTGGTTTGGTACCTTATGGATGTACTCGTACGTTATTGCACCGTTTTGGTGTGGTTTGGTTCCATATGGAGTTACTCGTACGGTATTGCACCGTTTTGGTGTGGTTTGGTACCGTATGGATGTTCTCGTACGGTATTGAACCGGTTTGGTGTGGTTTGGTATCGTATGGATGTACTCGTACGGTATTGCACCGTTTTGGTGTGGTTTCGTGCCCTATGGATGTACTCGTACGGTATTGCACCGTTTTGGTGTGGTTTGGTACCGTATGGATGTACTCGTACGGTATTGCACCGTTTTGGTGTGGTTTGGTACGGTATGGATGTACTCGTACGCTATTGCACTGTTTCGGTGTGGTTTGGAACCGTAACGAAGTACTCGTAAGGTATTGTACCGTTTTGGTGTGGTTTGGTACCGTATGGATGTACTCGTACGGTATAGCACTGTTTTGGTGTGGTTTGGTACCGTATGGATGGACTCGTACGGTATTGGACCCTTTTGGTGTGGTTTGGTACCATATGGATGTACTCGTATGGTATTCTACCATTTTTGTGTGGTTTTGTACTGTATGGATGTACTCGTACGGTATTGCACCGTTTTGGTGTGGTTTGGTACCGTATGGATGTGCTCGTACGGTATTGCACCGTTGTGGTGTGGTTTGGTACCGTATGGATGTGCTCGTACGGTATTGCACCGTTTCGGTGTGGTTTGGAACCGTAACGATGTACTCGTACGGTATTGTACCGTTTTGGTGTGGTTTGTACCGTATGGATGTACTCGTGCGGTATTGCACCGTTTTGGAGTGGTTTGGTATCGTATGGATGTACTCGTACGGTATTGCACCGTTTTGGTGTGGTTTGGTACCTTATGGATGTACTCGTACGGTATTGCACCGTTTTGGTGTGGTTTGGTACCGTATGGATGTACTCGTACGGTATTGCACCGTTTCGGTGTGGTTTGGAACCGTAACGATGTACTCGTAATATATTGTACCGTTTTGGTGTGGTTTAGTACCGTATGGATGTACTCGTACGGTATTGCACAGTTTTGGTGTGGTTTGGTACCTTATAGATGTACTCGTACGTTATTGCACCGTTTTGGTGTGGTTTGGTACCGTATGGATGTACTCGTACGGTATTGCACCGTTGTGGTGTGGTTTGGTACCGTATGGATGTGCTCGTACGGTATTGCACCGTTTCGGTGTGGTTTGGAACCGTAAAGAAGTACTCGTACGGTATTGTACCGTTTTGGTGTGGTTTGGTACCGTATGGATGTACCCGTACGGTATTGCACCGTTTTGGAGTGCTTTGGTATCGTATGGATGTACTCGTACGGTATTGCACCGTTTTGGTGTGGTTTGGTACCTTATGGATGTACTCGTACGGTATTGCACCGTTTTCGTGTGGTTTGGTACCGTATCGATGTACTCGTACGGTATTGCACCGTTTCGGTGTGGTTTGGAACCGTAACGAATTACTCGTAAGGTATTGTACCATTTTGGTGCGGTTTGGTACCGTATGGATGTACTCGTACGGTATTGCACTGTTTTGGTGTGGTTTGGTACCTTACCGGATGGATGTACTCGTACGGTATTGTACCATTTTGGTGTGGTTTGGTACAGTATGGATGTACTCGTACGGTATTGCACCGTTTTGGTGTGGTTTGGTACCTTATGGATGTACTCGTACGTTATTGCACCGTTTTGGTGTGGTTTGGTACCATATGGAGTTACTCGTACGGTATTGCACCGTTTTGGTGTGGTTTGGTACCGTATGGATGTACTCGTACGGTATTGAACCGGTTTGGTGTGGTTTGGTACCGTATGGATGTACTCGTACGGTATTGCACCGTTTTGGTGTGGTTTGGTACCTTATGGATGTACTCGTACGGTATTGCACCGTTTTGGTGTGGTTTGGTACCATATGGAGTTACTCGTACGGTATTGCACCGTTTTGGTGTGGTTTGGTACCGGATGGATGTACTCGTACGGTATTGTACCATTTTTGTGTGGTTTGGTACTGTATGGATGTACTCGTACGGTATTGCACCGTTTTGGTGTGGTTTGGTATCTTATGGATGTACTCGTACGTTATTGCACCGTTTTGGTTTGGTTTGGTACCATATGGAGTTACTCGTACGGTATTGCACCGTTTTGGTGTGGTTTGGTACCGTATGGATGTACTCGTACGGTATTGCACCGTTGTGGTGGGGTTTGGTACCGTATGGATGTGCTCGTACGGAATTGCACCGTTTCGGTGTGGTTTGGAACCGTAACGAAGTACTCGTTCGGTATTGTACCGTTTTGGTGTGGGTTGGTACCGTATGGATGTACTCGTACGGTATTGCACCGTTTTGGTGTGGTTTGGTACCTTATGGATGTACTCCTACGGTATTGCACCGTTTTGGTGTCGTTTGGTATCGTATGGATGTACTCGTACGGTATTGCACCGTTTTGGTGTGGTTTGGTACCGTATGGATGTACTCGTACGGTATTGCACCGTTTGGGTGTGGTTTGGTACCGTATGGATGTACTCGTACGCTATTGCACTGTTTCGGTGTGGTTTGGTACCGTAACGAAGTACTCGTAAGGTATTGTACCGTTTTGGTGTCATTTGGTACCGTATGGATGTACTCGTACGGTATTGCACTGTTTTGGTGTGGTTTGGTACCGTATGGATGTACTCGTACAGTATTGGACCATTTTGGTGTGGTTTGGTACCGTATGGAAGTACTCGTTTGGTATTCTACCATTTTTGTGTGGTTTTGTACTGTATGGATGTACTCGTACGGTATTGCACCGTTTTGGTGTGGTTTGGTACCGTATGGATGTACTCGTACGGTATTGCACCGTTGTGGTGTGGTTTGGTACCGTTTGGATGTGCTCGTACGGTATTGCACCATTTCGGTGTGGTTTGGAACCGTAACGAAGTAGTCGTACGGTATTGTACCGTTTTGGTGTGGTTTGGTACCGTATGGATGTACTCGTACGGTATTGCACTGTTTTGGAGTGGTTTGGTATCGTATGGATGTACCCGTACGGTATTGCACCGTTTTGGTGTGGTTTGGTACCTTATGGATGTACTCGTACGGTATTGCACCGTTTTGGTGTGGTTTGGTACCGTATGGATGTACTCGTACGGTATTGCACCGTTTCGGTGTGGTTTTGAACCGTAACGAAGTACTCGTAATATATTGTACCGTTTTGGTGTGGTTTAGTACCGTATGGATGTACTCGTACGGTATTGCACCGTTTTGGTGTGGTTTGGTACCTTATAGATGTACTCGTACGGTATTGCACCGTTTTGGTGTGGTTTGGTACCGTATGGATGTACTCGTACGGTATTGCACCGTTGTGGTGTGGTTTGGTACCGTATGGATGTGCTCGTACGGTATTGCACCGTTTCGGTGTGGTTTGGAACCGTAACGAAGTACTCGTACGGTATTGTACCGTTTTGGTGTGGTTTGGTACCGTATGGATGTACTCGTACGGAATTGCACCGTTTTGGAGTGGTTTGGTATCGTATGGATGTACTCGTACGGTATTGCACCGTTTTGGTGTGGTTTGGTACCTTATGGATGTACTCGTACGGTATTGCACCGTTTTGGTGTGGTTTGGTACCGTATGGATGTACTCGTACGGTATTGCACCGTTTCGGTGTGGTTTGGAACCGTAACGAATTACTCGTAAGGTATTGTACCATTTTGGTGTGGTTTGGTACCGTATGGATGTACTCGTACGGTATTGCACCGTTTTGGTGTGGTTTGGTACCTTATGGATGTACTCGTACGGTATTGCACCGTTTTGGTGTGGTTTGGTACCATATGGAGTTACTCGTACGGTATTGCACCGTTTTGGTGTGGTTTGGTACCGGATGGATGTACTCGTACGGTATTGTACCATTTTGGTGTGGTTTGGTACTGTATGGATGTACTCGTACGGTATTGCACCGTTTTGGTGTGGTTTGGTACCTTATGGATGTACTCGTACGTTATTGCACAGTTTTGGTGTGGTTTGGTACCATATGGAGTTACTCGTACGGTATTGCACCGTTTTGGTGTGGTTTGGTACCGTATCGATGTACTCGTACGGTATTGAACCGGTTTGGTGTGGTTTGGTACCGTATGGATGTACTCGTACGGTATTGCACCGTTTTGGTGTGGTTTGGTACCTTATGGATGTACTCGTACGGTATTGCACCGTTTTGGTGTGGTTTGGTACCATATGGAGTTACTCGTACGGTATTGCACCGTTTTGGTGTGGTTTGGTACCGGATGGATGTACTCGTACGGTATTGTACCATTTTGGTGTGGTTTGGTACTGTATGGATGTACTCGTACGGTATTGCACCGTTTTGGTGTGGTTTGGTACCTTATGGATGTACTCGTACGTTATTGCACCGTTTTGGTGTGGTTTGGTACCATATGGAGTTACTCGTACGGTATTGCACCGTTTTGGTGTGGTTTGGTACCGTATGGATGTACTCGTACGGTATTGAACCGGTTTGGTGTGGTTTGGTATCGTATGGATGTACTCGTACGGTATTGCACCGTTTTGGTGTGGTTTGGTACCGTATGGATGTACTCGTACGGTATTGCACCGTTGTGGTGTGGTTTGGTACCGTATGGATGTGCTCGTACGGTATTGCACCGTTTCGGCGTGGTTTGGAACCGTAACGAAGTACTCGTACGGTATTGTACCATTTTGGTGTGGTTTGGTACCGTATGGATGTACTCGTACGGTATTGCACCGTTTTGGAGTGGTTTGGTATCGTATGGATGTACTCGTACGGTATTGCACCGTTTTGGTGTGGTTTGGTACCTTATGGATGTACTCGTACGGTATTGCACCGTTTTGGTGTGGTTTGGTACCGTATGGATGTACTCGTACGGTATTGCACCGTTTCGGTGTGGTTTGGAACCGTAACGAAGTACTCGTAATATATTGTACCGTTTTGGTGCGGTTTAGTACCGTATGGATGTACTCGTACGGTATTGCACCGTTTTGGTGTGGTTTGGTACCTTATAGATGTACTTGTACGGTATTGCACCGTTTTGGTGTGGTTTGGTACCGTATGGATGTACTCGTACGGTATTGCACCGTTGTGGTGTGGTTTGGTACCGTATGGATGTGCTCGTACGGTATTGCACCGTTTCGGTGTGGTTTGGAACCGTAACGAAGTACTCGTACGGTATTGTACCGTTTTGGTGTGGTTTGGTACCGTATGGATGTACTCGTACGGTATTGCACCGTTTTGGAGTGGTTTGGTTTCGTATGGATGTACTCGTACGGTATTGCACCGTTTTGGTGTGGTTTGGTACCGTATGGATGTACTCGTACGGTATTGCACCGTTTTGGTGTGGTTTGGTACCGTATGGATGTACTCGTACGGTATTGCACCGTTTTGGTGTGGTTTGGTACCGTATGGATGTACTCGTACGGTATTGCACCGTTTTGGTGTGGTTTGGTACGGTATGGATGTACTCGTACGCTATTGCACCGTTTCGGTGTGGTTTGGAACCGTAACGAAGTACTCGTAAGGTATTGTACCGTTTTGGTGTGGTTTGGTACCGTATGGATGTACTCGTACGGTATTGCACCGTTTTGGTGTGGTTTGGTACCTTATGGATGTACTCCTACGGTATTGCACCGTTTTGGTGTCGTTTGGTATCGTATGGATGTACTCGTACGGTATTGCACCGTTTTGGTGTGGTTTGGTACCGTATGGATGTACTCGTACGGTATTGCACCGTTTGGGTGTGGTTTGGTACCGTATGGATGTACTCGTACGCTGTTGCACCGTTTCGGTGTGGTTTGGAACCGTAACGAAGTACTCGTAAGGTATTGTACCGTTTTGGTGTCGTTTGGTACCGTATGGATGTACTCGTACGGTATTGCACTGTTTTGGTGTGGTTTGGTACCGTATGGATGTACTCGTACGGTATTGCACCCTTTTGGTGTGGTTTGGTACCGTATGGATGTACTCGTATGGTATTCTACCATTTTTGTGTGGTTTTGTACCGTATGGATGTACTCGTACGGTATTGCACCGTTTTGGTGTGGTTTGGTACCGTATGGATGTACTCGTACGCTATTGCACCGTTTCGGTGTGGTTTGGAACCGTAACGAAGTACTCGTAAGATATTGTACCGTTTTGGTGTGGTTTAGTACCGTATGGATGTACTCGTACGGTATTGCACCGTTTTGGTGTGGTTTGGTACCTTATAGATGTACTCGTACGGTATTGCACCGTTTTTGTGTGGTTTGGTACCGTATGGATGTACTCGTACGGTATTGCACCTTTTTGCAGTGGTTTGGTATCGTATGGATGTAGTCGTACGGTATTGCACCGTTTTGGTGTGGTTTGGTACCTTATGGATGTACTCGTACGGTATTGCACCGTTTTGGTGTGGTTTGGTACCGTATGGATGTACTCGTACGGTATTGCACCGTTTCGATGTGGTTTGCAACCGTAACGAATTACTCGTAAGGTATGGTACCATTTTGGTGTGGTTTGGTACCGTATGGATGTACTCGTACGGTATTGCACCGTTTTGGTGTGGTTTGGTACCTTATGGATGTACTCGTACGGTATTGCACCGTTTTGGTGTGGTTTGGTACCATATGGAGTTACTCGTACCGTATTGCACCGTTTTGGTGTGGTTTGGTACCGGATGGATGTACTCGTACGGTATTGTACCATTTTGGTGTGGTTTGGTACCGTATGGATGTACTCGTACGGTATTGCACCATTTTGGTGTGGTTTGGTACCTTATGGATGTACTCGTACGGTATTGCACCGTTTTGGTGTGGTTTGGTACCATATGGAGTTACTCGTACGGGATTGCACCGTTTTGGTGTGGTTTGGTACCGGATGGATGTACTCGTACGGTATTGTACCTTTTGGTGTGGTTTTGTACCGTATGGATGTACTCGTACGGTATTGTACCATTTTGGTGTGGTTTTGTACTGTATGGATGTACTCGTACGGTATTGCACCGTTTTGGTGTGGTTTGGTACCTTATGGATGTACTCGTACGTTATTGCACCGTTTTGGTGTGGTTTGGTACCATATGGAGTTACTCGTACGGTATTGCACCGTTTTGGTGTGGTTTGGTACCGTATCGATGTACTCGTACGGTATTGAACCGGTTTGGTGTGGTTTGGTACCGTATGGATGTACTCGTACGGTATTGCACCGTTTTGGTGTGGTTTGGTACCTTATGGATGTACTCGTACGGTATTGCACCGTTTTGGTGTGGTTTGGTACCATATGGAGTTACTCGTACTGTATTGCACCGTTTTGGTGTGGTTTGGTACCGGATGGATGTACTCGTACGGTATTGTACCATTTTGGTGTGGTTTGGTACTGTATGGATGTACTCGTACGGTATTGCACCGTTTTGGTGTGGTTTGGTACTTTATGGATGTACTCGTACGTTATTGCACCGTTTTGGTGTGGTTTGGTACCATATGGAGTTACTCGTACGGTATTGCACCGTTTTGGTGTGGTTTGGTACCGTATGGATGTACTCGTACGGTATTGAACCGGTTTGGTGTGGTTTGGTATCGTATGGATGTACTCGTACGGTATTGCACCGTTTTGGTGTGGTTTGGTACCGTATGGATGTACTCGTACGGTATTGCACCGTTGTGGTGTGGTTTGGTACCGTATGGATGTGCTCGTACGGTATTGCACCGTTTCGGCGTGGTTTGGAACCGTAACGAAGTACTCGTACGGTATTGTACCATTTTGGTGTGGTTTGGTACCGTATGGATGTACTCGTACGGTATTGCACCGTTTTGGAGTGGTTTGGTATCGTATGGATGTACTCGTACGGTATTGCACCGTTTTGGTGTGGTTTGGTACCTTATGGATGTACTCGTACGGTATTGCACCGTTTTGGTGTTGTTTGGTACCGTATGGATGTACTCGTACGGTATTGCACCGTTTCGGTGTGGTTTGGAACCGTAACGAAGTACTCGTAATATATTGTACCGTTTTGGTGTGGTTTAGTACCGTATGGATGTACTCGTACGGTATTGCACCGTTTTGGTGTGGTTTGGTACCTTATAGATGTACTTGTACGGTATTGCACCGTTTTGGTGTGGTTTGGTACCGTATGGATGTACTCGTACGGTATTGCACCGTTGTGGTGTGGTTTGGTACCGTATGGATGTACTCGTACGGTATTGCACCGTTTTGGTGTGGTTTGGTACCGTATGGATGTACTCGTACGGTATTGCACCGTTTTGGTGTGGTTTGGTACCGTATGGATGTACTCGTACGGTATTGCACCGTTTTGGTGTGGTTTGGTACCGTATGGATGTACTCGTACGGTATTGCACCGTTTTGGTGTGGTTTGGTACCGTATGGATGTACTCGTACGGTATTGCACCGTTTTGGTGTGGTTTGGTACGGTATGGATGTACTCGTACGCTATTGCACCGTTTCGGTGTGGTTTGGAACCGTAACGAAGTACTCGTAAGGTATTGTACCGTTTTGGTGTGGTTTGGTACCGTATGGATGTACTCGTACGGTATTGCACCGTTTTGGTGTGGTTTGGTACCTTATGGATGTACTCCTACGGTATTGCACCGTTTTGGTGTCGTTTGGTATCGTATGGATGTATTCGTACGGTATTGCACCGTTTTGGTGTGGTTTGGTACCGTATGGATGTACTCGTACGGTATTGCACCGTTTGGGTGTGGTTTGGTACCGTATGGATGTACTCGTACGCTGTTGAACCGTTTCGGTGTGGTTTGGAACCGTAACGAAGTACTCGTAAGGTATTGTACCGTTTTGGTGTCGTTTGGTACCGTATGGATGTACTCGTACGGTATTGCACTGTTTTGGTGTGGTTTGGTACCGTATGGATGTACTCGTACGGTATTGCACCCTTTTGGTGTGGTTTGGTACCGTATGGATGTACTCGTATGGTATTCTACCATTTTTGTGTGGTTTTGTACCGTATGGATGTACTCGTACGGTATTGCACCGTTTTGGTGTGGTTTGGTACCGTATGGATGTACTCGTACGCTATTGCACCGTTTCGGTGTGGTTTGGAACCGTAACGAAGTACTCGTAAGATATTGTACCGTTTTGGTGTGGTTTAGTACCGTTTGGATGTACTCGTACGGTATTGCACCGTTTTGGTGTGGTTTGGTACCTTATAGATGTACTCGTACGGTATTGCACCGTTTTGGTGTGGTTTGGTACCGTATGGATGTACTCGTACGGTATTGCACCGTTGTGGTGTGGTTTGGTACCGTATGGATGTGCTCGTACGGTATTGCACCGTTTCGGTGTGGTTTGGAACCGTAACGAAGTACTCGTACGGTATTGTACCGTTTTGGTGTGGTTTGGTACCGTATGGATGTACTCGTACGGTATTGCACCGTTTTGCAGTGGTTTGGTATCGTATGGATGTAGTCGTACGGTATTGCACCGTTTTGGTGTGGTTTGGTACCGTATGGATGTACTCGTACGGTATTGCACCGTTTTGGTGTGGTTTGGTACCGTATGGATGTACTCGTACGGTATTGCACCGTTTCGATGTGGTTTGGAACCGTAACGAATTACTCGTAAGGTATGGTACCATTTTGGTGTGGTTTGGTACCGTATGGATGTACTCGTACGGTATTGCACCGTTTTGGTGTGGTTTGGTACCTTATGGATGTACTCGTACGGTATTGCACCGTTTTGGTGTGGTTTGGAACCATATGGAGTTACTCGTACTGTATTGCACCGTTTTGGTGTGGTTTGGTACCGGATGGATGTACTCGTACGGTATTGTACCATTTTGGTGTGGTTTGGTACCGTATGGATGTACTCGTACGGTATTGCACCATTTTGGTGTGGTTTGGTACCTTATGGATGTACTCGTACGGTATTGCACCGTTTTGGTGTGGTTTGGTACCATATGGAGTTACTCGTACGGTATTGCACCGTTTTGGTGTGGTTTGGTACCGGATGGATGTACTCGTACGGTATTGTACCTTTTGGTGTGGTTTGGTACCGTATGGATGTACTCGTACGGTATTGCACCGTTTTGGTGTGGTTTGGTACCGTATGGATGTACTCGTACGGTATTGCACCGTTTTGGTGTTGTTTGGTAACGTATGGATGTACTCGTACGGTATTGCATCGTTTTGGTGTGGTTTAGTACCGTATGGATGTACTCGTACGGTATTGCACCGTTTTGGTGTGGTTTGATACCGTATGGATGTACTCGTACGGTATTGCACCCTTTTGGTGTGGTTTGGTACCGTATGGATGTACTCGTACGGTATTCTACCGTTTTTGTGTGGTTTTTTACCGTATGGATGTACTCGTACGGTATTGCACCGTTTTGGTGTGGTTTGGTACCGTAACGAAGTACTCGTAAAGTATTAAACCATTTTGGTGTGGTTTGGTACCGTATGGATGTACTCGTACGGTATTGCACCGTTTTGGTGTGGTTTGGTACGGTATGGATGTACTCGTACGGTATTACACCCTTTTGGTGTGGTTTGGTACCGTATGGATGTACTCGTACGGTATTCTACCGTTTTTGTGTGGTTTTTTACCGTATGGATGTACTCGTATGGTATTGCACCGATTTGGTGTGGTTTGGTACCGTAACGAAGTACTCGTGAAGTATTAAACCGTTTTGGTGTGGTTTGGTACCGTATGGATGTACTCATACGGTATTGCACCGTTTTGGTGTGGTTTGGTACCGTATGGATGTACTCGTACGGTATTGAACCGGTTTGGTGTGGTTTGGTATCGTATGGATGTAGTCGTACGGTATTGCACCGTTTTGGTGTGGTTTGGTACCGTATGGATGTACTCGTACGGTATTGCA
This sequence comes from Rhododendron vialii, assembly GCF_030253575.1. Taxonomy (NCBI): domain Eukaryota; kingdom Viridiplantae; phylum Streptophyta; class Magnoliopsida; order Ericales; family Ericaceae; genus Rhododendron; species Rhododendron vialii. Next base: position 7,566,332 of record NC_080567.1, read on the forward strand.
CCGTTTGGGTGTGGTTTGGTACCGTATGGATGTACTCGTACGGTATTGCACCGTTTTGGTGTGGTTTGGTACCGTATGGATGTACTCGTACGGTATTGAACCGGTTTGGTGTGGTTTGGTATCGTATGGATGTACTCGTACGGTATTGCACCGTTTTGGTGTGGTTTGGTACCGTATGGATGTACTCGTACGGTATTGCACCGTTGTGGTGTGGTTTGGTACCGTATGGATGTGCTCGTACGGTATTGCACCGTTTCGGCGTGGTTTGGAACCGTAACGAAGTACTCGTACGGTATTGTACCATTTTGGTGTGGTTTGGTACCGTATGGATGTACTCGTACGGTATTGCACCGTTTTGGAGTGGTTTGGTATCGTATGGATGTACTCGTACGGTATTGCACCGTTTTGGTGTGGTTTGGTACCTTATGGATGTACTCGTACGGTATTGCACCGTTTTGGTGTTGTTTGGTACCGTATGGATGTACTCGTACGGTATTGCACCGTTTCGGTGTGGTTTGGAACCGTAACGAAGTACTCGTAATATATTGTACCGTTTTGGTGTGGTTTAGTACCGTATGGATGTACTCGTACGGTATTGCACCGTTTTGGTGTGGTTTGGTACCTTATAGATGTACTTGTACGGTATTGCACCGTTTTGGTGTGGTTTGGTACCGTATGGATGTACTCGTACGGTATTGCACCGTTGTGGTGTGGTTTGGTACCGTATGGATGTACTCGTACGGTATTGCACCGTTTTGGTGTGGTTTGGTACCGTATGGATGTACTCGTACGGTATTGCACCGTTTTGGTGTGGTTTGGTACCGTATGGATGTACTCGTACGGTATTGCACCGTTTTGGTGTGGTTTGGTACCGTATGGATGTACTCGTACGGTATTGCACCGTTTTGGTGTGGTTTGGTACCGTATGGATGTACTCGTACGGTATTGCACCGTTTTGGTGTGGTTTGGTACGGTATGGATGTACTCGTACGCTATTGCACCGTTTCGGTGTGGTTTGGAACCGTAACGAAGTACTCGTAAGGTATTGTACCGTTTTGGTGTGGTTTGGTACCGTATGGATGTACTCGTACGGTATTGCACCGTTTTGGTGTGGTTTGGTACCTTATGGATGTACTCCTACGGTATTGCACCGTTTTGGTGTCGTTTGGTATCGTATGGATGTATTCGTACGGTATTGCACCGTTTTGGTGTGGTTTGGTACCGTATGGATGTACTCGTACGGTATTGCACCGTTTGGGTGTGGTTTGGTACCGTATGGATGTACTCGTACGCTGTTGAACCGTTTCGGTGTGGTTTGGAACCGTAACGAAGTACTCGTAAGGTATTGTACCGTTTTGGTGTCGTTTGGTACCGTATGGATGTACTCGTACGGTATTGCACTGTTTTGGTGTGGTTTGGTACCGTATGGATGTACTCGTACGGTATTGCACCCTTTTGGTGTGGTTTGGTACCGTATGGATGTACTCGTATGGTATTCTACCATTTTTGTGTGGTTTTGTACCGTATGGATGTACTCGTACGGTATTGCACCGTTTTGGTGTGGTTTGGTACCGTATGGATGTACTCGTACGCTATTGCACCGTTTCGGTGTGGTTTGGAACCGTAACGAAGTACTCGTAAGATATTGTACCGTTTTGGTGTGGTTTAGTACCGTTTGGATGTACTCGTACGGTATTGCACCGTTTTGGTGTGGTTTGGTACCTTATAGATGTACTCGTACGGTATTGCACCGTTTTGGTGTGGTTTGGTACCGTATGGATGTACTCGTACGGTATTGCACCGTTGTGGTGTGGTTTGGTACCGTATGGATGTGCTCGTACGGTATTGCACCGTTTCGGTGTGGTTTGGAACCGTAACGAAGTACTCGTACGGTATTGTACCGTTTTGGTGTGGTTTGGTACCGTATGGATGTACTCGTACGGTATTGCACCGTTTTGCAGTGGTTTGGTATCGTATGGATGTAGTCGTACGGTATTGCACCGTTTTGGTGTGGTTTGGTACCGTATGGATGTACTCGTACGGTATTGCACCGTTTTGGTGTGGTTTGGTACCGTATGGATGTACTCGTACGGTATTGCACCGTTTCGATGTGGTTTGGAACCGTAACGAATTACTCGTAAGGTATGGTACCATTTTGGTGTGGTTTGGTACCGTATGGATGTACTCGTACGGTATTGCACCGTTTTGGTGTGGTTTGGTACCTTATGGATGTACTCGTACGGTATTGCACCGTTTTGGTGTGGTTTGGTACCATATGGAGTTACTCGTACTGTATTGCACCGTTTTGGTGTGGTTTGGTACCGGATGGATGTACTCGTACGGTATTGTACCATTTTGGTGTGGTTTGGTACCGTATGGATGTACTCGTACGGTATTGCACCATTTTGGTGTGGTTTGGTACCTTATGGATGTACTCGTACGGTATTGCACCATTTTGGTGTGGTTTGGTACCATATGGAGTTACTCGTACGGTATTGCACCGTTTTGGTGTGGTTTGGTACCGGATGGATGTACTCGTACGGTATTGTACCTTTTGGTGTGGTTTGGTACCGTATGGATGTACTCGTACGGTATTGCACCGTTTTGGTGTGGTTTGGTACCGTATGGATGTACTCGTACGGTATTGCACCGTTTTGGTGTTGTTTGGTAACGTATGGATGTACTCGTACGGTATTGCATCGTTTTGGTGTGGTTTAGTACCGTATGGATGTACTCGTACGGTATTGCACCGTTTTGGTGTGGTTTGATACCGTATGGATGTACTCGTACGGTATTGCACCCTTTTGGTGTGGTTTGGTACCGTATGGATGTACTCGTACGGTATTCTACCGTTTTTGTGTGGTTTTTTACCGTATGGATGTACTCGTACGGTATTGCACCGTTTTGGTGTGGTTTGGTACCGTAACGAAGTACTCGTAAAGTATTAAACCATTTTGGTGTGGTTTGGTACCGTATGGATGTACTCGTACGGTATTGCACCGTTTTGGTGTGGTTTGGTACGGTATGGATGTACTCGTACGGTATTACACCCTTTTGGTGTGGTTTGGTACCGTATGGATGTACTCGTACGGTATTCTACCGTTTTTGTGTGGTTTTTTACCGTATGGATGTACTCGTATGGTATTGCACCGATTTGGTGTGGTTTGGTACCGTAACGAAGTACTCGTGAAGTATTAAACCGTTTTGGTGTGGTTTGGTACCGTATGGATGTACTCATACGGTATTGCACCGTTTTGGTGTGGTTTGGTACCGTATGGATGTACTCGTACGGTATTGAACCGGTTTGGTGTGGTTTGGTATCGTATGGATGTAGTCGTACGGTATTGCACCGTTTTGGTGTGGTTTGGTACCGTATGGATGTACTCGTACGGTATTGCACCGTTTGGGTGTGGTTTGGTACCGTATGGATGTACTCGTACGGTATTGCACCCTTTTGGTGTGGTTTGGTACCGTATGGATGTACTCGTATGGTATTCTACCATTTTTGTGTGGTTTTGTACCGTATGGATGTACTCGTACGGTATTGCACCGTTTTGGTGTGGTTTGGTACCGTATGGATGTACTCGTACGGTATTGCACCGTTTCGGTGTTGTTTGGAACCGTAACGAAGTACTCGTAAGGTATTGTACCGTTTTGGTGTCGTTTGGTACCGTATGGATGTACTCGTACGGTATTGCACTGTTTTGGTGTGGTTTGGTACCGTATGGATGTACTCGTACGGTATTGCACCCTTTTGGTGTGGTTTGGTACCGTCTGGATGTACTCGTATGGTATTCTACCATTTTTGTGTGGTTTTGTACCTGATGGGTGTACTCGTACGGTATTGCACCGTTTTGGTGTGGTTTGGTACCGTATGGATGTACTCGTACGCTATTGCACCCTTTTGGTGTGGTTTGGTACCGTATGGATGTACTCGTATGGTATTCTACCATTTTTGTGTGGTTTTGTACCTGATGGATGTACTCGTACGGTATTGCACCGTTTTGGTGTTGTTTGGTACCGTATGGATGTACTCGTACGCTATTGCACCGTTTCGGTGTGGTTTGGAACCGTAACGAAGTACTCATAAGGTATTGTACCGTTTTGGTGTGGTTTAGTACCGTATGGATGTACTCGTACGGTATTGCACCGTTTTGGTGTGGTTTGGTACTTTATAGATGTACTCGTACGGTATTGCACCGTTTTGGTGTGGTTTGGTACCGTATGGATGTACTCGTACGGTAATTCAACGTTGTGGTGTGGTTTGGTACCGTATGGATGTGCTCGTACGGTATTGCACCGTTTCGGTGTGGTTTGGAACCGTAACGAAGTACTCGTACGGTATTGTACCGTTTTGGTGTGGTTTGGCACCGTATGGATGTACTCGTACGGTATTGCACCGTTTTGGAGTGGTTTGGTATCGTATGGATGTACTCGTACGGTATTGCACCGTTTTGGTGTGGTTTGGTACCTTATGGATGTACTCGTACGGTATTGCACCGTTTTGGTGTGGTTTGGTACCGTATGGATGTACTCGTACGGTATTGCACCGTTTCGGTGTGGTTTGGAACCGTAACGAATTACTCGTAAGGTATTGTACCATGTTGGTGTGGTTTGGTACCGTATGGATGTACTCGTACGGTATTGCACCATTTTGGTGTGGTTTGGTACCTTATGGATGTACTCGTACGGTATTGCACCGTTTTGGTGTGGTTTGGTACCATATGGAGTTACTCGTACGGTATTGCACCGTTTTGGTGTGGTTTGGTACCGGATGCATGTACTCGTACGGTATAGTACCATTTTGGTGTGGTTTGGTACCGTATGGATGTACTCGTACAGTATTGCACCGTTTTGGTGTGGTTTGGTACCTTATGGATGTACTCGTACGGTATTGCACCGTTTTGCTGTGGTTTGGAACCGTAACGAAGTACTCGTAAGGTATTGTACCGTTTTGGTGTGGTTTGGTACCGTAAGGATGTACTCGTACGCTATTGCACCGTTTCGGTGTGGTTTGGAACCGTAACGAAGTACTCGTAAGGTATTGTACCGTTTTGGTGTCGTTTGGTACCGTATGGATGTACTCGTACGGTATTGCACTGTTTTGGTGTGGTTTGGTACCGTATGGATGTACTCGTACGGTATTGCACCCTTTTGGTGTGGTTTGGTACCGTATGGATGTACACGTATGGTATTCTACCGTTTTTGTGTGGTTTTGTACCGTATGGATGTACTCGTACGGTATTGCACCGTTTTGGTGTGGTTTGGTACCGTATGGATGTACTCGTACGCTATTGCACCGTTTCGGTGTGGTTTGGAACCGTAACGAAGTACTCGTAAGGTATTGTACCGTTTTGGTGTGGTTTAGTACCGTATGGATGTACTCGTACGGTATTGCACCGTTTTGGTGTGGTTTGGTACCTTATAGATGTACTCGTACGGTATTGCACCGTTTTGGTGTGGTTTGGTACCGTATGGATGTACTCGTACGGTATTGCACCGTTTCAGTGAGGTTTGGAACCGTAACGAATTACTCGTAAGGTATTGTACCATTTTGGTGTGGTTTGGTACCGTATGGATGTACTCGTACGGTATTGCACCGTTTTGGTGTGGTTTGGTACCTTATGGATGTACTCGTACGGTATTGCACCGTGTTGGTGTGGTTTGATGTACTCGTACGGTATTGCACCGTGTTGGTGTGGTTTGGTACCATATGGAGTTACTCGTACGGTATTGCACCGTTTTGGTGTGGTTTGGTACCGGATGGATGTACTCGTACGGTATTGTACCATTTTGGTGTGGTTTTGTACCGTATGGATGTACTCGTACGGTATTGCACCGTTTTGGTGTGGTTTGGTACCTTATGGATGTACTCGTACGGTATTGAACCGTTTTGGTGTGGTTTGGTACCGTATGGATGTACTCGTACGGTATTGCACCGTTTTGCTGTGGTTTGGAACCGTAACGAAGTACTCGTAAGGTATTGTACCGTTTTGGTGTGGTTTGGTACCGTATGGATGTACTCGTACGGTATTGCACCGTTTTGGTGTGGTTTGGTACCTTATGGATGTACTCGTACGGTATTGCACCGTTTTGGTGTGGTTTGGTACCTTAAGGATGTACTCGTACGGTATTGCACTGTTTTGCTGTGGTTTGGTATCGTATGGATGTACTCGTACGGTATTGCACCGTTTTGGTGTGGTTTGGTACCTTATGGATGTACTCGTACGGTATTGCACCGTTTTGGTGTGGTTTGGTACCGTATGGATGTACTCGTACGGTATTGCACCGTTTTGCTGTGGTTTGGAACCGTAACGAAGTACTCGTAAGGTATTGTACCGTTTTGGTGTGGTTTGGTACCGTATGGATGTACTCGTACGGTATTGCACCGTTTTGGTGTGGTTTGGTACCTTATGGATGTACTCGTACGGTATTGCACTGTTTTGCTGTGGTTTGGTATCGTATGGATGTACTCGTACGGTATTGCACCGTTTTGGTGTGGTTTGGTACCTTATGGATGTACTCGTACGGTATTGCACCGTTTTGGTGTGGTTTGGTACCGTAAGGATGTACTCGTACGCTATTGCACCGTTTCGGTGTGGTTTGGAACCGTAACGAAGTACTCGTAAGGTATTGTACCGTTTTGGTGTCGTTTGGTACCGTATGGATGTACTCGTACGGTATTGCACTATTTTGGTGTGGTTTGGTACCGTATGGATGTACTCGTACGGTATTGCACCCTTTTGGTGTGGTTTGGTACCGTATGGATGTACACGTATGGTATTCTACCGTTTTTGTGTGGTTTTGTACCGTATGGATGTACTCGTACGGTATTGCACCGTTTTGGTGTGGTTTGGTACCGTATGGATGTACTCGTACGCTATTGCACCGTTTCGGTGTGGTTTGGAACCATAACGAAGTACTCGTAAGGTATTGTACCGTTTTGGTGTGGTTTAGTACCGTATGGATGTACTCGTACGGTTTTGCACCGTTTTGGTGTGGTTTGGTACCTTATAGATGTACTCGTACGGTATTGCACCGTTTTGGTGTGGTTTGGTACCGTATGGATGTACTCGTACGGTATTGCACCGTTTCAGTGAGGTTTGGAACCGTAACGAATTACTCGTAAGGTATTGTACCATTTTGGTGTGGTTTGGTACCGTATGGATGTACTCGTACGGTATTGCACCGTTTTGGTGTGGTTTGGTACCTTATGGATGTACTCGTACGGTATTGCACCGTGTTGGTGTGGTTTGATGTACTCGTACGGTATTGCACCGTGTTGGTGTGGTTTGGTACCATATGGAGTTACTCGTACGGTATTGCACCGTTTTGGTGTGGTTTGGTACCGGATGGATGTACTCGTACGGTATTGTACCATTTTGGTGTGGTTTTGTACCGTATGGATGTACTCGTACGGTATTGCACCGTTTTGGTGTGGTTTGGTACCTTATGGATGTACTCGTACGGTATTGCACCGTTTTGATGTGGTTTGGAACCTTATGGATGTACTCGTACGGTATTGCACCGTTTTGGTGTGGTTTGGTACCTTATGGATGTACTCGTACGGTATTGCACTGTTTTGCTGTGGTTTGGTATCGTATGGATGTACTCGTACGGTATTGCACCGTTTTGGTGTGGTTTGGTACCTTATGGATGTACTCGTACGGTATTGCACCGTTTTGGTGTGGTTTGGTACCGTATGGATGTACTCGTACGGTATTGCACCGTTTTGGTGTGGTTTGGTACCGTATGGATGTACTCGTACGGTATTGCACCGTTTTGGTGTGGTTTGATACCTTATGGATGTACTCGTACGGTATTGCACCGTTTTGGTGTGGTTTGGTACCTTATGGATGTACTCGTACGGTATTGCACGTTTTGGTGTGGTTTTGTACCGTATGGATGTACTCGTACGGTATTGCACCGCTTTCGTGTAGTTTGGTACCTTATGGATGTACTCGTACGGTATTGCACCGTTTTGGTGTGGTTTGGTATCGTATGGATGTACTCGTACGGTATTGCACCGTTTTGGTGTGGTTTGGTACCTTATGGATGTACTCGTACGGTATTGCACCGTTTTGGTGTGGTTTGGTACCGTATGGATGTACTCGTACGGTATTGCACCGTTTCAGTGAGGTTTGGAACCGTAACGAATTACTCGTAAGGTATTGTACCATTTTGGTGTGGTTTGGTACCGTATGGATGTACTCGTACGGTATTGCACCGTTTTGGTGTGGTTTGGTACCTTATGGATGTACTCGTACGGTATTGCACCGTGTTGGTGTGGTTTGGTACCATATGGAGTTACTCGTACGGTATTGCACCGTTTTGGTGTGGTTTGGTACCGGATGGATGTACTCATACGGTATTGTACCATTTTGGTGTGGTTTTGTACCGTATGGATGTACTCGTACGGTATTGCACCGTTTTGGTTTGGTTTGGTACCTTATGGATGTACTCGTACGGTATTGCACCGTTTTGGTGTGGTTTGGTACCGTATGGATGTACTCGTACGGTATTGCACCGTTTTGCTGTGGTTTGGAACCGTAACGAAGTACTCGTAAGGTATTGTACCGTTTTGGTGTGGTTTGGTACCGTATGGATGTACTCGTACGGTATTGCACCGTTTTGGTGTGGTTTGGTACCTTATGGATGTACTCGTACGGTATTGCACCGTTTTGGTGTGGTTTGGTACCTTATGGATGTACTCGTACAGTATTGCACGGTTTTGCTGTGGTTTGGTATCGTATGGATGTACTCGTACGGTATTGCACCGTTTTGGTGTGGTTTGGTACCGTATGGATGTACTCGTACGGTATTGCACCGTTTTGCTGTGGTTTGATACCTTATGGATGTACTCGTACGGTATTGCACCGTTTTGGTGTGGTTTGATACCTTATGGATGTACTCGTACGGTATTGCACCGTTTTGGTGTGGTTTGGTACCCTATGGAGGTACTCGTACGGTATTGCACCGTTTTGGTGTGGTTTTGTACCGTATGGATGTACTCGTACGGTATTGCACCGTTTTGGTGTAGTTTGGTACCTTATGGATGTACTCGTACGGTATTGCACCGTTTTGGTGTGGTTTGGTATCGTATGGATGTACTCGTACAGTATTGCACCGTTTTGGTGTGGTTTGGTACCTTATGGATGTACTCGTACGGTATTGCACCGTTTTGGTGTGGTTTGGTACCGTATGGATGTACTCGTACGGTATTGCACCGTTTCAGTGAGGTTTGGAACCGTAACGAATTACTCGTAAGGTATTGTACCATTTTTGTGTGGTTTGGTACCGTATGGATGTACTCGTACGGTATTGCACCGTTTTGGTGTGGTTTGGTACCTTATGGATGTACTCGTACGGTATTGCACCGTGTTGGTGTGGTTTGGTACCATATGGAGTTACTCGTACGGTATTGCACCGTTTTGGTGTGGTTTGGTACCGGATGGATGTACTCGTACGGTATTGTACAAATTTGGTGTGGTTTTGTACCGTATGGATGTACTCGTACGGTATTGCACCGTTTTGGTGTGGTTTGGTACCGTATGGATGTACTCGTACGGTATTGCACCGTTTTGATGTGGTTTGGAACCGTAACGAAGTACTCGTAACGTATTGTACCGTTTTGGTGTGGTTTTGTACCGTATGGATGTACTCGTACGGTATTGCACCGTTTTGGTGTGGTTTGGTACCTTATGGATGTACTCGTACGGTATTGCACTGTTTTGCTGTGGTTTGGTATCGTATGGATGTACTCGTACGGTATTGCACCGTTTTGGTGTGGTTTGGTAGCTTATGGATGTACTCGTACGGTATTGCACCGTTTTGATGTGGTTTGGTACCGTATGGATGTACTCGTACGGTATTGCACCGTTTTGCTGTGGTTTGATACCTTATGGATGTACTCGTACGGTATTGCACCGTTTTGGTGTGGTTTGATACCTTATGGATGTACTCGTACGGTATTGCACCGTTACCTTATGGATGTACTCGTACGGTATTGCACCGTTTTGGTGTGGTTTGGTACCCTATGGAGGTACTCGTACGGTATTGCACCGTTTTGGTGTGGTTTTGTACCGTATGGATGTACTCGTACGGTATTCTACCGTTTTGGTGTAGTTTGGTACCTTATGGATGTACTCGTACGGTATTGCACCGTTTTGGTGTGGTTTGGTATCGTATGGATGTACTCGTACGGTATTGCACCGTTTTAGTGTGGTTTGGTACCTTATGGATGTACTCGTACGGTATTGCACCGTTTTGGTGTGGTTTGGTACCTTATGGATGTACTCGTACGGTATTGCACCGTGTTGTTGTGGTTTGGTACCATATGGAGTTACTCGTACGGTATTGCACCGTTTTGGTGTGGTTTGGTACCGGATGGATGTACTCGTACGGTATTGTACCATTTTGGTGTGGTTTTGTACCGTATGGATGTACTCGTACGGTATTGCACCGTTTTGGTGTGGTTTTGTACCTTATGGATGTACTCGTACGGTATTGCACCGTTTTGGTGTGGTTTGGTACCGTATGGATGTACTCGTACGGTATTGCACCGTTTTGCTGTGGTTTGGAACCGTAACGAAGTACTCGTAAGGTATTGTACCGTTTTGGTGTGGTTTGGTACCGTATGGATGTACTCGTACGGTATTGCACCGTTTTGGTGTGGTTTGGTACCTTATGGATGTACTCGTACGGTATTGCACCGTTTTGGTGTGGTTTGGTACCTTATGGATGTACTCGTACGGTATTGCACTGTTTTGCTGTGGTTTGGTATCGTATGGATGTACTCGTACGGTATTGAACCGTTTTGGTGTGGTTTGGTACCGTATGGATGTACTCGTACGGTATTGCACCGTTTTGCTGTGGTTTGATACCTTATGGATGTACTCGTACGGTATTGCACCGTTTTGGTGTGGTTTGATACCTTATGGATGTACTCGTACGGTATTGCACCGTTTTGGTGTGGTTTGGTACCCTATGGAGGTACTCGTACGGTATTGCACCGTTTTGGTGTGGTTTTGTACCGTATGGATGTACTCGTACGGTATTGCACCGTTTTGGTGTAGTTTGGTACCTTATGGATGTACTCGTACGGTATTGCACCGTTTTGGTGTGGTTTGGTATCGTATGGATGTACTCGTACGGTATTGCACCGTTTTGGTGTGGTTTGGTACCTTATGGATGTACTCGTACGGTATTGCACCGTTTTGGTGTGGTTTGGTACCGTATGGATGTACTCGTACGGTATTGCACCGTTTCAGTGAGGTTTGGAACCGTAACGAATTACTCGTAAGGTATTGTACCATTTTGGTGTGGTTTGGTACCGTATGGATGTACTCGTACGGTATTGCACCGTTTTGGTGTGGTTTGGTACCTTATGGATGTACTCGTACGGTATTGCACCGTGTTGGTGTGGTTTGGTACCATATGGAGTTACTCGTACGGTATTGCACCGTTTTGGTGTGGTTTGGTACCGGATGGATGTACTCGTACGGTATTGTACCAATTTGGTGTGGTTTTGTACCGTATGGATGTACTCGTACGGTATTGCACCGTTTTGGTGTGGTTTGGTACCGTATGGATGTACTCGTACGGTATTGCACCGTTTTGATGTGGTTTGGAACCGTAACGAAGTACTCGTAACGTATTGTACCGTTTTGGTGTGGTTTGGTACCGTATGGATGTACTCGTACGGTATTGCACCGTTTTGCTGTGGTTTGGAACCGTAACGAAGTACTCGTAAGGTATTGTACCGTTTTGGTGTGGTTTGGTACCGTATGGATGTACTCGTACGGTATTGCACCGTTTTGGTGTGGTTTGGTACCTTATGGATGTACTCGTACGGTATTGCACCGTTTTGGTGTGGTTTGGTACCTTATGGATGTACTCGTACGGTATTGCACTATTTTGCTGTGGTTTGGTATCGTATGTATGTACTCGTACGGTATTGCACCGTTTTGGTGTGGTTTGGTACCTTATGGATGTACTCGTACGGTATTGCACCGTTTTGGTGTGGTTTGGTACCGTATGGATGTACTCGTACGGTATTGCACCGTTTTGATGTGGTTTGGAACCGTAACGAAGTACTCGTAACGTATTGTACCGTTTTGGTGTGGTTTGGTACCGTATGGATGTACTCGTACGGTATTGCACCGTTTTGCTGTGGTTTGGAACCGTAACGAAGTACTCGTAAGGTATTGTACCGTTTTGGTGTGGTTTGGTACCGTATGGATGTACTCGTACGGTATTGCACCGTTTTGGTGTGGTTTGGTACCTTATGGATGTACTCGTACGGTATTGCACCGTTTTGGTGTGGTTTGGTACCTTATGGATGTACTCGTACGGTATTGCACTATTTTGCTGTGGTTTGGTATCGTATGGATGTACTCGTACGGTATTGCACCGTTTTGGTGTGGTTTGGTACCTTATGGATGTACTCGTACGGTATTGCACCGTTTTGGTGTGGTTTGGTACCCTATGGAGGTACTCGTACGGTATTGCACCGTTTTGGTGTGGTTTTGTACCGTATGGATGTACTCGTACGGTATTGCACCGTTTTGGTGTAGTTTGGTACCTTATGGATGTACTCGTACGGTATTGCACCGTTTTGGTGTGGTTTGGTATCGTATGGATGTACTCGTACGGTATTGCACCGTTTTGGTGTGGTTTGGTACCTTATGGATGTACTCGTACGGTATTGCACCGTTTTGGTGTGGTTTGGTACCGTATGGATGTACTCGTACGGTATTGCACCGTTTCAGTGAGGTTTGGAACCGTAACGAATTACTCGTAAGGTATTGTACCATTTTGGTGTGGTTTGGTACCGTATGGATGTACTCGTACGGTATTGCACCGTTTTGGTGTGGTTTGGTACCTTATGGATGTACTCGTACGGTATTGCACCGTGTTGGTGTGGTTTGGTACCATATGGAGTTACTCGTACGGTATTGCACCGTTTTGGTGTGGTTTGGTACCGGATGGATGTACTCGTACGGTATTGTACCAATTTGGTGTGGTTTTGTACCGTATGGATGTACTCGTACGGTATTGCACCGTTTTGGTGTGGTTTGGTACCGTATGGATGTACTCGTACGGTATTGCACCGTTTTGATGTGGTTTGGAACCGTAACGAAGTACTCGTAACGTATTGTACCGTTTTGGTGTGGTTTGGTACCGTATGGATGTACTCGTACGGTATTGCACCGTTTTGCTGTGGTTTGGAACTGTAACGAAGTACTCGTAAGGTATTGTACCGTTTTGGTGTGGTTTGGTACCGTATGGATGTACTCGTACGGTATTGCACCGTTTTGGTGTGGTTTGGTACCTTATGGATGTACTCGTACGGTATTGCACCGTTTTGGTGTGGTTTGGTACCTTATGGATGTACTCGTACGGTATTGCACTATTTTGCTGTGGTTTGGTATCGTATGGATGTACTCGTACGGTATTGCACCGTTTTGGTGTGGTTTGGTACCTTATGGATGTACTCGTACGGTATTGCACCGTTTTGGTGTGGTTTGGTACCGTATGGATGTACTCGTACGGTATTGCACCGTTTTGCTGTGGTTTGATACCTTATGGATGTACTCGTACGGTATTGCACCGTTTTGGTGTGGTTTGGTACCCTATGGAGGTACTCGTACGGTATTGCACCGTTTTGGTGTGGTTTTGTACCGTATGGATGTACTCGTACGGTATTGCACCGTTTTGGTGTAGTTTGGTACCTTATGGATGTACTCGTACGGTATTGCACCGTTTTGGTGTGGTTTGGTACCTTATGGATGTACTCGTACGGTATTGCACCGTTTTGGTGTGGTTTGGTACCGTATGGATGTACTCGTACGGTATTGCACCGTTTTGGTGTGGTTTGGTACCTTATGGATGTACTCGTACGGTATTGCACCGTTTTGGTGTGGTTTGGTACCTTATGGATGTACTCGTACGGTATTGCACTGTTTTGCTGTGGTTTGGTATCGTATGGATGTACTCGTACGGTATTGCACCGTTTTGGTGTGGTTTGGTACCTTATGGATGTACTCGTACGGTATTGCACCGTTTTGGTGTGGTTTGGTACCGTATGGATGTACTCGTACGGTATTGCACCGTTTTGCTGTGGTTTGATACCGTATGGATGTACTCGTACGGTATTGCACCGTTTTTGTGTGGTTTGGTACCCTATGGAGGTACTCGTACGGTATTGCACCGTTTTGGTGTGGTTTGGTACCTTATGGATGTACTCGTACGGTATTGCACCGTTTTGGTGTGGTTTGGTACCGTATGGATGTACTCGTACGGTATTGCACCGTTTTGGTGTGGTTTGGTACCTTATGGATGTACTCGTACGGTATTGCACCGTGTTGGTGTGGTTTGATGTACTCGTACGGTATTGCACCGTGTTGGTGTGGTTTGGTACCATATGGAGTTACTCGTACGGTATTGCACCGTTTTGGTGTGGTTTGGTACCGGATGGATGTACTCGTACGGTATTGTACCATTTTGGTGTGGTTTTGTACCGTATGGATGTACTCGTACGGTATTGCACCGTTTTGGTGTGGTTTGGTACCTTATGGATGTACTCGTACGGTATTGCACCGTTTTGGTATCGTATGGATGTACTCGTACGGTTTTGCACCGTTTTGGTGTGGTTTTGTACCTTATAGATGTACTCGTACGGTATTGCACCGTTTTGGTGTGGTTTGGTACCGTATGGATGTACTCGTACGGTATTGCACCGTTTCAGTGAGGTTTGGAACCGTAACGAATTACTCGTAAGGTATTGTACCATTTTGGTGTGGTTTGGTACCGTATGGATGTACTCGTACGGTATTGCACCGTTTTGGTGTGGTTTGGTACCTTATGGATGTACTCGTACGGTATTGCACCGTGTTGGTGTGGATTTATGTACTCGTACGGTATTGCACCGTGTTGGTGTGGTTTGGTACCATATGGAGTTACTCGTACGGTATTGCACCGTTTTGGTGTGGTTTGGTACCGGATGGATGTACTCGTACGGTATTGTACCATTTTGGTGTGGTTTGGTACCGTATGGATGTACTCGTACGGTATTCCACAGTTTTGGAGTGGTTAGGAACCGTAACGAAGTACTCGTAAGGTAGTGTACCATTTTGGTGTGGTTTGGTACCGTATGGATGTACTCGTACGGTATTGCACCGTTTTGGTGTGGTTTGGTACCTTATGGATGTACTCGTACGGTATTGCACCGTTTTGGTGTGGTTTGGTACCGTATGGATGTACTCGTACGGTATTGCACCGTTTTGATGTGGTTTGGAACCGTAACGAAGTACTCGTAACGTATTGTACCGTTTTGGTGTGGTTTGGTACCGTATGGATGTACTCGTACGGTATTGCACCGTTTTGGTGTGGTTTGGTACCTTATGGATGTACTCGTACGGTATTGCACTGTTTTGCTGTGGTTTGGTATCGTATGGATGTACTCGTACGGTATTGCACCGTTTTGGTGTGGTTTGGTAGCTTATGGATGTACTCGTACGGTATTGCACCGTTTTGATGTGGTTTGGTACCGTATGGATGTACTCGTACGGTATTGCACCGTTTTGGTGTGGTTTGGTACCGGATGGATGTACTCGTACGGTATTGTACCAATTTGGTGTGGTTTTGTACCGTATGGATGTACTCGTACGGTATTGCACCGTTTTGGTGTGGTTTGGTACCTTATGGATGTACTCGTACGGTATTGCACCGTTTTGGTGTGGTTTGGTACCGTATGGATGTACTCGTACGGTATTGCACCGTTTTGCTGTGGTTTGATACCTTATGGATGTACTCGTACGGTATTGCACCGTTTTGGTGTGGTTTGATACCTTATGGATGTACTCGTACGGTATTGCACCGTTTTGGTGTGGTTTGGTACCCTATGGAGGTACTCGTACGGTATTGCACCGTTTTGGTGTGGTTTTGTACCGTATGGATGTACTCGTACGGTATTCCACCGTTTTGGTGTAGTTTGGTACCTTATGGATGTACTCGTACGGTATTGCACCGTTTTGGTGTGGTTTGGTATCGTATGGATGTACTCGTACGGTATTGCACCGTTTTAGTGTGGTTTGGTACCTTATGGATGTACTCGTACGGTATTGCACCGTTTTGGTGTGGTTTGGTACCTTATGGATGTACTCGTACGGTATTCCACCGTTTTGGTGTAGTTTGGTACCTTATGGATGTACTCGTACGGTATTGCACCGTTTTGGTGTGGTTTGGTATCGTATGGATGTACTCGTACGGTATTGCACCGTTTTGGTGTGGTTTGGTACCTTATGGATGTACTCGTACGGTATTCCACCGTTTTGGTGTAGTTTGGTACCTTATGGATGTACTCGTACGGTATTGCACCGTTTTGGTGTGGTTTGGTATCGTATGGATGTACTCGTACGGTATTGCACCGTTTTAGTGTGGTTTGGTACCTTATGGATGTACTCGTACGGTACTGCACCGTTTTGGTGTGGTTTGGTACCGTATGGATGTACTCGTACGGTATTGCACCGTTTTGGTGTGGTTTGGTAGCTTATGGATGTACTCGTACGGTATTGCACCGTTTTGATGTGGTTTGGTACCGTATGGATGTACTCGTACGGTATTGCACCGTTTTGCTGTGGTTTGATACCTTATGGATGTACTCGTACG
The DNA here is from genome assembly GCF_030253575.1 of Rhododendron vialii. Lineage (NCBI taxonomy): Eukaryota > Viridiplantae > Streptophyta > Magnoliopsida > Ericales > Ericaceae > Rhododendron > Rhododendron vialii. Next base: position 7,583,003 of record NC_080567.1, read on the forward strand.
GTATTGCACCGTTTTGGTGTGGTTTGATACCTTATGGATGTACTCGTACGGTATTGCACCGTTTTGGTGTGGTTTGGTACCCTATGGAGGTACTCGTACGGTATTGCACCGTTTTTGTGTGGTTTTGTACCGTATGGATGTACTCGTACGGTATTCCACCGTTTTGGTGTAGTTTGGTACCTTATGGATGTACTCGTACGGTATTGCACCGTTTTGGTGTGGTTTGGTATCGTATGGATGTACTCGTACGGTATTGCACCGTTTTAGTGTGGTTTGGTACCTTATGGATGTACTCGTACGGTATTGCACCGTTTTGGTGTGGTTTGGTACCTTATGGATGTACTCGTACGGTATTCCACCGTTTTGGTGTAGTTTGGTACCTTATGGATGTACTCGTACGGTATTGCACCGTTTTGGTGTGGTTTGGTATCGTATGGATGTACTCGTACGGTATTGCACCGTTTTAGTGTGGTTTGGTACCTTATGGATGTACTCGTACGGTATTGCACCGTTTTGGTGTGGTTTGGTACCTTATGGATGTACTCGTACGGTATTGCACCGTGTTGGTGTGGTTTGGTACCATATGGAGTTACTCGTACGGTATTGCACCGTTTTGGTGTGGTTTGGTACCGGATGGATGTACTCGTACGGTATTGTACCATTTTGGTGTGGTTTTGTACCGTATGGATGTACTCGTACGGTATTGCACCGTTTTGGTGTGGTTTGGTACCTTATGGATGTACTCGTACGGTATTGCACCGTTTTGGTGTGGTTTGGTACCGTATGGATGTACTCGTACGGTATTGCACCGTTTTGCAGTGGTTTGGAACCGTAACGAAGTACTCGTAAGGTATTGTACCGTTTTGGTGTGGTTTGGTACCGTATGGATGTACTCGTACGGTATTGCACCGTTTTGGTGTGGTTTGGTACCTTATGGATGTACTCGTACGGTATTGCACCGTTTTGGTGTGGTTTGGTACCTTATGGATGTACTCGTACGGTATTGCACTGTTTTGCTGTGGTTTGGTATCGTATGGATGTACTCGTACGGTATTGCACCGTTTTGGTGTGGTTTGGTACCTTATGGATGTACTCGTACGGTATTGCACCGTTTTGGTGTGGTTTTGTACCGTATGGATGTACTCGTACGGTATTGCACCGTTTTGGTGTGGTTTGGTACCTTATGGATGTACTCGTACGGTATTGCACCGTTTTGGTGTGGTTTGGTACCTTATGGATGTACTCGTACGGTATTGCACCGTTTTGGTGTGGTTTGGTACCGTATGGATGTACTCGTACGGTATTGCACCGTTTTGGTGTGGTTTGGTACCTTATGGATGTACTCGTACGGTATTGCACCGTTTTGGTGTGGTTTGGTACCTTATGGATGTACTCGTACGGTATTGCACTGTTTTGCTGTGGTTTGGTATCGTATGGATGTACTCGTACGGTATTGCACCGTTTTGGTGTGGTTTGGTACCTTATGGATGTACTCGTACGGTATTGCACCGTTTTGGTGTGGTTTGGTACCGTATGGATGTACTCGTACGGTATTGTACCGTTTTGCTGTGGTTTGATACCTTATGGATGTACTCGTACGGTATTGCACCGTTTTGGTGTGGTTTGATACCTTATGGATGTACTCGTACGGTATTGCACCGTTTTGGTGTGGTTTCGTACCCTATGGAGGTACTCGTACGGTATTGCACCGTTTTGGTGTGGTTTTGTACCGTATGGATGTACTCGTACGGTATTGCACCGTTTTGGTGTAGTTTGGTACCTTATGGATGTACTCGTACGGTATTGCACCGTTTTGGTGTGGTTTGGTATCGTATGGATGTACTCGTACGGTATTGCACCGTTTTGGTGTGGTTTGGTACCTTATGGATGTACTCGTACGGTATTGCACCGTTTTGGTGTGGTTTGGTACCTTATGGATGTACTCGTACGGTATTGCACCGTGTTGGTGTGGTTTGGTACCATATGGAGTTACTCGTACGGTATTGCACCGTTTTGGTGTGGTTTGGTACCGGATGGATGTACTCGTACGGTATTGTACCATTTTGGTGTGGTTTGGTACCGTATGGATGTACTCGTACGTTATTGCACCGTTTTGGTGTGGTTTGGTACTGTATGGATGTACTCGTACGGTATTGCACCGTTTTGATGTGGTTTGGAACCGTAACGAAGTACTCGTAACGTATTGTACCGTTTTGGTGTGGTTTGGTACCGTATGGATGTACTCGTACGGTATTGCACCGTTTTGGTGTGGTTTGGTACCTTATGGATGTACTCGTACGGTACTGCACCGTTTTGGTGTGGTTTGGAACCTTACGGATGTACTCGTTCGGTATTGCACTGTTTTGCTTTGGTTTGGTATCGTATGGATGTACTCGTACGGTATTGCACCGTTTTGGTGTGGTTTGGTACCTTATGGATGTACTCCTACGGTATTGCACCGTTTAGGTGTGGTTTGGTACCGTATGGATGTACTCGTACGGTATTGGACCGTTTTGGTGTGGTTTGGTACCGGATGGATGTACTCATATGGTATTGCACCATTTTGGTGTGGTTTGGTACCGTATGGATGTACTCGTACGGTATTGCACCGTTTTGGTGTTGTTTGGTAACGTATGGATGTACTCGTACGGTATTGCACCCTTTTGGTGTGGTTTGGTACCGTATGGATGTACTCGTACGGTATTCTACCGGTTTTGTGTGGTTTTTTACCGTATGGATATACTCGTACGGTATTGCACCGTTTTGGTGTGGTTTGGTACCGTAACGAAGTACTCGTAAAGTATTAAACCGTTTTGGTGTGGTTTGGTACCGTATGGATGTACTCGTACGGTATTGCACCGTTTTGGTGTGGTTTGGTACCGTATGGATGTACTCGTACGGTATTGCACCATTTTGGTGTGGTTTGGTACCGTATGGATGTACTCGTATGGTATTGCACCGCTTTGGTGTGGTTTGGTACCGTATGGATGTACTCGTACGGTATTGCACCGTTTCGGTGTGGTTTGGAACCGTAACGAATTACTCGTAAGGTATTGTACCATTTTGGTGTGGTTTGGTACCTTATGGATGTACTCGTACGGTATTGCACCGTTTTGGTGTGGTTTGGTACCGTATGGATGTACTCGTATGGTATTGCACCATTTTGGTTTGGTTTCGTATCGTATGGATGTACTCGTACGGTATTGCACCGTTTTGGTGTGGTTTGGTACCGTATGGATGTACTCGTACGGTATTGCACCGTTTTGGTGTGGTTTGGTATTGTTTGGATGTACTCGTACGGTATTGCACCGTTTTGGTGTGGTTTGGTACCATATGGAGTTACTCGTACGGTATTGCACCGTTTTGGTGTGGTTTGGTACCGGATGGATGTACTCGTATGGTATTGCACCGTTTCGGTGTGGTTTGGAACCGTAACGAATTACTCGTAAGGTATTGTACCATTTTGGTGTGGTTTGGTACCTTATGGATGTACTCGTACGGTATTGCACCGTTTTGGTGTGGTTTGGTACCGTATGGATGTACTCGTATGGTATTGCACCGTTTTGGTGTGGTTTGGTATCGTATGGATGTACTCGTACGGTATTGCACCGTTTTGGTGTGGTTTGGTACCGTATGGATGTACTCGTACGGTATTGCACCGTTTTGGTGTGGTTTGGTACCGTATGGATGTACTCGTACGGTATTGCACCGTTTTGGTGTGGTTTGGTATCGTATGGATGTACTCGTACGGTATTGCACCGTTTTGGTGTGGTTTGGTACCTTATGGATGTACTCGTACGGTATTGCACCGTTTTGGTGTGGTTTGGTACCGTATGGATGTACTCGTACGGTATTCCACAGTTTTGGAGTGGTTAGGAACCGTAACGAAGTACTCGTAAGGTAGTGTACCATTTTGGTGTGGTTTGGTACCGTATGGATGTACTCGTACGGTATTGCACCGTTTTGGTGTGGTTTGGTACCTTATGGATGTACTCGTACGGTATTGCACCGTTTTGGTGTGGTTTGGTACCATATGGAGTTACTCGTACGGTATTGCACCGTTTTGGTGTGGTTTTGTACCGGATGGATGTACTCGTACGGTATTGTACCATTTTGGTGTGGTTTGGTACCGTATGGATGTACTCGTACGGTATTGCACCGTTTTGGTGTGGTTTGGTACCTTATGGATGTACTGGTACGGTATTGCACCGTTTTGGTGTGGTTTGGTACCGTATGGATGTACTCGTACGGTATTGCACCGTTTTGATGTGGTTTGGAACCGTAACGAAGTACTCGTAACGTATTGTACCGTTTTGGTGTGGTTTGGTACCGTATGGATGTACTCGTACGGTATTGCACCGTTTTGGTGTGGTTTGGTACCTTATGGATGTACTCGTACGGTACTGCACCGTTTTGGTGTGGTTTGGTACCTTATGGATGTACTCGTACGGTATTGCTAGGGCTGTCCAGTCACCCGACCCGACCGAAGACCCGACCCGACCCGACCCGAAAAATGACTAACGGGCGGATCTGATTTCTCTTTTCGGTCGGGTTCGGGTTCAGTCGGTCGGATTTGAACACATTCGGTCGGGTTTCGGATGCCCATATAAAGTTTCGGGTTAACCCGAACCCGACCGAAACTTACACACGTATAAAAGAAAAAAAACCCTACGATCTTTATTCATTTCGGCGATTTCGCGCAGGCTGCGCAGCCCTCGCTCCCTCAGTTCACTCCTCAGCCCTCTGCCCCTCTCGGCCTCTCCACTCTCCAGTCCAGACTCGGTCCAGTCTCCTCTTCCTCACCCCGTGCTACTGCTCCCGTAGATCTGCTGCTTCTCTCCTGCTTCTCTCCTCAGCCCTCACCAGTACCACCACCACCAACGTCCATGCCCACCGCCACCGGCCACCACCATCAACGCCGAGCCCCACCTTTTCCGACGCAACTATTCCCCCCGTTCTCTCTCAATCGATCCCCGAAGAAGCCAAGAGCCGTAAATCAGTAATCGAGCCCCTCTACAGTGGTACGTCAGTACGTCTTTCTCTCTCTCTCTCTCTCTCTGATTTTCTGTCCGACTGTTGTAGTGATAGGGCTTTACGAAAATATTTTTTCTGTGATTTTGATCTGATGAATGGATAGAGTATTGGATTGGGATAGATAGGGCTTGAATCGATCAAACCCCCTTTTTAATTTTTTTCCCCCTTTTTGGCTGTTCATCAGTGAGGTTTGGCCTGGTTTTTTCGATACAAATGGACAGAGTATTGGATTGGGATGAATAGGGCTTGATCGATCAAACCCCTTTGTTTAATTTCCCCCCTCCCCCCTTTATGGCCATGAATCAAAATGGCACCCAACCCAACATAAATATCAGAAATATTATCATGCCTTTTCTTTGATCTTGGTTCCTGAGCATGCAAGCATCTAATTTTCTTGTTTCAAAGTGTGGCATAATTTTCTTTGATCTTGGTTCCTAATATCTCTCTGCCGTAAATATTACCAATCAAAAAAATCCTTAACGTGAAAAGTAATATATGTCTTAACTATACATTCTCAACAAAAGAAACAGAAGTTGGCGACCAACTAGCAGTAGACAAGTGCTTACAACACTATCTGAGAATGAATGAATGGTATGTACATTCAGTTTCATTATCGACCTAAAGGCATTGCATTATAATGTAGCCTCTTTACAAAATTCATTGCGGGCTGAAAGTCTTCTTTTTGAACCTTTTCTTTTGTGATGCTAATTATGCAATTAGCCAAGTACTTGTAGTTTTACCACTTCAATGATCTACATTACCGCCTGCTGTTTACTACGTAACAATGTTTTCAATCTCAAGGGGCAGAACTTTCTTCTCTCAAAGATAATAGTTAAAACTTCACTAATCAGCGTGCATACCTAATTATATTCTCAGGAGGTAGGTTTATGGTTAGAATAAGCGATTGCAGGTTCAGGCGCTGGCAAAAGCACTGTGAATTTATCTCTCCCCAAATTGGTCAATACTACTTCCAGTTACTTTCCGATAGATAAAGATACAAAATTTAGTCCTAGTTTTCTCAACCTTTCCTGTGGCAACTTGAGCCACAAGACAAAGATATATGGCGTAAATCAGTAAGCCTTTGGCTGGTTTTTTTGACTGTTTTTTTCGATTGTTGTAGCTAATTTTTAGACTGGTAAAGGCTTTACAGCAAAAGAAAACAGCTTATGATTCTATTTCGACCGGTGTAGCACTAAAGCTAATTTTATGATTCTATTTCGAGTCTTCGACTGGTAAAACAAAAGAAAATAGTAAAGCTAATTTTTTCTCTTATTTTGACTAGTGTAGCACTATATCTATATGAATTGCAGTTTATTGATCTTGATTACACTTGTTTGTAGTAGGTGATGGATCCAGATAATTTTGATTTCACGCTTGATCGGGAACTTGAGGATGATGTTGTAGATGTTGAAGAAGTTGAACTTGGAGGTAATTCTAATCCTCTTGTGTCTACGAATGCCAATGTTATTGATATTCAAGATGATACAGTAGCTGAAGTTGGTCAAAATAGATTGAAAAGAAAGGTTCCACCACAAGTGCGTAAACTTAAAAAAGAGCCTGGAAAAAGATATAGATCTCCTGCCTGGGATCACTTCAACGATATTAAAGAGGGTGGGGAAACCAAATGGGCTGAGTGTAAGTATTGCCAGAAACGATATGCAGCTGAAAGTAAAAAACATGGCGTTAGTAATTTAAAAGCTCACATCCCTGTTTGCCCATTATATCCTAATAGAGACCAACATGGACAACAAAACCTTTCATTTCGACCCACAGACGGGGGCGGTGTCAACGTTGTGACTCATGTCTTTTCTTTTGACGATTGTAAGAGAGCTCTTGCCGAAATGGTCATCATTGATGAACTACCCTTTAGGTTTGTTGAGGGGATTGGGTTCAGAAAGTTTTGTAAGGTCATGCAACCGAAGTTTTCACCGGTTTCTCGCCAAACGATAACTAGAGAGGTTGGTGCAATTCATAAAAATGAGAGGGCAAAACTGAAAAAATTCTTGAAGGGTCGTAGGATTTGCCTCACGACTGATACATGGACATCAATTCAAAATCTTAACTACATGTGTCTCACTGCACACTTCATTGATGATGATTGGAAGTTGCAAAAGAGAATCTTAAACTTTTGTCAAATTGAAGATCATAAGGGAGTTACCATAGGCAAGAAAATTGAGTCATTGTTGCTTGAGTGGAATATTGATGGTATTTTTACTTTGACGGTCGATAATGCAAGTTCGAACGCCACCGCTATTGAGTACTTGAAAAGGAAAACAATGGATTGGAAAAGGACTATCTTGGAGCATGAGTACATACATATGCGATGTTGTGCACACATTTTGAATCTTATTGTTGTTGAGGGGTTGAAAGATACGAGTGAGTCTATTCTCCGTGTTCGTGATGTTGTGAGATATGTGAGATCTTCTCCACAAAGAATGGAGACTTTCAACAAGTGTGTGGAGAAGGAGAAAATTAAATCGAAACAAACTGTGTGTCTTGATGTGTGTACTCGGTGGAATTCTACTTACTTGATGTTAGAAGTAGCCATCAAGTTTGAGAAGGCATTCCAAAGAATGGGGGAGGAAGATAGTAGTTTCATAAAATTTTTTGGCATAAAAGAAGGCGAGGACGATTTGTCATTAGAGTTGGAGGGTGGCCAAAGTGGGAGCCATAGGATTAGTGTCCCAACTCCAAGACAACCAACTGTCCCAAACAAGCTTGATTGGAAGAAGTGTGGGTTGTTTGTTACATTTTTGAAACTTTTCTATGATGCAACCAAGAAATTTTCGGCTTCCCTTTTTGTCACATCCAATGTGTTCTTTCATGAGTTGTATGAGGTTCAAACCCGTATAGATGAATTAATTGCCAACCGAGATCCTTTTATGTCTTCAATGGCAATTGAAATGAAACGAAAATTTGAGAGATATTGGGGGGATGGAGAGAAATTCAATCCCCTACTTTATGTGGCAGTGGCAATGGATCCCCGATTTAAGTTACGGTTGGTGAAGTTTTGCTATACAAAATCTAAAGGAAAGGCAGAGGGTGAGAAAATGGAGAAACAAGTGAAGGATGTTTTGAACCGGTTGTATGATTCTTATGCGAAAGAGGGTGAAGGTAGACAAAATGTGCCTAGTGCAAGTCCAATGCCGAGAGTAATGGAGGAGAATGAGGATTGTGATCATCGCTTGAATTTAGCTCTTGAATTTGACACTTACTTGGAAGAGGAGTATTCTAGTGTTTGTTCCTCGGAGGTAGACAAGTACTTGGGGGATCTGTGTGAACGTAGGGACAATCCGGATTTTGATATCTTGGTATGGTGGAAGAACAATTCCAACAAGTATCCAATCTTGTCAAAAATGGCGCGTGATGTATTAGCTATGCCTGTGTCTACCGTTGCTTCCGAGTCGGCCTTTAGTACGGGTGGTCGTGTACTTGATCCATTTCGGAGTTCACTCTCACCGTCAATGGTCGAGACTCTTGTATGCACCCAAAATTGGCTTCTAAGCACGGTTCCAATCTCTCTTCGACAGGCTATGGATAAAGTTGAAGATCTTGAACGAGGTAATTTAATTTAATTGATTTGGTCTATTCAGTCAAAATATTTTTTAGTATTGTATTTAATTAAGTGTGTTTTTTTTTTTCAGAACTCTTACAAACTGAAACTGATGATGCAAGTTCCTAGGGATTGATGAGGCTTTGGACCTTGGTAAAACATAACAGCAGATGTTATTTGATGATCTTTGAAGTTTTTACTTATCAAAAAAACAAAATCTTAGAAGTTTTTAATTGTTTTCTAGTTTTCTTTCTATGTAACAGGTTTGAATGGACATGGGAAATATGGAGATTGGGAGTAGCAGGCAGCAATACTATGGAGTAGGGACTAATGGACTATGGAGTATTGATTACTTTATTTTTATTATGGACTTGTGTGTTTTGCCTAATTTAAATTACTATGGACTTGTATTGGCGGTCGTCTAAACTTGTAATATGGTGGTGGAAAACTGAAACTGTTTTGACTTGTGGTTGATTGGTTGTGTATGACTGCTGAAAAAGTAGGGGAGTAGCCGAGTAGAGATTAGAGAGTTGGCTGCTAGCTCCGTAATTTTTTTTTATTTTTTTGCTATGTGGTGGTGGTGGTGGAAAATGGAAATGTGCATGAGTCGTATGACTGCTCATTGAGTCACTGCTGAAAAAATAGGGAAGGAGAGAGCTAAGAGGCAAGAGCTAGCTGCTCTCTGGAAAGCTAGAAAACATTTCCAGTCACTGTTTTTTTTTTTTTGTTATGTGGGTGTGCTTTCATTCATATTTCAGTCTTGCACATGGGTTTTTTTTTTTTCCTGATTGCGTACTGCTTAATCTTGCTTGATTGTAATATGGAAATGTGGTTTTCTAGCCTGCAATCAGACAATCAGTGCAATGGAAATTGTGTTTGAAATTTGGATTGGGAAATATAGAAACTGGGAAACTGTGTTTGAAATTAGGATTGGAAAATGTAAAAATTGAAAAACCGGGCTTGGAGCCTTGGATTGAGCTACGGGGCTTGGCCCAAAATGTTTATCTTAATCCTTGGGCCATTTGGCCTGCTGAAATGATGGAAAACTAGTCCAAAATAAGAAAAGAAGAAAAAAACTAACGGCCCAGAAAAAAAAAACTGGCCCAAAAACTGGTCCAACAAAACTGGCCCAAAAACTGGCCCAATCCGATAACCCGACCGAACCCGACCAACTCCACCCGAAAACGTTTCGGTCCAAGCCCGACAAATTGTCCGGTCGGGTTCGGGTGGACACTATCTCAATCCGAAAACTGTCGGGTCGGGTCCAACCCGACCCGAATCCGAAAAAAATCCGCCCGTGGCCAGCCCTAGGTATTGCACTGTTTTGCTGTGGTTTGGTATCGTATGGATGTACTCGTACGGTATTGCACCGTTTTGGTGTGGTTTGGTACCTTATGGATGTACTCCTACGGTATTGCACCGTTTAGGTGTGGTTTGGTACCGTATGGATGTACTCGTACGGTATTGGACCGTTTTGGTGTGGTTTGGTACCGGATGGATGTACTCATATGGTATTGCACCGTTTTGGTGTGGTTTGGTACCGTATGGATGTACTCGTACGGTATTGCACCGTTTTGGTGTTGTTTGGTAACGTATGGATGTACTCGTACGGTATTGAACCCTTTTGGTGTGGTTTGGTACCGTATGGATGTACTCGTACGGTATTCTACCGTTTTTGTGTGGTTTTTTACCGTATGGATATACTCGTACGGTATTGCACCGTTTTGGTGTGGTTTGGTACCGTAACGAAGTACTCGTAAAGTATTAAACCGTTTTGGTGTGGTTTGGTACCGTATGGATGTACTCGTACGGTATTGCACCGTTTTGGTGTGGTTTGGTACCGTATGGATGTACTCGTACGGTATTGAACCATTTTGGTGTGGTTTGGTACCGTATGGATGTACTCGTATGGTATTGCACCGTTTTGGTGTGGTTTGGTACCGTATGGATGTACTCGTATGGTATTGCACCGTTTCGGTGTGGTTTGGAACCGTAACGAATTACTCGTAAGGTATTGTACCATTTTGGTGTGGTTTGGTACCTTATGGATGTACTCGTACGGTATTGCACCGTTTTGGTGTGGTTTGGTACCGTATGGATGTACTCGTATGGTATTGCACCGTTTTGGTGTGGTTTGGTATCGTATGGATGTACTCGTACGGTATTGCACCGTTTTGGTGTGGTTTGGTACCGTATGGATGTACTCGTACGGTATTGCACCGTTTTGGTGTGATTTGGTATCGTTTGGATGTACTCGTACGGTATTGCACCGTTTTGGTGTGGTTTGGTACCATATGGAGTTACTCGTACGGTATTGCACCGTTTTGGTGTGGTTTGGTACCGGATGGATGTACTCGTACGGTATTGTACCCTTTTGGTGTGGTTTGGTACCGTATGGATGTACTCGTACGGTATTGCACCGTTTTGGTGTGGTTTGATACCTTATGGATGTACTCGTACGGTATTGCACCGTTTTGGTGTGGTTTGGTACCATATGGATGTACTCGTACGGTATTGCATTGTTTTGCTGTGGTTTGGTACCGTATGGATGTACTCGTACGGTATTGCACCGTTTTGCTGTGGTTTGGTACCGTATGGATGTACTCTTACGGTATTGCACCGTTTTTCTGTGGTTTGGTATCGTATGGATGTACTCGTACGGTATTGCACCGTTTTGGTGTGGTTTGGTACCTTATGGATGTACTCCTACGGTATTGCACCGTTTTGGTGTGGTTTGGTACCGTATGGATGTACTCGTACGGTATTGGACCGTTTTGGTGTGGTTTGGTACCGTATGGATGTACTCGTACGGTATTGCACCGTTTTGGTGTTGTTTGGTAACGTATGGATGTACTCGTACGGTATTGCACCGTTTTGGTGTGGTTTGGTACCTTATGGATGTACTCGTACGGTATTGCACCCTTTTGGTGTGGTTTGGTACCGTATGGATGTACTCGTACGGTATTCTACCGTTTTTGTGTGGTTTTTTACCGTATGGATGTACTCGTACGGTATTGCACCGTTTTGGTGTGGCTTGGTACCGTAACGAAGTACTCGTAATGTATTAAACCGTGTTGGTGTGGTTTGGTACCGTATGGATGTACTCGTACGGTATTGCACCGTTTTGGTGTGGTTTGGTACCGTATGGATGTACTCGTACGGTATTGCACGGTTTTGCTGTGGTTTGGAACCGTAACGAAGTACTCGTAAGGTATTGTACCGTTTTGGTTTGGTTTGGTATCGTATGGATGTACTCGTACGGTATTGCACCATTTTGGTGTGGTTTGGTTCCTTATGGATGTACTCGTATGGTATTGCACCGTTTTGGTGTGGTTTGGTATCGTATGGATGTACTCGTACGGTATTGCACCGTTTTGGTGTGGTTTGGTACCGTATGGATGTACTCGTACGGTATTGCACCGTTTTGCTGTGGTTTGGAACCGTAACGAAGTACTCGTAAGGTATTGTACCGTTTTGGTGTAGTTTGGTACCGTTTGGATGTACACGTACGGTATTGCACCGTTTTGGTGTGGTTTGGTACCATATGGAGTTACTCGTACGGTATTGCACCGTTTTGGTGTGGTTTGGTACCGGATGGATGTACTCGTACGGTATTGTACCCTTTTGGTGTGGTTTGGTAGCGTATGGATGTACTCGTACGGTATTGCACCGTTTTGGTGTGGTTTGATACCTTATGGATGTACTCGTACGGTATTGCACCGTTTCGGTGTGGTTTGGTACCATATGGATGTACTCGTACGGTATTGCACCGTTTTGCGTTGGTTTGGTACCGTTTGGATGTACTCGTACGGTATTGCACCGTTTTGGTGTGGTTTGGTACCATATGGATGTACTCGTAAGGTATTGCACCGTTTTGGTGTGGTTTGGTACCTTATGGATGTACTCCTACGGTATTGGACCGTATTGGTGTGGTTTGGTACCGGATGGATGTACTCGTACGGTATTGCACCGTTTTGGTGTGGTTTGGTACCGTATGGATGTACTCGTACGGTATTGCACTGTTTTGCTGTGGTTTGGTATCGTATGGATGTACTCGTACGGTATTGCACTGTTTTGGTGTGGTTTGGTATTTTGTGGATGTACTCGTACGGTATTGCACCGTTTTGGTGTGGTTTGGTACCGTATGGATGTACTCGTACGGTGTTGCACCGTTTTGCTGTGGTTTGGTACCGTTTGTATGTACTCGTACGGTATTGCACCATTTTGGTGTGGTTTGGTACCGTATGAATGTACTCGTAAGGTATTGTACCATTTTGGTGTGGTTTGGTACCTTATGGATGTACTCGTACGGTATTGCACCGTTTTGGTGTGGTTTGGTACCGTATGGATGTACTCGTATGGTATTGCACCGTTTTGGTGTGGTTTGGTATCGTATGGATGTACTCGTACGGTATTGCACCGTTTTGGTGTGGTTTGGTACCTTATGGATGTACTCGTACGGTATTGCACCGTTTTGGTGTGGTTTGGTACCGTTTGGATGTACTCGTACGGTATTGCACCGTTTTGGTGTGGTTTGGTACCGTTTGGATGTACTCGTACGGTATTGCACCGTTTTTGTGTGGTTTGGTACCATATGGAGTTACTCGTACGGTATTGCACCGTTTTGGTGTGGTTTGGTACCGTATGGATGTACTCTTACGGTATTGCACCGTTTTGGTGTGGTTTGGTATCGTATGGATGTACTCGTACGGTATTGCACCGTTTCGGTGTGGTTTGGAACCGTAACGAATTACTCGTAAGGTATTGTACCATTTTGGTGTGGTTTGGTACCTTATGGATGTACTAGTACGGTATTGCACCGTTTTGGTGTGGTTTGGTACCGTATGGATGTACTCGTATGGTATTGCACCGTTTTGGCGTGGTTTGGTACCGTATGGATGTACTCGTACGGTATTGCACCGTTTAGGTGTGGTTTGGAACCGTAACGAATTACTCGTAAGGTATTGTACCATTTTGGTGTGGTTTGGTACCTTATGGATGTACTCGTACGGTATTGCACCGTTTTGGTGTGGTTTGGTACCGTATGGATGTACTCGTGTGGTATTGCACCGTTTTGGTGTGGTTTGGTATCGTACGGATGTACTCGTACGGTATTGCACCGTTTTGGTGTGGTTTGGTACCTTAGGGATGTACTCGTACGGTATTGCACCGTTTTGGTGTGGTTTGGTACCAAATGGATGTACTCGTACGGTATTGCACCGTTTTGCTGTGGTTTGGTACCGTTTGGATGTACTCGTACGGTATTGCACCGTTTTGGTGTGGTTTGGTACCGGATGGATGTACTCGTACGGTATTGCACCGTTTTGGTGTGGTTTGGAACCGTATGGATGTACTCGTACGGTATTGCACCGTTTTGGTGTTGTTTGGTAACGTATGGATGTACTCGTACGGTATTGCACCGTTTTGGTGTGGTTTGGTGCCGTATGGATGTACTCGTACGGTATTGCACTGTTTTGCTGTGGTTTGGTATCGTATGGATGTACTCGTACGGTATTGCACCGTTTTGGTGTGGTTTGGTACCGTATGGATGTACTCGTACGGTATTGCACCGTTTTGGTGTGGTTTGGTACCGTATGGATGTACTCGTACGGTGTTGCACCGTTTTGCTATGGTTTGGTACCGTTTGTATGTACTCGTACGGTATTGCACCGTTTTGGTGTGGTTTGGTACCGTATGGATGTACTCGTACGGTATTGCACCGTTTTGGTGTGGTTTGGTACCGGATGGATGTACTCGTACGGTATTGTACCGTTTTGGTGTGGTTTGGTACCGTATGGATGTACTCGTACGGTATTGCACCGTTTTGGTGTGGTTTGGTACCGTATGGATGTAGTCGTACGCTATTGCACCGTTTCGGTGTGGTTTGGAACTGTAACGAAGTACTCGTAAGGAATTGTACCGTTTTGGTGTGGTTTGGTACCGTATGGATGTACTCGTACGGTATTGCACCGTTTTGGTGTGGTTTGGTACCTTATAGATGTACTCGTACGGTATTGCACCGTTTTGGTGTGGTTTGGTACAGTATGGATGTACTCGTACGGTATTGCACCGTTTTGGTGTGGTTTGATACCGTATGGATGTACTCTTACGGTATTGCACCGTTTTGGTGTGGTTTGGTGTCGTATGGATGTACTCGTACGGTATTGCATCGTTTTGGTGTGGTTTGGTACCTTATGGATGTACCCGTACGGTATTGCACTGTTTTGCTATGGTTTGGTATCGTATGGATGTACTCGTACGGTATTGCACCGTTTTGGTGTGGTTTGGTACCTTATGGATGTACTCCTACGGTATTGCACCGTTTTGGTGTGGTTTGGTACCGTATGGACGTACTCGTATGGTATTGGACCAGTTTGGTGTGGTTTGGTACCGGATGGATGTACTCGTACGGTATTGCACCGTTTTGGTGTGGTTTGGTACCGTATGGATGTACTCGTACTGTATTGCACCGTTTTGGTGTTGTTTGGTAACGTATGGATGTACTCGTACGGTATTGCACCGTTTTGGTGTGGTTTGATACCGTATGGATGTACTCGTACGGTATTGCACCCTTTTGGGGTGGTTTGGTACCGTATGGATGTACTCGTACGGTATTCTACCGTTTTTGTGTGGTTTTTTACCGTATGGATGTACTCGTACGGTATTGCACCGTTTTGGTGTGGCTTGGTACCGTAACGAAGTACTCGTAAAGTATTAAACCGTTTTGGTGTGGTTTGGTACCGTATGGATGTACTCGTACGGTATTGCACCGTTTTGGTGTTGTTTGGTACCGTATGGATGTACTCGTACGGTATTGCACCATTTTGGTGTGGTTTGGTACCGTATGGATGTACTCGTATGGTATAGCACCGTTTTGGTGTGGTTTGGTACCGTATGGATGTACTCGTACGGTATTGCACCGTTTCGGTGTGGTTTGGAACCGTAACGAATTACTCGTTAGGTATTGTACCATTTTGGTGTGGTTTGGTACCGTATGGATGTACTCGTACGGTATTGCTCCGTTTTGGTGTGGTTTGGTACCATATGGAGTTACTCGTACGGTATTGCACCGTTTTGGTGTGGTTTGGTACCGGATGGATGTACTCGTACGGTATTGCACCCTTTTGGTGTGGTTTGGTACCGTATGGATGCACTCGTACGGTATTGCACCGTTTTGGTGTGGTTGGTACCTTATGGATGTACTCGTACGGTATTGCACTGTTTTGGTGTGGTTTGGTACCATATGGAGGTACTCGTACGGTATTGCACCGTTTTGGTGTGGTTTGGTACCGTATGGATGTACTCTTACGGTATTGTACCGTTTTGGTGTGGTTTGGTATCGTATGGATGTACTCGTACGGTATTGCACCGTTTTGGTGTGGTTTGGTACCGTATGGATGTACTCGTACGGTATTGCACCGTTTCGGTGTGGTTTGGAACCGTAACGAATTGCTCGTAAGGTATTGTACCATTTTGGTGTGGTTTGGTACCGTATGGATGTCCTCGTACGGTATTGCACCGTTTTGGTGTGGTTTGGTACCTTATGGATGTACTCGTACGGTATTGCACTGTTTTGCTGTGGTTTGGTATCGTATGGATGTACTCGTACGGTATTGCACCGTTTTGGTGTGGTTTGGTACCTTATGGATGTACTCGTACGGTATTGCACCGTTTTGGTGTGGTTTGGTACCGTATGGATGTACTCGTACGGTATTGCACCATTTTGCTGTGGTTTGGAACCGTAACGAAGTACTCGTAAGGTATTGTACCGTTTTGGTGTGGTTTGGTACCGTATGGATGTACTCGTATGGTATTGCACCGTTTTGGTGTGGTTTGGTACCTTATGGATGTACTCGTACGGTATTGCACCATTTTGGTGTGGTTTGGTATCGTATGGATGTACTCGTACGGTATTGCGCCGTTTTGGTGTGGTTTGGTACCTTATGGATGTACTCGTACGGTATTGCACCGTTTTGGTGTGGTTTGGTGCCGTATGGATGTACTCGTACGGTATTCCACCGTTTTGGAGTGGTTAGGAACCGTAACGAAGTACTCGTAAAGTATTGTACCGTTTTGGTGTGGTTTGGTACCGTATGGATGTAATCGTACGGTATTGCACCGTTTTGGTGTGGTTTGGTACCTTATGGACGTACTCCTACGGTATTGCACCGTTTTGGTGTGGTTTGGTACCGTATGGATGTACTCGTACGGTATTGCACCGTTTTGGTGTGGTTTGGTACCGTTGAAGGACTCGTAAAGTATTAAACCGTTTTGGTGTGGTTTGGTACCGTATGGATGTACTCGTACGGTATTGCACCGTTTGGGTGTGGTTTTGTACCGTATGGATGTACTCGTACGATATTGCACCATTTTGGTGTGGTTTGGTACCGTATGGATGTACTCGTACGGTATTGCACCGTTTTGGTGTGGTTTGTTACCGTATGGATGTACTCGTACGGTATTGAACCGGTTTGGTGTGGTTTGGTATCGTATGGATGTACTCGTACGGTATTGCACCGTTTTGGTGTGGTTTGGTACCGTATGGATTTACTCGTACGGTATTGCACCGTTTTGGTGTGGTTTGGTACGGTATGGATGTACTCGTACGCTATTGCACCGTTTCGGTGTGGTTTGGAACCGTAACGAAGTACTCGTAAGGTATTGTACCGTTTTGGTGTGGTTTGGTACCGTATGGATGTGCTCGTACGGTATTGCACCGTTTTGGTGTGGTTTGGTACCTTATGGATGTACTCGTACGGTATTGCACCGTTTTGGTGTAGTTTGGTATCGTATGGATGTACTCGTACGGTATTGCACCGTTTTGGTGTGGTTTGGTACCGTATGGATGTACTCGTACGGTATTGCACCGTTTGGGTGTGGTTTGGTACCGTATGGATGTAGTCGTACGCTATTGCACCGTTTCGGTGTGGTTTGGAACCGTAACGAAGTACTCGTAAGGTATTGTACCGTTTTGGTGTGGTTTGGTACCGTATGGATGTACTCGTACGGTATTGCACCGTTTTGGTGTGGTTTGGTACGGTATGGATGTACTCATACGCTATTGCACCGTTTCGGTGTGGTTTGGAACCGTAACGAAGTACTCGTAAGGTATTGTACCGTTTTGGTGTGGTTTGGTACCGTATGGATGTACTCGTACGGTATTGCACCGTTTTGGTGTGGTTTGGTACCTTATAGATGTACTCGTACGCTATTGCACCGTTTTGGTGTGGTTTGGTACCGTATGGATGTACTCGTACGGTATTGCACCGTTTTGGTGTGGTTTGATACCTTATGGATGTACTCGTACGGTATTGCACCGTTTTGGTGTGGTTTGGTATCGTATGGATGTACTCGTACGGTATTGCACCGTTTTGGTGTGGTTTGGTACCGTATGGATGTACTCGTACGGTATTGCACCGTTTGGGTGTGGTTGGGTACCGTATGGATGTACTCGTACGGTATTGCACCGTTTTGGTGTAGTTTGGTATCGTATGGATGTACTCGTACGGTATTGCACCGTTTTGGTGTGGTTTGGTACCGTATGGATGTACTCGTACGGTATTGCACCCTTTTGGGGTGGTTTGGTACCGTATTGATGTACTCGTACGGTATTCTACCGTTTTTCTCTGGTTTTTTACCGTATGGTTGTACTCGTCCGGTATTGCACCGTTTTGGTGTGGTTTGGTACCGTAACGAAGTACTCGTAAAGTATTAAACCGTTTTCGTGTGGTTTGGTACCGTATGGATGTACTCGTACGGTATTGCACCGTTTTGGTGTGGTTTGGTACCGTATGGATGTACTCGTACGGTATTGCACCATTTTGGTGTGGTTTGGTACGGTATGGATGTACTCGTACGCTATTGCACCGTTTCGGTGTGGTTTGGAACTGTAACGAAGTACTCATAAGGTATTGTACCATTTTGGTGTGGTTTGGTACCGTATGGATGTACTCGTACGGTATTGCACCGTTTTGGTGTGGTTTGGTACCGGATGGATGTACTCGTACGGTATTGTACCGTTTTGGTGTGGTTTGGTACCGTATGGATGTACTCGTACGGTATTGCACCGTTTTGGTGTGGTTTGATACCTTATGGATGTACTCGTACGGTATTGCACCGTTTTGGTGTGGTTTGGTACCATATGGAGGTACTCGTACGGTATTGCACCGATTTGGTGTGGTTTGGTACCGTATGGATGTACTCTTACGGTATTGCACCGTTTTGGTGTGGTTTGGTGTCGTATGGATGTACTCGTACGGTATTGCATCGTTTTGGTGTGGTTTGGTACCTTATGGATGTACCCGTACGGTATTGCACTGTTTTGCTATGGTTTGGTATCGTATGGATGTACTCGTACGGTATTGCACCGTTTTGGTGTGGTTTGATACCGTATGGATGTACTCGTACGGTATTGCACCCTTTTGGGGTGGTTTGGTACCGTATGGATGTACTCGTACGGTATTCTACCGTTTTTGTGTGGTTTTTTACCGTATGGATGTACTCGTACGGTATTGCACCGTTTTGGTGTGGCTTGGTACCGTAACGAAGTACTCGTAAAGTATTAAACCGTTTTGGTGTGGTTTGGTACCCTATGGATGTACTCGTACGGTATTGCACCGTTTTGGTGTGGTTTGGTACCGTATGTATGTACTCGTACGGTATTGCACCATTTTGGTGTGGTTTGGTACCGTATAGATGTACTCGTATGGTATTGCACCGTTTTGGTGTGGTTTGGTACCGTATGGATGTACTCGTACAGTATTGCACCGTTTCGGTGTGGTTTGGAACCGTAACGAATTACTCGTTAGGTATTGTACCATTTTGGTGTGGTTTGGTACCGTATGGATGTACTCGTACGGTATTGCTCCGTTTTGGTGTGGTTTGGTACCATATGGAGTTACTCGTACGGTATTGCACCGTTTTGGTGTGGTTTGGTACCGGATGGATGTACTCGTACGGTATTGCACCCTTTTGGTGTGGTTTGGTACCGTATGGATGTACTCATACGGTATTGCACCGTTTTGGTGTGGTTGGTACCTTATGGATGTACTCGTATGGTATTGCACCGTTTGGGTGTGGTTGGGTACCGTATGGATGTACTCGTACGGTATTGCACCGTTTTGGTGTAGTTTGGTATCGTATGGATGTACTCGTACGGTATTGCACCGTTTTGGTGTGGTTTGGTACCGTATGGATGTACTCGTACGGTATTGCACCCTTTTGGGGTGGTTTGGTACCGTATTGATGTACTTGTACGGTATTCTACCGTTTTTGTCTGGTTTTTTACCGTATGATTGTACTCGTCCGGTATTGCACCGTTTTGGTGTGGTTTGGTACCGTAACGAAGTACTAGTAAAGTATTAAACCGTTTTGGTGTGGTTTGGTACCGTATGGATGTACTCGTACGGTATTGCACCGTTTTGGTGTGGTTTGGTACCGTATGGATGTACTCGTACGGTATTGCACCATTTTGGTGTGGTTTGGTACGGTATGGATGTACTCGTACGCTATTGCACCGTTTCGGTGTGGTTTGGAACTGTAACGAAGTACTCGTAAGGTATTGTACCATTTTGGTGTGGTTTGGTACCGTATGGATGTACTCGTACGGTATTGCACCGTTTTGGTGTGGTTTGGTACCGTAACGAAGGACTCGTAAATTATTAAACCGTTTTGGTGTGGTTTGGTACCGTATGGATGTACTCGTACGGTATTGCACCGTTTTGGTGTGGTTTGGTACCGTATGGATGTACTCGTACGATATTGCACGATTTTGGTGTGGTTTGGTACCGTATGGATGTACTTGTACGGTATTGCACCGTTTTGGTGTGGTTTGGTACCGTATGGATGTACTCGTACGGTATTGAACCGGTTTGGTGTGGTTTGGTATCGTATGGATGTACTCGTACGGTATTGCACCGTTTTGGTGTGGTTTGGTGCCCTATGGATGTACTCGTACGGTATTGCACCGTTTTGGTGTGGTTTGGTACCGTATGGATTTACTCGTACAGTATTGCACCGTTTCGGTGTGGTTTGGTACGGTATGGATGTACTCGTACGCTATTGCACCGTTTCGGTGTGGTTTGGAACCGTAACGAAGTACTCGTAAGGTATTGTACCGTTTTGGTGTGGTTTGGTACCGTATGGATGTGCTCGTACGGTATTGCACCGTTTTGGTGTGGTTTGGTACCTTATGGATGTACTCGTACGGTATTGCACCATTTTGGTGTGGTTTGGTATCGTATGGATGTACTCGTACGGTATTGCGCCGTTTTGGTGTGGTTTGGTACCTTATGGATGTACTCGTACGGTATTGCACCGTTTTGGTGTGGTTTGGTGCCGTATGGATGTACTCGTACGGTATTCCACCGTTTTGGAGTGGTTAGGAACCGTAACGAAGTACTCGTAAAGTATTGTACCGTTTTGGTGTGGTTTGGTACCGTATGGATGTAATCGTACGGTATTGCACCGTTTTGGTGTGGTTTGGTACCTTATGGACGTACTCCTACGGTATTGCACCGTTTTGGTGTGGTTTGGTACCGTATGGATGTACTCGTACGGTATTGCACCGTTTTGGTGTGGTTTTGTACCGTTGAAGGACTCGTAAAGTATTAAACCGTTTTGGTGTGGTTTGGTACCGTATGGATGTACTCGTACGGTATTGCACCGTTTGGGTGTGGTTTTGTACCGTATGGATGTACTCGTACGATATTGCACCATTTTGGTGTGGTTTGGTACCGTATGGATGTACTCGTACGGTATTGCACCGTTTTGGTGTGGTTTGGTACCGTATGGATGTACTCGTACGGTATTGAACCGGTTTGGTGTGGTTTGGTATCGTATGGATGTACTCGTACGGTATTGCACCGTTTTGGTGTGGTTTGGTACCGTATGGATTTACTCGTACGGTATTGCACCGTTTTGGTGTGGTTTGGTACGGTATGGATGTACTCGTACGCTATTGCACCGTTTCGGTGTGGTTTGGAACCGTAACGAAGTACTCGTAAGGTATTGTACCGTTTTGGTGTGGTTTGGTACCGTATGGATGTGCTCGTACGGTATTGCACCGTTTTGGTGTGGTTTGGTACCTTATGGATGTACTCGTACGGTATTGCACCGTTTTGGTGTAGTTTGGTATCGTATGGATGTACTCGTACGGTATTGCACCGTTTTGGTGTGGTTTGGTACCGTATGGATGTACTCGTACGGTATTGCACCGTTTGGGTGTGGTTTGGTACCGTATGGATGTAGTCGTACGCTATTGCACCGTTTCGGTGTGGTTTGGAACCGTAACGAAGTACTCGTAAGGTATTGTACCGTTTTGGTGTGGTTTGGTACCGTATGGATGTACTGGTACGGTATTGCACCGTTTTGGTGTGGTTTGGTACGGTATGGATGTACTCATATGCTATTGCACCGTTTCGGTGTGGTTTGGAACCGTAACGAAGTACTCGTAAGGTATTGTACCGTTTTGGTGTGGTTTGGTACCGTATGGATGTACTCGTACGGTATTGCACTGTTTTGGTGTGGTTTGGTACCTTATAGATGTACTCGTACGCTATTGCACCGTTTTGGTGTGGTTTGGTACCGTATGGATGTACTCGTACGGTATTGCACCGTTTTGGTGTGGTTTGATACCTTATGGATGTACTCGTACGGTATTGCACCGTTTTGGTGTGGTTTGGTATCGTATGGATGTACTCGTACGGTATTGCACCGTTTTGGTGTGGTTTGGTACCGTATGGATGTACTCGTACGGTATTGCACCGTTTGGGTGTGGTTGGGTACCGAATGGATGTACTCGTACGGTATTGCACCGTTTTGGTGTAGTTTGGTATCGTATGGATGTACTCGTACGGTATTGCACCGTTTTGGTGTGGTTTGGTACCGTATGGATGTACTCGTACGGTATTGCACCCTTTTGGGGTGGTTTGGTACCGTATTGATGTACTCGTACGGTATTCTACCGTTTTTGTCTGGTTTTTTACCGTATGGTTGTACTCGTCCGGTATTGCACCGTTTTGGTGTGGTTTGGTACCGTAACGACGTACTCGTAAAGTATTAAACCGTTTTCGTGTGGTTTGGTACCGTATGGATGTACTCGTACGGTATTGCACCGTTTTGGTGTGGTTTGGTACCGTATGGATGTACTCGTACGGTATTGCACCATTTTGGTGTGGTTTGGTACGGTATGGATGTACTCGTACGCTATTGCACCGTTTCGGTGTGGTTTGGAACTGTAACGAAGTACTCATAAGGTATTGTACCATTTTGGTGTGGTTTGGTACCGTATGGATGTACTCGTACGGTATTGCTCCGTTTTGGTGTGGTTTGGTACCATATGGAGTTACTCGTACGGTATTGCACCATTTTGGTTTGGTTTGGTACCGGATGGATGTACTCGTACGGTATTGCACCCTTTTGGTGTGGTTTGGTACCGTATGGATGTACTCATACGGTATTGCACCGTTTTGGTGTGGTTGGTACCTTATGGATGTACTCGTATGGTATTGCACCGTTTGGGTGTGGTTGGGTACCGTATGGATGTACTCGTACGGTATTGCACCGTTTTGGTGTAGTTTGGTATCGTATGGTTGTACTCGTCCGGTATTGCACCGTTTTGGTGTGGTTTGGTACCGTAACGACGTACTCGTAAAGTATTAAACCGTTTTCGTGTGGTTTGGTACCGTATGGATGTACTCGTACGGTATTGCACCGTTTTGGTGTGGTTTGGTACCGGATGTATGTACTCGTACGGTATTGTACCGTTTTGGTGTGGTTTGGTACCGTATGGATGTACTCGTACGGTATTGCACCGTTTTGGTGTGGTTTGATACCTTATGGATGTACTCGTACGGTATTGCACCGTTTTGGTGTGGTTTGGTACCATATGGAGGTACTCGTACGGTATTGCACCGATTTGGTGTGGTTTGGTACCGTATGGATGTACTCTTACGGTATTGCACCGTTTTGGTGTGGTTTGGTGTCGTATGGATGTACTCGTACGGTATTGCATCGTTTTGGTGTGGTTTGGTACCTTATGGATGTACCCGTACGGTATTGAACTGTTTTGCTATGGTTTGGTATCGTATGGATGTACTCGTACGGTATTGCACCGTTTTGGTGTGGTTTGATACCGTATGGATGTACTCGTACGGTATTGCACCCTTTTGGGGTGGTTTGGTACCGTATGGATGTACTCGTACGGTATTCTACCGTTTTTGTGTGGTTTTTTACCGTATGGATGTACTCGTACGGTATTGCACCGTTTTGGTGTGGCTTGGTACCGTAACGAAGTACTCGTAAAGTATTAAACCGTTTTGGTGTGGTTTGGTACCCTATGGATGTACTCGTACGGTGTTGCACCGTTTTGGTGTGGTTTGGTACCGTATGTATGTACTCGTACGGTATTGCACCATTTTGGTGTGGTTTGGTACCGTATGGATGTACTCGTATGGTATTGCACCGTTTTGGTGTGGTTTGGTACCGTATGGATGTACTCGTACGGTATTGCACCGTTTCGGTGTGGTTTGGAACCGTAACGAATTACTCGTTAGGTATTGTACCATTTTGGTGTGGTTTGGTACCGTATGGATGTACTCGTACGGTATTGCTCCGTTTTGGTGTGGTTTGGTACCATATGGAGTTACTCGTACGGTATTGCACCGTTTTGGTGTGGTTTGGTACCGGATGGATGTACTCGTACGGTATTGCACCCTTTTGGTGTGGTTTGGTACCGTATGGATGTACTCATACGGTATTGCACCGTTTTGGTGTGGTTGGTACCTTATGGATGTACTCGTATGGTATTGCACCGTTTGGGTGTGGTTGGGTACCGTATGGATGTACTCGTACGGTATTGCACCGTTTTGGTGTAGTTTGGTATCGTATGGATGTACTCGTACGGTATTGCACCGTTTTGGTGTGGTTTGGTACCGTATGGATGTACTCGTACGGTATTGCACCCTTTTGGGGTGGTTTGGTACCGTATTGATGTACTTGTACGGTATTCTACCGTTTTTGTCTGGTTTTTTACCGTATGATTGTACTCGTCCGGTATTGCACCGTTTTGGTGTGGTTTGGTACCGTAACGAAGTACTAGTAAAGTATTAAACCGTTTTGGTGTGATTTGGTACCGTATGGATGTACTCGTACGGTATTGCACCGTTTTGGTGTGGTTTGGTACCGTATGGATGTACACGTACGGTATTGAACCGGTTTGGTGTGGTTTGGTATCGTATGGATGTACTCGTACGGTATTGCACCGTTTTGGTGTGGTTTGGTGCCCTATGGATGTACTCGTACGGTATTGCACCGTTTTGGTGTGGTTTGGTACCGTATGGATTTACTCGTACAGTATTGCACCGTTTCGGTGTGGTTTGGTACGGTATGGATGTACTCGTACGCTATTGCACCGTTTCGGTGTGGTTTGGAACCGTAACGAAGTACTCGTAAGGTATTGTACCGTTTTGGTGTGGTTTGGTACCGTATGGATGTGCTCGTACGGTATTGCACCGTTTTGGTGTGGTTTGGTACCTTATGGATGTACTCGTACGGTATTGCACCGTTTTGGTGTAGTTTGGTATCGTATGGATGTACTCGTACGGTGTTGCACCGTTTTGGTGTGGTTTGGTACCGTATGGATGTACTCGTACGGTATTGCACCGTTTGGGTGTGGTTTGGTACCGTATGGATGTAGTCGTACGCTATTGCACCGTTTCGGTGTGGTTTGGAACCGTAACGAAGTACTCGTAAGGTATTGTACCGTTTTGGTGTGGTTTGGTACCGTATGGATGTACTCGTACGGTATTGCACCGTTTTGGTGTGGTTTGGTACCTTATAGATGTACTCGTACGATATTGCACCGTTTTGGTGTGGTTTGGTACGGTATGGATGTACTCATACGCTATTGCACCGTTTCGGTGTGGTTTGGAACCGTAACGAAGTACTCGTAAGGTATTGTACCGTTTTGGTGTGGTTTGGTACCGTATGGATGTACTCGTACGGTATTGCACCGTTTTGGTGTGGTTTGGTACCTTATAGATGTACTCGTACGGTATTGCACCGTTTTGGTGTGGTTTGGTACAGTATGGATGTACTCGTACGGTATTGCACCGTTTTGGTGTGGTTTGATACCGTATGGATGTACTCGTACGATATTGCACCATTTTGGTGTGGTTTGGTACCGTATGGATGTACTCGTACGGTATTGCACCGTTTTGGTGTGGTTTGGTACCGTATGGATGTACTCGTACGGTATTGAACCGGTTTGGTGTGGTTTGGTATCGTATGGATGTACTCGTACGGTATTGCACCGTTTTGGTGTGGTTTGGTACCGTAACGAAGGACTCGTAAATTATTAAACCGTTTTGGTGTGGTTTGATACCGTATGGATGTACTCGTACGATATTGCACCATTTTGGTGTGGTTTGGTACCGTATGGATGTACTCGTACGGTATTGCACCGTTTTGGTGTGGTTTGGTACCGTATGGATGTACTCGTACGGTATTGAACCGGTTTGGTGTGGTTTGGTATCGTATGGACGTACTCGTACGGTATTGCACCATTTTGGTGTGGTTTGGTGCCCTATGGATGTACTCGTACGGTATTGCACCGTTTTGGTGTGGTTTGGTACCGTATGGATGTACTCGTACGGTATTGCACCGTTTTGGTGTGGTTTGGTACCTTATGGATGTACTCGTACGGTATTGCACCGTTTTGGTGTAGTTTGGTATCGTATGGATGTACTCGTACGGTATTGCACCGTTTTAGTGTGGTTTGGTACCGTATGGATGTACTCGTACGGTATTGCACCATTTGGGTGTGGTTTGGTACCGTATGGATGTAGTCGTACGCTATTGCACCGTTTCGGTGTGGTTTGGAACCGTAACGAAGTACTCGAAAGGTATTGTACCGTTTTGGTGTGGTTTGGTACCGTATGGATGTACTCGTACGGTATTGAACCATTTTGGTGTGGTTTGGTACGGTATGGATGTACTCGTACGCTATTGCACCGTTTCGGTGTGGTTTGGAACAGTAACGAAGTACTCGTAAGGTATTGTACCATTTTGGTGTGGTTTGGAACCGTATGGATGTACTCGTACGGTATTGCACCGTTTTGGTGTGGTTTGGTACCTTATAGATGTACTCGTACGATATTGCACCGTTTTGGTGTGGTTTGGTACGGTATGGATGTACTCATACGCTATTGCACCGTTTCGGTGTGGTTTGGAACCGTAACGAAGTACTCGTAAGGTATTGTACCGTTTTGGTGTGGTTTGGTACCGTATGGATGTACTCGTACGGTATTGCACCGTTTTGGTGTGGTTTGGTACCTTATAGATGTACTCGTACGGTATTGCACCGTTTTGGTGTGGTTTGGTACAGTATGGATGTACTCGTACGGTATTGCACCGTTTTGGTGTGGTTTGATACCGTATGGATGTACTCGTACGATATTGCACCATTTTGGTGTGGTTTGGTACCGTATGGATGTACTCGTACGGTATTGCACCGTTTTGGTGTGGTTTGGTACCGTATGGATGTACTCGTACGGTATTGAACCGGTTTGGTGTGGTTTGGTATCGTATGGATGTACTCGTACGGTATTGCACCGTTTTTGTGTGGTTTGGTACCGTAACGAAGGACTCGTAAATTATTAAACCGTTTTGGTGTAGTTTGATACCGTATGGATGTACTCGTACGATATTGCACCATTTTTGTGTGGTTTGGTACCGTATGGATGTACTCGTACGGTATTGCACCGTTTTGGTGTGGTTTGGTACCGTATGGATGTACTCGTACGGTATTGAACCGGTTTGGTGTGGTTTGGTACCGTATGGATGTACTCGTACGGTATTGCACCGTTTTGGTGTGGTTTGGTACCTTATGGATGTACTCGTACGGTATTGCACCGTTTTGGTGTAGTTTGGTATCGTATGGATGTACTCGTACGGTATTGCACCGTTTTAGTGTGGTTTGGTACCGTATGGATGTACTCGTACGGTATTGCACCATTTGGGTGTGGTTTGGTACCGTATGGATGTAGTCGTACGCTATTGCACCGTTTCGGTGTGGTTTGGAACCGTAACGAAGTACTCGAAAGGTATTGTACCGTTTTGGTGTGGTTTGGTACCGTATGGATGTACTCGTACGGTATTGCACCATTTTGGTGTGGTTTGGTACGGTATGGATGTACTCGTACGCTATTGCACCGTTTCGGTGTGGTTTGGAACTGTAACGAAGTACTCGTAAGGTATTGTACCATTTTGGTGTGGTTTGGTACCGTATGGATGTACTCGTACGGTATTGCACCGTTTTGGTGTGGTTTGGTACCGTAACGAAGGACTCGTAAATTATTAAACCGTTTTGGTGTGGTTTGGTACCGTATGGATGTACTCGTACGGTATTGCACCGTTTTGGTGTGGTATGGTACCGTATGGATGTACTCGTACGGTATTGCACCGTTTTGGTATGGTTTGGTACCGTATGGATGTACTCGTACGGTATTGCACCCTTTTGGGGTGGTTTGGTACCGTATTGATGTACTCGTACGGTATTGAACCGGTTTGGTGTTGTTTGGTATCGTATGGATGTACTCGTACGGTATCGTATGGATGTACTCGTACGGTATTGCACCGTTTTGGTGTGGTTTGGTACCGTATGGATGTACTCGTACGGTATTGAACCGGTTTGGTGTGGTTTGGTATCGTATGGACGTACTCGTACGGTATTGCACCATTTTGGTGTGGTTTGGTGCCCTATGGATGTACTCGTACGGTATTGCACCGTTTTGGTGTGGTTTGGTACCGTATGGATGTACTCGTACGGTATTGCACCGTTTTGGTGTGGTTTGGTACCTTATGGATGTACTCGTACGGTATTGCACCGTTTTGGTGTAGTTTGGTATCGTATGGATGTACTCGTACGGTATTGCACCGTTTTGGTGTGGTTTGGTACCGTATGGATGTACTCGTACGGTATTGCACCATTTGGGTGTGGTTTGGTACCGTATGGATGTAGTCGTACGCTATTGCACCGTTTCGGTGTGGTTTGGAACCGTAACGAAGTACTCGAAAGGTATTGTACCGTTTTGGTGTGGTTTGGTACCGTATGGATGTACTCGTACGGTATTGCACCATTTTGGTGTGGTTTGGTACCGTATGGATGTACTCGTACGCTATTGCACCGTTTCGGTGTGGTTTGGAACTGTAACGAAGTACTCGTAAGGTATTGTACCATTTGGGTGTGGTTTGGTACCGTATGGATGTACTCGTACGGTATTGCACCGTTTTGGTGTGGTTTGGTACGGTATGGATGTACTCCTACGCTATTGCACCGTTTCGGTGTGGTTTGGAACCGTAACGAAGTACTCGTAAGGTATTGTACCGTTTTGGTGTGGTTTGGTAACGTATGGATGTACTCGTACGGTATTGCACCGTTTTGGTGTGGTTTGGTACCTTATGGATGTACTCGTACGGTATTGCACCGTTTTGGTGTAGTTTGGTATCGTATGGGTGTACTCGTACGGTATTGCACCGTTTTGGTGTGGTTTGGTACCGTATGGATGTACTCGTACGGTATTGCACCGTTTGGGTGTGGTTTGGTACCGTATGGATGTACTCGTACGGTATTGCACCGTTTGGGTGTGGTTTGGTACCGTATGGATGTAGTCGTACGCTATTGCACCGTTTCGGTGTGGTTTGGAACCGTAACGAAGTACTCGTAAGGTATTGTACCGTTTTGGTGTGGTTTGGTACCGTATGGATGTACTCGTACGGTATTGCACCGTTTTGGTGTGGTTTGGTACGGTATGGATGTACTCATACGCTATTGCACCGTTTCGGTGTGGTTTGGAACCGTAACGAAGTACTCGTAAGGTATTGTACCGTTTTGGTGTGGTTTGGTAACGTATGGATGTACTCGTACGGTATTGCACCGTTTTGGTGTGGTTTGGTACCTTATGGATGTACTCGTACGGTATTGCACCGTTTTGGTGTGGTTTGGTACCGTATGGATGTACTCGTACGGTATTGCACCATTTGGGTGTGGTTTGGTACCGTATGGATGTAGTCGTACGCTATTGCACCGTTTCGGTGTGGTTTGGAACCGTAACGAAGTACTCGAAAGGTATTGTACCGTTTTGGTGTGGTTTGGTACCGTATGGATGTACTCGTACGGTATTGCACCATTTTGGTGTGGTTTGGTACGGTATGGATGTACTCGTACGCTATTGCACCGTTTCGGTGTGGTTTGGAACTGTAACGAAGTACTCGTAAGGTATTGTACCATTTTGGTGTGGTTTGGTACCGTATGGATGTACTCGTACGGTATTGCACCGTTTTGGTGTGGTTTGGTACGGTATGGATGTACTCCTACGCTATTGCACCGTTTCGGTGTGGTTTGGAACCGTAACGAAGTACTCGTAAGGTATTGTACCGTTTTGGTGTGGTTTGGTAACGTATGGATGTACTCGTACGGTATTGCACCGTTTTGGTGTGGTTTGGTACCTTATGGATGTACTCGTACGGTATTGCACCGTTTTGGTGTCGTTTG
Organism: Rhododendron vialii; assembly: GCF_030253575.1. Classification (NCBI taxonomy): domain Eukaryota; kingdom Viridiplantae; phylum Streptophyta; class Magnoliopsida; order Ericales; family Ericaceae; genus Rhododendron; species Rhododendron vialii. The sequence goes on from NC_080567.1 coordinate 7,613,143, forward strand.
GTATCGTATGGGTGTACTCGTACGGTATTGCACCGTTTTGGTGTGGTTTGGTACCGTATGGATGTACTCGTACGGTATTGCACCGTTTGGGTGTGGTTTGGTACCGTATGGATGTACTCGTACGGTATTGCACCGTTTGGGTGTGGTTTGGTACCGTATGGATGTAGTCGTACGCTATTGCACCGTTTCGGTGTGGTTTGGAACCGTAACGAAGTACTCGTAAGGTATTGTACCGTTTTGGTGTGGTTTGGTACCGTATGGATGTACTCGTACGGTATTGCACCGTTTTGGTGTGGTTTGGTACGGTATGGGTGTACTCATACGCTATTGCACCGTTTCGGTGTGGTTTGGAACCGTAACGAAGTACTCGTAAGGTATTGTACCGTTTTGGTGTGGTTTGGTAACGTATGGATGTACTCGTACGGTATTGCACCGTTTTGGTGTGGTTTGGTACCTTATGGATGTACTCGTACGGTATTGCACCGTTTTGGTGTAGTTTGGTATCGTATGGGTGTACTCGTACGGTATTGCACCGTTTTGGTGTGGTTTGGTACCGTATGGATGTACTCGTACGGTATTGCACCGTTTTGGTGTGGTTTGGTACCGTATGGATGTAGTCGTACGCTATTACACCGTTTCGGTGTGGTTTGGAACCGTAACGAAGTACTCGTAAGGTATTGTACCGTTTTGGTGTGGTTTGGTACCGTATGGTTGTACTCGTACGGTATTGCACCGTTTTGGTGTGGTTTGGTACGGTATGGATGTACTCATACGCTATTGCACCGTTTCGGTGTGGTTTGGAACCGTAACGAAGTACTCGTAAGGTATTGTACCGTTTTGGTGTGGTTTGGTAACGTATGGATGTACTCGTACGGTATTGCACCGTTTTGGTGTGGTTTGGTACCTTATGGATGTACTCGTACGGTATTGCACCGTTTTGGTGTAGTTTGGTATCGTATGGGTGTACTCGTACGGTATTGCACCGTTTTGGTGTGGTTTGGTACCGTATGGATGTACTCGTACGGTATTGCACCGTTTTGGTGTGGTTTGGTACCTTATGGATGTACTCGTACGGTATTGCACCGTTTTGGTGTGGTTTGGTACCGTATGGATGTACTCGTACTGTATTGCACCGTTTTGGTGTTGTTTGGTACCTTTTGGATGTACTCGTACGGTATTGCACCGTTTTGGTGTAGTTTGGTATCGTATGGGTGTACTCGTACGGTATTGCACCGTTTTGGTGTGGTTTGGTACCGTATGGATGTACTCGTACGGTATTGCACCGTTTTGGTGTGGTTTGGTACCATATGGATGTATTCGTACGGTATTGCACCGTTTTGGTGTGGTTTGGTACGGTATGGATGTACTCATACGCTATTGCACCGTTTCGGTGTGGTTTGGAACCGTAACGAAGTACTCGTAAGGTATTGTACCGTTTTGGTGTGGTTTGGTAACGTATGGATGTACTCGTACGGTATTGCACCGTTTTGGTGTGGTTTGGTACCTTATGGATGTACTCGTACGGTATTGCACCGTTTTGGTGTAGTTTGGTATCGTATGGGTGTACTCGTACGGTATTGCACCGTTTTGGTGTGGTTTGGTACCGTATGGATGTACTCGTACGGTATTGCACCGTTTGGGTGTGGTTTGGTACCGTATGGATGTACTCGTACGGTATTGCACCGTTTGGGTGTGGTTTGGTACCGTATGGATGTAGTCGTACGCTATTGCACCGTTTCGGTGTGGTTTGGAACCGTAACGAAGTACTCGTAAGGTATTGTACCGTTTTGGTGTGGTTTGGTACCGTATGGATGTACTCGTACGGTATTGCACCGTTTTGTTCTGGTTTGGTACCTTATAGATGTACTCGTACGCTATTGCACCGTTTTGGTGTGGTTTGGTACCGTATGGATGTACTCGTACGGTATTGCACCGTTTTGGTGTGGTTTGATACCTTATGGATGTACTCGTACGGTATTGCACCGTTTTGGTGTAGTTTGGTATCGTATGGATGTACTCGTACGGTATTGCACCGTTTTGGTGTGGTTTGGTACCGTATGGATGTACTCGTACGGTATTGCACCGTTTTGGTGTGGTTTGGTACGGTATGGGTGTACTCATACGCTATTGCACCGTTTCGGTGTGGTTTGGAACCGTAACGAAGTACTCGTAAGGTATTGTACCGTTTTGGTGTGGTTTGGTAACGTATGGATGTACTCGTACGGTATTGCACCGTTTTGGTGTGGTTTGGTACCTTATGGATGTACTCGTACGGTATTGCACCGTTTTGGTGTAGTTTGGTATCGTATGGGTGTACTCGTACGGTATTGCACCGTTTTGGTGTGGTTTGGTACCGTATGGATGTACTCGTACGGTATTGCACCGTTTTGGTGTGGTTTGGTACCGTATGGATGTAGTCGTACGCTATTGCATCGTTTCGGTGTGGTTTGGAACCGTAACGAAGTACTCGTAAGGTATTGTACCGTTTTGGTGTGGTTTGGTACCGTATGGTTGTACTCGTACGGTATTGCACCGTTTTGGTGTGGTTTGGTACGGTATGGATGTACTCATACGCTATTGCACCGTTTCGGTGTGGTTTGGAACCGTAACGAAGTACTCGTAAGGTATTGTACCGTTTTGGTGTGGTTTGGTAACGTATGGATGTACTCGTACGGTATTGCACCGTTTTGGTGTGGTTTGGTACCTTATGGATGTACTCGTACGGTATTGCACCGTTTTGGTGTAGTTTGGTATCGTATGGGTGTACTCGTACGGTATTGCACCGTTTTGGTGTGGTTTGGTACCGTATGGATGTACTCGTACGGTATTGCACCGTTTTGGTGTGGTTTGGTACCTTATGGATGTACTCGTACGGTATTGCACCGTTTTGGTGTGGTTTGGTACCGTATGGATGTACTCGTACTGTATTGCACCGTTTTGGTGTTGTTTGGTACCTTTTGGATGTACTCGTACGGTATTGCACCGTTTTGGTGTAGTTTGGTATCGTATGGGTGTACTCGTACGGTATTGCACCGTTTTGGTGTGGTTTGGTACCGTATGGATGTACTCGTACGGTATTGCACCGTTTTGGTGTGGTTTGGTACCATATGGATGTATTCGTACGGTATTGCACCGTTTTGGTGTGGTTTGGTACGGTATGGATGTACTCATACGCTATTGCACCGTTTCGGTGTGGTTTGGAACCGTAACGAAGTACTCGTAAGGTATTGTACCGTTTTGGTGTGGTTTGGTAACGTATGGATGTACTCGTACGGTATTGCACCGTTTTGGTGTGGTTTGGTACCTTATGGATGTACTCGTACGGTATTGCACCGTTTTGGTGTAGTTTGGTATCGTATGGGTGTACTCGTACGGTATTGCACCGTTTTGGTGTGGTTTGGTACCGTATGGATGTACTCGTACGGTATTGCACCGTTTGGGTGTGGTTTGGTACCGTATGGATGTACTCGTACGGTATTGCACCGTTTGGGTGTGGTTTGGTACCGTATGGATGTAGTCGTACGCTATTGCACCGTTTCGGTGTGGTTTGGAACCGTAACGAAGTACTCGTAAGGTATTGTACCGTTTTGGTGTGGTTTGGTACCGTATGGATGTACTCGTACGGTATTGCACCGTTTTGGTGTGGTTTGGTACCTTATAGATGTACTCGTACGCTATTGCACCGTTTTGGTGTGGTTTGGTACCGTATGGATGTACTCGTACGGTATTGCACCGTTTTGGTGTGGTTTGATACCTTATGGATGTACTCGTACGGTATTGCACCGTTTTGGTGTAGTTTGGTATCGTATGGATGTACTCGTACGGTATTGCACCGTTTTGGTGTGGTTTGGTACCGTATGGATGTACTCGTACGGTATTGCACCGTTTGGGTGTGGTTGGGTACCGTATGGATGTACTCGTACGGTATTGCACCGTTTTGGTGTAGTTTGGTATCGTATGGATGCACTCGTACGGTATTGCACCGTTTTGGTGTGGTTTGGTACCGTATGGATGTACTCGTACGGTATTGCACCCTTTTGGGGTGGTTTGGTACCGTATTGATGTACTCGTACGGTATTCTACCGTTTTTGTCTGGTTTTTTACCGTATGGTTGTACTCGTCCGGTATTGCACCGTTTTGGTGTGGTTTGGTACCGTAACGAAGTACTCGTAAAGTATTAAACCGTTTTCGTGTGGTTTGGTACCATATGGATGTACTCGTACGGTATTGCACCGTTTTGGTGTGGTTTGGTACCGTATGGATGTACTCGTACGGTATTGCACCATTTTGGTGTGGTTTGGTACGGTATGGATGTACTCGTACGCTATTGCACCGTTTCGGTGTGGTTTGGAACTGTAACGAAGTACTCGTAAGGTATTGTACCATTTTGGTGTGGTTTGGTACCGTATGGATGTACTCGTACGGTATTGCACCGTTTTGGTGTGGTTTGGTACCGTAACGAAGGACTCGTAAATTATTAAACCGTTTTGGTGTGGTTTGGTACCGTATGGATGTACTCGTACGGTATTGCACCGTTTTGGTGCGGTTTGGTACCGTATGGATGTACTCGTACGATATTGCACCATTTTGGTGTGGTTTGGTACCGTATGGATGTACTCGTACGGTATTGCACCGTTTTGGTGTGGTTTGGTACCGTATGGATGTAGTCGTACGGTATTGAACCGGTTTGGTGTGGTTTGGTATCGTATGGATGTACTTGTACGGTATTGCACCGTTTTGGTGTGGTTTGGTGCCCTATGGATGTACTCGTACGGTATTGCACCGTTTTGGTGTGGTTTGGTACCGTATGGATTTACTCGTACGGTATTGCACCGTTTTGGTGTGGTTTGGTACGGTAAGGATGTACTCGTACGCTATTGCACCGTTTCGGTGTGGTTTGGAACCGTAACGAAGTACTCGTAAGGTATTGTACCGTTTTGGTGTGGTTTGGTACCGTATGGATGTGCTCGTACGGTATTGCACCGTTTTGGTGTGGTTTGGTACCTTATGGATGTACTCGTACGGTATTGCACCGTTTTGGTGTAGATTGGAATCGTATGGATGTACTCGTACGGTATTGCACCGTTTGGGTGTGGTTTGGTAACGTATGGATGTAGTCGTACGCTATTGCACCGTTTCGGTGTGGTTTGGTACCTTATGGATGTACTCGTACGGTATTGCACCGTTTTGGTGTAGTTTGGTATCGTATGGGTGTACTCGTACGGTATTGCACCGTTTTGGTGTGGTTTGGTACCGTATGGATGTACTCGTACGGTATTGCACCGTTTTGGTGTAGTTTGGTATCGTATGGGTGTACTCGTACGGTATTGCACCGTTTTGGTGTGGTTTGGTACCGTATGGATGTACTCGTACGGTATTGCACCGTTTGGGTGTGGTTTGGTACCGTATGGATGTACTCGTACGGTATTGCACCGTTTGGGTGTGGTTTGGTACCGTATGGATGTAGTCGTACGCTATTGCACCGTTTCGGTGTGGTTTGGAACCGTAACGAAGTACTCGTAAGGTATTGTACCGTTTTGGTGTGGTTTGGTACCGTATGGATGTACTCGTACGGTATTGCACCGTTTTGGTGTGGTTTGGTACGGTATGGGTGTACTCATACGCTATTGCACCGTTTCGGTGTGGTTTGGAACCGTAACGAAGTACTCGTAAGGTATTGTACCGTTTTGGTGTGGTTTGGTAACGTATGGATGTACTCGTACGGTATTGCACCGTTTTGGTGTGGTTTGGTACCTTATGGATGTACTCGTACGGTATTGCACCGTTTTGGTGTAGTTTGGTATCGTATGGGTGTACTCGTACGGTATTGCACCGTTTTGGTGTGGTTTGGTACCGTATGGATGTACTCGTACGGTATTGCACCGTTTTGGTGTGGTTTGGTACCGTATGGATGTAGTCGTACGCTATTGCACCGTTTCGGTGTGGTTTGGAACCGTAACGAAGTACTCGTAAGGTATTGTACCGTTTTGGTGTGGTTTGGTACCGTATGGTTGTACTCGTACGGTATTGCACCGTTTTGGTGTGGTTTGGTACGGTATGGATGTACTCATACGCTATTGCACCGTTTCGGTGTGGTTTGGAACCGTAACGAAGTACTCGTAAGGTATTGTACCGTTTTGGTGTGGTTTGGTAACGTATGGATGTACTCGTACGGTATTGCACCGTTTTGGTGTGGTTTGGTACCTTATGGATGTACTCGTACGGTATTGCACCGTTTTGGTGTAGTTTGGTATCGTATGGGTGTACTCGTACGGTATTGCACCGTTTTGGTGTGGTTTGGTACCGTATGGATGTACTCGTACGGTATTGCACCGTTTTGGTGTGGTTTGGTACCTTATGGATGTACTCGTACGGTATTGCACCGTTTTGGTGTGGTTTGGTACCGTATGGATGTACTCGTACTGTATTGCACCGTTTTGGTGTTGTTTGGTACCTTTTGGATGTACTCGTACGGTATTGCACCGTTTTGGTGTAGTTTGGTATCGTATGGGTGTACTCGTACGGTATTGCACCGTTTTGGTGTGGTTTGGTACCGTATGGATGTACTCGTACGGTATTGCACCGTTTTGGTGTGGTTTGGTACCATATGGATGTATTCGTACGGTATTGCACCGTTTTGGTGTGGTTTGGTACGGTATGGATGTACTCATACGCTATTGCACCGTTTCGGTGTGGTTTGGAACCGTAACGAAGTACTCGTAAGGTATTGTACCGTTTTGGTGTGGTTTGGTAACGTATGGATGTACTCGTACGGTATTGCACCGTTTTGGTGTGGTTTGGTACCTTATGGATGTACTCGTACGGTATTGCACCGTTTTGGTGTAGTTTGGTATCGTATGGGTGTACTCGTACGGTATTGCACCGTTTTGGTGTGGTTTGGTACCGTATGGATGTACTCGTACGGTATTGCACCGTTTGGGTGTGGTTTGGTACCGTATGGATGTACTCGTACGGTATTGCACCGTTTGGGTGTGGTTTGGTACCGTATGGATGTAGTCGTACGCTATTGCACCGTTTCGGTGTGGTTTGGAACCGTAACGAAGTACTCGTAAGGTATTGTACCGTTTTGGTGTGGTTTGGTACCGTATGGATGTACTCGTACGGTATTGCACCGTTTTGGTGTGGTTTGGTACCTTATAGATGTACTCGTACGCTATTGCACCGTTTTGGTGTGGTTTGGTACCGTATGGATGTACTCGTACGGTATTGCACCGTTTTGGTGTGGTTTGATACCTTATGGATGTACTCGTACGGTATTGCACCGTTTTGGTGTAGTTTGGTATCGTATGGATGTACTCGTACGGTATTGCACCGTTTTGGTGTGGTTTGGTACCGTATGGATGTACTCGTACGGTATTGCACCGTTTGGGTGTGGTTGGGTACCGTATGGATGTACTCGTACGGTATTGCACCGTTTTGGTGTAGTTTGGTATCGTATGGATGCACTCGTACGGTATTGCACCGTTTTGGTGTGGTTTGGTACCGTATGGATGTACTCGTACGGTATTGCACCCTTTTGGGGTGGTTTGGTACCGTATTGATGTACTCGTACGGTATTCTACCGTTTTTGTCTGGTTTTTTACCGTATGGTTGTACTCGTCCGGTATTGCACCGTTTTGGTGTGGTTTGGTACCGTAACGAAGTACTCGTAAAGTATTAAACCGTTTTCGTGTGGTTTGGTACCATATGGATGTACTCGTACGGTATTGCACCGTTTTGGTGTGGTTTGGTACCGTATGGATGTACTCGTACGGTATTGCACCATTTTGGTGTGGTTTGGTACGGTATGGATGTACTCGTACGCTATTGCACCGTTTCGGTGTGGTTTGGAACTGTAACGAAGTACTCGTAAGGTATTGTACCATTTTGGTGTGGTTTGGTACCGTATGGATGTACTCGTACGGTATTGCACCGTTTTGGTGTGGTTTGGTACCGTAACGAAGGACTCGTAAATTATTAAACCGTTTTGGTGTGGTTTGGTACCGTATGGATGTACTCGTACGGTATTGCACCGTTTTGGTGCGGTTTGGTACCGTATGGATGTACTCGTACGATATTGCACCATTTTGGTGTGGTTTGGTACCGTATGGATGTACTCGTACGGTATTGCACCGTTTTGGTGTGGTTTGGTACCGTATGGATGTAGTCGTACGGTATTGAACCGGTTTGGTGTGGTTTGGTATCGTATGGATGTACTTGTACGGTATTGCACCGTTTTGGTGTGGTTTGGTGCCCTATGGATGTACTCGTACGGTATTGCACCGTTTTGGTGTGGTTTGGTACCGTATGGATTTACTCGTACGGTATTGCACCGTTTTGGTGTGGTTTGGTACGGTAAGGATGTACTCGTACGCTATTGCACCGTTTCGGTGTGGTTTGGAACCGTAACGAAGTACTCGTAAGGTATTGTACCGTTTTGGTGTGGTTTGGTACCGTATGGATGTGCTCGTACGGTATTGCACCGTTTTGGTGTGGTTTGGTACCTTATGGATGTACTCGTACGGTATTGCACCGTTTTGGTGTAGATTGGAATCGTATGGATGTACTCGTACGGTATTGCACCGTTTGGGTGTGGTTTGGTAACGTATGGATGTAGTCGTACGCTATTGCACCGTTTCGGTGTGGTTTGGAACCGTAACGAAGTACTCGTAAGGTATTGTACCGTTTTGGTGTGGTTTGGTACCGTATGGATGTACTCATACGGTATTGCACCGTTTTGGTGTGGTTTGGTACGGTATGGATGTACTCATACGCTATTGCACCGTTTCGGTGTGGTTTGGAACCGTAACGAAGTACTCGTAATGTATTGTACCGTTTTGGTGTGGTTTGGTACCGTATGGATGTACTCGTACGGTATTGCACCGTTTTGGTGTGGTTTGGTACCGTATCGAAGGACTCGTAAATTATTAAACCGTTTTGGTGTGGTTTGGTACCGTATGGATGTACTCGTACGGTATTGCACCGTTTAGGTGTGGTTTGGTACCGTATGGATGTACTCGTACGATATTGCACCATTTTTTATGTGGTTTGGTACCGTATGGATGTACTCGTACGGTATTTCACCGTTTGGGTGTGGTTGGGTACCGTATGGATGTACTCGTACGGTATTGCACCGTTTTGGTGTAGTTTGGTATCGTATGGATGTACTCGTACGGTATTGCACCGTTTTGGTGTGGTTTGGTACCGTATGGATGTACTCGTACGGTATTGCACCCTTTTGGGGTGGTTTGGTACCGTATTGATGTACTCGTACGGTATTCTACCGTTTTTGTCTGGTTTTTTACCGTATGGTGTTACTCGTCCGGTATTGCACCGTTTTGGTGTGGTTTGGTACCGTAACGAAGTACTCGTAAAGTATTAAACCGTTTTCGTGTGGTTTGGTACCGTATGGATGTACTCGTACGGTATTGCACCGTTTTGGTGTGGTTTGGTACCGTATGGATGTACTCGTACGGTATTGCACCATTTTGGTGTGGTTTGGTACGGTATGGATGTACTCGTACGCTATTGCACCGTTTCGGTGTGGTTTGGAACTGTAACGAAGTACTCGTAAGGTATTGTACCATTTTGGTGTGGTTTGGTACCGTATGGATGTACTCGTACGGTATTGCACCGTTTTGGTGTGGTTTGGTACCGTATCGAAGGACTCGTAAATTATTAAACCGTTTTGGTGTGGTTTGGTACCGTATGGATGTACTCGTACGGTATTGCACCGTTTTGGTGTGGTTTGGTACCGTATGGATGTACTCGTACGATATTGCACCATTTTGGTGTGGTTTGGTACCGTATGGATGTACTCGTACGGTATTGCACCGTTTTGGTGTGGTTTGGTACCGTATGGATGTACTCGTACGGTATTGAACCGGTTTGGTGTGGTTTGGTATCCTATGGATGTACTCGTACGGTATTGCACCGTTTTGGTGTGGTTTGGTGCCCTATGGATGTACTCGTACGGTATTGCACCGTTTTGGTGTGGTTTGGTACCGTATGGATTTACTCGTACGGTATTGCACCGTTTCGGTGTGGTTTGGTACGGTATGGATGTACTCGTACGGTATTGCACCGTTTTGGTGTGGTTTGGTAGCTTATAGATGTACTCGTACGGTATTGCACCGTTTTGGTGTGGTTTGGTACCGTATGGATGTACTCGTACGGTATTGCACCGTTTTGGTGTGGTTTGATACCGTATGGATGTACTCGTACGGTATTGCACCCTTTCGGTGTGGTTTGGTACCGTATGGATGTACTCGTACGGTATTCTACCGTTTTTGTGTGGTTTTTTACCGTATGGTTGTACTCGTACGGTATTGCACCGTTTTGGTGTGGTTTGGTACCGTAACGAAGTACTCATAAAGTATTAAACCGTTTTGGTGTGGTTTGGTACCGTATGGTTGTACTCGGACGGTATTGCACCGTTTTGGTGTGGTTTGGTACCTTATGGATGTACTCGTACGGTATTGCACCGTTTTGGTGTAGATTGGAATCGTATGGATGTACTCGTACGGTATTGCACCGTTTGGGTGTGGTTTGGTAACGTATGGATGTAGTCGTACGCTATTGCACCGTTTCGGTGTGGTTTGGTACCTTATGGATGTACTCGTACGGTATTGCACCGTTTTGGTGTAGTTTGGTATCGTATGGGTGTACTCGTACGGTATTGCACCGTTTTGGTGTGGTTTGGTACCGTATGGATGTACTCGTACGGTATTGCACCGTTTTGGTGTAGTTTGGTATCGTATGGGTGTACTCGTACGGTATTGCACCGTTTTGGTGTGGTTTGGTACCGTATGGATGTACTCGTACGGTATTGCACCGTTTGGGTGTGGTTTGGTACCGTATGGATGTACTCGTACGGTATTGCACCGTTTGGGTGTGGTTTGGTACCGTATGGATGTAGTCGTACGCTATTGCACCGTTTCGGTGTGGTTTGGAACCGTAACGAAGTACTCGTAAGGTATTGTACCGTTTTGGTGTGGTTTGGTACCGTATGGATGTACTCGTACGGTATTGCACCGTTTTGGTGTGGTTTGGTACGGTATGGGTGTACTCATACGCTATTGCACCGTTTCGGTGTGGTTTGGAACCGTAACGAAGTACTCGTAAGGTATTGTACCGTTTTGGTGTGGTTTGGTAACGTATGGATGTACTCGTACGGTATTGCACCGTTTTGGTGTGGTTTGGTACCTTATGGATGTACTCGTACGGTATTGCACCGTTTTGGTGTAGTTTGGTATCGTATGGGTGTACTCGTACGGTATTGCACCGTTTTGGTGTGGTTTGGTACCGTATGGATGTACTCGTACGCTATTGCACCGTTTCGGTGTGGTTTGGAACCGTAACGAAGTACTCGTAAGGTATTGTACCGTTTTGGTGTGGTTTGGTACCGTATGGTTGTACTCGTACGGTATTGCACCGTTTTGGTGTGGTTTGGTACGGTATGGATGTACTCATACGCTATTGCACCGTTTCGGTGTGGTTTGGAACCGTAACGAAGTACTCGTAAGGTATTGTACCGTTTTGGTGTGGTTTGGTAACGTATGGATGTACTCGTACGGTATTGCACCGTTTTGGTGTGGTTTGGTACCTTATGGATGTACTCGTACGGTATTGCACCGTTTTGGTGTAGTTTGGTATCGTATGGGTGTACTCGTACGGTATTGCACCGTTTTGGTGTGGTTTGGTACCGTATGGATGTACTCGTACGGTATTGCACCGTTTTGGTGTGGTTTGGTACCTTATGGATGTACTCGTACGGTATTGCACCGTTTTGGTGTGGTTTGGTACCGTATGGATGTACTCGTACTGTATTGCACCGTTTTGGTGTTGTTTGGTACCTTTTGGATGTACTCGTACGGTATTGCACCGTTTTGGTGTAGTTTGGTATCGTATGGGTGTACTCGTACGGTATTGCACCGTTTTGGTGTGGTTTGGTACCGTATGGATGTACTCGTACGGTATTGCACCGTTTTGGTGTGGTTTGGTACCATATGGATGTATTCGTACGGTATTGCACCGTTTTGGTGTGGTTTGGTACGGTATGGATGTACTCATACGCTATTGCACCGTTTCGGTGTGGTTTGGAACCGTAACGAAGTACTCGTAAGGTATTGTACCGTTTTGGTGTGGTTTGGTAACGTATGGATGTACTCGTACGGTATTGCACCGTTTTGGTGTGGTTTGGTACCTTATGGATGTACTCGTACGGTATTGCACCGTTTTGGTGTAGTTTGGTATCGTATGGGTGTACTCGTACGGTATTGCACCGTTTTGGTGTGGTTTGGTACCGTATGGATGTACTCGTACGGTATTGCACCGTTTGGGTGTGGTTTGGTACCGTATGGATGTACTCGTACGGTATTGCACCGTTTGGGTGTGGTTTGGTACCGTATGGATGTAGTCGTACGCTATTGCACCGTTTCGGTGTGGTTTGGAACCGTAACGAAGTACTCGTAAGGTATTGTACCGTTTTGGTGTGGTTTGGTACCGTATGGATGTACTCGTACGGTATTGCACCGTTTTGGTGTGGTTTGGTACCTTATAGATGTACTCGTACGCTATTGCACCGTTTTGGTGTGGTTTGGTACCGTATGGATGTACTCGTACGGTATTGCACCGTTTTGGTGTGGTTTGATACCTTATGGATGTACTCGTACGGTATTGCACCGTTTTGGTGTAGTTTGGTATCGTATGGATGTACTCGTACGGTATTGCACCGTTTTGGTGTGGTTTGGTACCGTATGGATGTACTCGTACGGTATTGCACCGTTTGGGTGTGGTTGGGTACCGTATGGATGTACTCGTACGGTATTGCACCGTTTTGGTGTAGTTTGGTATCGTATGGATGCACTCGTACGGTATTGCACCGTTTTGGTGTGGTTTGGTACCGTATGGATGTACTCGTACGGTATTGCACCCTTTTGGGGTGGTTTGGTACCGTATTGATGTACTCGTACGGTATTCTACCGTTTTTGTCTGGTTTTTTACCGTATGGTTGTACTCGTCCGGTATTGCACCGTTTTGGTGTGGTTTGGTACCGTAACGAAGTACTCGTAAAGTATTAAACCGTTTTCGTGTGGTTTGGTACCATATGGATGTACTCGTACGGTATTGCACCGTTTTGGTGTGGTTTGGTACCGTATGGATGTACTCGTACGGTATTGCACCATTTTGGTGTGGTTTGGTACGGTATGGATGTACTCGTACGCTATTGCACCGTTTCGGTGTGGTTTGGAACTGTAACGAAGTACTCGTAAGGTATTGTACCATTTTGGTGTGGTTTGGTACCGTATGGATGTACTCGTACGGTATTGCACCGTTTTGGTGTGGTTTGGTACCTTATGGATGTACTCGTACGGTATTGCACCGTTTTGGTGTGGTTTGGTACCGTATGGATGTACTCGTACTGTATTGCACCGTTTTGGTGTTGTTTGGTACCTTTTGGATGTACTCGTACGGTATTGCACCGTTTTGGTGTAGTTTGGTATCGTATGGGTGTACTCGTACGGTATTGCACCGTTTTGGTGTGGTTTGGTACCGTATGGATGTACTCGTACGGTATTGCACCGTTTTGGTGTGGTTTGGTACCATATGGATGTATTCGTACGGTATTGCACCGTTTTGGTGTGGTTTGGTACGGTATGGATGTACTCATACGCTATTGCACCGTTTCGGTGTGGTTTGGAACCGTAACGAAGTACTCGTAAGGTATTGTACCGTTTTGGTGTGGTTTGGTAACGTATGGATGTACTCGTACGGTATTGCACCGTTTTGGTGTGGTTTGGTACCTTATGGATGTACTCGTACGGTATTGCACCGTTTTGGTGTAGTTTGGTATCGTATGGGTGTACTCGTACGGTATTGCACCGTTTTGGTGTGGTTTGGTACCGTATGGATGTACTCGTACGGTATTGCACCGTTTGGGTGTGGTTTGGTACCGTATGGATGTACTCGTACGGTATTGCACCGTTTGGGTGTGGTTTGGTACCGTATGGATGTAGTCGTACGCTATTGCACCGTTTCGGTGTGGTTTGGAACCGTAACGAAGTACTCGTAAGGTATTGTACCGTTTTGGTGTGGTTTGGTACCGTATGGATGTACTCGTACGGTATTGCACCGTTTTGGTGTGGTTTGGTACCTTATAGATGTACTCGTACGCTATTGCACCGTTTTGGTGTGGTTTGGTACCGTATGGATGTACTCGTACGGTATTGCACCGTTTTGGTGTGGTTTGATACCTTATGGATGTACTCGTACGGTATTGCACCGTTTTGGTGTAGTTTGGTATCGTATGGATGTACTCGTACGGTATTGCACCGTTTTGGTGTGGTTTGGTACCGTATGGATGTACTCGTACGGTATTGCACCGTTTGGGTGTGGTTGGGTACCGTATGGATGTACTCGTACGGTATTGCACCGTTTTGGTGTAGTTTGGTATCGTATGGATGCACTCGTACGGTATTGCACCGTTTTGGTGTGGTTTGGTACCGTATGGATGTACTCGTACGGTATTGCACCCTTTTGGGGTGGTTTGGTACCGTATTGATGTACTCGTACGGTATTCTACCGTTTTTGTCTGGTTTTTTACCGTATGGTTGTACTCGTCCGGTATTGCACCGTTTTGGTGTGGTTTGGTACCGTAACGAAGTACTCGTAAAGTATTAAACCGTTTTCGTGTGGTTTGGTACCATATGGATGTACTCGTACGGTATTGCACCGTTTTGGTGTGGTTTGGTACCGTATGGATGTACTCGTACGGTATTGCACCATTTTGGTGTGGTTTGGTACGGTATGGATGTACTCGTACGCTATTGCACCGTTTCGGTGTGGTTTGGAACTGTAACGAAGTACTCGTAAGGTATTGTACCATTTTGGTGTGGTTTGGTACCGTATGGATGTACTCGTACGGTATTGCACCGTTTTGGTGTGGTTTGGTACCGTAACGAAGGACTCGTAAATTATTAAACCGTTTTGGTGTGGTTTGGTACCGTATGGATGTACTCGTACGGTATTGCACCGTTTTGGTGCGGTTTGGTACCGTATGGATGTACTCGTACGATATTGCACCATTTTGGTGTGGTTTGGTACCGTATGGATGTACTCGTACGGTATTGCACCGTTTTGGTGTGGTTTGGTACCGTATGGATGTAGTCGTACGGTATTGAACCGGTTTGGTGTGGTTTGGTATCGTATGGATGTACTTGTACGGTATTGCACCGTTTTGGTGTGGTTTGGTGCCCTATGGATGTACTCGTACGGTATTGCACCGTTTTGGTGTGGTTTGGTACCGTATGGATTTACTCGTACGGTATTGCACCGTTTTGGTGTGGTTTGGTACGGTAAGGATGTACTCGTACGCTATTGCACCGTTTCGGTGTGGTTTGGAACCGTAACGAAGTACTCGTAAGGTATTGTACCGTTTTGGTGTGGTTTGGTACCGTATGGATGTGCTCGTACGGTATTGCACCGTTTTGGTGTGGTTTGGTACCTTATGGATGTACTCGTACGGTATTGCACCGTTTTGGTGTAGATTGGAATCGTATGGATGTACTCGTACGGTATTGCACCGTTTGGGTGTGGTTTGGTAACGTATGGATGTAGTCGTACGCTATTGCACCGTTTCGGTGTGGTTTGGAACCGTAACGAAGTACTCGTAAGGTATTGTACCGTTTTGGTGTGGTTTGGTACCGTATGGATGTACTCATACGGTATTGCACCGTTTTGGTGTGGTTTGGTACGGTATGGATGTACTCATACGCTATTGCACCGTTTCGGTGTGGTTTGGAACCGTAACGAAGTACTCGTAAGGTATTGTACCGTTTTGGTGTGGTTTGGTACCGTATGGATGTACTCGTACGGTATTGCACCGTTTTGGTGTGGTTTGGTACCGTATCGAAGGACTCGTAAATTATTAAACCGTTTTGGTGTGGTTTGGTACCGTATGGATGTACTCGTACGGTATTGCACCGTTTTGGTGTGGTTTGGTACCGTATGGATGTACTCGTACGATATTGCACCATTTTGGTGTGGTTTGGTACCGTATGGATGTACTCGTACGGTATTTCACCGTTTGGGTGTGGTTGGGTACCGTATGGATGTACTCGTACGGTATTGCACCGTTTTGGTGTAGTTTGGTATCGTATGGATGTACTCGTACGGTATTGCACCGTTTTGGTGTGGTTTGGTACCGTATGGATGTACTCGTACGGTATTGCACCCTTTTGGGGTGGTTTGGTACCGTATTGATGTACTCGTACGGTATTCTACCGTTTTTGTCTGGTTTTTTACCGTATGGTGTTACTCGTCCGGTATTGCACCGTTTTGGTGTGGTTTGGTACCGTAACGAAGTACTCGTAAAGTATTAAACCGTTTTCGTGTGGTTTGGTACCGTATGGATGTACTCGTACGGTATTGCACCGTTTTGGTGTGGTTTGGTACCGTATGGATGTACTCGTACGGTATTGCACCATTTTGGTGTGGTTTGGTACGGTATGGATGTACTCGTACGCTATTGCACCGTTTCGGTGTGGTTTGGAACTGTAACGAAGTACTCGTAAGGTATTGTACCATTTTGGTGTTGTTTGGTACCGTATGGATGTACTCGTACGGTATTGCACCGTTTTGGTGTGGTTTGGTACCGTATCGAAGGACTCGTAAATTATTAAACCGTTTTGGTGTGGTTTGGTACCGTATGGATGTACTCGTACGGTATTGCACCGTTTTGGTGTGGTTTGGTACCGTATGGATGTACTCGTACGATATTGCACCATTTTGGTGTGGTTTGGTACCGTATGGATGTACTCGTACGGTATTGCACCGTTTTGGTGTGGTTTGGTACCGTATGGATGTACTCGTACGGTATTGAACCGGTTTGGTGTGGTTTGGTATCCTATGGATGTACTCGTACGGTATTGCACCGTTTTGGTGTGGTTTGGTGCCCTATGGATGTACTCGTACGGTATTGCACCGTTTTGGTGTGGTTTGGTACCGTATGGATTTACTCGTACGGTATTGCACCGTTTCGGTGTGGTTTGGTACGGTATGGATGTACTCGTACGGTATTGCACCGTTTTGGTGTGGTTTGGTAGCTTATAGATGTACTCGTACGGTATTGCACCGTTTTGGTGTGGTTTGGTACCGTATGGATGTACTCGTACGGTATTGCACCGTTTTGGTGTGGTTTGATACCGTATGGATGTACTCGTACGGTATTGCACCCTTTCGGTGTGGTTTGGTACCGTATGGATGTACTCGTACGGTATTCTACCGTTTTTGTGTGGTTTTTTACCGTATGGTTGTACTCGTACGGTATTGCACCGTTTTGGTGTGGTTTGGTACCGTAACGAAGTACTCATAAAGTATTAAACCGTTTTGGTGTGGTTTGGTACCGTATGGTTGTACTCGGACGGTATTGCACCGTTTTGGTGTGGTTTGGTACCGTATGGATGTACTCGTACGGTATTGCACCATTTTGGTGTGGTTTGGTACCGTATGGATGTACTCGTACGGTATTGCACCGTTTTGGTGTGGTTTGGTACCGTATGGATGTACTCGTACGGTATTGAACCGGTTTGGAGTGGTTTGGTATCGTATGGATGTACTCGTACGGTAATGCACCGTTTTGGTGTGGTTTGGTACCGTATGGATGTACTCGTACGGTATTGAACCGGTTTTGTGTGGTTTGCTATCGTATGGATGTACTCGTACGGTATTGCACCGTTTTGGTGTGGTTTGGTGCCCTATGGATGTACTCGTACGGTATTGCACCGTTTTGGTGTGGTTTGGTACCGTATGGATGTACTCGTACGGTATTGCACCGTTTTGGTGTGATTTGGTACGGTATGGATGTACTCGTACGCTATTGCACCGTTTCGGTGTGGTTTGGAACCGTAACGAAGTACTCGTAAGGTATTGTACCATTTTGGTGTGGTTTGGTACCGTATGGATGTACTCGTACGGTATTGCACCGTTTTGGTGTGGTTTGGTACCTTATGGATGTACTCCTACGGTATTGCACCGTTTTGGTGTAGTTTGGTATCGTATGGATGTACTGGTACGGTATTGCACCGTTTTGGAGTGGTTTGGTACCGCATGGATGTACTCGTACGGTATTGCACCGTTTTGGTGTGGTTTGGTACCGCATGGATGTACTCGTACGGTATTGCACCGTTTGGGTGTGGTTTGGTACCGTATGGATGTAGTCGTACGCTATTGCACCGTTTCGGTGTGGTTTGGAACCGTAACGAAGTACTCGTAAGGTATTGTACCGTTTTGGTGTGGTTTGGTACCGTATGGATGTACTCGTACGGTATTGCACCGTTTTGGTGTGGTTTGGTACCTAATAGATGTACTCGTACGGTATTGCACCGTTTTGGTGAGGTTTGGTACCGTATGGATGTACTCGTACGGTATTGCACCGTTTTGGTGTGGTTTGACACCTTATGGATGTACTCGTACGGTATTGCACCGTTTTGGTGTAGTTTGGTATCGTATGGATGTACTCGTACGGTATTGCACCGTTTTGGTGTGGTTTGGTACCGTATGGATGTACTCGTACGGTATTGCACCATTTTGGTGTGGTTTGGTACCGTATGGATGTGCTCGTACGGTATTACACCGTTTTGGTGTGGTTTGGTACCGTATGGATGTACTCGTACGGTATTGAACCGGTTTTGGTGTGGTTTGGTATCGTATGGATGTACTCGTACGGTATTGCACCGTTTTGGTGTGGTTTGGTGCCCTATGGATGTACTCGTACGGTATTGCACCGTTTTGGTGTGGTTTGGTACCGTATGGATTTACTCGTACGGTATTGCACCGTTTCGGTGTGGTTTGGTACGGTATGGATGTACTCGTACGGTATTGCACCGTTTTGGTGTGGTTTGGTAGCTTATAGATGTACTCGTACGGTATTGCACCGTTTTGGTGTGGTTTGGTACCGTATGGATGTACTCGTACGGTATTGCACCGTTTTGGTGTGGTTTGATACCGTATGGATGTACTCGTACGGTATTGCACCCTTTCGGTGTGGTTTGGTACCGTATGGATGTACTCGTACGGTATTCTACCGTTTTTGTGTGGTTTTTTACCGTATGGTTGTACTCGTACGGTATTGCACCGTTTTGGTGTGGTTTGGTACCGTAACGAAGTACTCATAAAGTATTAAACCGTTTTGGTGTGGTTTGGTACCGTATGGTTGTACTCGGACGGTATTGCACCGTTTTGGTGTGGTTTGGTACCGTATGGATGTACTCGTACGGTATTGCACCATTTTGGTGTGGTTTGGTACCGTATGGATGTACTCGTACGGTATTGCACCGTTTTGGTGTGGTTTGGTACCGTATGGATGTACTCGTACGGTATTGAACCGGTTTGGAGTGGTTTGGTATCGTATGGATGTACTCGTACGGTATTGCACCGTTTTGGTGTGGTTTGGTACCGTATGGATGTACTCGTACGGTATTGAACCGGTTTGGTGTGGTTTGCTATCGTATGGATGTACTCGTACGGTATTGCACCGTTTTGGTGTGGTTTGGTGCCCTATGGATGTACTCGTACGGTATTGCACCGTTTTGGTGTGGTTTGGTACCGTATGGATGTACTCGTACGGTATTGCACCGTTTTGGTGTGGTTTGGTACGGTATGGATGTACTCGTACGCTATTGCACCGTTTCGGTGTGGTTTGGAACCGTAACGAAGTACTCGTAAGGTATTGTACCATTTTGGTGTGGTTTGGTACCGTATGGATGTACTCGTACGGTATTGCACCGTTTTGGTGTGGTTTGGTACCTTATGGATGTACTCCTACGGTATTGCACCGTTTTGGTGTAGTTTGGTATCGTATGGATGTACTGGTACGGTATTGCACCGTTTTGGAGTGGTTTGGTACCGCATGGATGTACTCGTACGGTATTGCACCGTTTTGGTGTGGTTTGGTACCGCATGGATGTACTCGTACGGTATTGCACCGTTTGGGTGTGGTTTGGTACCGTATGGATGTAGTCGTACGCTATTGCACCGTTTCGGTGTGGTTTGGAACCGTAACGAAGTACTCGTAAGGTATTGTACCGTTTTGGTGTGGTTTGGTACCGTATGGATGTACTCGTACGGTATTGCACCGTTTTGGTGTGGTTTGGTACCTTATAGATGTACTCGTACGGTATTGCACCGTTTTGGTGAGGTTTGGTACCGTATGGATGTACTCGTACGGTATTGCACCGTTTTGGTGTGGTTTGATACCTTATGGATGTACTCGTACGGTATTGCACCGTTTTGGTGTAGTTTGGTATCGTATGGATGTACTCGTACGGTATTGCACCGTTTTGGTGTGGTTTGGTACCGTATGGATGTACTCGTACGGTATTGCACCATTTTGGTGTGGTTTGGTACCGTATGGATGTGCTCGTACGGTAATACACCGTTTTGGTGTGGTTTGGTACCGTATGGATGTACTCGTACGGTATTGAACCGGTTTTGGTGTGGTTTGGTATCGTATGGATGTACTCGTACGGTATTGCACCGTTTTGGTGTGGTTTGGTGCCCTAAAGATGTACTCGTACGGTATTGCACCGTTTTGGTGTGGTTTGGTACCGTATGGATGTACTCGTACAGTATTGCACCGTTTTGGTGTGGTTTGGTACGGTATGGATGTACTCGTACGCTATTGCACCGTTTCGGTGTGGTTTGGAACCGTAACGAAGTACTCGTAAGGTATTGTACCGTTTTCGTGTGGTTTGGTACCGTATTGATGTACTCGTACGGTATTGCACCGTTTTGGTGTGGTTTGGTACCTTATGGATGTACTGCTACGGTATTGCACCGTTTTGGTGTAGTTTGGTACCGTATGGATGTACTCGTACGGTATTGCACCGTTTGGGGGTGGTTTGGTACCGTATGGATGTACTCGTACGCTTTTGCACCGTTTCGGTGTGGTTTGGAACCGTAACGAAGAACTCGTAAGGTATTGTACCGTTTTGGTGTGGTTTGGTACCGTATGGATGTACTCGTACGGTATTGCACCGTTTTGGTGTGGTTTGGTAGCTTATAGATGTACTCGTACGGTATTGCACCGTTTTGGTGTGGTTTGGTACCGTATGGATGTACTCGTACGGTATTGCACCGTTTTGGTGTGGTTTGGTACCGTATCGAAGGACTCATAAATTATTAAACCGTTTTGGTGTGGTTTGGTACCGTATGGATGTACTCGTACGGTATTGCACCGTTTTGGTGTGGTTTGGTACCGTATGGATGTACTCGTACGATATTGCACCATTTTGGTGTGGTTTGGTACCGTATGGATGTACTCGTACGGTATTGCACCGTTTTGGTGTGGTTTGGTACCGTATGGATGTACTCGTACGGTATTGAACCGGTTTGGTGTGGTTTGGTATCCTATGGATGTACTCGTACGGTATTGCACCGTTTTGGTGTGGTTTGGTGCCCTATGGATGTACTCGTACGGTATTGCACCGTTTTGGTGTGGTTTGGTACCGTATGGATTTACTCGTACGGTATTGCACCGTTTCGGTGTGGTTTGGTACGGTATGGATGTACTCGTACGGTATTGCACCGTTTTGGTGTGGTTTGGTAGCTTATAGATGTACTCGTACGGTATTGCACCGTTTTGGTGTGGTTTGGTACCGTATGGATGTACTCGTACGGTATTGCACCGTTTTGGTGTGGTTTGATACCGTATGGATGTACTCGTACGGTATTGCACCCTTTCGGTGTGGTTTGGTACCGTATGGATGTACTCGTATGGTATTCTACCGTTTTTGTGTGGTTTTTTACCGTATGGTTGTACTCGTACGGTATTGCACCGTTTTGGTGTGGTTTGGTACCGTAACGAAGTACTCATAAAGTATTAAACCGTTTTGGTGTGGTTTGGTACCGTATGGTTGTACTCGGACGGTATTGCACCGTTTTGGTGTGGTTTGGTACCGTATGGATGTACTCGTACGGTATTGCACCATTTTGGTGTGGTTTGGTACCGTATGGATGTACTCGTACGGTATTGCACCGTTTTGGTGTGGTTTGGTACCGTATGGATGTACTCGTACGGTATTGAACCGGTTTGGAGTGGTTTGGTATCGTATGGATGTACTCGTACGGTATTGCACCGTTTTGGTGTGGTTTGGTACCGTATGGATGTACTCGTACGGTATTGAACCGGTTTGGTGTGGTTTGCTATCGTATGGATGTACTCGTACGGTATTGCACCGTTTTGGTGTGGTTTGGTGCCCTATGGATGTACTCGTACGGTATTGCACCGTTTTGGTGTGGTTTGGTACCGTATGGATGTACTCGTACGGTATTGCACCGTTTTGGTGTGGTTTGGTACGGTATGGATGTACTCGTACGCTATTGCACCGTTTCGGTGTGGTTTGGAACCGTAACGAAGTACTCGTAAGGTATTGTACCATTTTGGTGTGGTTTGGTACCGTATGGATGTACTCGTACGGTATTGCACCGTTTTGGTGTGGTTTGGTACCTTATGGATGTACTCCTACGGTATTGCACCGTTTTGGTGTAGTTTGGTATCGTATGGATGTACTGGTACGGTATTGCACCGTTTTGGAGTGGTTTGGTACCGCATGGATGTACTCGTACGGTATTGCACCGTTTTGGTGTGGTTTGGTACCGCATGGATGTACTCGTACGGTATTGCACCGTTTGGGTGTGGTTTGGTACCGTATGGATGTAGTCGTACGCTATTGCACCGTTTCGGTGTGGTTTGGAACCGTAACGAAGTACTCGTAAGGTATTGTACCGTTTTGGTGTGGTTTGGTACCGTATGGATGTACTCGTACGGTATTGCACCGTTTTGGTGTGGTTTGGTACCTTATAGATGTACTCGTACGGTATTGCACCGTTTTGGTGAGGTTTGGTACCGTATGGATGTACTCGTACGGTATTGCACCGTTTTGGTGTGGTTTGATACCTTATGGATGTACTCGTATGGTATTGCACCGTTTTGGTGTAGTTTGGTATCGTATGGATGTACTCGTACGGTATTGCACCGTTTTGGTGTGGTTTGGTACCGTATGGATGTACTCGTACGGTATTGCACCATTTTGGTGTGGTTTGGTACCGTATGGATGTGCTCGTACGGTATTACACCGTTTTGGTGTGGTTTGGTACCGTATGGATGTCCTCGTACGGTATTGAACCGGTTTTGGTGTGGTTTGGTATCGTATGGATGTACTCGTACGGTATTGCACCGTTTTGGTGTGGTTTGGTGCCCTAAAGATGTACTCGTACGGTATTGCACCGTTTTGGTGTGGTTTGGTACCGTATGGATGTACTCGTACAGTATTGCACCGTTTTGGTGTGGTTTGGTACGGTATGGATGTACTCGTACGCTATTGCACCGTTTCGGTGTGGTTTGGAACCGTAACGAAGTACTCGTAAGGTATTGTACCGTTTTCGTGTGGTTTGGTACCGTATTGATGTACTCGTACGGTATTGCACCGTTTTGGTGTGGTTTGGTACCTTATGGATGTACTGCTACGGTATTGCACCGTTTTGGTGTAGTTTGGTACCGTATGGATGTACTCGTACGGTATTGCACCGTTTGGGGGTGGTTTGGTACCGTATGGATGTACTCGTACGCTTTTGCACCGTTTCGGTGTGGTTTGGAACCGTAACGAAGAACTCGTAAGGTATTGTACCGTTTTGGTGTGGTTTGGTACCGTATGGATGTACTCGTACGGTATTGCACCGTTTTGGTGTGGTTTGGTAGCTTATAGATGTACTCGTACGGTATTGCACCGTTTTGGTGTGGTTTGGTACCGTATGGATGTACTCGTACGGTATTGCACCGTTTTGGTGTGGTTTGGTACCGTATCGAAGGACTCGTAAATTATTAAACCGTTTTGGTGTGGTTTGGTACCGTATGGATGTACTCGTACGGTATTGCACCGTTTTGGTGTGGTTTGGTACCGTATGGATGTACTCGTACGATATTGCACCATTTTGGTGTGGTTTGGTACCGTATGGATGTACTCGTACGGTATTGCACCGTTTTGGTGTGGTTTGGTAGCTTATAGATGTACTCGTACGGTATTGCACCGTTTTGGTGTGGTTTGGTACCGTATGGATGTACTCGTACGGTATTGCACCGTTTTGGTGTGGTTTGGTACCGTATCGAAGGACTCGTAAATTATTAAACCGTTTTGGTGTGGTTTGGTACCGTATGGATGTACTCGTACGGTATTGCACCGTTTTGGTGTGGTTTGGTACCGTATGGATGTACTCGTACGATATTGCACCATTTTGGTGTGGTTTGGTACCGTATGGATGTACTCGTACGGTATTGCACCGTTTTGGTGTGGTTTGGTACCGTATGGATGTACTCGTACGGTATTGAACCGGTTTGGTGTGGTTTGGTATCCTATGGATGTACTCGTACGGTATTGCACCGTTTTGGTGTGGTTTGGTGCCCTATGGATGTACTCGTACGGTATTGCACCGTTTTGGTGTAGTTTGGTATCGTATGGATGTACTCGTACGGTATTGCACCGTTTTGGTGTGGTTTGGTACCGTATGGATGTACTCGTACGGTATTGCACCATTTTGGTGTGGTTTGGTACCGTATGGATGTGCTCGTACGGTATTACACCGTTTTGGTGTGGTTTGGTACCGTATGGATGTACTCGTACGGTATTGCACCGTTTTGGTGTGGTTTGGTGCCCTATAGATGTACTCGTACGGTATTGCACCGTTTTGGTGTGGTTTGGTACCGTATGGATGAACTCGTACAGTATTGCACCGTTTTGGTGTGGTTTGGTACGGTATGGATGTACTCGTACGCTATTGCACCGTTTCGGTGTGGTTTGGAACCGTAACGAAGTACTCGTAAGGTATTGTACCGTTTTCGTGTGGTTTGGTACCGTATTGATGTACTCGTACGGTATTGCACCGTTTTGGTGTGGTTTGGTACCTTATGGATGTACTGCTACGGTATTGCACCGTTTTGGTGTAGTTTGGTACCGTATGGATGTACTCGTACGGTATTGCACCGTTTGGGGGTGGTTTGGTACCGTATGGATGTACTCGTACGCTTTTGCACCGTTTCGGTGTGGTTTGGAACCGTAACGAAGAACTCGTAAGGTATTGTACCGTTTTGGTGTGGTTTGGTACCGTATGGATGTACTCGTACGGTATTGCACCGTTTTGGTGTGGTTTGGTAGCTTATAGATGTACTCGTACGGTATTGCACCGTTTTGGTGTGGTTTGGTACCGTATGGATGTACTCGTACGGTATTGCACCGTTTTGGTGTGGTTTGATACCGTATGGATGTACTCGTACGGTATTGCACCCTTTCGGTGTGGTTTGGTACCGTATGGATGTACTCGTACGGTATTCTACCGTTTTTGTGTGGTTTTTTACCGTATGGTTGTACTCGTACGGTATTGCACCGTTTTGGTGTGGTTTGGTACCGTAACGAAGTACTCATAAAGTATTAAACCGTTTTGGTGTGGTTTGGTACCTTATGGATGTACTCGTACGGTATTGCACCGTTTTGCTGTGGTTTTGTACCGTATGGATGTACTCGTACGGTATTGCACCGTTTCGGTGTGGTTTGGCACCGTAACGAATTGCTCGTAAGGTATTGTACCATTTTGGAGTGGTTTGGTACCGTATGGATGTACTCGTACGGTATTGCACCGTTTTGGTGTGGTTTGGTACCTTATGGATGTACTCGTACGGTATTGCACTGTTTTGCTGTGGTTTGGTATCGTATGGATGTACTCGTACGGTATTGCACCCTTTTGGTGTGGTTTGGTACCTTATGGATGTACTCGTACGGTATTGCACCGTTTTGGTGTGGTTTAGTACCGTAAAGATGTACTCGTACGGTATTGCACCGTTTTGCTGTGGTTTGGAACCGTAACGAAGTACTCGTAAGGTATTGTACCGTTTTGGTGTGGTTTGGTACCGTATGGATGTACTCGTACGGTATTGCACCGTTTTGGTATGGTTTGGTACCTTATGGATGTACTCGTACGGTATTGCACCGTTTTGGTGTGGTTTGGTATCGTATGGATGTACTCGTACGGTATTGCACCGTTTTGGTGTGGTTTGGTACCTTATGGATGTACTCGTACGGTATTGCACCGTTTTGGTGTGGTTTGGTACCGTATGGATGTACTCGTACGGTATTCCACCGTTTTGGAGTGGTTTGGAACCGTAACGAAGTACTCGTAAGGTATTGTACCGTTTTGCTGTGGTTTGGTGCCGTATGGATGTAATCGTACGGTATTGCACCGTTTTGGTGTGGTTTGGTACCTTTTGGATGTACTCCTACGGTATTGCACCGTTTTGGTGTGGTTTGGTACCGTATGGATGTACTCGTACGGTATTGGACCGTTTTGGTGTAGTTTGGTACCGGATGGATGTACTCGTACGGTATTGCACCGTTTTGGTGTGGTTTGGAACCGTATGGATGTACTCGTACGGTATTGCACCGTTTTGGTGTTGTTTGGTAACGTATGGATGTACTCGTACGGTATTGCATCGTTTTGGTGTGGTTTGGTACCGTATGGATGTACTCGTACGGTATTGCACCGTTTTGGTGTGGTTTGATACCGTATGGATGTACTGGTACGGTATTGCACCCTTTTGGTGTGGTTTGGTACCGTATGGATGTACTCGTACAGTATTCTACCGTTTTTGTGTGGTTTTGTACCTTATGGATGTACTCGTACAGTATTGCACCGTTTTGGTGTGGTTTGGTACCGTAACGAAGTACTCGTAAAGTATTAAACCGTTTTGGTGTTGTTTCGTTCCGTATGGATATACTCGTACGGTATTGCACCGTTTTGGTGTGGTTTGGTACCGTATGGATGTACTCGTATGGTATTCTACCGTTTTTGTGTGGTTTTGTACCGTATGGATGTACTCGTCTGGTATTGCACCGTTTTGGTGTGGTTTGGTACCGTATGGATGTACTCGTACGGTATTGCACCGTTTTTGTGTGGTTTGGTACCGTATGGATGTACTCGTACAGTATTGAACCGGTTTGGTGTGGTTTGGTATCGTATGGATGTACTCGTACGGTATTGCACCATTTTGGTGTGAGTTGGTGCCCTATGGATGTACTCGTACGGTATTGCACCGTTTTGGTGTGGTTTGGTACCGGATGGATGTACTCGTACGGTATTACACTGTTTTGGTGTGGTTTGGTACCGTATGGATGTACTCGTATGGTATTCTACCGTTTTTGTGTGGTTTTGTACCGTATGGATGTACTCGTCTGGTATTGCACCGTTTTGGTGTGGTTTGGTACCGTATGGATGTACTCGTACGGTATTGCACCGTTTTGCTGTGGTTTGGAACCGTAACGAAGTACTCGTAAGGTATTGTACCGTTTTGGTGTGGTTTGGTACCGTATGGATGTACTCGTATGGTATTGCACCGTTTTGGTGTGGTTTGGTATCGTATGGATGTACTCGTACGGTATTGCACCGTTTTGGTGTGGTTTGGTACCTTATGGATGTACTCGTACGGTATTGCACCGTTTTGGTGTGGTTTGGTACTGTATGGATGTACTCGTACGGTATTCCACCGTTTTGGAGTGGTTCGGAACCGTAACGAAGTACTCGTAAGGTATTGTACCGTTTTGGTGTGGTTTGGTGCCGTACGGATGTAATCGTACGGTATTGCACCGTTTTGGTGTGGTTTGGTACCTTATGGATGTACTCCTACGGTATTGCACCGTTTTGGTGTGGTTTGGTACCGTATGGATGTACTCGTACGGTATTGGACCGTTTTGGTGTGGTTTGGTACCGGATGGATGTACTCGTACGGTATTGCACCGTTTTGGTGTGGTTTGGTACCGTATGTATGTACTCGTACGGTATTGCACCGTTTTGGTGTTGTTTGGTAACGTATGGATGTACTCGTACGGTATTGCACCGTTTTGGTGTGGTTTGGTTCCGTATGGATGTACTCGTACGGTATTGCACCGTTTTGGTGTGGTTTGGTACCTTATGGATGTACTCCTACGGTATTGCACCGTTTTGTTGTGGTTTTTCTTACCGTATGGATGTACTCGTACGGTTTTGCACCCTTTTGGTGTGGTTTGGTACCGTAAGGATGTACTCGTACGGTATTCTACCGTTTTTGTGTGGTTTTGTACCGTATGGATGTACTCGTACGGTATTGCACCGTTTTGGTGTGGTTTTGTACCGTAACGAAGTACTCGTAAAGTATTAAACCGTTTTGGTGTGGTTTGGTACCGTATGGATGTACTCGTACGGTATTGTACCGTTTTGGTGTGGTTTGGTACCGTATGGAAGTTCTCGTACGGTATTGCACCGTTTTGGTCTGGTTTGGTACCGTATGGATGTACTCGTACGGTATTGGACCGTTTTGGTGTGGTTTGGTGGTTTGGTACCGTATGGATGTACTCGTACGGTATTGCACCGTTTCAATGTGCTTTGGAACCGTAACGAAGTACTCGTAAGGTATTGTACCGTTTTGGTGTGGTTTGGTACCGTATGGATGTACTCGTATGGTATTGCACCGTTTTGGTGTGGTTTGGTATCGTATGGATGTACTCGTACGGTATTGCACCGTTTTGGTGTGGTTTGGTTCCTTATGGATGTACTCGTACGGTATTGCACCGTTTTGGTGTGGTTTGGTACCGTATGGATGTACTCGTACGGTATTCCACCGTTTTGGAGTGGTTTGGAACCGTAACGAAGTACTCGTAAGGTATTGTACCGTTTTGGTGTGGTTTGGTGCCGTATGGATGTAATCGTACGGTATTGCACCGTTTTGGTGTGTTTGGTACCTTATGGATGTACTCCTACGGTATTGCACCGTTTTGGTGTGGTTTGGTACCGTATGGATGTACTCGTACGGTATTGGACCGTTTTGGTGTGGTTTGGTACCGGATGGATGTACTCGTACAGTATTGCACCGTTTTGGTGTGGTTTGGTACCGTATGTATGTACTCGTACGGTATTGCACCGTTTTGGTGTTGTTTGGTAACGTATGGATGTACTCGTACGGTATTGCACCGTTTTTGTGTGGTTTGGTACCGTATGGATGTACTCGTACGGTATTGCACCGTTTTGGTGTGGTTTGGTACCTTATGGATGTACTCCTACGGTATTGCACCGTTTTGGTGTGGTTTGGTACCGTATGGATGTACTCGTACGGTTTTGCACCCTTTTGGTGTGGTTTGGTACCGTAAGGATGTACTCGTACGGTATTCTACCGTTTTTGTGTGGTTTTGTACCGTATGGATGTACTCGTACGGTATTGCACCGTTTTGGTGTGGTTTGGTACCGTAACGAAGTACTCGTAAAGTATTAAACCGTTTTGGTGTGGTTTGGTACCGTATGGATGTACTCGTACGGTATTGTACCGTTTTGGTGTGGTTTGGTACCGTATGGATGTCCTCGTACGGTATTGCACCGTTTTGGTCTGGTTTGGTACCGTATGGATGTACTCGTACGGTATTGAACCGTTTTGGTGTGGTTTGGTGGTTTGGTACCGTATGGATGTACTCGTACGGTATTGCACCGTTTCAATGTGCTTTGGAACCGTAACGAAGTACTCGTAAGGTATTGTACCGTTTTGGTGTGGTTTGGTACTGTATGGATGTACTCGTATGGTATTGCACCGTTTTGGTGTGGTTTGGTATCGTATGGATGTACTCGTACGGTATTGCACCGTTTTGGTGTGGTTTGGTACCTTATGGATGTACTCGTACGGTATTGCACCGTTTTGGTGTGGTTTGGTACCGTATGGATGTACTCGTACGGTATTCCCCCGTTTTGGAGTGGTTTGGAACCGTAACGAAGTACTCGTTAGGTATTGTACCGTTTTGGTGTGGTTTGGTGCCGTATGGATGTAATCGTACGGTATTGCACCGTTTTGGTGTGGTTTGGTACCTTATGGATGTACTCCTACGGTATTGCACCGTTTTGGTGTGGTTTGGTACCGTATGGATGTACTCGTACGGTATTGGACCGTTTTTGTGTGGTTTGGTACCGGATGGATGTACTCGTACGGTATTGCACCGTTTTGGTGTGGTTTGGTACCGTATGTATGTACTCGTACGGTATTGCACCGTTTTGGTGTTGTTTGGTAACGTATGGATGTACTCGTACGGTATTGCACCGTTTTGGTGTGGTTTGGTACCGTATGGATGTACTCGTACGGTATTGCACCGTTTTGGTGTGGTTTGGTACCTTATGGATGTACTCCTACGGTATTGCACCGTTTTGGTGTGGTTTGGTACCGTATGGATGTACTCGTACGGTATTGCACCCTTTTGGTGTGGTTTGGTACCGTAAGGATGTACTCGTACGGTATTCTACCGTTTTTGTGTGGTTTTGTACCGTATGGATGTACTCGTACGGTATTGCACCGTTTTGGTGTGGTTTGGTACCGTAACGAAGTACTCGTAAAGTATTAAACCGTTTTGGTGTGGTTTGGTACCGTATGGATGTACTCGTATGGTATTGTACCGTTTTGGTGTGGTTTGGTACCGTATGGATGTCCTCGTACGGTATTGCACCGTTTTGGTCTGGTTTGGTACCGTATGGATGTACTCGTACGGTATTGAACCGTTTTGGTGTGGTTTGGTGGTTTGGTACCGTATGGATGTACTCGTACGGTATTGCACCGTTTCAATGTGCTTTGGAACCGTAACGAAGTACTCGTAAGGTATTGTACCGTTTTGGTGTGGTTTGGTACCGTATGGATGTACTCGTACGGTATTGCACCGTTTTGGTGTGGTTTGGTACCTTATGGATGTACTCGTACAGTATTGCACCGTTTTGGTGTGGTTTGGTACCGTATGGATGTACTCGTACGGTATTGCACCGTTTTGGTTTGGTTTGGTACGGTATGGATGTACTCGTACGCTATTGCACCGTTTCGGTGTGGTTTCGAACCGTAAGGAAGTACTGGCAAGGTATTGTACCGTTTTGGTGTGGTTTGGTACCGTATGGATGTACTCGTACGGTATTGCACCGTTTTGGTGTGGTTTGCCACCTTATGGATGTACTCCTATGGTATTGCACCGTTTTTGTGTAGATTGGTATCGTATGGATGTACTCGTACGGTATTACACCATTTTGGTGTGGTTTGGTACTGTATGGATGTACTCGTACGGTATTGCACCGTTTTGGTGTGGTTTGGTACCGTATGGATGTACTCGTACGCTATTGCACCGTTTCGGTGTGGTTTGGAACCGTAACGAAGTACTCGTAAGGTATTGTACCGTTTTGGTGTGGTTTAGTACCGTATGGATGTACTCGTACGGTATTGCACCGTTTTGGTGTGGTTTGGTACCGTAACGAAGTACTCGTAAAGTATTAAACCGTTTTGGTGTTGTTTGGTACGGTATGGATGTACTCGTACGGTATTGCACCGTTTTGGTGTGGTTTGGTACCGTATGGATGTACTCGTACGGTATTGCACCGTTTTGTTGTGGTTTGGTACCGTATGGATGTACTCGTACGCTATTGCACCGTTTCGGTGTGGTTTGGAACCGTAACGAAGTACTCGTAAGGTATTGTACCGTTTTGGTGTGGTTTAGTACCGTATGGATGTACTCGTACGGTATTGCACCGTTTTGGTGTGGTTTGGTACCGTATGGATGTACTCGTACGCTATTGCACTGTTTCGGTGTGGTTTGGAACCGTAACGAAGTACTTGTAAGGTATTGTACCGTTTTGGTGTGGTTTAGAACCGTATGGATGTACTCGTACGGTATTGCATCGTTTTGGTGTGGTTTGGTACCGTATGGATGTACTCGTACGGTATTGCACCCTTTTGGTGTGGTTTGGTACCGTATGGGTGTACTCGTACGGTATTCTACCGTTTTTGTGTGGTTTTGTACCGTATGGATGTACTCGTACGGTATTGCACCGTTTTGGTGTGGTTTGGTACCGTAACGAAGTACTCGTAAAGTATTAAACCGTTTTGGTGTTGTTTGGTACGGTATGGATGTACTCGTACGGTATTGCACCGTTTTGGTGTGGTTTGGTACCGTATGGATGTACTCGTACGCTATTGCACCGTTTCGGTGTGGTTTGGAACCGTAACGAAGTACTTATAAGGTATTGTACCGTTTTGGTGTGGTTTAGTACCGTATGGATGTACTCTTACGGTATTGCATCGTTTTGGTGTGGTTTGGTACCGTATGGATGTACTCGTACGCTATTGCACCGTTTCGGTGTGGTTTGGAACCGTAACGAAGTACTCGTAAGGTATTGAACCGTTTTGGTGTGGTTTAGTACCGTATGGATGTACTCGTACGGTATTGCACCGTTTTGGTGTGGTTTGGTACCGTATGGATGTACTCGTACGCTATTGCACTGTTTCGGTGTGGTTTGGAACCGTAACGAAGTACTTGTAAGGTATTGTACCGTTTTGGTGTGGTTTAGTACCGTATGGATGTACTCGTACGGTATTGCATCGTTTTGGTGTGGTTTGGTACCGTATGGATGTACTCGTACGGTATTGCACCCTTTTGGTGTGGTTTGGTACCGTATGGATGTACTCGTACGGTATTCTACCATTTTTGTGTGGTTTTGTACCGTATGGATGTACTCGTACGGTATTGCACCGTTTTGGTGTGGTTTGGTACCATAACGAAGTACTCGTAAAGTATTAAACCGTTTTGGTGTTGTTTGGTACGGTATGGATGTACTCGTACGGTATTGCACCGTTTTGGTGTGGTTTGGTACCGTATGGATGTACTCGTACGCTATTGCACCGTTTCGGTGTGGTTTGGAACCGTAACGAAGTACTTGTAAGGTATTGTACCGTTTTGGTGTGGTTTAGTACCGTATGGATGTACTCTTACGGTATTGCATCGTTTTGGTGTGGTTTGGTACCGTATGGATGTACTCGTACGGTATTGCACCCTTTTGGTGTGGTTTGGTACCGTATGGATGTACTCGTTCGGTATTCTACCGTTTTTGTGTGGTTTTGTACCGTATGGATGTACTCGTACGGTATTGCACCGTTTTGGTGTGGTTTGGTACCGTAACGAAGTACTCGTAAAGTATTAAACCGTTTTGGTTTTGTTTGGTACGGTATGGATGTACTCGTACGGTATTGCACCGTTTTGGTGTGGTTTGGTACCGTATGGATGTACTCGTACGGTATTGCACCGTTTTGGTGTGGTTTGGTACCGTATGGATGTACTCGTACGCTATTGCACCGTTTCGGTGTGGTTTGGAACCGTAACGAAGTACTCGTAAGGTATTGTACCGTTTTGGTGTGGTTTGGTACCGTATGGATGTACTCGTACGGTATTCTACCGTTTTTGTGTGGTTTTGTACCGTATGGATGTACTCGTACGGTATTGCACCGTTTTGGTGTGGTTTGGTACCGTAACGAAGTACTCGTAAAGTATTAAACCGTTTTGGTGTTGTTTGGTACGGTATGGATGTACTCGTACGGTATTGCACCGTTTTGGTGTGGTTTGGTACCGTATGGATGTACTCGTACGGTATTGCACCGTTTTGGTGTGGTTTGGTACCGTATGGATGTACTCGTACGCTATTGCACCGTTTCGGTGTGGTTTGGAACCGTAACGAAGTACTCGTAAGGTATTGTACCGTTTTGGTGTGGTTTAGTACCGTATGGATGTACTCGTACGGTATTGCACCGTTTTGGTGTGGTTTGGTACCGTATGGATGTACTCGTACGCTATTGCACTGTTTCGGTGTGGTTTGGAACCGTAACGAAGTACTTGTAAGGTATTGTACCGTTTTGGTGTGGTTTAGAACCGTATGGATGTACTCGTACGGTATTGCATCGTTTTGGTGTGGTTTGGTACCGTATGGATGTACTCGTACGGTATTGCACCCTTTTGGTGTGGTTTGGTACCGTATGGATGTACTCGTACGGTATTCTACCGTTTTTGTGTGGTTTTGTACCGTATGGATGTACTCGTACGGTATTGCACCGTTTTGGTGTGGTTTGGTACCGTAACGAAGTACTCGTAAAGTATTAAACCGTTTTGGTGTTGTTTGGTACGGTATGGATGTACTCGTACGGTATTGCACCGTTTTGGTGTGGTTTGGTACCGTATGGATGTACTCGTACGGTATTGCACCGTTTTGGTGTGGTTTGGTACCGTATGGATGTACTTGTACGCTATTGCACCGTTTCGGTGTGGTTTGGAACCGTAACGAAGTACTCGTAAGGAATTGTACCGTTTTGGTGTGGTTTGGTACCGTATGGATGTACTCGTACGGTATTCTACCGTTTTTGTGTGGTTTTGTACCGTATGGATGTACTCGTACGGTATTGCACCGTTTTGGTGTGGTTTGGTACCGTAACGAAGTACTCGTAAAGTATTAAACCGTTTTGGTGTTGTTTGGTACGGTATGGATGTACTCGTACGGTATTGCACCGTTTTGGTGTGGTTTGGTACCGTATGGATGTACTCGTACGGTATTGCACCGTTTTGGTGTGGTTTGGTACCGTATGGATGTACTCGTACGCTATTGCACCGTTTCGGTGTGGTTTGGAACCGTAACGAAGTACTCGTAAGGTATTGTACCGTTTTGGTGTGGTTTAGTACCGTATGGATGTACTCGTACGGTATTGCACCGTTTTGGTGTGGTTTGGTACCGTATGGATGTACTCGTACGCTATTGCACTGTTTCGGTGTGGTTTGGAACCGTAACGAAGTACTTGTAAGGTATTGTACCGTTTTGGTGTGGTTTAGAACCGTATGGATGTACTCGTACGGTATTGCATCATTTTGGTGTGGTTTGGTACCGTATGGATGTACTCGTACGGTATTGCACCCTTTTGGTGTGGTTTGGTACCGTATGGATGTACTCGTACGGTATTCTACCGTTTTTGTGTGGTTTTGTACCGTATGGATGTACTCGTACGGTATTGCATCGTTTTGGTGTGGTTTGGTACCGTATGGATGTACTCGTACGGTATTGCACCCTTTTGGTGTGGTTTGGTACCGTATGGGTGTACTCGTACGGTATTCTACCGTTTTTGTGTGGTTTTGTACCGTATGGATGTACTCGTACGGTATTGCACCGTTTTGGTGTGGTTTGGTACCGTAACGAAGTACTCGTAAAGTATTAAACCGTTTTGGTGTTGTTTGGTACGGTATGGATGTACTCGTACGGTATTGCACCGTTTTGGTGTGGTTTGGTACCGTATGGATGTACTCGTACGCTATTGCACCGTTTCGGTGTGGTTTGGAACCGTAACGAAGTACTTATAAGGTATTGTACCGTTTTGGTGTGGTTTAGTACCGTATGGATGTACTCTTAGGGTATTGCATCGTTTTGGTGTGGTTTGGTACCGTATGGATGTACTCGTACGCTATTGCACCGTTTCGGTGTGGTTTGGAACCGTAACGAAGTACTCGTAAGGTATTGTACCGTTTTGGTGTGGTTTAGTACCGTATGGATGTACTCGTACGGTATTGCACCGTTTTGGTGTGGTTTGGTACCGTATGGATGTACTCGTACGCTATTGCACTGTTTCGGTGTGGTTTGGAACCGTAACGAAGTACTTGTAAGGTATTGTACCGTTTTGGTGTGGTTTAGTACCGTATGGATGTACTCGTACGGTATTGCATCGTTTTGGTGTGGTTTGGTACCGTATGGATGTACTCGTACGGTATTGCACCCTTTTGGTGTGGTTTGGTACCGTATGGATGTACTCGTACGGTATTCTACCGTTTTTGTGTGGTTTTGTACCGTATGGATGTACTCGTACGGTATTGCACCGTTTTGGTGTGGTTTGGTACCATAACGAAGTACTCGTAAAGTATTAAACCGTTTTGGTGTTGTTTGGTACGGTATGGATGTACTCGTACGGTATTGCACCGTTTTGGTGTGGTTTGGTACCGTATGGATGTACTCGTACGCTATTGCACCGTTTCGGTGTGGTTTGGAACCGTAACGAAGTACTTGTAAGGTATTGTACCGTTTTGGTGTGGTTTAGTACCGTATGGATGTACTCTTACGGTATTGCATCGTTTTGGTGTGGTTTGGTACCGTATGGATGTACTCGTACGGTATTGCACCCTTTTGGTGTGGTTTGGTACCGTATGGATGTACTCGTTCGGTATTCTACCGTTTTTGTGTGGTTTTGTACCGTATGGATGTACTCGTACGGTATTGCACCGTTTTGGTGTGGTTTGGTACCGTAATGAAGTACTCGTAAAGTATTAAACCGTTTTGGTGTTGTTTGGTACGGTATGGATGTACTCGTACGGTATTGCACCGTTTTGGTGTGGTTTGGTACCGTATGGATGTACTCGTACGGTATTGCACCGTTTTGGTGTGGTTTGGTACCGTATGGATGTACTCGTACGCTATTGCACCGTTTCGGTGTGGTTTGGAACCGTAACGAAGTACTCGTAAGGTATTGTACCGTTTTGGTGTGGTTTGGTACCGTATGGATGTACTCGTACGGTATTCTACCGTTTTTGTGTGGTTTTGTACCGTATGGATGTACTCGTACGGTATTGCACCGTTTTGGTGTGGTTTGGTACCGTAACGAAGTACTCGTAAAGTATTAAACCGTTTTGGTGTTGTTTGGTACGGTATGGATGTACTCGTACGGTATTGCACCGTTTTGGTGTGGTTTGGTACCGTATGGATGTACTCGTACGGTATTGCACCGTTTTGGTGTGGTTTGGTACCGTATGGATGTACTCGTACGCTATTGCACCGTTTCGGTGTGGTTTGGAACCGTAACGAAGTACTCGTAAGGTATTGTACCGTTTTGGTGTGGTTTAGTACCGTATGGATGTACTCGTACGGTATTGCACCGTTTTGGTGTGGTTTAGTACCGTATGGATGTACTCGTACGGTATTGCACTGTTTCGGTGTGGTTTGGAACCGTAACGAAGTACTTGTAAGGTATTGTACCGTTTTGGTGTGGTTTAGAACCGTATGGATGTACTCGTACGGTATTGCATCGTTTTGGTGTGGTTTGGTACCGTATGGATGTACTCGTACGGTATTGCACCCTTTTGGTGTGGTTTGGTACCGTATGGATGTACTCGTACGGTATTCTACCGTTTTTGTGTGGTTTTGTACCGTATGGATGTACTCGTACGGTATTGCACCGTTTTGGTGTGGTTTGGTACCGTAACGAAGTACTCGTAAAGTATTAAACCGTTTTGGTGTTGTTTGGTACGGTATGGATGTACTCGTACGGTATTGCACCGTTTTGGTGTGGTTTGGTACCGTATGGATGTACTCGTACGGTATTGCACCGTTTTGGTGTGGTTTGGTACCGTATTGATGTACTTGTACGCTATTGCACCGTTTCGGTGTTGTTTGGAACCGTAACGAAGTACTCGTAAGGAATTGTACCGTTTTGGTGTGGTTTGGTACCGTATGGATGTACTCGTACGGTATTCTACCGTTTTTGTGTGGTTTTGTACCGTATGGATGTACTCGTACGGTATTGCACCGTTTTGGTGTGGTTTGGTACCGTAACGAAGTACTCGTAAAGTATTAAACCGTTTTGGTGTTGTTTGGTACGGTATGGATGTACTCGTACGGTATTGCACCGTTTTGGTGTGGTTTGGTACCGTATGGATGTACTCGTACGGTATTGCACCGTTTTGGTGTGGTTTGGTACCGTATGGATGTACTCGTACGCTATTGCACCGTTTCGGTGTGGTTTGGAACCGTAACGAAGTACTCGTAAGGTATTGTACCGTTTTGGTGTGGTTTAGTACCGTATGGATGTACTCGTACGGTATTGCACCGTTTTGGTGTGGTTTGGTACCGTATGGATGTACTCGTACGCTATTGCACTGTTTCGGTGTGGTTTGGAACCGTAACGAAGTACTTGTAAGGTATTGTACCGTTTTGGTGTGGTTTAGAACCGTATGGATGTACTCGTACGGTATTGCATCATTTTGGTGTGGTTTGGTACCGTATGGATGTACTCGTACGGTATTGCACCCTTTTGGTGTGGTTTGGTACCGTATGGATGTACTCGTACGGTATTCTACCGTTTTTGTGTGGTTTTGTACCGTATGGATGTACTCGTACGGTATTGCACCGTTTTGGTGTGGTTTGGTACCGTAACGAAGTACTCGTAAAGTATTAAACCGTTTTGGTGTTGTTTGGTACGGTATGGATGTACTCGTACGGTATTGCACCGTTTTGGTGTGGTTTGGTACCGTATGGATGTACTCGTACGCTATTGCACCGTTTCGGTGTGGTTTTGAACCGTAACGAAGTACTTATAAGGTATTGTACCGTTTTGGTGTGGTTTAGTACCGTATGGATGTACTCTTACGGTATTGCATCGTTTTGGTGTGGTTTGGTACCGTATGGATGTACTCGTACGCTATTGCACCGTTTCGGTGTGGTTTGGAACCGTAACGAAGTACTCGTAAGGTATTGTACCGTTTTGGTGTGGTTTAGTACCGTATGGATGTACTCGTACGGTATTGCACCGTTTTGGTGTGGTTTGGTACCGTATGGATGTACTCGTACGCTATTGCACTGTTTCGGTGTGGTTTGGAACCGTAACGAAGTACTTGTAAGGTATTGTACCGTTTTGGTGTGGTTTAGTACCGTATGGATGTACTCGTACGGTATTGCATCGTTTTGGTGTGGTTTGGTACCGTATGGATGTACTCGTACGGTATTGCACCCTTTTGGTGTGGTTTGGTACCGTATGGATGTACTCGTACGGTATTCTACCGTTTTTGTGTGGTTTTGTACCGTATGGATGTACTCGTACGGTATTGCACCGTTTTGGTGTGGTTTGGTACCATAACGAAGTACTCGTAAAGTATTAAACCGTTTTGGTGTTGTTTGGTACGGTATGGATGTACTCGTACGGTATTGCACCGTTTTGGTGTGGTTTGGTACCGTATGGATGTACTCGTACGCTATTGCACCGTTTCGGTGTGGTTTGGAACCGTAACGAAGTACTTGTAAGGTATTGTACCGTTTTGGTGTGGTTTAGTACCGTATGGATGTACTCTTACGGTATTGCATCGTTTTGGTGTGGTTTGGTACCGTATGGATGTACTCGTACGGTATTGCACCCTTTTGGTGTGGTTTGGTACCGTATGGATGTACTCGTTCGGTATTCTACTGTTTTTGTGTGGTTTTGTACCGTATGGATGTACTCGTACGGTATTGCACCGTTTTGGTGTGGTTTGGTACCGTAACGAAGTACTCGTAAAGTATTAAACCGTTTTGGTGTTGTTTGGTACGGTATGGATGTACTCGTACGGTATTGCACCGTTTTGGTGTGGTTTGGTACCGTATGGATGTACTCGTACGGTATTGCACCGTTTTGGTGTGGTTTGGTACCGTATGGATGTACTCGTACGCTATTGCACCGTTTCGGTGTGGTTTGGAACCGTAACGAAGTACTCGTAAGGTATTGTACCGTTTTGGTGTGGTTTGGTACCGTATGGATGTACTCGTACGCTATTCTACCGTTTTTGTGTGGTTTTGTACCGTATGGATGTACTCGTACGGTATTGCACCGTTTTGGTGTGGTTTGGTACCGTAACGAAGTACTCGTAAAGTATTAAACCGTTTTGGTGTTGTTTGGTACGGTATGGATGTACTCGTACGGTATTGCACCGTTTTGGTGTGGTTTGGTACCGTATGGATGTACTCGTACGGTATTGCACCGTTTTGGTGTGGTTTGGTACCGTATGGATGTACTCGTACGCTATTGCACCGTTTCGGTGTGGTTTGGAACCGTAACGAAGTACTCGTAAGGTATTGTACCGTTTTGGTGTGGTTTTGTACCGTATGGATGTACTCGTACGGTATTGCACCGTTTTGGTGTGGTTTGGTACCGTATGGATGTACTCGTACGCTATTGCACTGTTTCGGTGTGGTTTGGAACCGTAACGAAGTACTTGTAAGGTATTGTACCGTTTTGGTGTGGTTTAGAACCGTATGGATGTACTCGTACGGTATTGCATCGTTTTGGTGTGGTTTGGTACCGTATGGATGTACTCGTACGGTATTGCACCCTTTTGGTGTGGTTTGGTACCGTATGGATGTACTCGTACGGTATTCTACCGTTTTTGTGTGGTTTTGTACCGTATGGATGTACTCGTACGGTATTGCACCGTTTTGGTGTGGTTTGGTACCGTAACGAAGTACTCGTAAAGTATTAAACCGTTTTGGTGTTGTTTGGTACGGTATGGATGTACTCGTACGGTATTGCACCGTTTTGGTGTGGTTTGGTACCGTATGGATGTACTCGTACGCTATTGCACCGTTTCGGTGTGGTTTGGAACTGTAACGAAGTACTTATAAGGTATTGTACCGTTTTGGTGTGGTTTAGTACCGTATGGATGTACTCTTACGGTATTGCATCGTTTTGGTGTGGTTTGGTACCGTATGGATGTACTCGTACGCTATTGCACCGTTTCGGTGTGGTTTGGAACCGTAACGAAGTACTCGTAAGGTATTGTACCGTTTTGGTGTGGTTTAGTACCGTATGGATGTACTCGTACGGTATTGCACCGTTTTGGTGTGGTTTGGTACCGTATGGATGTACTCGTACGCTATTGCACTGTTTCGGTGTGGTTTGGAACCGTAACGAAGTACTTGTAAGGTATTGTACCGTTTTGGTGTGGTTTAGTACCGTATGGATGTACTCGTACGGTATTGCATCGTTTTGGTGTGGTTTGGCACCGTATGGATGTACTCGTACGGTATTGCACCCTTTTGGTGTGGTTTGGTACCGTATGGATGTACTCGTACGGTATTCTACCGTTTTTGTGTGGTTTTGTACCGTATGGATGTACTCGTACGGTATTGCACCGTTTTTGTGTGGTTTGGTACCATAACGAAGTACTCGTAAAGTATTAAACCGTTTTGGTGTTGTTTGGTACGGTATGGATGTACTCGTACGGTATTGCACCGTTTTGGTGTGGTTTGGTACCGTATGGATGTACTCGTACGCTATTGCACCGTTTCGGTGTGGTTTGGAACCGTAACGAAGTACTTGTAAGGTATTGTACCGTTTTGGTGTGGTTTAGTACCGTATGGATGTACTCTTACGGTATTGCATCGTTTTGGTGTGGTTTGGTACCGTATGGATGTACTCGTACGGTATTGCACCCTTTTGGTGTGGTTTGGTACCGTATGGATGTACTCGTTCGGTATTCTACCGTTTTTGTGTGGTTTTGTACCGTATGGATGTACTCGTACGGTATTGCACCGTTTTGGTGTGGTTTGGTACCGTAACGAAGTACTCGTAAAGTATTAAACCGTTTTGGTGTTGTTTGGTACGGTATGGATGTACTCGTACGGTATTGCACCGTTTTGGTGTTGTTTGGTACCGTATGGATGTACTCGTACGGTATTGCACCGTTTTGGTGTGGTTTGGTACCGTATGGATGTACTCGTACGCTATTGCACC
Organism: Rhododendron vialii; assembly: GCF_030253575.1. Lineage (NCBI taxonomy): Eukaryota > Viridiplantae > Streptophyta > Magnoliopsida > Ericales > Ericaceae > Rhododendron > Rhododendron vialii. Next base: position 7,654,556 of record NC_080567.1, read on the forward strand.
GTTTCGGTGTGGTTTGGAACCGTAACGAAGTACTCGTAAGGTATTGTACCGTTTTGGTGTGGTTTGGTACCGTATGGATGTACTCGTACGGTATTCTACCGTTTTTGTGTGGTTTTGTACCGTATGGATGTACTCGTATGGTATTGCACCGTTTTGGTGTGGTTTGGTACCGTAACGAAGTACTCGTAAAGTATTAAACCGTTTTGGTGTTGTTTGGTACGGTATGGATGTACTCGTACGGTATTGCACCGTTTTGGTGTGGTTTGGTACCGTATGGATGTACTCGTACGGTATTGCACCGTTTTGGTGTGGTTTGGTACCGTATGGATGTACTCGTACGCTATTGCACCGTTTCGGTGTGGTTTGGAACCGTAACGAAGTACTCGTAAGGTATTGTACCGTTTTGGTGTGGTTTAGTACCGTATGGATGTACTCGTACGGTATTGCACCGTTTTGGTGTGGTTTGGTACCGTATGGATGTACTCGTACGCTATTGCACTGTTTCGGTGTGGTTTGGAACCGTAACGAAGTACTTGTAAGGTATTGTACCGTTTTGGTGTGGTTTAGAACCGTATGGATGTACTCGTACGGTATTGCATCGTTTTGGTGTGGTTTGGTACCGTATGGATGTACTCGTACGGTATTGCACCCTTTTGGTGTGGTTTGGTACCGTATGGATGTACTCGTACGGTATTCTACCGTTTTTGTGTGGTTTTGTACCGTATGGATGTACTCGTACGGTATTGCACCGTTTTGGTGTGGTTTGGTACCGTAACGAAGTACTCGTAAAGTATTAAACCGTTTTGGTGTTGTTTGGTACGGTATGGATGTACTCGTACGGTATTGCACCGTTTTGGTGTGGTTTGGTACCGTATGGATGTACTCGTACGCTATTGCACCGTTTCGGTGTGGTTTGGAACCGTAACGAAGTACTTATAAGGTATTGTAACGTTTTGGTGTGGTTTAGTACCGTATGGATGTACTCTTACGGTATTGCATCGTTTTGGTGTGGTTTGGTATCGTATGGATGTACTCGTACGCTATTGCACCGTTTCGGTGTGGTTTGGAACCGTAACGAAGTACTCGTAAGGTATTGTACCGTTTTGGTGTGGTTTAGTACCGTATGGATGTACTCGTACGGTATTGCATCGTTTTGGTGTGGTTTGGTACCGTATGGATATACTCGTACGGTATTGCACCCTTTTGGTGTGGTTTGGTACCGTATGGATGTACTCGTACGGTATTCTACCGTTTTTGTGTGGTTTTGTACCGTATGGATGTACTCGAACGGTATTGCACCGTTTTGCTGTGGTTTGGTACCGTAACGAAGTACTCGTAAAGTATTAAACCGTTTTGGTGTTGTTTGGTACGGTATGGATGTACTCGTACGATATTGCACCGTTTTGGTGTGGTTTGGTACCGTATGGATGTACTCGTACGCTATGCACCGTTTCGGTGTGGTTTGGAACCGTAACGAAGTACTTGTAAGGTATTGTACCGTTTTGGTGTGGTTTAGTACCGTATGGATGTACTCTTACGGTATTGCATCGTTTTGGTGTGGTTTGGTACCGTATGGATGTACTCGTACGGTATTGCACCCTTTTGGTGTGGTTTGGTACCGTATGGATGTACTCGTTCGGTATTCTACCGTTTTTGTGTGGTTTTGTACCGTATGGATGTACTCGTACGGTATTGCACCGTTTTGGTGTGGTTTGGTACCGTAACGAAGTACTCGTAAAGTATTAAACCGTTTTGGTGTTGTTTGGTACCGTATGGATGTACTCGTACGGTATTGCACCGTTTTGGTGTGGTTTGGTACCGTATGGATGTACTCGTACGGTATTGCACCATTTTGGTGTGGTTTGGTACCGTATGGATGTACTCGTATGGTATTCTACCGTTTTTGTGTGGTTTTGTACCGTATGGATGTACTCGTACGGTATTGCACCGTTTAGGTGTGGTTTGGTACCGTATGGATATACTCGTACGCTATTGCACCGTTTCGGTGTGGTTCGGAACCGTAACGAAGTACTCGTAAGGTATTGTACAGTTTTGGTTTGGTTTGGTTCCGTATGGATTTACTCGTACGGTATTGCACCGTTTTGGTGTGGTTTGGTACCTTATGGATGTACTCGTACGGTATTGCACCGTTTTGGTGTGGTTTGGTACCGTATGGATGTACTCGTACGGTATTGCACCGTTTTGGTGTGGTTTGGTACCGTATGGATGTACTCGTACGCTATTGCACCGTTTCGGTGTGGTTTGGAACCGTAACGAAGTACTCGTAAGGTATTGTACCGTTTTGGTGTGGTTTGATACCGTCTGGACGTACTCGTACGGTACTGCACCGTTTTGGTGTGGTTTGGTACCGTATGGATGTACTCGTACGGTATTGCACCCTTTTGGTGTGGTTTGGTACCGTATGGATGTACTTGTACGGTATTCTACCATCTTTGTGTGGTTTTGTACCGTATGGATGTACTCGTACGGCATTGCACCGTTTTGGTGTGGTTTGGTACCTTATGGATGTACTCGTACAGTATTGCACCGTTTTGCTGTGGTTTGGTACCGTATGGATGTACTCGTACGGTATTGCACCGTTTTGGTTTGGTTTGGTACGGTATGGATGTACTCGTACGCTATTGCACCGTTTCGGTGTGGTTTGGAACAGTAACGAAGTACTCGCAAGGTATTGTACCGTTTTGGTGTGGTTTGGTACCGTATGGATGTACTCGTACGGTATTGAACCGTTTTGGTGTGGTTTGGTACCGTATGGGTGTACTTGTACGGTATTGCACCGTTTTGGTGCGATTTGGTACCTTATGGATGTGCTCGGACGGTATTAGACCAATTTGGTGTGGTTTTGTACCGGATGGATGTACTCGTACGGTATTGCACCGTTTTGGTGTGGTTTGGTACCGTATGGATGTACTCGTACGGTATTGCACCGTTTTGGTGTGGTTTGGTACCTTATGGATGTACTCCTACGATATTGCACCGTTTTGGTGTGGTTTGGTACCGTATGGATGTAGTCGGACGGTATTGGACCGTTTTGGTGTGGTTTGGTACCGGATGGATGTACTCGTACGGTATTGCACCGTTTTGCTGTGGTTTGGTACCGTATGGATGTACTCGTACGGTATTGCACCGTTTTGGTGTGGTTTGGTACCGTATGGATGTACTCGTACAGTATTGAACCGTTTTGGTGTGGTTTGGAACCGTATGGATGTACTCGTACGGTATTGCACCGTTTTGGTGTGGTTTGGTACCTTATGGTACTCCTACGGTATTGCACCGTTTTGGTGTGGTTTGGTACCGTATGGATGTACTCGTACGGTATTGCACCCTTTTGGTGTGGTTTGGTACCGTATGGATGTACTCGTACGGCATTCTACCGTTTTTGTGTGGTTTTGTACCGTATGGATGTACTCGTACGGTATTGCACCGTTTTGGTGTGGTTTGGTACCGTAACGAAGTACTCGTAAAGTATTAAACCGTTTTGGTGTGGTTTGGTACCGTATGGATGTACTCGTACGGTATTGCACCCTTTTGGTGTGGTTTGGTACCGTATGGATGTACTCGTTCGGTATTCTACCGTTTTTGTGTGGTTTTGTACCGTATGGATGTACTCGTACGGTATTGCACCGTTTTGGTGTGGTTTGGTACCGTAACGAAGTACTCGTAAGGTATTAAACCGTTTTGGTGTTGTTTGGTACCGTATGGATGTACTCGTACGGTATTGCACCGTTTTGGTGTGGTTTGGTACCGTATGGATGTACTCGTACGGTAGTGCACCATTTTGGTGTGGTTTGGTACCGTATGGATGTACTCGTATGGTATTCTACCGTTTTTGTGTGGTTTTGTACCGTATGGATGTACTCGTACGGTATTGCACCGTTTAGGTGTGGTTTGGTACCGTATGGATATACTCGTACGCTATTGCACCGTTTCGGTGTGGTTCGGAACCGTAACGAAGTACTCGTAAGGTATTGTACAGTTTTGGTTTGGTTTGGTTCCGTATGGATTTACTCGTACGGTATTGCACCGTTTTGGTGTGGTTTGGTACCTTATGGATGTACTCGTACGGTATTGCACCGTTTTGGTGTGGTTTGGTACCGTATGGATGTACTCGTACGGTATTGCACCGTTTTGGTGTGGTTTGGTACCGTATGGATGTACTCGTACGCTATTGCACCGTTTCGGTGTGGTTTGGAACCGTAACGAAGTACTCGTAAGGTATTGTACCGTTTTGGTGTGGTTTGATACCGTCTGGACGTACTCGTACGGTACTGCACCGTTTTGGTGTGGTTTGGTACCGTATGGATGTACTCGTACGGTATTGCACCCTTTTGGTGTGGTTTGGTACCGTATGGATGTACTTGTACGGTATTCTACCATCTTTGTGTGGTTTTGTACCGTATGGATGTACTCGTACGGCATTGCACCGTTTTGGTGTGGTTTGGTACCTTATGGATGTACTCGTACAGTATTGCACCGTTTTGCTGTGGTTTGGTACCGTATGGATGTACTCGTACGGTATTGCACCGTTTTGGTTTGGTTTGGTACGGTATGGATGTACTCGTACGCTATTGCACCGTTTCGGTGTGGTTTGGAACAGTAACGAAGTACTCGCAAGGTATTGTACCGTTTTGGTGTGGTTTGGTACCGTATGGATGTACTCGTACGGTATTGAACCGTTTTGGTGTGGTTTGGTACCGTATGGGTGTACTTGTACGGTATTGCACCGTTTTGGTGCGATTTGGTACCTTATGGATGTGCTCGGACGGTATTAGACCAATTTGGTGTGGTTTTGTACCGGATGGATGTACTCGTACGGTATTGCACCGTTTTGGTGTGGTTTGGTACCGTATGGATGTACTCGTACGGTATTGCACCGTTTTGGTGTGGTTTGGTACCTTATGGATGTACTCCTACGATATTGCACCGTTTTGGTGTGGTTTGGTACCGTATGGATGTAGTCGGACGGTATTGGACCGTTTTGGTGTGGTTTGGTACCGGATGGATGTACTCGTACGGTATTGCACCGTTTTGCTGTGGTTTGGTACCGTATGGATGTACTCGTACGGTATTGCACCGTTTTGGTGTGGTTTGGTACCGTATGGATGTACTCGTACAGTATTGAACCGTTTTGGTGTGGTTTGGAACCGTATGGATGTACTCGTACGGTATTGCACCGTTTTGGTGTGGTTTGGTACCTTATGGTACTCCTACGATATTGCACCGTTTTGGTGTGGTTTGGTACCGTATGGATGTACTCGTACGGTATTGCACCCTTTTGGTGTGGTTTGGTACCGTAAGGATGTACTCGTACGGCATTCTACCGTTTTTGTGTGGTTTTGTACCGTATGGATGTACTCGTACGGTATTGCACCGTTTTGGTGTGGTTTGGTACCGTAACGAAGTACTCGTAAAGTATTAAACCGTTTTGGTGTGGTTTGGTACCGTATGGATGTACTCGTACGGTATTGCACCCTTTTGGTGTGGTTTGGTACCGTATGGATGTACTCGTTCGGTATTCTACCGTTTTTGTGTGGTTTTGTACCGTATGGATGTACTCGTACGGTATTGCACCGTTTTGGTGTGGTTTGGTACCGTAACGAAGTACTCGTAAAGTATTAAACCGTTTTGGTGTTGTTTGGTACCGTATGGATGTACTCGTACGGTATTGCACCGTTTTGGTGTGGTTTGGTACCGTATGGATGTACTCGTACGGTATTGCACCATTTTGGTGTGGTTTGGTACCGTATGGATGTACTCGTATGGTATTCTACCGTTTTTGTGTGGTTTTGTACCGTATGGATGTACTCGTACGGTATTGCACCGTTTAGGTGTGGTTTGGTACCGTATGGATATACTCGTACGCTATTGCACCGTTTCGGTGTGGTTCGGAACCGTAACGAAGTACTCGTAAGGTATTGTACAGTTTTGGTTTGGTTTGGTTCCGTATGGATTTACTCGTACGGTATTGCACCGTTTTGGTGTGGTTTGGTACCTTATGGATGTACTCGTACGGTATTGCACCGTTTTGGTGTGGTTTGGTACCGTATGGATGTACTCGTACGGTATTGCACCGTTTTGGTGTGGTTTGGTACCGTATGGATGTACTCGTACGCTATTGCACCGTTTCGGTGTGGTTTGGAACCGTAACGAAGTACTCGTAAGGTATTGTACCGTTTTGGTGTGGTTTGATACCGTCTGGACGTACTCGTACGGTACTGCACCGTTTTGGTGTGGTTTGGTACCGTATGGATGTACTCGTACGGTATTGCACCCTTTTGGTGTGGTTTGGTACCGTATGGATGTACTTGTACGGTATTCTACCATCTTTGTGTGGTTTTGTACCGTATGGATGTACTCGTACGGCATTGCACCGTTTTGGTGTGGTTTGGTACCTTATGGATGTACTCGTACAGTATTGCACCGTTTTGCTGTGGTTTGGTACCGTATGGATGTACTCGTACGGTATTGCACCGTTTTGGTTTGGTTTGGTACAGTATGGATGTACTCGTACGCTATTGCACCGTTTCGGTGTGGTTTGGAACAGTAACGAAGTACTCGCAAGGTATTGTACCGTTTTGGTGTGGTTTGGTACCGTATGGATGTACTCGTACGGTATTGAACCGTTTTGGTGTGGTTTGGTACCGTATGGGTGTACTTGTACGGTATTGCACCGTTTTGGTGCGATTTGGTACCTTATGGATGTGCTCGGACGGTATTAGACAAATTTGGTGTGGTTTTGTACCGGATGGATGTACTCGTACGGTATTGCACCGTTTTGGTGTGGTTTGGTACCGTATGGATGTACTCGTACGGTATTGCACCGTTTTGGTGTGGTTTGGTACCTTATGGATGTACTCCTACGATATTGCACCGTTTTGGTGTGGTTTGGTACCGTATGGATGTAGTCGGACGGTATTGGACCGTTTTGGTGTGGTTTGGTACCGGATGGATGTACTCGTACGGTATTGCACCGTTTCGGTGTGGTTTGGAACCGTAACGAAGTACTCGTAAGGTATTGTACCGTTTTGGTGTGGTTTGATACCGTCTGGACGTACTCGTACGGTACTGCACCGTTTTGGTGTGGTTTGGTACCGTATGGATGTACTCGTACGGTATTGCACCCTTTTGGTGTGGTTTGGTACCGTATGGATGTACTTGTACGGTATTCTACCATCTTTGTGTGGTTTTGTACCGTATGGATGTACTCGTACGGCATTGCACCGTTTTGGTGTGGTTTGGTACCTTATGGATGTACTCGTACAGTATTGCACCGTTTTGCTGTGGTTTGGTACCGTATGGATGTACTCGTACGGTATTGCACCGTTTTGGTTTGGTTTGGTACAGTATGGATGTACTCGTACGCTATTGCACCGTTTCGGTGTGGTTTGGAACAGTAACGAAGTACTCGCAAGGTATTGTACCGTTTTGGTGTGGTTTGGTACCGTATGGATGTACTCGTACGGTATTGAACCGTTTTGGTGTGGTTTGGTACCGTATGGGTGTACTTGTACGGTATTGCACCGTTTTGGTGCGATTTGGTACCTTATGGATGTGCTCGGACGGTATTAGACCAATTTGGTGTGGTTTTGTACCGGATGGATGTACTCGTACGGTATTGCACCGTTTTGGTGTGGTTTGGTACCGTATGGATGTACTCGTACGGTATTGCACCGTTTTGGTGTGGTTTGGTACCTTATGGATGTACTCCTACGATATTGCACCGTTTTGGTGTGGTTTGGTACCGTATGGATGTAGTCGGACGGTATTGGACCGTTTTGGTGTGGTTTGGTACCGGATGGATGTACTCGTACGGTATTGCACCGTTTTGCTGTGGTTTGGTACCGTATGGATGTACTCGTACGGTATTGCACCGTTTTGGTGTGGTTTGGTACCGTATGGATGTACTCGTACAGTATTGAACCGTTTTGGTGTGGTTTGGAACCGTATGGATGTACTCGTACGGTATTGCACCGTTTTGGTGTGGTTTGGTACCTTATGGTACTCCTACGGTATTGCACCGTTTTGGTGTGGTTTGGTACCGTATGGATGTACTCGTACGGTATTGCACCCTTTTGGTGTGGTTTGGTACCGTAAGGATGTACTCGTACGGCATTCTACCGTTTTTGTGTGGTTTTGTACCGTATGGATGTACTCGTACGGTATTGCACCGTTTTGGTGTGGTTTGGTACCGTAACGAAGTACTCGTAAAGTATTAAACCGTTTTGGTGTGGTTTGGTACCGTATGGATGTACTCGTACGGTATTGTACCGTTTTGGTGTGGTTTGGTACCGTATGGATGTCCTCGTACGGTATTGCACCGTTTTGGTCTGGTTTGGTACCGTATGGATGTACTCGTACGGTATTGAACCGTTTTGGTGTGGTTTGGTGGTTTGGTACCGTATGGATGTACTCGTACGGTATTGCACCGTTTCAATGTGCTTTGGAACCGTAACGAAGTACTCGTAAGGTATTGTACCGTTTTGGTGTGGTTTGGTACCGTATGGATGTACTCGTACGGTATTGCACCGTTTTGGTGTGGTTTGGTATCGTATGGATGTACTCGTACGGTATTGCACCGTTTTGGTGTGGTTTGGTACCTTATGGTTGTACTCGTACGGTATTGCACCGTTTTGGTGTGGTTTGGTACCGTATTGGTGTGGTTTGGTACCGTATGGATGTACTCGTACGGTATTGCACCGTTTTGGTGTGGTTTGGTACCGTATGGATGTACTCGTACGCTATTGCACCGTTTCGGTGTGGTTTGGAACCGTAACGAAGTACTCGTAAGGTATTGTACCGTTTTGGTGTGGTTTGATACCGTATGGATGTTCTCGTACGGTATTGCACCGTTTTGGTGTGGTTTGGTACCGTATGGATGTACTCGTACGGTATTGCACCCTTTTGGTGTGGTTTGGTACCGTATGGATGTACTTGTACGGTATTCTACCATTTTTGTGTGGTTTTGTACCGTATGGATGTACTCGTACGGTATTGCACCGTTATGGTGTGGTTTGGTACCTTATGGATGTACTCGTACAGTATTGCACCGTTTTGGTGTGGTTTGGTACCGTATGGATGTACTCGTACGGTATTGCACCGTTTTGGTTTGGTTTGGTACGGTATGGATGTACTCGTACGCTATTGCACCGTTTCGGTGTGGTATCGAACCGTAACGAAGTACTGGCAAGGTATTGTACCATTTTGGTGTGGTTTGGTACCGTATGGATGTACTCGTACGGTATTGCACCGTTTTGGTGTGGTTTGCTACCTTATGGATGTACTCCTATGGTATTGCACCGTTTTGGTGTAGATTGGTATCGTATGGATGTACTCGTACGGTATTACACCATTTTGGTGTGGTTTGGTACCGTATGGATGTACTCGTACGGTATTGCACCGTTTTGGTGTGGTTTTGTACCGTATGGATGTACTCGTACGCTATTGCACCGTTTCGGTGTGGTTTGGAACCGTAACGAAGTACTCGTAAGGTATTGTACCGTTTTGGTGTGGTTTAGTACCGTATGGATGTACTCGTACGGTATTGCACCGTTTTGGTGTGGTTTGGTACCGTATGGATGTACTCGTACGCTATTGCACCGTTTCGGTGTGGTTTGGAACCGTAACGAAGTACTTGTAAGGTATTGTACCGTTTTGGTGTGGTTTAGTACCGTATGGATGTACTCGTACGGTATTGCATCGTTTTGGTGTGGTTTGGTACCGTATGGATGTACTCGTACGGTATTGCACCCTTTTGGTGTGGTTTGGTACCGTATGGATGTACTCGTACGGTATTCTATCGTTTTTGTGTGGTTTTGTACCGTATGGATGTACTCGTACGGTATTGCACCGTTTTGGTGTGGTTTGGTACCGTAACGAAGTACTCGTAAAGTATTAAACCGTTTTGGTGTTGTTTGGTACCGTATGGATGTACTCGTACGGTATTGCACCGTTTTGGTGTGGTTTGGTACCGTATGGATGTACTCGTACGCTATTGCACCGTTTCGGTGTGGTTTGGAACCGTAACGAAGTACTTGTAAGGTATTGTACCGTTTTGGTGTGGTTTAGTACCGTATGGATGTACTCGTACGGTATTGCATCGTTTTGGTGTGGTTTGGTACCGTATGGATGTACTCGTACGGTATTCTACCGTTTTTGTGTGGTTTTGTACCGTATGGATGTACTCGTACGGTATTGCACCGTTTTGGTGTGGTTTGGTACCGTAACGAAGTACTCGTAAAGTATTAAACCGTTTTGGTGTTGTTTGGTACCGTATGGATGTACTCGTACGGTATTGCACCGTTTTGGTGTGGTTTGGTACCGTATGGATGTACTCGTACGGTATTGCACCATTTTGGTGTGGTTTGGTACCGTATGGATGTACTCGTATGGTATTCTACCGTTTTTGTGTGGTTTTGTACCGTATGGATGTACTCGTACGGTATTGCACCGTTTAGGTGTGGTTTGGTACCGTATGGATATACTCGTACGCTATTGCACCGTTTCGGTGTGGTTTGGAACCGTAACGAAGTACTCGTAAGGTATTGTACAGTTTTGGTTTGGTTTGGTTCCGTATGGATGTGCTCGTACGGTATTGCACCGTTTTGGTGTGGTTTGGTACCTTATGGATGTACTCGTACGGTATTGCACCGTTTTGGTGTGGTTTGGTACCGTATGGATGTACTCGTACGGTATTGCACCGTTTTGGTGTGGTTTGGTACCGTATGGATGTACTCGTACGCTATTGCACCGTTTCGGTGTGGTTTGGAACCGTAACGAAGTACTCGTAAGGTATTGTACCGTTTTGGTGTGGTTTGATACCGTATGGATGTACTCGTACGGTATTGCACCCTTTTGGTGTGGTTTGGTACCGTATGGATGTACTTGTACGGTATTCTACCGTCTTTGTGTGGTTTTGTACCGTATGGATGTACTCGTACGGCATTGCACCGTTTTGGTGTGGTTTGGTACCGTATGGATGTACTCGTACGGTATTGCACCGTTTTGGTTTGGTTTGGTACGGTATGGATGTACTCGTACGCTATTGAACCGTTTCGGTGTGGTTTGGAACAGTAACGAAGTACTCGCAAGGTATTGTACCGTTTTGGTGTGGTTTGGTACCGTATGGATGTACTCGTACGGTATTGAACCGTTTTGGTGTGGTTTGGTACCGTATGGATGTACTCGTACGGTATTGCACCGTTTTGGTGCGATTTGGTACCTTATGGATGTACTCGGACGGTATTGGACCAATTTGGTGTGGTTTTGTACCAGAAGGATGTACTCGTACGGTATTGCACCGTTTTGGTGTGGTTTGTTACCGTATGGATGTACTCGTACGTTATTGCACCGTTTTGGTGTGGTTTGGTACCTTATGGATGTACTCCTACGGTATTGCACCGTTTTGGTGTGGTTTGGTACCGTATGGATGTAGTCGGACGGTATTGGACCGTTTTGGTGTGGTTTGGTACCGGATGGATGTACTCGTACGGTATTGCACCGTTTTGCTGTGGTTTGGTACCGTATGGATGTACTCGTACGGTATTGCACCGTTTTGGTGTGGTTTGGTACCGTATGGATGTACTCGTACAGTATGGTTTGGTACCGTATGGATGTACTCGTACGGTATTGCACCGTTTTGGTGTGGTTTTGTACCTTATGGATGTACTCCTACGGTATTGCACCGTTTTGGTGTGGTTTGGTACCGTATGGATGTACTCGTACGGTATTGCACCCTTTTGGTGTGGTTTGGAACCGTAAGGATGTACTCGTACGGTATTCTACCGTTTTTGTGTGGTTTTGTACCGTATGGATGTACTCGTACGGTATTGCACCGTTTTGGTGTGGTTTGGTACCGTAACGAAGTACTCGTAAAGTATTAAACCGTTTTGGTGTGGTTTGGTACCGTATGGATGTACTCGTACGGTATTGTACCGTTTTGGTGTGGTTTGGTACCGTATGGATGTCCTCGTACGGTATTGCACCGTTTTGGTCTGGTTTGGTACCGTATGGATGTACTCGTACGGTATTGAACCGTTTTGGTGTGGTTTGGTGGTTTGGTACCGTATGGATGTACTCGTACGGTATTGCACCGTTTCAATGTGCTTTGGAACCGTAACGAAGTACTCGTAAGGTATTGTACCGTTTTGGTGTGGTTTGGTACCGTATGGATGTACTCGTACGGTATTGCACCGTTTTGGTGTGGTTTGGTATCGTATGGATGTACTCGTACGGTATTGCACCGTTTTGGTGTGGTTTGGTACGGTATTGCACCGTTTCGGTGTGGTTTGGTACCGTATGGATGTACTCGTACGGTATTGCACCGTTTCGGTGTGGTTTGGAACCGTAACGAAGTGGTCGTAAGGTATTGTACCGTTTTGGTGTGGTTTGGTACCGTATGGATGTACTTGTACGGTATTCTACCGTCTTTGTGTGGTTTTGTACCGTATGGATGTACTCGTACGGCATTGCACCGTTTTGGTGTGGTTTGGTACCGTATGGATGTACTCGTACGGTATTGCACCATTTTGGTTTGGTTTGGTACGGTATGGATGTACTCGTACGCTATTGCACCGTTTCGGTGTGGTTTGGAACAGTAACGAAGTACTCGCAAGGTATTGTACCGTTTTGGTGTGGTTTGGTACCGTATGGATGTACTCGTACGGTATTGAACCGTTTTGGTGTGGTTTGGTACCGTATGGATGTACTCGTACGGTATTGCACCGTTTTGGTGCGATTTGGTACCTTATGGATGTACTCGGACGGTATTGGACCAATTTGGTGTGGTTTTGTACCAGAAGGATGTACTCGTACGGTATTGCACCGTTTTGGTGTGGTTTGTTACCGTATGGATGTACTCGTACGTTATTGCACCGTTTTGGTGTGGTTTGGTACCTTATGGATGTACTCCTACGGTATTGCACCGTTTTGGTGTGGTTTTGTACCGTATGGATGTAGTCGGACGGTATTGGACCGTTTTGGTGTGGTTTGGTACCGGATGGATGTACTCGTACGGTATTGCACCGTTTTGCTGTGGTTTGGTACCGTATGGATGTACTCGTACGGTATTGCACCGTTTTGGTGTGGTTTGGTACCGTATGGATGTACTCGTACAGTATGGTTTGGTACCGTATGGATGTACTCGTACGGTATTGCACCGTTTTGGTGTGGTTTTGTACCTTATGGATGTACTCCTACGGTATTGCACCGTTTTGGTGTGGTTTGGTACCGTATGGATGTACTCGTACGGTATTGCACCCTTTTGGTGTGGTTTGGAACCGTAAGGATGTACTCGTACGGTATTCTACCGTTTTTGTGTGGTTTTGTACCGTATGGATGTACTCGTACGGTATTGCACCGTTTTGGTGTGGTTTGGTACCGTAACGAAGTACTCGTAAAGTATTAAACCGTTTTGGTGTGGTTTGGTACCGTATGGATGTACTCGTACGGTATTGTACCGTTTTGGTGTGGTTTGGTACCGTATGGATGTCCTCGTACGGTATTGCACCGTTTTGGTCTGGTTTGGTACCGTATGGATGTACTCGTACGGTATTGAACCGTTTTGGTGTGGTTTGGTGGTTTGGTACCGTATGGATGTACTCGTACGGTATTGCACCGTTTCAATGTGCTTTGGAACCGTAACGAAGTACTCGTAAGGTATTGTACCGTTTTGGTGTGGTTTGGTACCGTATGGATGTACTCGTACGGTATTGCACCGTTTTGGTGTGGTTTGGTATCGTATGGATGTACTCGTACGGTATTGCACCGTTTTGGTGTGGTTTGGTACGGTATTGCACCGTTTCGGTGTGGTTTGGTACCGTATGGATGTACTCGTACGGTATTGCACCGTTTCGGTGTGGTTTGGAACCGTAACGAAGTGGTCGTAAGGTATTGTACCGTTTTGGTGTGGTTTGGTACCGTATGGATGTACTTGTACGGTATTCTACCGTCTTTGTGTGGTTTTGTACCGTATGGATGTACTCGTACGGCATTGCACCGTTTTGGTGTGGTTTGGTACCGTATGGATGTACTCGTACGGTATTGCACCATTTTGGTTTGGTTTGGTACGGTATGGATGTACTCGTACGCTATTGCACCGTTTCGGTGTGGTTTGGAACAGTAACGAAGTACTCGCAAGGTATTGTACCGTTTTGGTGTGGTTTGGTACCGTATGGATGTACTCGTACGGTATTGAACCGTTTTGGTGTGGTTTGGTACCGTATGGATGTACTCGTACGGTATTGCACCGTTTTGGTGCGATTTGGTACCTTATGGATGTACTCGGACGGTATTGGACCAATTTGGTGTGGTTTTGTACCAGAAGGATGTACTCGTACGGTATTGCACCGTTTTGGTGTGGTTTGTTACCGTATGGATGTACTCGTACGTTATTGCACCGTTTTGGTGTGGTTTGGTACCTTATGGATGTACTCCTACGGTATTGCACCGTTTTGGTGTGGTTTGGTACCGTATGGATGTAGTCGGACGGTATTGGACCGTTTTGGTGTGGTTTGGTACCGGATGGATGTACTCGTACGGTATTGCACCGTTTTGCTGTGGTTTGGTACCGTATGGATGTACTCGTACGGTATTGCACCGTTTTGGTGTGGTTTGGTACCGTATGGATGTACTCGTACAGTATGGTTTGGTACCGTATGGATGTACTCGTACGGTATTGCACCGTTTTGGTGTGGTTTTGTACCTTATGGATGTACTCCTACGGTATTGCACCGTTTTGGTGTGGTTTGGTACCGTATGGATGTACTCGTACGGTATTGCACCCTTTTGGTGTGGTTTGGAACCGTAAGGATGTACTCGTACGGTATTCTACCGTTTTTGTGTGGTTTTGTACCGTATGGATGTACTCGTACGGTATTGCACCGTTTTGGTGTGGTTTGGTACCGTAACGAAGTACTCGTAAAGTATTAAACCGTTTTGGTGTGGTTTGGTACCGTATGGATGTACTCGTACGGTATTGTACCGTTTTGGTGTGGTTTGGTACCGTATGGATGTCCTCGTACGGTATTGCACCGTTTTGGTCTGGTTTGGTACCGTATGGATGTACTCGTACGGTATTGAACCGTTTTGGTGTGGTTTGGTGGTTTGGTACCGTATGGATGTACTCGTACGGTATTGCACCGTTTCAATGTGCTTTGGAACCGTAACGAAGTACTCGTAAGGTATTGTACCGTTTTGGTGTGGTTTGGTACCGTATGGATGTACTCGTACGGTATTGCACCGTTTTGGTGTGGTTTGGTATCGTATGGATGTACTCGTACGGTATTGCACCGTTTTGGTGTGGTTTGGTACGGTATTGCACCGTTTCGGTGTGGTTTGGTACCGTATGGATGTACTCGTATGGTATTGCACCGTTTCGGTGTGGTTTGGAACCGTAACGAAGTGGTCGTAAGGTATTGTACCGTTTTGGTGTGGTTTGGTACCGTATGGATGTACTTGTACGGTATTCTACCGTCTTTGTGTGGTTTTGTACCGTATGGATGTACTCGTACGGCATTGCACCGTTTTGGTGTGGTTTGGTACCGTATGGATGTACTCGTACGGTATTGCACCATTTTGGTTTGGTTTGGTACGGTATGGATGTACTCGTACGCTATTGCACCGTTTCGGTGTGGTTTGGAACAGTAACGAAGTACTCGCAAGGTATTGTACCGTTTTGGTGTGGTTTGGTACCGTATGGATGTACTCGTACGGTATTGAACCGTTTTGGTGTGGTTTGGTACCGTATGGATGTACTCGTACGGTATTGCACCGTTTTGGTGCGATTTGGTACCTTATGGATGTACTCGGACGGTATTGGACCAATTTGGTGTGGTTTTGTACCAGATGGATGTACTCGTACGGTAATGCACCGTTTTGGTGTGGTTTGGTACCGTATGGATGTACTCGTACGGTATTGCACCGTTTTGGTGTGGTTTGGTACCTTATGGATGTACTCCTACGGTATTGCACCGTTTTGGTGTGGTTTGGTACCGTATGGATGTAGTCGGACGGTATTGGACCGTTTTGGTGTGGTTTGGTACCGGATGGATGTACTCGTACGGTATTGCACGGTTTTGCTGTGGTTTGGTACCGTATGGATGTACTCGTACGGTATTGCACCGTTTTGGTGTGGTTTGGTACCGTATGGATGTACTCGTACAGTATGGTTTGGTACCGTACGGATGTACTCGTACGGTATTGCACCGTTTTCGTGTGGTTTGGTACCTTATGGATGTACTCCTACGGTATTGCACCGTTTTGGTGTGGTTTTGTACCGTATGGATGTACTCGTACGGTATTGCACCCTTTTTGTGTGGTTTGGTACCGTAAGGATGTACTCGTACGGTATTCTACCGTTTTTGTGTGGTTTTGTACCGTATGGATGTACTCGTACGGTATTGCACCGTTTTGGTGTGGTTTTGTACCGTAACGAAGTACTCGTAAAGTATTAAACCGTTTTGGTGTGGTTTGGTACCGTATGGATGTACTCGTACGGTATTGTACCGTTTTGGTGTGGTTTGGTACCGTATGGATGTCCTCGTACGGTATCGCACCGTTTTGGTCTGGTTTGGTACCGTATGGATGTACTCGTACGGTATTGAACCGTTTTGGTGTGGTTTGGTGGTTTGGTACCGTATGGATGTACTCGTACGGTATTGCACCTATTCAATGTGCTTTGGAACCGTAACGAAGTACTCGTAAGGTATTGTACCGTTTTGGTGTGGTTTGGTACCGTATGGATGTACTCGTACGGTATTGCACCGTTTTGGTGTGGTTTGGCATCGTATGGATGTACTCGTACGGTATTGCACCGTTTTGGTGTGGTTTGGTACCTTATGGTTGTACTCGTACGGTATTGCACCGTTTCGGTGTGGTTTGGTACCGTATGGATGTACTCGTACGGTATTGCACCGTTTCGGTGTGGTTTGGAACCGTAACGAAGTGGTCGTAAGGTATTGTACCGTTTTGGTGTGGTTTGGTACCGTATGGATGTACTCGTACGGTATTGCACCGTTTTGGTGTGGTTTGGTACCGTAGGAATGTACTCGTACGGTATTGCACCGTTTTGGTGTGGTTTGGTACCTTATGGATGTACTCGTACGGTATTGCACCGTTTCGGTGTGGTTTGGTACCGTATGGATGTACTCGTACGGTATTGCACCGTTTCGGTGTGGTTTCGAACCGTAACGAAGTGGTCGTAAGGTATTATACCGTTTTGGTGTGGTATTGTACCGTATGGATGTACTCGTACGGTATTGCACCGTTTTTGTGTGGTTTGGTATCGTACGGATGTACTCGTACGGTATTGAACCGTTTTGGTGTGGTTTTGTACCTTATGGATGTACTCGTACGGTATTGCACCGTTTCGGTGTGGTTTGGTACCGTATGGATGTACTCGTACGGTATTGCACCGTTTTGGTGTGGTTTGGTACCTTATGGATGTACTCGTACGGTATTGCACCGTTTTGGTGTGGTTTGGAACCGTAACGAAGCACTCGTAAGGTATTGTACCGTTTTGGTGTGGTTTGGTACCGTATGGATGTACTCGTACGGTATTGCACCGTTTTGGTGTGGTTTGGTATCGTACGGATGTACTCGTACAGTATTGCATCGTTTTGGTATGGTTTGGTACCGTATTGATGTACTCGTACGGTATTGCACCGTTTTTGTGTGGTTTGGTACCGTATGGATGTACTCGTACGGTATTGCACAGTTTTGGTGTGGTTTGGTACCATATGAATGTACTCGTACGGTATTGCACCGTTTTGGTGTGGTTTGGTACCTTATGGATGTACTGGTACCGTATTGCACCGTTTTGGTGTGGTTTGGTACCGTATGGATGTACTCGTACGGTATTGCACCGTTTTGGTGTGGTTTAGTACCTTATGGATGTACTCCTACGGTATTGCACCGTTTTGGTGTGGTTTGGTACCGTATGGATGTACTCGTACGGTATTGCACCCTTTTGGTGTGGTTTGGTACCGTAACGATGTACTCGTACGGTATTCTACCGTTTTTGTGTGGTTTTGTACCGTATGGATGTACTCGTACGGTATTGCACCGTTTTGGTGTGGTTTGGTACCGTAACGAAGTACTCGTAAAGTATTAAACCGTTTTGGTGTGGTTTGGTACCGTATGGATGTACTCGTACGGTATTGAACCGTTTTGGTGTGGTTTGGTGGTTTGGTACCGTATCGATGTACTCGTACGGCATTGCACCGTTTCAATGTGCTTTGGAACCGTAACGAAGTACTCGTAAGGTATTGTACCGTTTTGGTGTGGTTTGGTACCGTATGGATGTACTCGTACGGTATTGCACCGTTTTGGTGTGGTTTGGTACCGTATGGATGTCCTCGTACGGTATTGCACCGTTTTGGTCTTGTTTGGTACCGTATGGATGTACTCGTACGGTATTGAACCGTTTTGGTGTGGTTTGGTGGTTTGGTACCGTATGGATGTACTCGTACGGTATTGCACCGTTTCAATGTGCTTTGGAACCGTAACGAAGTACTCGTAAGGTATTGTACCATTTTGGTGTGGTTTGGTACAGTATGGATGTACTCGTACGGTATTGCACCGTTTTGGTGTGGTTTGGTACCGTATGAATGTACTCGTACGGTATTGCACCGTTTTGGTGTGGTTTGGTACCTTATGGATGTACTCGTACGGTATTGCACCGTTTCGGTGTGGTTTGGTACCGTATGGATGTACTCGTACGGTATTGCACCGTTTCGGTGTGGTTTCGAACCGTAACGAAGTGGTTGTAAGGTATTGTACCGTTTTGGTGTGGTTTGGTACCGTATGGATGTACTCGTACGGTATTGCACCGTTTTGGTGTGGTTTGGTATAGTACGGATGTACTCGTACGGTATTGCACCGTTTTGGTGTGGTTTTGTACCTTATGGATGTACTCGTACGGTATTGCACCGTTTCGGTGTGGTTTGGTACCGTATGGATGTACTCGTACGGTATTGCACCGTTTTGGTGTGGTTTGGTATCGTACGGATGTAATCGTACGGTATTGCACCGTTTTGGTGTGGTTTTGTACCTTATGGATGTACTCGTACGGTATTGCACCGTTTCGGTGTGGTTTGGTACCGTATGGATGTACTCGTACGGTATTGCACCGTTTTGGTGTGGTTTGGTACCTTATGGATGTACTCGTACGGTATTGCACCGTTTTGGTGTGGTTTGGAACCGTAACGAAGCACTCGTAAGGTATTGTACCGTTTTGGTGTGGTTTGGTACCGTATGGATGTACTCGTACGGTATTGCACCGTTTTGGTGTGGTTTGGTATCGTACGGATGTACTCGTACGGTATTGCATCGTTTTGGTGTGGTTTGGTACCGTATGGATGTACTCGTACGGTATTGCACCGTTTTTGTGTGGTTTGGTACCGTATGGATGTACTCGTACGGTATTGCACAGTTTTGGTGTGGTTTGGTACCGTATGAATGTACTCGTACGGTATTGCACCGTTTTGGTGTGGTTTGGTACCTTATGGATGTACTGGTACCGTATTGCACCGTTTTGGTGTGGTTTGGTACCGTATGGATGTACTCGTACGGTATTGCACCGTTTTGGTGTGGTTTGGTACCTTATGGATGTACTCCTACGGTATTGCACCGTTTTGGTGTGGTTTGGTACCGTATCGATGTACTCGTACGGTATTGCACCCTTTTGGTGTGGTTTGGTACCGTAACGATGTACTCGTACGGTATTCTACCGTTTTTGTGTGGTTTTTTACCGTATGGATGTACTCGTACGGTATTGCACCGTTTTGGTGTGGTTTGGTACCGTAACGAAGTACTCGTAAAGTATTAAACCGTTTTGGTGTGGTTTGGTACCGTATGGATGTACTCGTACGGTATTGAACCGTTTTGGTGTGGTTTGGTGGTTTGGTACCGTATGGATGTACTCGTACGGCATTGCACCGTTTCAATGTGCTTTGGAACCGTAACGAAGTACTCGTAAGGTATTGTACCGTTTTGGTGTGGTTTGGTACCGTATGGATGTACTCGTACGGTATTGCACCGTTTTGGTGTGGTTTGGTACCGTATGGATGTCCTCGTACGGTATTGCACCGTTTTGGTCTTGTTTGGTACCGTATGGATGTACTCGTACGGTATTGAACCGTTTTGGTGTGGTTGGTGGTTTGGTACCGTATGGATGTACTCGTACTGTATTGCACCGTTTCAATGTGCTTTGGAACCGTAACGAAGTACTCGTAAGGTATTGTACCATTTTGGTGTGATTTGGTACAGTATGGATGTACTCGTACGGTATTGCACGGTTTTGGTGTGGTTTGGTACCGTATGAATGTACTCGTACGGTATTGCACCGTTTTGGTGTGGTTTGGTACCTTATGGATGTACTCGTACGGTATTGCACCGTTTCGGTGTGGTTTGGTACCGTATGGATGTACTCGTACGGTATTGCACCGTTTCGGTGTGGTTTCGAACCGTAACGAAGTGGTCGTAAGGTATTGTACCGTTTTGGTGTGGTTTGGTACCGTATGGATGTACTCGTACGGTATTGCACCGTTTTGGTGTGGTTTGGTATCGTACGGATGTACTCGTACGGTATTGCACCGTTTTGGTGTGGTTTTGTACCTTATGGATGTACTCGTACGGTATTGCACCGTTTCGGTGTGGTTTGGTATCGTACGGATGTACTCGTACGGTATTGCACCGTTTTGGTGTGGTTTGGTATCGTACGGATGTACTCGTACGGTATTGCACCGTTTTGGTGTGGTTTTGTACCGTATGGATGTACTCGTACGGTATTGCACCGTTTCAGTGTGGTTTGGTACCGTATGGATGTACTCGTACGGTATTGCACCGTTTTGGTGTGGTTTGGTACCTTATGGATGTACTCGTACGGTATTGCACCGTTTTGGTGTGGTTTTGAACCGTAACGAAGCACTCGTAAGGTATTGTACCGTTTTGGTGTGGTTTGGTACCGTATGGATGTACTCGTACGGTATTGCACCGTTTTGGTGTGGTTTGGTATCGTACGGATGTACTCGTACGGTATTGCATCGTTTTGGTGTGGTTTGGTACCGTATGGATGTACTCGTACGGTATTGCACCGTTTTGGTGTGGTTTGGTACCGTATGGATGTACTCGTACGGTATTGCACAGTTTTGGTGTGGTTTGGTACCATATGAATGTACTCGTACGGTATTGCACCGTTTTGGTGTGGTTTGGTACCTTATGGATGTACTGGTACGGTATTGCACCGTTTTGGTGTGGTTTGGTACCGTATGGATGTACTCGTACGGTATTGCACCGTTTTGGTGTGGTTTGGTACCTTATGGATGTACTCCTACGGTATTGCACCGTTTTGGTGTGGTTTGGTACCGTATGGATGTACTCGTACGGTATTGCACCCTTTTGGTGTGGTTTGGTACCGTAACGATGTACTCGTACGGTATTCTACCGTTTTTGTGTGGTTTTGTACCGTATGGATGTACTCGTATGGTATTGCACCGTTTTGGTGTGGTTTGGTACCGTAACGAAGTACTCGTAAAGTATTAAACCGTTTTGGTGTGGTTTGGTACCGTATGGATGTACTCGTACGGTATTGAACCGTTTTGGTGTGGTTTGGTGGTTTGGTACCGTATGGATGTACTCGTACGGCATTGCACCGTTTCAATGTGCTTTGGAACCGTAACGAAGTACTCGTAAGGTATTGTACCGTTTTGGTGTGGTTTGGTACCGTATGGATGTACTCGTACGGTATTGCACCGTTTTTGTGTGGTTTGGTACCGTATGGATGTCCTCGTACGGTATTGCATCGTTTTGGTCTTGTTTGGTACCGTATGGATGTACTCGTACGGTATTGAACCGTTTTGGTGTGGTTTGGTGGTTTGGTACCGTATGGATGTACTCGTACGGTATTGCACCGTTTCAATGTGCTTTGGAACCGTAACGAAGTACTCGTAAGGTATTGTACCATTTTGGTGTGGTTTGGTACAGTATGGATGTACTCGTACGGTATTGCACCGTTTTGGTGTGGTTTGGTACCGTATGAATGTACTCGTACGGTATTGCACCGTTTCGGTGTGGTTTGGAACCGTAACGAAGTGGTCGTAAGGTATTGTTCCGTTTTGGTGTGGTTTGGTACCGTATGGATGTACTCGTACGGTATTGCACCGTTTTGGTGTGGTTTGGTATCGTACGGATGTACTCGTACGGTATTGCACCGTTTTGGTGTGGTTTCGTACCTTATGGATGTACTCGTACGGTATTGCACCGTTTCTGTGTGGTTTGGTACCGTATGGATGTACTCGTACGGTATTGCACCGTTTTGGTGTGGTTTGGTACCATATGAATGTACTCGTACGGTATTGCACCGTTTTGGTGTGGTTTGGTACCTTATGGATGTACTGGTACGGTATTGCACCGTTTTGGTGTGGTTTGGTACCGTATGGATGTACTCGTACGGTATTGCACCGTTTTGGTGTGGTTTGGTACCTTATGGATGTACTCCTACGGTATTGCACCGTTTTGGTGTGGTTTGGTACCGTATGGATGTACTCGTACGGTATTGCACCCTTTTGGTGTGGTTTGGTACCGTAACGATGTACTCGTACGGTATTCTACCGTTTTTGTGTGGTTTTGTACCGTATGGATGTACTCGTATGGTATTGCACCGTTTTGGTGTGGTTTGGTACCGTAACGAAGTACTCGTAAAGTATTAAACCGTTTTGGTGTGGTTTGGTACCGTATGGATGTACTCGTACGGTATTGAACCGTTTTGGTGTGGTTTGGTGGTTTGGTACCGTATGGATGTACTCGTACGGCATTGCACCGTTTCAATGTGCTTTGGAACCGTAACGAAGTACTCGTAAGGTATTGTACCGTTTTGGTGTGGTTTGGTACCGTATGGATGTACTCGTACGGTATTGCACCGTTTTGGTGTGGTTTGGTACCGTATGGATGTCCTCGTACGGTATTGCATCGTTTTGGTCTTGTTTGGTACCGTATGGATGTACTCGTACGGTATTGAACCGTTTTGGTGTGGTTTGGTGGTTTGGTACCGTATGGATGTACTCGTACGGTATTGCACCGTTTCAATGTGCTTTGGAACCGTAACGAAGTACTCGTAAGGTATTGTACCATTTTGGTGTGGTTTGGTACAGTATGGATGTACTCGTACGGTATTGCACCGTTTTGGTGTGGTTTGGTACCGTATGAATGTACTCGTACGGTATTGCACCGTTTCGGTGTGGTTTGGAACCGTAACGAAGTGGTCGTAAGGTATTGTTCCGTTTTGGTGTGGTTTGGTACCGTATGGATGTACTCGTACGGTATTGCACCGTTTTGGTGTGGTTTGGTATCGTACGGATGTACTCGTACGGTATTGCACCGTTTTGGTGTGGTTTCGTACCTTATGGATGTACTCGTACGGTATTGCACCGTTTCTGTGTGGTTTGGTACCGTATGGATGTACTCGTACGGTATTGCACCGTTTTGGTGTGGTTTGGTACCTTATGGATGTACTCGTACGGTATTGCACCGTTTTGGTGTGGTTTGGAACCGTAACGAAGCACTCGTAAGGTATTGTACCGTTTTGGTCTGGTTTGGTACCGTATGGATGTACTCGTACGGTATTGAACCGTTTTGGTGTGGTTTGGTGGTTTGGTACCGTATGGATGTACTCGTACGGTATTGCACCGTTTCAATGTGCTTTGGAACCGTAACGAAGTACTCGTAAGGTATTGTACCATTTTGGTGTGGTTTGGTACAGTATGGATGTACTCGTACGGTATTGAACCGTTTTGGTGTGGTTTGGTCCCGTATGAATGTACTCGTACGGTATTGCACCGTTTTGGTGTGGTTTGGTACCTTATGGATGTACTCGTACGGTATTGCACCGTTTCGGTGTGGTTTGGTACCGTATGGATGTACTCGTACGGTATTGCACCGTTTCGGTGTGGTTTGGAACCGTAACGAAGTGGTCGTAAGGTATTGTACCGTTTTGGTGTGGTTTGGTACCGTATGGATGTACTCGTACGGTATTGCACCGTTTTGGTGTGGTTTGGTATCGTACGGATGTACTCGTACGGTATTGCACCGTTTTGGTGTGGTTTGGTACCTTATGGATGTACTCGTACGGTATTGCACCGTTTCGGTGTGGTTTGGTACCGTGTGGATGTAATCGTACGGTATTGCACCGTTTTTGTGTGGTTTGGTACCTTATGGATGTACTCGTACGGTATTGGACCGTTTTGGTGTGGTTTGGAACCGTAACGAAGCACTCGTAAGGTATTGTACCGTTTTGGTGTGGTTTGGTACCGTATGGATGTACTCGTACGGCATTTCACCGTTTTGGTGTGGTTTGGTATCGTACGGATGTACTCGTACGGTATTGCACCGTTTTGGTGTTGTTTGGTACCGTATGGATGTACTCGTACGGTATTGCACGGTTTTGGTGTGGTTTGGTACCGTATGAATGTACTCGTACGGTATTGCACCGTTTTGGTGTGGTTTGGTACCTTATGGATGTACTCGTACAGTATTGCACCGTTTCGGTGGGGTTTGGTACCGTATGGATGTACTCGTACGGTATTGCACCGTTTCGGTGTGGTTTGGAACCGTAACGAAGTGGTCGTAAGGTATTGTACCGTTTTGGTGTGGTTTGGTACCGTATGGATGTACTCGTACGGTATTGCACCGTTTTGGTGTGGTTTGGTATCGTACGGATGTACTCGTACGGTATTGCACCGTTTTGGTGTGGTTTGGTACCTAATGGATGTACTCGTACGGTATTGCACCGTTTTGGTGTGGTTTGGTACCTTATGGATGTACTCGTACGGTATTGCACCGTTTTGGTGTGGTTTGGAACCGTAACGAAGCACTCGTAAGGTATTGTACCGTTTTGGTGTGGTTTGGTACCGTATGGATGTACTCGTACGGTATTGCACCGTTTTGGTGTGGTTTGGTATCGTACGGATGTACTCGTACGGTATTGCACCGTTTTGGTGTGGTTTGGTACCGTATGGATGTACTCGTACGGTATTGCACGGTTTTGGTGTGGTTTGGTACCGTATGAATGTACTCGTACGGTATTGCACCGTTTTGGTGTGAATTGGTACCTTATGGATGTACTCGTACGGTATTGCACCGTTTTGGTGTGGTTTGGAACCTTATGGATGTACTCGTACGGTATTGCACCGTTTTGGTGTGGTTTGGTACCGTATGGATGTACTCGTACGGTATTGCACCGTTTTGGTGTGGTTTGGTACCGTATGGATGTACTCCTACGGTATTGCACCGTTTTGGTGTGGTTTGGTACCGTATGGATGTACTCGTACGGTATTGCACCCTTTTGGTGTGGTTTGGTACCGTAAGGATGTACTCGTACGGTATTCTACCGTTTTTGTGTGGTTTTGTACCGTATGGATGTACTCGTACGGTATTGCACCGTTTTGGTGTGGTTTGGTACCGTAACGAAGTACTCGTAAAGTATTAAACCGTTTTGGTGTGGTTTGGTACCGTATGGATGTCCTCGTACGGTATTGCACCGTTTTGGTCTGGTTTGGTACCGTATGGATGTACTCGTACGGTATTGCACCGTTTCAATGTGCTTTGGAACCGTAACGAAGTGCTCGTAAGGTATTGTACCATTTTGGTGTGGTTTTGTACAGTATGGATGTACTCGTACGGTATTGCACCGTTTTGGTGTGGTTTGGTACCGTATGAATGTACTCGTACGGTATTGCACCGTTTTGGTGTGGTTTGGTACCTTATGGATGTACTCGTACGGTATTGCACCGTTTCGGTGTGGTTTGGTACCGTATGGATGTACTCGTACGGTATTGCACCGTTTCGGTGTGGTTTGGAACCGTAACGAAGTGGTCGTAAGGTATTGTACCGTTTTGGTGTGGTTTGGTATCGTATGGATGTACTCGTGCGGTATTGCACCGTTTTGGTGTGGTTTGGTATCGTACGGATGTACTCGTACGGTATTGCACCGTTTTGGTGTGGTTTGGTACCTTATGGATGTACTCGTACGGTATTGCACCGTTTCGGTGTGGTTTGGTACCGTATGGATGTACTCGTACGGTATTGCACCGTTTTGGTGTGGTTTGGTACCTTATGGATGTACTCGTACGGTATTGGACCGTTTTGGTGTGGTTTGGAACCGTAACGAAGCACTCGTAAGGTATTGTACCGTTTTGGTGTGGTTTGGTACAGTATGGATGTACTCGTACGGTATTGCACCGTTTTGGTGTGGTTTGGTACCGTATGAATGTACTCGTACGGTATTGCACCGTTTTGATGTGGTTTGGTACCTTATGGATGTACTCGTACGGTATTGCACCGTTTTGGTGTGGTTTGGTACCGTATGGATGTACTCGTACGGTATTGCACCATTTTGGTGTGGTTTGGAACCGTAACGAAGTACTCGTAAGGTATTGTACCGTTTTGGCGTGGTTTGGTACCTTATGGATGTACTCGTACGGTATTGCACCGTTTCGGTGTGTTTTGGAACCGTAACGAGGTACTCGTAAGGTATTGTACCGTTTTGGTGTGGTTTGGTACCGTATGGATGTACTCCTACGGTATTGCACTGTTTCGGTGTGGTTTGGAACCGTAACGAAGTACTCGTAAGGTATTGTACCGTTTTTGTGTGATTTGGTACCGTCTGGATGTACTCATACGGTATTCCACCGTTTTGGTGTGGTTTGGTACCTTATGGATGTACTCCTACGGTATTGCACCGTTTTCGTGTGGTTTGGTACCGTATGGATGTACTCGGACGGTATTGGACCGTTTTGGTGTGGTTTGGTACCGGATGGATGTACTCGTACGGTATTGCACCGTTTTGGTGTGGTTTGGTACCGTATAGATGTACTCGTACGGTATTGCACCGTTTTGGTGTGGTTTGGTACCGTATGGATGTACTCGTACGGTATTGAACCGTTTTGGTGTGGTTTGGTACCTTATGGATGTACTCGTACGGTATTGCACCGTTTCGGTGTGGTTTGGTACCGTATGGATGTACTCGTACGGTATTGCACCGTTTCGGTGTGGTTTGGAACCGTAACGAAGTGGTCGTAAGGTATTGTACCGTTTTGGTGTGGTTTGGTATCGTATGGATGTACTCGTGCGCTATTGCACCGTTTTGGTGTGGTTTGGTATCGTACGGATGTACTCGTACGGTATTGCACCGTTTTGGTGTGGTCTGGTACCTTATGGATGTACTCGTACGGTATTGCACCGTTTCGGTGTGGTTTGGTACCGTATGGATGTACTCGTACGGTATTGCACCGTTTTGGTGTGGTTTGGTACCTTATGGATGTACTCGTACGGTATTGCACCGTTTTGGTGTGGTTTGGAACCGTAACGAAGCACTCGTAAGGTATTGTACCGTTTTGGTGTGGTTTGGTTCCGTATGGATGTACTCGTACGGCATTGCACCGTTTTGGTGTGGTTTGGTATCGTACGGATGTACTCGTACGGTATTGCACCGTTTTGGTGTGGTTTGGTACCGTATGGATGTACTCGTACGGTATTGCACGGTTTTGGTGTGGTTTGGTACCGTATGAATGTACTCGTACGGTATTGCACTGTTTTGGTGTGGTTTGGTACCTTATGGATGTACTCGTACAGTATTGCACCGTTTTGGTGTGGTTTGGTACCTTATGGATGTACTCGTACGGTATTGCACCGTTTTGGTGTGGTTTGGTACCGTATGGATGTACTCGTACGGTATTGCACCGTTTTGGTGTGGTTTGGAACCGTAACGAAGTACTCGTAAGGTATTGTACCGTTTTGGCGTGGTTTGGTACCTTATGGATGTACTCGTACGGTATTGCACCGTTTCGGTGTGTTTTGGAACCGTAACGAGGTACTCGTAAGGTATTGTACCGTTTTGGTGTGGTTTGGTACCGTATGGATGTACTCCTACGGTATTGCACCGTTTCGGTGTGGTTTGGAACCGTAACGAAGTACTCGTAAGGTATTGTACCGTTTTGGTGTGATTTGGTACCGTCTGGATGTACTCGTACGGTATTCCACCGTTTTGGTGTGGTTTGGTACCTTATGGATGTACTCCTACGGTATTGCACCGTTTTCGTGTGGTTTGGTACCGTATGGATGTACTCGGACGGTATTGGACCGTTTTGGTGTGGTTTGGTACCGGATGGATGTACTCGTACGGTATTGCACCGTTTTGGTGTGGTTTGGTACCGTATAGATGTACTCGTACGGTATTGCACCGTTTTGGTGTGGTTTGGTACCGTATGGATGTACTCGTACGGTATTGAACCGTTTTGGTGTGGTTTGGTACCTTATGGATGTACTCGTACGGTATTGCTCCGTTTTGGTGTGGTTTGGTACCTTATGGATGTACTCCTACGGTATTGCACCGTTTTGGTGTGGTTTGGTACCGTATGGATGTACTCGTACGGTATTGCACCCTTTTGGTGTGGTTTGGTACCGTATGGATGTACTCGTACGGTATTCTACCGTTTTTGTGTGATTTTGTACCGTATGGATGTACTCGTACGGTATTGCACCGTTTTGGTGTGGTTTGGAACCGTAACGAAGTACTCGTAAGGTATTGTACCGTTTTTGTGTGGTTTGGTACCGTATGGATGTACTCGTACGGTATTGCACCGTTTTGGTGTGGTTTGGTACCGTATGGACGTACTCGTACGGTATTGCACGGTTTTGGTGTGGTTTGGTACCGTATGGATGTACTCGTACGGTATTGAACCGTTTTGGTGTGGTTTGGTGGTTTGGTACCGTATGGATGTACTCGTACGGTATTGCACCGTTTCGGTGTGGTTTGGAACCGTAACGAAGTACTCGTAAGGTATTGTACCGTTTTGGTGTGGTTTGGTACCGTATGGATGTACTCGTACGGTATTGCACCGTTTTGGTGTGGTTTGGTATCGTATGGATCTACTCGTACGGTATTGCACCGTTTTGGTGTGGTTTGGTACCTTATGGTTGTACTCGTACGGTATTGCACCGTTTAAGTGTGGTTTGGTACCGTATGGATGTACTCGTACGGTATTGCACCGTTTCGGTGTGGTTTGGAACCGTAACGAAGTGCTCGTAAGATATTGTACCGTTTTGGTGTGGTTTGGTACCGTATGGATGTACTCGTACGGTATTGCACCGTTTTGGTGTGGTTTGGTACCGTATAAATGTACTCGTACGGTATTGAAATGTTTTGGTGTGGTTTGGTACCTTATGGATGTACTCGTACGGTATTGCACCGTTTCGGTGTGGTTTGGTACCGTATGGATGTACTCGTACGGTATTGCACCGTTTTGGTGTGGTTTGGTACCGTATGAATGTACTCGTACGGTATTGCACCGTTTTGGTGTGGTTTGGTACCTTATGGCTGTACTCGTACGGTATTGCACCGTTTCAGTGTGGTTTGGTACCGTATGGATGTACTCGTACGGTATTGCACCGTTTCGGTATGGTTTGGAACCGTATCGAAGTGGTCGTAAGGTATTGTACCGTTTTGGTGTGGTTTGGTACCGTATGGATGTACTCGTACGGTATTGCACCGTTTTGGTGTGGTTTGCTATCGTACGGATGTACTCGTACGGTATTGCACCGTTTTGGTGTGGTTTGGTACCTTATGGATGTACTCGTACGGTATTGCACCGTTTCGGTGTGGTTTGATACCGTATGAATGTACTCGTACGGTATTGCACCGTTTTGGTGTGGTTTGGTACCTTATGGATGTACTCGTACGGTATTGCACCGTTTTGGTGTGGTTTGGTACCTTATGGACGTACTCGTACTGTATTGCACCGTTTTTGTGTGGTTTGGTACCGTATGGATGTACTCGTATGGTATTGCACCGTTTTGGTGTGGTTTGGTACCGTATGGATGTACTCGTACGGTATTGCACCGTATGGATGTACTCGTACGGTATTGCATCCTTTTGGTGTGGTTTGGTACCGTAAGGATGTACTCGTACGGTATTCTACCGTTTTTGTGTGGTTTTGTACCGTATGGATGTACTCGTACGGTATTGCACCGTTTTGGTGTGGTTTGGTACCGTAACGAAGTACTCGTAAGGTATTGTACCGTTTTTGTGTGGTTTGGTACCGTATGGATGTACTCGTACGGTATTGCACCGTTTTGGTGTGGTTTGGTACCGTATGGACGTACTCGTACGGTATTGCACGGTTTTGGTGTGGTTTGGTACCGTATGGATGTACTCGTACGGTATTGAACCGTTTTGGTGTGGTTTGGTGGTTTGGTACCGTACGGATGTACTCGTACGGTATTGCACCGTTTCGGTGTGGTTTGGAACCGTAACGAAGCACTCGTAAGGTATTGTACCGTTTTGGTGTGGTTTGGTACCGTATGGATGTACTCGTACGGTATTGCACCGTTTTGGTGTGGTTTGGTATCGTAAGGATGTACTCGTACGGTATTGCACCGTTTTGGTGTGGTTTCGTACCGTATGGATGTACTCGTACGGTATTGCACGGTTTTGGTGTGGTTTGGTACCGTATGAATGTACTCGTACGGTATTGCACCGTTTTGGTGTGGTTTGGTACCTTATGGATGTACTCGTACGGTATTGCACCGTTTTGGTGTGGTTTGGTACCTTATGGACGTACTCGTACGGTATTGCACCGTTTTTGTGTGGTTTGGTACCGTATGGATGTACTTGTATGGTATTGCACCGTTTTGGTGTGGTTTGGTACCGTATGGATGTACTCGTACGGTATTGCACCGTATGGATGTACTCGTACGGTATTGCATCCTTTTGGTGTGGTTTGGTACCGTAAGGATGTACTCGTACGGTATTCTACCGTTTTTGTGTGGTTTTGTACCGTATGGATGTACTCGTACGGTATTGCACCGTTTTGGTGTGGTTTGGTACCGTAACGAAGTACTCGTAAGGTATTGTACCGTTTTTGTGTGGTTTGGTACCGTATGGATGTACTCGTACGGTATTGCACCGTTTTGGTGTGGTTTGGTACCGTATGGACGTACTCGTACGGTATTGCACGGTTTTGGTGTGGTTTGGTACCGTATGGATGTACTCGTACGGTATTGAACCGTTTTGGTGTGGTTTGGTGGTTTGGTACCGTACGGATGTACTCGTACGGTATTGCACCGTTTCGGTGTGGTTTGGAACCGTAACGAAGTACTCGTAAGGTATTGTACCGTTTTGGTGTGGTTTGGTACCGTATGGATGTACTCATACGGTATTGCACCGTTTTGGTGTGGTTTGGTATCGTATGGATCTACTCGTACGGTATTGCACCGTTTTGGCGTGGTTTGGTACCTTATGGTTGTACTCGTACGGTATTGCACCGTTTCGGTGTGGTTTGGTACCGTATGGATGTACTCGTACGGTATTGCACCGTTGCGGTGTGGTTTGGAACCGTAACGAAGTGCTCGTAAGATATTGTACCGTTTTGGTGTGGTTTGGTACCGTATGGATGTACTCGTACGGTATTGCACCGTTTTGGTGTGGTTTGGTACCGTATAAATGTACTCGTACGGTATTGCACTGTTTTGGTGTGGTTTGGTACCTTATGGATGTACTCGTACGGTATTGCACCGTTTCGGTGTGGTTTTGTACCGTATGGATGTACTCGTACGGTATTGCACCGTTTTGGTGTGGTTTGGTACCGTATGAATGTACTCGTACGGTATTGCACCGTTTTGGTGTGGTTTGGTACCTTATGGCTGTACTCGTACGGTATTGCACCGTTTCAGTGTGGTTTGGTACCGTATGGATGTACTCGTACGGTATTGCACCATTTCGGTATGGTTTGGAACCGTAACGAAGTGGTCGTAAGGTATTGTACGGTTTTGGTGTGGTTTGGTACCGTATGGATGTACTCGTACGGTATTGCACCGTTTTGGTGTGGTTTGCTATCGTACGGATGTACTCGTACGGTATTGCACCGTTTTGGTGTGGTTTGGTACCTTATGGATGTACTCGTACGGTATTGCACCGTTTCGGTGTGGTTTGATACCGTATGGATGTACTCGTACGGTATTGCACCGTTTTGGTGTGGTTTGGTACCTTATGGATGTACTAGTACGGTATTGCACCGTTTTGGTGTGGTTTGGAACCGTAACGAAGCACTCGTAAGGTATTGTACCGTTTTGGTGTGGTTTGGTACCGTATGGATGTACTCGTACGGTATTGCACCGTTTTGGTGTGGTTTGGTATCGTACGGATGTACTCGTACGGTATTGCACCGTTTTGGTGTGGTTTGGTACCGTATGGATGTACTCGTACGGTATTGCACGGTTTTGGTGTGGTTTGGTACCGTATGAATGTACTCGTACGGTATTGCACCGTTTTGGTGTGGTTTGGTACCTTATGGATGTACTCGTACGGTATTGCACCGTTTTGGTGTGGTTTGGTACCTTATGGACGTACTCGTACGGTATTGCACCGTTTTTGTGTGGTTTGGTACCGTATGGATGTACTCGTATGGTATTGCACCGTTTTGGTGTGGTTTGGTACCTTATGGATGTACTCCTACGGTATTGCACCGTTTTGGTGTGGTTTGGTACCGTATGGATGTACTCGTACGGTATTGCACCGTATGGATGTACTCGTACGGTATTGCATCCTTTTTGTGTGGTTTGGTACCGTAAGGATGTACTCGTACGGTATTCTACCGTTTTTGTGTGGTTTTGAACCGTATGGATGTACTCGTACAGTATTGCACCGTTTTGGTGTGGTTTGGTACCGTAACGAAGTACTCGTAAGGTATTGTACCGTTTTTGTGTGGTTTGGTACCGTATGGATGTACTCGTACGGTATTGCACCGTTTTGGTGTGGTTTGGTACCGTATGGACGTACTCGTACGGTATTGCACGGTTTTGGTGTGGTTTGGTACCGTATGGATGTACTCGTACGGTATTGAACCGTTTTGGTGTGGTTTGGTGGTTTGGTACCGTACGGATGTACTCGTACGGTATTGCACCGTTTCGGTGTGGTTTGGAACCGTAACGAAGTACTCGTAAGGTATTGTACCGTTTTGGTGTGGTTTGGTACCGTATGGATGTACTCGTACGGTATTGCACCGTTTTGGTGTGGTTTGGTACCGTAGGGATGTACTCGTACGGTATTGCACCGTTTTGGTGTGGTTTGGTATCGTACGGATGTACTCGTACGGTATTGCACCGTTTTGGTGTGGTTTGGTACCGTATGGATGTACTCGTACGGTATTGCACGGTTTTGGTGTGGTTTGGTACCGTATGAATGTACTCGTACGGTATTGCACCGTTTTGGTGTGGTTTGGTACCTTATGGATGTACTCGTACGGTATTGCACCGTTTTGGTGTGGTTTGGTACCTTATGGACGTACTCGTACGGTATTGCACCGTTTTTGTGTGGTTTGGTACCGTATGGATGTACTCGTATGGTATTGCACCGTTTTGGTGTGGTTTGGTACCTTATGGATGTACTCCTACGGTATTGCACCGTTTTGGTGTGGTTTGGTATAGTATGGATGTACTCGTACGGTATTGCACCGTATGGATGTACTCGTACGGTATTGCATCCTTTTGGTGTGGTTTGGTACCGTAAGGATGTACTCGTACGGTATTCTACCGTTTTTGTGTGGTTTTGTACCGTATGGATGTACTCGTACGGTATTGCACCGTCTTGGTGTGGTTTGGTACCGTAACGAAGTACTCGTAAGGTATTGTACCGTTTTTGTGTGGTTTGGTACCGTATGGATGTACTCGTACGGTATTGCACCGTTTTGGTGTGGTTTGGTACCGTATGGACGTACTCGTACGGTATTGCACGGTTTTGGTGTGGTTTGGTACCGTATGGATGTACTCGTACGGTATTGAACCGTTTTGGTGTGGTTTGGTGGTTTGGTACCGTACGGATGTACTCGTACGGTATTGCACCGTTTCGGTGTGGTTTGGAACCGTAACGAAGTACTCGTAAGGTATTGTACCGTTTTGGTTTGGTTTGGTACCGTATGGATGTACTCGTACGGTATTGCACCGTTTTGGTGTGGTATGGTATCGTATGGATCTACTCGTACGGTATTGCACCGTTTTCGTGTGGTTTGGTACCTTATGGTTGTACTCGTACGGTATTGCACCGTTTCGGTGTGGTTTGGTACCGTATGGATGTACTCGTACGGTATTGCACCGTTGCGGTGTGGTTTGGAACCGTAACGAAGTGCTCGTAAGATATTGTACCGTTTTGGTGTGGTTTGGTACCGTATGGATGTACTCGTACGGTATTGCACCGTTTTGGTGTGGTTTGGTACCGTATAAATGTACTCGTACGGTATTGCACTGTTTTGGTGTGGTTTGGTACCTTATGGATGTACTTGTACGGTATTGCACCGTTTCGGTGTGGTTTGGTACCGTATGGATGTACTCGTACGGTATTGCATCGTTTTGGTGTGGTTTTGTACCGTATGAATGTACTCGTACGGTATTGCACCGTTTTGGTGTGGTTTGGTACCTTATGGCTGTACTCGTACGGTATTGCACCGTTTCAGTGTGGTTTGGTACCGTATGGATGTACTCGTACGGTATTGCACCATTTCGGTATGGTTTGGAACCGTAACGAAGTGGTCGTAAGGTATTGTACGGTTTTGGTGTGGTTTGGTACCGTATGGATGTACTCGTACGGTATTGCACTGTTTTGGTGTGGTTTGCTATCGTACGGATGTACTCGTACGGTATTGCACCGTTTTGGTGTGGTTTGGTACCTTATGGATGTACTCGTACGGTATTGCACCGTTTCGGTGTGGTTTGATACCGTATGGATGTACTCGTACGGTATTGCACCGTTTTGGTGTGGTTTGGTACCTTATGGATGTACTAGTACGGTATTGCACCGTTTTGGTGTGGTTTGGAACCGTAACGAAGCACTCGTAAGGTATTGTACCGTTTTGGTGTGGTTTGGTACCGTATGGATGTACTCGTACGGTATTGCACCGTTTTGGTGTGGTTTGGTATCGTACGGATGTACTCGTACGGTATTGCACCGTTTTGGTGTGGTTTGGTACCGTATGGATGTACTCGTACGGTATTGCACGGTTTTGGTGTGGTTTGGTACCGTATGAAAATACTCGTACGGTATTGCACCGTTTTGGTGTGGTTTGGTACCTTATGGATGTACTCGTACGGTATTGCACCGCTTTGGTGTGGTTTGATACCTTATGGACGTACTCGTACGGTATTGCACCGTTTTTGTGTGGTTTGGTACCGTATGGATGTACTCGTATGGTATTGCACCGTTTTGGTGTGGTTTGGTACCTTATGGATGTACTCCTACGGTATTGCACCGTTTTGGTGTGGTTTGATACCGTATGGATGTACTCGTACGGTATTGCACCCTTTTGGTGTGGTTTGGTACTGTAAGGATGTACTCGTACGGTATTCTACCGTTTTTGTGTGGTTTTGTACCGTATGGAGGTACTCGTACGGTATTGCACCGTTTTGGTGTGGTTTGGTGCCGTAACGAAGTACTCGTAAAGTATTAAACCGTTTTGGTGTGGTTTGGTACCGTATGGATGTACTCGTACGGTATTGTACCGTTTTGGTGTGGTTTGGTACCGTATGGATGTCCTCGTACGGTATTTCACCGTTTTGGTCTGGTTTGGTACCGTATGGATGTACTCGTACGGTATTGAACCGTTTTGGTGTGGTTTGGTACCTTATGGATGTACTCGTACGGTATTGCACCGTTTTGGTGTGGTTTGGTACCTTATGGATGTACTCCTACGGTATTGCACCGTTTTGGTGTGGTTTGGTACCGTATGGATGTACTCGTACGGTATTGCACCCTTTTGGTGTGGTTTGGTACCGTATGGATGTACTCGTACGGTATTCTACCGTTTTTGTGTGATTTTGTACCGTATGGATGTACTCGTACGGTATTGCACCGTTTTGGTGTGGTTTGGTACCGTATGGATGTACTCGTACGGTATTGCACGGTTTTGGTGTGGTTTGGTACCGTATGGATGTACTCGTACGGTATTCTACCGTTTTTGTGTGGTTTTGTACCGTATGGATGTACTCGTACGGTATTGCACCGTTTTGGTGTGGTTTGGTACCGTAACGAAGTACTCGTAAGGTATTGTACCGTTTTTGTGTGGTTTGGTACCGTATGGATGTACTCGTACGGTATTGCACCGTTTTGGTGTGGTTTGGTACCGTATGGACGTACTCGTACGGTATTGCACGGTTTTGGTGTGGTTTGGTACCGTATGGATGTACTCGTACGGTATTGAACCGTTTTGGTGTGGTTTGGTGGTTTGGTACCGTACGGATGTACTCGTACGGTATTGCACCGTTTCGGTGTGGTTTGGAACCGTAACGAAGTACTCGTAAGGTATTGTACCGTTTTGGTTTTGTTTGGTACCGTATGGATGTACTCGTACGGTATTGCACGGTTTTGGTGTGGTTTGGTACCGTATGGATGTACTCGTACGGTATTGAACCGTTTTGGTGTGGTTTGGTGGTTTGGTACCGTATGGATGTACTCGTACGGTATTGCACCGTTTCGGTGTGGTTTGGAACCGTAACGAAGTACTCGTAAGGTATTGTACCGTTTTGGTGTGGTTTGGTACCGTATGGATGTCCTCGTACGGTATTTCACCGTTTTGGTCTGGTTTGGTACCGTATGGATGTACTCGTACGGTATTGAACCGTTTTGGTGTGGTTTGGTACCTTATGGATGTACTCGTACGGTATTGCACCGTTTTGGTGTGGTTTGGTACCTTATGGATGTACTCCTACGGTATTGCACCGTTTTGGTGTGGTTTGGTACCGTATGGATGTACTCGTACGGTATTGCACCCTTTTGGTGTGGTTTGGTACCGTATGGATGTACTCGTACGGTATTGCACCGTTTCGGTGTGGTTTGGAACCGTAACGAAGTACTCGTAAGGTATTGTACCGTTTTGGTGTGGTTTGGTACCGTATGGATGTCCTCGTACGGTATTTCTCCGTTTTGGTCTGGTTTGGTACCGTATGGATGTACTCGTACGGTATTGAACCGTTTTGGTGTGGTTTGGTACCTTATGGATGTACTCGTACGGTATTGCACCGTTTTGGTGTGGTTTGGTACCTTATGGATGTACTCCTACGGTATTGCACCGTTTTGGTGTGGTTTGGTACCGTATGGATGTACTCGTACGGTATTGCACCCTTTTGGTGTGGTTTGGTACCGTATGGATGTACTCGTACGGTATTCTACCGTTTTTGTGTGATTTTGTACCGTATGGATGTACTCGTACGGTATTGCACCGTTTTGGTGTGGTTTGGAACCGTAACGAATTACTCGTAAGGTATTGTACCGTTTTTGTGTGGTTTGGTACCGTATGGATGTACTCGTACGGTATTGCACCGTTTTGGTGTGGTTTGGTACCGTATGGATGTACTCGTACGGTATTGCACGGTTTTGGTGTGGTTTGGTACCGTATGGATGTACTCGTACGGTATTGAACCGTTTTGGTGTGGTTTGGTGGTTTGGTACCGTATGGATGTACTCGTACGGTATTGCACCGTTTCGGTGTGGTTTGGAACCGTAACGAAGTACTCGTAAGGTATTGTACCGTTTTGGTGTGGTTTGGTACCGTATGGATGTACTCGTACGGTATTGCACCGTTTTGGTGTGGTTTGGTATCGTATGGATGTACTCGTACGGTATTGCACCGTTTTGGTGTGGTTTGGTACCTTATGGATGTACTCGTACGGTATTGCACCGTTTTTGTGTGGTTTGGAACCGTAACGAAGCACTCGTAAGGTATTGTACCGTTTTTGTGTGGTTTGGTACCGTATGGATGTACTCGTACGGTATTGCACCGTTTTGGTGTGGTTTGGTACCGTACGGATGTACTCGTACGGTATTGCGCCGTTTCGGTGTGGTTTGGTACCGTATGGATGTACTCGTACGGTATTGCACGGTTTTGGTGTGGTTTGGTACCGTATGAACGTACTCGTACGGTATTGCACCGTTTTGGTGTGGTTTGGTACCTTATGGCTGTACTCGTACGGTATTGCACCGTTTCGGTGTGGTTTGGTACCTTATGGATGTACTCGTACGGTATTGCTCCGTTTCGGTATGGTTTGGAACCGTAACGAAGTGGTCGTAAGGTATTGTACCGTTTTGGTGTGGTTTGGTACCGTATGGATGTACTCGTACGGTATTGCACCGTTTTGGTGTGGTTTGGTATCGTACGGATGTACTCGTACGGTATTGCACCGTTTTGGTGTGGTTTGGTACCGTATGGATGTACTCGTACGGTATTGCACGGTTTTGGTGTGGTTTGGTACCGTATGAATGTACTCGTACGGTATTGCACCGTTTTGGTTTGGTTTGGTACCTTATGGATGTACTCGTACGGTATTGCACGGTTTTGGTGTGGTTTGGTACCGTATGGATGTACTCGTACGGTATTGAACCGTTTTGGTGTGGTTTGGTGGTTTGGTACCGTATGGATGTACTCGTACGGTATTGCACCGTTTCGGTGTGGTTTGGAACCGTAACGAAGTACTCGTAAGGTATTGTACCGTTTTGGTGTGGTTTGGTACCGTATGGATGTACTCGTACGGTATTGCACCGTTTTGGTGTGGTTTGGTATCGTATGGATGTACTCGTACGGTATTGCACCGTTTTGGTGTGGTTTGGTACCTTATGGATGTACTCGTACGGTATTGCACCGTTTTGGTGTGGTTTGGAACCGTAACGAAGCACTCGTAAGGTATTGTACCGTTTTGGTGTGGTTTGGTACCGTATGGATGTACTCGTACGGTATTGCACCGTTTTGGTGTGGTTTGGTATCGTACGGATGTACTCGTACGGTATTGCACCGTTTTGGTGTGGTTTGGTGCCGTATGGATGTACTCGTACGGTATTGCACGGTTTTGGTGTGGTTTGGTACCGTATGAATGTACTCGTACGGTATTGCACCGTTTTGGTGTGGTTTGGTACCTTATGGATGTACTCGTACGGTATTGCACCGTTTTGGTGTGGTTTGGTACCTTATGGACGTACTCGTACGGTATTGCACCGTTTTTGTGTGGTTTGGTACCGTATGGATGTACTCGTATGGTATTGCACCGTTTTGGTGTGGTTTGGTACCTTATGGATGTA
Organism: Rhododendron vialii; assembly: GCF_030253575.1. Taxonomy (NCBI): domain Eukaryota; kingdom Viridiplantae; phylum Streptophyta; class Magnoliopsida; order Ericales; family Ericaceae; genus Rhododendron; species Rhododendron vialii. The sequence continues at coordinate 7,693,677 of NC_080567.1, forward strand.
CTCCTACGGTATTGCACCGTTTTGGTGTGGTTTGGTACCGTATGGATGTACTCGTACGGTATTGCACCCTTTTGGTGTGGTTTGGTACTGTAAGGATGTACTCATACGGTATTCTACCGTTTTTGTGTCGTTTTGTACCGTATGGAGGTACTCGTACGGTATTGCACCGTTTTGGTGTGGTTTGGTGCCGTAACGAAGTACTCGTAAAGTATTAAACCGTTTTGGTGTGGTTTGGTACCGTATGGATGTACTCGTACGGTATTGTACCGTTTTGGTGTGGTTTGGTACCGTATGGATGTCCTCGTACGGTATTGCACCGTTTTGGTCTGGTTTGGTACCGTATGGATGTACTCGTACGGTATTGAACCGTTTTGGTGTGGTTTGGTACCTTATGGATGTACTCGTACGGTATTGCACCGTTTTGGTGTGGTTTGGTACCTTATGGATGTACTCCTACGGTATTGCACCGTTTTGGTGTGGTTTGGTACCGTATGGATGTACTCGTACGGTATTGCACCCTTTTGGTGTGGTTTGGTACCGTATGGATGTACTCGTACGGTATTCTACCGTTTTTGTGTGATTTTGTACCGTATGGATGTACTCGTACGGTATTGCACCGTTTTGGTGTGGTTTGGAACCGTAACGAAGTACTCGTAAGGTATTGTACCATTTTTGTGTGGTTTGGTACCGTATGGATGTACTCGTACGGTATTGCACCGTTTTGGTGTGGTTTGGTACCGTATGGATGTACTCGTACGGTATTGCACGGTTTTGGTGTGGTTTGGTACCGTATGGATGTACTCGTACGGTATTGAACCGTTTTGGTGTGGTTTGGTGGTTTGGTACCGTATGGATGTACTCGTACGGTATTGCACCGTTTCGGTGTGGTTTGGAACCGTAACGAAGTACTCGTAAGGTATTGTACCGTTTTGGTGTGGTTTGGTACCGTATGGATGTACTCGTACGGTATTGCACCTTTTTGGTGTGGTTTGGTATCGTATGGATGTACTCGTACGGTATTGCACCGTTTTGGTGTGGTTTGGTACCTTATGGATGTACTCGTACGGTATTGCACCGTTTTGGTGTGGTTTGGAACCGTAACGAAGCACTCGTAAGGTATTGTACCGTTTTTGTGTTGTTTGGTACCGTATGGATGTACTCGTACGGTATTGCACCGTTTTGGTGTGGTTTGGTACCGTACGGATGTACTCGTACGGTATTGCGCCGTTTCGGTGTTGTTTGGTACCGTATGGATGTACTCGTACGGTATTGCACGGTTTTGGTGTGGTTTGGTACCGTATGAATGTACTCGTACGGTATTGCACCGTTTTGGTGTGGTTTGGTACCTTATGGCTGTACTCGTACGGTATTGCACCGTTTCGGTGTGGTTTGGTACCTTATGGATGTACTCGTACGGTATTGCACCGTTTCGGTATGGTTTGGAACCGTAACGAAGTGCTCGTAAGGTATTGTACCATTTTGGTGTGGTTTGGTACCGTATGGATGTACTCGTACGGTATTGCACCGTTTTGGTGTGGTTTGGTATCGTACGGATGTACTCCTACGGTATTGCACCGTTTTGGTGTGGTTTGGTACCGTATGGATGTACTCGTACGGTATTGCACGGTTTTGGTGTGGTTTGGTACCGTATGAATGTACTCGTACGGTATTGCACCGTTTTGGTTTGGTTTGGTACCTTATGGATGTACTCGTACGGTATTGCACGGTTTTGGTGTGGTTTGGTACCGTATGGATGTACTCGTACGGTATTGAACCGTTTTGGTGTGGTTTGGTGGTTTGGTACCGTATGGATGTACTCGTACGGTATTGCACCGTTTTGGTGTGGTTTGGTACCTTATGGATGTACTCGTACGGTATTGCACCGTTTTGGTGTGGTTTGGTACCTTATGGACGTACTCGTACGGTATTGCACCGTTTTTGTGTGGTTTGGTACCGTATGGATGTACTCGTATGGTATTGCACCGTTTTGGTGTGGTTTGGTACCTTATGGATGTACTCCTACGGTATTGCACCGTTTTGGTGTGGTTTGGTACCGTATGGATGTACTCGTACGGTATTGCATCCTTTTGGTGTGGTTTGGTACCGTAAGGATGTACTCGTACGGTATTCTACCGTTTTTGTGTGGTTTTGTACCGTATGGATGTACTCGTACGGTATTGCACCGTTTTGGTGTGGTTTGGTACCGTAACGAAGTACTCGTAAGGTATTGTACCGTTTTTGTGTGGTTTGGTACCGTATGGATGTACTCGTACGGTATTGCACCGTTTTGGTGTGGTTTGGTACCGTATGGACGTACTCGTACGGTATTGCACGGTTTTGGTGTGGTTTGGTACCGTATGGATGTACTCGTACGGTATTGAACCGTTTTGGTGTGGTTTGGTGGTTTGGTACCGTACGGATGTACTCGTACGGTATTGCACCGTTTCGGTGTGGTTTGGAACCGTAACGAAGTACTCGTAAGGTATTGTACCGTTTTGGTTTGGTTTGGTACCGTATGGATGTACTCGTACGGTATTGCACCGTTTTGGTGTGGTTTGGTATCGTATGGATCTACTCGTACGGTATTGCACCGTTTTCGTGTGGTTTGGTACCTTATGGTTGTACTCGTACGGTATTGCACCGTTTCGGTGTGGTTTGGTACCGTATGGATGTACTCGTACGGTATTGCACCGTTGCGGTGTTGTTTGGAACCGTAACGAAGTGCTCGTAAGATATTGTACCGTTTTGGTGTGGTTTGGTACCGTATGGATGTACTCGTACGGTATTGCACCGTTTTGGTGTGGTTTGGTACCGTATGAATGTACTCGTACGGTATTGCACCGTTTTGGTGTGGTTTGGTACCTTATGGCTGTACTCGTACGGTATTGCACCGTTTCAGTGTGGTTTGGTACCGTATGGATGTACTCGTACGGTATTGCACCATTTTGGTATGGTTTGGAACCGTAACGAAGTGGTCGTAAGGTATTGTACGGTTTTGGTGTGGTTTGGTACCGTATGGATGTACTCGTACGGTATTGCACCGTTTTGGTGTGGTTTGCTATCGTACGGATGTACTCGTACGGTATTGCACCGTTTTGGTGTGGTTTGGTACCTTATGGATGTACTCATACGGTATTGCACCGTTTCGGTGTGGTTTGATACCGTATGGATGTACTCGTACGGTATTGCACCGTTTTGGTGTGGTTTGGTACCTTATGGATGTACTAGTACGGTATTGCACCGTTTTGGTGTGGTTTGGAACCGTAACGAAGCACTCGTAAGGTATTGTACCGTTTTGGTGTGGTTTGGTACCGTATGGATGTACTCGTACGGTATTGCACCGTTTTGGTGTGGTTTGGTATCGTACGGATGTACTCGTACGGTATTGCACCGTTTTGGTGTGGTTTGGCACCGTATGGATGTACTCGTACGGTATTGCACGGTTTTGGTGTGGTTTGGTACCGTATGAATGTACTCGTACGGTATTGCACCGTTTTGGTGTGGTTTGGTACCTTATGGATGTACTCGTACGGTATTGCACCGTTTTGGTGTGGTTTGGTACCTTATGGACGTACTCGTACGGTATTGCACCGTTTTTGTGTGGTTTGGTACCGTATGGATGTACTCGTATGGTATTGCACCGTTTTGGTGTGGTTTGGTACCTTATGGATGTACTCCTACGGTATTGCACCGTTTTGGTGTGGTTTGGTACCGTATGGATGTACTCGTACGGTATTGCACCCTTTTGGTGTGGTTTGGTACTGTAAGGATGTACTCGTACGGTATTCTACCGTTTTTGTGTGGTTTTGTACCGTATGGAGGTACTCGTACGGTATTGCACCGTTTTGGTGTGGTTTGGTGCCGTAACGAAGTACTCGTAAAGTATTAAACCGTTTTGGTGTGGTTTGGTACCGTATGGATATCCTCGTACGGTATTTCACCGTTTTGGTCTGGTTTGGTACCGTATGGATGTACTCGTACGGTATTGAACCGTTTTGGTGTGGTTTGGTACCTTATGGATGTACTCGTACGGTATTGCACCGTTTTGGTGTGGTTTGCTACCTTATGGATGTACTCCTACGGTATTGCACCGTTTTGGTGTGGTTTGGTACCGTATGGATGTACTCGTACGGTATTGCACCCTTTTGGTGTGGTTTGGTACCGTATGGATGTACTCGTACGGTATTCTACCGTTTTTGTGTGATTTTGTACCGTATGGATGTACTCGTACGGTATTGCACCGTTTTGGTGTGGTTTGGAACCGTAACGAAGTACTCGTAAGGTATTGTACCGTTTTTGTGTGGTTTGGTACCGTATGGATGTACTCGTACGGTATTGCACCGTTTTGGTGTGGTTTGGTACCGTATGGATGTACTCGTACGGTATTGCACGGTTTTGGTGTGGTTTGGTACCGTATGGATGTACTCGTACGGTATTGAACCGTTTTGGTGTGGTTCGGTGGTTTGGTACCGTATGGATGTACTCGTACGGTATTGCACCGTTTCGGTGTGGTTTGGAACCGTAACGAAGTACTCGTAAGGTATTGTACCGTTTTGGTGTGGTTTGGTACCGTATGGATGTACTCGTACGGTATTGCACCGTTTTGGTGTGGTTTGGTATCGTATGGATGTACTTGTACGGTATTGCACCGTTTTGGTGTGGTTTGGTACCTTATGGATGTACTCGTACGGTATTGCACCGTTTTGGTGTGGTTTGGAACCGTAACGAAGCACTCGTAAGGTATTGTACCGTTTTTGTGTGGTTTGGTACCGTATGGATGTACTCATACGGTATTGCACCGTTTTGGTGTGGTTTGGTACCGTACGGATGTACTCGTACGGTATTGCGCCGTTTCGGTGTGGTTTGGTACCGTATGGATGTACTCGTACGGTATTGCACGGTTTTGGTGTGGTTTGGTACCGTATGAATGTACTCGTACGGTATTGCACCGTTTTGGTGTGGTTTGGTACCTTATGGCTGTACTCGTACGGTATTGCACCGTTTCGGTGTGGTTTGGTACCTTATGGATGTACTCGTACGGTATTGCACCGTTTCGGTATGGTTTGGAACCGTAACGAAGTGGTCGTAAGGTATTGTACCGTTTTGGTGTGGTTTGGTACCGTATGGATGTACTCGTACGGTATTGCACCGTTTTGGTGTGGTTTGGTATCGTACGGATGTACTCGTACGGTATTGCACCGTTTTGGTGTGGTTTGGTACCGTATGGATGTACTCGTACGGTATTGCACGGTTTTGGTGTGGTTTGGTACCGTATGAATGTACTCGTACGGTATTGCACCGTTTTGGTTTGGTTTGGTACCTTATGGATGTACTCGTACGGTATTGCACGGTTTTGGTGTGGTTTGGTACCGTATGGATGTACTCGTACGGTATTGAACCGTTTTGGTGTGGTTTGGTGGTTTGGTACCGTATGGATGTACTCGTACGGTATTGCACCGTTTCGGTGTGGTTTGGAACCGTAACGAAGTACTCGTAAGGTATTGTACCGTTTTGGTGTGTTTTGGTACCGTATGGATGTACTCGTACGGTATTGCACCGTTTTGGTGTGGTTTGGTATCGTATGGATGTACTCGTACGGTATTGCACCGTTTTGGTGTGGTTTGGTACCTTATGGATGTACTCGTACGGTATTGCACCGTTTTGGTGTGGTTTGGAACCGTAACGAAGCACTCGTAAGGTATTGTACCGTTTTGGTGTGGTTTGGTACCGTATGGATGTACTCGTACGGTATTGCACCGTTTTGGTGTGGTTTGGTGCCGTATGGATGTACTCGTACGGTATTGCACGGTTTTGGTGTGGTTTGGTACCGTATGAATGTACTCGTACGGTATTGCACCGTTTTGGTGTGGTTTGGTACCTTATGGATGTACTCGTACGGTATTGCACCGTTTTGGTGTGGTTTGGTACCTTATGGACGTACTCGTACGGTATTGCACCGTTTTTGTGTGGTTTGGTACCGTATGGATGTACTCGTATGGTATTGCACCGTTTTGGTGTGGTTTGGTACCTTATGGATGTACTCCTACGGTATTGCACCGTTTTGGTGTGGTTTGGTACCGTATGGATGTACTCGTACGGTATTGCACCCTTTTGGTGTGGTTTGGTACTGTAAGGATGTACTCGTACGGTATTCTACCGTTTTTGTGTGGTTTTTGTACCGTATGGAGGTACTCGTACGGTATTGCACCGTTTTGGTGTGGTTTGGTACCGTATGAATGTACTCGTACGGTATTGCACCGTTTTGGTTTGGTTTGGTACCTTATGGATGTACTCGTACGGTATTGCACGGTTTTGGTGTGGTTTGGTACCGTATGGATGTACTCGTACGGTATTGAACCGTTTTGGTGTGGTTTGGTGGTTTGGTACCGTATGGATGTACTCGTACGGTATTGCACCGTTTCGGTGTGGTTTGGAACCGTAACGAAGTACTCGTAAGGTATTGTACCGTTTTGGTGTGGTTTGGTACCGTATGGATGTACTCGTACGGTATTGCACCGTTTTGGTGTGGTTTGGTATCGTATGGATGTACTCGTACGGTATTGCACCGTTTTGGTGTGGTTTGGTACCTTATGGATGTACTCGTACGGTATTGCACCGTTTTGGTGTGGTTTGGAACCGTAACGAAGCACTCGTAAGGTATTGTACCGTTTTGGTGTGGTTTGGTACCGTATGGATGTACTCGTACGGTATTGCACCGTTTTGGTGTGGTTTGGTACCGTACGGATGTACTCGTACGGTATTGCGCCGTTTCGGTGTGGTTTGGTACCGTATGGATGTACTCGTACGGTATTGCACGGTTTTGGTGTGGTTTGGTACCGTATGAATGTACTCGTACGGTATTGCACCGTTTTGGTGTGGTTTGGTACCTTATGGCTGTACTCGTACGGTGTTGCACCGTTTCGGTGTGGTTTGGTACCTTATGGATGTACTCGTTTGGTATTGCACCGTTTCGGTATGGTTTGGAACCGTAACGAAGTGGTCGTAAGGTATTGTACCGTTTTGGTGTGGTTTTGTACCGTATGGATGTACTCGTACGGTATTGCACCGTTTTGGTGTGGTTTGGTATCGTACGGATGTACTCGTACGGTATTGCACCGTTTTGGTGTGGTTTGGTACCGTATGGATGTACTCGTACGGTATTGCACGGTTTTGGTGTGGTTTGGTACCGTATGAATGTACTCGTACGGTATTGCACCGTTTTGGTTTGGTTTTGTACCTTATGGATGTACTCGTACGGTATTGCACCGTTTTGGTGTGGTTTGGTACCCTATGGATGTACTCGTACGGTATTGTACCGTTTTGGTGTGGTTTGGTGGTTTGGTACCGCATGGATGTACTCGTACGGTATTGCACCGTTTCAATGTGCTTTGGAACCGTAATGAAGTACTCGTAAGGTATTGTACCGTTTTGGGGTGGTTTGGTACCGTATGGATGTACTCGTACGGTATTGCACCGTTTTGGTGTGGTTTGGTATCGTATGGATGTACTCGTACGGTATTGCACCGTTTTGGTGTGGTTTGGTACCTTATGGTTGTACTCGTACGGTATTGCACCGTTTCGGTGTGGTTTGGTACCGTATGGATGTACTCGTACGGTATTGAACCGTTTTGGTGTGGTTTGGTGGTTTGGTACCGTATGGATGTACTCGTACGGTATTGCACCGTTTCGGTGTGGTATGGAACCGTAACGAAGTACTCGTAAGGTATTGTACCGTTTTGGTGTGGTTTGGTACCGTAAGGATGTACTCGTACGGTATTGCACCGTTTTGGTGTGGTTTGGTATCGTACGGATGTACTCGTACGGTATTGCACCGTTTTGGTGTGGTTTGGTACCGTATGGATGTACTCGTACGGTATTGTACGGTTTTGGTGTGGTTTGGTACCGTATGAATGTACTCGTACGGTATTGCACCGTTTTGGTGTGGTTTGGTACCTTATGGATGTACTCGTACGGTATTGCACCGTTTTGGTGTGGTTTGGTACCTTATGGACGTACTCGTACGGTATTGCACCGTTTTTGTGTGGTTTGGTACTGTATGGATGTACTCGTATGGTATTGCACCGTTTTGGTGTGGTTTGGTACCTTATGGATGTACTCCTACGGTATTGCACCGTTTTGGTGTGGTTTGGTATCGTATGGATGTACTCGTACGGTATTGCACCGTTTTGGTGTGGTTTGGTACCTTATGGATGTACTCGTACGGTATTGCACCGTTTTGGTGTGGTTTGGAACCGTAACGAAGCACTCGTAAGGTATTGTACCGTTTTGGTGTGGTTTGGTACCGTATGGATGTACTCGTACGGTATTGCACCGTTTTGGTGTGGTTTGGTATCGTACGGATGTACTCGTACGGTATTGCACCGTTTTGGTGTGGTTTGGTGCCGTATGGATGTACTCGTACGGTATTGCACGGTTTTGGTGTGGTTTGGTACCGTATGAATGTACTCGTACGGTATTGCACCGTTTTGGTGTGGTTTGGTACCTTATGGATGTACTCGTACGGTATTGCACCGTTTTGGTGTGGTTTGGTACCTTATGGACGTACTCGTACGGTATTGCACCGTTTTTGTGTGGTTTGGTACCGTATGGATGTACTCGTATGGTATTGCACCGTTTTGGTGTGGTTTGGTACCTTATGGATGTACTCCTACGGTATTGCACCGTTTTGGTGTGGTTTGGTACCGTATGGATGTACTCGTACGGTATTGCACCCTTTTGGTGTGGTTTGGTACTGTAAGGATGTACTCGTACGGTATTCTACCGTTTTTGTGTGGTTTTGTACCGTATGGAGGTACTCGTACGGTATTGCACCGTTTTGGTGTGGTTTGGTGCCGTAACGAAGTACTCGTAAAGTATTAAACCGTTTTGGTGTGGTTTGGTACCGTATGGATGTACTCGTACGGTATTGTACCGTTTTGGTGTGGTTTGGTACCGTATGGATGTCCTCGTACGGTATTGCACCGTTTTGGTCTGGTTTGGTACCGTATGGATGTACTCGTACGGTATTGAACCGTTTTGGTGTGGTTTGGTACCTTATGGATGTACTCGTACGGTATTGCACCGTTTTGGTGTGGTTTGGTACCTTATGGATGTACTCCTACGGTATTGCACCGTTTTGGTGTGGTTTGGTACCGTATGGATGTACTCGTACGGTATTGCACCCTTTTGGTGTGGTTTGGTACCGTATGGATGTACTCGTACGGTATTCTACCCTTTTTGTGTGATTTTGTACCGTATGGATGTACTCGTACGGTATTGCACCGTTTTGGTGTGGTTTGGAACCGTAACGAAGTACTCGTAAGGTATTGTACCGTTTTTGTGTGGTTTGGTACCGTATGGATGTACTCGTACGGTATTGCACCGTTTTGGTGTGGTTTGGTACCGTATGGATGTACTCGTACGGTATTGCACGGTTTTGGTGTGGTTTGGTACCGTATGGATGTACTCGTACGGTATTGAACCGTTTTGGTGTGGTTTGGTGGTTTGGTACCGTATGGATGTACTCGTACGGTATTGCACCGTTTCGGTGTGGTTTGGAACCGTAACGAAGTACTCGTAAGGTATTGTACCGTTTTGGTGTGGTTTGGTACCGTATGGATGTACTCGTACGGTATTGCACCGTTTTGGTGTGGTTTGGTATCGTATGGATGTACTCGTACGGTATTGCACCGTTTTGGTGTGGTTTGGTACCTTATGGATGTACTCGTACGGTATTGCACCGTTTTGGTGTGGTTTGGAACCGTAACGAAGCACTCGTAAGGTATTGTACCGTTTTTGTGTGGTTTGGTACCGTATGGATGTACTCGTACGGTATTGCACCGTTTTGGTGATGTTTGGTACCGTACGGATGTACTCGTACGGTATTGCGCCGTTTCGGTGTTGTTTGGTACCGTATGGATGTACTCGTACGGTATTGCACGGTTTTGGTGTGGTTTGGTACCGTATGAATGTACTCGTACGGTATTGCACCGTTTTGGTGTGGTTTGGTACCTTATGGCTGTACTCGTACGGTATTGCACCGTTTCGGTGTGGTTTGGTACCTTATGGATGTACTCGTACGGTATTGCACCGTTTCGGTATGGTTTGGAACCGTAACGAAGTGGTCGTAAGGTATTGTACCATTTTGGTGTGGTTTGGTACCGTATGGATGTACTCGTACGGTATTGCACCGTTTTGGTGTGGTTTGGTATCGTACGGATGTACTCGTACGGTATTGCACCGTTTTGGTGTGGTTTGGTACCGTATGGATGTACTCGTACGGTATTGCACGGTTTTGGTGTGGTTTGGTACCGTATGAATGTACTCGTACGGTATTGCACCGTTTTGGTTTGGTTTGGTACCTTATGGATGTACTCGTACGGTATTGCACGGTTTTGGTGTGGTTTGGTACCGTATGGATGTACTCGTACGGTATTGAACCGTTTTGGTGTGGTTTGGTGGTTTGGTACCGTATGGATGTACTCGTACGGTATTGCACCGTTTCGGTGTGGTTTGGAACCGTAACGAAGTACTCGTAAGGTATTGTACCGTTTTGGTGTGGTTTGGTACCGTATGGATGTACTCGTACGGTATTGCACCGTTTTGGTGTGGTTTGGTATCGTATGGAAGTACTCGTACGGTATTGCACCGTTTTGGTGTGGTTTCGTACCTTATGGATGTACTCGTACGGTATTGCACCGTTTTGGTGTGGTTTGGAACCGTAACGAAGCACTCGTAAGGTATTGTACCGTTTTGGTGTGGTTTGGTACCGTATGGATGTACTCGTACGGTATTGCACCGTTTTGGTGTGGTTTGGTACCGTACGGATGTACTCGTACGGTATTGCGCCGTTTCGGTGTGGTTTGGTACCGTATGGATGTACTCGTACGGTATTGCACGGTTTTGGTGTGGTTTGGTACCGTATGAATGTACTCGTACGGTATTGCACCGTTTTGGTGTGGTTTGGTACCTTATGGCTGTACTCGTACGGTGTTGCACCGTTTCGGTGTGGTTTGGTACCTTATGGATGTACTCGTACGGTATTGCACCGTTTCGGTATGGTTTGGAACCGTAACGAAGTGGTCGTAAGGTATTGTACCGTTTTGGTGTGGTTTGGTACCGTATGGATGTACTCGTACGGTATTGCACTGTTTTGGTGTGGTTTGGTATCGTACGGATGTACTCGTACGGTATTGCACCGTTTTGGTGTGGTTTGGTACCGTATGGATGTACTCGTACGGTATTGCACGGTTTTGGTGTGGTTTGGTACCGTATGAATGTACTCGTACGGTATTGCACCGTTTTGGTTTGGTTTTGTACCTTATGGATGTACTCGTACGGTATTGCACCGTTTTGGTGTGGTTTGGTACCCTATGGATGTACTCGTACGGTATTGTACCGTTTTGGTGTGGTTTGGTGGTTTGGTACCGCATGGATGTACTCGTACGGTATTGCACCGTTTCAATGTGCTTTGGAACCGTAATGAAGTACTCGTAAGGTATTGTACCGTTTTGGGGTGGTTTGGTACCGTATGGATGTACTCGTACGGTATTGCACCGTTTTGGTGTGGTTTGGTATCGTATGGATGTACTCGTACGGTATTGCACCGTTTTGGTGTGGTTTGGTACCTTATGGCTGTACTCGTACGGTATTGCACCGTTTCGGTGTGGTTTGGTACCGTATGGATGTACTCGTACGGTATTGAACCGTTTTGGTGTGGTTTGGTGGTTTGGTACCGTATGGATGTACTCGTACGGTATTGCACCGTTTCGGTGTGGTTTGGAACCGTAACGAAGTACTCGTAAGGTATTGTACCGTTTTGGTGTGGTTTGGTACCGTAAGGATGTACTCGTACGGTATTGCACCGTTTTGGTGTGGTTTGGTATCGTACGGATGTACTCGTACGGTATTGCACCGTTTTGGTGTGGTTTGGTACCGTATGGATGTACTCGTACGGTATTGTACGGTTTTGGTGTGGTTTGGTACCGTATGAATGTACTCGTACGGTATTGCACCGTTTTGGTGTGGTTTGGTACCTTATGGATGTACTCGTACGGTATTGCACCGTTTTGGTGTGGTTTGGTACCTTATGGACGTACTCGTACGGTATTGCACCGTTTTTGTGTGGTTTGGTACCGTATGGATGTACTCGTATGGTATTGCACCGTTTTGGTGTGGTTTGGTACCTTATGGATGTACTCCTACGGTATTGAACCGTTTTGGTGTGGTTTGGTACCGTATGGATGTACTCGTACGGTATTGCACCCTTTTGGTGTGGTTTGGTACCGTAAGGATGTACTCGTACGGTATTCTACCGTTTTTGTGTGGTTTTGTACCGTATGGAGGTACTCGTACGGTATTGCACCGTTTTGGTGTGGTTTGGTACCGTAACGAAGTACTCGTAAAGTATTAAACCGTTTTGGTGTGGTTTGGTACCGTATGGATGTACTCGTACGGTATTGTACCGTTTTGGTGTGGTTTGGTACCGTATGGATGTCCTCGTACGGTATTGCACCGTTTTGGTCTGGTTTGGTACCGTATGGATGTACTCGTACGGTATTGAACCGTTTTGGTGTGGTTTGGTACCTTATGGATGTACTCGTACGGTATTGCACCGTTTTGGTGTGGTTTGGTACCTTATGGATGTACTCCTACGGTATTGCACCGTTTTGGTGTGGTTTGGTACCGTATGGATGTACTCGTACGGTATTGCACCCTTTTGGTGTGGTTTGGTACCGTATGGATGTACTCGTACGGTATTCTACCGTTTTTGTGTGATTTTGTACCGTATGGATGTACTCGTACGGTATTGCACCGTTTTGGTGTGGTTTGGAACCGTAACGAAGTACTCGTAAGGTATTGTACCGTTTTTGTGTGGTTTGGTACCGTATGGATGTACTGGTACGTTATTGTACCGTTTTGGTGTGGTTTGGTACCGTATGGATGTCCTCGTACGGTATTGCACCGTTTTGGTCTTGTTTGGTACCGTATGGATGTACTCGTACGGTATTGCACCCTTTTGGTGTGGTTTGGTGGTTTGGTACCGTATGGATGTACTCGTACGGTATTGCACCGTTTCGGTGTGGTTTGGAACCGTAACGAAGTACTCGTAAGGTATTGTACCGTTTTGGTGTGGTTTGGTACCGTATGGATGTACTCGTACGGTATTGTACCGTTTTGGTGTGGTTTGGTACCGTATGGATGTCCTCGTACGGTATTGCACCGTTTTGGTCTGGTTTGGTACCGTATGGATGTACTCGTACGGTATTGCACCCTTTTGGTGTGGTTTGGTACCGTATGGATGTACTCGTACGGTATTGAACCGTTTTGGTGTGGTTTGGTGGTTTGGTACCGTATGGATGTGCTCGTACGGTATTGCACCGTTTCGGTGTGGTTTGGAACCGTAACGAAGTACTCGTAAGGTATTGTACCGTTTTGGTGTGGTTTGGTACCGTATGGATGTACTCGTACGGTATTGTACCGTTTTGGTGTGGTTTGGTACCGTATGGATGTCCTCGTACGGTATTGCACCGTTTTGGTCTGGTTTGGTACAGTATGGATGTACTCGTACGGTATTGCACCCTGTTGGTGTGGTTTGGTACCGTATGGATGTACTCGTACGGTATTCTACTGTTTTTGTGTGATTTTGTACCGTATGGATGTACTCGTACGGTATTGCACCGTTTTGGTGTGGTTTGGAACCGTAACGAAGTACTCGTAAGGTATTGTACCGTTTTTGTGTGGTTTGGTACCGTATGGATGTACTCGTACGGTATTGCACCGTTTTGGTGTGGTTTGGTACCGTATGGACGTACTCGTACGGTATTGCACGGTTTTGGTGTGGTTTGGTACCGTATGGATGTACTCGTACGGTATTGAACCGTTTTGGTGTGGTTTGGTGGTTTGGTACCGTATGGATGTACTCGTACGGTATTGCACCGTTTTGGTGTGGTTTGGTACCTTATGGATGTACTCGTACGGTATTGCACCGTTTTGGTGTGGTTTGGAACCGTAACGAAGCACTCGTAAGGTATTGTACCGTTTTGGTGTGGTTTGGTACCGTATGGATGTACTCGTACGGTATTGCACCGTTTTGGTGTGGTTTGGTACCGTACGGATGTACTCGTACGGTATTGCACCGTTTCGGTGTGGTTTGGTACCGTATGGATGTACTCGTACGGTATTGCACGGTTTTGGTGTGGTTCGGTACCGTATGAATGTACTCGTACGGTATTGCACCGTTTTGGTGTGGTTTGGTACCTTATGGCTGTACTCGTACGGTATTGCACCGTTTCGGTGTGGTTTGGTACCTTATGGATGTACTCGTACGGTATTGCACCGTTTCGGTATGGTTTGGAACCGTAACGAAGTGGTCGTAAGGTATTGTACCGTTTTGGTGTGGTTTGGTACCGTATGGATGTACTCGTACGGTATTGCACCGTTTTGGTGTGGTTTGGTATCGTACGGATGTACTCGTACGGTATTGCACCGTTTTGGTGTGGTTTGGTACCGTATGGATGTACTCGTACGGTATTGCACGGTTTTGGTGTGGTTTGGTACCGTATGAATGTACTCGTACGGTATTGCACCGTTTTGGTTTGGTTTGGTACCTTATGGATGTACTCGTACGGTATTGCACCGTTTTGGTGTGGTTTGGTACCGTATGGATGTACTCGTACGGTATTGAACCGTTTTGGTGTGGTTTGGTGGTTTGGTACCGCATGGATGTACTCGTACGGTATTGCACCGTTTCAATGTGCTTTGGAACCGTAATGAAGTACTCGTAAGGTATTGTACCGTTTTGGGGTGGTTTGGTACCGTATGGATGTACTCGTACGGTATTGCACCGTTTTGGTGTGGTTTGGTATCGTATGGATGTAATCGTACGGTATTGCACCGTTTTGGTGTGGTTTGGTACCTTATGGTTGTACTCGTACGGTATTGCACCGTTTCGGTGTGGTTTGGTACCGTATGGATGTACTCGTACGGTATTGAACCGTTTTGGTGTGGTTTGGTGGTTTGGTACCGTATGGATGTACTCGTACGGTATTGCACCGTTTCGGTGTGGTTTGGAACCGTAACGAAGTACTCGTAAGGTATTGTACCGTTTTGGTGTGGTTTGGTACCGTATGGATGTACTCGTACGGTATTGCACCGTTTTGGTGTGGTTTGGTATCGTACGGATGTACTCGTACGGTATTGCACCGTTTTGGTGTGGTTTGGTACCGTATGGATGTACTCGTACGGTATTGCACGGTTTTGGTGTGGTTTGGTACCGTATGAATGTACTCGTACGGTATTGCACCGTTTTGGTGTGGTTTGGTACCTTATGGATGTACTCGTACGGTATTGCACCGTTTTGGTGTGGTTTGGTACCTTATGGACGTACTCGTACGGTATTGCACCGTTTTTGTGTGGTTTGGTACCGTATGGATGTACTCGTATGGTATTGCACCGTTTTAGTGTGGTTTGGTACCTTATGGATGTACTCCTACGGTATTGCACCGTTTTGGTGTGGTTTGGTACCGTATGGATGTACTCGTACGGTATTGCACCGTTTTGGTGTGGTTTGGTACCGTAAGGATGTACTCGTACGGTATTCTACCGTTTTTGTGTGGTTTTGTATCGTATGGAGGTACTCGTACGGTATTGCACCGTTTTGGTGTGGTTTGGTACCGTAACGAAGTACTCGTAAAGTATTAAACCGTTTTGGTGTGGTTTGGTACCGTATGGATGTACTCGTACGGTATTGTACCGTTTTGATGTGGTTTGGTACCGTATGGATGTCCTCGTACGGTATTGCACCGTTTTGGTCTGGTTTGGTACCGTATGGATGTACTCGTACGGTATTGGACCGTTTTGGTGTGGTTTGGTACCTTATGGATGTACTCGTACGGTATTGCACCGTTTTGGTGTGGTTTGGTACCTTATGGATGTACTCCTACGGTATTGCACCGTTTTGGTGTGGTTTGGTACCGTATGGATGTACTCGTACGGTATTGCACCCTTTTGGTGTGGTTTGGTACCGTATGGATGTACTCGTACGGTATTCTACCGTTTTTGTGTGATTTTGTACCGTATGGATGTACTCGTACGGTATTGCACCGTTTTGGTGTGGTTTTGAACCGTAACGAAGTACTCGTAAGGTATTGTACCGTTTTTGTGTGGTTTGGTACCGTATGGATGTACTCGTACGGTATTGCACCGTTTTGGTGTGGTTTGGTACCTTATGGATGTACTCCTACGGTATTGCACCGTTTTGGTGTGGTTTGGTACCGTATGGATGTACTCGTACGGTATTGCACCCTTTTGGTGTGGTTTGGTACCGTATGGATGTACTCGTACGGTATTCTACCGTTTTTGTGTGATTTTGTACCGTATGGATGTACTCGTACGGTATTGCACCGTTTTGGTGTGGTTTGGAACCGTAACGAAGTACTCGTAAGGTATTGTACCGTTTTTGTGTGGTTTGGTACCGTATGGATGTACTCGTACGGTATTGCACCGTTTTGGTGAGGTTTGGTACCGTAGGGATGTACTCGTACGGTATTGCACCGTTTTGGTGTGGTTTGGTATCTTACGGATGTACTCGTACGGTATTGCACCGTTTTGGTGTGGTTTGGTACCGTACGGATGTACTCGTACGGTATTGCACGGTTTTGGTGTGGTTTGGTATCGTACGGATGTACTCGTACGGTATTGCACCGTTTTGGTGTGGTTTGGTATCGTACGGATGTACTCGTACGGTATTGCACCGTTTTGGTGTGGTTTGGTACCGTATGGATGTACTCGTACGGTATTGCACGGTTTTGGTGTGGTTTGGTACCGTATGAATGTACTCGTACAGTATTGCACCGTTTCGGTGTTGTTTGGTACCGTATGGATGTACTCGTATGGTATTGCACCGTTTTGGTGTGGTTTGGTACCTTATGGATGTACTCGTACGGTATTGCACTGTTTTGGTGTGGTTTGGAACCGTAACGAAGCACTCGTAAGTTATTATACCGTTTTGGTGTGGTTTGGTACCGTATGGATGTACTCGTACGGAATTCCACCGTTTTGGTGTGGTTTGGTATCGTACGGATGTACTCGTACGGTATTGCACCGTTTTGGTGTGGTTTGGTACCTTATGGATGTACTCGTACGGTATTGCACCGTTTTGGTGTGGTTTGGTACCGTATGGATGTACTCGTACGGTATTGCACCGTTTTGGTGTGGTTTGGTACCTTATGGACGTACTCGTACGGTATTGCACCATTTTGGAGTGGTTTGGAACCGTAACGAAGTACTCGTAAGGTATTGTACCGTTTTGATGTGGTATGGTACCGTATGGATATACTCGTACGGTATTGCACCCTTTTGGTGTGCTTTGGTACCGTATGGATGTACTCGTACGGTATTGGACCGTTTTGGTGTGGTTTGGTACCTTATGGATGTACTCGTACGGTATTGCACCGTTTTGGTGTGGTTTGGTACCTTATGGATGTACTCCTACGGTATTGCACCGTTTTGGTGTGGTTTGGTACCGTATGGATGTACTCGTACGGTATTGCACCCTTTTGGTGTGGTTTGGTACCGTATGGATGTACTCGTACGGTATTCTACCGTTTTTGTGTGATTTTGTACCGTATGGATGTACTCGTACGGTATTGCACCGTTTTGGTGTGGTTTTGAACCGTAACGAAGTACTCGTAAGGTATTGTACCGTTTTTGTGTGGTTTGGTACCGTATGGATGTACTCGTACGGTATTGCACCGTTTTGGTGTGGTTTGGTCCCGTATGGATGTACTCGTACGGTATTGCACGGTTTTGGTGTGGTTTGGTACCGTATGGATGTACTCGTACGGTATTGAACCGTTTTGGTGTGGTTTGGGGGTTTGGTGCCGTATGGATGTACTCGTACGGTATTGCACCGTTTCGGTGTGGTTTGGAACCGTAACGAAGTACTCGTAAGGTATTGTACCGTTTTGGTGTGGTTTGGTACCGTATGGATGTACTCGTACGGTATTGCACCGTTTTGGTGTGGTTTGGTATCGTATGGATGTACTCGTACGGTATTGCACCGTTTTGGTGTGGTTTGGTATCGTACGGATGTACTCGTACGGTATTGCACCGTTTTGGTGTGGTTTGGTACCGTATGGATGTACTCGTACGGTATTGCACTATTTTGGTGTGGTTTGGTACCGTGTGGATGTACTCGTACGCTATTGCACCGTTTCGGTGTGGTTTGGAACCGTAACTAAGTACTCGTAAGGTATTGTACCGTTTTGGTGTGGTTTGGTACCGTATGGATGTACTCGTACGGTATTGCACCGTTTCGGTGTGGTTTGGAACCGTGACGAAGTACTCGTAAGGTATTGTACCGTTTTGGGGTGGTTTGGTACCGTATGGATGTACTCGTACGGTATTGCACCGTTTTGGTGTGGTTTGGTATCGTATGGATGTAATCGTACGGTATTGCACCGTTTTGGTGTGGTTTGGTACCTTATGGTTGTACTCGTACGGTATTGCACCGTTTCGGTGTGGTTTGGTACCGTATGGATGTACTCGTACGGTATTGAACCGTTTTGGTGTGGTTTGGTGGTTTGGTACCGTATGGATGTACTCGTACGGTATTGCACCGTTTCGGTGTGGTTTGGAACCGTAACGAAGTACTCGTAAGGTATTGTACCGTTTTGGTGTGGTTTGGTACCGTATGGATGTACTCCTACGGTATTGCACCGTTTCGGTGTGGTTTGGAACCGTGACGAAGTACTCGTAAGGTATTGTACCGTTTTGGTGTGATTTGGTACCGTCTGGATGTACTCGTACGGTATTCCACCGTTTTGGTGTGGTTTGGTACCTTATGGATGTACTCCTACGGTATTGCACCGTTTTGGTGTGGTTTGGTACCGTATGGATGTACTCGGACGGTATTGGACCGTTTTGGTGTGGTTTGGTACCGGATGGATGTACTCGTACGGTATTGCACCGTTTTGGTGTGGTTTGGTACCGTATGGATGTACTCGTACTGTATTGAACCGTTTTGGTGTGGTTTGGTACCTTATGGATGTACTCGTACGGTATTGCACCGTTTTGGTGTGGTTTGGTACCTTATGGATGTACTCCTACGGTATTGCACCGTTTTGGTGTGGTTTGGTACCGTATGGATGTACTCGTACGGTATTGCACCCTTTTGGTGTGGTTTGGTACCGTATGGATGTACTCGTACGGTATTCTACCGTTTTTGTGTGATTTTGTACCGTATGGATGTACTCGTACGGTATTGCACCGTTTTGGTGTGGTTTGGAACCGTAACGAAGTACTCGTAAGGTATTGTACCGTTTTTGTGTGGTTTGGTACCGTATGGATGTACTCGTACGGTATTGCACCGTTTTGGTGAGGTTTGGTACCGTAGGGATGTACTCGTACGGTATTGCACCGTTTTGGTGTGGTTTGGTATCTTACGGATGTACTCGTACGGTATTGCACCGTTTTGGTGTGGTTTGGTACCGTACGGATGTACTCGTACGGTATTGCACGGTTTTGGTGTGGTTTGGTATCGTACGGATGTACTCGTACGGTATTGCACCGTTTTGGTGTGGTTTGGTATCGTACGGATGTACTCGTACGGTATTGCACCGTTTTGGTGTGGTTTGGTACCGTATGGATGTACTCGTACGGTATTGCACGGTTTTGGTGTGGTTTGGTACCGTATGAATGTACTCGTACAGTATTGCACCGTTTCGGTGTTGTTTGGTACCGTATGGATGTACTCGTATGGTATTGCACCGTTTTGGTGTGGTTTGGTACCTTATGGATGTACTCGTACGGTATTGCACTGTTTTGGTGTGGTTTGGAACCGTAACGAAGCACTCGTAAGTTATTATACCGTTTTGGTGTGGTTTGGTACCGTATGGATGTACTCGTACGGAATTCCACCGTTTTGGTGTGGTTTGGTATCGTACGGATGTACTCGTACGGTATTGCACCGTTTTGGTGTGGTTTGGTACCTTATGGATGTACTCGTACGGTATTGCACCGTTTTGGTGTGGTTTGGTACCGTATGGATGTACTCGTACGGTATTGCACCGTTTTGGTGTGGTTTGGTACCTTATGGACGTACTCGTACGGTATTGCACCATTTTGGAGTGGTTTGGAACCGTAACGAAGTACTCGTAAGGTATTGTACCGTTTTGGTGTGGTATGGTACCGTATGGATATACTCGTACGGTATTGCACCCTTTTGGTGTGCTTTGGTACCGTATGGATGTACTCGTACGGTATTCTGCCATTTTTGTGTGGTTTTGTACCGTATGGATGTACTCGTACGGTATTGCACCGTTTCGGTGTGGTTTGGAACCGTAACGAGGTACTCGTAAGGTATTGTACCGTTTTGGTGTGGTTTGGTACCGTATGGATGTACTCCTACGGTATTGCACCATTTCGGTGTGGTTTGGAACCGTAACGAAGTACTCGTAAGGTATTGTACCGTTTTGCTGTGATTTGGTACCGTATGGATGTACTCGTACGGTATTGCACCGTTTTGGTGTGGCTTGGTACCATAGGGATGTACTCCTGCGGTATTGCACCGTTTTCGAGTGGTTTGGTACCGTATGGATGTACTCGGACGGTATTGGACCGTTTTGGTGTGGTTTGGTACCGGATGGATGTACTCGTACGATATTGCACCGTTTTGGTGTGGTTTGGTACCGTATGGATGTACTCGTACGGTATTGCACTATTTTGGTGTGGTTTGGTACCGTATGGATGTACTCGTACGCTATTGCACCGTTTCGGTGTGGTTTGGAACCGTAACTAAGTACTCGTAAGGTATTGTACCGTTTTGGTGTGGTTTGGTACCGTATGGATGTACTCGTACGGTATTGCACCGTTTCGGTGTGGTTTGGAACCGTAACGAGGTACTCGTAAGGTATTGTACCGTTTTGGTGTGGTTTGGTACCGTATGGATGTACTCCTACGGTATTGCACCGTTTCGGTGTGGTTTGGAACCGTGACGAAGTACTCGTAAGGTATTGTACCGTTTTGGTGTGATTTGGTACCGTCTGGATGTACTCGTACGGTATTCCACCGTTTTGGTGTGGTTTGGTACCTTATGGATGTACTCCTACAGTATTGCACCGTTTCAATGTGCTTTGGAACCGTAATGAAGTACTCGTAAGGTATTGTACCGTTTTGGGGTGGTTTGGTACCGTATGGATGTACTCTACGGTATTGCACCGTTTTGGTGTGGTTTAATACTTTATGGTTGTACTCGTACGGTATTGCACCGTTTCGGTGTGGTTTGGTACCGTATGGATGTACTCGTACGGTATTGCACCGTTTCGGTGTGGTTTGGAACCGTAACGAAGTGCTCGTAAGGTATTGTACCGTTTTGGTGTGGTCTGGTACCGTATGGATGTACTCGTACGGTATTGCACCGTTTTGGTGTGGTTTGGTACCGTATGAATGTACTCGTACGGTATTGCACCGTTTTGGAGTGGTTTGGTACCTTATGGATGTACTCGTACGGTATTGCACCATTTCGGTGTGGTTTGGTACCGTATGGATGTACTCGTACGGTATTGCACCGTTTCGGTGTGGTTTGGAACCGTAACGAAGTGGTCGTAAGGTATTGTACCGTTTTGGTGTGGTTTGGTACCGTATGGTTGTACTCGTACGGTATTGCACCGTTTTGGTGTGGTTTGGTATCGTACGGATGTACTCGTAAGGTATTGCACCGTTTTGGTGTGGTTTGGTACCTTATGGATGTACTCGTACGGTATTGCACCGTTTCGGTGTGGTTTGGTACCGTATGGATGTACTCGTACGGTACTGCACCGTTTTGGTGTGGTTTGGTACCTTATGGATGTACTCGTACGGTATTGCACCGTTTTGGTGTGGTTTGGAACCGTAACGAAGCACTCGTAAGGTATTGTACCGTTTTGGTGTGGTTTGGTACCGTATGGATGTACTCGTACGGTATTGCACCGTTTTGGTGTGGTTTGGTATCGTACGGATGTACTCGTACGGTATTGCACCGTTTTGGTGTGGTTTGGTACCGTAGGGATGTACTCGTACGGTATTGCACGGTTTTGGTGTGGTTTGGTATCGTACGGATGTACTCGTACGGTATTGCACCGTTTTGGTGTGGTTTGGTATCGTACGGATGTACTCGTACGGTATTGCACCGTTTTGGTGTGGTTTGGTACCGTATGGATGTACTCGTACGGTATTGCACGGTTTTGGTGTGGTTTGGTACCGTATGAATGTACTCGTACGGTATTGCACCGTTTCGGTGTGGTTTTGTACCGTATGGATGTACTCGTATGGTATTGCACCGTTTTGGTGTTGTTTGGTACCTTATGGATGTACTCGTACGGTATTGCACCGTTTTGGTGTGGTTTGGAACCGTAACGAAGCACTCGTAAGGTATTGTACCGTTTTGGTGTGGTTTGGTACCGTATGGATGTACTCGTACGGTATTGCACCGTTTTGGTGTGGTTTGGTATCGTACGGATGTACTCGTACGGTATTGCACCGTTTTGGTGTGGTTTGGTACCTTATGGATGTACTCGTACGGTATTGCACCGTTTTGGTGTGGTTTGGTACCGTATGGATGTACTCGTACGGTATTGCACCGTTTTGGTGTGGTTTGGTACCTTATGGATGTACTCGTACGGTATTGCACCATTTTGGTGTGGTTTGGAACCGTAACGAAGTACTCGTAAGGTATTGTACCGTTTTGGTGTGGTTTGGTACCGTATGGATATACTCGTACGGTATTGCACCCTTTTGGTGTGCTTTGGTACCGTATGGATGTACTCGTACGGTATTCTACCGTTTTTGTGTGGTTTTGTACCGTATGGATGTACTCGTACGGTATTGCACCGTTTCGGTGTGGTTTGCAACCGTAACGAGGTACTCGTAAGGTATTGTACCGTTTTGGTGTGGTTTGGTACCGTATGGATGTACTCCTACGGTATTGCACCATTTCGGTGTGGTTTGGAACCGTAACGAAGTACTCGTAAGGTATTGTACCGTTTTGCTGTGATTTGGTACCGTATGGATGTACTCGTACGGTATTGCACCGTTTTGGTGTGGCTTGGTACCTTATGGATGTACTCCTGCGGTATTGCACCGCTTTCGTGTGGTTTGGTACCGTATGGATGTACTCGGACGGTATTGGACCGTTTGGGTGTGGTTTGGTACCGGATGGATGTACTCGTACGATATTGCACCGTTTTGGTGTGGTTTGGTACCGTATGGATGTACTCGTACGGTATTGCACTATTTTGGTGTGGTTTGGTACCGTATGGATGTACTCGTACTCTATTGCACCGTTTCGGTGTGGTTTGGAACCGTAACTAAGTACTCGTAAGGTATTGTACCGTTTTGGTGTGGTTTGGTACCGTATGGATGTACTCGTACGGTATTGCACCGTTTCGGTGTGGTTTGGAACCGTAACGAGGTACTCGTAAGGTATTGTACCGTTTTGGTGTGGTTTGGTACCGTATGGATGTACTCCTACGGTATTGCACCGTTTCGGTGTGGTTTGGAACCGTGACGAAGTACTCGTAAGGTATTGTACCGTTTTGGTGTGATTTGGTACCGTCTGGATGTACTCGTACGGTATTCCACCGTTTTGGTGTGGTTTGGTACCTTATGGATGTACTCCTACGGTATTGCACCGTTTTGGTGTGGTTTGGTACCGTATGGATGTACTCGGACGGTATTGGACCGTTTTGGTGTGGTTTGGTACCGGATGGATGTACTCGTACGGTATTGCACCGTTTTGGTGTGGTTTGGTACCGTATGGATGTACTCGTACGGTATTGCACCGTTTTGGTGTGGTTTGGTATCGTACGGATGTACTCGTACGGTATTGCACCGTTTTGGTGTGGTTTGGTACCTTATGGATGTACTCGTACGGTATTGCACCGTTTTGGTGTGGTTTGGTACCGTATGGATGTACTCGTACGGTATTGCACCGTTTTGGTGTGGTTTGGTACCTTATGGATGTACTCGTACGGTATTGCACCATTTTGGTGTGGTTTGGAACCGTAACGAAGTACTCGTAAGGTATTGTACCGTTTTGGTGTGGTATGGTACCGTATGGATATACTCGTACGGTATTGCACCCTTTTGGTGTGCTTTGGTACCGTATGGATGTACTCGTACGGTATTCTACCATTTTTGTGTGGTTTTGTACCGTATGGATGTACTCGTACGGTATTGCACCGTTTCGGTGTGGTTTGGAACCGTAACGAGGTACTCGTAAGGTATTGTACCGTTTTGGTGTGGTTTGGTACCGTATGGATGTACTCCTACGGTATTGCACCATTTCGGTGTGGTTTGGAACCGTAACAAAGTACTCGTAAGGTATTGTATCGTTTTGGTGTGGTTTGGTACCGTATGGATGCACTCGTACGGTATTGCACCGTTTTGGTTTGGTTTGGTATCGTATGGATGTACTCGTACGGTATTGCACCGTTTTGGTGTGGTTTCGTACCTTATGGATGTACTCGTACGGTATTGCACCGTTTCGGTGTGGTTTGGTACCGTATGGATGTACTCGTACGGTATTGCACCGTTTCGGTGTGGTTTGGAACCGTAACGAATTGCTCGTAAGGTATTGTACTGTTTTGGTGTGGTTTTGTACCGTATTGATGTACTCGTACAGTATTGAACCGTTTTGTTGTGGTTTGGTACCGTATGGATGGACTCGTACGGTATTGCACCGTTTTGGTGTG
Source organism: Rhododendron vialii (assembly GCF_030253575.1). NCBI lineage: Eukaryota > Viridiplantae > Streptophyta > Magnoliopsida > Ericales > Ericaceae > Rhododendron > Rhododendron vialii. The sequence continues at coordinate 7,718,408 of NC_080567.1, forward strand.
GTTTGGTACCTTATGGATGCACTCGTACGGTATTGCACCGTTTTGGTGTGGTTTGGTATCGTATGGATGTACTCGTACGGTATTGCACCATTTTGGTGTGGTTTGGAACCGTAACGAAGTACTCGTAAGGTATTGTACCGTTTTGGTGTGGTATGGTACCGTATGGATATACTCGTACGGTATTGCACCCTTTTGGTGTGCTTTGGTACCGTATGGATGTACTCGTACGGTATTCTACCATTTTTGTGTGGTTTTGTACCGTATGGATGTACTCGTACGGTATTGCACCGTTTCGGTGTGGTTTGGAACCGTAACGAGGTACTCGTAAGGTATTGTACCGTTTTGGTGTGGTTTGGTACCGTATGGATGTACTCGTACGGTATTGCACCGTTTTGGTTTGGTTTGGTATCGTATGGATGTACTCGTACGGTATTGCACCGTTTTGGTGTGGTTTCGTACCTTATGGATGTACTCGTACGGTATTGCACCGTTTCGGTGTGGTTTGGTACCGTATGGATGTACTCGTACGGTATTGCACCGTTTCGGTGTGGTTTGGAACCGTAACGAAGTGCTCGTGAGGTATTGTACCGTTTTGGTGTGGTTTGGTACCGTATGGATGTACTCGTACGGTATTGCACCGTTTTGGTGTGGTTTGGTACCGTAGGGATGTACTCGTACGGTATTGCACCGTTTTGGTGTGGTTTGGTACCGTATGGATGTACTCGTACGGTATTGCATTATTTTGGTGTGGTTTGGTACCGTATGGATGTACTCGTACGCTATTGCACCGTTTCGGTGTGGTTTGGAACCGTAACTAAGTACTCGTAAGGTATTGTACCGTTTTGGTGTGGTTTGGTACCGTATGGATGTACTCGTACGGTATTGCACCGTTTCGGTGTGGTTTGGAACCGTAACGAGGTACTCGTAAGGTATTGTACCGTTTTGGTGTGGTTTGGTACCGTATGGATGTACTCCTACGGTATTGCACCGTTTCGGTGTGGTTTGGAACCGTGACGAAGTACTCGTAAGGTATTGTACCGTTTTGGTGTGATTTGGTACCGTCTGGATGTACTCGTACGGTATTCCACCGTTTTGGTGTGGTTTGGTACCTTATGGATGTACTCCTACGATATTGCACCGTTTTGGTGTGGTTTGGTACCGTATGGATGTACTCGGACGGTATTGGACCGTTTTGGTGTGGTTTGGTACCGGATGGATGTACTCGTACGGTATTGCACCGTTTTGGTGTGGTTTGGTACCGTATGGATGTACTCGTACGGTATTGCACCGTTTTGGTGTGGTTTGGTATCGTACGGATGTACTCGTACGGTATTGCACCGTTTTGGTGTGGTTTGGTACCTTATGGATGTACTCGTACGGTATTGCACCGTTTTTGTGTGGTTTGGTACCGTATGGATGTACTCGTACGGTATTGCACCGTTTTGGTGTGGTTTGGTACCTTATGGATGTACTCGTACGGTATTGCACCATTTTGGTGTGGTTTGGAACCGTAACGAAGTACTCGTAAGGTATTGTACCGTTTTGGTGTGGTATGGTACCGTATGGATATACTCGTACGGTATTGCACCCTTTTGGTGTGCTTTGGTACCGTATGGATGTACTCGTACGGTATTCTACCATTTTTGTGTGGTTTTGTACCGTATGGATGTACTCGTACGGTATTGCACCGTTTCGGTGTGGTTTTGAAACGTAACGAGGTACTCGTAAGGTATTGTACCGTTTTGGTGTGGTTTGGTACCGTATGGATGTACTCCTACGGTATTGCACCATTTCGGTGTGGTTTGGAACCGTAACGAAGTACTCGTAAGGTATTGTATCGTTTTGGTGTGGTTTGGTACCGTATGGATGTACTCGTACGGTATTGCACCGTTTTGGTTTGGTTTGGTATCGTATGGATGTACTCGTACGGTATTGCACCGTTTTGGTGTGGTTTCGTACCTTATGGATGTACTCGTACGGTATTGCACCGTTTCGGTATGGTTTGGTACCGTATGGATGTACTCGTACGGTATTGCACCGTTTCGGTGTGGTTTGGAACCGTAACGAATTGCTCGTAAGGTATTGTATTGTTTTGGTGTGGTTTTGTACCGTATGGATGTACTCGTACAGTATTGAACCGTTTTGGTGTGGTTTGGTACCGTATGGATGTACTCGTACGGTATTGCACCGTTTTGGTGTGGTTTGGTACCTTATGGATGCACTCGTACGGTATTGCACCGTTTTGGTGTGGTTTGGTATCGTATGGATGTACTCGTACGGTATTGCACCATTTTGGTGTGGTTTGGTACCTTATGGATGTACTCGTACGGTATTGCACCGTTTCGGTGTGGTTTGGTACCGTATGGATGTACTCGTACGGTATTGCACCGTTTCGGTGTGGTTTGGAACCGTAACGAAGTAATCGTGAGCTATTGTACCGTTTTGGTGTGGTTTGGTACCGTATGGATGTACTCGTACGGTATTGCACCGTTTTGGTGTGGTTTTGTACCGTAGGGATGTACTCGTACGGTATTGCACCGTTTTGGTGTGGTTTGGTATCGTACGGATGTACTCGTACGGTATTGCACCGTTTTGGTGTGGTTTGGTACCGTATGGATGTACTCGTACGATATTGCACTATTTTGGTGTGGTTTGGTACCGTATGGATGTACTCGTACGCTATTGCACCGTTTCGGTGTGGTTTGGAACCGTAACTAAGTACTCGTAAGGTATTGTACCGTTTTGGTGTGGTTTGGTATCGTATGGATGTACTCGTACGGTATTGCACCGTTTCGGTGTGGTTTGGAACCGTAACGAGGTACTCGTAAGGTATTGTACCGTTTTGGTGTGGTTTGGTACCGTATGGATGTACTCCTACGGTATTGCACCGTTTCGGTGTGGTCTGGAACCGTGACGAAGTACTCGTAAGGTATTGTACCGTTTTGGTGTGATTTGGTACCGTCTGGATGTACTCGTACGGTATTCCACCGTTTTGGTGTTGTTTGGTACCTTATGGATGTACTCCTACGGTATTGCACCGTTTTGGTGTGGTTTGGTACCGTATGGATGTACTCGGACGGTATTGGACCGTTTTGGTGTGGTTTGGTACCGGATGGATGTACTCGTACGGTATTGCACCGTTTTGGTGTGGTTTGGTACCGTATGGATGTACTCGTACGGTATTGCACCGTTTTGGTGTGGTTTGGTATCGTACGGATGTACTCGTACGGTATTGCACCGTTTTGGTGTGGTTTGGTACCGTATGGATGTACTCGTACGGTATTGCACTATTTTGGTGTGGTTTGGTACCGTATGGATGTACTCGTACGCTATTGCACCGTTTCGGTGTGGTTTGGAACCGTAACTAAGTACTCGTAAGGTATTGTACCGTTTTGGTGTGGTTTGGTACCGTATGGATGTACTCGTACGGTATTGCACCGTTTCGGTGTGGTTTGGAACCGTAACGAGGTACTCGTAAGGTATTGTACGTTTTGGTGTGGTTTGGTACCGTATGGATGTACTCCTACGGTATTGCACCGTTTCGGTGTGGTTTGGAACCGTGACGAAGTACTCGTAAGGTATTGTACCGTTTTGGTGTGATTTGGTACCGTCTGGATGTACTCGTACGGTATTCCACCGTTTTGGTGTGGTTTGGTACCTTATGGATGTACTCCTACGGTATTGCACCGTTTTGGTGTGGTTTGGTACCGTATGGATGTACTCGGACGGTATTGGACCGTTTTGGTGTGGTTTGGTACCGGATGGATGTACTCGTACGGTATTGCACCGTTTTGGTGTGGTTTGGTACCGTATGGATGTACTCGTACGGTATTGCACCGTTTTGGTGTGGTTTGGTACCGTATGGATGTACTCGTACGGTATTGAACCGTTTTGGTGTGGTTTGGTACCTTATGGATGTACTCGTACGGTATTGCACCGTTTTGGTGTGGTTTGGTACCTTATGGATGTACTCCTACGGTATTGCACCGTTTTGGTGTGGTTTGGTACCGTATGGATGTACTCGTACGGTATTGCACCCTTTTGGTGTGGTTTGGTACCGTATGGATGTACTCGTACGGTATTCTACCGTTTTTGTGTGATTTTGTACCGTATGGATGTACTCGTACGGTATTGCACCGTTTTGGTGTGGTTTGGAACCGTAACGAAGTACTCGTAAGGTATTGTACCGTTTTTGTGTGGATTGGTACCGTATGGATGTACTCGTACGGTATTGCACCGTTTTGGTGTGGTTTGGTATCGTACGGATGTACTCGTACGGTATTGCACCGTTTTGGTGTGGTTTGGTACCGTATGGATGTACTCGTACGATATTGCACTATTTTGGTGTGGTTTGGTACCGTATGGATGTACTCGTACGCTATTGCACCGTTTCGGTGTGGTTTGGAACCGTAACTAAGTACTCGTAAGGTATTGTACCGTTTTGGTGTGGTTTGGTATCGTATGGATGTACTCGTACGGTATTGCACCGTTTCGGTGTGGTTTGGAACCGTAACGAGGTACTCGTAAGGTATTGTACCGTTTTGGTGTGGTTTGGTACCGTATGGATGTACTCCTACGGTATTGCACCGTTTCGGTGTGGTCTGGAACCGTGACGAAGTACTCGTAAGGTATTGTACCGTTTTGGTGTGATTTGGTACCGTCTGGATGTACTCGTACGGTATTCCACCGTTTTGGTGTTGTTTGGTACCTTATGGATGTACTCCTACGGTATTGCACCGTTTTGGTGTGGTTTGGTACCGTATGGATGTACTCGGACGGTATTGGACCGTTTTGGTGTGGTTTGGTACCGGATGGATGTACTCGTACGGTATTGCACCGTTTTGGTGTGGTTTGGTACCGTATGGATGTACTCGTACGGTATTGCACCGTTTTGGTGTGGTTTGGTATCGTACGGATGTACTCGTACGGTATTGCACCGTTTTGGTGTGGTTTGGTACCGTATGGATGTACTCGTACGGTATTGCACTATTTTGGTGTGGTTTGGTACCGTATGGATGTACTCGTACGCTATTGCACCGTTTCGGTGTGGTTTGGAACCGTAACTAAGTACTCGTAAGGTATTGTACCGTTTTGGTGTGGTTTGGTACCGTATGGATGTACTCGTACGGTATTGCACCGTTTCGGTGTGGTTTGGAACCGTAACGAGGTACTCGTAAGGTATTGTACGTTTTGGTGTGGTTTGGTACCGTATGGATGTACTCCTACGGTATTGCACCGTTTCGGTGTGGTTTGGAACCGTGACGAAGTACTCGTAAGGTATTGTACCGTTTTGGTGTGATTTGGTACCGTCTGGATGTACTCGTACGGTATTCCACCGTTTTGGTGTGGTTTGGTACCTTATGGATGTACTCCTACGGTATTGCACCGTTTTGGTGTGGTTTGGTACCGTATGGAAGTACTCGGACGGTATTGGACCGTTTTGGTGTGGTTTGGTACCGGATGGATGTACTCGTACGGTATTGCACCGTTTTGGTGTGGTTTGGTACCGTATGGATGTACTCGTACGGTATTGCACCGTTTTGGTGTGGTTTGGTACCGTATGGATGTACTCGTACGGTATTGAACCGTTTTGGTGTGGTTTGGTACCTTATGGATGTACTCGTACGGTATTGCACCGTTTTGGTGTGGTTTGGTACCTTATGGATGTACTCCTACGGTATTGCACCGTTTTGGTGTGGTTTGGTACCGTATGGATGTACTCGTACGGTATTGCACCCTTTTGGTGTGGTTTGGTACCGTATGGATGTACTCGTACGGTATTCTACCGTTTTTGTGTGATTTTGTACCGTATGGATGTACTCGTACGGTATTGCACCGTTTTGGTGTGGTTTGGAACCGTAACGAAGTACTCGTAAGGTATTGTACCGTTTTTGTGTGGATTGGTACCGTATGGATGTACTCGTACGGTATTGCACCGTTTTGGTGTGGTTTGGTATCGTACGGATGTACTCGTACGGTATTGCACCGTTTTGGTGTGGTTTGGTACCGTATGGATGTACTCGTACGATATTGCACTATTTTGGTGTGGTTTGGTACCGTATGGATGTACTCGTACGCTATTGCACCGTTTCGGTGTGGTTTGGAACCGTAACTAAGTACTCGTAAGGTATTGTACCGTTTTGGTGTGGTTTGGTATCGTATGGATGTACTCGTACGGTATTGCACCGTTTCGGTGTGGTTTGGAACCGTAACGAGGTACTCGTAAGGTATTGTACCGTTTTGGTGTGGTTTGGTACCGTATGGATGTACTCCTACGGTATTGCACCGTTTCGGTGTGGTCTGGAACCGTGACGAAGTACTCGTAAGGTATTGTACCGTTTTGGTGTGATTTGGTACCGTCTGGATGTACTCGTACGGTATTCCACCGTTTTGGTGTTGTTTGGTACCTTATGGATGTACTCCTACGGTATTGCACCGTTTTGGTGTGGTTTGGTACCGTATGGATGTACTCGGACGGTATTGGACCGTTTTGGTGTGGTTTGGTACCGGATGGATGTACTCGTACGGTATTGCACCGTTTTGGTGTGGTTTGGTACCGTATGGATGTACTCGTACGGTATTGCACCGTTTTGGTGTGGTTTGGTATCGTACGGATGTACTCGTACGGTATTGCACCGTTTTGGTGTGGTTTGGTACCGTATGGATGTACTCGTACGGTATTGCACTATTTTGGTGTGGTTTGGTACCGTATGGATGTACTCGTACGCTATTGCACCGTTTCGGTGTGGTTTGGAACCGTAACTAAGTACTCGTAAGGTATTGTACCGTTTTGGTGTGGTTTGGTACCGTATGGATGTACTCGTACGGTATTGCACCGTTTCGGTGTGGTTTGGAACCGTAACGAGGTACTCGTAAGGTATTGTACGTTTTGGTGTGGTTTGGTACCGTATGGATGTACTCCTACGGTATTGCACCGTTTCGGTGTGGTTTGGAACCGTGACGAAGTACTCGTAAGGTATTGTACCGTTTTGGTGTGATTTGGTACCGTCTGGATGTACTCGTACGGTATTCCACCGTTTTGGTGTGGTTTGGTACCTTATGGATGTACTCCTACGGTATTGCACCGTTTTGGTGTGGTTTGGTACCGTATGGAAGTACTCGGACGGTATTGGACCGTTTTGGTGTGGTTTGGTACCGTATGGATGTACTCGTACGATATTGCACTATTTTGGTGTGGTTTGGTACCGTATGGATGTACTCGTACGCTATTGCACCGTTTCGGTGTGGTTTGGAACCGTAACTAAGTACTCGTAAGGTATTGTACCGTTTTGGTGTGGTTTGGTACCGTATGGATGTACTCGTACGGTATTGCACCGTTTCGGTGTGGTTTGGAACCGTAACGAGGTACTCGTAAGGTATTGTACCGTTTTGGTGTGGTTTGGTACCGTATGGATGTACTCCTACGGTATTGCACCGTTTCGGTGTGGTTTGGAACCGTGACGAAGTACTCGTAAGGTATTGTACCGTTTTGGTGTGATTTGGTACCGTCTGGATGTACTCGTACGGTATTCCACCGTTTTGGTGTGGTTTGGTACCTTATGGATGTACTCCTACGGTATTGCACCGTTTTGGTGTGGTTTGGTACCGTATGGATGTACTCGGACGGTATTGGACCGTTTTGGTGTGGTTTGGTACCGGATGGATGTACTCGTACGGTATTGCACCGTTTTGGTGTGGTTTGGTACCGTATGGATGTACTCGTACGATATTGCACTATTTTGGTGTGGTTTGGTACCGTATGGATGTACTCGTACGCTATTGCACCGTTTCGGTGTGGTTTGGAACCGTAACTAAGTACTCGTAAGGTATTGTACCGTTTTGGTGTGGTTTGGTACCGTATGGATGTACTCGTACGGTATTGCACCGTTTCGGTGTGGTTTGGAACCGTAACGAGGTACTCGTAAGGTATTGTACGTTTTGGTGTGGTTTGGTACCGTATGGATGTACTCCTACGGTATTGCACCGTTTCGGTGTGGTTTGGAACCGTGACGAAGTACTCGTAAGGTATTGTACCGTTTTGGTGTGATTTGGTACCGTCTGGATGTACTCGTACGGTATTCCACCGTTTTGGTGTGGTTTGGTACCTTATGGATGTACTCCTACGGTATTGCACCGTTTTGGTGTGGTTTGGAACCGTAACGAAGTACTCGTAAGGTATTGTACCGTTTTTGTGTGGATTGGTACCGTATGGATGTACTCGTACGGTATTGCACCGTTTTGGTGTGGTTTGGTACCGTAGGGATGTACTCGTACGGTATTGCACCGTTTTGGTGTGGTTTGGTATCGTACGGATGTACTCGTACGGTATTGCACCGTTTTGGTGTGGTTTGGTACCGTATGGATGTACTCGTACGGTATTGCACGGTTTTGGTGTGGTTTGGTACCGTATGAATGTACTCGTACGGTATTGCACCGTTTCGGTGTGGTTTGGTACCGTATGGATGTACTCGTATGGTATTGCACCGTTTTGGTGTGGTTTGGTACCTTATGGATGTACTCGTACGGTATTGCACCGTTTTGGTGTGGTTTGGAACCGTAACGAAGCACTCGTAAGGTATTGTACCGTTTTGGGGTGGTTTGGTACCGTATGGATGTACTCTACGGTATTGCACCGTTTTGGTGTGGTTTGGTATCGTATGGATGTACTCGTACGGTATTGCACCGTTTTGGTGTGGTTTGGTACCTTATGGATGCACTCGTACGGTATTGCACCGTTTTGGTGTGGTTTGGTATCGTATGGATGTACTCGTACGGTATTGCACCATTTTGGTGTGGTTTGGTACCTTATGGATGTACTCGTACGGTATTGCACCGTTTCGGTGTGGTTTGGTACCGTATGGATGTACTCGTACGGTATTGCACCGTTTCGGTGTGGTTTGGAACCGTAACGAAGTAATCGTGAGCTATTGTACCGTTTTGGTGTGGTTTGGTACCGTATGGATGTACTCGTACGGTATTGCACCGTTTTGGTGTGGTTTTGTACCGTAGGGATGTACTCGTACGGTATTGCACCGTTTTGGTGTGGTTTGGTATCGTACGGATGTACTCGTACGGTATTGCACCGTTTTGGTGTGGTTTGGTACCGTATGGATGTACTCGTACGATATTGCACTATTTTGGTGTGGTTTGGTACCGTATGGATGTACTCGTACGCTATTGCACCGTTTCGGTGTGGTTTGGAACCGTAACTAAGTACTCGTAAGGTATTGTACCGTTTTGGTGTGGTTTGGTACCGTATGGATGTACTCGTACGGTATTGCACCGTTTCGGTGTGGTTTGGAACCGTAACGAGGTACTCGTAAGGTATTGTACCGTTTTGGTGTGGTTTGGTACCGTATGGATGTACTCCTACGGTATTGCACCGTTTCGGTGTGGTTTGGAACCGTGACGAAGTACTCGTAAGGTATTGTACCGTTTTGGTGTGATTTGGTACCGTCTGGATGTACTCGTACGGTATTCCACCGTTTTGGTGTGGTTTGGTACCTTATGGATGTACTCCTACGGTATTGCACCGTTTTGGTGTGGTTTGGTACCGTATGGATGTACTCGGACGGTATTGGACCGTTTTGGTGTGGTTTGGTACCGGATGGATGTACTCGTACGGTATTGCACCGTTTTGGTGTGGTTTGGTACCGTATGGATGTACTCGTACGGTATTGCACCGTTTTGGTGTGGTTTGGTACCGTATGGATGTACTCGTACGGTATTGAACCGTTTTGGTGTGGTTTGGTACCTTATGGATGTACTCGTACGGTATTGCACCGTTTTGGTGTGGTTTGGTATCGTACGGATGTACTCGTACGGTATTGCACCGTTTTGGTGTGGTTTGGTACCGTATGGATGTACTCGTACGGTATTGCACGGTTTTGGTGTGGTTTGGTACCGTATGAATGTACTCGTACGGTATTGCACCGTTTCGGTGTGGTTTGGTACCGTATGGATGTACTCGTATGGTATTGCACCGTTTTGGTGTGGTTTGGTACCTTATGGATGTACTCGTACGGTATTGCACCGTTTTGGTGTGGTTTGGAACCGTAACGAAGCACTCGTAAGGTATTGTACCGTTTTGGGGTGGTTTGGTACCGTATGGATGTACTCTACGGTATTGCACCGTTTTGGTGTGGTTTGGTATCGTATGGATGTACTCGTACGGTATTGCACCGTTTTGGTGTGGTTTAATACCTTATGGTTGTACTCGTACGGTATTGCACCGTTTCGGTGTGGTTTGGTACCGTATGGATGTACTCGTACGGTATTGCACCGTTTCGGTGTGGTTTGGAACCGTAACGAAGTGCTCGTAAGGTATTGTACCGTTTTGGTGTGGTCTGGTACCGTATGGATGTACTCGTACGGTATTGCACCGTTTTGGTGTGGTTTGGTACCGTATGAATGTACTCGTACGGTATTGCACCGTTTTGGTGTGGTTTGGTACCTTATGGATGTACTCGTACGGTATTGCACCATTTCGGTGTGGTTTGGTACCGTATGGATGTACTCGTACGGTATTGCACCGTTTCGGTGTGGTTTGGAACCGTAACGAAGTGGTCGTAAGGTATTGTACCGTTTTGGTGTGGTTTGGTACCGTATGGATGTACTCGTACGGTATTGCACCGTTTTGGTGTGGTTTAGTATCGTACGGATGTACTCGTACGGTATTGCACCGTTTTGGTGTGGTTTGGTACCTTATGGATGTACTCGTACGGTATTGCACCGTTTCGGTGTGGTTTGGTACCGTATGGATGTACTCGTACGGTACTGCACCGTTTTGGTGTGGTTTGGTACCTTATGGATGTACTCGTACGGTATTGCACCGTTTTGGTGTGGTTTGGAACCGTAACGAAGCACTCGTAAGGTATTGTACCGTTTTGGTGTGGTTTGGTACCGTATGGATGTACTCGTACGGTATTGCACCGTTTTGGTGTGGTTTGGTATCGTACGGATGTACTCGTACGGTATTGCACCGTTTTGGTGTGGTTTGGTACCGTAGGGATGTACTCGTACGGTATTGCACGGTTTTGGTGTGGTTTTGTATCGTACGGATGTACTCGTACGGTATTGCACCGTTTTGGTGTGGTTTGGTATCGTACGGATGTACTCGTACGGTATTGCACCGTTTTGGTGTGGTTTGGTACCGTATGGATGTACTCGTACGGTATTGCACGGTTTTGGTGTGGTTTGGTACCGTATGAATGTACTCGTACGGTATTGCACCGTTTCGGTGTGGTTTTGTACCGTATGGATGTACTCGTATGGTATTGCACCGTTTTGGTGTGGTTTGGTACCTTATGGATGTACTCGTACGGTATTGCACCGTTTTGGTGTGGTTTGGAACCGTAACGAAGCACTCGTAAGGTATTGTACCGTTATGTACTCGTACGGTATTGCACCGTTTTGGTGTGGTTTGGTACCTTATGGATGTACTCGTACGGTATTGCACCGTTTTGGTGTGGTTTGGTACCGTATGGATGTACTCTACGGTATTGCACCGTTTTGGTGTGGTTTGGTATCGTATGGATGTACTCGTACGGTATTGCACCGTTTTGGTGTGGTTTAATACCTTATGGTTGTACTCGTACGGTATTGCACCGTTTCGGTGTGGTTTGGTACCGTATGGATGTACTCGTACGGTATTGCACCGTTTCGGTGTGGTTTGGAACCGTAACGAAGTGCTCGTAAGGTATTGTACCGTTTTGGTGTGGTCTGGTACCGTATGGATGTACTCGTACGGTATTGCACCGTTTTGGTGTGGTTTGGTACCGTATGAATGTACTCGTACGGTATTGCAACGTTTTGGTGTGGTTTGGTACCTTATGGATGTACTCGTACGGTATTGCACCATTTCGGTGTGGTTTGGTACCGTATGGATGTACTCGTACGGTATTGCACCGTTTCGGTGTGGTTTGGAACCGTAACGAAGTGGTCGTAAGGTATTGTACCGTTTTGGTGTGGTTTGGTACCGTATGGATGTACTCGTACGGTATTGCACCGTTTTGGTGTGGTTTAGTATCGTACGGATGTACTCGTACGGTATTGCACCGTTTTGGTGTGGTTTGGTACCTTATGGATGTACTCGTACGGTATTGCACCGTTTCGGTGTGGTTTGGTACCGTATGGATGTACTCGTACGGTACTGCACCGTTTTGGTGTGGTTTGGTACCTTATGGATGTACTCGTACGGTATTGCACCGTTTTGGTGTGGTTTGGAACCGTAACGAAGCACTCGTAAGGTATTGTACCGTTTTGGTGTGGTTTGGTACCGTATGGATGTACTCGTACGGTATTGCACCGTTTTGGTGTGGTTTGGTATCGTACGGATGTACTCGTACGGTATTGCACCGTTTTGGTGTGGTTTGGTACCGTAGGGATGTACTCGTACGGTATTGCACGGTTTTGGTGTGGTTTTGTATCGTACGGATGTACTCGTACGGTATTGCACCGTTTTGGTGTGGTTTGGTATCGTACGGATGTACTCGTACGGTATTGCACCGTTTTGGTGTGGTTTGGTACCGTATGGATGTACTCGTACGGTATTGCACGGTTTTGGTGTGGTTTGGTACCGTATGAATGTACTCGTACGGTATTGCACCGTTTCGGTGTGGTTTTGTACCGTATGGATGTACTCGTATGGTATTGCACCGTTTTGGTGTGGTTTGGTACCTTATGGATGTACTCGTACGGTATTGCACCGTTTTGGTGTGGTTTGGAACCGTAACGAAGCACTCGTAAGGTATTGTACCGTTATGTACTCGTACGGTATTGCACCGTTTTGGTGTGGTTTGGTACCTTATGGATGTACTCGTACGGTATTGCACCGTTTTGGTGTGGTTTGGTACCGTATGGATGTACTCGTACGGTATTGCACCGTTTTGGTGTGGTTTGGTACCTTATGGATGTACTCGTACGGTATTGCACCATTTTGGTGTGGTTTGGAACCGTAACGAAGTACTCGTAAGGTATTGTACCGTTTTGGTGTGGTTTGGTACCGTATGGATATACTCGTACGGTATTGCACCCTTTTGGTGTGCTTTGGTACCGTATGGATGTACTCGTACGGTATTCTACCGTTTTTGTGTGGTTTTGTACCGTATGGATGTACTCGTACGGTATTGCACCGTTTCGGTGTGGTTTGGAACAGTAACGAGGTACTCGTAAGGTATTGTACCGTTTTGGTGTGGTTTGGTACCGTATGGATGTACTCCTACGGTATTGCACCATTTCGGTGTGGTTTGGAACCGTAACGAAGTACTCGTAAGGTATTGTACCGTTTTGCTGTGATTTGGTACCGTATGGATGTACTCGTACGGTATTGCACCGTTTTGGTGTGGCTTGGTACCTTATGGATGTACTCCTGCGGTATTGCACCGTTTTCGTGTGGTTTGGTACCGTATGGATGTACTCGGACGGTATTGGACCGTTTGGGTGTGGTTTGGTACCGGATGGATGTACTCGTACGATATTGCACCGTTTTGGTGTGGTTTGGTACCGTATGGATGTACTCGTACGGTATTGCACTATTTTGGTGTGGTTTGGTACCGTATGGATGTACTCGTACGCTATTGCACCGTTTCGGTGTGGTTTGGAACCGTAACTAAGTACTCGTAAGGTATTGTACCGTTTTGGTGTGGTTTGGTACCGTATGGATGTACTCTACGGTATTGCACCGTTTTGGTGTGGTTTGGTATCGTATGGATGTACTCGTACGGTATTGCACCGTTTTGGTGTGGTTTAATACCTTATGGTTGTACTCGTACGGTATTGCACCGTTTCGGTGTGGTTTGGTACCGTATGGATGTACTCGTACGGTATTGCACCGTTTCGGTGTGGTTTGGAACCGTAACGAAGTGGTCGTAAGGTATTGTACCGTTTTGGTGTGGTTTGGTACCGTATGGATGTACTCGTACGGTATTGCACCGTTTTGGTGTGGTTTAGTATCGTACGGATGTACTCGTACGGTATTGCACCGTTTTGGTGTGGTTTGGTACCTTATGGATGTACTCGTACGGTATTGCACCGTTTCGGTGTGGTTTGGTACCGTATGGATGTACTCGTACGGTACTGCACCGTTTTGGTGTGGTTTGGTACCTTATGGATGTACTCGTACGGTATTGCACCGTTTTGGTGTGGTTTGGAACCGTAACGAAGCACTCGTAAGGTATTGTACCGTTTTGGTGTGGTTTGGTACCGTATGGATGTACTCGTACGGTATTGCACCGTTTTGGTGTGGTTTGGTATCGTACGGATGTACTCGTACGGTATTGCACCGTTTTGGTGTGGTTTGGTACCGTAGGGATGTACTCGTACGGTATTGCACGGTTTTGGTGTGGTTTGGTACCGTACGGATGTACTCGTACGGTATTGCACCGTTTTGGTGTGGTTTGGTATCGTACGGATGTACTCGTACGGTATTGCACCGTTTTGGTGTGGTTTGGTACCGTATGGATGTACTCGTACGGTATTGCACCGTTTTGGTGTGGTTTGGTACCTTATGGATGTACTCGTATGGTATTGCACCGTTTTGGTGTGGTTTGGTACCTTATGGATGTACTCGTACGGTATTGCACCGTTTTGGTGTGGTTTGGAACCGTAACGAAGCACTCGTAAGGTATTGTACCGTTTTGGTGTGGTTTGGTACCGTATGGATGTACTCGTACGGTATTGCACCGTTTTGGTGTGGTTTGGTATCGTACGGATGTACTCGTACGGTATTGCACCGTTTTGGTGTGGTTTGGTACCTTATGGATGTACTCGTACGGTATTGCACCGTTTTGGTGTGGTTTGGTACCGTATGGATGTACTCGTACGGTATTGCACCGTTTTGGTGTGGTTTGGTACCTTATGGATGTACTCGTACGGTATTGCACCATTTTGGTGTGGTTTGGAACCGTAACGAAGTACTCGTAAGGTATTGTACCGTTTTGGTGTGGTTTGGTACCGTATGGATATACTCGTACGGTATTGCACCCTTTTGGTGTGCTTTGGTACCGTATGGATGTACTCGTACGGTATTCTACCGTTTTTGTGTGGTTTTGTACCGTATGGATGTACTCGTACGGTATTGCACCGTTTCGGTGTGGTTTGGAACAGTAACGAGGTACTCGTAAGGTATTGTACCGTTTTGGTGTGGTTTGGTACCGTATGGATGTACTCCTACGGTATTGCACCATTTCGGTGTGGTTTGGAACCGTAACGAAGTACTCGTAAGGTATTGTACCGTTTTGCTGTGATTTGGTACCGTATGGATGTACTCGTACGGTATTGCACCGTTTTGGTGTGGCTTGGTACCATATGGATGTACTCCTGCGGTATTGCACCGTTTTCGTGTGGTTTGGTACCGTATGGATGTACTCGGACGGTATTGGACCGTTTGGGTGTGGTTTGGTACCGGATGGATGTACTCGTATGATATTGCACCGTTTTGGTGTGGTTTGGTACCGTATGGATGTACTCGTACGGTATTGCACTATTTTGGTGTGGTTTGGTACCGTATGGATGTACTCGTACGCTATTGCACCGTTTCGGTGTGGTTTGGAACCGTAACTAAGTACTCGTAAGGTATTGTACCGTTTTGGTGTGGTTTGGTACCGTATGGATGTACTCTACGGTATTGCACCGTTTTGGTGTGGTTTGGTATCGTATGGATGTACTCGTACGGTATTGCACCGTTTTGGTGTGGTTTAATACCTTATGGTTGTACTCGTACGGTATTGCACCGTTTCGGTGTGGTTTGGTACCGTATGGATGTACTCGTACGGTATTGCACCGTTTCGGTGTGGTTTGGAACCGTAACGAAGTGCTCGTAAGGTATTGTACCGTTTTGGTGTGGTCTGGTACCGTATGGATGTACTCGTACGGTATTGCACCGTTTTGGTGTGGTTTGGTACCGTATGAATGTACTCGTACGGTATTGCACCGTTTTGGTGTGGTTTGGTACCTTATGGATGTACTCGTACGGTATTGCACCATTTCGGTGTGGTTTGGTACCGTACGGATGTACTCGTACGGTATTGCACCGTTTCGGTGTGGTTTGGAACCGTATGGATGTACTCGTACGGTATTGCACGGTTTTGGTGTGGTTTGGTACCGTATGAATGTACTCGTACGGTATTGCACCGTTTCGGTGTGGTTTGGTACCGTATGGATGTACTCGTATGGTATTGCACCGTTTTGGTGTGGTTTGGTACCTTATGGATGTACTCGTACGGTATTGCACCGTTTTGGTGTGGTTTGGAACCATAACGAAGCACTCGTAAGGTATTGTACCGTTTTGGTGTGGTTTGGTACCGTATGGATGTACTCGTACGGTATTGCACCGTTTTGGTGTGGTTTGGTATCGTACGGATGTACTCGTACGGTATTGCACCGTTTTGGTGTGGTTTGGTACCTTATGGATGTACTCGTACGGTATTGCACCGTTTTGGTGTGGTTTGGTACCGTATGGATGTACTCGTACGGTATTGCACCGTTTTGGTGTGGTTTGGTACCTTATGGATGTACTCGTACGGTATTGCACCATTTTGGTGTGGTTTGGAACCGTAACGAAGTACTCGTAAGGTATTGTACCGTTTTGGTGTGGTTTGGTACCGTATGGATATACTCGTACGGTATTGCACCCTTTTGGTGTGCTTTGGTACCGTATGGATGTACTCGTACGGTATTCTACCGTTTTTGTGTGGTTTTGTACCGTATGGATGTACTCGTACGGTATTGCACCGTTTCGGTGTGGTTTGGAACAGTAACGAGGTACTCGTAAGGTATTGTACCGTTTTGGTGTGGTTTGGTACCGTATGGATGTACTCCTACGGTATTGCACCATTTCGGTGTGGTTTGGAACCGTAACGAAGTACTCGTAAGGTATTGTACCGTTTTGTTGTGATTTGGTACCGTATGGATGTACTCGTACGGTATTGCACCGTTTTGGTGTGGCTTGGTACCTTATGGATGTACTCCTGCGGTATTGCACCGTTTTCGTGTGGTTTGGTACCGTATGGATGTACTCGGACGGTATTGGACCGTTTGGGTGTGGTTTGGTACCGGATGGATGTACTCGTATGATATTGCACCGTTTTGGTGTGGTTTGGTACCGTATGGATGTACTCGTACGGTATTGCACTATTTTGGTGTGGTTTGGTACCGTATGGATGTACTCGTACGCTATTGCACCGTTTCGGTGTGGTTTGGAACCGTAACTAAGTACTCGTAAGGTATTGTACCGTTTTGGTGTGGTTTGGTACCGTATGGATGTACTCTACGGTATTGCACCGTTTTGGTGTGGTTTGGTATCGTATGGATGTACTCGTACGGTATTGCACCGTTTTGGTGTGGTTTAATACCTTATGGTTGTACTCGTACGGTATTGCACCGTTTCGGTGTGGTTTGGTACCGTATGGATGTACTCGTACGGTATTGCACCGTTTCGGTGTGGTTTGGAACCGTAACGAAATGCTCGTAAGGTATTGTACCGTTTTGGTGTGGTCTGGTACCGTATGGATGTACTCGTACGGTATTGCACCGTTTTGGTGTGGTTTGGTACCGTATGAATGTACTCGTACGGTATTGCACCGTTTTGGTGTGGTTTGGTACCTTATGGATGTACTCGTACGGTATTGCACCATTTCGGTGTGGTTTGGTACCGTACGGATGTACTCGTACGGTATTGCACCGTTTCGGTGTGGTTTGGAACCGTATGGATGTACTCGTACGGTATTGCACGGTTTTGGTGTGGTTTGGTACCGTATGAATGTACTCGTACGGTATTGCACCGTTTCGGTGTGGTTTGGTACCGTATGGATGTACTCGTATGGTATTGCACCGTTTTGGTGTGGTTTGGTACCTTATGGATGTACTCGTACGGTATTGCACCGTTTTGGTGTGGTTTGGAACCGTAACGAAGCACTCGTAAGGTATTGTACCGTTTTGGTGTGGTTTGGTACCGTATGGATGTACTCGTACGGTATTGCACCGTTTTGGTGTGGTTTGGTATCGTACGGATGTACTCGTACGGTATTGCACCGTTTTGGTGTGGTTTGGTATCGTATGGATGTACTCGTACGGTATTGCACCGTTTTGGTGTGGTTTAATACCTTATGGTTGTACTCGTACGGTATTGCACCGTTTCGGTGTGGTTTGGTACCGTATGGATGTACTCGTACGGTATTGCACCGTTTCGGTGTGGTTTGGAACCGTAACGAAATGCTCGTAAGGTATTGTACCGTTTTGGTGTGGTCTGGTACCGTATGGATGTACTCGTACGGTATTGCACTGTTTTGGTGTGGTTTGGTACCGTATGAATGTACTCGTACGGTATTGCACCGTTTTGGTGTGGTTTGGTACCTTATGGATGTACTCGTACGGTATTGCACCATTTCGGTGTGGTTTGGTACCGTACGGATGTACTCGTACGGTATTGCACCGTTTCGGTGTGGTTTGGAACCGTATGGATGTACTCGTACGGTATTGCACGGTTTTGGTGTGGTTTGGTACCGTATGAATGTACTCGTACGGTATTGCACCGTTTCGGTGTGGTTTGGTACCGTATGGATGTACTCGTATGGTATTGCACCGTTTTGGTGTGGTTTGGTACCTTATGGATGTACTCGTACGGTATTGCACCGTTTTGGTGTGGTTTGGAACCGTAACGAAGCACTCGTAAGGTATTGTACCGTTTTGGTGTGGTTTGGTACCGTATGGATGTACTCGTACGGTATTGCACCGTTTTGGTGTGGTTTGGTATCGTACGGATGTACTCGTACGGTATTGCACCGTTTTGGTGTGGTTTGGTACCTTATGGATGTACTCGTACGGTATTGCACCGTTTTGGTGTGGTTTGGTACCGTATGGATGTACTCGTACGGTATTGCACCGTTTTGGTGTGGTTTGGTACCTTATGGATGTACTCGTACGGTATTGCACCATTTTGGTGTGGTTTGGAACCGTAACGAAGTACTCGTAAGGTATTGTACCGTTTTGGTGTGGTTTGGTACCGTATGGATATACTCGTACGGTATTGCACCCTTTTGGTGTGCTTTGGTACCGTATGGATGTACTCGTACGGTATTCTACCGTTTTTGTGTGGTTTTGTACCGTATGGATGTACTCGTACGGTATTGCACCGTTTCGGTGTGGTTTGGAACAGTAACGAGGTACTCGTAAGGTATTGTACCGTTTTGGTGTGGTTTGGTACCGTATGGATGTACTCCTACGGTATTGCACCATTTCGGTGTGGTTTGGAACCGTAACGAAGTACTCGTAAGGTATTGTACCGTTTTGCTGTGATTTGGTACCGTATGGATGTACTCGTACGGTATTGCACCGTTTTGGTGTGGCTTGGTACCTTATGGATGTACTCCTGCGGTATTGCACCGTTTTCGTGTGGTTTGGTACCGTATGGATGTACTCGGACGGTATTGGACCGTTTGGGTGTGGTTTGGTACCGGATGGATGTACTCGTATGATATTGCACCGTTTTGGTGTGGTTTGGTACCGTATGGATGTACTCGTACGGTATTGCACTATTTTGGTGTGGTTTGGTACCGTATGGATGTACTCGTACGCTATTGCACCGTTTCGGTGTGGTTTGGAACCGTAACTAAGTACTCGTAAGGTATTGTACCGTTTTGGTGTGGTTTGGTACCGTATGGATGTACTCTACGGTATTGCACCGTTTTGGTGTGGTTTGGTATCGTATGGATGTACTCGTACGGTATTGCACCGTTTTTGTGTGGTTTAATACCTTATGGTTTTACTCGTACGGTATTGCACCGTTTCGGTGTGGTTTGGTACCGTATGGATGTACTCGTACGGTATTGCACCGTTTCGGTGTGGTTTGGAACCGTAACGAAGTGCTCGTAAGGTATTGTACCGTTTTGGTGTGGTCTGGTACCGTATGGATGTACTCGTACGGTATTGCACCGTTTTGGTGTGGTTTGGTACCGTATGAATGTACTCGTACGGTATTGCACCGTTTTGGTGTGGTTTGGTACCTTATGGATGTACTCGTACGGTATTGCACCATTTCGGTGTGGTTTGGTACCGTATGGATGTACTCGTACGGTATTGCACCGTTTCGGTGTGGTTTGGAACCGTAACGAAGTGGTCGTAAGGTATTGTACCGTTTTGGTGTGGTTTGGTACCGTATGGATGTACTCGTACGGTATTGCACCGTTTTGGTGTGGTTTGGTATCGTACGGATGTACTCGTACGGTATTGCACCGTTATGGTGTGGTTTGGTACCTTATGGATGTACTCGTACGGTATTGCACCGTTTCGGTGTGGTTTGGTACCGTATGGATGTACTCGTACGGTACTGCACCGTTTTGGTGTGGTTTGGTACCTTATGGATGTACTCGTACGGTATTGCACCGTTTTGGTGTGGTTTGGAACCGTAACGAAGCACTCGTAACGTATTGTACCGTTTTGGTGTGGTTTGGTACCGTATGGATGTACTCGTACGGTATTGCACCGTTTTGGTGTGGTTTGGTATCGTACGGATGTACTCGTACGGTATTGCACCGTTTTGGTGTGGTTTGGTACCGTAGGGATGTACTCGTACGGTATTGCACGGTTTTGGTGTGGTTTGGTATCGTACGGATGTACTCGTACGGTATTGCACCGTTTTTGTGTGGTTTGGTATCGTACGGATGTACTCGTACGGTATTGCACCGTTTTGGTGTGGTTTGGTACCGTATGGATGTACTCGTACGGTATTGCACGGTTTTGGTGTGGTTTGGTACCGTATGAATGTACTCGTACGGTATTGCACCGTTTTGGTGTGGTTTGGTATCGTATGGATGTACTCGTACGGTATTGCACCGTTTTGGTGTGGTTTAATACCTTATGGTTGTACTCGTACGGTATTGCACCGTTTCGGTGTGGTTTGGTACCGTATGGATGTACTCGTACGGTATTGCACCGTTTCGGTGTGGTTTGGAACCGTAACGAAGTGCTCGTAAGGTATTGTACCGTTTTGGTGTGGTCTGGTACCGTATGGATGTACTCGTACGGTATTGCACCGTTTTGGTGTGGTTTGGTACCTTATGGATGTACTCGTACGGTATTGCACCATTTCGGTGTGGTTTGGTACCGTATGGATGTACTCGTACGGTATTGCACCGTTTCGGTGTGGTTTGGAACCGTAACGAAGTGGTCGTAAGGTATTGTACCGTTTTGGTGTGGTTTGGTACCGTATGGATGTACTCGTACGGTATTGCACCGTTTTGGTGTGGTTTGGTATCGTACGGATGTACTCGTACGGTATTGCACCGTTTTGGTGTGGTTTGGTACCTTATGGATGTACTCGTACGGTATTGCACCGTTTCGGTGTGGTTTTGTACCGTATGGATGTACTCGTACGGCACTGCACCGTTTTGGTGTGGTTTGGTACCTTATGGATGTACTCGTACGGTATTGCACCGTTTTGGTGTGGTTTGGAACCGTAACGAAGCACTCGTAAGGTATTGTACCGTTTTGGTGTGGTTTGGTACCGTATGGATGTACTCGTACGGTATTGCACCGTTTTGGTGTGGTTTGGTATCGTACGGATGTACTCGTACGGTATTGCACCGTTTTGGTGTGGTTTGGTACCTTATGGATGTACTCGTACGGTATTGCACCGTTTCGGTGTGGTTTGGTACCGTATGGATGTACTCGTACGGTACTGCACCGTTTTGGTGTGGTTTGGTACCTTATGGATGTACTCGTACGGTATTGCACCGTTTTGGTGTGGTTTGGAACCGTAACGAAGCACTCGTAAGGTATTGTACCGTTTTGGGGTGGTTTGGTACCGTATGGATGTACTCTACGGTATTGCACCGTTTTGGTGTGGTTTGGTATCGTATGGATGTACTCGTACGGTATTGCACCGTTTTGGTGTGGTTTAATACCTTATGGTTGTACTCGTACGGTATTGCACCGTTTCGGTGTGGTTTGGTACCGTATGGATGTACTCGTACGGTATTGCACCGTTTCGGTGTGGTTTGGAACCGTAACGAAGTGCTCGTAAGGTATTGTACCGTTTTGGTGTGGTCTGGTACCGTATGGATGTACTCGTACGGTATTGCACCGTTTTGGTGTGGTTTGGTACCGTATGAATGTACTCGTACGGTATTGCACCGTTTTGGTGTGGTTTGGTACCTTATGGATGTACTCGTACGGTATTGCACCCTTTCGGTGTGGTTTGGTACCGTATGGATGTACTCGTACGGTATTGCACCGTTTCGGTGTGGTTTGGAACCGTAACGAAGTGGTCGTAAGGTATTGTACCGTTTTGGTGTGGTTTGGTACCGTATGGATGTACTCGTACGGTATTGCACCGTTTTGGTGTGGTTTGGTATCGTACGGATGTACTCGTACGGTATTGCACCGTTTTGGTGTGGTTTGGTACCTTATGGATGTACTCGTACGGTATTGCACCGTTTCGGTGTGGTTTGGTACCGTATGGATGTACTCGTACGGTACTGCACCGTTTTGGTGTGGTTTGGTACCTTATGGATGTACTCGTACGGTATTGCACCGTTTTGGTGTGGTTTGGAACCATAACGAAGCACTCGTAAGGTATTGTACCGTTTTGGTGTGGTTTGGTACCGTATGGATGTACTCGTACGGTATTGCACCGTTTTGGTGTTGTTTGGTATCGTACGGATGTACTCGTACGGTATTGCACCGTTTTGGTGTGGTTTGGTACCGTAGGGATGTACTCGTACGGTATTGCACGGTTTTGGTGTGGTTTGGTATCGTACGGATGTACTCGTACGGTATTGCACCGTTTTGGTGTGGTTTGGTATCGTACGGATGTACTCGTACGGTATTGCACCGTTTTGGTGTGGTTTGGTACCTTATGGATGTACTCGTACGGTATTGCACCGTTTCGGTGTGGTTTGGTACCGTATGGATGTACTCGTACGGTACTGCACCGTTTTGGTGTGGTTTGGTACCTTATGGATGTACTCGTACGGTATTGCACCGTTTTGGTGTGGTTTGGAACCGTAACGAAGCACTCGTAAGGTATTGTACCGTTTTGGTGTGGTTTGGTACCGTATGGATGTACTCGTACGGTATTGCACCGTTTTGGTGTGGTTTGGTATCGTACGGATGTACTCGTACGGTATTGCACCGTTTTGGTGTGGTTTGGTACCGTATGGATGTACTCGTACGGTATTGCACGGTTTTGGTGTGGTTTGGTACCGTATGAATGTACTCGTACGGTATTGCACCGTTTCGGTGTGGTTTGGTACCGTATGGATGTACTCGTATGGTATTTCACCGTTTTGGTGTGGTTTGGTACCTTATGGATGTACTCGTACGGTATTGCACCGTTTTGGTGTGGTTTGGAACCGTAACGAAGCACTCGTAACGTATTGTACCGTTTTGGTGTGGTTTGGTACCGTATGGATGTACTCGTACGGTATTGCACCGTTTTGGTGTGGTTTGGTATCGTACGGATGTACTCGTACGGTATTGCACCGTTTTGGTGTGGTTTGGTACCGTAGGGATGTACTCGTACGGTATTGCACGGTTTTGGTGTGGTTTGGTATCGTACGGATGTACTCGTACGGTATTGCACCGTTTTTGTGTGGTTTGGTATCGTACGGATGTACTCGTACGGTATTGCACCGTTTTGGTGTGGTTTGGTACCGTATGGATGTACTCGTACGGTATTGCACGGTTTTGGTGTGGTTTGGTACCGTATGGATGTACTCGTACGGTATTGCACCGTTTTGGTGTGGTTTGGTATCGTATGGATGTACTCGTACGGTATTGCACCGTTTTGGTGTGGTTTAATACCTTATGGTTGTACTCGTACGGTATTGCACCGTTTCGGTGTGGTTTGGTACCGTATGGATGTACTCGTACGGTATTGCACCGTTTCGGTGTGGTTTGGAACCGTAACGAAGTGCTCGTAAGGTATTGTACCGTTTTGGTGTGGTCTGGTACCGTATGGATGTACTCGTACGGTATTGCACCGTTTTGGTGTGGTTTGGTACCTTATGGATGTACTCGTACGGTATTGCACCATTTCGGTGTGGTTTGGTACCGTATGGATGTACTCGTACGGTATTGCACCGTTTCGGTGTGGTTTGGAACCGTAACGAAGTGGTCGTAAGGTATTGTACCGTTTTGGTGTGGTTTGGTACCGTATGGATGTACTCGTACGGTATTGCACCGTTTTGGTGTGGTTTGGTATCGTACGGATGTACTCGTACGGTATTGCACCGTTTTGGTGTGGTTTGGTACCTTATGGATGTACTCGTACGGTATTGCACCGTTTCGGTGTGGTTTGGTACCGTATGGATGTACTCGTACGGCACTGCACCGTTTTGGTGTGGTTTGGTACCTTATGGATGTACTCGTACGGTATTGCACCGTTTTGGTGTGGTTTGGAACCGTAACGAAGCACTCGTAAGGTATTGTACCGTTTTGGTGTGGTTTGGTACCGTATGGATGTACTCGTACGGTATTGCACCGTTTTGGTGTGGTTTGGTATCGTACGGATGTACTCGTACGGTATTGCACCGTTTTGGTGTGGTTTGGTACCTTATGGATGTACTCGTACGGTATTGCACCGTTTCGGTGTGGTTTGGTACCGTATGGATGTACTCGTACGGTACTGCACCGTTTTGGTGTGGTTTGGTACCTTATGGATGTACTCGTACGGTATTGCACCGTTTTGGTGTGGTTTGGAACCGTAACGAAGCACTCGTAAGGTATTGTACCGTTTTGGGGTGGTTTGGTACCGTATGGATGTACTCTACGGTATTGCACCGTTTTGGTGTGGTTTGGTATCGTATGGATGTACTCGTACGGTATTGCACCGTTTTGGTGTGGTTTAATACCTTATGGTTGTACTCGTACGGTATTGCACCGTTTCGGTGTGGTTTGGTACCGTATGGATGTACTCGTACGGTATTGCACCGTTTCGGTGTGGTTTGGAACCGTAACGAAGTGCTCGTAAGGTATTGTACCGTTTTGGTGTGGTCTGGTACCGTATGGATGTACTCGTACGGTATTGCACCGTTTTGGTGTGGTTTGGTACCGTATGAATGTACTCGTACGGTATTGCACCGTTTTGGTGTGGTTTGGTACCTTATGGATGTACTCGTACGGTATTGCACCATTTCGGTGTGGTTTGGTACCGTATGGATGTACTCGTACGGTATTGCACCGTTTCGGTGTGGTTTGGAACCGTAACGAAGTGGTCGTAAGGTATTGTACCGTTTTGGTGTGGTTTGGTACCGTATGGATGTACTCGTACGGTATTGCACCGTTTTGGTGTGGTTTAGTATCGTACGGATGTACTCGTACGGTATTGCACCGTTTTGGTGTGGTTTGGTACCTTATGGATGTACTCGTACGGTATTGCACCGTTTCGGTGTGGTTTGGTACCGTATGGATGTACTCGTACGGTACTGCACCGTTTTGGTGTGGTTTGGTACCTTATGGATGTACTCGTACGGTATTGCACCGTTTTGGTGTGGTTTGGAACCGTAACGAAGCACTCGTAAGGTATTGTACCGTTTTGGTGTGGTTTGGTACCGTATGGATGTACTCGTACGGTATTGCACCGTTTTGGTGTGGTTTGGTATCGTACGGATGTACTCGTACGGTATTGCACCGTTTTGGTGTGGTTTGGTACCGTAGGGATGTACTCGTACGGTATTGCACGGTTTTGGTGTGGTTTGGTATCGTACGGATGTACTCGTACGGTATTGCACCGTTTTGGTGTGGTTTGGTATCGTACGGATGTACTCGTACGGTATTGCACCGTTTTGGTGTGGTTTGATACCGTATGGATGTACTCGTACGGTATTGCACGGTTTTGGTGTGGTTTGGTACCGTATGAATGTACTCGTACGGTATTGCACCGTTTCGGTGTGGTTTGGTACCGTATGGATGTACTCGTATGGTATTGCACCGTTTTGGTGTGGTTTGGTACCTTATGGATGTACTCGTACGGTATTGCACCGTTTTGGTGTGGTTTGGAACCGTAACGAAGCACTCGTAACGTATTGTACCGTTTTGGTGTGGTTTGGTACCGTATGGATGTACTCGTACGGTATTGCACCGTTTTGGTGTGGTTTGGTATCGTACGGATGTACTCGTACGGTATTGCACCGTTTTGGTGTGGTTTGGTACCTTATGGATGTACTCGTACGGTATTGCACCGTTTTGGTGTGGTTTGGTACCGTATGGATGTACTCGTACGGTATTGCACCGTTTTGGTGTGGTTTGGTACCTTATGGATGTACTCGTACGGTATTGCACCATTTTGGTGTGGTTTGGAACCGTAACGAAGTACTCGTAAGGTATTGTACCGTTTTGGTGTGGTTTGGTACCGTATGGATATACTCGTACGGTATTGCACCCTTTTGGTGTGCTTTGGTACCGTATGGATGTACTCGTACGGTATTCTACCGTTTTTGTGTGGTTTTGTACCGTATGGATGTACTCGTACGGTATTGCACCGTTTCGGTGTGGTTTGGAACAGTAACGAGGTACTCGTAAGGTATTGTACCGTTTTGGTGTGGTTTGGTACCGTATGGATGTACTCCTACGGTATTGCACCATTTCGGTGTGGTTTGGAACCGTAACGAAGTACTCGTAAGGTATTGTACCGTTTTGCTGTGATTTGGTACCGTATGGATGTACTCGTACGGTATTGCACCGTTTTGGTGTGGCTTGGTACCTTATGGATGTACTCCTGCGGTATTGCACCGTTTTCGTGTGGTTTGGTACCGTATGGATGTACTCGGACGGTATTGGACCGTTTGGGTGTGGTTTGGTACCGGATGGATGTACTCGTACGATATTGCACCGTTTTGGTGTGGTTTGGTACCGTATGGATGTACTCGTACGGTATTGCACTATTTTGGTGTGGTTTGGTACCGTATGGATGTACTCGTACGCTATTGCACCGTTTCGGTGTGGTTTGGAACCGTAACTAAGTACTCGTAAGGTATTGTACCGTTTTGGTGTGGTTTGGTACCGTATGGATGTACTCTACGGTATTGCACCGTTTTGGTGTGGTTTGGTATCGTATGGATGTACTCGTACGGTATTGCACCGTTTTGGTGTGGTTTAATACCTTATGGTTGTACTCGTACGGTATTGCACCGTTTCGGTGTGGTTTGGTACCGTATGGATGTACTCGTACGGTATTGCACCGTTTCGGTGTGGTTTGGAACCGTAACGAAGTGCTCGTAAGGTATTGCACCGTTTTGGTGTGGTTTGGTATCGTACGGATGTACTCGTACGGTATTGCACCGTTTTGGTGTGGTTTGGTACCTTATGGATGTACTCGTACGGTATTGCACCGTTTCGGTGTGGTTTGGTACCGTATGGATGTACTCGTACGGTACTGCACCGTTTTGGTGTGGTTTGGTACCTTATGGATGTACTCGTACGGTATTGCACCGTTTTGGTGTGGTTTGGAACCGTAACGAAGCACTCGTAAGGTATTGTACCGTTTTGGTGTGGTTTGGTACCGTATGGATGTACTCGTACGGTATTGCACCGTTTTGGTGTGGTTTGGTATCGTACGGATGTACTCGTACGGTATTGCACCGTTTTGGTGTGGTTTGGTACCTTATGGATGTACTCGTACGGTATTGCACCGTTTCGGTGTGGTTTGGTACCGTATGGATGTACTCGTACGGTACTGCACCGTTTTGGTGTGGTTTGGTACCTTATGGATGTACTCGTACGGTATTGCACCGTTTTGGTGTGGTTTGGAACCGTAACGAAGCACTCGTAACGTATTGTACCGTTTTGGTGTGGTTTGGTACCGTATGGATGTACTCGTACGGTATTGCACCGTTTTGGTGTGGTTTGGTATCGTACGGATGTACTCGTACGGTATTGCACCGTTTTGGTGTGGTTTGGTACCGTAGGGATGTACTCGTACGGTATTGCACGGTTTTGGTGTGGTTTGGTATCGTACGGATGTACTCGTACGGTATTGCACCGTTTTTGTGTGGTTTGGTATCGTACGGATGTACTCGTACGGTATTGCACCGTTTTGGTGTGGTTTGGTACCGTATGGATGTACTCGTACGGTATTGCACGGTTTTGGTGTGGTTTGGTACCGTATGAATGTACTCGTACGGTATTGCACCGTTTTGGTGTGGTTTGGTATCGTATGGATGTACTCGTACGGTATTGCACCGTTTTGGTGTGGTTTGGTACCGTAGGGATGTACTCGTACGGTATTGCACGGTTTTGGTGTGGTTTGGTATCGTACGGATGTACTCGTACGGTATTGCACCGTTTTGGTGTGGTTTGGTATCGTACCGATGTACTCGTACGGTATTGCACCGTTTTGGTGTGGTTTGGTACCGTATGGATGTACTCGTACGGTATTGCACGGTTTTGGTGTGGTTTGGTACCGTATGAATGTACTCGTACGGTATTGCACCGTTTCGGTGTGGTTTGGTACCGTATGGATGTACTCGTATGGTATTGCACCGTTTTGGTGTGGTTTGGTACCGTATGGATGTACTCGTACGGTATTGCACCGTTTTGGTGTGGTTTGGTACCTTATGGATGTACTCGTACGGTATTGCACCGTTTCGGTGTGGTTTGGTACCGTATGGATGTACTCGTACGGTATTGCACCGTTTTGGTGTGGTTTGGTACCTTATGGATGTACTCGTACGGTATTGCACCATTTTGGTGTGGTTTGGAACCGTAACGAAGTACTCGTAAGGTATTGTACCGTTTTGGTGTGGTTTGGTACCGTATGGATATACTCGTACGGTATTGCACCCTTTTGGTGTGCTTTGGTACCGTATGGATGTACTCGTACGGTATTCTACCGTTTTTGTGTGGTTTTGTACCGTATGGATGTACTCGTACTGTATTGCACCGTTTCGGTGTGGTTTGGAACCGTAACGAGGTACTCGTAAGGTATTGTACCGTTTTGGTGTGGTTTGGTACCGTATGGATGTACTCCTACGGTATTGCACCATTTCGGTGTGGTTTGGAACCGTAACGAAGTACTCGTAAGGTATTGTACCGTTTTGCTGTGATTTGGTACCGTATGGATGTACTCGTACGGTATTGCACCGTTTTGGTGTGGCTTGGTACCTTATGGATGTACTCCTGCGGTATTGCACCGTTTTCGTGTGGTTTGGTACCGTATGGATGTACTCGGACGGTATTGGACCGTTTGGGTGTGGTTTGGTACCGGATGGATGTACTCGTACGATATTGCACCGTTTTGGTGTGGTTTGGTACCGTATGGATGTACTCGTACGGTATTGCACTATTTTGGTGTGGTTTGGTACCGTATGGATGTACTCGTACGCTATTGCACCGTTTCGGTGTGGTTTGGAACCGTAACTAAATACTCGTAAGGTATTGTACCGTTTTGGTGTGGTTTGGTACCGTATGGATGTACTCGTACGGTATTGCACCGTTTCGGTGTGGTTTGGAACCGTAACGAGGTACTCGTAAGGTATTGTACCGTTTTGGTGTGGTTTGGTACCGTATGGATGTACTCCTACGGTATTGCACCGTTTCGGTGTGGTTTGGAACCGTGACGAAGTACTCGTAAGGTATTGTACCGTTTTGGTGTGATTTGGTACCGTCTGGATGTACTCGTACGGTATTCCACCGTTTTGGTGTGGTTTGGTACCTTATGGATGTACTCCTACGGTATTGCACCGTTTTGGTGTGGTTTGGTACCGTATGGATGTACTCGGACGGTATTGGACCGTTTTGGTGTGGTTTGGTACCGGATGGATGTACTCGTACGGTATTGCACCGTTTTGGTGTGGTTTGGTACCGTATGGATGTACTCGTACGGTATTGCACCGTTTTGGTGTGGTTTGGTACCGTATGGATGTACTCGTACGGTATTGAACCGTTTTGGTGTGGTTTGGTACCTTATGGATGTACTCGTACGGTATTGCACCGTTTTGGTGTGGTTTGGTACCTTATGGATGTACTCCTACGGTATTGCACCGTTTTGGTGTGGTTTGGTACCGTATGGATGTACTCGAACGGTATTGCACCCTTTTGGTGTGGTTTGGTACCGTATGGATGTACTCGTACGGTATTCTACCGTTTTTGTGTGATTTTGTACCGTATGGATGTACTCGTACGGTATTGCACCGTTTTGGTGTGGTTTGGAACCGTAACGAAGTACTCGTAAGGTATTGTACCGTTTTTGTGTGGTTTGGTACCGTATGGATGTACTCGTACGGTATTGCACCGTTTTGGTGTGGTTTGGTACCGTATGGACGTACTCGTACGGTATTGCACGGTTTTGGTGTGGTTTGGTACCGTATGGATGTACTCGTACGGTATTGAACCGTTTTGGTGTGGTTTGGTGGTTTGGTACCGTATGGATGTACTCGAACTGTATTGCACCGTTTCGGTGTGGTTTGGAACCGTAACGAAGTACTCGTAAGGTATTGTATCGTTTTGGTGTGGTTTGGTACCGTATGGATGTACTCGTACGGTATTGCACCGTTTTGGTGTGGTTTGGTATCGTATGGATGTACTCGTACGGTATTGCACCGTTTTGGTGTGGTTTCGTACCTTATGGATGTACTCGTACGGTATTGCACCGTTTCGGTGTGGTTTGGTACCGTATGGATGTACTCGTACGGTATTGCACCGTTTCGGTGTGGTTTGGAACCGTGACGAAGTGCTCGTAAGGTATTGTACTGTTTTGGTGTGGTTTTGTACCGTATGGATGTACTCGTACAGTATTGAACCGTTTTGGTGTGGTTTGGTACCGTATGGATGTACTCGTACGGTATTGCACCGTTTTGGTGTGGTTTGGTACCTTATGGATGCACTCGTACGGTATTGCACCGTTTTGGTGTGGTTTGGTATCGTATGGATGTACTCGTACGGTATTGCACCATTTTGGTGTGGTTTGGTACCTTATGGATGTACTCGTACGGTATTGCACCGTTTCGGTGTGGTTTGGTACCGTATGGATGTACTCGTACGGTATTGCACCGTTTCGGTGTGGTTTGGAACCGTAACGAAGTGCTCGTGAGGTATTGTACCGTTTTGGTGTGGTTTGGTACCGTATGGATGTACTCGTACGGTATTGCACCGTTTTGGTGTGGTTTGGTACTTATGGATGTACCCGTACGGCATTGCACCGTTTTGGTGTGGTTTGGTACCTTATGGATGTACTCGTACGGTATTGCACCGTTTTGGTGTGGTTTGGTACCGTATGGATGTACGCGTACGGTATTGCACCGTTTTGGTGTGGTTTGGTACCGTATGGATGTACTCGTACGGTATTGAACCGTTTTGGTGTGGTTTGGTACCGTATGGATGTACTCGTACGGTATTGCACCGTTTTGGTGTGGTTTGGTACCTTATGGATGTACTCGGACGGTATTGGACCAATTTGGTGTGGTTTTGTACCGGATGGATGTACTCGTACGGTATTGCACCGTTTTGGTGTGGTTTGGTACCGTATGGATGTACTCGTACGGTATTGCACCGTTTTGGTGTGGTTTGGTACCTTATGGATGTACTCCTACGATATTGCACCGTTTTGGTGTGGTTTGGTACCGTATGGATGTACTCGGACGGTATTGGACCGTTTTGGTGTGGTTTGGTACCGGACGGATGTACTCGTACGGTATTGCACCGTTTTGGTGTTGTTTGGTACCGGATGGATGTACTCGTACGGTATTGCACCGTTTTGGTGTGGTTTGGTACCGTATGGATGTACGCGTACGGTATTGCACCGTTTTGGTGTGGTTTGGTACCGTATGGATGTACTCGTACGGTATTGAACCGTTTTGGTGTGGTTTGGTACCGTATGGATGTACTCGTACGGTATTGCACCGTTTTGGTGTGGTTTTGTACCTTATGGATGTACTCGGACGGTATTGGACCAATTTGGTGTGGTTTTGTACCAGATGGATGTACTCGTACGGTATTGCACCGTTTTGGTGTGGTTTGGTACCGTATGGATGTACTCGTACGGTATTGCACCGTTTTGGTGTGGTTTGGTACCTTATGGATGTACTCCTACGATATTGCACCGTTTTGGTGTGGTTTGGTACCGTATGGATGTACTCGGACGGTATTGGACCGTTTTGGTGTGGTTTGGTACCGGACGGATGTACTCGTACGGTATTGCACCGTTTTGCTGTGGTTTGGTACCGTATGGATGTACTCGTACGGTATTGCACCGTTTCGATGTGGTTTGGAACCGTAACGAGGTACTCGTAAGGTATTGTACCGTTTTGGTGTGGTTTGGTACCGTATGGATGTACTCCTACGGTATTGCACAGTTTCGGTGTGGTTTGGAACCGTAACGAAGTACTCGTAAGGTATTGTACCGTTTTGTTGTGATTTGGTACCGTCTGGATGTACTCGTACGGTATTCCACCGTTTTGGTGTGGTTTGGTACCTTATGGATGTACTCCTACGGTATTGCACCGTTTTGGTGTGGTTTGGTACCGTATGGATGTACTCGGACGGTATTGGACCGTTTTGGTGTGGTTTGGTACCGGATGGATGTACTCGTACGGTATTGCACCGTTTTGGTGTGGTTTGGTACCGTATGGATGTACTCGTACGGTATTGCACCGTTTTGGTGTGGTTTGGTACCGTATGGATGTACTCGTACGGTATTGAACCGTTTCGGTGTGGTTTGGTACCTTATGTATGTACTCGTACGGTATTGCTCCGTTTTGGTGTGGTTTGGTACCTTATGGATGTACTCCTACGGTATTGCACCCTTTTGGTGTGGTTTGGTACCGTATGGATGTACTCGTACGGTATTGCACCCATTTGGTGTGGTTTGGTACCGTATGGATGTACTCGTACGGTATTGCACCGTTTTGGTGTGGTTTGGTACCTTATGGATGTACTCGGACGGTATTGTACCGTTTTTGTGTGGTTTGGTACCGTATGGATGTACTCGTACGGTATTGCACCGTTTTGGTGTTGTTTGGTACCGTATGGACGTACTCGTACGGTATTGCACGGTTTTGGTGTGGTTTGGTACCGTATGGATGTACTCGTACGGTATTGAACCGTTTTGGTGTGGTTTGGTGGTTTGGTACCGTATGGATGTACTCGTACGGTATTGCACCGTTTCGGTGTGGTTTGGAAGCGTAACGAAGTACTCGTAAGGTATTGTACCGTTTTGGTGTGGTTTGGTACCGTATGGATGTACTCGTACGGTATTGCACCGTTTTGGTGTGGTTTGGTATCGTATGGATGTACTCGTACGGTATTGCACCGTTTCGGTGTGGTTTGGTACCGTATGGATTTACTCGTACGGTATTGCACCGTTTCGGTGTGGTTTGGAACCGTAACGAAGTGCTCGTAAGGTATTGTACCGTTTTGGTGTGGTTTGGTACCGTATGGATGTACTCGTACAGTATTGAACCGTTTTGGTGTGGTTTGGTACCGTATGGATGTACTCGTACGGTATTGCACCGTTTCGGTGTGGTTTGGTACCGTATGGATGTACTCGTACGGTACTGCACCGTTTTGGTGTGGTTTGGTACCTTATGGATGTACTCGTACGGTATTGCACCGTTTTGGTGTGGTTTGGAACCGTAACGAAGCACTCGTAAGGTATTGTACCGTTTTGGTGTGGTTTGGTACCGTATGGATGTACTCGTACGGTATTGCACCGTTTTGGTGTGGTTTGGTATCGTACGGATGTACTCGTACGGTATTGCACCGTTTTGGTGTGGTTTGGTACCGTATGGATGTACTCGTACGGTATTGCACGGTTTTGGTGTGGTTTGGTACCGTATGAATGTACTCGTACGGTATTGCACCGTTTCGGTGTGGTTTGGTACCGTATGGATGTACTCGTATGGTATTGCACCGTTTTGGTGTGGTTTGGTACCTTATGGATGTACTCGTACGGTATTGCACCGTTTTGGTGTGGTTTGGAACCGTAACGAAGCACTCGTAACGTATTGTACCGTTTTGGTGTGGTTTGGTACCGTATGGATGTACTCGTACGGTATTGCACCGTTTTGGTGTGGTTTGGTATCGTACGGATGTACTCGTACGGTATTGCACCGTTTTGGTGTGGTTTGGTACCGTAGGGATGTACTCGTACGGTATTGCACGGTTTTGGTGTGGTTTGGTATCGTACGGATGTACTCGTACGGTATTGCACCGTTTTTGTGTGGTTTGGTATCGTACGGATGTACTCGTACGGTATTGCACCGTTTTGGTGTGGTTTGGTACCGTATGGATGTACTCGTACGGTATTGCACGGTTTTGGTGTGGTTTGGTACCGTATGAATGTACTCGTACGGTATTGCACCGTTTTGGTGTGGTTTGGTATCGTATGGATGTACTCGTACGGTATTGCACCGTTTTGGTGTGGTTTAATACCTTATGGTTGTACTCGTACGGTATTGCACCGTTTCGGTGTGGTTTGGTACCGTATGGATGTACTCGTACGGTATTGCACCGTTTCGGTGTGGTTTGGAACCGTAACGAAGTGCTCGTAAGGTATTGTACCGTTTTGGTGTGGTCTGGTACCGTATGGATGTACTCGTACGGTATTGCACCGTTTTGGTGTGGTTTGGTACCTTATGGATGTACTCGTACGGTATTGCACCATTTCGGTGTGGTTTGGTACCGTATGGATGTACTCGTACGGTATTGCACCGTTTCGGTGTGGTTTGGAACCGTAACGAAGTGGTCGTAAGGTATTGTACCGTTTTGGTGTGGTTTGGTACCGTATGGATGTACTCGTACGGTATTGCACCGTTTTGGTGTGGTTTGGTATCGTACGGATGTACTCGTACGGTATTGCACCGTTTTGGTGTGGTTTGGTACCTTATGGATGTACTCGTACGGTATTGCACCGTTTCGGTGTGGTTTGGTACCGTATGGATGTACTCGTACGGCACTGCACCGTTTTGGTGTGGTTTGGTACCTTATGGATGTACTCGTACGGTATTGCACCGTTTTGGTGTGGTTTGGAACCGTAACGAAGCACTCGTAAGGTATTGTACCGTTTTGGTGTGGTTTGGTACCGTATGGATGTACTCGTACGGTATTGCACCGTTTTGGTGTGGTTTGGTATCGTACGGATGTACTCGTACGGTATTGCACCGTTTTGGTGTGGTTTGGTACCTTATGGATGTACTCGTACGGTATTGCACCGTTTCGGTGTGGTTTGGTACCGTATGGATGTACTCGTACGGTACTGCACCGTTTTGGTGTGGTTTGGTACCTTATGGATGTACTCGTACGGTATTGCACCGTTTTGGTGTGGTTTGGAACCGTAACGAAGCACTCGTAAGGTATTGTACCGTTTTGGGGTGGTTTGGTACCGTATGGATGTACTCTACGGTATTGCACCGTTTTGGTGTGGTTTGGTATCGTATGGATGTACTCGTACGGTATTGCACCGTTTTGGTGTGGTTTAATACCTTATGGTTGTACTCGTACGGTATTGCACCGTTTCGGTGTGGTTTGGTACCGTATGGATGTACTCGTACGGTATTGCACCGTTTCGGTGTGGTTTGGAACCGTAACGAAGTGCTCGTAAGGTATTGTACCGTTTTGGTGTGGTCTGGTACCGTATGGATGTACTCGTACGGTATTGCACCGTTTTGGTGTGGTTTGGTACCGTATGAATGTACTCGTACGGTATTGCACCGTTTTGGTGTGGTTTGGTACCTTATGGATGTACTCGTACGGTATTGCACCATTTCGGTGTGGTTTGGTACCGTATGGATGTACTCGTACGGTATTGCACCGTTTCGGTGTGGTTTGGAACCGTAACGAAGTGGTCGTAAGGTATTGTACCGTTTTGGTGTGGTTTGGTACCGTATGGATGTACTCGTACGGTATTGCACCGTTTTGGTGTGGTTTAGTATCGTACGGATGTACTCGTACGGTATTGCACCGTTTTGGTGTGGTTTGGTACCTTATGGATGTACTCGTACGGTATTGCACCGTTTCGGTGTGGTTTGGTACCGTATGGATGTACTCGTACGGTACTGCACCGTTTTGGTGTGGTTTGGTACCTTATGGATGTACTCGTACGGTATTGCACCGTTTTGGTGTGGTTTGGAACCGTAACGAAGCACTCGTAAGGTATTGTACCGTTTTGGTGTGGTTTGGTACCGTATGGATGTACTCGTACGGTATTGCACCGTTTTGGTGTGGTTTGGTATCGTACGGATGTACTCGTACGGTATTGCACCGTTTTGGTGTGGTTTGGTACCGTAGGGATGTACTCGTACGGTATTGCACGGTTTTGGTGTGGTTTGGTATCGTACGGATGTACTCGTACGGTATTGCACCGTTTTGGTGTGGTTTGGTATCGTACGGATGTACTCGTACGGTATTGCACCGTTTTGGTGTGGTTTGGTACCGTATGGATGTACTCGTACGGTATTGCACGGTTTTGGTGTGGTTTGGTACCGTATGAATGTACTCGTATGGTATTGCACCGTTTCGGTGTGGTTTGGTACCGTATGGATGTACTCGTATGGTATTGCACCGTTTTGGTGTGGTTTGGTACCTTATGGATGTACTCGTACGGTATTGCACCGTTTTGGTGTGGTTTGGAACCGTAACGAAGCACTCGTAACGTATTGTACCGTTTTGGTGTGGTTTGGTACCGTATGGATGTACTCGTACGGTATTGCACCGTTTTGGTGTGGTTTGGTATCGTACGGATGTACTCGTACGGTATTGCACCGTTTTGGTGTGGTTTGGTACCTTATGGATGTACTCGTACGGTATTGCACCGTTTTGGTGTGGTTTGGTACCGTATGGATGTACTCGTACGGTATTGCACCGTTTTGGTGTGGTTTGGTACCTTATGGATGTACTCGTACGGTATTGCACCATTTTGGTGTGGTTTGGAACCGTAACGAAGTACTCGTAAGGTATTGTACCGTTTTGGTGTGGTTTGGTACCGTATGGATATACTCGTACGGTATTGCACCCTTTTGGTGTGCTTTGGTACCGTATGGATGTACTCGTACGGTATTCTACCGTTTTTGTGTGGTTTTGTACCGTATGGATGTACTCGTACGGTATTGCACCGTTTCGGTGTGGTTTGGAACAGTAACGAGGTACTCGTAAGGTATTGTACCGTTTTGGTGTGGTTTGGTACCGTATGGATGTACTCCTACGGTATTGCACCATTTCGGTGTGGTTTGGAACCGTAACGAAGTACTCGTAAGGTATTGTACCGTTTTGCTGTGATTTGGTACCGTATGGATGTACTCGTACGGTATTGCACCGTTTTGGTGTGGCTTGGTACCTTATGGATGTACTCCTGCGGTATTGCACCGTTTTCGTGTGGTTTGGTACCGTATGGATGTACTCGGACGGTATTGGACCGTTTGGGTGTGGTTTGGTACCGGATGGATGTACTCGTACGATATTGCACCGTTTTGGTGTGGTTTGGTACCGTATGGATGTACTCGTACGGTATTGCACTATTTTGGTGTGGTTTGGTACCGTATGGATGTACTCGTACGCTATTGCACCGTTTCGGTGTGGTTTGGAACCGTAACTAAGTACTCGTAAGGTATTGTACCGTTTTGGTGTGGTTTGGTACCGTATGGATGTACTCTACGGTATTGCACCGTTTTGGTGTGGTTTGGTATCGTATGGATGTACTCGTACGGTATTGCACCGTTTTGGTGTGGTTTAATACCTTATGGTTGTACTCGTACGGTATTGCACCGTTTCGGTGTGGTTTGGTACCGTATGGATGTACTCGTACGGTATTGCACCGTTTCGGTGTGGTTTGGAACCGTAACGAAGTGCTCGTAAGGTATTGCACCGTTTTGGTGTGGTTTGGTATCGTACGGATGTACTCGTACGGTATTGCACCGTTTTGGTGTGGTTTGGTACCTTATGGATGTACTCGTACGGTATTGCACCGTTTCGGTGTGGTTTGGTACCGTATGGATGTACTCGTACGGTACTGCACCGTTTTGGTGTGGTTTGGTACCTTATGGATGTACTCGTACGGTATTGCACCGTTTTGGTGTGGTTTGGAACCGTAACGAAGCACTCGTAAGGTATTGTACCGTTTTGGTGTGGTTTGGTACCGTATGGATGTACTCGTACGGTATTGCACCGTTTTGGTGTGGTTTGGTATCGTACGGATGTACTCGTACGGTATTGCACCGTTTTGGTGTGGTTTGGTACCTTATGGATGTACTCGTACGGTATTGCACCGTTTCGGTGTGGTTTGGTACCGTATGGATGTACTCGTACGGTACTGCACCGTTTTGGTGTGGTTTGGTACCTTATGGATGTACTCGTACGGTATTGCACCGTTTTGGTGTGG
The DNA here is from genome assembly GCF_030253575.1 of Rhododendron vialii. NCBI lineage: Eukaryota > Viridiplantae > Streptophyta > Magnoliopsida > Ericales > Ericaceae > Rhododendron > Rhododendron vialii. Next base: position 7,756,710 of record NC_080567.1, read on the forward strand.
TTTGGAACCGTAACGAAGCACTCGTAACGTATTGTACCGTTTTGGTGTGGTTTGGTACCGTATGGATGTACTCGTACGGTATTGCACCGTTTTGGTGTGGTTTGGTATCGTACGGATGTACTCGTACGGTATTGCACCGTTTTGGTGTGGTTTGGTACCGTAGGGATGTACTCGTACGGTATTGCACGGTTTTGGTGTGGTTTGGTATCGTACGGATGTACTCGTACGGTATTGCACCGTTTTTGTGTGGTTTGGTATCGTACGGATGTACTCGTACGGTATTGCACCGTTTTGGTGTGGTTTGGTACCGTATGGATGTACTCGTACGGTATTGCACGGTTTTGGTGTGGTTTGGTACCGTATGAATGTACTCGTACGGTATTGCACCGTTTTGGTGTGGTTTGGTATCGTATGGATGTACTCGTACGGTATTGCACCGTTTTGGTGTGGTTTAATACCTTATGGTTGTACTCGTACGGTATTGCACCGTTTCGGGGTGGTTTGGTACCGTATGGATGTACTCGTACGGTATTGCACCGTTTCGGTGTGGTTTGGAACCGTAACGAAGTGCTCGTAAGGTATTGTACCGTTTTGGTGTGGTCTGGTACCGTATGGATGTACTCGTACGGTATTGCACCGTTTTGGTGTGGTTTGGTACCTTATGGATGTACTCGTACGGTATTGCACCATTTCGGTGTGGTTTGGTACCGTATGGATGTACTCGTACGGTATTGCACCGTTTCGGTGTGGTTTGGAACCGTAACGAAGTGGTCGTAAGGTATTGTACCGTTTTGGTGTGGTTTGGTACCGTATGGATGTACTCGTACGGTATTGCACCGTTTTGGTGTGGTTTGGTATCGTACGGATGTACTCGTACGGTATTGCACCGTTTTGGTGTGGTTTGGTACCTTATGGATGTACTCGTACGGTATTGCACCGTTTCGGTGTGGTTTGGTACCGTATGGATGTACTCGTACGGTACTGCACCGTTTTGGTGTGGTTTGGTACCTTATGGATGTACTCGTACGGTATTGCACCGTTTTGGTGTGGTTTGGAACCGTAACGAAGCACTCGTAAGGTATTGTACCGTTTTGGTGTGGTTTGGTACCGTATGGATGTACTCGTACGGTATTGCACCGTTTTGGTGTGGTTTGGTATCGTACGGATGTACTCGTACGGTATTGCACCGTTTTGGTGTGGTTTGGTACCGTAGGGATGTACTCGTACGGTATTGCACGGTTTTGGTGTGGTTTGGTATCGTACGGATGTACTCGTACGGTATTGCACCGTTTTGGTGTGGTTTGGTATCGTACAAATGTACTCGTACGGTATTGCACCGTTTTGGTGTGGTTTGGTACCGTATGGATGTACTCGTACGGTATTGCACGGTTTTGGTGTGGTTTGGTACCGTATGAATGTACTCGTACGGTATTGCACCGTTTCGGTGTGGTTTGGTACCGTATGGATGTACTCGTATGGTATTGCACCGTTTTGGTGTGGTTTGGTACCGTATGGATGTACTCGTACGGTATTGCACCGTTTTGGTGTTGTTTGGTACCTTATGGATGTACTCGTACGGTATTGCACCGTTTCGGTGTGGTTTGGTACCGTATGGATGTACTCGTACGGTATTGCACCGTTTTGGTGTGGTTTGGTACCTTATGGATGTACTCGTACGGTATTGCACCATTTTGGTGTGGTTTGGAACCGTAACGAAGTACTCGTAAGGTATTGTACCGTTTTGGTGTGGTTTGGTACCGTATGGATATACTCGTACGGTATTGCACCCTTTTGGTGTGCTTTGGTACCGTATGGATGTACTCGTACGGTATTCTACCGTTTTTGTGTGGTTTTGTACCGTATGGATGTACTCGTACTGTATTGCACCGTTTCGGTGTGGTTTGGAACCGTAACGAGGTACTCGTAAGGTATTGTACCGTTTTGGTGTGGTTTGGTACCGTATGGATGTACTCCTACGGTATTGCACCATTTCGGTGTGGTTTGGAACCGTAACGAAGTACTCGTAAGGTATTGTACCGTTTTGCTGTGATTTGGTACCGTATGGATGTACTCGTACGGTATTGCACCGTTTTGGTGTGGCTTGGTACCTTATGGATGTACTCCTGCGGTATTGCACCATTTTCGTGTGGTTTGGTACCGTATGGATGTACTCGGACGGTATTGGACCGTTTGGGTGTGGTTTGGTACCGGATGGATGTACTCGTACGATATTGCACCGTTTTGGTGTGGTTTGGTACCGTATGGATGTACTCGTACGGTATTGCACTATTTTGGTGTGGTTTGGTACCGTATGGATGTACTCGTACGCTATTGCACCGTTTCGGTGTGGTTTGGAACCGTAACTAAATACTCGTAAGGTATTGTACCGTTTTGGTGTGGTTTGGTACCGTATGGATGTACTCGTACGGTATTGCACCGTTTCGGTGTGGTTTGGAACCGTAACGAGGTACTCGTAAGGTATTGTACCGTTTTGGTGTGGTTTGGTACCGTATGGATGTACTCCTACGGTATTGCACCGTTTCGGTGTGGTTTGGAACCGTGACGAAGTACTCGTAAGGTATTGTACCGTTTTGGTGTGATTTGGTACCGTCTGGATGTACTCGTACGGTATTCCACCGTTTTGGTGTGGTTTGGTACCTTATGGATGTACTCCTACGGTATTGCACCGTTTTGGTGTGGTTTGGTACCGTATGGATGTACTCGGACGGTATTGGACCGTTTTGGTGTGGTTTGGTACCGGATGGATGTACTCGTACGGTATTGCACCGTTTTGGTGTGGTTTGGTACCGTATGGATGTACTCGTACGGTATTGCACCGTTTTGGTGTGGTTTGGTACCGTATGGATGTACTCGTACGGTATTGAACCGTTTTGGTGTGGTTTGGTACCTTATGGATGTACTCGTACGGTATTGCACCGTTTTGGTGTGGTTTGGTACCTTATGGATGTACTCCTACGGTATTGCACCGTTTTGGTGTGGTTTGGTACCGTATGGATGTACTCGAACGGTATTGCACCCTTTTGGTGTGGTTTGGTACCGTATGGATGTACTCGTACGGTATTCTACCGTTTTTGTGTGATTTTGTACCGTATGGATGTACTCGTACGGTATTGCACCGTTTTGGTGTGGTTTGGAACCGTAACGAAGTACTCGTAAGGTATTGTACCGTTTTTGTGTGGTTTGGTACCGTATGGATGTACTCGTACGGTATTGCACCGTTTTGGTGTGGTTTGGTACCGTATGGACGTACTCGTACGGTATTGCACGGTTTTGGTGTGGTTTGGTACCGTATGGATGTACTCGTACGGTATTGAACCGTTTTGGTGTGGTTTGGTGGTTTGGTACCGTATGGATGTACTCGAACTGTATTGCACCGTTTCGGTGTGGTTTGGAACCGTAACGAAGTACTCGTAAGGTATTGTATCGTTTTGGTGTGGTTTGGTACCGTATGGATGTACTCGTACGGTATTGCACCGTTTTGGTGTGGTTTTGTATCGTATGGATGTACTCGTACGGTATTGCACCGTTTTGGTGTGGTTTCGTACCTTATGGATGTACTCGTACGGTATTGCACCGTTTCGGTGTGGTTTGGTACCGTATGGATGTACTCGTACGGTATTGCACCGTTTCGGTGTGGTTTGGAACCGTGACGAAGTGCTCGTAAGGTATTGTACTGTTTTGGTGTGGTTTTGTACCGTATGGATGTACTCGTACAGTATTGAACCGTTTTGGTGTGGTTTGGTACCGTATGGATGTACTCGTACGGTATTGCACCGTTTTGGTGTGGTTTGGTACCTTATGGATGCACTCGTACGGTATTGCACCGTTTTGGTGTGGTTTGGTATCGTATGGATGTACTCGTACGGTATTGCACCATTTTGGTGTGGTTTGGTACCTTATGGATGTACTCGTACGGTATTGCACCGTTTCGGTGTGGTTTGGTACCGTATGGATGTACTCGTACGGTATTGCACCGTTTCGGTGTGGTTTGGAACCGTAACGAAGTGCTCGTGAGGTATTGTACCGTTTTGGTGTGGTTTGGTACCGTATGGATGTACTCGTACGGTATTGCACCGTTTTGGTGTGGTTTGGTACTTATGGATGTACCCGTACGGCATTGCACCGTTTTGGTGTGGTTTGGTACCTTATGGATGTACTCGTACGGTATTGCACCGTTTTGGTGTGGTTTGGTACCGTATGGATGTACGCGTACGGTATTGCACCGTTTTGGTGTGGTTTGGTACCGTATGGATGTACTCGTACGGTATTGAACCGTTTTGGTGTGGTTTGGTACCGTATGGATGTACTCGTACGGTATTGCACCGTTTTGGTGTGGTTTGGTACCTTATGGATGTACTCGGACGGTATTGGACCAATTTGGTGTGGTTTTGTACCGGATGGATGTACTCGTACGGTATTGCACCGTTTTGGTGTGGTTTGGTACCGTATGGATGTACTCGTACGGTATTGCACCGTTTTGGTGTGGTTTGGTACCTTATGGATGTACTCCTACGATATTGCACCGTTTTGGTGTGGTTTGGTACCGTATGGATGTACTCGGACGGTATTGGACCGTTTTGGTGTGGTTTGGTACCGGACGGATGTACTCGTACGGTATTGCACCGTTTTGGTGTGGTTTGGTACCGGATGGATGTACTCGTACGGTATTGCACCGTTTTGGTGTGGTTTGGTACCGTATGGATGTACGCGTACGGTATTGCACCGTTTTGGTGTGGTTTGGTACCGTATGGATGTACTCGTACGGTATTGAACCGTTTTGGTGTGGTTTGGTACCGTATGGATGTACTCGTACGGTATTGCACCGTTTTGGTGTGGTTTTGTACCTTATGGATGTACTCGGACGGTATTGGACCAATTTGGTGTGGTTTTGTACCAGATGGATGTACTCGTACGGTATTGCACCGTTTTGGTGTGGTTTGGTACCGTATGGATGTACTCGTACGGTATTGCACCGTTTTGGTGTGGTTTGGTACCTTATGGATGTACTCCTACGATATTGCACCGTTTTGGTGTGGTTTGGTACCGTATGGATGTACTCGGACGGTATTGGACCGTTTTGGTGTGGTTTGGTACCGGACGGATGTACTCGTACGATATTGCACCGTTTTGCTGTGGTTTGGTACCGTATGGATGTACTCGTACGGTATTGCACCGTTTCGATGTGGTTTGGAACCGTAACGAGGTACTCGTAAGGTATTGTACCGTTTTGGTGTGGTTTGGTACCGTATGGATGTACTCCTACGGTATTGCACAGTTTCGGTGTGGTTTGGAACCGTAACGAAGTACTCGTAAGGTATTGTACCGTTTTGTTGTGATTTGGTACCGTCTGGATGTACTCGTACGGTATTCCACCGTTTTGGTGTGGTTTGGTACCTTATGGATGTACTCCTACGGTATTGCACCGTTTTGGTGTGGTTTGGTACCGTATGGATGTACTCGGACGGTATTGGACCGTTTTGGTGTGGTTTGGTACCGGATGGATGTACTCGTACGGTATTGCACCGTTTTGGTGTGGTTTGGTACCGTATGGATGTACTCGTACGGTATTGCACCGTTTTGGTGTGGTTTGGTACCGTATGGATGTACTCGTACGGTATTGAACCGTTTCGGTGTGGTTTGGTACCTTATGTATGTACTCGTACGGTATTGCTCCGTTTTGGTGTGGTTTGGTACCTTATGGATGTACTCCTACGGTATTGCACCCTTTTGGTGTGGTTTGGTACCGTATGGATGTACTCGTACGGTATTGCACCCTTTTGGTGTGGTTTGGTACCGTATGGATGTACTCGTACGGTATTGCACCGTTTTGGTGTGGTTTGGTACCTTATGGATGTACTCGGACGGTATTGTACCGTTTTTGTGTGGTTTGGTACCGTATGGATGTACTCGTACGGTATTGCACCGTTTTGGTGTTGTTTGGTACCGTATGGACGTACTCGTACGGTATTGCACGGTTTTGGTGTGGTTTGGTACCGTATGGATGTACTCGTACGGTATTGAACCGTTTTGGTGTGGTTTGGTGGTTTGGTACCGTATGGATGTACTCGTACGGTATTGCACCGTTTCGGTGTGGTTTGGAAGCGTAACGAAGTACTCGTAAGGTATTGTACCGTTTTGGTGTGGTTTGGTACCGTATGGATGTACTCGTACGGTATTGCACCGTTTTGGTGTGGTTTGGTATCGTATGGATGTACTCGTACGGTATTGCACCGTTTCGGTGTGGTTTGGTACCGTATGGATTTACTCGTACGGTATTGCACCGTTTCGGTGTGGTTTGGAACCGTAACGAAGTGCTCGTAAGGTATTGTACCGTTTTGGTGTGGTTTGGTACCGTATGGATGTACTCGTACAGTATTGAACCGTTTTGGTGTGGTTTGGTACCGTATGGATGTACTCGTACGGTATTGCACCGTTTTGGTGTGGTTTGGTACCTTATGGATGTACTCCTGCGGTATTGCACCATTTTCGTGTGGTTTGGTACCGTATGGATGTACTTGGACGGTATTGGACCGTTTTGGTGTGGTTTGGTACCGGATGGATGTACTCGTACGATATTGCACCGTTTTGGTGTGGTTTGGTACCGTATGGATGTACTCATACGGTATTGCACTGTTTTGGTGTGGTTTGGTACCGTATGGATGTACTCGTACGCTATTGCACCGTTTCGGTGTGGTTTGGAACCGTAACGAAGTACTCGTAAGGTATTGTACCGTTTTGGTGTGGTTTGGTACCGTATGGATGTACTCGTACGGTATTGCACCGTTTCGATGTGGTTTGGAACCGTAACGAGGTACTCGTAAGGTATTGTACCGTTTTGGTGTGGTTTGGTACCGTATGGATGTACTCCTACGGTATTGCACAGTTTCGGTGTGGTTTGGAACCGTAACGAAGTACTCGTAAGGTATTGTACCGTTTTGTTGTGATTTGGTACCGTCTGGATGTACTCGTACGGTATTCCACCGTTTTGGTGTGGTTTGGTACCTTATGGATGTACTCCTACGGTATTGCACCGTTTTGGTGTGGTTTGGTACCGTATGGATGTACTCGGACGGTATTGGACCGTTTTGGTGTGGTTTGGTACCGGATGGATGTACTCGTACGGTATTGCACCGTTTTGGTGTGGTTTGGTACCGTATGGATGTACTCGTACGGTATTGCACCGTTTTGGTGTGGTTTGGTACCGTATGGATGTACTCGTACGGTATTGAACCGTTTCGGTGTGGTTTGGTACCTTATGTATGTACTCGTACGGTATTGCTCCGTTTTGGTGTGGTTTGGAACCGCAACGAAGTACTCGTAAAGTATTAAACCGTTTTGGTGTGGTTTGGTACCGTATGGATGTACTCGTATGGTATTGCACCATTTTGGTGTGGTTTGGTACCGTATGGATGTACTCGTACGGTATTGCACCGTTTCGGTGTGGTTTGGAAGCGTAATGAAGTACTCGTAAGGTATTGTACCGTTTTGGTGTGGTTTGGTACCGTATGGATGTACTCGTACGGTATTGCACCGTTTTGGTGTGGTTTGGTATCGTATGGATGTACTCGTACGGTATTGCACCGTTTCGGTGTGGTTTGGTACCGTATGGATTTACTCGTACGGTATTGCACCGTTTCGGTGTGGTTTGGTACCGTATGGATGTACTCCTACGGTATTGCACCGTTTCGGTGTGGTTTGGAACCGTAACGAAGTACTCGTAATGTATTGTACCGTTTTGGTGTGATTTGGTACCGTCTGGATGTACTCGTACGGTATTCCACCGTTTTGGTGTGGTTTGGTACCTTATGGATGTACTCCTACGGTATTGCACCGTTTTGGTGTGGTTCGGTACCGTATGGATGTACTCGGACGGTATTGGACCGTTTTGGTGTGGTTTGGTACCGGATGGATGTTCTCGTACGGTATTGCACCGTTTTGGTGTGGTTTGGTCCCGTATGGATGCACCGTTTTGGTGTGGTTTGGTACCGTATGGATGTACTCGTACGGTATTGCACGGTTTTGGTGTGGTTTGGTACCGTATGGATGTACTCGTACGGTATTGAACCGCTTTGGTGTGGTTTGGTACCGTATGGATATACTCGTACGGTATTGCACCCTTTTGGTGTGCTTTGGTACCGTATGGATGTACTCGTACGGTATTCTACCGTTTTTGTGTGGTTTTGTACCGTATGGATGTACTCGTACGGTATTGCACCGTTTCGGTGTGGTTTGGAACCGTAACGAGGTACTCGTAAGGTATTGTACCGTTTTCGTGTGGTTTGGTTCCGTATGGATGTACTCCTACAGTATTGCACCATTTCGGTGTGGTTTGGAACCGTAACGAAGTACTCGTAAGGTATTGTACCGTTTTGCTGTGATTTGGTACCGTATGGATGTACTCGTACGGTATTGCACCGTTTTGGTGTGGTTTGGTACCTTATGGATGTACTCCTACGGTATTGCACCGTTTTCATGTGGTTTGGTACCGTATGGATGTACTCGGACGGTATTGGACCGTTTTGGTGTGGTTTGGTACCGGATGGATGTACTCGTACGATATTGCACCGTTTTGGTGTGGTTTGGTACCGTATGGATGTACTCGTACGGTATTGCACAGTTTTGGTGTGGTTTGGTACCGTATGGATGTACTCGTACGCTATTGCACCGTTTCGGTGTGGTTTGGAACCGTAACGAAGTACTCGTAAGGTATTGTACCATTTTGGTGTGGTTTGGTACCGTATGGATGTACTCGTACGGTATTGCACCGTTTCGGTGTGGTTTGGAACCGTAACGAGGTACTCGGACGGTATTGGACCGTTTTGGTGTGGTTTGGTACCGGATGGATGTACTCGTACGGTATTGCACCGTTTTGGTGTGGTTTGGTACCGTATGGATGTACTCGTACGGTATTGCACCGTTTTGGTGTGGTTTGGTACCGTATGGATGTACTCGTACGGTATTGAACCGTTTCGGTGTGGTTTGGTACCTTATGTATGTACTCGTACGGTATTGCTCCGTTTTGGTGTGGTTTGGTACCTTATGGATGTACTCCTACGGTATTGCACCCTTTTGGTGTGGTTTAGTACCGTATGGATGTACTCGTACGGTATTGCACCCTTTTGGTGTGGTTTGGTACCGTATGGATGTACTCGTACGGTATTGCACCGTTTTGGTGTGGTTTGGTACCTTATGGATGTACTCGGACGGTATTGTACCGTTTTTGTGTGGTTTGGTACCGTATGGATGTACTCGTACGGTATTGCACCGTTTTGGTGTGGTTTGGTACCGTATGGACGTACTCGTACGGTATTGCACGGTTTTGGTGTGGTTTGGTACCGTATGGATGTACTCGTACGGTATTGAACCGTTTTGGTGTGGTTTGGTGGTTTGGTACCGTATGGATGTACTCGTACGGTATTGCACCGTTTCGGTGTGGTTTGGAAGCGTAACAAAGTACTCGTAAGGTATTGTACCGTTTTGGTGTGGTTTGGTGGTTTGGTACCGTATGGATGTACTCGTACGGTATTGCACCGTTTTGGTGTGGTTTGGTATCGTATGGATGTACTCGTACGGTATTGCACCGTTTCGGTGTGGTTTTGTACCGTATGGATTTACTCGTACGGTATTGCACCGTTTCGGTGTGGTTTGGAACCGTAACGAAGTGCTCGTAAGGTATTGTACTGTTTTGGTGTGGTTTGGTACCGTATGGATGTACTCGTACAGTATTGAACCGTTTTGGTGTGGTTTGGTACCGTATGGATGTACTCGTACGGTATTGCACCGTTTTGTTGTGGTTTGGTACCTTATGGATGTACTCGTACGGTATTGCACCGTTTTGGTGTGGTTTGGAACCGTAACGAAGTACTCGTAAGGTATTGTACCGTTTTGGTGTGGTTTGGTACCGTATGGATGTACTCGTACGGTATTGCACCCTTTTGGTGTGGTTTGGAACCGTAACGAAGTACTCGTAAGGTATTGTACCGTTTTGGTGTGGTTTGGTACCGTATGGATGTACTCGTACGGTATTGCACCCTTTTGGTGTGGTTTGGTACCGTATGAATGTACTCGGACGGTATTGCACCGTTTTGGTGTGGTTTGGTACCGGATGGATGTACTCGTACGGTATTGCACCGTTTTGGTGTGGTTTGGTACCGTATGGATGTACGCGTACGGTATTGCACCGTTTTGGTGTGATTTGGTACCGTACGGATGTACTCGTACGGTATTGAACCGTTTTGGTGTGGTTTGGTACCGTATGGATGTACTCGTACGGTATTGCACCGTTTTGGTGTGGTTTGGTACCTTATGGATGTACTCGGACGGTATTGGACCAATTTGGTGTGGTTTTGTACCGGATGGATGTACTCGTACGGTATTGCACCGTTTTGGTGTGGTTTGGTACCGTATGGATGTACTCGTACGGTATTGCACCGTTTTGGTGTGGTTTGGTACCTTATGGATGTACTCCTACGGTATTGCACCGTTTTGGTGTGGTTTGGTACCGTATGGATGTAGTCGGACGGTATTGGACCGTTTTGGTGTGGTTTGGTACCGGACGGATGTACTCGTACGGTATTGCACCGTTTTGCTGTGGTTTGGTACCGTATGGATGTACTCGCACGGTATTGCACCGTTTTGGTGTGGTTTGGTACCGTATGGATGTACTCGTACAGTATTGAACCGTTTTGGTGTGGTTTGGTACCGTATGGATGTACTCGTACGGTATTGCACCGTTTTGGTGTGGTTTGGTACCTTATGGATGTACTCTTGCGGTATTGCACCATTTTCGTGTGGTTTGGTACCGTATGGATGTACTTGGACGGTATTGGACCGTTTTGGTGTGGTTTGGTACCGGATGGATGTACTCGTATGATATTGCACCGTTTTGGTGTGGTTTGGTACCGTATGGATGTACTCGTACGCTATTGCACCGTTTCGGTGTGGTTTGGAACCGTAACGAAGTACTCTTAAGGTATTGTACCGTTTTGGTGTGGTTTGGTACCGTATGGATGTACTCGTACGGTATTGCACCGTTTCGGTGTGATTTGGAACCGTAACGAGGTACTCGTAAGGTATTGTACCGTTTTGGTGTGGTTTGGTACCGTATGGATGTACTCCTACGGTATTGCACCGTTTCGGTGTGCTTTGGAACCGTAACGAAGTACTCGTAAGGTATTGTACCGTTTTGGTGTGATTTGGTACCGTCTGGATGTACTCGTACGGTATTCCACCGTTTTGGTGTGGTTTGGTACCTTATGGATGTACTCCTACGGTATTGCACCGTTTTGGAGTGGTTTGGTACCGTATGGATGTACTCGGACGGTATTGGACCGTTTTGGTGTGGTTTGGTACCGGAGGGATGTACTCGTACGGTATTGCACCGTTTTGGTGTGGTTTGGTACCGTATGGATGTACTCGTACGGTATTGCACCGTTTTGGTGTGGTTTGGTACCGTATGGATGTACTCGTACGGTATTGAACCGTTTCGGTGTGGTTTGGTACCTTATGGATGTACTCGTACGGTATTGCACCGTTTTGGTGTGGTTTGGTACCTTATGGATGTACTCCTACGGTATTGCACCGTTTTGGTGTTGTTTGGTACCGTATGGATGTACTCGTACGGTATTGCACCCTTTTGGTGTGGTTTGGTACCGTATGGATGTACTCGTACGGTATTCTTCCGTTTTTGTGCGGTTTTGTACCGTATGAATGTACTCGTACGGTATTGCACCGTTTTGGTGTGGTTTGGAACCGTAACGAAGTACTCGTAAGGTATTGTGCCATTTTTGTGTGGTTTCGTACCGTATGGATGTACTCGTACGGTATTGCACCGTTTTGGTGTGGTTTGGTACCGTATGGACGTACTCGTACGGTATTGCACGGTTTTGGTGTGGTTTGGTACCGTATGGATGTACTCGTACAGTATTGAACCGTTTTGGTGTGGTTTGGTGGTTTGGTACCGTATGGATGTACTCGTACGGTATTGCACCGTTTCGGTGTGGTTTGGAACCGTAACGAAGTACTCGTAAGGTATTGTACCGTTTTGGTGTGGTTTGGTACCGTATGGATGTATTCGTACGGTATTGCACCGTTTTGCTGTGGTTTGGTATCGTATGGATGTACTCGTCGGTATTGCACCGTTTTGGTGTGGTTTGGTACCTTATGGATGTACTCGTACGGTATTGCACCGTTTCGGTGTGGTTTGGTACCGTATGGATGTACTCGTACGGTATTGCACCGTTTCGGTGTGGTTTGGAACCGTAACGAAGTGCTCATAAGGTATTGTACTGTTTTGGTGTGGTTTGGTACCGTATGGATGTACTCGTACAGTATTGAACCGTTTTGGTGTGGTTTGGTACCGTATGGATGTACTCGTACGGTATTACACCGTTTTGGTGTGTTTTGGTACCTTATGGATGTACTCGTACGGTATTGCACCGTTTTGGTGTCGTTTGGTACCTTATGGATGTACTCGTACGGTATTGCACCGTTTCGGTGTGGTTTCGTACCGTATGGATGTACTTGTACGGTATTGCACCGTTTCGGTGCGGTTTGCAACCGTAACGAAGTGCTCGTGAGGTATTGTACCGTTTTGGTGTGGTGTGGTACCGTATGGATGTACTCGTACGGTATTGCACCGTTTTGGTGTGGTTTGGTACCTTATGGATGTACTCGTACGGTATTGCACCGTTTTGGTGTGGTTTGGTACCTTATGGATGTACTCGTACGGTATTGCACCCTTTTGGTGTGGTTTGGAACCGTAACGAAGTACTCGTAAGGTATTGTACCGTTTTGGTGTGGTTTGGTACCGTATGGATGTACTCGTACGGTATTGCACCCGTTTGGTGTGGTTTGGTACCGTATGGATGTACTCGGACGGTATTGGACCGTTTTGGTGTGGTTTCGTACCGGATGGATGTACTCGTACGGTATTGCACCGTTTTGGTGTGGTTTGGTACCGTATGGATGTACTCGTACGGTATTGCACCGTTTTGGTGTGGTTTGGTACCGTATGGATGTACTCGTACGGTATTGAACCGTTTTGGTGTGGTTTGGTACCGTATGGATGTACTCGTACGGTATTCAACCGTTTTTGTGTGGTTTTGTACCGTATGGATGTACTCGTATGGTATTGCACCGTTTTGGTGTGGTTTGGTACCGTAACGAAGTACTCGTAAAGTATTAAACCGTTTTGGTGTGGTTTGGTACCGTATGGATGTACTCGTACGGTATTGTACCGTTTTGGTGTGGTTTGGTACCGTATGGATGTCCTCGTACGGTATTGCACCGTTTTTGTGTGGTTTGGTACCGTATGGATGTACTCGTACGGTATTGAACCGTTTTGGTGTGGTTTGGTGGTTTGGTACCGTATGGATGTACTCGTACGGTATTGCACCGTTTCAATGTGCTTTGCAACCGTAACGAAGTACTCGTAAGGTATTGTACCGTTTTGGTGTGGTTTGGTACCGTATGGATGTACTCGTACGGTATTGCACCGTTTTGGTGTGGTTTGGTATCGTATGGATGTACTCGTACAGTATTGCACCGTTTTGGTGTGGTTTGGTACCTTATGGATGTACTCGTACGGTATTGCACCGTTTCGGTGTGGTTTGGGACCGTATGGATGTACTCGTACGGTATTGCACCGTTTCGGTGTGGTTTGGAACCGTAACGAAGTGCTCGTAAGGTATTGTACCGTTTTGGTGTGGTTTGGTACCGTATGGATGAACTCGTACGGTATTGCACCGTTTTGGTGTGGTTTGGTACCGTATGAATGTACTCGTACGGTATTGCACCGTTTTGGTGTGGTTTGGTACCTTATGGATGTACTCGTACGGTATTGCACCGTTTTGGTGTGGTTTGGTACCGTATGGATGTACTCGTACGGTATTGAACCATTTTGGTGTGGTTTGGAACCGTAACGAAGTACTCGTAAGGTATTGTACCGTTTTGGTGTGGTTTGGTACCGTATGGGTATACTCGTACGGTATTGCACCCTTTTGGTGTGCTTTGGTACCGTATGGATGTACTCGTACGGTATTCTACCGTTTTTGTGTGGTTTTGTACCGTATGGATGTACTCGTACGGTATTGCACCGTTTCGGTGTGGTTTGGAACCGTAACGAGGTACTCGTAAGGTATTGTACCGTTTTCGTGTGGTTTGGTTCCGTATGGATGTACTCCTACAGTATTGCACCATTTCGGTGTGGTTTGGAACCGTAACGAAGTACTCGTAAGGTATTGTACCGTTTTGCTGTGATTTGGTACCGTATGGATGTACTCGTACGGTATTGCACCGTTTTGGTGTGGTTTGGTACCTTATGGATGTACACCTACGGTATTGCACCGTTTTCATGTGGTTTGGTACCGTATGGATGTACTCGGACGGTATTGGACCGTTTTGGTGTGGTTTGGTACCGGATGGATGTACTCGTACGATATTGCACCGTTTTGGTGTGGTTTGGTACCGTATGGATGTACTCGTACGGTATTGCACAGTTTTGGTGTGGTTTGGTACCGTATGGATGTACTCGTACGCTATTGCACCGTTTCGGTGTGGTTTGGAACCGTAACGAAGTACTCGTAAGGTATTGTACCATTTTGGTGTGGTTTGGTACCGTATGGATGTACTCGTACGGTATTGCACCGTTTCGGTGTGGTTTGGAACCGTAACGAGGTACTCGTAAGGTATTGTACCGTTTTGGTGTGGTTTGGTACCGTATGGATGTACTCCTACGGTATTGCACCGTTTCGGTGTGGTTTGGAACCGTAACGAAGTACTCGTAATGTATTGTACCGTTTTGGTGTGATTTGGTACCGTCTGGATGTACTCGTACGGTATTCCACCGTTTTGGTGTGGTTTGGTACCTTATGGATGTACTCCTACGGTATTGCACCGTTTTGGTGTGGTTCGGTACCGTATGGATGTACTCGGACGGTATTGGACCGTTTTGGTGTGGTTTGGTACCGGATGGATGTTCTCGTACGGTATTGCACCGTTTTGGTGTGGTTTGGTCCCGTATGGATGCACCGTTTTGGTGTGGTTTGGTACCGTATGGATGTACTCGTACGGTATTGCACGGTTTTGGTGTGGTTTGGTACCGTATGGATGTACTCGTACGGTATTGAACCGCTTTGGTGTGGTTTGGTACCGTATGGATATACTCGTACGGTATTGCACCCTTTTGGTGTGCTTTGGTACCGTATGGATGTACTCGTACGGTATTCTACCGTTTTTGTGTGGTTTTGTACCGTATGGATGTACTCGTACGGTATTGCACCGTTTCGGTGTGGTTTGGAACCGTAACGAGGTACTCGTAAGGTATTGTACCGTTTTCGTGTGGTTTGGTTCCGTATGGATGTACTCCTACAGTATTGCACCATTTCGGTGTGGTTTGGAACCGTAACGAAGTACTCGTAAGGTATTGTACCGTTTTGCTGTGATTTGGTACCGTATGGATGTACTCGTACGGTATTGCACCGTTTTGGTGTGGTTTGGTACCTTATGGATGTACTCCTACGGTATTGCACCGTTTTCATGTGGTTTGGTACCGTATGGATGTACTCGGACGGTATTGGACCGTTTTGGTGTGGTTTGGTACCGGATGGATGTACTCGTACGATATTGCACCGTTTTGGTGTGGTTTGGTACCGTATGGATGTACTCGTACGGTATTGCACAGTTTTGGTGTGGTTTGGTACCGTATGGATGTACTCGTACGCTATTGCACCGTTTCGGTGTGGTTTGGAACCGTAACGAAGTACTCGTAAGGTATTGTACCATTTTGGTGTGGTTTGGTACCGTATGGATGTACTCGTACGGTATTGCACCGTTTCGGTGTGGTTTGGAACCGTAACGAGGTACTCGTAAGGTATTGTACCGTTTTGGTGTGGTTTGGTACCGTATGGATGTACTCCTACGGTATTGCACCGTTTCGGTGTGGTTTGGAACCGTAACGAAGTACTCGTAATGTATTGTACCGTTTTGGTGTGATTTGGTACCGTCTGGATGTACTCGTACGGTATTCCACCGTTTTGGTGTGGTTTGGTACCTTATGGATGTACTCCTACGGTATTGCACCTTTTTGGTGTGGTTTGGTACCGTATGGATGTACTCGGACGGTATTGGACCGTTTTGGTGTGGTTTGGTACCGGATGGATGTACTCGTACGGTATTGCACCGTTTTGGTGTGGTTTGGTCCCGTATGGATGCACCGTTTTGGTGTGGTTTGGTACCGTATGGATGTACTCGTACGGTATTGCACGGTTTTGGTGTGGTTTGGTACCGTATGGATGTACTCGTACGGTATTGAACCGTTTTGGTGTGGTTTGGTACCGTATGGATATACTCGTACGGTATTGCACCCTTTTGGTGTGCTTTGGTACCGTATGGATGTACTCGTACGGTATTCTACCGTTTTTGTGTGGTTTGGTACCGTATGGATGTACTCGTACGGTATTGCACTGTTTTGGTGTGGTTTGGTACCGTATGGATGTACTCGTACGCTATTGCACCGTTTCGGTGTGGTTTGGAACCGTAACGAAGTACTCTTAAGGTATTGTACCGTTTTGGTGTGGTTTGGTACCGTATGGATGTACTCGTACGGTATTGCACCGTTTCGGTGTGATTTGGAACCGTAACGAGGTACTCGTAAGGTATTGTACCGTTTTGGTGTGGTTTGGTACCGTATGGATGTACTCCTACGGTATTGCACCGTTTCGGTGTGCTTTGGAACCGTAACGAAGTACTCGTAAGGTATTGTACCGTTTTGGTGTGATTTGGTACCGTCTGGATGTACTCGTACGGTATTCCACCGTTTTGGTGTGGTTTGGTACCTTATGGATGTACTCCTACGGTATTGCACCGTTTTGGAGTGGTTTGGTACCGTATGGATGTACTCGGACGGTATTGGACCGTTTTGGTGTGGTTTGGTACCGGAGGGATGTACTCGTACGGTATTGCACCGTTTTGGTGTGGTTTGGTACCGTATGGATGTACTCGTACGGTATTGCACCGTTTTGGTGTGGTTTGGTACCGTATGGATGTACTCGTACGGTATTGAACCGTTTCGGTGTGGTTTGGTACCTTATGGATGTACTCGTACGGTATTGCACCGTTTTGGTGTGGTTTGGTACCTTATGGATGTACTCCTACGGTATTGCACCGTTTTGGTGTGGTTTGGTACCGTATAGATGTACTCGTACGGTATTGCACCCTTTTGGTGTGGTTTGGTACCGTATGGATGTACTCGTACGGTATTCTTCCGTTTTTGTGCGGTTTTGTACCGTATGAATGTACTCGTACGGTATTGCACCGTTTTGGTGTGGTTTGGAACCGTAACGAAGTACTCGTAAGGTATTGTGCCATTTTTGTGTGGTTTCGTACCGTATGGATGTACTCGTACGGTATTGCACCGTTTTGGTGTGGTTTGGTACCGTATGGACGTACTCGTACGGTATTGCACGGTTTTGGTGTGGTTTGGTACCGTATGGATGTACTCGTACAGTATTGAACCGTTTTGGTGTGGTTTGGTGGTTTGGTACCGTATGGATGTACTCGTACGGTATTGCACCGTTTCGGTGTGGTTTGGAACCGTAACGAAGTACTCGTAAGGTATTGTACCGTTTTGGTGTGGTTTGGTACCGTATGGATGTATTCGTACGGTATTGCACCGTTTTGCTGTGGTTTGGTATCGTATGGATGTACTCGTCGGTATTGCACCGTTTTGGTGTGGTTTGGTACCTTATGGATGTACTCGTACGGTATTGCACCGTTTCGGTGTGGTTTGGTACCGTATGGATGTACTCGTACGGTATTGCACCGTTTCGGTGTGGTTTGGAACCGTAACGAAGTGCTCGTAAGGTATTGTACTGTTTTGGTGTGGTTTGGTACCGTATGGATGTACTCGTACAGTATTGAACCGTTTTGGTGTGGTTTGGTACCGTATGGATGTACTCGTACGGTATTGCACCGTTTTGGTGTGTTTTGGTACCTTATGGATGTACTCGTACGGTATTGCACCGTTTTGGTGTGGTTTGGTACCTTATGGATGTACTCGTACGGTATTGCACCGTTTCGGTGTGGTTTGGTACCGTATGGATGTACTTGTACGGTATTGCACCGTTTCGGTGCGGTTTGCAACCGTAACGAAGTGCTCGTGAGGTATTGTACCGTTTTGGTGTGGTGTGGTACCGTATGGATGTACTCGTACGGTATTGCACCGTTTTGGTGTGGTTTGGTACCTTATGGATGTACTCGTACGGTATTGCACCGTTTTGGTGTGGTTTGGTACCTTATGGATGTACTCGTACGGTATTGCACCCTTTTGGTGTGGTTTGGAACCGTAACGAAGTACTCGTAAGGTATTGTACCGTTTTGGTGTGGTTTGGTACCGTATGGATGTACTCGTACGGTATTGCACCCGTTTGGTGTGGTTTGGTACCGTATGGATGTACTCGGACGGTATTGGACCGTTTTGGTGTGGTTTCGTACCGGATGGATGTACTCGTACGGTATTGCACCGTTTTGGTGTGGTTTGGTACCGTATGGATGTACTCGTACGGTATTGCACCGTTTTGGTGTGGTTTGGTACCGTATGGATGTACTCGTACGGTATTGAACCGTTTTGGTGTGGTTTGGTACCGTATGGATGTACTCGTACGGTATTCAACCGTTTTTGTGTGGTTTTGTACCGTATGGATGTACTCGTATGGTATTGCACCGTTTTGGTGTGGTTTGGTACCGTAACGAAGTACTCGTAAAGTATTAAACCGTTTTGGTGTGGTTTGGTACCGTATGGATGTACTCGTACGGTATTGTACCGTTTTGGTGTGGTTTGGTACCGTATGGATGTCCTCGTACGGTATTGCACCGTTTTTGTGTGGTTTGGTACCGTATGGATGTACTCGTACGGTATTGAACCGTTTTGGTGTGGTTTGGTGGTTTGGTACCGTATGGATGTACTCGTACGGTATTGCACCGTTTCAATGTGCTTTGCAACCGTAACGAAGTACTCGTAAGGTATTGTACCGTTTTGGTGTGGTTTGGTACCGTATGGATGTACTCGTACGGTATTGCACCGTTTTGGTGTGGTTTGGTATCGTATGGATGTACTCGTACGGTATTGCACCGTTTTGGTGTGGTTTGGTACCTTATGGATGTACTCGTACGGTATTGCACCGTTTCGGTGTGGTTTGGGACCGTATGGATGTACTCGTACGGTATTGCACCGTTTCGGTGTGGTTTGGAACCGTAACGAAGTGCTCGTAAGGTATTGTACCGTTTTGGTGTGGTTTGGTACCGTATGGATGAACTCGTACGGTATTGCACCGTTTTGGTGTGGTTTGGTACCGTATGAATGTACTCGTACGGTATTGCACCGTTTTGGTGTGGTTTGGTACCTTATGGATGTACTCGTACGGTATTGCACCGTTTTGGTGTGGTTTGGTACCGTATGGATGTACTCGTACGGTATTGCACCATTTTGGTGTGGTTTGGAACCGTAACGAAGTACTCGTAAGGTATTGTACCGTTTTGGTGTGGTTTGGTACCGTATGGATATACTCGTACGGTATTGCACCCTTTTGGTGTGCTTTGGTACCGTATGGATGTACTCGTACGGTATTCTACCGTTTTTGTGTGGTTTTGTACCGTATGGATGTACTCGTACGGTATTGCACCGTTTCGGTGTGGTTTGGAACCGTAACGAGGTACTCGTAAGGTATTGTACCGTTTTCGTGTGGTTTGGTTCCGTATGGATGTACTCCTACAGTATTGCACCATTTCGGTGTGGTTTGGAACCGTAACGAAGTACTCGTAAGGTATTGTACCGTTTTGCTGTGATTTGGTACCGTATGGATGTACTCGTACGGTATTGCACCGTTTTGGTGTGGTTTGGTACCTTATGGATGTACACCTACGGTATTGCACCGTTTTCATGTGGTTTGGTACCGTATGGATGTACTCGGACGGTATTGGACCGTTTTGGTGTGGTTTGGTACCGGATGGATGTACTCGTACGATATTGCACCGTTTTGGTGTGGTTTGGTACCGTATGGATGTACTCGTACGGTATTGCACAGTTTTGGTGTGGTTTGGTACCGTATGGATGTACTCGTACGCTATTGCACCGTTTCGGTGTGGTTTGGAACCGTAACGAAGTACTCGTAAGGTATTGTACCATTTTGGTGTGGTTTGGTACCGTATGGATGTACTCGTACGGTATTGCACCGTTTCGGTGTGGTTTGGAACCGTAACGAGGTACTCGTAAGGTATTGTACCGTTTTGGTGTGGTTTGGTACCGTATGGATGTACTCCTACGGTATTGCACCGTTTCGGTGTGGTTTGGAACCGTAACGAAGTACTCGTAATGTATTGTACCGTTTTGGTGTGATTTGGTACCGTCTGGATGTACTCGTACGGTATTCCACCGTTTTGGTGTGGTTTGGTACCTTATGGATGTACTCCTACGGTATTGCACCGTTTTGGTGTGGTTTGGTACCGTATGGATGTACTCGGACGGTATTGGACCGTTTTGGTGTGGTTTGGTACCGGATGGATGTTCTCGTACGGTATTGCACCGTTTTGGTGTGGTTTGGTCCCGTATGGATGCACCGTTTTGGTGTGGTTTGGTACCGTATGGATGTACTCGTACGGTATTGCACGGTTTTGGTGTGGTTTGGTACCGTATGGATGTACTCGTACGGTATTGAACCGCTTTGGTGTGGTTTGGTACCGTATGGATATACTCGTACGGTATTGCACCCTTTTGGTGTGCTTTGGTACCGTATGGATGTACTCGTACGGTATTCTACCGTTTTTGTGTGGTTTTGTACCGTATGGATGTACTCGTACGGTATTGCACCGTTTCGGTGTGGTTTGGAACCGTAACGAGGTACTCGTAAGGTATTGTACCGTTTTCGTGTGGTTTGGTTCCGTATGGATGTACTCCTACAGTATTGCACCATTTCGGTGTGGTTTGGAACCGTAACGAAGTACTCGTAAGGTATTGTACCGTTTTGCTGTGATTTGGTACCGTATGGATGTACTCGTACGGTATTGCACCGTTTTGGTGTGGTTTGGTACCTTATGGATGTACTCCTACGGTATTGCACCGTTTTCATGTGGTTTGGTAACGTATGGATGTACTCGGACGGTATTGGACCGTTTTGGTGTGGTTTGGTACCGGATGGATGTACTCGTACGATATTGCACCGTTTTGGTGTGGTTTGGTACCGTATGGATGTACTCGTACGGTATTGCACAGTTTTGGTGTGGTTTGGTACCGTATGGATGTACTCGTACGCTATTGCACCGTTTCGGTGTGGTTTGGAACCGTAACGAAGTACTCGTAAGGTATTGTACCATTTTGGTGTGGTTTGGTACCGTATGGATGTACTCGTACGGTATTGCACCGTTTCGGTGTGGTTTGGAACCGTAACGAGGTACTCGTAAGGTATTGTACCGTTTTGGTGTGGTTTGGTACCGTATGGATGTACTCCTACGGTATTGCACCGTTTCGGTGTGGTTTGGAACCGTAACGAAGTACTCGTAATGTATTGTACCGTTTTGGTGTGATTTGGTACCGTCTGGATGTACTCGTACGGTATTCCACCGTTTTGGTGTGGTTTGGTACCTTATGGATGTACTCCTACGGTATTGCACCTTTTTGGTGTGGTTTGGTACCGTATGGATGTACTCGGACGGTATTGGACCGTTTTGGTGTGGTTTGGTACCGGATGGATGTACTCGTACGGTATTGCACCGTTTTGGTGTGGTTTGGTCCCGTATGGATGCACCGTTTTGGTGTGGTTTGGTACCGTATGGATGTACTCGTACGGTATTGCACGGTTTTGGTGTGGTTTGGTACCGTATGGATGTACTCGTACGGTATTGAACCGTTTTGGTGTGGTTTGGTACCGTATGGATATACTCGTACGGTATTGCACCCTTTTGGTGTGCTTTGGTACCGTATGGATGTACTCGTACGGTATTCTACCGTTTTTGTGTGGTTTTGTACCGTATGGATGTACTCGTACGGTATTGCACCGTTTCGGTGTGGTTTGGAACCGTAACGAGGTACTCGTAAGGTATTGTACCGTTTTCGTGTGGTTTGGTTCCGTATGGATGTACTCCAACAGTATTGCACCATTTCGGTGTGGTTTGGAACCGTAACGAAGTACTCGTAAGGTATTGTACCGTTTTGCTGTGATTTGGTACCGTATGGATGTACTCGTACGGTATTGCACCGTTTTGGTGTGGTTTGGTACCTTATGGATGTACTCCTACGGTATTGCACCGTTTTCATGTGGTTTGGTATCGTATGGATGTACTCGGACGGTATTGGACCGTTTTGGTGTGGTTTGGTACCGGATGGATGTACTCGTACGATATTGCACCGTTTTGGTGTGGTTTGGTACCGTATGGATGTACTCGTACGGTATTGCACAGTTTTGGTGTGGTTTGGTACCGTATGGATGTACTCGTACGCTATTGCACCGTTTCGGTGTGGTTTGGAACCGTAACGAAGTACTCGTAAGGTATTGTACCATTTTGGTGTGGTTTGGTACCGTATGGATGTACTCGTACGGTATTGCACCGTTTCGGTGTTGTTTGGAACCGTAACGAGGTACTCGTAAGGTATTGTACCGTTTTGGTGTGGTTTGGTACCGTATGGATGTACTCCTACGGTATTGCACCGTTTCGGTGTGGTTTGGAACCGTAACGAAGTACTCGTAATGTATTGTACCGTTTTGGTGTGATTTGGTACCGTCTGGATGTACTCGTACGGTATTCCACCGTTTTGGTGTGGTTTGGTACCTTATGGATGTACTCCTACGGTATTGCACCGTTTTGGTGTGGTTTGGTACCGTATGGATGTACTCGGACGGTATTGGACCGTTTTGGTGTGGTTTGGTACCGTATGGATGTACTCGTACGGTATTGCACCGTTTTGGTGTGGTTTGGTACCGTATGGATGTACTCGTACGGTATTGAACCGTTTTGGTGTGGTTTGGTACCTTATGGATGTACTCGTACGGTATTGCACCGTTTTGGTGTGGTTTGGTACCTTATGGATGTACTCCTACGGTATTGCACCGTTTTGGTGTGGTTTGGTACCGTATGGATGTACTCGTACGGTATTGAACCGTTTTGGTGTGGTTTGGTACCGTATGGATGTACTCGTACGGTATTCTACCGTTTTTGTGTGGTTTTGTACCGTATGGATGTACTCGTACGGTATTGCACCATTTTGGTGTGGTTTGGAACCGTAACGAAGTACTCGTAAGGTATTGTACCATTTTTGTGTGGTTTGGTACCGTATGGATGTACTCGTACGGTATTGCACCGTTTTGGTGTGGTTTGGTACCGTATGGATGTACTCGTACGGTATTGCACGGTTTTGGTGTGGTTTGGTACCGTATGGATGTACTCGTACGGTATTGAACCGTTTTGGTGTGGTTTGGTGGTTTGGTACCGTATGGATGTACTCGTACGGTATTGCACCGTTTCGGTGTGGTTTCGAACCGAAACGAAGTACTCGTAAGGTATTGTACCGTTTTGGTGTGGTTTGGTACCGTAAGGATGTACTCGTACGGTATTGCACCGTTTTGGTGAGGTTTGGTATCGTATGGATGTACTCGTACGGTATTGCACCGTTTTGGTGTGGTTTGGTACCTTATGGATGTACTCGTACGGTATTGCACCGTTTCGGTGTGGTTTGGTACCGTATGGATGTACTTGTACGGTATTGCACCGTTTCGGTGTGGTTTGGAACCGTAACGAAGTGCTTGTAAGGTATTGTACTGTTTTGGTGTGGTTTGGTACCGTATGGATGTACTCGTACGGTATTGCACCGTTTTGGTGTGGTTTGGTACCGTATGGATGTACTCGTACGGTATTGCACCGTTTTGGTGTGGTTTGGTACCGTATGGATGTACTCGTACGGTATTGCACCGTTTTGGTGTGGTTTGGCACCGTATTGATGTACCCGTACGGTATTGCACCGTTTTGGTGTGGTTTGGTACCGTATGGATGTACTCGTACGGTATTGAACCGTTTTGGTGTGGTTTGGTACCATATGGATGTACTCGTACGGTATTGCACCGTTTTGGTGTGGTTTGGTACCTTATGGATGTACTCCTACGCTATTGCACCGTTTTGGTGTGGTTTGGTACCGTATGGATGTACTCGTACGGTATTGCACCCTTTTGGTGTGGTTTGGTACCGTATGGATGTACTCGTACGGTATTCTACCGTTTTTGTGTGGTTTGGTACCTTATGGATGTACTCCTACGGTATTGCACCGTTTTGGTGTGGTTTGGTACCGTATGGATGTACTCGGACGGTATTGGACCGTTTTGGTGTGGTTTGGTACCGGATGGATGTACTCGTACGGTATTGCACCGTTTTGCTGTGGTTTGGTACCGTATGGATATACTCGTACGGTATTGCACCGTTTTGGTGTGGTTTGGTACCGTATGGATGTACTCGTACAGTATTGAACCGTTTTGGTGTGGTTTGGTACCGTATGGATGTACTCGTACGGTATTGCACCGTTTTGGTGTGGTTTGGTACCTTATGGATGTACTCGTACGTTATTGCACCGTTTTGGTGTGGTTTGGTACCGTATGGATGTACTCGTACGGTATTGCACCCTTTTGGTGTGGTTTGGTACCGTATGGATGTACTCGTACGGTATTCTACCGTTTTTGTGTGGTTTTGTACCGTATGGATGTACTCGTACGGTATTGCACCGTTTTGGTGTGGTTTGGTACCGTAACGAAGTACTCGTAAAGTATTAAACCGTTTTGGTGTGGTTTGGTACCGTATGGATGTACTCGTACGGTATTGTACCGTTTTGGTTTGGTTTGGTACCGTATGGATGTACTCGTACGGTATTGCACCGTTTTGGTGTGGTTTGGTACCGTATGGATGTACTCGTACGGTATTGTACCGTTTTCGTGTGGTTTGGTGGTTTGGTACCGTATGGATGTACTCGTACGGTATTGCACCGTTTCAATGTGGTTTGGAACCGTAACGAAGTACTCGTAAGGTATTGTACCGTTTTGGTGTGGTTTGGTACCGTATGGATGTACTCGTACGGTATTGCACTGTGTTGGTGTGGTTTGGTACCGTATGGATGCACTCCTACGGTATTGCACCGTTTCGGTGTGGTTTGGAACCGTAACGAAGTACTCGTAAGGTATTGTATCGTTTTGGTGTTGTTTGGTACCGTATGGATGTACTCATACGGTATTGCACCGTTTCGGTGTGGTTTGGAACCGTAACGAAGTGCTCGTAAGGTATTGTACCGTTTTGGTGTGGTTTGGTACCGTATGGATGTACTCGTACGGTATTGCACCGTTTTGGTGTGGTTTGGTACCGTATGAATTTACTCGTACGGTATTGCACCATTTTGGTGTGGTTTGGTACCTTATGGATGTACTCGTACGGTATTGCACCGTTTTGGTGTGGTTTGGTACCTTATGGATGTACTCGTACGGTATTGCACCGTTTTGGTGTGGTTCGGTACCGTATGGATGTACCCGTACGGTATTGCACCATTTTGGTGTGGTTTGGAACCGTAACGAAGTACTCGTAAGGTATTGTACCGTTTTGGTGTGGTTTGGTACCGTATGGATATACTCGTACGGTATTGCACCCGTTTGGTGTGCTTTGGTACCGTATGGATGTACTCGTACGGTATTCTACCGTTTTTTTGTGGTTTTGTACCGTATGGATGTACTCGTACGGTATTGCACCGTTTTGGTGTGGTTTGGAACCGCAACGAAGTACTCGTAAAGTATTAAACCGATTTGGTGTGGTTTGGTACCGTATGGATGTACTCGTATGGTATTGCACCATTTTGGTGTGGTTTGGTACCGTATGGATGTACTCGTACGGAATTGCACTGTTTTTGAGTGGTTTGGTACCGTATGGATGTACTCGTACGCTATTGCACCGTTTCGGTGTGGTTTGGAACCGTAACGAAGTACTCGTAAGGTATTGTGCCGTTTTGGTGTGGTTTGGTACCGTATGGACGTACTCGTACGGTATTGCACCATTTCGGTGTGGTTTGGAACCGTAACGAGGTACTCGTAAGGTATTGTACCGTTTTGGTGTGGTTTGGTACCGTATGGATGTACTCCTACGGTATTGCACCATTTCGGTGTGGTTTGGAACCGTAACGAAGTACTCGTAAGGTATTGTACCGTTTTGGTGTGATTTGGTACCGTATGGATGTACTCGTACGGTATTGCACCGTTTTGGTGTGGTTTGGTACCTTATGGATGTACTCCTACGGTATTGCACCGTTTTCGTGTGGTTTGGTACCGTATGGATGTACTCGGACGGTATTGGACCGTTTTGGTGTGGTTTGGTACCGGATGGATGTACTCGTACGATATTGCACCGTTTTGGTGTGGTTTGGTACCGTATGGATGTACTCGTACGGTATTGCACTGTTTTGGTGTGGTTTGGTACCGTATGGATGTACTCGTACGCTATTGCACCGTTTCGGTGTGGTTTGGAACCGTAACGAAGTACTCGTAAGGTATTGTACCGTTTTGGTGTGGTTTGGTACCGTATGGATGTACTAGTACGGTATTGCACCGTTTCGGTGTGATTTGGAACCGTAACGAGGTACTCGTAAGGTATTGTACCGTTTTGGTGTGGTTTGGTACCGTATGGATGTACTCGTACGGTATTGCACCGTTTTGGTGTGGTTTGGTACCGTATGGATGTACTCGTACGGTATTGTACCGTTTTGGTGTGGTTTGGTGGTTTGCTACCGTATGGATGTACTCGTACGGTATTGCACCCTTTCAATGTGGTTTGGAACCGTAACGAAGTACTCGTAAGGTATTGTACCGTTTTGGTGTGGTTTGGTACCGTATGGATGTACTCGTACGGTATTGCACCGTGTTGGTGTGGTTT
Organism: Rhododendron vialii; assembly: GCF_030253575.1. Taxonomy (NCBI): domain Eukaryota; kingdom Viridiplantae; phylum Streptophyta; class Magnoliopsida; order Ericales; family Ericaceae; genus Rhododendron; species Rhododendron vialii. The sequence goes on from NC_080567.1 coordinate 7,783,668, forward strand.
GGTACCGTATGGATGCACTCCTACGGTATTGCACCGTTTCGGTGTGGTTTGGAACCGTAACGAGGTACTCGTAAGGTATTGTACCGTTTTGGTGTGGTTTGGTACCGTATGGATGTACTCCTACGGTATTGCACCGTTTCGGTGTGGTTTGGAACCGTAACGAAGTACTCGTAAGGTATTGTACCGTTTTGGTGTGATTTGGTACCGTATGGATGTACTCGTACGGTATTCCACCATTTTGGTGTGGTTTGGTACCTTATGGATGTACTCCTACGGTATTGCACCGTTTTGGTGTGGTTTGGTACCGTATGGATGTACTCGGACGGTATTGGACCGTTTTGGTGTGGTTTGGTAACGGATGGATGTACTCGTACGGTATTGCACCGTTTTGGTGTGGTTTGGCACCGTATGGATGTACTCGTACGGTATTGCACCGTTTTGGTGTGGTTTGGTACCGTATGGATGTACTCGTACGGTATTGAACCGTTTTGGTGTGGTTTGGTACCGTATGGATGTACTCGTACGGTATTGCACCGTTTTGGTGTGGTTTGGTACCTTATGGATGTACTCCTACGCTATTGCACCGTTTTGGTGTGGTTTGGTACCGTATGGATGTACTCGTACGGTATTGCACCCTTTTGGTGTGGTTTGGTACCGTATGGATGTACTCGTACGGTATTGCACCCTTTTGGTGTGGTTTGGTACCGTATGGATGTACTCGTACGGTATTCTACCGTTTTTGTGTGGTTTTGTACCGTATGGATGTACTCGTACGGTATTGCACCGTTTTGGTGTGGTTTGGTACCGTAACGAAGTACTCGTAAAGTATTAAACCGTTTTGGTGTGGTTTGGTACCGTATGGATGTACTCGTAAGGTATTGTACCGTTTTGGTGTGGTTTGGTACCGTATGGATGTACTCGTACGGTATTGCACCGTTTCGGTGTGGTTTGGAACCGTAACGAAGTGCTCGTAAGGTATTGTACCGTTTTGGTGTGGTTTGGTACCGTATGGATGTACTCGTACGGTATTGCACCGTTTTGGTGTGGTTTGGTACCGTATGAATGTACTCGTACGGTATTGCACCGTTTTGGTGTGGTTTGGTACCTTATGGATGTACTCGTACGGTATTGCACCGTTTTGGTGTGGTTTGGTACCTTATGGATGTACTCGTACGGTATTGCACCGTTTTGGTGTGGTTCGGTACCGTATGGATGTACCCGTACGGTATTGCACCATTTTGGTGTGGTTTGGAACCGTAACGAAGTACTCGTAAGGTATTGTACCGTTTTGGTGTGGTTTGGTACCGTATGGATGTACTAGTACGGTATTGCACCGTTTTGGTGTGGTTTGGAACCGTAACGAGGTACTCGTAAGGTATTGTACCGTTTTGGTGTGGTTTGGTACCGTATGGATGTACTCCTACGGTATTGCACCATTTCGGTGTGGTTTGGAACCGTAACGAAGTACTCGTAAGGTATTGTACCGTTTTGGTGTGATTTGGTACCGTATGGATGTACTCGTACGGTATTGCACCGTTTTGGTGTGGTTTGGTACCTTATGGATGTACTCCTACGGTATTGCACCGTTTTCGTGTGGTTTGGTACCGTATGGATGTACTCGGACGGTATTGGACCGTTTTGGTGTGGTTTGGTACCGGATGGATGTACTCGTACGATATTGCACCGTTTTGGTGTGGTTTGGTACCGTATGGATGTACTCGTACGGTATTGCACTGTTTTGGTGTGGTTTGGTACCGTATGGATGTACTCGTACGCTATTGCACCGTTTCGGTGTGGTTTGGAACCGTAACGAAGTACTCGTAAGGTATTGTACCGTTTTGGTGTGGTTTGGTACCGTATGGATGTACTAGTACGGTATTGCACCGTTTCGGTGTGGTTTGGAACCGTAACGAGGTACTCGTAAGGTATTGTACCGTTTTGGTGTGGTTTGGTACCGTATGGATGTACTCGTACGGTATTGCACCGTTTTGGTGTGGTTTGGTACCGTATGGATGTACTCGTACGGTATTGTACCGTTTTGGTGTGGTTTGGTGGTTTGGTACCGTATGGATGTACTCGTACGGTATTGCACCGTTTCAATGTGGTTTGGAACCGTAACGAAGTACTCGTAAGGTATTGTACCGTTTTGGTGTGGTTTGGTACCGTATGGATGTACTCGTACGGTATTGCACCGTGTTGGTGTGGTTTGGTACCGTATGGATGCACTCCTACGGTATTGCACCGTTTCGGTGTGGTTTGGAACCGTAACGAGGTACTCGTAAGGTATTGTACCGTTTTGGTGTGGTTTGGTACCGTATGGATGTACTCCTACGGTATTGCACCGTTTCGGTGTGGTTTGGAACCGTAACGAAGTACTCGTAAGGTATTGTACCGTTTTGGTGTGATTTGGTACCGTATGGATGTACTCGTACGGTATTCCACCATTTTGGTGTGGTTTGGTACCTTATGGATGTACTCCTACGGTATTGCACCGTTTTGGTGTGGTTTGGTACCGTATGGATGTACTCGGACGGTATTGGACCGTTTTGGTGTGGTTTGGTAACGGATGGATGTACTCGTACGGTATTGCACCGTTTTGGTGTGGTTTGGCACCGTATGGATGTACTCGTACGGTATTGCACCGTTTTGGTGTGGTTTGGTACCGTATGGATGTACTCGTACGGTATTGAACCGTTTTGGTGTGGTTTGGTACCGTATGGATGTACTCGTACGGTATTGCACCGTTTTGGTGTGGTTTGGTACCTTATGGATGTACTCCTACGCTATTGCACCGTTTTGGTGTGGTTTGGTACCGTATGGATGTACTCGTACGGTATTGCACGCTTTTGGTGTGGTTTGGTACCGTATGGATGTACTCGTACGGTATTCTACCGTTTTTGTGTGGTTTTGTACCGTATGGATGTACTCGTACGGTATTGCACCGTTTTGGTGTGGTTTGGTACCGTAACGAAGTACTCGTAAAGTATTAAACCGTTTTGGTGTGGTTTGGTACCGTATGGATGTACTCGTACGGTATTGTACCGTTTTGGTGTGGTTTGGTACCGTATGGATGTACTCGTACGGTATTGCACCGTTTCGGTGTGGTTTGGAACCGTAACGAAGTGCTCGTAAGGTATTGTACCGTTTTGGTGTGGTTTGGTACCGTATGGATGTACTCGTACGGTATTGCACCGTTTTGGTGTGGTTTGGTACCGTATGAATGTACTCGTACGGTATTGCACCGTTTTGGTGTGGTTTGGTACCTTATGGATGTACTCGTACGGTATTGCACCGTTTTGGTGTGGTTTGGTACCGTATGGATGTACTCGTACGGTATTGCACGCTTTTGGTGTGGTTTGGTACCGTATGGATGTACTCGTACGGTATTCTACCGTTTTTGTGTGGTTTTGTACCGTATGGATGTACTCGTACGGTATTGCACCGTTTTGGTGTGGTTTGGTACCGTAACGAAGTACTCGTAAAGTATTAAACCGTTTTGGTGTGGTTTGGTACCGTATGGATGTACTCGTACGGTATTGTACCGTTTTGGTGTGGTTTGGTACCGTATGGATGTACTCGTACGGTATTGCACCGTTTTGGTGTGGTTTGGTACCGTATGAATGTACTCGTACGGTATTGCACCGTTTTGGTGTGGTTTGGTACCTTATGGATGTACTCGTACGGTATTGCACCGTTTTGGTGTGGTTTGGTACCTTATGGATGTACTCGTACGGTATTGCACCGTTTTGGTGTGGTTCGGTACCGTATGGATGTACCCGTACGGTATTGCACCATTTTGGTGTGGTTTGGAACCGTAACGAAGTACTCGTAAGGTATTGTACCGTTTTGGTTTGGTTTGGTACCGTATGGATGTACTAGTACGGTATTGCACCGTTTCGGTGTGGTTTGGAACCGTAACGAGGTACTCGTAAGGTATTGTACCGTTTTGGTGTGGTTTGGTACCGTATGGATGTACTCGTACGGTATTGCACCGTTTTGGTGTGGTTTGGTACCGTATGGATGTACTCGTACGGAACTGCACCGTTTTGGTGTGGTTTGGTACCTTATGGATGTACTCGTATGGTATTGCACCATTTTGGTGTGGTTTGGTACCGTATGGATGTACTCGTACGGAATTGCACTGTTTTTGAGTGGTTTGGTACCGTATGGATGTACTCGTACGCTATTGCACCGTTTCGGTGTGGTTTGGAACCGTAACGAAGTACTCGTAAGGTATTGTGCCGTTTTGGTGTGGTTTGGTACCGTATGGATGTACTCGTACGGTATTGCACCATTTCGGTGTGGTTTGGAACCGTAACGAGGTACTCGTAAGGTATTGTACCGTTTTGGTGTGGTTTGGTACCGTATGGATGTACTCCTACGGTATTGCACCATTTCGGTGTGGTTTGGAACCGTAACGAAGTACTCGTAAGGTATTGTACCGTTTTGGTGTGATTTGGTACCGTATGGATGTACTCGTACGGTATTGCACCGTTTTGGTGTGGTTTGGTACCTTATGGATGTACTCCTACGGTATTGCACCGTTTTCGTGTTGTTTGGTACCGTATGGATGTACTCGGACGGTATTGGACCGTTTTGGTGTGGTTTGGTACCGGATGGATGTACTCGTACGATATTGCACCGTTTTGGTGTGGTTTGGTACCGTATGGATGTACTCGTACGGTATTGCACCGTTTTGGTGTGGTTTGGTACCGTATGGATGTACTCGTACGCTATTGCACCGTTTCGGTGTGGTTTGGAACCGTAACGAAGTACTCGTAAGGTATTGTACCGTTTTGGTGTGGTTTGGTACCGTATGGATGTACTAGTACGGTATTGCACCGTTTCGGTGTGGTTTGGAACCGTAACGAGGTACTCGTAAGGTATTGTACCGTTTTGGTGTGGTTTGGTACCGTATGGATGTACTCGTACGGTATTGCACCGTGTTGGTGTGGTTTGGTACCGTATGGATGCACTCCTACGGTATTGCACCGTTTCGGTGTGGTTTGGAACCGTAACGAGGTACTCGTAAGGTATTGTACCGTTTTGGTGTGGTTTGGTACCGTATGGATGTACTCCTACGGTATTGCACCGTTTCGGTGTGGTTTGGAACCGTAACGAAGTACTCGTAAGGTATTGTACCGTTTTGGTGTGATTTGGTACCGTATGGATGTACTCGTACGGTATTCCACCATTTTGGTGTGGTTTGGTACCTTATGGATGTACTCCTACGGTATTGCACCGTTTTGGTGTGGTTTGGTACCGTATGGATGTACTCGGACGGTATTGGACCGTTTTGGTGTGGTTTGGTAACGGATGGATGTACTCGTACGGTATTGCACCGTTTTGGTGTGGTTTGGCACCGTATGGATGTACTCGTACGGTATTGCACCGTTTTGGTGTGGTTTGGTACCGTATGGATGTACTCGTACGGTATTGAACCGTTTTGGTGTGGTTTGGTACCGTATGGATGTACTCGTACGGTATTGCACCGTTTTGGTGTGGTTTGGTACCATATGGATGTACTCCTACGCTATTGCACCGTTTTGGTGTGGTTTGGTACCGTATGGATGTACTCGTACGGTATTGCACCCTTTTGGTGTGGTTTGGTACCGTATGGATGTACTCGTACGGTATTCTACCGTTTTTGTGTGGTTTTGTACCGTATGGATGTACTCGTACGGTATTGCACCGTTTTGGTGTGGTTTGGTACCGTAACGAAGTACTCGTAAAGTATTAAACCGTTTTGGTGTGGTTTGGTACCGTATGGATGTACTCGTACGGTATTGTACCGTTTTTGTGTGGTTTGGTACCGTATGGATGTACTCGTACGGTATTGCACCGTTTCGGTGTGGTTTGGAACCGTAACGAAGTGCTCGTAAGGTATTGTACCGTTTTGGTGTGGTTTGGTACCGTATGGATGTACTCGTACGGTATTGCACCGTTTTGGTGTGGTTTGGTACCATATGGATGTACTCCTACGCTATTGCACCGTTTTGGTGTGGTTTGGTACCGTATGGATGTACTCGTACGGTATTGAACCGTTTTGGTGTGGTTTGGTACCGTATGGATGTACTCGTACGGTATTGCACCGTTTTGGTGTGGTTTGGTACCATATGGATGTACTCCTACGCTATTGCACCGTTTTGGTGTGGTTTGGTACCGTATGGATGTACTCGTACGGTATTGTACCGTTTTGGTGTGGTTTGGTACCGTATGGATGTACTCGTACGGTATTGCACCGTTTCGGTGTGGTTTGGAACCGTAACGAAGTGCTCGTAAGGTATTGTACCGTTTTGGTGTGGTTTGGTACCGTATGGATGTACTCGTACGGTATTGCACCGTTTTGGTGTGGTTTGGTACCGTATGAATGTACTCGTACGGTATTGCACCGTTTTGGTGTGGTTTGGGACCTTATGGATGTACTCGTACGGTATTGCACCGTTTTGGTGTGGTTTGGTACCTTATGGATGTACTCGTACGGTATTGCACCGTTTTGGTGTGGTTCGGTACCGTATGGATGTACCCGTACGGTATTGCACCATTTTGGTGTGGTTTGGAACCGTAACGAAGTACTCGTAAGGTATTGTACCGTTTTGGTGTGGTTTGGTACCGTATGGATATACTAGTACGGTATTGCACCGTTTCGGTGTGGTTTGGAACCGTAACGAGGTACTCGTAAGGTATTGTACCGTTTTGGTGTGGTTTGGTACCGTATGGATGTACTCGTACGGTATTGCACCGTTTTGGTGTGGTTTGGTACCGTATGGATGTACTCGTACGGTACTGCACCGTTTTGGTGTGGTTTGGTACCTTATGGATGTACTCGTATGGTATTGCACCATTTTGGTGTGGTTTGGTACCGTATGGATGTACTCGTACGGAATTGCACTGTTTTTGAGTGGTTTGGTACCGTATGGATGTACTCGTACGCTATTGCACCGTTTCGGTGTGGTTTGGAACCGTAACGAAGTACTCGTAAGGTATTGTGCCGTTTTGGTGTGGTTTGGTACCGTATGGATGTACTCGTACGGTATTGCACCATTTCGGTGTGGTTTGGAACCGTAACGAGGTACTCGTAAGGTATTGTACCGTTTTGGTGTGGTTTGGTACCGTATGGATGTACTCCTACGGTATTGCACCATTTCGGTGTGGTTTGGAACCGTAACGAAGTACTCGTAAGGTATTGTACCGTTTTGGTGTGATTTGGTACCGTATGGATGTACTCGTACGGTATTGCACCGTTTTGGTGTGGTTTGGTACCTTATGGATGTACTCCTACGGTATTGCACCGTTTTCGTGTTGTTTGGTACCGTATGGATGTACTCGGACGGTATTGGACCATTTTGGTGTGGTTTGGTACCGGATGGATGTACTCGTACGATATTGCACCGTTTTGGTGTGGTTTGGTACCGTATGGATGTACTCGTACGGTATTGCACCGTTTTGGTGTGGTTTGGTACCGTATGGATGTACTCGTACGCTATTGCACCGTTTCGGTGTGGTTTGGAACCGTAACGAAGTACTCGTAAGGTATTGTACCGTTTTGGTGTGGTTTGGTACCGTATGGATGTACTAGTACGGTATTGCACCGTTTCGGTGTGGTTTGGAACCGTAACGAGGTACTCGTAAGGTATTGTACCGTTTTGGTGTGGTTTGGTACCGTATGGATGTACTCGTACGGTATTGCACCGTTTTGGTGTGGTTTTGGTACCGGATGGATGTACTCGTACGGTATTGCCCCGTTTTGGTGTGGTTTGGTACCGTATGGATGTACTCGTACGGTATTGCACCGTTTTGGTGTGGTTTGGTATCGTATGGATGTACTCGTACGGTATTGCACCGTTTTGGTGTGGTTTGGTACCTTATGGATGTACTCGGACGGTATTGGACCGTTTTGGTGTTGTTTGGTAACAGATGGATGTACTCGTACGGTATTGCACCGTTTTGGTGTGGTTTGGAACCGTATGGATGTACTCGTACGGTATTGCACCGTTTTGGTGTGGTTTGGTACCGTATGGATGTACTCGTACGGTATTGAACCGTTTTGGTGTGGTTTGGTACCGTATGGATGTACTCGTACGGTATTGCACCGTTTTGGTGTGGTTTGGCACCGTATGGATGTACTCGTACGGTATTGCACCGTTTTGGTGTGGTTTGGCACCGTATGGATGTACTCGTACGGTATTGCACCGTTTTGGTGTGGTTTGGTACCTTATGGATGTACTCCTACGCTATTGCACCGTTTTGGTGTGGTTTGGTACCTTATGGATGTACTCCTACGCTATTGCACCGTTTTGGTGTGGTTTGGTACCGTATGGATGTACTCGTACGGTATTCTACCGTTTTTGTGTGGTTTTATACCGTATGGATGTACTCGTACGGTATTGCACCGTTTTGGTGTGGTTTGGTACCGTAACGAAGTACTCGTAAAGTATTAAACCGTTTTGGTGTGGTTTGGTACCGTATGGATGTACTCGTACGGTATTGTACCGTTTTGGTGTGGTTTGGTACCGTATGGATGTACTCGTACGGTATTGCACGGTTTTGGTGTGGTTTGGTACCGTATGGATGTACTCGTACGGTATTGCACCGTTTTGGTGTGGTTTTGGTACCGGATGGATGTACTCGTACGGTATTACCCCGTTTTGGTGTGGTTTGGTACCGTATGGATGTACTCGTACGGTATTGCACCGTTTTGGTGTGGTTTGGTATCGTATGGATGTACTCGTACGGTATTGCACCGTTTTGGTGTGGTTTGGTACCGTATGGATGTACTCGTACGGTATTGCACCGTTTTGGTGTGGTTTGGTACCGTATGGATGTACTCGTACGGTATTGCACCGTTTTGGTGTGGTTTGGTATCGTATGGATGTACTCGTACGGTACTGCACCGTTTTGGTGTGGTTTGGTACCTTATGGATGTACTCGTACGGTATTGCACCGTTTTGGTGTGGTTCGGTACGGTATGGATGTACCCGTACGGTATTGCACCATTTTGGTGTGGTTTGGAACCGTAACGAAGTACTCGTAAGGTATTGTACCGTTTTGGTGTGGTTTGGTACCGTATGGATGTACTAGTACGGTATTGCACCGTTTCGGTGTGGTTTGGAACCGTAACGAGGTACTCGTAAGGTATTGTACCGTTTTGGTGTGGTTTGGTACCGTATGGATGTACTCCTACGGTATTGCACCGTTTCGGTGTGGTTTGGAACCGTAACGAAGTACTCGTAAGGTATTATACCGTTTTGGTGTTATTTGGTACCGTATGGATGTACTCGTACGGTATTCCACATTTTTGGTGTGGTTTGGTACCTTATGGATGTACTCGTACGGTATTGCACCGTTTTGGTGTGGTTTGGCACCGTATGGATGTACTCGTACGGTATTGCACCGTTTTGGTGTGGTTTGGTACCGTATGGATGTACTCGTACGGTATTGAACCGTTTTGGTGTGGTTTGGTACCATATGGATGTACTCGTACGGTATTGCACCGTTTTGGTGTGGTTTGGTACCTTATGGATGTACTCCTACGCTATTGCACCGTTTTGGTGTGGTTTGGTACCTTATGGATGTACTCCTACGCTATTGCACCGTTTTGGTGTGGTTTGGTACCGTATGGATGTACTCGTACGGTATTCTACCGTTTTTGTGTGGTTTTATACCGTATGGATGTACTCGTACGGTATTGAACCGTTTTGGTGTGGTTTGGTACCGTAACGAAGTACTCGTAAAGTATTAAACCGTTTTGGTGTGGTTTGGTACCGTATGGATGTACTCGTACGGTATTGTACCGTTTTGGTGTGGTTTGGTACCGTATGGATGTACTCGTACGGTATTGCACGGTTTTGGTGTGGTTTGGTACCGTATGGATGTACTCGTACGGTATTGCACCGTTTTGGTGTGGTTTTGGTACCGGATGGATGTACTCGTACGGTATTGCCCCGTTTTGGTGTGGTTTGGTACCGTATGGATGTACTCGTACGGTATTGCACCGTTTTGGTGTGGTTTGGTATCGTATGGATGTACTCGTACGGTATTGCACCGTTTTGGTGTGGTTTGGTACCTTATGGATGTACAAGTACGGTATTGCACCGTTTCGGTGTGGTTTGGTACCGTATGGATGTACTCGTACGGTATTGCACCGTTTCGGTGTGGTTTGGAACCGTAACGAAGTGCTCGTGAGGTATTGTACCGTTTTGGTGTGGTTTGGTACCGTATGGATGTACTCGGACGGTATTGGACCGTTTTGGTGTTGTTTGGTAACAGATGGATGTACTCGTACGGTATTGCACCGTTTTGGTGTGGTTTGGAACCGTATGGATGTACTCGTACGGTATTGCACCGTTTTGGTGTGGTTTGGTACCGTATGGATGTACTCGTACGGTATTGAACCGTTTTGGTGTGGTTTGGTACCGTATGGATGTACTCGTACGGTATTGCACCGTTTTGGTGTGGTTTGGCACCGTATGGATGTACTCGTACGGTATTGCACCGTTTTGGTGTGGTTTGGCACCGTATGGATGTACTCGTACGGTATTGCACCGTTTTGGTGTGGTTTGGTACCTTATGGATGTACTCCTACGCTATTGCACCGTTTTGGTGTGGTTTGGTACCTTATGGATGTACTCCTACGCTATTGCACCGTTTTGGTGTGGTTTGGTACCGTATGGATGTACTCGTACGGTATTCTACCGTTTTTGTGTGGTTTTATACCGTATGGATGTACTCGTACGGTATTGCACCGTTTTGGTGTGGTTTGGTACCGTAACGAAGTACTCGTAAAGTATTAAACCGTTTTGGTGTGGTTTGGTACCGTATGGATGTACTCGTACGGTATTGTACCGTTTTGGTGTGGTTTGGTACCGTATGGATGTACTCGTACGGTATTGCACGGTTTTGGTGTGGTTTGGTACCGTATGGATGTACTCGTACGGTATTGCACCGTTTTGGTGTGGTTTTGGTACCGGATGGATGTACTCGTACGGTATTACCCCGTTTTGGTGTGGTTTGGTACCGTATGGATGTACTCGTACGGTATTGCACCGTTTTGGTGTGGTTTGGTATCGTATGGATGTACTCGTACGGTATTGCACCGTTTTGGTGTGGTTTGGTACCGTATGGATGTACTCGTACGGTATTGCACCGTTTTGGTGTGGTTTGGTACCGTATGGATGTACTCGTACGGTATTGCACCGTTTTGGTGTGGTTTGGTATCGTATGGATGTACTCGTACGGTACTGCACCGTTTTGGTGTGGTTTGGTACCTTATGGATGTACTCGTACGGTATTGCACCGTTTTGGTGTGGTTCGGTACGGTATGGATGTACCCGTACGGTATTGCACCATTTTGGTGTGGTTTGGAACCGTAACGAAGTACTCGTAAGGTATTGTACCGTTTTGGTGTGGTTTGGTACCGTATGGATGTACTAGTACGGTATTGCACCGTTTCGGTGTGGTTTGGAACCGTAACGAGGTACTCGTAAGGTATTGTACCGTTTTGGTGTGGTTTGGTACCGTATGGATGTACTCCTACGGTATTGCACCGTTTAGGTGTGGTTTGGAACCGTAACGAAGTACTCGTAAGGTATTGTACCGTTTTGGTGTGATTTGGTACCGTATGGATGTACTCGTACGGTATTCCACCATTTTGGTGTGGTTTGGTACCTTATGGATGTACTCCTACGGTATTGCACCGTTTTGGTGTGGTTTGGTACCGTATGGATGTACTCGGACGGTATTGGACCGTTTTGGTGTGGTTTGGTAACAGATGGATGTACTCGTACGGTATTGCACCGTTTTGGTGTGGTTTGGCACCGTATGGATGTACTCGTACGGTATTGCACCGTTTTGGTGTGGTTTGGTACCGTATGGATGTACTCGTACGGTATTGAACCGTTTTGGTGTGGTTTGGCACCGTATGGATGTACTCGTACGGTATTGCACCGTTTTGGTGTGGTTTGGCACCGTATGGATGTACTCGTACGGTATTGCACCGTTTTGGTGTGGTTTGGTACCGTATGGATGTACTCGTACGGTATTGAACCGTTTTGGTGTGGTTTGGTACCGTATGGATGTACTCGTACGGTATTGCACCGTTTTGGTGTGGTTTGGTACCTTATGGATGTACTCCTACGCTATTGCACCGTTTTGGTGTGGTTTGGTACCTTATGGATGTACTCCTACGCTATTGCACCGTTTTGGTGTGGTTTGGTACCGTATGGATGTACTCGTACGGTATTCTACCGTTTTTGTGTGGTTTTATACCGTATGGATGTACTCGTACGGTATTGCACCGTTTTGGTGTGGTTTGGTACCGTAACGAAGTACTCGTAAAGTATTAAACCGTTTTGGTGTGGTTTGGTACCGTATGGATGTACTCGTACGGTATTGTACCGTTTTGGTGTGGTTTGGTACCGTATGGATGTACTCGTACGGTATTGCACGGTTTTGGTGTTGTTTGGTACCGTATGGATGTACTCGTACGGTATTGCACTGTTTTGGTGTGGTTTTGGTACCGGATGGATGTACTCGTACGGTATTGCCCCGTTTTGGTGTGGTTTGGTACCGTATGGATGTACTCGTACGGTATTGCACCGTTTTGGTGTGGTTTGGTATCGTATGGATGTACTCGTACGGTATTGCACCGTTTTGGTGTGGTTTGGTACCTTATGGATGTACAAGTACGGTATTGCACCGTTTCGGTGTGGTTTGGTACCGTATGGATGTACTCGTACGGTATTGCACCGTTTCGGTGTGGTTTGGAACCGTAACGAAGTGCTCGTGAGGTATTGTACCGTTTTGGTGTGGTTTGGTACCGTATGGATGTACTCGTACGGTATTGCACCGTTTTGGTGTGGTGTGGTACCGTATGGATGTACTCGTACGGTATTGCACCGTTTTGGTGTGGTTTGGTACCTTATGGATGTACTCGTACGGTATTGCACCGTTTTGGTGTGGTTTGGTACCTTATGGATGTACTCGTACGGTATTGCACCGTTTTGGTGTGGTTTGGAACCGTAACGAAGTGCTCGTAAGGTATTGTACCGTTTTGGTGTGGTTTGGTACCGTATGGATGTACTCGTACGGTATTGCACCCTTTTGGTGTGGTTTGGTACCGTATGGATGTACTTGGACGGTATTGGACCGTTTTGGTGTGGTTTGGTACCGGATGGATGTACTCGTACGGTATTGCACCGTTTTGGTGTTGTTTGGTACCGTATGGATGTACTCGTACGGTATTGCACCGTTTTGGTGTGGTTTGGTAACGTATGGATGTACTCGTACGGTATTGAACCGTTTTGGTGTGGTTTGGTACCGTATGGATGTACTCGTACGGTATTGCACCGTTTTGGTGTGGTTTGGTACCTTATGGATGTACTCGGACGGTATTGGACCAATTTGGTGTGGTTTTTTACCGGATGGATGTACTCGTACGGTATTGCACCGTTTTGGTGTGGTTTGGTACCGTATGGATGTACTCCTACGGTATTGCACCGTTTTGGTGTGGTTTGGTACCTTATGGATGTACTCGGACGGTATTGGACCGTTTTGGTGTGGTTTGGTACCGGATGGATGTACTCGGACGGTATTGCACCGTTTTGGTGTGGTTTGGTACCGTCTGGATGTACTCGTACGGTATTGCACCGTTTTGCTGTGGTTTGGTACCGTATGGATGTACTCGTACGGTATTGCACCGTTTTGCTGTGGTTTGGTACCGTATGGATGTACTCGTACGGTATTGCACCCTTTTGGTGTGGTTTGGTACCGTATGGATGTACTCGTACGGTATTCTACCGTTTTTGTGTGGTTTTGTACCGTATGGATGTACTCGTACGGTATTGCACCGTTTTGGTGTGGTTTGGTACCGTAACGAAGTACTCGTAAAGTATTAAACCGTTTTGGTGTGGTTTGGTACCGTATGGATGTACTCGTACGGTATTGTACCGTTTTGGTGTGGTTTGGTACCGTATGGATGTCCTCGTACGGTATAGCACCGTTTTGGTGTGGTTTTGTACCGTATGGATGTACTCGTACGGTATTGAACCGTTTTGGTGTGGTTTGGTGGTTTGGTACCGTACGGATGTACTCGTACGGTATTGCACCGTTTCAATGTGGTTTGGAACCGTAACGAAGTACTCGTAAGGTATTGTACCGTTTTGGTGTGGTTTGGTACCGTATGGATGTACTCGTACGGTATTGCACCGTTTTGGTGTGGTTTGGTATCGTATGGATGTACTCGTACGGTATTGCATCGTTTTGGTGTGGTTTGGTACCTTATGGATGTACTCGTACGGTATTGCACCGTTTCGGTGTGATTTGGTACCGTATGGATGTACTCGTACGGTATTGCACCGTTTCGGTGTGGTTTGGAACCGTAACGAAGTGCTCGTAAGGTATTGTACCGTTTTGGTGTGGTTTGGTACCGTATGGATGTCCTCGTACGGTATTGCACCGTTTTGGTGTGGTTTGGTACCGTATGGATGTACTCGCACGGTATTGAACCGTTTTGGTGTGGTTTGGTGGTTTGCTACCGTATGGATGTACTCGTACGGTATTGCACCGTTTCAATGTGCTTTGGAACCGTAACGAAGTACTCGTAAGGTATTGTACCGTTTTGGTGTGGTTTGGTACCGTATGGATGTACTCGTACGGTATTGCACCGTTTTGGTGTGGTTTGGTATCGTATGGATGTACTCGTACGGTATTGCACCGTTTTGGTCTGGTTTGGTACCTTATGGATGTACTCGTATGGTATTGCACCGTTTCGGTGTGGTTTGGTACCGTATGGATGTACTCGTACGGTATTGCACCGTTTTGGTGTGGTTTGGAACCGTAACGAAGTACTCGTAAAGTATTAAACCGTTTTGGTGTGGTTTGGTACCGTATGGATGTACTCGTACGGTATTGTACCGTTTTGGTGTGGTTTGGTACCGTATGGATGTACTCGTACGGTATTGCACCGTTTTGGTGTGGTTTGGTACCGTATGAATGTACTCGTACGGTATTGCACCGTTTTGGTGTGGTTTGGTACCTTATGGATGTACTCGTACGGTATTGCACCGTTTTGGTGTGGTTTGGTACCTTATGGATGTACTCGTACGGTATTGCACCGTTTTGGTGTGGTTTGGTACCGTATGGATGTACTCGTACGGTATTGCACCATTTTGGTGTGGTTTGGAACCGTAACGAAGTACTCGTATGGTATTGTACCGTTTTGGTGTGGTTTGGTACCGTATGGATATACTCGTACGGTATTGCACCCTTTTGGTGTGCTTTGGTACCGTATGAATGTACTCGTACGGTATTGCACTGTTTTTGAGTGGTTTGGTACCGTATGGATGTACTCGTACGGTATTGCACCGTTTCGGTGTGGTTTGGTACCGTATGGATGTACTCGTACGGTATTGCACTGTTTTTGTGTGGTTTGGTACCGTATGGATGTACTCGTACGGTATTGCACCGTTTCGGTGTGGTTTGGTACCGTATGGATGTACTCGTACGGTATTGCACCGTTTCGGTGTGGTTTGGAACCGTAACGAGGTACGCGTAAGGTATTGTACCGTTTGGGTGTGGTTTGGTACCGTATGGATGTACTCCTACGGTATTGCACCATTTCGGTGTGGTTTGGAACCGTAACGAAGTACTCGTAAGGTATTGTACCATTTTGGTGTTATTTGGTACCGTATGGATGTACTCGTACGGTATTGCACTGTTTTGGTGTGGTTTGGTATCTTATGGATGTACTCCTACGGTATTGCACCGTTTTCGTGTGGTTTGGTACCGAATGGATGTACTCGGACGGTATTGGACCGTTTTGGTGTCGTTTGGTACCGGATGGATGTACTCGTACGATATTGCACCGTTTTGGTGTGGTTTGGTACCGTATGGATGTACTCGTACGGTATTGCACTGTTTTGGTGTGGTTTGGTACCGTATGGATGTACTCGTACGCTATTGCACCGTTTCGGTGTGGTTTGGAACCGTAACGAAGTACTCGTAAGGTATTGTACCGTTTTGGTGTGGTTTGGTACCGTATGGATGTACTAGTACGGTATTGCACCGTTTCGGTGTGGTTTGGAACCGTAACGAGGTACTCGTAAGGTATTGTACCGTTTTGGTGTGGTTTGGTACCGTATGGATGTACTCGTACGGTATTGCACGGTTTTGGTGTGGTTTGGTACCGTATGGATGTACTCGTACGGTATTGTACCGTTTTGGTGTGGTTTGGTACCGTATGGATGTACTCGTACGGTATTGCACGGTTTTGGTGTGGTTTGGTACCGTATGGATGTACTCGTACGGTATTGAACCGTTTTGGTGTGGTTTGGTGGTTTGGTATCGTATGGATGTACTCGTACGGTATTGCACCGTTTCAATGTGGTTTGGAACCGTAACGAAGTACTCGTAAGGTATTGTACCGTTTTGGTGTGGTTTGGTACCGTATGGATGTACTCGTACGGTATTGCACCGTGTTGGTGTGGTTTGGTATCGTATGGATGTATTCGTACGGTATTGCACCGTTTCGGTGTGGTTTGGTACCTTAAGGATGTACTCGTACGGTATTGCACCGTTTCGGTGTGGTTTGGAACCGTAACGAAGTGCTCGTAAGGTATTGTACCGTTTTGGTGTGGTTTGGTACCGTATGGATGTACTCGTACGGTATTGCACCGTTTTGGTGTGGTTTGGTACCGTATGAATGTACTCGTACGGTATTGCACCGTTTTGGTGTGGTTTGGTACCTTATGGATGTACTCGTACGGTATTGCACCGTTTTGGTGTGGTTTGCTACCTTATGGATGTACTCGTACGGTATTGCACCGTTTTCGTGTGGTTTGGTATCGTATGGATGTACTCGTACGGTATTGCACCGTTTGGGTGTGGTTTGGTACCTTATGGATGTACTCGTACGGTATTGCACCGTTTCGGTGTGGTTTGGTACCGTATGGATGTACTCGTACGGTATTGCACCGTTTCGGTGTGGTTTGGAACCGTAACGAAGTACTCGTAAGGTATTGTACCGTTTTGGTGTGGTTTGGTACCGTATGGATGTACTCGTACGGTATTGCACCGTTTTGGTGTGGTTTGGTACCGTATGGATGTACTCGTACGGTATTGCACCCTTTTGGTGTGGTTTGGTACCGTAAGGATGTACTCGTACGGTATTCTACCGTTTTTGTGTGGTTTTGTACCGTATGGATGTACTCGTACGGTATTGCACCGTTTTGGTGTGGTTTGGTACCGTAACGAAGTACTCGTAAAGTATTAAACCGTTTTGGTGTGGTTTGGTACCGTATGGATGTACTCGTACGGTATTGTACCGTTTTGGTGTGGTTTGGTACCGTATGGATGTCCTCGTACGGTATAGCACCGTTTTGGTGTGGTTTGGTACCGTATGGATGTACTCGTACGGTATTGAACCGTTTTGGTGTGGTTTGGTGGTTTGGTACCGTACGGATGTACTCGTACGGTATTGCACCGTTTCAATGTGGTTTGGAACCGTAACGAAGTACTCGTAAGGTATTGTACCGTTTTGGTGTGGTTTGGTACCGTATGGATGTACTCGTACGGTATTGCACCGTTTTGGTGTGGTTTGGTATCGTATGGATGTACTCGTACGGTATTGCATCGTTTTGGTGTGGTTTGGTACCTTATGGATGTACTCGTACGGTATTGCACCGTTTCGGTGTGATTTGGTACCGTATGGATGTACTCGTACGGTATTGCACCGTTTCGGTGTGGTTTGGAACCGTAACGAAGTGCTCGTAAGGTATTGTACCGTTTTGGTGTGGTTTGGTACCGTATGGATGTCCTCGTACGGTATTGCACCGTTTTGGTGTGGTTTGGTACCGTATGGATGTACTCGCACGGTATTGAACCGTTTTGGTGTGGTTTGGTGGTTTGCTACCGTATGGATGTACTCGTACGGTATTGCACCGTTTCAATGTGCTTTGGAACCGTAACGAAGTACTCGTAAGGTATTGTACCGTTTTGGTGTGGTTTGGTACCGTATGGATGTACTCGTACGGTATTGCACCGTTTTGGTGTGGTTTGGTATCGTATGGATGTACTCGTACGGTATTGCACCGTTTTGGTCTGGTTTGGTACCTTATGGATGTACTCGTATGGTATTGCACCGTTTCGGTGTGGTTTGGTACCGTATGGATGTACTCGTACGGTATTGCACCGTTTTGGTGTGGTTTGGTACCGTATGAATGTACTCGTACGGTATTGCACCGTTTTGGTGTGGTTTGGTACCTTATGGATGTACTCGTACGGTATTGCACCGTTTTGGTGTGGTTTGGTACCTTATGGATGTACTCGTACGGTATTGCACCGTTTTGGTGTGGTTTGGTACCGTATGGATGTACTCGTACGGTATTGCACCATTTTGGTGTGGTTTGGAACCGTAACGAAGTACTCGTATGGTATTGTACCGTTTTGGTGTGGTTTGGTACCGTATGGATATACTCGTACGGTATTGCACCCTTTTGGTGTGCTTTGGTACCGTATGAATGTACTCGTACGGTATTGCACTGTTTTTGAGTGGTTTGGTACCGTATGGATGTACTCGTACGGTATTGAACCGTTTCGGTGTGGTTTGGTACCGTATGGATGTACTCGTACGGTATTGCACGGTTTTTGTGTGGTTTGGTACCGTATGGATGTACTCGTACGGTATTGCACCGTTTCGGTGTGGTTTGGTACCGTATGGATGTACTCGTACGGTATTGCACCGTTTCGGTGTGGTTTGGAACCGTAACGAGGTACTCGTAAGGTATTGTACCGTTTGGGTGTGGTTTGGTACCGTATGGATGTACTCCTACGGTATTGCACCATTTCGGTGTGGTTTGGAACCGTAACGAAGTACTCGTAAGGTATTGTACCATTTTGGTGTGATTTGGTACCGTATGGATGTACTCGTACGGTATTGCACTGTATTGGTGTGGTTTGGTATCTTATGGATGTACTCCTACGGTATTGCACCGTTTTCGTGTGGTTTGGTACCGTATGGATGTACTCGGACGGTATTGGACCGTTTTGGTGTCGTTTGGTACCGGATGGATGTACTCGTACGATATTGCACCGTTTTGGTGTGGTTTGGTACCGTATGGATGTACTCGTACGGTATTGCACTGTTTTGGTGTGGTTTGGTACCGTATGGATGTACTCGTACGCTATTGCACCGTTTCGGTGTGGTTTGGAACCGTAACGAAGTACTCGTAAGGTATTGTACCGTTTTGGTGTGGTTTGGTACCGTATGGATGTACTAGTACGGTATTGCACCGTTTCGGTGTGGTTTGGAACCGTAACGAGGTACTCGTAAGGTATTGTTCCGTTTTGGTGTGGTTTGGTACCGTATGGATGTACTCGTACGGTATTGCACGGTTTTGGTGTGGTTTGGTACCGTATGGATGTACTCGTACGGTATTGTACCGTTTTGGTGTGGTTTGGTACCGTATGGATGTACTCGTACGGTATTGCACGGTTTTGGTGTGGTTTGGTACCGTATGGATGTACTCGTACGGTATTGAACCGTTTTGGTGTGGTTTGGTGGTTTGGTATCGTATGGATGTACTCGTACGGTATTGCACCGTTTCAATGTGGTTTGGAACCGTAACGAAGTACTCGTAAGGTATTGTACCGTTTTGGTGTGGTTTGGTACCGTATGGATGTACTCGTACGGTATTGCACCGTGTTGGTGTGGTTTGGTATCGTATGGATGTATTCGTACGGTATTGCACCGTTTCGGTGTGGTTTGGTACCTTAAGGATGTACTCGTACGGTATTGCACCGTTTCGGTGTGGTTTGGAACCGTAACGAAGTGCTCGTAAGGTATTGTACCGTTTTGGTGTGGTTTGGTACCGTATGGATGTACTCGTACGGTATTGCACCGTTTTGGTGTGGTTTGGTACCGTATGAATGTACTCGTACGGTATTGCACCGTTTTGGTGTGGTTTGGTACCTTATGGATGTACTCGTACGGTATTGCACCGTTTTGGTGTGGTTTGCTACCTTATGGATGTACTCGTACGGTATTGCACTGTTTTCGTGTGGTTTGGTATCGTATGGATGTACTCGTACGGTATTGCACCGTTTGGGTGTGGTTTGGTACCTTATGGATGTACTCGTACGGTATTGCACCGTTTCGGTGTTGTTTGGTACCGTATGGATGTACTAGTACGGTATTGCACCGTTTCGGTGTGGTTTGGAACCGTAACGAAGTACTCGTAAGGTATTGTACCGTTTTGGTGTGGTTTGGTACCGTATGGATGTACTCGTACGGTATTGCACCGTTTCGGTGTGGTTTGGAACCGTAACGAAGTGCTCGTAAGGTATTGTACCGTTTTGGTGTGGTTTGGTACCGTATGGGTGTACTCGTACGGTATTGCACCGTTTTTGTGTGGTTTGGTACCGTATGAATGTACTCGTACGGTATTGCACCGTTTTGGTGTGGTTTGGTACCTTATGGATGTACTCGTACGGTATTGCACCGTTTTGGTGTGGTTTGGTACCTTATGGATGTACTCGTACGGTATTGCACCCTTTTGGTGTGGTTTGGTACCGTATGGATGTACTCGTACGGTATTCTACCGTTTTTGTGTGGTTTCGTACCGTATGGATGTACTCGTACGGTATTGCACCGTTTTGGTGTGGTTTGGTACCGTAACGGAGTACTCGTAAAGTATTAAACCGTTTTGGTGTGGTTTGGTACCGTATGGATGTACTCGTACGGTATTGTACCGTTTTGGTGTGGTTTGGTACCGTATGGATGTACTCGTACGGTATTGCACGGTTTTGGTGTGGTTTGGAACCGTAACGAGGTACTAGTAAGGTATTGTACCGTTTTGGTGTGGTTTGGTACCGTATGGATGTACTCGTACGGTATTGCACCGTTTTGGTGTGGTTTGGTACCGTATGAATGTACTCGTACGGTATTGCACCGTTTTGGTGTGGTTTGGTACCTTATGGATGTACTCGTACGGTATTGCACCGTTTTGGTGTGGTTTGCTACCTTATGGATGTACTCGTACGGTATTGCACCGTTTTCGTGTGGTTTGGTATCGTATGGATGTACTCGTACGGTATTGCACCGTTTGGGTGTGGTTTGGTACCTTATGGATGTACTCGTACGGTATTGCACCGTTTCGGTGTGGTTTGGTACCGTATGGATGTACTAGTACGGTATTGCACCGTTTCGGTGTGGTTTGGAACCGTAACGAAGTACTCGTAAGGTATTGTACCGTTTTGGTGTGGTTTGGTACCGTATGGATGTACTCGTACGGTATTGCACCGTTTCGGTGTGGTTTGGAACCGTAACGAAGTGCTCGTAAGGTATTGTACCGTTTTGGTGTGGTTTGGTACCGTATGGGTGTACTCGTACGGTATTGCACCGTTTTTGTGTGGTTTGGTACCGTATGAATGTACTCGTACGGTATTGCACCGTTTTGGTGTGGTTTGGTACCTTATGGATGTACTCGTACGGTATTGCACCGTTTTGGTGTGGTTTGTACCTTATGGATGTACTCGTACGGTATTGCACCCTTTTGGTGTGGTTTGGTACCGTATGGATGTACTCGTACGGTATTCTACCGTTTTTGTGTGGTTTCGTACCGTATGGATGTACTCGTACGGTATTGCACCGTTTTGGTGTGGTTTGGTACCGTAACGGAGTACTCGTAAAGTATTAAACCGTTTTGGTGTGGTTTGGTACCGTATGGATGTACTCGTACGGTATTGTACCGTTTTGGTGTGGTTTGGTACCGTATGGATGTACTCGTACGGTATTGCACGGTTTTGGTGTGGTTTGGTACCGTATGGATGTACTCGTACGGTATTGAACCGTTTTGGTGTGGTTTGGTGGTTTGGTACCGTATGGATGTACTCGTACGGTATTGCACCGTTTCAGTGTGGTTTGGAACCGTAACGAAGTACTCGTAAGGTATTGTACCGTTTTGGTGTGGTTTGGTACCGTATGGATGTACTCGTACGGTATTGCACCGTTTTGGTGTGGTTTGGTATCGTATGGATGTACTCGTACGGTATTGCACCGTTTGGGTGTGGTTTGGTACCTTATGGATGTACTCGTACGGTATTGCACCGTTTCGGTGTGGTTTGGTACCATATGGATGTACCGGTACGGTATTGCACCGTTTCGGTGTGGTTTGGAACCGTAACGAAGTACTCGTAAGGTATTGTACCGTTTTGGTGTGGTTTGGTACCGTATGGATGTACTCGTACGGTATTGCACCGTTTCGGTGTGGTTTGGAACCGTAACGAGGTACTAGTAAGGTATTGTACCGTTTTGGTGTGGTTTGGTACCGTATGGATGTACTCCTACGGTATTGCACTGTTTCGGTGTTGTTTGGAACCGTAACGAAGTACTCGTAAGGTATTGTACCGTTTTGGTATGATTTGGTACCGTATGGATGTACTCGTACGGTAATGCACCGTTTTGGTGTGGTCTGGTACCTTATGGATGTACTCCTACGGTATTGCACCGTTTTGGTGTGGTTTGGTACCGTATGGATGTAGTCGGACGGTATTGGACTATTTTGGTGTGGTTTGGTACCGGATAGATGTACTCGTACGGTATTGCACCGTTTTTGTGTCGTTTGGTACCGTATGGATGTACTCGTACGGTATTGCACCGTTTTGGTGTGGTTTGGTACCGTATGGATGTACTCGTACGGTATTGCACCGTTTTGGTGTGGTTTGGAACCGTAACGAAGCACTCGTAAGGTATTGTACCGTTTTGGTGTGGTTTGGTACCGTATGGATGTACTCGTACGGTATTGCACCGTTTTGGTGTGGTTTGGTAACGTATGGATGTACTCGTACGGTATTGCACCGTTTTGGTGTGGTTTGGTACCTTATGGATGTACTCGTACGGTATTGCACCGTTTCGGTGTGGTTTGGTACCGTATGGATGTACTCGTACGGTATTGCACCGTTTCGGTGTGGTTTGGAACCGTAACGAAGTGCTCGTGAGGTATTGTACCGTTTTGGTGTGGTTTGGTACCGTATGGATGTACTCGTACGGTATTGCACCGTTTCGGTGTGGTTTGGAACCGTAACGAAGTACTCGTAAGGTATTGTACCGTTTTGGTGTGGTTTGGTGCCGTATGGATGTACTCGTACGGTATTGCACCGTTTTGGTGTGGTTTGGTATCGTATGGATGTACTCGTACGGTATTGCACCGTTTGGGTGTGGTTTGGTACCTTATGGATGTACTCGTACGGTATTGCACCGTTTCGGTGTGGTTTGGTACCGTATGGATGTACTCGTACGGTATTGCACCGTTTCGGTGTGGTTTGGAACCGTAACGAATTACTCGTAAGGTATTGTACCGTTTTGGTGTGGTTTGGTACCGTATGGATGTACTCGTACGGTATTGCACCGTTTCGGTGTGGTTTGGAACCGTAACGAGGTACTAGTAAGGTATTGTACCGTTTTGGTGTGGTTTGGTACCGTATGGATGTACTCCTACGGTATTGCACCGTTTCGGTGTGGTTTGGAACCGTAACGAAGTGCTCGTGAGGTATTGTACCGTTTTGGTGTGGTTTGGTACCGTATGGATGTACTCGTACGGTATTGCACCGTTTTGGTATGCTGTTGTACCGTATGGATGTACTCGTACGGTATTGCACCGTTTTGGTGTGGTTTGGTACCTTATGGATGTACTCGTACGGTATTGCATCGTTTTGGTGTGGTTTGGTACCTTATGGATGTACTCGTACGGTATTTCACCGTTTTGGTGTGGTTTGGAACCGTAACGAAGTACTCGTAAGGTATTGTACCGTTTTGGTGTGGTTTGGTACCGTATGGATGTACTCGTACGGTATTGCACCCTTTTGGTGTGGTTTGGTACCGTAAGGATGTACTCGTACGGTATTCTACCGTTTTTGTGTGGTTTTGTACCGTATGGATGTACTCGTACGGTATTGCACCGTTTTGGTGTGGTTTGGTACCGTAACGAAGTACTCGTAAAGTATTAAACCGTGTTGGTGTGGTTTGGTACCGTATGGATGTACTCGTACGGTATTGCACCGTTTTGGTGTGGTTTGGAACCGTAACGAAGCACTCGTAAGGTATTGTACCGTTTTGGTGTGGTTTGGTACCGTATGGATGTACTCGTACGGTATTGCACCGTTTTGGTGTTGTTTGGTACCTATGGATGTACTCGTACGGTATTGCACCGTTTTGGTGTGGTTTGGTACCGTATGGATGTACTCGTACGGTATTGAACCGTTTTGGTGTTGTTTGGTACCGTATGGATGTACTCGTACGGTATTGCACCGTTTTGGTGTGGTTTGGTACCTTACGGATGTACTCGGACGGTATTGGACCAATTTGGTGTGGTTTTTTACCGGATGGATGTACTCGTACGGTATTGCACCGTTTTGGTGTGGTTTGGTACCGTATGGATGTACTCGTACGGTATTGCGCCGTTTTGGTATGGTTTGGTACCTTATGGATGTACTCCTACGGTATTGCACCGTTTTGGTGTGGTTTAGTACCGTATGGATGTACTCGGACGGTATTGGACCGTTTTGGTGTGGTTTGGTACCGGATGGATGTACTCGTACGGTATTGCACCGTTTTGCTGTGGTTTGGTACCGTATGGATGTACTCGTACGGTATTGCACCGTTTTGCTGTGGTTTGGTACCGTATGGATGTACTCGTACGGTATTGCACCGTTTTGGTATGGTTTGATACCGTATGGATGTACTCGTACGGTATTGCACCGTTTTGGTGTGGTTTGATACCGTATGGATGTACTCGTACGGTATTGCACCGTTTTGGTGTGGTTTGGTACCTTATGGATGTACTCGTACGGTATTGCACCGTTTTGGTGTGGTTTGGTACCGTATGGATGTAGTCGTACGGTATTGCACCCTTTTGGTGTGGTTTGGTACCGTAAGGATGTACTCGTACGGTATTCTACCGTTTTTGTGTGGTTTTGTACCGTATGGATGTACTCGTACGGTATTGCACCGTTTTGGTGTGGTTTGGTACCGTAACGAAGTACTCGTAAAGTATTAAACCGTTTTGGTGTGGTTTGGTACCGTATGGATGTACTCGTACGGTATTGCACCGTTTTGGTGTGGTTTGGAACCGTAACGAAGCACTCGTAAGGTATTGTACCGTTTTGGTGTGGTTTGGTACCGTATGGATGTACTCGTATGGTATTGCACCGTTTTGGTGTGGTTTGGTACCGTATGGATGTACTCGTACGGTATTGCACCGTTTTGGTGTGGTTTTGTATCGTATGGATGTACTTGTACGGTATTGCACCGTTTTGGTGTGGTTTGGTACCTTATGGATGTACTCGTACGGTATTGCACCGTTTCGGTGTGGTTTGGTACCGTATGGATGTACTCGTACGGTATTGCACCGTTTCGGTGTGGTTTTGAACCGTAACGAAGTGCTCGTGAGGTATTGTACCGTTTTGGTGTGGTTTGGTACCGTATGGATGTACTCGTACGGTCTTGCACCGTTTTGGTATGGTGTGGTACCGTATGGATGTACTCGTACGGTATTGCACCGTTTTGGTGTGGTTTGGTACCTTATGGATGTACTCGTACGGTATTGCATCGTTTTGGTGTGGTTTGGTACCTTATGGATGTACTCGTACGGTATTGCACCGTTTTGGTGTGGTTTGGAACCGTAACGAAGTACTCGTAAGGTATTGTACCGTTTTGGTGTGGTTTGGTACCGTATGGATGTACTCGTACGGTATTGCACCCTTTCGGTGTGGTTTGGTACCGTATGGATGTACTTGGACGGTATTGGACCGTTTTGGTGTGGTTTGGTACCGGATGGATGTACACGTACGGTATTGCACCGTTTTGGTGTTGTTTGGTACCGTATGGATGTACTCGTACGGTATTGCACCGTTTTGCTGTGGTTTGGTACCGTATGGATGTACTCGTACGGTATTGCACCGTTTTGCTGTGGTTTGGTACCGTATGGATGTACTCGTACTGTATTGCACCGTTTTGGTGTGGTTTGGTACCGTATGGATGTACTCGTACGGTATTGCACCGTTTTGGTGTGGTTTGGTACCTTATGGATGTACTCGTACGGTATTGCACCGTTTTGGTGTGGTTTGGTACCGTATGGATGTACTCGTACGGTATTGCACCCTTTTGGTGTGGTTTGGTACCGTAAGGATGTACTCGTACGGTATTCTACCGTTTTTGTGTGGTTTTGTACCGTATGGATGTACTCGTACGGTATTGCACCGTTTTGGTGTGGTTTGGTACCGTAACGAAGTACTCGTAAAGTATTAAACCGTTTTGGTGTGGTTTGGTACCGTATGGATGTACTCGTACGGTATTGCACCGTTTTGGTGTGGTTTGGTATCGTATGGATGTACTGGTACGGTATTGCACCGTTTTGGTGTGGTTTGGTACCTTATGGATGTACTCGTACGGTATTGCACCGTTTCGGTGTGGTTTGGTACCGTATGGATGTACTCGTACGGTATTGCACCGTTTCGGTGTGGTTTGGAACCGTAACGAAGTGCTCGTGAGGTATTGTACCGTTTTGGTGTGGTTTGGTACCGTCTGGATGTACTCGTACGGTATTGCACCGTTTTGGTATGGTGTGGTACCGTATGGATGTACTCGTACGGTATTGCACCGTTTTTGTGTGGTTTGGAACCTTATGGATGTACTCGTACGGTATTGCACCGTTTTGGTGTGGTTTGGTACCTTATGGATGTACTCGTACGGTATTGCACCGTTTTGGTGTGGTTTGGAACCGTAACGAAGTACTCGTAAGGTATTGTACCGTTTTGGTGTGGTTTGGTACCGTATGGATGTACTCGTACGGTATTGCACCGTTTTTGTGTGGTTTGGTACCTTATGGATGTACTCGTACGGTATTGCACCGTTTTGGTGTGGTTTGGTACCTTATGGATGTACTCGTACGGTATTGCACCGTTTTGGTGTGGTTTGGAACCGTAACGAAGTACTCGTAAGGTATTGTACCGTTTTGGTGTGGTTTGGTACCGTATGGATGTACTCGTACGGTATTGCACCCTTTTGGTGTGGTTTGGTACCGTATGGATGTACTTGGACGGTATTGGACCGTTTTGGTGTGGTTTGGTACCGGATGGATGTACTCGTACGGTATTGCACCGTTTTGCTGTGGTTTGGTACCGTATGGATGTACTCGTACGGTATTGCACCGTTTTGCTGTGGTTTGGTACCGTATGGATGTACTCGTACGGTATTGCACCGTTTTGCTGTGGTTTGATACCGTATGGATGTACTCGTACGGTATTGCACCGTTTTGGTGTGGTTTGATACCGTATGGATGTACTCGTACGGTATTGCACCGTTTTGGTGTGGTTTGGTACCGTATGGATGTACTCGTACGGTATTGCACCCTTTTGGTGTGGTTTGGTACCGTAAGGATGTACTCGTACGGTATTCTACCGTTTTTGTGTGGTTTTGTACCGTATGGATGTACTCGTACGGTATTGCACCGTTTTGGTGTGGTTTGGAACCGTAACGAAGCACTCGTAAGGTATTGTACCGTTTTGGTGTGGTTTGATACCGTATGGATGTACTCGTATGGTATTGCACCGTTTTGGTGTGGTTTGGTACCGTATGGATGTACTCGTACGGTATTGCACCGTTTTGGTGTGGTTTGGTATCGTATGGATGTACTGGTACGGTATTGCACCGTTTGGGTGCGGTTTGGTACCTTATGGATGTACTCGTACGATATTGCACCGTTTCGGTGTGGTTTGGTACCGTATGGATGTACTCGTACGGTATTGCACCGTTTCGGTGTGGTTTGGAACCGTAACGAAGTGCTCGTGAGGTATTGTACCGTTTTGGTGTGGTTTGGTACCGTATGGATGTACTCGTACGGTATTGCACCGTTTTGGTATGGTGTGGTACCGTATGGATGTACTCGTACGGTATTGCACCGTTTTGGTGTGGTTTGGTACCTTATGGATGTACTCGTACGGTATTGCATCGTTTTGGTGTGGTTTGGTACCATATGGATGTACTCGTACGGTATTGCACCGTTTTGGTGTGGTTTGGAACCGTAACGAAGTACTCGTAAGGTATTGTACCGTTTTGGTGTGGTTTGGTACCGTATGGATGTACTCGTACGGTATTGCACCCTTTTGGTGTGGTTTGGTACCGTATGGATGTACTTGGACGGTATTGGACCGTTTTGGTGTGGTTTGGTACCGGATGGATGTACACGTACGGTATTGCACCGTTTTGGTGTTGTTTGGTACCGTATGGATGTACTCGTACGGTATTGCACCGTTTTGCTGTGGTTTGGTACCGTATGGATGTACTCGTACGGTATTGCACCGTTTTGCTGTGGTTTGGTACCGTATGGATGTACTCGTACGGTATTGCACCGTTTTGGTGTGGTTTGGTACCGTATGGATGTACTCGTACGGTATTGCACCGTTTTGGTGTGGTTTGGTACCTTATGGATGTACTCGTACGGTATTGCACCGTTTTGGTGTGGTTTGGTACCGTATGGATGTACTCGTACGGTATTGCACCCTTTTGGTGTGGTTTGGTACCGTAAGGATGTACTCGTACGGTATTCTACCGTTTTTGTGTGGTTTTGTACCGTATGGATGTACTCGTAAGGTATTGCACCGTTTTGGTGTGGTTTGGTACCGTAACGAAGTACTCGTAAAGTATTAAACCGTTTTGGTGTGGTTTGGTACCGTATGGATGTACTCGTACGGTATTGCACCGTTTTGGTGTGGTTTGGAACCGTAACGAAGCTCTCGTAAGGTATTGTACCGTTTTGGTGTGGTTTGGTACCGTATGGATGTACTCGTACGGTATTGCACCGTTTTGGTGTGGTTTGGTACCGTATGGATGTACTCGTACGGTATTGCACCGTTTTGGTGTGGTTTGGTATCGTATGGATGTACTTGTACGGTATTGCACCGTTTTGGTGTGGTTTGGTACCTTATGGATGTACTCGTACGGTATTGCACCGTTTCGGTGTGGTTTGGTACCGTATGGATGTACTCGTACGGTATTGCACCGTTTCGGTGTGGTTTGGAACCGTAACGAAGTACTCGTAAGGTATTGTACCGTTTTGGTGTGGTTTGGTACCGTATGGATGTACTCGTACGGTATTGCACCCTTTTGGTGTGGTTTGGTACCGTATGGATGTACTTGGACGGTATTGGACCGTTTTGGTGTGGTTTGGTACCGGATGGATGTACTCGTACGGTATTGCACCGTTTTGCTGTGGTTTGGTACCGTATGGATGTACTCGTACGGTATTGCACCGTTTTGCTGTGGTTTGGTACCGTATGGATGTACTCGTACGGTATTGCACCGTTTTGGTGTGGTTTGATACCGTATGGATGTACTCGTACGGTATTGCACCGTTTTGGTGTGGTTTGGTACCTTATGGATGTACTCGTACGGTATTGCACCGTTTTGGTGTGGTTTGGTACCGTATGGATGTACTCGTACGGTATTGCACCCTTTTGGTGTGGTTTGGTACCGTAAGGATGTACTCGTACGGTATTCTACCGTTTTTGTGTGGTTTTGTACCGTATGGATGTACTCGTACGGTATTGCACCGTTTTTGTGTGGTTTGGAACCGTAACGAAGCACTCGTAAGGTATTGTACCGTTTTGGTGTGGTTTGATACCGTATGGATGTACTCGTATGGTATTGCACCGTTTTGGTGTGGTTTGGTACCGTATGGATGTACTCGTACGGTATTGCACCGTTTTGGTGTGGTTTGGTATCGTATGGATGTACTTGTACGGTATTGCACCGTTTGGGTGTGGTTTGGTACCTTATGGATGTACTCGTACGGTATTGCACCGTTTCGGTGTGGTTTTGTACCGTATGGATGTACTCGTACGGTATTGCACCGTTTCGGTGTGGTTTGGAACCGTAACGAAGTGCTCGTGAGGTATTGTACCGTTTTGGTGTGGTTTGGTACTGTATGGATGTACTCGTACGGTATTGCACCGTTTTGGTATGGTGTGGTACCGTATGGATGTACTCGTACGGTATTGCACCGTTTCGGTGTGGTTTGGTACCTTATGGATGTACTCGTACGGTATTGCATCGTTTTGGTGTGGTTTGGTACCATATGGATGTACTCGTACGGTGTTGCACCGTTTTGGTGTGGTTTGGAACCGTAACGAAGTACTCGTAAGGTATTGTACCGTTTTGGTGTGGTTTGGTACCGTATGGATGTACTCGTACGGTATTGCACCCTTTTGGTGTGGTTTGGTACCGTATGGATGTACTTGGACGGTATTGGACCGTTTTGGTGTGGTTTGGTACCGGATGGATGTACACGTACGGTATTGCACCGTTTTGGTGTTGTTTGGTACCGTATGGATGTACTCGTACGGTATTGCACCGTTTTGCTGTGGTTTGGTACCGCATGGATGTACTCGTACGGTATTGCACCGTTTTGGTGTGGTTTGGTACCGTATGGATGTACTCGTACGGTATTGCACCGTTTTGGTGTTGTTTGGTACCTTATGGATGTACTCGTACGGTATTGCACCGTTTTGGTGTAGTTTGGTACCGTATGGATGTACTCGTACGGTATTGCACCCTTTTGGTGTGGTTTGGTACCGTAAGGATGTACTCGTAAGGTATTCTACCGTTTTTGTGTGGTTTTGTACCGTATGGATGTACTCGTACGGTATTGCACCGTTTTGGTGTGGTTTGGTACCGTAACGAAGTACTCGTAAAGTATTAAACCGTTTTGGTGTGGTTTGGTACCGTATGGATGTACTCGTACGGTATTGCACCGTTTTGGTGTGGTTTGGAACCGTAACGAAGCTCTCGTAAGGTATTGTACCGTTTTGGTGTGGTTTGGTACCGTATGGATGTACTCGTACGGTATTGCACCGTTTTGGTGTGGTTTGGTACCGTATGGATGTACTCGTACGGTATTGCACCGTTTTGGTGTGGTTTGGTATCGTATGGATGTACTTGTACGGTATTGCACCGTTTTGGTGTGGTTTGGTACCTTATGGATGTACTCGTACGGTATTGCACCGTTTCGGTGTGGTTTGGTACCGTATGGATGTACTCGTACGGTATTGCACCGTTTCGGTGTGGTTTGGAACCGTAACGAAGTGCTCGTGAGGTATTGTACCGTTTTGGTGTGGTTTGGTACCGTATGGATGTACTCGTACGGTATTGCACCGTTTTGGTATGGTGTGGTACCGTATGGATGTACTCGTACGGTATTGCACCGTTTTTGTGTGGTTTGGTACCTTATGGATGTACTCGTATGGTATTGCACCGTTTTGGTGTGGTTTGGTACCTTATGGATGTACTCGTACGGTATTGCATCGTTTTGGTGTGGTTTGATACCGTATGGATGTACTCGTACGGTATTGCACCGTTTTGGTGTGGTTTGGTACCTTATGGATGTACTCGTACGGTATTGCACCGTTTTGGTGTGGTTTGGTACCGTATGGATGTACTCGTACGGTATTGCACCCTTTTGGTGTGGTTTGGTACCGTAAGGATGTACTCGTACGGTATTCTACCGTTTTTCTGTGGTTTTGTACCGTATGGATGTACTCGTACAGTATTGCACCGTTTTGGTGTGGTTTGGTACCGTAACGAAGTACTCGTAAAGTATTAAACCGTTTTGGTGTGGTTTGGTACCGTATGGATGTACTCGTACGGTATTGCACCGTTTTGGTGTGGTTTGGAACCGTAACGAAGCACTCGTAAGGTATTGTACCGTTTTGGTGTGGTTTGGTACCGTATGGATGTACTCGTATGGTATTGCACCGTTTTGGTGTGGTTTGGTACCGTATGGATGTACTCGTACGGTATTGCACTGTTTTGGTGTGGTTTGGTATCGTATGGATGTACTTGTACGGTATTGCACCGTTTTGGTGTGGTTTGGTACCTTATGGATGTACTCGTACGGTATTGCACCGTTTCGGTGTGGTTTGGTACCGTATGGATGTACTCGTACGGTATTGCACCGTTTCGGTGTGGTTTGGAACCGTAACGAAGTGCTCGTGAAGTATTGTACCGTTTTGGTGTGGTTTGGTACCGTATGGATGTACTCGTACGGTATTGCACCGTTTTGGTATGGTGTGGTACCGTATGGATGTACTCGTACGGTATTGCACCGTTTTGGTGTGGTTTGGTACCTTATGGATGTACTCGTACGGTATTGCATCGTTTTGGTGTGGTTTGGTACCTTATGGATGTACTCGTACGGTATTGCACCGTTTTGGTGTGGTTTGGAACCGTAACGAAGTACTCGTAAGGTATTGTACCGTTTTGGTGTGGTTTGGTACCGTATGGATGTACTCGTACGGTATTGCACCCTTTTGGTGTGGTTTGGTACCGTATGGATGTACTCGTACGGTATTGGACCGTTTTGGTGTGGTTTGGTACCGGATGGATGTACTCGTACGGTATTGCACCGTTTTGGTGTTGTTTGGTACCGTATGGATGTACTCGTACGGTATTGCACCGTTTTGCTGTGGTTTGGTACCGTATG
The DNA here is from genome assembly GCF_030253575.1 of Rhododendron vialii. NCBI lineage: Eukaryota > Viridiplantae > Streptophyta > Magnoliopsida > Ericales > Ericaceae > Rhododendron > Rhododendron vialii. The sequence goes on from NC_080567.1 coordinate 7,816,196, forward strand.
GATGTACTCGTACGGTATTGCACCGTTTTGCTGTGGTTTGGTACCGTATGGATGTACCCGTACGGTATTGCACCGTTTTGGTGTGGTTTGGTACCGTATGGATGTACTCGTACGGTATTGCACCGTTTTGGTGTGGTTTGGTACCTTATGGATGTACTCGTACGGTATTGCACCCTTTTGGTGTGGTTTGGTACCGTAAGGATGTACTCGTACGGTATTCTACCGTTTTTGTGTGGTTTTGTACCGTATGGATGTACTCGTACGGTATTGCACCGTTTTGGTGTGGTTTGGTACCGTAACGAAGTACTCGTAAAGTATTAAACCGTTTTGGTGTGGTTTGGTACCGTATGGATGTACTCGTACGGTATTGCACCGTTTTGGTGTGGTTTGGAACCGTAACGAAGCACTCGTAAGGTATTGTACCGTTTTGGTGTGGTTTGGTACCGTATGGATGTACTCGTACGGTATTGCACCGTTTTGGTGTGGTTCGGTACCGTATGGATGTACTCGTACGGTATTGCACCGTTTTGGTGTGGTTTGGTATCGTATGGATGTACTTGTACGGTATTGCACCGTTTTGGTGTGGTTTGGTACCTTATGGATGTACTCGTACGGTATTGCACCGTTTCGGTGTGGTTTGGTACCGTATGGATGTACTCGTACGGTATTGCACCGTTTCGGTGTGGTTTCGAACCGTAACGAAGTGCTCGTAAGGTATTGTACCGTTTTGGTGTGGTTTGGTACCGGATGGATGTACTCGTACGGTATTGCACCGTTTTGCTGTGGTTTGGTACCGTATGGATGTACTCGTACGGTATTGCACCGTTTTGGTGTGGTTTGGTACCGTATGGATGTACTCGTACCGTATTAAACCGTTTTGGTGTGGTTTGGTACCGTATGGATGTACTCGTACGGTATTGCACCGTTTTGGTGTGGTTTGGTACCGTATGGATGTACTCGTACGGTATTGCACCGTTTCAATGTGCTTTGGAACCGTAACGAAGTACTCGTAAGGTATTGTACCGTTTTGGTGTGGTTTGGTACCGTATGGATGTACTCGTACGGTATTGCACCGTTTCGGTGTGGTTTGGAACCGTCACGAGGTACTCGTAAGGTATTGTACCGTTTTGGTGTGGTTTGGTACCGTATGGATGTACTCCTACGGTATTGCACCGTTTTGTTGTGGTTTCGTATCGTATGGATGTACTCGTACGGTATTGCACCGTTTTGGTCTGGTTTGGTACATTATGGATGTACTCGTATGGTATTGCACCGTTTCGGTGTGGTTTGGTACCGTATGGATGTACTCGTACGGTATTGCACCGTTTCGGTGTGGTTTGGAACCGTAACGAAGTGCTCGTGAGGTATTGTACCGTTTTGGTGTGGTTTGGTACCGTATGGATGTACTCGTACGGTATTGCACCGTTTTGGTATGGTGTGGTACCGTATGGATGTACTCGTACGGTATTGCACCGTTTTTGTGTGGTTTGGTACCTTATGGATGTACTCGTACGGTATTGCACCGTTTTGGTGTGGTTTGGTACCTTATGGATGTACTCGTACGGTATTGCACCGTTTTGGTGTGGTTTGGAACCTTAACGAAGTACTCGTAAGGTATTGTACCGTTTTGGTGTGGTTTGGTACCGTATGGATGTACTCGTACGGTATTGCACCGTTTTGGTGTGGTTTGATACCGTATGGATGTACTCGTACGGTATTGCACCGTTTTGGTGTGGTTTGGTACCTTATGGATGTACTCGTACGGTATTGCACCGTTTTGGTGTGGTTTGGTACCGTATGGATGTACTCGTACGGTATTGCACCCTTTTGGTGTGGTTTGGTACCGTAAGGATGTACTCGTACGGTATTCTACCGTTTTTGTGTGGTTTTGTACCGTATGGATGTACTCGTACAGTATTGCACCGTTTTGGTGTGGTTTGGTACCGTAACGAAGTACTCGTAAAGTATTAAACCGTTTTGGTGTGGTTTGGTACCGTATGGATGTACTCGTACGGTATTGCACCGTTTTGGTGTGGTTTGGAACCGTAACGAAGCACTTGTAAGGTATTGTACCGTTTTGGTGTGGTTTGGTACCGTATGGATGTACTCGTATGGTATTGCACCGTTTTGGTGTGGTTTGGTACCGTATGGATGTACTCGTACGGTATTGCACCGTTTTGGTGTGGTTTGGTATCGTATGGATGTACTTGTACGGTATTGCACCGTTTTGGTGTGGTTTGGTACCTTATGGATGTACTCGTACGGTATTGCACCGTTTTGGTGTGGTTTGGAACCGTAACGAAGTACTCGTAAGGTATTGTACCGTTTTGGTGTGGTTTGGTACCGTATGGATGTACTCGTACGGTATTGCACCCTTTTGGTGTGGTTTGGTACCGTATGGATGTACTCGTACGGTATTGGACCGTTTTGGTGTGGTTTGGTACCGGATGGATGTACTCGTACGGTATTGCACCGTTTTGCTGTGGTTTGGTACCGTATGGATGTACTCGTACGGTATTGCACCGTTTTGGTGTGGTTTGGTACCGTATGGATGTACTCGTACGGTATTGCACCGTTTTGGTGTGGTTTGGTACCGTATGGATGTACTCGTACGGTATTGCACCGTTTTGGTGTGGTTTGGTACCTTATGGATGTACTCGTACGGTATTGCACCCTTTTGGTGTGGTTTGGTACCGTAAGGATGTACTCGTACGGTATTGGACCGTTTTGGTGTGGTTTGGTACCGGATGGATGTACTCGTACGGTATTGCACCGTTTTGCTGTGGTTTGGTACCGTATGGATGTACTCGTACGGTATTGCACCGTTTTGGTGTGGTTTGGTACCGTATGGATGTACTCGTACGGTATTGCACCGTTTTGGTGTGGTTTGGTACCTTATGGATGTACTCGTACGGTATTGCACCCTTTTGGTGTGGTTTGGTACCGTAAGGATGTACTCGTACGGTATTCTACCGTTTTTGTGTGGTTTTGTACCGTATGGATGTACTCGTACGGTATTGCACCGTTTTGGTGTGGTTTGGTACCGTAACGAAGTACTCGTAAAGTATTAAACCGTTTTGGTGTGGTTTGGTACCGTATGGATGTACTCGTACGGTATTGCACCGTTTTGGTGTGGTTTGGAACCGTAACGAAGCACTCGTAAGGTATTGTACCGTTTTGGTGTGGTTTGGTACCGTATGGATGTACTCGTACGGTATTGCACCGTTTTGGTGTGGTTTGGTACCGTATGGATGTACTCGTACGGTATTGCACCGTTTTGGTGTGGGTTGGTATCGTATGGATGTACTTGTACGGTATTGCACCGTTTTGGTGTGGTTTGGTACCTTATGGATGTACTCGTACGGTATTGCACCGTTTCGGTGTGGTTTGGTACCGTATGGATGTACTCGTACGGTATTGAACCGTTTCGGTGTGGTTTGGAACCGTAACGAAGTGCTCGTGAGGTATTGTACCGTTTTGGTGTGGTTTGGTACCGTATGGATGTACTCGTACGGTATTGCACCGTTTTGGTATGGTGTGGTACCGTATGGATGTACTCGTACGGTATTGCACCGTTTTTGTGTGGTTTGGTACCTTATGGATGTACTCGTACGGTATTGCACCGTTTTGGTGTGGTTTGGTACCTTATGGATGTACTCGTACGGTATTGCACCGTTTTGGTGTGGTTTGGAACCGTAACGAAGTACTCGTAAGGTATTGTACCGTTTTGGTGTGGTTTGGTACCGTATGGATGTACTCGTACGGTATTGCACCCTTTTGGTGTGGTTTGGTACCGTATGGATGTACTTGGACGGTATTGGACCGTTTTGGTGTGGTTTGGTACCGGATGGATGTACTCGTACGGTATTGAACCGTTTTGGTGTGGTTTGGTACCGTATGGATGTACTCGTACGGTATTGAACCGTTTTGGTGTGGTTTTTTACCGGATGGATGTACTCGTACGGTATTGGACCGTTTTGGTGTGGTTTGGTACCGTATGGATGTACTCGTACGGTATTGCACCGTTTCAATGTGCTTTGGAACCGTAACGAAGTACTCGTAAGGTATTGCACCGTTTTGGTGTGGTTTGGTACCTTATGGATGTACTCGTACGGTATTGCACCGTTTCGGTGTGGTTTGGAACTGTAACGAAGTGCTCGTAAGGTATTGTACCGTTTTGGTGTGGTTTGGTACCGTATGGATGTCCTCGTACGGTATTGCACCGTTTTGGTGTGGTTTGGTACCGTATGGATGTACTCGCACGGTATTGAACCGTTTTGGTGTGGTTTGGTGGTTTGGTACCGTATGGATGTACTCGTACGGTATTGCACCGTTTCAATGTGCTTTGGAACCGTAACGAAGTACTCGTAAGGTATTGTACCGTTTTGGTGTGGTTTGGTCTCGTATGGATGTACTCGTACGGTATTGCACCGTTTTGTTGTGGTTTCGTATCGTATGGATGTACTCGTACGGTATTGCACCGTTTTGGTCTGGTTTGGTACATTATGGATGTACTCGTATGGTATTGCACCGTTTCGGTGTGGTTTGGTACCGTATGGATGTACTCGTACGGTATTGCACCGTTTTGGTGTGGTCTGGTACCGTAACGAAGTACTCGTAAAGTATTAAACCGTTTTGGTGTGGTTTGGTACCGTATGGATGTACTCGTACGGTATTGCACCGTTTTGGTGTGGTTTGGTACCGTATGGATGTACTCGTACGGTATTGCACCGTTTTGGTGTGGTTTTGTACCGTAAGAATGTACTCGTACGGTATTGCACCGTTTTGGTGTGGTTTGGTACCTTATGGATGTACTCGTACGGTATTGCACCGTTTTGGTGTGGTTTGGTACCTTATGGATGTACTCGTACGGTATTGCACCGTTTTGGTGTGGTTTGGTACCGTATGGATGTACTCGTACGGTATTGCACCATTTTGGTGTGGTTTGGAACCGTAACGAAGTACTCGTAAGGTATTGCACCATTTTGGTGTGGTTTGGAACCGTATGGATATACTCGTACGGTATTGCACCCTTTTGGTGTGCTTTGGTACCGTATGGATGTACTCGTACGGTATTCTACCGTTTTTGTGTGGTTTTGTACCGTATGGATGTACTCGTACGGTATTGCACCGTTTCGGTGTGGTTTGGAACCGTAACGAGGTACTCGTAAGGTATTGTACCGTTTTGGTGTGGTTTGGTACCGTATGGATGTACTCGTACGGTATTGCACCGTTTTGTTGTGGTTTCGTATCGTATGGATGTACTCGTACGGTATTGCACCGTTTTGGTCTGGTTTGGTACATTATGGATGTACTCGTATGGTATTGCACCGTTTCGGTGTGGTTTGGTACCGTATGGATGTACTCGTACGGTATTGCACCGTTTTGGTGTGGTTTGGTACCGTAACGAAGTACTCGTAAAGTATTAAACCGTTTTGGTGTGGTTTGGTACCGTATGGATGTACTCGTACGGTATTGTACCGTTTTGGTGTGGTTTGGTACCGTATGGATGTACTCGTACGGTATTGCACCGTTTTGGTGTGGTTTGGTACCTTATGGATGTACTCGTACGGTATTGCACCGTTTTGGTGTGGTTTGGTACCTTATGGATGTACTCGTACGGTATTGCACCGTTTTGGTGTGGTTTGGTACCGTATGGATGTACTCGTACGGTATTGCACCATTTTGGTGTGGTTTGGAACCGTAACGAAGTACTCGTAAGGTATTGCACCATTTTGGTGTGGTTTGGAACCGTATGGATATACTCGTACGGTATTGCACCCTTTTGGTGTGCTTTGGTACCGTATGGATGTACTCGTACGGTATTCTACCGTTTTTGTGTGGTTTTGTACCGTATGGATGTACTCGTACGGTATTGCACCATTTTGCTGTGGTTTGGAACCGTAACGAAGTACTCGTAAGGTATTGTACCGTTTTGGGGTGGTTTGGTACCGTATGGATATACTCGTACGGTATTGCACCCTTATGGTGTGCTTTGGTACCGTATGGATGTACTCGTACGGTATTCTACAGTTTTTGTGTGGTTTTGTACCGTATGGATGTACTCGTACAGTATTGCACCGTTTCGGTGTGGTTTGGAACCGTAACGAGGTACTCGTAAGGTATTGTACCGTTTTGGTGTGGTTTGGTACCGTATGGATGTACTCCTACGGTATTGCACCCTTTCGGTGTGGTTTGGAACCGTAACGAAGTACTCGTAAGGTATTGTACAGTTTTGCTGTGATTTGGTACCGTATGGATGTACTCGTACGGTATTGCACCGTTTTGGTGTGGTTTGGTACCTTATGGATGTACTCCTACGGTATTGCACCGTTTTCGTGTGGTTTGGTACCGTATGGATGTACTCGGACGGTATTGGACCGTTTTGGTGTGGTTTGGTACCGGATGGATGCACTCGTACGATATTGCACCGTTTTGGTGTGGTTTGGTACCGTATGGATGTACTCGTACGGTATTGCACTGTTTTGGTGTGGTTTGGTACTGTATGGATGTACTCGTACGCTATTGCACCGTTTCGGTGCGGTTTGGAACCGTAACGAAGTACTCGTAAGGTATTGTACCGTTGTGGTGTGGTTTGGTACCGTATGGATGTACTCGTACGGTATTGCACCGTTTCGGTGTGGTTTGGAACCGTAACGAGGTACTCGTAAGGTATTGTACCGTTTTGGTGTGGTTTGGTACCGTATGGATGTACTCCTACGGTATTGCACCGTTTTGTTGTGGTTTCGTATCGTATGGATGTACTCGTACGGTATTGCACCGTTTTGGTCTGGTTTGGTACATTATGGATGTACTCGTATGGTATTGCACCGTTTCGGTGTGGTTTGGTACCGTACGGATGTACTCGTACTGTATTGCACCGTTTTGGTGTGGTTTGGTACCGTAACGAAGTACTCGTAAAGTATTAAACCGTTTTGGTGTGGTTTGGTACCGTATGGATGTACTCGTACGGTATTGTACCGTTTTGGTGTGGTTTGGTACCGTATGGATGTACTCGTACGGTATTGCACCGTTTTGGTGTGGTTTGGTACCGTATGAATGTACTCGTACGGTATTGCACCGTTTTGGTGTGGTTTGGTACCTTATGGATGTACTCGTACGGTATTGCACCGTTTTGGTGTGGTTTGGTACCTTATGGATGTACTCGTACGGTATTGCACCGTTTTGGTGTGGTTTGGTACCGTATGGATGTACTCGTACGGTATTGCACCATTTTGGTGTGGTTTGGAACCGTAACGAAGTACTCGTAAGGTATTGTACCGTTTTGGTGTGGTTTGGTACCGTATGGATATACTCGTACGGTATTGCACACTTTTGGTGTGCTTTGGTACCGTATGGATGTACTCGTACGGTATTCTACCGTTTTTGTGTGGTTTTGTACCGTATGGATGTACTCGTACGGTATTGCACCGTTTCGGTGTGGTTTGGAACCGTAACGAGGTACTCGTAAGGTATTGTACCGTTTTGGTGTGGTTTGGTACCGTATGGATGTACTCCTACGGTATTGCACCCTTTCGGTGTGGTTTGGAACCGTAACGAAGTACTCGTAAGGTATTGTACCGTTTTGCTGTGATTTGGTACCGTATGGATGTACTCGTACGGTATTGCACCGTTTTGGTGTGGTTTGGTACCTTATGGATGTACTCCTACGGTATTGCACCGTTTTCGTGTGGTTTGGTACCGTATGGATGTACTCGGACGGTATTGGACCGTTTTGGTGTGGTTTGGTACCGGATGGATGCACTCGTACGATATTGCACCGTTTTGGTGTGGTTTGGTACCGTATGGATGTACTCGTACGGTATTGCACTGTTTTGGTGTGGTTTGGTACTGTATGGATGTACTCGTACGCTATTGCACCGTTTCGGTGCGGTTTGGAACCGTAACGAAGTACTCGTAAGGTATTGTACCGTTGTGGTGTGGTTTGGTACCGTATGGGTGTACTCGTACGGTATTGCACCGTTTCGGTGTGGTTTGGAACCGTAACGAGGTACTCGTAAGGTATTGTACCGTTTTGGTGTGGTTTGGTACCGTATGGATGTACTCCTACGGTATTGCACCGTTTCGGTGTGGTTTGGAACCGTAACGAAGTACTCGTAAGGTATTGTACCGTTTTGGTGTGATTTGGTACCGTCTGGATGTACTCGTACGGTATTCCACCGTTTTGGTGTGGTTTGGTACCTTATGGATGTACTCCTACGGTATTGCACCGTTTTGGTGTGGTTTGGTACCGTATGGATGTACTCGGACGGTATTGGACCGTTTTGGTGTGGTTTGGTACCGGATGGATGTACTCGTACGGTATTGCACCGTTTTGGTGTGGTTTGGTACCGTATGGATGTACTCGTACGGTATTGAACCGTTTTGGTGTGGTTTGGTACCGTATGGATGTACTCGTACGGTATTGCACCGTTTTGGTGTGGTTTGGTACCGTATGGATGTACTCCTACGGTATTGCACCCTTTCGGTGTGGTTTGGAACCGTAACGAAGTACTCGTAAGGTATTGTACCGTTTTGCTGTGATTTGGTACCGTATGGATGTACTCGTACGGTATTGCACCGTTTTGGTGTGGTTTGGTACCTTATGGATGTACTCCTACGGTATTGCACCGTTTTCGTGTGGTTTGGTACCGTATGGATGTACTCGGACGGTATTGGACCGTTTTGGTGTTGTTTGGTACCGGATGGATGCACTCGTACGATATTGCACCGTTTTGGTGTGGTTTGGTACCGTATGGATGTACTCGTACGGTATTGCACTGTTTTGGTGTGGTTTGGTACTGTATGGATGTACTCGTACGCTATTGCTCCGTTTCGGTGCGGTTTGGAACCGTAACAAAGTACTCGTAAGGTATTGTACCGTTGTGGTGTGGTTTGGTACCGTATGGATGTACTCGTACGGTATTGCACCGTTTCGGTGTGGTTTGGAACCGTAACGAGGTACTCGTAAGGTATTGTACCGTTTTGGTGTGGTTTGGTACCGTATGGATGTACTCCTACGGTATTGCACCGTTTCGGTGTGGTTTGGAAACGTAACGAAGTACTCGTAAGGTATTGTACCGTTTTGGTGTGATTTGGTACCGTCTGGATGTACTCGTACGGTATTCCACCGTTTTGGTGTGGTTTGGTACCTTATGGATGTACTCCTACGGTATTGCACCGTTTTGGTGTGGTTTGGTACCGTATGGATGTACTCGGACGGTATTGGACCGTTTTGGTGTGGTTTGGTACCGGATGGATGTACTCGTACGGTATTGCACCGTTTTGGTGTGGTTTCGTACCGTATGGATGTACTCGTACGGTATTGCTCCGTTTTGGTGTGGTTTGGTACCGTATGGATGTACTCGTACGGTATTGAACCGTTTTGGTGTGGTTTGGTACCGTTTGGATGTACTCGTACGGTATTGCACCGTTTTGGTGTTGTTTGGTACCTTATGGATGTACTCCTACGGTATTGCACCGTTTTGGTGTGGTTTGGTACCGTATGGATGTACTCGTACGGTATTGCACCTTTTTGGTGTGGTTTGGTACCGTACGGATGTACTCGTACCGTATTCTACCGTTTTTGTGTGGTTTTGTACCGTATGGATGTACTCGTACGGTATTGCACCGTTTTGGTGTGGTTTGGAACCGTAACGAAGTACTCGTAATGTATTGTACCGTTTTTGTGTGGTTTGGTTATGTATGGATGTACTCGTACGGTATTGCACCGTTTTGGTGTGGTTTGGTACCGTATGGATGTACTCGTACGGTATTGAACCGTTTTGGTGTGGTTTGGTGGTTTGGTACCGTATGGATGTACTCGTACTGTATTGCACCGTGTCGGTGTGGTTTGGAACCGTAACGAAGTACTCGTAAGGTATTGTACCGTTTTGGTGTGGTTTGGTACCTTATGGATGTACTCGTACGGTATTGCACCGTTTTGGTGTGGTTTGGTACCGTATGGATGTACTCCTACGGTATTGCACCCTTTCGGTGTGGTTTGGAACCGTAACGAAGTACTCGTAAGGTATTGTACCGTTTTGCTGTGATTTGGTACCGTATGGATGTACTCGTACGGTATTGCACCGTTTTGGTGTGGTTTGGTACCTTATGGATGTACTCGTACGGTATTTCACCGTTTCGGTGTGGTTTGGAACCGTAACGAGGTACTCGTAAGGTATTGTACCGTTTTGGTGTGGTTTGGTACCGTATGGATGTACTCCTACGGTATTGCACCCTTTCGGTGTTGTTTGGAACCGTAACGAAGTACTCGTAAGGTATTGTACCGTTTTGCTGTGATTTGGTACCGTATGGATGTACTCGTACGGTATTGCACCGTTTTGGTGTGGTTTGGTACCTTATGGATGTACTCCTACGGTATTGCACCGTTTTCGTGTGGTTTGGTACCGTATGGATGTACTCGGACGGTATTGGACCGTTTTGGTGTGGTTTGGTACCGGATGGATGCACTCGTACGATATTGCTCCGTTTTGGTGTGGTTTGGTACCGTATGGATGTACTCGTACGGTATTGCACTGTTTTGGTGTGGTTTGGTACTGTATGGATGTACTCGTACGCTATTGCACCGTTTCGGTGCGGTTTGGAACCGTAACGAAGTACTCGTAAGGTATTGTACCGTTGTGGTGTGGTTTGGTACCGTATGGATGTACTCGTACGGTATTGCACCGTTTCGGTGTGGTTTGGAACCGTAACGAGGTACTCGTAAGGTATTGTACCGTTTTGGTGTGGTTTGGTACCGTATGGATGTACTCCTACGGTATTGCACCGTTTTGTTGTGGTTTCGTATCGTATGGATGTACTCATACGGTATTGCACCGTTTTGGTCTGGTTTGGTACATTATGGATGTACTCGTATGGTATTGCACCGTTTCGGTGTTGTTTGGTACCGTATGGATGTACTCGTACGGTATTGCACCGTTTTGGTGTGGTTTGGTACCGTAACGAAGTACTCGTAAAGTATTAAACCGTTTTGGTGTGGTTTGGTACCGTATGGATGTACTCGTACGGTATTGTACCGTTTTGGTGTGGTTTGGTACCGTATGGATGTACTCGTACGGTATTGCACCGTTTTGGTGTGGTTTGGTACCTGATGGATGTACTCCTACGGTATTGCACCGTTTTGGTGTGGTTTGGTACCGTATGGATGTACTCGTACGGTATTGCACCCTTTTGGTATGGTTTCGTACCGTATGGATGTACTCGTACGGTATACTACCGTTTTTGTGTGGTTTTGTACCGTATGGATGTTCTCGTACGGTATTGCACCGTTTTGGTGTGGTTTGGTACCGTAACGAAGTACTCGTACAGTATTAAACCGTTTTGGTGTGGTTTGGTACCGTATGGATGTACTCGTACGGTATTGTACCGTTTTGGTGTGGTTTGGTACCGTATGGATGTGCTCGTACGGTATTGCACCGTTTTGGTGTGGTTTCGTACCGTATGGATGTACTCGTACGGTATTGAACCGTTTTGGTGTGGTTTGGTGGTTTGGTACCGTATGGATGTACTCGTACGGTATTGCACCGTTTCAATGTGGTTTGGAACCTTAACGAAGTACTCGTTAGGTATTGTACCGTTTTGGTGTGGTTTGGTACCGTATGGATGTACTCGTACGGTATTGCACCGTTTTGGTGTGGTTTGGTATCGTATGGATGTACTCGTACGGTATTGCACCGTTTTGGTGTGGTTTGGTACCTTATGGATGTACTCGTACGGTATTGCACCGTTTCGGTGTGGTTTGGTACCGTATGGATGTACTCGTACGGTATTGCACCGTTTCGGTGTGGTTTGGAACCGTAACGAAGTGCTCGTAAGGTATTGTACCATTTTGGTGTGGTTTCGTACCGTATGGATGTACTCGTACGGTATTGCACCGTTTTGGTGTGGTTTGGTACCGTATGAATGTACTCCTACGGTATTGCACCGTTTTGGTGTGGTTTGGTACCTTATGGATGTACTCGTATGGTTTGGTACCGTATGAATGTACACCTACGGTATTGCACCGTTTTGGTGTGGTTTGGTACCTTATGGATGTACTCGTACGGTGTTGCACCGTTTTGGTGTGGTTTGGTACCGTATGGATGTACTCGTACGGTATTGCACCGTTTTGGAGTGGTTTGGAACCTCAACGAAGTACTCGTAAGGTATTGTACCGTTTTGGTGTGGTTTGGTACCGTATGGATATACTCGTACGGTATTGCACCCTTTTGGTGTGCTTTGGTACCGTATGGATGTACTCGTACGGTATTCTACCGTTTTTGTGTGGTTTTTTACCGTATGGATGTACTCGTACGGTATTGCACCGTTTTGGTGTGGTTTGGAACCGTAACGAAGTACTCGTAAAGTATTAAACCGTTTTGGTGTGGTTTGGTACCGTATGGATGTACTCGTACGGTATTGCACCATTTTGGTGTGGTTTGGTACCGTATGGATGTACTCGTACGCTATTGCACCGTTTCGGTGTGGTTTGGAACCGTAACGAAGTACTCGTAAGGTATTGTACCGTTTTGGTGTCGTTTGGTACCGTATGGATGTACTCGTACGGTATTGCACCCTTTTGGTATGGTTTCGTACCGTATGGATGTACTCGTACGGTATACTACCGTTTTTGTGTGGTTTTGTACCGTACGGATGTTCTCGTACGGTATTGCACCGTTTTGGTGTGGTTTGGTACCGTAACGAAGTACTCGTACAGTATTAAACCGTTTTGGTGTGGTTTGGTACCGTATGGATGTACTCGTACGGTATTGTACCGTTTTGGTGTGGTTTGGTACCGTATGGATGTGCTCGTACGGTATTGCACCGTTTTGGTGTGGTTTCGTACCGTATGGATGTACTCGTACGGTATTGCACCGTTTTGGTGTGGTTTGGTACCTGATGGATGTACTCGTACGGTATTGCACCCTTTTGGTATGGTTTCGTACCGTATGGATGTACTCGTACGGTATACTACCGTTTTTGTGTGGTTTTGTACCGTATGGATGTTCTCGTACGGTATTGCACCGTTTTGGTGTGGTTTGGTACCGTAACGAAGTACTCGTACAGTATTAAACCGTTTTGGTGTGGTTTGGTACCGTATGGATGTACTCGTACGGTATTGTACCCTTTTGGTCTGGTTTGGTACATTATGGATGTACTCGTATGGTATTGCACCGTTCGGTGTTGTTTGGTACCGTATGGATGTACTCGTACGGTATTGCACCGTTTTGGTGTGGTTTGGTACCGTAACGAAGTACTCGTAAAGTATTAAACCGTTTTGGTGTGGTTTGGTACCGTATGGATGTACTCGTACGGTATTGTACCGTTTTGGTGTGGTTTGGTACCGTATGGATGTACTCGTACGGTATTGCACCGTTTTGGTGTGGTTTGGTACCTGATGGATGTACTCCTACGGTATTGCACCGTTTTGGTGTGGTTTGGTACCGTATGGATGTACTCGTACGGTATTGCACCCTTTTGGTATGGTTTCGTACCGTATGGATGTACTCGTACGGTATACTACCGTTTTTGTGTGGTTTTGTACCGTATGGATGTTCTCGTACGGTATTGCACCGTTTTGGTGTGGTTTGGTACCGTAACGAAGTACTCGTACAGTATTAAACCGTTTTGGTGTGGTTTGGTACCGTATGGATGTACTCGTACGGTATTGTACCGTTTTGGTGTGGTTTGGTACCGTATGGATGTGCTCGTACGGTATTGCACCGTTTTGGTGTGGTTTCGTACCGTATGGATGTACTCGTACGGTATTGAACCGTTTTGGTGTGGTTTGGTGGTTTGGTACCGTATGGATGTACTCGTACGGTATTGCACCGTTTCAATGTGGTTTGGATCCTTAACGAAGTACTCGTTAGGTATTGTACCGTTTTGGTGTGGTTTGGTACCGTATGGATGTACTCGTACGGTATTGCACCGTTTTGGTGTGGTTTGGTATCGTATGGATGTACTCGTACGGTATTGCACCGTTTTGGTGTGGTTTGGTACCTTATGGATGTACTCGTACGGTATTGCACCGTTTCGGTGTGGTTTGGTACCGTATGGATGTACTCGTACGGTATTGCACCGTTTCGGTGTGGTTTGGAACCGTAACGAAGTGCTCGTAAGGTATTGTACCATTTTGGTGTGGTTTCGTACCGTATGGATGTACTCGTACGGTATTGCACCGTTTTGGTGTGGTTTGGTACCGTATGAATGTACTCCTACGGTATTGCACCGTTTTGGTGTGGTTTGGTACCTTATGGATGTACTCGTATGGTTTGGTACCGTATGAATGTACTCCTACGGTATTGCACCGTTTTGGTGTGGTTTGGTACCTTATGGATGTACTCGTACGGTGTTGCACCGTTTTGGTGTGGTTTGGTACCGTATGGATGTACTCGTACGGTATTGCACCGTTTTGGAGTGGTTTGGAACCTCAACGAAGTACTCGTAAGGTATTGTACCGTTTTGGTGTGGTTTGGTACCGTATGGATATACTCGTACGGTATTGCACCCTTTTGGTGTGCTTTGGTACCGTATGGATGTACTCGTACGGTATTCTACCGTTTTTGTGTGGTTTTTTACCGTATGGATGTACTCGTACGGTATTGCACCGTTTTGGTGTGGTTTGGAACCGTAACGAAGTACTCGTAAAGTATTAAACCGTTTTGGTGTGGTTTGGTACCGTATGGATGTACTCGTACGGTATTGCACCATTTTGGTGTGGTTTGGTACCGTATGGATGTACTCGTACGCTATTGCACCGTTTCGGTGTGGTTTGGAACCGTAACGAAGTACTCGTAAGGTATTGTACCGTTTTGGTGTCGTTTGGTACCGTATGGATGTACTCGTACGGTATTGCACCGTTTTGGTGTGGTTTGGTACCGTATGAATGTACTCCTACGGTATTGCACCGTTTTGGTGTGGTTTGGTACCTTATCGATGTACTCGTACGGTATTGCACCGTTTTGGTGTGGTTTGGTACCGTATGGATGTACTCGTACGGTATTGCACCGTTTTGGAGTGGTTTGGAACCGTAACGAAGTACTCGTAAGGTATTGTACCATTTTGGTGTGGTTTGGTACCGTATGGATATACTCGTACGGTATTGCACCCTTTTGGTGTGCTTTGGTACCGTATGGATGTACTCGTACGGTATTCTACCGTTTTTGTGTTGTTTTGTACCGTATGGATGTACTCGTACGGTATTGCACCGTTTTGGTGTGGTTTGGAACCGTAACGAAGTACTCGTGAAGTATTAAACCGTTTTGGTGTGGTTTGGTACCGTATGGATGTACTCGTACGGTATTGCACCATTTTGGTGTGGTTTGGTACCGTATGGATGTACTCGTACGCTATTGCACCGTTTCGGTGTGGTTTGGAACCGTAACGAAGTACTCGTAAGGTATTGTACCGTTTTGGTGTGGTTTGGTACCGTATGGATGTACTCGTACGGTATTGCACTGTTTCGGTGTGGTTTGGAACCGTAACGAGGTACTCGTAAGGTATTGTACCGTTTTGGTGTGGTTTGGTACCGTATGGATGTACTCCTACGGTATTGCACCATTTCGGTGTGTTTTGGAACCGTAACGAAGTGCTCGTAAGGTATTGTACCGTTTTGGTGTGATTTGGTACCGTATGGATGTACTCGTACGGTATTGCACCGTTTTGGTGTGGTTTGGTACCTTACGGATGTACTCCTACGGTATTGCACCGTTTTCGTGTGGTTTGGTACCGTATGGATGTACTCGGACGGTATTGGACCGTTTTGGTGTGGTTTGGTACCGGATGGACATACTCGTACGATATTGAACCGTTTCGGTGTGGTTTGGTACCGTATGGATGTACTCGTACGGTATTGCACCGTTTCGGTGTGGTTTGGAACCGTAACGAAGTGCTCGTGAGGTATTGTACCGTTTCGGTGTGGTTTGGTACCGTATGGATGTACTCGTACGGTATTGCACCGTTTTGGTGTGGTTTGGTACCTTATGGATGTAGTCGTACGGTATTGCACCGTTTTGGTGTGGTTTGGAACCGTAACGAAGTACTCGTAAGGTATTGTACCGTTTTGGTGTGGTTTGGTACCGTATGGATGTACTCGCACGGTATTGCACCCTTTTGGTGTGGTTTGGTACCGTATGGATGTACTCGGACGGTATTGGACCGTTTTGGTGTGGTTTGGTACCGGATGGATGTACTCGGACGGTATTGCACCGTTTTGGTGTGGTTTGGTACCGTATGGATGTACTCGCACGGTATTGCACCGTTTTGGTGTGGTTTGGTACCGTATGGATGTACTCGCACGGTATTGCACCGTTTTGGTGTGGTTTGGTACCGTATGGATGTACTCGTACGGTATTGCACCGTTTTGGTGTGGTTTGGTACCTTATGGATGTACTCCTACGGTATTGCACCGTTTTGGTGTGGTTTGGTACCGTATGGATGTACTCGGACGGTATTGGACCGTTTTGGTGTGGTTTGGTACCGGATGGATGTACTCGTACGGTATTGCACCGTTTTGCTGTGGTTTGGTACCGTATGGATGTACTCGTACGGTATTGCACCGTTTTGGTGTGGTTTGGTACCGTATGGATGTACTCGTACAGTATTGAACCGTTTTGGTGTGGTTTGGTACCGTATGGATGTACTCGTACGGTATTGCACCGTTTTGGTGTGGTTTGGTACCTTATGGATGTACTCCTACGGTATTGCACCGTTTTGGTGTGGTTTGGTACCGTATGGATGTACTCGTACGGTATTGCACCCTTTTGGTGTGGTTTGGTACCGTAAGGATGTACTCGTACGGTATTCTACCGTTTTTGTGTGGTTTTGTACCGTATGGATGTACTCGTACGGTATTGCACCGTTTTGGTGTGGTTTGGTTCCGTAACGAAGTACTCGTAAAGTATTAAACCGTTTTGGTGTGGTTTGGTACCGTATGGATGTACTGCTACGGTATTGTACCGTTTTTGTGTGGTTTGGTACCGTATGGATGTACTCGTACGGTATTGAACCGTTTTGGTGTGGTTTGGTGGTTTGGTACCGTATGGATGTACTCGTACGGTATTACACCGTTTCAATGTGCTTTGGAACCGTAACGAAGTACTCGTAAGGTATTGTACCGTTTTGGTGTGGTTTGGTACCGTATGGATGTACTCGTACGGTATTGCACCGTTTTGGTGTGGTTTGGTATCGTATGGATGTACTCGTACGGTATTGCACCGTTTTGGTGTGGTTTGGTACCTTTTGGACGTACTCGTACGGTATTGCACCGTTTCGGTGTGGTTTGGAACCGTAACGAAGTGCTCGTAAGGTATTGTACCGTTTTGGTGTGGTTTGGTACCATATGGATGTACTCGTACGGTATTGCACCGTTTTGGTGTGGTTTGGTACCGTATGAATGTACTCGTACGGTATTGCACCGTTTTGGTGTGGTTTGGTACCTTATGGATGTACTCGTACGGTATTGCACCGTTTCTGTGTGGTTTGGAACCGTAACGAAGTGCTCGTGAGGTATTGTACCGTTTTGGTGTGGTTTGGTACCGTATGGATGTACTCGTACGGTATTGCACCGTTTTGGTGTTGTTTGGTACCGTATGGATGTACTCGTACGGTATTGCACCGTTTTGGTGTGGTTTGGTACCGTATGGATGTACTCGTACGGTATTGCACCGTTTTGGTGTGGTTTGGAACCGTAACGAAGTACTCGTAAAGTATTGTACCGTTTTGGTGTGGTTTGGTACCGTATGGATGTACTCGCACGGTATTGCACCCTTTTGGTGTGGTTTGGTACCGTATGGATGTACTAGGACGGTATTGGACCGTTTTGGTGTGGTTTGGTACCGGATGGATGTACTCGTACGGTATTGCACCGTTTTGGTGTGGTTTGGTACCGTATGGATGTACTAGTACGGTATTGCACCGTTTTGGTGTGGTTTGGTGCCGTATGGATGTACTCGTACGGTATTGAACCGTTTTGGTGTGGTTTGGTACCGTATGGATGTACTCGTACGGTATTGCACCGTTTTGGTGTGGTTTGGTACCTTATGGATGTACTCGGACGGTATTGGACCAATTTGGTGTGGTTTTGTACCGGATGGATGTACTCGTACGGTATTGCACCGTTTTGGTGTGGTTTGGTACCGTATGGATGTACTCGTACGGTATTGCACCGTTTTGGTGTGGTTTGGTACCGTATGGATGTACTCGTACGGTATTGCACCCTTTTGGTGTGGTTTGGTACCGTAAGGATGTACTCGTACGGTATTCTACCGTTTTTGTGTGGTTTTCTACCGTATGGATGTACTCGTACGGTATTGCACCGTTTTGGTGTGGTTTGGTTCCGTAACGAAGTACTCCTAAAGTATTAAACCGTTTTGGTGTGGTTTGGTACCGTATGGATGTACTCCTACGGTATTGTACCGTTTTGGTGTGGTTTGGTACCGTATGGATGTACTCGTACGGTATTGAACCGTTTTGGTGTGGTTTGGTGGTTTGGTACCGTATGGATGTACTCGTACGGTATTGCACCGTTTCAATGTGCTTTGGAACCGTAACGAAGTACTCGTAAGGTATTGTACCGTTTTGGTGTGGTTTGGTACCGTATGGATGTACTCGTACGGTATTGCACCGTTTTGGTGTGGTTTGGTATCGTATGGATGTACTCGTACGGTATTGCACCGTTTTGGTGTGGTTTGGTACCTTATGGACGTACTCGTACGGTATTGCACCGTTTCGGTGTGGTTTGGTACCGTATGGATGTACTCGTACGGTATTGCACCGTTTCGGTGTGGTTTGGAACCGTAACGAAGTGCTCGTAAGGTATTGTACCGTTTTGGTGTGGTTTGGTACCATATGGATGTACTCGTACGGTATTGCACCGTTTTGGTGTGGTTTGGTACCGTATGAATGTACTCGTACGGTATTGCACCGTTTTGGTGTGGTTTGGTACCTTATGGATGTACTCGTACGGTATTGCACCGTTTCTGTGTGGTTTGGAACCGTAACGAAGTGCTCGTGAGGTATTGTACCGTTTTGGTGTGGTTTGGTACCGTATGGATGTACTCGTACGGTATTGCACCGTTTTGGTGTGGTTTGGTACCGTATGGATGTACTCGTACGGTATTGCACCGTTTTGGTGTGGTTTGGTACCTTATGGATGTACTCGTACGGTATTGCACCGTTTTGGTGTGGTTTGGAACCGTAACGAAGTACTCGTAAGGTATTGTACCGTTTTGGTGTGGTTTGGTACCGTATGGATGTACTCGCACGGTATTGCACCCTTTTGGTGTGGTTTGGTACCGTATGGATGTACTCGGACGGTATTGGACCGTTTTGGTGTGGTTTGGTACCGGATGGATGTACTCGTACGGTATTGCACCGTTTTGGTGTGGTTTGGTACCGTATGGATGTACTCGTACGGTATTGAACCGTTTTGGTGTGGTTTGGTACCGTATGGATGTACTCGTACGGTCTTGCACCGTTTTGGTGTGGTTTGGTACCTTATGGATGTACTCGGACGGTATTGGACCAATTTGGGGTGGTTTTGTACCGGATGGATGTACTCGTACGGTATTGCACCGTTTTGGTGTGGTTTGGTACCGTATGGATGTACTCGTACGGTATTGTACCGTTTTGGTGTGGTTTGGTACCGTATGGATGTACTCGTACGGTATTGCACCGTTTTGGTTTTGTTTGGTACCGTATGGATGTACTCGGACGGTATTGGACCGTTTTGGTGTGGTTTGGTACCGGATGGATGTACTCGTACGATATTGCACCGTTTTGCTGTGGTTTGGTATTGTATGGATGTACTCGTACGGTATTGCACCGTTTTGGTGTGGTTTGGTACCGTATGGATGTACTCGTACAGTATTGAACCGTTTTGGTGTGGTTTGGTACCGTATGGATGTACTCGTACGGTATTGCACCGTTTTGGTGTGGTTTGGTACCTTATGGATGTACTCCTACGGTATTGCACCGTTTTGGTGTGGTTTGGTACCGTATGGATGTACTCGTACGGTATTGCACCCTTTTGGTGTGGTTTGGTACCGTAAGGATGTACTCGTACGGTATTCTACCGTTTTTGTGTGGTTTTGTACCGTATGGATGTACTCGTACGGTATTGCACCGTTTTGGTGTGGTTTGGTTCCGTAACGAAGTACTCGTAAAGTATTAAACCGTTTTGGTGTTGTTTGGTACCGTATGGATGTACTCCTACGGTATTGTACCGTTTTGGTGTAGTTTGGTACCGTATGGATGTACTCGTACGGTATTGAACCGTTTTGGTGTGGTTTGGTGGTTTGGTACCGTATGGATGTACTCGTACGGTATTGCACCATTTCAATGTGCTTTGGAACCGTAACGAAGTACTCGTAAGGTATTGTACCATTTTGGTGTGGTTTGGTACCGTATGGATGTACTCGTACGGTATTGCACCGTTTTGGTGTGGTTTGGTATCGTATGGATATACTCGTACGGTATTGCACCGTTTTGGTATGGTTTGGTACCTTATGGACGTACTCGTACGGTATTGCACCGTTTCGGTGTGGTTTGGTACCGTATGGATGTACTCGTACGGTATTGCACCGTTTCGGTGTGGTTTGGAACCGTAACGAAGTGCTCGTAAGGTATTGTACCGTTTTGGTGTGGTTTGGTACCGTATGGATGTACTCGTACGGTATTGCACCGTTTTGGAGTGGTTTTGAACCTCAACGAAGTACTCGTAAGGTATTGTACCGTTTTGGTGTGGTTTGGTACCGTATGGATATACTCGTACGGTATTGCACCCTTTTGGTGTGCTTTGGTACCGTATGGATGTACTCGTACGGTATTCTACCGTTTTTGTGTGGTTTTTTACCGTATGGATGTACTCGTACGGTATTGCACCGTTTTGGTGTGGTTTGGAACCGTAACGAAGTACTCGTAAAGTATTAAACCGTTTTGGTGTGGTTTGGTACCGTATGGATGTACTCGTACGGTATTGCACCATTTTGGTGTGGTTTGGTACCGTATGGATGTACTCGTACGCTATTGCACCGTTTCGGTGTGGTTTGGAACCGTAACGAAGTACTCGTAAGGTATTGTACCGTTTTGGTGTCGTTTGGTACCGTATGGATGTACTCGTACGGTATTGCACCGTTTTGGTGTGGTTTGGTACCGTATGAATGTACTCCTACGGTATTGCACCGTTTTGGTGTGGTTTGGTACCTTATCGATGTACTCGTACGGTATTGCACCGTTTTGGTGTGGTTTGGTACCGTATGGATGTACTCGTACGGTATTGCACCGTTTTGGAGTGGTTTGGAACCGTAACGAAGTACTCGTAAGGTATTGTACCATTTTGGTGTGGTTTGGTACCGTATGGATATACTCGTACGGTATTGCACCCTTTTGGTGTGCTTTGGTACCGTATGGATGTACTCGTACGGTATTCTACCGTTTTTGTGTTGTTTTGTACCGTATGGATGTACTCGTACGGTATTGCACCGTTTTGGTGTGGTTTGGAACCGTAACGAAGTACTCGTGAAGTATTAAACCGTTTTGGTGTGGTTTGGTACCGTATGGATGTACTCGTACGGTATTGCACCATTTTGGTGTGGTTTGGTACCGTATGGATGTACTCGTACGCTATTGCACCGTTTCGGTGTGGTTTGGAACCGTAACGAAGTACTCGTAAGGTATTGTACCGTTTTGGTGTGGTTTGGTACCGTATGGATGTACTCGTACGGTATTGCACCGTTTCGGTGTGGTTTGGAACCGTAACGAGGTACTCGTAAGGTATTGTACCGTTTTGGTGTGGTTTGGTACCGTATGGATGTACTCCTACGGTATTGCACCATTTCGGTGTGTTTTGGAACCGTAACGAAGTGCTCGTAAGGTATTGTACCGTTTTGGTGTGATTTGGTACCGTATGGATGTACTCGTACGGTATTGCACCGTTTTGGTGTGGTTTGGTACCTTACGGATGTACTCCTACGGTATTGCACCGTTTTCGTGTGGTTTGGTACCGTATGGATGTACTCGGACGGTATTGGACCGTTTTGGTGTGGTTTGGTACCGGATGGACATACTCGTACGATATTGAACCGTTTCGGTGTGGTTTGGTACCGTATGGATGTACTCGTACGGTATTGCACCGTTTCGGTGTGGTTTGGAACCGTAACGAAGTGCTCGTGAGGTATTGTACCGTTTTGGTGTGGTTTGGTACCGTATGGATGTACTCGTACGGTATTGCACCGTTTTGGTGTGGTTTGGTACCTTATGGATGTAGTCGTACGGTATTGCACCGTTTTGGTGTGGTTTGGAACCGTAACGAAGTACTCGTAAGGTATTGTACCGTTTTGGTGTGGTTTGGTACCGTATGGATGTACTCGCACGGTATTGCACCCTTTTGGTGTGGTTTGGTACCGTATGGATGTACTCGGACGGTATTGGACCGTTTTGGTGTGGTTTGGTACCGGATGGATGTACTCGGACGGTATTGCACCGTTTTGGTGTGGTTTGGTACCGTATGGATGTACTCGCACGGTATTGCACCGTTTTGGTGTGGTTTGGTACCGTATGGATGTACTCGCACGGTATTGCACCGTTTTGGTGTGGTTTGGTACCGTATGGATGTACTCGTACGGTATTGCACCGTTTTGGTGTGGTTTGGTACCTTATGGATGTACTCCTACGGTATTGCACCGTTTTGGTGTGGTTTGGTACCGTATGGATGTACTCGGACGGTATTGGACCGTTTTGGTGTGGTTTGGTACCGGATGGATGTACTCGTACGGTATTGCACCGTTTTGCTGTGGTTTGGTACCGTATGGATGTACTCGTACGGTATTGCACCGTTTTGGTGTGGTTTGGTACCGTATGGATGTACTCGTACAGTATTGAACCGTTTTGGTGTGGTTTGGTACCGTATGGATGTACTCGTACGGTATTGCACCGTTTTGGTGTGGTTTGGTACCTTATGGATGTACTCCTACGGTATTGCACCGTTTTGGTGTGGTTTGGTACCGTATGGATGTACTCGTACGGTATTGCACCCTTTTGGTGTGGTTTGGTACCGTAAGGATGTACTCGTACGGTATTCTACCGTTTTTGTGTGGTTTTGTACCGTATGGATGTACTCGTACGGTATTGCACCGTTTTGGTGTGGTTTGGTTCCGTAACGAAGTACTCGTAAAGTATTAAACCGTTTTGGTGTGGTTTGGTACCGTATGGATGTACTGCTACGGTATTGTACCGTTTTTGTGTGGTTTGGTACCGTATGGATGTACTCGTACGGTATTGAACCGTTTTGGTGTGGTTTGGTGGTTTGGTACCGTATGGATGTACTCGTACGGTATTGCACCGTTTCAATGTGCTTTGGAACCGTAACGAAGTACTCGTAAGGTATTGTACCGTTTTGGTGTGGTTTGGTACCGTATGGATGTACTCGTACGGTATTGCACCGTTTTGGTGTGGTTTGGTATCGTATGGATGTACTCGTACGGTATTGCACCGTTTTGGTGTGGTTTGGTACCTTTTGGACGTACTCGTACGGTATTGCACCGTTTCGGTGTGGTTTGGAACCGTAACGAAGTGCTCGTAAGGTATTGTACCGTTTTGGTGTGGTTTGGTACCATATGGATGTACTCGTACGGTATTGCACCGTTTTGGTGTGGTTTGGTACCGTATGAATGTACTCGTACGGTATTGAACCGTTTTGGTGTGGTTTGGTACCTTATGGATGTACTCGTACGGTATTGCACCGTTTCTGTGTGGTTTGGAACCGTAACGAAGTGCTCGTGAGGTATTGTACCGTTTTGGTGTGGTTTGGTACCGTATGGATGTACTCGTACGGTATTGCACCGTTTTGGTGTTGTTTGGTACCGTATGGATGTACTCGTACGGTATTGCACCGTTTTGGTGTGGTTTGGTACCGTATGGATGTACTCGTACGGTATTGCACCGTTTTGGTGTGGTTTGGAACCGTAACGAAGTACTCGTAAAGTATTGTACCGTTTTGGTGTGGTTTGGTACCGTATGGATGTACTCGCACGGTATTGCACCCTTTTGGTGTGGTTTGGTACCGTATGGATGTACTAGGACGGTATTGGACCGTTTTGGTGTGGTTTGGTACCGGATGGATGTACTCGTACGGTATTGCACCGTTTTGGTGTGGTTTGGTACCGTATGGATGTACTAGTACGGTATTGCACCGTTTTGGTGTGGTTTGGTACCGTATGGATGTACTCGTACGGTATTGCACCGTTTTGGTGTGGTTTGGTACCGTATGGATGTACTCGTACGGTATTGCACCGTTTTGGTGTGGTTTGGTACCTTATGGATGTACTCGTACGGTATTGCACCGTTTTGGTGTGGTTTGGTACCGTATGGATGTACTCGTACGGTATTGCACCGTTTTGGTGTGGTTTGGTACCGTATGGATGTACTCGTACGGTATTGCACCCTTTTGGTGTGGTTTGGTACCGTAAGGATGTACTCGTACGGTATTCTACCGTTTTTGTGTGGTTTTCTACCGTATGGATGTACTCGTACGGTATTGCACCGTTTTGGTGTGGTTTGGTTCCGTAACGAAGTACTCCTAAAGTATTAAACCGTTTTGGTGTGGTTTGGTACCGTATGGATGTACTCCTACGGTATTGTACCGTTTTGGTGTGGTTTGGTACCGTATGGATGTACTCGTACGGTATTGAACCGTTTTGGTGTGGTTTGGTGGTTTGGTACCGTATGGATGTACTCGTACGGTATTGCACCGTTTCAATGTGCTTTGGAACCGTAACGAAGTACTCGTAAGGTATTGTATCGTTTTGGTGTGGTTTGGTACCGTATGGATGTACTCGTACGGTATTGCACCGTTTTGGTGTGGTTTGGTATCGTATGGATGTACTCGTACGGTATTGCACCGTTTTGGTGTGGTTTGGTACCTTATGGACGTACTCGTACGGTATTGCACCGTTTCGGTGTGGTTTGGTACCGTATGGATGTACTCGTACGGTATTGCACCGTTTCGGTGTGGTTTGGAACCGTAACGAAGTGCTCGTAAGGTATTGTACCGTTTTGGTGTGGTTTGGTACCATATGGATGTACTCGTACGGTATTGCACCGTTTTGGTGTGGTTTGGTACCGTATGAATGTACTCGTACGGTATTGCACCGTTTTGGTGTGGTTTGGTACCTTATGGATGTACTCGTACGGTATTGCACCGTTTCTGTGTGGTTTGGAACCGTAACGAAGTGCTCGTGAGGTATTGTACCGTTTTGGTGTGGTTTGGTACCGTATGGATGTACTCGTACGGTATTGCACCGTTTTGGTGTGGTTTGGTACCGTATGGATGTACTCGTACGGTATTGCACCGTTTTGGTGTGGTTTGGTACCTTATGGATGTACTCGTACGGTATTGCACCGTTTTGGTGTGGTTTGGAACCGTAACGAAGTACTCGTAAGGTATTGTACCGTTTTGGTGTGGTTTGGTACCGTATGGATGTACTCGCACGGTATTGCACCCTTTTGGTGTGGTTTGGTACCGTATGGATGTACTCGGACGGTATTGGACCGTTTTGGTGTGGTTTGGTACCGGATGGATGTACTCGTACGGTATTGCACCGTTTTGGTGTGGTTTGGTACCGTATGGATGTACTCGTACGGTATTGAACCGTTTTGGTGTGGTTTGGTACCGTATGGATGTACTCGTACGGTCTTGCACCGTTTTGGTGTGGTTTGGTACCTTATGGATGTACTCGGACAGTATTGGACCAATTTGGGGTGGTTTTGTACCGGATGGATGTACTCGTACGGTATTGCACCGTTTTGGTGTGGTTTGGTACCGTATGGATGTACTCGTACGGTATTGTACCGTTTTGGTGTGGTTTGGTACCGTATGGATGTACTCGTACGGTATTGCACCGTTTTGGTTTTGTTTGGTACCGTATGGATGTACTCGGACGGTATTGGACCGTTTTGGTGTGGTTTGGTACCGGATGGATGTACTCGTACGATATTGCACCGTTTTGCTGTGGTTTGGTATTGTATGGATGTACTCGTACGGTATTGCACCGTTTTGGTGTGGTTTGGTACCGTATGGATGTACTCGTACAGTATTGAACCGTTTTGGTGTGGTTTGGTACCGTATGGATGTACTCGTACGGTATTGCACCGTTTTGGTGTGGTTTGGTACCTTATGGATGTACTCCTACGGTATTGCACCGTTTTGGTGTGGTTTGGTACCGTATGGATGTACTCGTACGGTATTGCACCCTTTTGGTGTGGTTTGGTACCGTAAGGATGTACTCGTACGGTATTCTACCGTTTTTGTGTGGTTTTGTACCGTATGGATGTACTCGTACGGTATTGCACCGTTTTGGTGTTGTTTGGTTCCGTAACGAAGTACTCGTAAAGTATTAAACCGTTTTGGTGTTGTTTGGTACCGTATGGATGTACTCCTACGGTATTGTACCGTTTTGGTGTAGTTTGGTACCGTATGGATGTACTCGTACGGTATTGAACCGTTTTGGTGTGGTTTGGTGGTTTGGTACCGTATGGATGTACTCGTACGGTATTGCACCATTTCAATGTGCTTTGGAACCGTAACGAAGTACTCGTAAGGTATTGTACCATTTTGGTGTGGTTTGGTACCGTATGGATGTACTCGTACGGTATTGCACCGTTTTGGTGTGGTTTGGTATCGTATGGATATACTCGTACGGTATTGCACCGTTTTGGTATGGTTTGGTACCTTATGGACGTACTCGTACGGTATTGCACCGTTTCGGTGTGGTTTGGTACCGTATGGATGTACTCGTACGGTATTGCACCGTTTCGGTGTGGTTTGGAACCGTAACGAAGTGCTCGTAAGGTATTGTACCGTTTTGGTGTGGTTTGGTACCGTATGGATGTACTCGTACGGTATTGCACCGTTTTGGTGTGGTTTGGTACCGTATGAATGTACTCGTACGGTATTGCTCCGTTTTGGTGTGGTTTGGTACCTTATGGATGTATTCGTACGGTACTGCACCGTTTCTGTGTGGTTTGGAACCGTAACGAAGTGCTCGTGAGGTATTGTACCGTTTTGGTGTGGTTTGGTACCGTATGGATGTACTCGTACAGTATTGAACCGTTTTGGTGTGGTTTGGTACCGTATGGATGTACTCGTACGGTATTGCACCGTTTTGGTGTTGTTTTGTACCTTATGGATGTACTCCTACGGTATTGCACTGTTTTGGTGTGGTTTGGAACCGTAACGAAGTACTCGTAAGGTATTGTACCGTTTTGCTGTGGTTTGGTACCGTATGGATGTACTCGCACGGTATTGCACCCTTTTGGTGTGGTTTGGTACCGTATGGATGTACTCGGACGGTATTGCACCGTTTCGGTGTGGTTTGGAACCGTAACGAAGTGCTCGTAAGGTATTGTACCGTTTTGGTGTGGTTTGGTACCGTATGGATGTACTCGTACGGTATTGCACCGTTTTGGTGTGGTTTGGTACCGTATGAATGTACTCGTACGGTATTGCTCCGTTTTGGTGTGGTTTGGTACCTTATGGATGTATTCGTACGGTACTGCACCGTTTCTGTGTGGTTTGGAACCGTAACGAAGTGCTCGTGAGGTATTGTACCGTTTTGGTGTGGTTTGGTACCGTATGGATGTACTCGTACGGTATTGCACCGTTTTGGTGTGGTTTGGTACCGTATGGATGTACTCTTACGGTATTGCTCCGTTTTGGTGTGGTTTGGTACCTTATGGATGTACTCGGACGGTATTGGACCAATTTGGTGTGGTTTTGTACCGGATGGATGTACTCGTACGGTATTGCACCGTTTTGGTGTGGTTTGGTACCGTATGGATGTACTCGTACGGTATTGCACCGTTTTGGTGTGGTTTGGTACCTTATGGATGTACTCCTACGGTATTGCACCGTTTTGGTGTGGTTTGGTACCGTATGGATGTACTCGTACGGTATTGCACCGTTTCAGTGTGGTTTGGAACCGTAACGAAGTGCTCGTAAGGTATTGTACCGTTTTGGTGTGGTTTGGTACCGTATGGATGTACTCGTACGGTATTGCACCCTTTTGGTGTGGTTTGGTACCGTAAGGATGTACTCGTACGGTATTCTACCGTTTTTGTGTGGTTTTGTACCGTATGGATGTACTCGTACGGTATTGCACCGTTTTGGTGTGGTTTGGTTCCGTAACGAAGTACTCGTAAAGTATTAAACCGTTTTGGTGTGGTTTGGTACCGTATGGATGTACTCCTACGGTATTGTACCGTTTTGGTGTAGTTTGGTACCGTATGGATGTACTCGTACGGTATTGAACCGTTTTGGTGTGGTTTGGTGGTTTGGTACCGTATGGATGTACTCGTACGGTATTGCACCATTTCAATGTGCTTTGGAACCGTAACGAAGTACTCGTAAGGTATTGTACCATTTTGGTGTGGTTTGGTACCGTATGGATGTACTCGTACGGTATTGCACCGTTTTGGTGTGGTTTGGTATCGTATGGATATACTCGTACGGTATTGCACCGTTTTGGTATGGTTTGGTACCTTATGGACGTACTCGTACGGTATTGCACCGTTTCGGTGTGGTTTGGTACCGTATGGATGTACTCGTACGGTATTGCACCGTTTCGGTGTGGTTTGGAACCGTAACGAAGTGCTCGTAAGGTATTGTACCGTTTTGGTGTGGTTTGGTACCGTATGGATGTACTCGTACGGTATTGCACCGTTTTGGTGTGGTTTGGTGCCGTATGAATGTACTCGTACGGTATTGCTCCGTTTTGGTGTGGTTTGGTACCTTATGGATGTATTCGTACGGTACTGCACCGTTTCTGTGTGGTTTGGAACCGTAACGAAGTGCTCGTGAGGTATTGTACCGTTTTGGTGTGGTTTGGTACCGTATGGATGTACTCGTACGGTATTGCACCGTTTTGGTGTGGTTTGGTACCGTATGGATGTACTCGTACGGTATTGCACCGTTTCGGTGTGGTTTGGAACCGTAACGAAGTGCTCGTAAGGTATTGTACCGTTTTGGTGTGGTTTGGTACCGTATGGATGTACTCGTACGGTATTGCACCGTTTTGGTGTGGTTTGGTAACGTATGAATGTACTCGTACGGTATTGCTCCGTTTTGGTGTGGTTTGGTACCTTATGGATGTATTCGTACGGTACTGCACCGTTTCTGTGTGGTTTGGAACCGTAACGAAGTGCTCGTGAGGTATTGTACCGTTTTGGTGAGGTTTGGTACCGTATGGATGTACTCGTACGGTATTGCACCGTTTTGGTGTGGTTTGGTACCGTATGGATGTACTCGTACGGTATTGCACCGTTTTGGTGTGGTTTGGTACCTTATGGATGTACTCGTACGGTATTGCACTATTTTGGTGTGGTTTGGAACCGTAACGAAGTACTCGTAAGGTATTGTACCGTTTTGCTGTGGTTTGGTACCGTATGGATGTACTCGCACGGTATTGCACCCTTTTGGTGTGGTTTGGTACCGTATGGATGTACTCGGACGGTATTGGACCGTTTTGGTGTGGTTTGGTACCAGATGGATGTACTCGTACGGTATTGCACCGTTTTGGTGTGGTTTGGTACCGTATGGATGTACTCGTACGGTATTGCACCGTTTTGGTGTGGTTTGGTACCGTATGGATGTACTCGTACGGTATTGAACCGTTTTGGTGTGGTTTGGTACCGTATGGATGTACTCGTACGGTATTGCTCCGTTTTGGTGTGGTTTGGTACCTTATGGATGTACTCGGACGGTATTGGACCAATTTGGTGTGGTTTTGTACCGGATGGATGTACTCGTACGGTATTGCACCGTTTTGGTGTGGTTTGGTACCGTATGGATGTACTCGTACGGTATTGCACCGTTTTGGTGTGGTTTGGTACCGTATGGATGTACTCTTACGGTATTGCTCCGTTTTGGTGTGGTTTGGTACCTTATGGATGTACTCGGACGGTATTGGACCAATTTGGTGTGGTTTTGTACCGGATGGATGTACTCGTACGGTATTGCACCGTTTTGGTGTGGTTTGGTACCGTATGGATGTACTCGTACGGTATTGCACCGTTTTGGTGTGGTTTGGTACCTTATGGATGTACTCCTACGGTATTGCACCGTTTTGGTGTGGTTTGGTACCGTATGGATGTACTCGTACGGTATTGCACCGTTTCAGTGTGGTTTGGAACCGTAACGAAGTGCTCGTAAGGTATTGTACCGTTTTGGTGTGGTTTGGTACCGTATGGATGTACTCGTACGGTATTGCACCGTTTTGGTGTGGTTTGGTACCGTATGAATGTACTCGTACGGTATTGCACCGTTTTGGTGTGGTTTGGTACCTTATGGATGTACTCGTACGGTATTGCACCGTTTCTGTGTGGTTTGGAACCGTAACGAAGTGCTCGTGAGGTATTGTACCGTTTTGGTGAGGTTTGGTACCGTATGGATGTACTCGTACGGTATTGCACCGTTTTGGTGTGGTTTGGTACCGTATGGATGTACTCGTACGGTATTGCACCGTTTTGGTGTGGTTTGGTACCTTATGGATGTACTCGTACGGTATTGCACTATTTTGGTGTGGTTTGGAACCGTAACGAAGTACTCGTAAGGTATTGTACCGTTTTGCTGTGGTTTGGTACCGTATGGATGTACTCGCACGGTATTGCACCCTTTTGGTGTGGTTTGGTACCGTATGGATGTACTCGGACGGTATTGGACCGTTTTGGTGTGGTTTGGTACCAGATGGATGTACTCGTACGGTATTGCACCGTTTTGGTGTGGTTTGGTACCGTATGGATGTACTCGTACGGTATTGCACCGTTTTGGTGTGGTTTGGTACCGTATGGATGTACTCGTACGGTATTGAACCGTTTTGGTGTGGTTTGGTACCGTATGGATGTACTCGTACGGTATTGCTCCGTTTTGGTGTGGTTTGGTACCTTATGGATGTACTCGGACGGTATTGGACCAATTTGGTGTGGTTTTGTACCGGATGGATGTACTCGTACGGTATTGCACCGTTTTGGTGTGGTTTGGTACCGTATGGATGTACTCGTACGGTATTGCACCGTTTCGGTGTGGTTTGGAACCGTAACGAAGTGCTCGTAAGGTATTGTACCGTTTTGGTGTGGTTTGGTACCGTATGAATGTACTCGTACGGTATTGCACCGTTTTTGTGTGGTTTTATTACCTTATGGATGTATTCGTACGGTATTGCACCGTTTCTGTGTGGTTTGGAACCGTAACGAAGTGCTCGTGAGGTATTGTACCGTTTTGGTGTGGTTTGGTACCGTATGGATGTACTCGTACGGTATTGCACCGTTTTGGTGTGGTTTGGTACCGTATGGATGTACTCGTACGGTATTGCACCGTTTTGGTGTGGTTTGGTACCGTAACGAAGTACTCGTAAGGTATTGTACCGTTTTGGTGTGGTTTGGTACCGTATGGATGTACTCGCACGGTATTGCACCCTTTTGGTGTGGTTTGGTACCGTATGGATGTACTCGGACGGTATTGGACCGTTTTGGTGTGGTTTGGTACCGGATGGATGTACTCGTAGGGTATTGCACCGTTTTGGTGTGGTTTGGTACCGTATGGATGTACTAGTACGGTATTGCACCGTTTTGGTGTGGTTTGGTACCGTATGGATGTACTCGTACGGTATTGAACCGTTTTGGTGTGGTTTGGTACCGTATGGATGTACTCGTACGGTATTGCACCGTTTTGGTGTGGTTTGGTACCTTATGGATGTACTCGGACGGTATTGGACCAATTTGGTGTGGTTTTGTACCGGATGGATGTACTCGTACGGTATTGCACCGTTTTGGTGTGGTTTGGTACCGTATGGATGTACTCGTACGGTATTGCACCGTTTTGGTGTGGTTTGGTACCTTATGGATGTACTCCTACGGTATTGCACCGTTTTGGTGTGGTTTGGTACCGTATGGATGTACTCGGACGGTATTGGACCGTTTTGGTGTGGTTTGGTACCGGATGGATGTACTCGTACGATATTGCACCGTTTTGCTGTGGTTTGGTACCGTATGGATGTACTCGTACGGTATTGCACCGTTTTGGTGTGGTTTGGTACCGTATGGATGTACTCGTACAGTATTGAACCGTTTTGGTGTGGTTTGGTACCGTATGGATGTACTCGTACGGTATTGCACCGTTTTGGTGTGGTTTGGTACCTTATGGATGTACTCGGACGGTATTGGACCGTTTTGGTGTGGTTTGGTACCGGATGGATGTACTCGTACGGTATTGCACCGTTTTGCTGTGGTTTGGTACCGTATGGATGTACTCGTACGGTATTGCACCGTTTTGGTGTGGTTTGGTACCGTATGGATGTACTCGTACAGTATTGAACCGTTTTGGTGTGGTTTGGTACCGTATGGATGTACTCGTACGGTATTGCACCGTTTTGGTGTGGTTTGGTACCTTATGGATGTACTCCTACGGTATTGCACCGTTTTGGTGTGGTTTGGTACCGTATGGATGTACTCGTACGGTATTGCACCCTTTTGGTGTGGTTTTGTACCGTAAGGATGTACTCGTACGGTATTCTACCGTTTTTGTGTGGTTTTGTACCGTATGGATGTACTCGTACGGTATTGCACCGTTTTGGTGTGGTTTGGTTCCGTAACGAAGTACTCGTAAAGTATTAAACCGTTTTGGTGTGGTTTGGTACCGTATGGATGTACTGCTACGGTATTGTACCGTTTTGGTGTGGTTTGGTACCGTATGGATGTACTCGTACGGTATTGAACCGTTTTGGTGTGGTTTGGTACCGTATGAATGTACTCCTACGGTATTGCACCGTTTTGGTGTTGTTTGGTACCTTATGGATGTACTCGTACGGTATTGCACCGTTTTGGTGTGGTTTGGTACCGTATGGATGTACTCGTACGGTATTGCACCGTTTTGGAGTGGTTTGGAACCTCAACGAAGTACTCGTAAGGTATTGTACCGTTTTGGTGTGGTTTGGTACCGTATGGATATACTCGTACGGTATTGCACCGTTTTGGTGTGGTTTGGAACCGTAACGAAGTACTCGTAAAGTATTAAACCGTTTTGGTGTGGTTTGGTACCGTATGGATGTACTCGTACGGTATTGCACCATTTTGGTGTGGTTTGGTACCGTATGGATGTACTCGCACGCTATTGCACCGTTTCGGTGTGGTTTGGAACCGTAACGAAGTACTCGTAAGGTATTGTACCGTTTTGGTGTCGTTTGGTACCGTATGGATGTACTCGTACGGTATTGCACCGTTTTGGTGTGGTTTGGTACCGTATGAATGTACTCCTACGGTATTGCACCGTTTTGGTGTGGTTTGGTACCTTATCGATGTACTCGTACGGTATTGCACCGTTTTGGTGTGGTTTGGTACCGTATGGATGTACTCGTACGGTATTGCACCGTTTTGGAGTGGTTTGGAACCGTAACGAAGTACTCGTAAGGTATTGTACCATTTTGGTGTGGTTTGGTACCGTATGGATATACTCGTACGGTATTGCACCCTTTTGGTGTGCTTTGGTACCGTATGGATGTACTCGTACGGTATTCTACCGTTTTTGTGTTGTTTTGTACCGTATGGATGTACTCGTACGGTATTGCACCGTTTTGGTGTGGTTTGGAACCGTAACGAAGTACTCGTGAAGTATTAAACCGTTTTGGTGTGGTTTGGTACCGTATGGATGTACTCGTACGGTATTGCACCATTTTGGTGTGGTTTGGTACCGTATGGATGTACTCGTACGCTATTGCACCGTTTCGGTGTGGTTTGGAACCGTAACGAAGTACTCGTAAGGTATTGTACCGTTTTGGTGTGGTTTGGTACCGTATGGATGTACTCGTACGGTATTGCACCGTTTCGGTGTGGTTTGGAACCGTAACGAGGTACTCGTAAGGTATTGTACCGTTTTGGTGTGGTTTGGTACCGTATGGATGTACTCCTACGTTATTGCACCATTTCGGTGTGGTTTGGAACCGTAACGAAGTGCTCGTAAGGTATTGTACCGTTTTGGTGTGATTTGGTACCGTATGGATGTACTCGTACGGTATTGCACCGTTTTGGTGTGGTTTGGTACCTTATGGATGTACTCCTACGGTATTGCACCGTTTTCGTGTGGTTTGGTACCGTATGGATGTACTCGGACGGTATTGGACCGTTTTGGTGTGGTTTGGTACCGGATGGACATACTCGTACGATATTGCACCGTTTCGGTGTGGTTTGGTACCGTATGGATGTACTCGTACGGTATTGCACCGTTTCGGTGTGGTTTGGAACCGTAACGAAGTGCTCGTGAGGTATTGTACCGTTTTGGTGTGGTTTGGTACCGTATGGATGTACTCGTACGGTATTGCACCGTTTTGGTGTGGTTTGGTACCTTATGGATGTAGTCGTACGGTATTGCACCGTTTTGGTGTGGTTTGGAACCGTAACGAAGTACTCGTAAGGTATTGTACCGTTTTGGTGTGGTTTGGTACCGTATGGATGTACTCGCACGGTATTGCACCCTTTTGGTGTGGTTTGGTACCGTATGGATGTACTCGGACGGTATTGGACCGTTTTGGTGTGGTTTGGTACCGGATGGATGTACTCGGACGGTATTGCACCGTTTTGGTGTGGTTTGGTACCGTATGGATGTACTCGCACGGTATTGCACCGTTTTGGTGTGGTTTGGTACCGTATGGATGTACTCGCACGGTATTGCACCGTTTTGGTGTGGTTTGGTACCGTATGGATGTACTCGTACGGTATTGCACCGTTTTGGTGTGGTTTGGTACCTTATGGATGTACTCCTACGGTATTGCACCGTTTTGGTGTGGTTTGGTACCGTATGGATGTACTCGGACGGTATTGGACCGTTTTGGTGTGGTTTGGTACCGGATGGATGTACTCGTACGGTATTGCACCGTTTTGCTGTGGTTTGGTACCGTATGGATGTACTCGTACGGTATTGCACCGTTTTGGTGTGGTTTGGTACCGTATGGATGTACTCGTACAGTATTGAACCGTTTTGGTGTGGTTTGGTACCGTATGGATGTACTCGTACGGTATTCTACCGTTTTTGTGTGGTTTTGTACCGTATGGATGTACTCGTACGGTATTGCACCGTTTTGGTGTGGTTTGGTACCTTATGGATGTACTCCTTCGGTATTGCACCGTTTTGGTGTGGTTTGGTACCGTATGGATGTACTCGTACGGTATTGCACCCTTTTGGTGTGGTTTGGTACCGTAAGGATGTACTCGTACGGTATTCTACCGTTTTTGTGTGGTTTTGTACCGTATGGATGTACTCGTACGGTATTGCACCGTTTTGGTGTGGTTTGGTTCCGTAACGAAGTACTCGTAAAGTATTAAACCGTTTTGGTGTGGTTTGGTACCGTATGGATGTACTGCTACGGTATTGTACCGTTTTTGTGTGGTTTGGTACCGTATGGATGTACTCGTACGGTATTGAACCGTTTTGGTGTGGTTTGGTGGTTTGGTACCGTATGGATGTACTCGTACGGTATTGCACCGTTTCAATGTGCTTTGGAACCGTAACGAAGTACTCGTAAGGTATTGTACCGTTTTGGTGTGGTTTGGTACCGTATGGATGTACTCGTACGGTATTGCACCGTTTTGGTGTGGTTTGGTATCGTATGGATGTACTCGTACGGTATTGCACCGTTTTGGTGTGGTTTGGTACCTTATGGACGTACTCGTACGGTATTGCACCGTTTCGGTGTGGTTTGGAACCGTAACGAAGTGCTCGTAAGGTATTGTACCGTTTTGGTGTGGTTTGGTACCATATGGATGTACTCGTACGGTATTGCACCGTTTTGGTGTGGTTTGGTACCGTATGAATGTACTCGTACGGTATTGCACCGTTTTGGTGTGGTTTGGTACCTTATGGATGTACTCGTACGGTATTGCACCGTTTCTGTGTGGTTTGGAACCGTAACGAAGTGCTCGTGAGGTATTGTACCGTTTTGGTGTGGTTTGGTACCGTATGGATGTACTCGTATGGTATTGCACCGTTTTGGTGTTGTTTGGTACCGTATGGATGTACTCGTACGGTATTGCACCGTTTTGGTGTGGTTTGGTACCGTATGGATGTACTCGTACGGTATTGCACCGTTTTGGTGTGGTTTGGAACCGTAACGAAGTACTCGTAAAGTATTGTACCGTTTTGGTGTGGTTTGGTACCGTATGGATGTACTCGCACGGTATTGCACCCTTTTGGTGTGGTTTGGTACCGTATGGATGTACTAGGACGGTATTGGACCGTTTTGGTGTGGTTTGGTACCGGATGGATGTACTCGTACGGTATTGCACCGTTTTGGTGTGGTTTGGTACCGTATGGATGTACTAGTACGGTATTGCACCGTTTTGGTGTGGTTTGGTACCGTATGGATGTACTCGTACGGTATTGAACCGTTTTGGTGTGGTTTGGTACCGTATGGATGTACTCGTACGGTATTGCACCGTTTTGGTGTGGTTTGGTACCTTATGGATGTACTCGGACGGTATTGGACCAATTTGGTGTGGTTTTGTACCGGAAGGATGTACTCGTACGGTATTGCACCGTTTTGGTGTGGTTTGGTACTGTATGGATGTACTCGTACGGTATTGCACCGTTTTGGTGTGGTTTGGTACCGTATGGATGTACTCGTACGGTATTGCACCCTTTTGGTGTGGTTTGGTACCGTAAGGATGTACTCGTACGGTATTCTACCGTTTTTGTGTGGTTTTCTACCGTATGGATGTACTCGTACGGTATTGCACCGTTTTGGTGTGGTTTGGTTCCGTAACGAAGTACTCCTAAAGTATTAAACCGTTTTGGTGTGGTTTGGTACCGTATGGATGTACTCGTACAGTATTGAACCGTTTTGGTGTGGTTTGGTACCGTATGGATGTACTCGTACGGTATTGCACCGTTTTGGTGTGGTTTGGTACCTTATGGATGTACTCCTACGGTATTTCACCGTTTTGGTGTGGTTTGGTACCGTATGGATGTACTCGTACGGTATTGCACCCTTTTGGTGTGGTTTGGTACCGTAAGGATGTACTCGTACGGTATTCTACCGTTTTTGTGTGGTTTTGTACCGTATGGATGTACTCGTACGGTATTGCACCGTTTTGGTGTGGTTTGGTTCCGTAACGAAGTACTCGTAAAGTATTAAACCGTTTTGGTGTTGTTTGGTACCGTATGGATGTACTCCTACGGTATTGTACCGTTTTTGTGTAGTTTGGTACCGTATGGATGTACTCGTACGGTATTGAACCGTTTTGGTGTGGTTTGGTGGTTTGGTACCGTATGGATGTACTCGTACGGTATTGCACCATTTCAATGTGCTTTGGAACCGTAACGAAGTACTCGTAAGGTATTGTACCATTTTGGTGTGGTTTGGTACCGTATGGATGTACTCGTACGGTATTGCACCGTTTTGGTGTGGTTTGGTATCGTATGGATATACTCGTACGGTATTGCACCGTTTTGGTATGGTTTGGTACCTTATGGACGTACTCGTACGGTATTGCACCGTTTCGGTGTGGTTTGGTACCGTATGGATGTACTCGTACGGTATTGCACCGTTTCGGTGTGGTTTGGAACCGTAACGAAGTGCTCGTAAGGTATTGTACCGTTTTGGTGTGGTTTGGTACCGTATGGATGTACTCGTACGGTATTGCACCGTTTTGGTGTGGTTTGGTACCGTATGAATGTACTCGTACGGTATTGCTCCGTTTTGGTGTGGTTTGGTACCTTATGGATGTATTCGTACGGTACTGCACCGTTTCTGTGTGGTTTGGAACCGTAACGAAGTGCTCGTGAGGTATTGTACCGTTTTGGTGTGGTTTGGTACCGTATGGATGTACTCGTACAGTATTGAACCGTTTTGGTGTGGTTTGGTACCGTATGGATGTACTCGTACGGTATTGCACCGTTTTGGTGTGGTTTGGTACCTTATGGATGTACTCCTACGGTATTGCACCGTTTTGGTGTAATTTGGCACCGTATGGATGTACTCGTACGGTATTGCACCCTTTTGGTGTGGTTTGGTACCGTAAGGATGTACTCGTACGGTATTCTACCGTTTTTGTGTGGTTTTGTACCGTATGGATGTACTCGTACGGTATTGCACCGTTTTGGTGTTGTTTGGTTCCGTAACGAAGTACTCGAAAAGTATTAAACCGTTTTGGTGTGGTTTGGTACCGTATGGATGTACTCCTACGGTATTGTACCGTTTTGGAGTAGTTTGGTACCGTATGGATGTACTCGTACGGTATTGAACCGTTTTGGTGTGGTTTGGTGGTTTGGTACCGTATGGATGTACTCGTACGGTATTGCACCATTTCAATGTGCTTTGGAACCGTAACGAAGTACTCGTAAGGTATTGTACCATTTTGGTGTGGTTTGGTACCGTATGGATGTACTCGTACGGTATTGCACCGTTTTGGTGTGGTTTGGTATCGTATGGATATACTCGTACGGTATTGCACCGTTTTGGTATGGTTTGGTACCTTATGGACGTACTCGTACGGTATTGCACCGTTTCGGTGTGGTTTGGTACCGTATGGATGTAATCGTACGGTATTGCACCGTTTCGGTGTGGTTTGGAACCGTAACGAAGTGCTCGTAAGGTATTGTACCGTTTTGGTGTGGTTTGGTACCGTATGGATGTACTCGTACGGTATTGCACCGTTTTGGTGTGGTTTGGTACCGTATGAATGTACTCGTACGGTATTGCTCCGTTTTGGTGTGGTTTGGTACCTTATGGATGTATTCGTACGGTACTGCACCGTTTCTGTGTGGTTTGGAACCGTAACGAAGTGCTCGTGAGGTATTGTACCGTTTTGGTGTGGTTTGGTACCGTATGGATGTACTCGTACGGTATTGCACCGTTTTGGTGTGGTTTGGTACCGTATGGATGTACTCGTACGGTATTGCACCGTTTCGGTGTGGTTTGGAACCGTAACGAAGTGCTCGTAAGGTATTGTACCGTTTTGGTGTGGTTTGGTACCGTATGGATGTACTCGTACGGTATTGCACCGTTTTTGTGTGGTTTGGTACCGTATGAATGTACTCGTACGGTATTGCTCCGTTTTGGTGTGGTTTGGTACCTTATGGATGTATTCGTACGGTACTGCACCGTTTCTGTGTGGTTTGGAACCGTAACGAAGTGCTCGTGAGGTATTGTACCGTTTTGGTGTGGTTTGGTACCGTATGGATGTACTCGTACGGTATTGCACCGTTTTGGTGTGGTTTGGTACCGTATGGATGTACTCGTACGGTATTGCACCGTTTTGGTGTGGTTTGGTACCTTATGGATGTACTCGTACGGTATTGCACCGTTTTGGTGTGGTTTGGAACCGTAACGAAGTACTCGTAAGGTATTGTACCGTTTTGGTGTGGTTTGGTACCGTATGGATGTACTCGTACAGTATTGAACCGTTTTGGTGTGGTTTGGTACCGTATGGATGTACTCGTACGGTATTCTACCGTTTTTGTGTGGTTTTGTACCGTATGGATGTACTCGTACGGTATTGCACCGTTTTGGTGTGGTTTGGAACCGTAACGAAGTACTCGTAAGGTATTGCACCGTTTTGGTGTGGTTTGGTACCGTATGGATGTACTCGTACAGTATTGAACCGTTTTGGTGTGGTTTGGTACCGTATGGATGTACTCGTACGGTATTCTACCGTTTTTGTGTGGTTTTGTACCGTATGGATGTACTCGTACGGTATTGCACCGTTTTGGTGTGGTTTGGTACCTTATGGATGTACTCCTACGGTATTGCACCGTTTTGGTGTGGTTTGGTACCGTATGGATGTACTCGTACGGTATTGCACCCTTTTGGTGTGGTTTGGTACCGTAAGGATGTACTCGTACGGTATTCTACCGTTTTTGTGTGGTTTTGTACCGTATGGATGTACTCGTACGGTATTGCACCGTTTTGGTGTGGTTTGGTTCCGTAACGAAGTACTCGTAAAGTATTAAACCGTTTTGGTGTGGTTTGGTACCGTATGGATGTACTGCTACGGTATTGTACCGTTTTTGTGTGGTTTGGTACCGTATGGATGTACTCGTACGGTATTGAACCGTTTTGGTGTGGTTTGGTGGTTTGGTACCGTATGGATGTACTCGTACGGTATTGCACCGTTTCAATGTGCTTTGGAACCGTAACGAAGTACTCGTAAGGTATTGTACCGTTTTGGTGTGGTTTGGTACCGTATGGATGTACTCGTACGGTATTGCACCGTTTTGGTGTGGTTTGGTATCGTATGGATGTACTCGTACGGTATTGCACCGTTTTGGTGTGGTTTGGTACCTTATGGACGTACTCGTACGGTATTGCACCGTTTCGGTGTGGTTTGGAACCGTAACGAAGTGCTCGTAAGGTATTGTACCGTTTTGGTGTGGTTTGGTACCATATGGATGTACTCGTACGGTATTGCACCGTTTTGGTGTGGTTTGGTACCGTATGAATGTACTCGTACGGTATTGCACCGTTTTGGTGTGGTTTGGTACCTTATGGATGTACTCGTACGGTATTGCACCGTTTCTGTGTGGTTTGGAACCGTAACGAAGTGCTCGTGAGGTATTGTACCGTTTTGGTGTGGTTTGGTACCGTATGGATGTACTCGTACGGTATTGCACCGTTTTGGTGTTGTTTGGTACCGTATGGATGTACTCGTACGGTATTGCACCGTTTTGGTGTGGTTTGGTACCGTATGGATGTACTCGTACGGTATTGCACCGTTTTGGTGTGGTTTGGAACCGTAACGAAGTACTCGTAAAGTATTGTACCGTTTTGGTGTGGTTTGGTACCGTATGGATGTACTCGCACGGTATTGCACCCTTTTGGTGTGGTTTGGTACCGTATGGATGTACTAGGACGGTATTGGACCGTTTTGGTGTGGTTTGGTACCGGATGGATGTACTCGTACGGTATTGCACCGTTTTGGTGTGGTTTGGTACCGTATGGATGTACTAGTACGGTATTGCACCGTTTTGGTGTGGTTTGGTACCGTATGGATGTACTCGTACGGTATTGAACCGTTTTGGTGTGGTTTGGTACCGTATGGATGTACTCGTACGGTATTGCACCGTTTTGGTGTGGTTTGGTACCTTATGGATGTACTCGGACGGTATTGGACCAATTTGGTGTGGTTTTGTACCGGAAGGATGTACTCGTACGGTATTGCACCGTTTTGGTGTGGTTTGGTACTGTATGGATGTACTCGTACGGTATTGCACCGTTTTGGTGTGGTTTGGTACCGTATGGATGTACTCGTACGGTATTGCACCCTTTTGGTGTGGTTTGGTACCGTAAGGATGTACTCGTACGGTATTCTACCGTTTTTGTGTGGTTTTCTACCGTATGGATGTACTCGTACGGTATTGCACCGTTTTGGTGTGGTTTGGTTCCGTAACGAAGTACTCCTAAAGTATTAAACCGTTTTGGTGTGGTTTGGTACCGTATGGATGTACTCGTACAGTATTGAACCGTTTTGGTGTGGTTTGGTACCGTATGGATGTACTCGTACGGTATTGCACCGTTTTGGTGTGGTTTGGTACCTTATGGATGTACTCCTACGGTATTGC
Organism: Rhododendron vialii; assembly: GCF_030253575.1. Taxonomy (NCBI): domain Eukaryota; kingdom Viridiplantae; phylum Streptophyta; class Magnoliopsida; order Ericales; family Ericaceae; genus Rhododendron; species Rhododendron vialii. Next base: position 7,857,795 of record NC_080567.1, read on the forward strand.
ACCGTTTTGGTGTGGTTTGGTACCGTATGGATGTACTCGTACGGTATTGCACCCTTTTGGTGTGGTTTGGTACCGTAAGGATGTACTCGTACGGTATTCTACCGTTTTTGTGTGGTTTTGTACCGTATGGATGTACTCGTACGGTATTGCACCGTTTTGGTGTGGTTTGGTTCCGTAACGAAGTACTCGTAAAGTATTAAACCGTTTTGGTGTTGTTTGGTACCGTATGGATGTACTCCTACGGTATTGTACCGTTTTTGTGTAGTTTGGTACCGTATGGATGTACTCGTACGGTATTGAACCGTTTTGGTGTGGTTTGGTGGTTTGGTACCGTATGGATGTACTCGTACGGTATTGCACCATTTCAATGTGCTTTGGAACCGTAACGAAGTACTCGTAAGGTATTGTACCATTTTGGTGTGGTTTGGTACCGTATGGATGTACTCGTACGGTATTGCACCGTTTTGGTGTGGTTTGGTATCGTATGGATATACTCGTACGGTATTGCACCGTTTTGGTATGGTTTGGTACCTTATGGACGTACTCGTACGGTATTGCACCGTTTCGGTGTGGTTTGGTACCGTATGGATGTACTCGTACGGTATTGCACCGTTTCGGTGTGGTTTGGAACCGTAACGAAGTGCTCGTAAGGTATTGTACCGTTTTGGTGTGGTTTGGTACCGTATGGATGTACTCGTACGGTATTGCACCGTTTTGGTGTGGTTTGGTACCGTATGAATGTACTCGTACGGTATTGCTCCGTTTTGGTGTGGTTTGGTACCTTATGGATGTATTCGTACGGTACTGCACCGTTTCTGTGTGGTTTGGAACCGTAACGAAGTGCTCGTGAGGTATTGTACCGTTTTGGTGTGGTTTGGTACCGTATGGATGTACTCGTACAGTATTGAACCGTTTTGGTGTGGTTTGGTACCGTATGGATGTACTCGTACGGTATTGCACCGTTTTGGTGTGGTTTGGTACCTTATGGATGTACTCCTACGGTATTGCACCGTTTTGGTGTAATTTGGCACCGTATGGATGTACTCGTACGGTATTGCACCCTTTTGGTGTGGTTTGGTACCGTAAGGATGTACTCGTACGGTATTCTACCGTTTTTGTGTGGTTTTGTACCGTATGGATGTACTCGTACGGTATTGCACCGTTTTGGTGTGGTTTGGTTCCGTAACGAAGTACTCGTAAAGTATTAAACCGTTTTGGTGTGGTTTGGTACCGTATGGATGTACTCCTACGGTATTGTACCGTTTTGGAGTAGTTTGGTACCGTATGGATGTACTCGTACGGTATTGAACCGTTTTGGTGTGGTTTGGTGGTTTGGTACCGTATGGATGTACTCGTACGGTATTGCACCATTTCAATGTGCTTTGGAACCGTAACGAAGTACTCGTAAGGTATTGTACCATTTTGGTGTGGTTTGGTACCGTATGGATGTACTCGTACGGTATTGCACCGTTTTGGTGTGGTTTGGTATCGTATGGATATACTCGTACGGTATTGCACCGTTTTGGTATGGTTTGGTACCTTATGGACGTACTCGTACGGTATTGCACCGTTTCGGTGTGGTTTGGTACCGTATGGATGTACTCGTACGGTATTGCACCGTTTCGGTGTGGTTTGGAACCGTAACGAAGTGCTCGTAAGGTATTGTACCGTTTTGGTGTGGTTTGGTACCGTATGGATGTACTCGTACGGTATTGCACCGTTTTGGTATGGTTTGGTACCGTATGAATGTACTCGTACGGTATTGCTCCGTTTTGGTGTGGTTTGGTACCTTATGGATGTATTCGTACGGTACTGCACCGTTTCTGTGTGGTTTGGAACCGTAACGAAGTGCTCGTGAGGTATTGTACCGTTTTGGTGTGGTTTGGTACCGTATGGATGTACTCGTACGGTATTGCACCGTTTTGGTGTGGTTTGGTACCGTATGGATGTACTCGTACGGTATTGCACCGTTTCGGTGTGGTTTGGAACCGTAACGAAGTGCTCGTAAGGTATTGTACCGTTTTGGTGTGGTTTGGTACCGTATGGATGTACTCGTACGGTATTGCACCGTTTTTGTGTGGTTTGGTACCGTATGAATGTACTCGTACGGTATTGCTCCGTTTTGGTGTGGTTTGGTACCTTATGGATGTATTCGTACGGTACTGCACCGTTTCTGTGTGGTTTGGAACCGTAACGAAGTACTCGTGAGGTATTGTACCGTTTTGGTGTGGTTTGGTACCGTATGGATGTACTCGTACGGTATTGCACCGTTTTGGTGTGGTTTGGTACCGTATGGATGTACTCGTACGGTATTGCACCGTTTTGGTGTGGTTTGGTACCTTATGGATGTACTCGTACGGTATTGCACCGTTTTGGTGTGGTTTGGAACCGTAACGAAGTACTCGTAAGGTATTGTACCGTTTTGGTGTGGTTTGGTACCGTATGGATGTACTCGCACGGTATTGCACCCTTTTGGTGTGGTTTGGTACCGTATGGATGTACTCTGACGGTATTGGACCGTTTTGGTGTGGTTTGGTACCGGATGGATGTACTCGTACGGTATTGCACCGTTTTGGTGTGGTTTGGTACCGTATGGATGTACTCGTACGGTATTGAACCGTTTTGGTGTGGTTTGGTACCCTATGGATGTACTCGTACGGTATTGCACCGTTTTGGTGTGGTTTGGTACATTATGGATGTACTCCTACGGTATTGCACCGTTTTGGTGTGGTTTGGTACCGTATGGATGTACTGGTACGGTATTGCACCCTTTTGGTGTGGTTTGGTACCGTAAGGATGTACTCGTATGGTATTCTACCGTTTTTGTGTGGTTTTGTACCGTATGGATGTACTCGTACGGTATTGCACCGTTTTGGTGTGGTTTGGTTCCGTAACGAAGTACTCGTAAAGTATTAAACCGTTTTGGTGTGGTTTGGTACCGTATGGATGTACTCCTACGGTATTGTACCGTTTTGGTGTAGTTTGGTACCGTATGGATGTACTCGTACGGTATTGAACCGTTTTGGTGTGGTTTGGTGGTTTGGTACCGTATGGATGTACTCGTACGGTATTGTACCATTTCAATGTGCTTTGGAACCGTAACGAAGTACTCGTAAGGTATTGTACCATTTTGGTGTGGTTTGGTACCGTATGGATGTACTCGTACGGTATTGCACCGTTTTGGTGTGGTTTGGTATCGTATGGATATACTCGTACGGTATTGCACCGTATTGGTATGGTTTGGTACCTTATGGACGTACTCGTACGGTATTGCACCGTTTCGGTGTGGTTTGGTACCGTATGGATGTACTTGTACGGTATTGCACCGTTTCGGTGTGGTTTTGAACCGTAACGAAGTGCTCGTAAGGTATTGTACCGTTTTGGTGTGGTTTGGTACTGTATGGATGTACTCGTACGGTATTGCACCGTTTTGGTGTGGTTTGGTACCGTATGAATGTACTCGTACGGTATTGCACCGTTTTGGTGTGGTTTGGTACCTTATGGATGTATTCGTACGGTATTGCACCGTTTCTGTGTCGTTTGGAACTGTAACGAAGTGCTCGTGAGGTATTGTACCGTTTTGGTGTGGTTTGGTACCGTATGGATGTACTCGTACGGTATTGCACCGTTTTGGTGTGGTTTGGTACCGTATGGATGTACTCGTACGGAATTGCACCGTTTTGGTGTGGTTTGGTACCTTATGGATGTACTCGTACGGTATTGCACCGTTTTGGTGTGGTTTGGAACCGTAACGAAGTACTCGTAAGGTATTGTACCGTTTTGGTGTGGTTTGGTACCGTATGGATGTACTCGCACGGTATTGCACCCTTTTGGTGTGGTTTGGTACCGTATGGATGTACTCGGACGGTATTGGACCGTTTTGGTGTGGTTTGGTACCGGATGGATGTACTCGTACGGTATTGCACCGTTTTGGTGTGGTTTGGTACCGTATGGATGTACTAGTACGGTATTGCACCGTTTTGGTGTGGTTTGGTACCGTATGGATGTACTCGTACGGTATTGAACCGTTTTGGTGTGGTTTGGTACCGTATGGATGTACTCGTACGGTATTGCACCGTTTTGGTGTGGTTTGGTACCTTATGGATGTACTCGGACGGTATTGGACCAATTTGGTGTGGTTTTGTACCGGATGGATGTACTCGTACGGTATTGCACCGTTTTGGTGTGGTTTGGTACGGTATGGATGTACTCCTACGGTATTGCACCGTTTTGGTGTGGTTTGGTACCGTATGGATGTACTCGTACGGTATTGAACCGTTTTGGTGTGGTTTGGTGGTTTGGTACCGTATGGATGTACTCGTACGGTATTGCACCGTTTAAATGTGCTTTGGAACCGTAACGAAGTACTCGTAAGGTATTGTACCGTTTTGGTGTGGTTTGGTACCGTATGGATGTACTCGTACGGTATTGCACCGTTTTGGTGTGGTTTGGTACCTTATGGATGTACTCGTGCGGTATTGCACCGTTTTGGTGTGGTTTGGAACCGTAACGAATTACTCGTAAGGTATTGTACCGTTTTGCTGTGGTTTGGTACCGTATGGATGAACTCGCACGGTATTGCACCCTTTTGGTGTGGTTTGGTACCGTATGGATGTACTCGGACGGTATTGGACCGTTTTGGTGTGGTTTGGTACCGGATGGATGTACTCGTACGGTATTGCACCGTTTTGGTGTGGTTTGGTACCGTATGGATGTACTCGTACGGTATTGCACCGTTTTGGTGTGGTTTGGTACCGTATGGATGTACTCTTACGGTATTGCTCCGTTTTGGTGTGGTTTGGTACCTTATGGATGTACTCGGACGGTATTGGACCAATTTGGTGTGGTTTTGTACCGGATGGATGTACTCGTACGGTATTGCACCGTTTTGGTGTGGTTTGGTACCGTATGGATGTACTCGTACGGTATTGCACCGTTTTGGTGTGGTTTGGTACCTTATGGATGTACTCCTACGGTATTGCACCGTTTTGGTGTCGTTTGGTACCGTATGGATGTACTCGTACGGTATTGCACCGTTTCGGTGTGGTTTGGAACCGTAACGAAGTGCTCGTAAGGTATTGTACCGTTTTGGTGTGGTTTGGTACCGTATGGATGTACTCGTACGGTATTGCACCGTTTTGGTGTGGTTTGGAACCGTATGAATGTACTCGTATGGTATTGCACCGTTTTGGTGTGGTTTGGTACCTTATGGATGTACTCGTACGGTATTGCACCGTTTCTGTGTGGTTTGGAACCGTAACGAAGTGCTCGTGAGGTATTGTACCGTTTTGGTGTGGTTTGGTACCGTATGGATGTACTCGTACGGTATTGCACCGTTTTGGTGTGGTTTGGTATCGTATGGATATACTCGTACGGTATTGCACCGTTTTGGTATGGTTTGGTACCTTATGGACGTACTCGTACGGTATTGCACTGTTTCGGTGTGGTTTGGTACCGTATGGATGTACTCGTACGGTATTGCACCGTTTCGGTGTGGTTTGGAACCGTAACGAAGTGCTCGTAAGGTATTGTACCGTTTTGGTGTGGTTTGGTACCGTATGGATGTACTCGTACGGTATTGCACCGTTTTGGTGTGGTTTGGTACCGTATGAATGTACTCATACGGTATTGCACCGTTTTGGTGTGGTTTGGTACCTTATGGATGTATTCGTACGGTATTGCACCGTTTCTGTGTGGTTTGGAACTGTAACGAAGTGCTCGTGAGGTATTGTACCGTTTTGGTGTGGTTTGGTACCGTATGGATGTACTCGTACGGTATTGCACCGTTTTGGTGTGGTTTGGTACCGTATGGATGTACTCGTACGGTATTGCACCGTTTTGGTGTGGTTTGGTACCGTATGGATGTACTCGTACGGAATTGCACCGTTTTGGTGTGGTTTGGTACCGTATGGATGTACTCGTACGGTATTGCACCGTTTTGGTGTGGTTTGGTACCGTATGGATGTACTCGTACGGAATTGCACCGTTTTGGTGTGGTTTGGTACCTTATGGATGTACTCGTACGGTATTGCACCGTTTTGGTGTGGTTTGGAACCGTAACGAAGTACTCGTAAGGTATTGTACCGTTTTGGTGTGGTTTGGTACCGTATGGATGTACTCGCACGGTATTGCACCCTTTTGGTGTGGTTTGGTACCGTATGGATGTACTCGGACGGTATTGGACCGTTTTGGTGTGGTTTGGTACCGTATGGATGTACTCGTACGGTATTGCACCGTTTTGGTGTGGTTTGGTACCTTATGGATGTACTCGGACGGTATTGGACCAATTTGGTGTGGTTTTGTACCGGATGGATTTACTCGTACGGTATTGCACCGTTTTGGTGTGGTTTTGTACGGTATGGATGTACTCCTACGGTATTGCACCGTTTTGGTGTGGTTTGGTACCGTATGGATGTACTCGTACGGTATTGAACTGTTTTGGTGTGGTTTGGTGGTTTGGTACCGTATGGATGTACTCCTACGGTATTCACCGTTTTGGTGTGGTTTGGTACCGTATGGATGTACTCGTACGGTATTGCACCGTTTTGGTGTGGTTTGGTACCGTATGAATGTACTCATACGGTATTGCACCGTTTTGGTGTGGTTTGGTACCTTATGGATGTATTCGTACGGTATTGCACCGTTTCTGTGTGGTTTGGAACTGTAACGAAGTGCTCGTGAGGTATTGTACCGTTTTGGTGTGGTTTGGTACCGTATGGATGTACTCGTACGGTATTGCACCGTTTTGGTGTGGTTTGGTACCGTATGGATGTACTCGTACGGTATTGCACCGTTTTGGTGTGGTTTGGTACCGTATGGATGTACTCGTACGGAATTGCACCGTTTTGGTGTGGTTTGGTACCGTATGGATGTACTCGTACGGTATTGCACCGTTTTGGTGTGGTTTGGTACCGTATGGATGTACTCGTACGGAATTGCACCGTTTTGGTGTGGTTTGGTACCTTATGGATGTACTCGTACGGTATTGCACCGTTTTGGTGTGGTTTGGAACCGTAACGAAGTACTCGTAAGGTATTGTACCGTTTTGGTGTGGTTTGGTACCGTATGGATGTACTCGTACGGTATTGCACCGTTTTGGTGTGGTTTGGTACCGTATGGATGTACTCGTACGGTATTGCACCGTTTTGGTGTGGTTTGGTACCTTATGGATGTACTCGTACGGTATTGCACTGTTTTGGTGTGGTTTGGAACCGTAACGAAGTACTCGTAAGGTATTGTACCGTTTTGCTGTGGTTCGGTACCGTATGGATGTACTCGCACGGTATTGCACCCTTTTGGTGTGGTTTGGTACCGTATGGATGTACTCGGACGGTATTGGACCGTTTTGGTGTGGTTTGGTACCGGATGGATGTACTCGTACGGTATTGCACCGTTTTGGTGTGGTTTGGTACCGTATGGATGTACTCGTACGGTATTGCACCGTTTTGGTGTGGTTTGGTACCGTATGGATGTACTCGTACGGTATTGAACCGTTTTGGTGTGGTTTGGTACCGTATGGATGTACTCGTACGGTATTGCTCCGTTTTGGTGTGGTTTGGTACCTTATGGATGTACTCGGACGGTATTGGACCAATTTGGTGTGGTTTTGTACCGGATGGATGTACTCGTACGGTATTGCACCGTTTTGGTGTGGTTTGGTACCGTATGGATGTATTCGTACGGTATTGCACCGTTTCGGTGTGGTTTGGAACCGTAACGAAGTGCTCGTAAGGTATTGTACCGTTTTGGTGTGGTTTGGTACCGTATGGATGTACTCGTACGGTATTGCACCGTTTTGGTGTGGTTTGGTACCGTATGAATGTACTCATACGGTATTGCACCGTTTTGGTGTGGTTTGGTACCTTATGGATGTATTCGTACGGTATTGCACCGTTTCTGTGTGGTTTGGAACTGTAACGAAGTGCTCGTGAGGTATTGTACCGTTTTGGTGTGGTTTGGTACCGTATGGATGTACTCGTACGGTATTGCACCGTTTTGGTGTGGTTTGGTACCGTATGGATGTACTCGTACGGTATTGCACCGTTTTGGTGTGGTTTGGTACCGTATGGATGTACTCGTACGGAATTGCACCGTTTTGGTGTGGTTTGGTACCGTATGGATGTACTCGTACGGTATTGCACCGTTTTGGTGTGGTTTGGTACCGTATGGATGTACTCGTACGGAATTGCACCGTTTTGGTGTGGTTTGGTACCTTATGGATGTACTCGTACGGTATTGCACCGTTTTGGTGTGGTTTGGAACCGTAACGAAGTACTCGTAAGGTATTGTACCGTTTTGGTGTGGTTTGGTACCGTATGGATGTACTCGCACGGTATTGCACCCTTTTGGTGTGGTTTGGTACCGTATGGATGTACTCGGACGGTATTGGACCGTTTTGGTGTGGTTTGGTACCGTATGGATGTACTCGTACGGTATTGCACCGTTTTGGTGTGGTTTGGTACCTTATGGATGTACTCGGACGGTATTGGACCAATTTGGTGTGGTTTTGTACCGGATGGATTTACTCGTACGGTATTGCACCGTTTTGGTGTGGTTTTGTACGGTATGGATGTACTCCTACGGTATTGCACCGTTTTGGTGTGGTTTGGTACCGTATGGATGTACTCGTACGGTATTGAACTGTTTTGGTGTGGTTTGGTGGTTTGGTACCGTATGGATGTACTCCTACGGTATTCACCGTTTTGGTGTGGTTTGGTACCGTATGGATGTACTCGTACGGTATTGCACCGTTTTGGTGTGGTTTGGTACCGTATGAATGTACTCATACGGTATTGCACCGTTTTGGTGTGGTTTGGTACCTTATGGATGTATTCGTACGGTATTGCACCGTTTCTGTGTGGTTTGGAACTGTAACGAAGTGCTCGTGAGGTATTGTACCGTTTTGGTGTGGTTTGGTACCGTATGGATGTACTCGTACGGTATTGCACCGTTTTGGTGTGGTTTGGTACCGTATGGATGTACTCGTACGGTATTGCACCGTTTTGGTGTGGTTTGGTACCGTATGGATGTACTCGTACGGAATTGCACCGTTTTGGTGTGGTTTGGTACCGTATGGATGTACTCGTACGGTATTGCACCGTTTTGGTGTGGTTTGGTACCGTATGGATGTACTCGTACGGAATTGCACCGTTTTGGTGTGGTTTGGTACCTTATGGATGTACTCGTACGGTATTGCACCGTTTTGGTGTGGTTTGGAACCGTAACGAAGTACTCGTAAGGTATTGTACCGTTTTGGTGTGGTTTGGTACCGTATGGATGTACTCGTACGGTATTGCACCGTTTTGGTGTGGTTTGGTACCGTATGGATGTACTCGTACGGTATTGCACCGTTTTGGTGTGGTTTGGTACCTTATGGATGTACTCGTACGGTATTGCACTGTTTTGGTGTGGTTTGGAACCGTAACGAAGTACTCGTAAGGTATTGTACCGTTTTGCTGTGGTTCGGTACCGTATGGATGTACTCGCACGGTATTGCACCCTTTTGGTGTGGTTTGGTACCGTATGGATGTACTCGGACGGTATTGGACCGTTTTGGTGTGGTTTGGTACCGGATGGATGTACTCGTACGGTATTGCACCGTTTTGGTGTGGTTTGGTACCGTATGGATGTACTCGTACGGTATTGCACCGTTTTGGTGTGGTTTGGTACCGTATGGATGTACTCGTACGGTATTGAACCGTTTTGGTGTGGTTTGGTACCGTATGGATGTACTCGTACGGTATTGCTCCGTTTTGGTGTGGTTTGGTACCTTATGGATGTACTCGGACGGTATTGGACCAATTTGGTGTGGTTTTGTACCGGATGGATGTACTCGTACGGTATTGCACCGTTTTGGTGTGGTTTGGTACCGTATGGATGTATTCGTACGGTATTGCACCGTTTCGGTGTGGTTTGGAACCGTAACGAAGTGCTCGTAAGGTATTGTACCGTTTTGGTGTGGTTTGGTACCGTATGGATGTACTCGTACGGTATTGCACCGTTTTGGTGTGGTTTGGTACCGTATGAATGTACTCATACGGTATTGCACCGTTTTGGTGTGGTTTGGTACCTTATGGATGTATTCGTACGGTATTGCACCGTTTCTGTGTGGTTTGGAACTGTAACGAAGTGCTCGTGAGGTATTGTACCGTTTTGGTGTGGTTTGGTACCGTATGGATGTACTCGTACGGTATTGCACCGTTTTGGTGTGGTTTGGTACCGTATGGATGTACTCGTACGGTATTGCACCGTTTTGGTGTGGTTTGGTACCGTATGGATGTACTCGTACGGAATTGCACCGTTTTGGTGTGGTTTGGTACCGTATGGATGTACTCGTACGGTATTGCACCGTTTTGGTGTGGTTTGGTACCGTATGGATGTACTCGTACGGAATTGCACCGTTTTGGTGTGGTTTGGTACCTTATGGATGTACTCGTACGGTATTGCACCGTTTTGGTGTGGTTTGGAACCGTAACGAAGTACTCGTAAGGTATTGTACCGTTTTGGTGTGGTTTGGTACCGTATGGATGTACTCGCACGGTATTGCACCCTTTTGGTGTGGTTTGGTACCGTATGGATGTACTCGGACGGTATTGGACCGTTTTGGTGTGGTTTGGTACCGTATGGATGTACTCGTACGGTATTGCACCGTTTTGGTGTGGTTTGGTACCTTATGGATGTACTCGGACGGTATTGGACCAATTTGGTGTGGTTTTGTACCGGATGGATTTACTCGTACGGTATTGCACCGTTTTGGTGTGGTTTTGTACGGTATGGATGTACTCCTACGGTATTGCACCGTTTTGGTGTGGTTTGGTACCGTATGGATGTACTCGTACGGTATTGAACTGTTTTGGTGTGGTTTGGTGGTTTGGTACCGTATGGATGTACTCCTACGGTATTCACCGTTTTGGTGTGGTTTGGTACCGTATGGATGTACTCGTACGGTATTGCACCGTTTTGGTGTGGTTTGGTACCGTATGAATGTACTCATACGGTATTGCACCGTTTTGGTGTGGTTTGGTACCTTATGGATGTATTCGTACGGTATTGCACCGTTTCTGTGTGGTTTGGAACTGTAACGAAGTGCTCGTGAGGTATTGTACCGTTTTGGTGTGGTTTGGTACCGTATGGATGTACTCGTACGGTATTGCACCGTTTTGGTGTGGTTTGGTACCGTATGGATGTACTCGTACGGTATTGCACCGTTTTGGTGTGGTTTGGTACCGTATGGATGTACTCGTACGGAATTGCACCGTTTTGGTGTGGTTTGGTACCGTATGGATGTACTCGTACGGTATTGCACCGTTTTGGTGTGGTTTGGTACCGTATGGATGTACTCGTACGGAATTGCACCGTTTTGGTGTGGTTTGGTACCTTATGGATGTACTCGTACGGTATTGCACCGTTTTGGTGTGGTTTGGAACCGTAACGAAGTACTCGTAAGGTATTGTACCGTTTTGGTGTGGTTTGGTACCGTATGGATGTACTCGCACGGTATTGCACCCTTTTGGTGTGGTTTGGTACCGTATGGATGTACTCGGACGGTATTGGACCGTTTTGGTGTGGTTTGGTACCGTATGGATGTACTCGTACGGTATTGCACCGTTTTGGTGTGGTTTGGTACCTTATGGATGTACTCGGACGGTATTGGACCAATTTGGTGTGGTTTTGTACCGGATGGATTTACTCGTACGGTATTGCACCGTTTTGGTGTGGTTTTGTACGGTATGGATGTACTCCTACGGTATTGCACCGTTTTGGTGTGGTTTGGTACCGTATGGATGTACTCGTACGGTATTGAACTGTTTTGGTGTGGTTTGGTGGTTTGGTACCGTATGGATGTACTCCTACGGTATTCACCGTTTTGGTGTGGTTTGGTACCGTATGGATGTACTCGTACGGTATTGCACCGTTTTGGTGTGGTTTGGTACCGTATGAATGTACTCATACGGTATTGCACCGTTTTGGTGTGGTTTGGTACCTTATGGATGTATTCGTACGGTATTGCACCGTTTCTGTGTGGTTTGGAACTGTAACGAAGTGCTCGTGAGGTATTGTACCGTTTTGGTGTGGTTTGGTACCGTATGGATGTACTCGTACGGTATTGCACCGTTTTGGTGTGGTTTGGTACCGTATGGATGTACTCGTACGGTATTGCACCGTTTTGGTGTGGTTTGGTACCGTATGGATGTACTCGTACGGAATTGCACCGTTTTGGTGTGGTTTGGTACCGTATGGATGTACTCGTACGGTATTGCACCGTTTTGGTGTGGTTTGGTACCGTATGGATGTACTCGTACGGAATTGCACCGTTTTGGTGTGGTTTGGTACCTTATGGATGTACTCGTACGGTATTGCACCGTTTTGGTGTGGTTTGGAACCGTAACGAAGTACTCGTAAGGTATTGTACCGTTTTGGTGTGGTTTGGTACCGTATGGATGTACTCGTACGGTATTGCACCGTTTTGGTGTGGTTTGGTACCGTATGGATGTACTCGTACGGTATTGCACCGTTTTGGTGTGGTTTGGTACCTTATGGATGTACTCGTACGGTATTGCACTGTTTTGGTGTGGTTTGGAACCGTAACGAAGTACTCGTAAGGTATTGTACCGTTTTGCTGTGGTTCGGTACCGTATGGATGTACTCGCACGGTATTGCACCCTTTTGGTGTGGTTTGGTACCGTATGGATGTACTCGGACGGTATTGGACCGTTTTGGTGTGGTTTGGTACCGGATGGATGTACTCGTACGGTATTGCACCGTTTTGGTGTGGTTTGGTACCGTATGGATGTACTCGTACGGTATTGCACCGTTTTGGTGTGGTTTGGTACCGTATGGATGTACTCGTACGGTATTGAACCGTTTTGGTGTGGTTTGGTACCGTATGGATGTACTCGTACGGTATTGCTCCGTTTTGGTGTGGTTTGGTACCTTATGGATGTACTCGGACGGTATTGGACCAATTTGGTGTGGTTTTGTACCGGATGGATGTACTCGTACGGTATTGCACCGTTTTGGTGTGGTTTGGTACCGTATGGATGTATTCGTACGGTATTGCACCGTTTCGGTGTGGTTTGGAACCGTAACGAAGTGCTCGTAAGGTATTGTACCGTTTTGGTGTGGTTTGGTACCGTATGGATGTACTCGTACGGTATTGCACCGTTTTGGTGTGGTTTGGTACCGTATGAATGTACTCATACGGTATTGCACCGTTTTGGTGTGGTTTGGTACCTTATGGATGTATTCGTACGGTATTGCACCGTTTCTGTGTGGTTTGGAACTGTAACGAAGTGCTCGTGAGGTATTGTACCGTTTTGGTGTGGTTTGGTACCGTATGGATGTACTCGTACGGTATTGCACCGTTTTGGTGTGGTTTGGTACCGTATGGATGTACTCGTACGGTATTGCACCGTTTTGGTGTGGTTTGGTACCGTATGGATGTACTCGTACGGAATTGCACCGTTTTGGTGTGGTTTGGTACCGTATGGATGTACTCGTACGGTATTGCACCGTTTTGGTGTGGTTTGGTACCGTATGGATGTACTCGTACGGAATTGCACCGTTTTGGTGTGGTTTGGTACCTTATGGATGTACTCGTACGGTATTGCACCGTTTTGGTGTGGTTTGGAACCGTAACGAAGTACTCGTAAGGTATTGTACCGTTTTGGTGTGGTTTGGTACCGTATGGATGTACTCGCACGGTATTGCACCCTTTTGGTGTGGTTTGGTACCGTATGGATGTACTCGGACGGTATTGGACCGTTTTGGTGTGGTTTGGTACCGTATGGATGTACTCGTACGGTATTGCACCGTTTTGGTGTGGTTTGGTACCTTATGGATGTACTCGGACGGTATTGGACCAATTTGGTGTGGTTTTGTACCGGATGGATTTACTCGTACGGTATTGCACCGTTTTGGTGTGGTTTTGTACGGTATGGATGTACTCCTACGGTATTGCACCGTTTTGGTGTGGTTTGGTACCGTATGGATGTACTCGTACGGTATTGAACTGTTTTGGTGTGGTTTGGTGGTTTGGTACCGTATGGATGTACTCCTACGGTATTCACCGTTTTGGTGTGGTTTGGTACCGTATGGATGTACTCGTACGGTATTGCACCGTTTTGGTGTGGTTTGGTACCGTATGAATGTACTCATACGGTATTGCACCGTTTTGGTGTGGTTTGGTACCTTATGGATGTATTCGTACGGTATTGCACCGTTTCTGTGTGGTTTGGAACTGTAACGAAGTGCTCGTGAGGTATTGTACCGTTTTGGTGTGGTTTGGTACCGTATGGATGTACTCGTACGGTATTGCACCGTTTTGGTGTGGTTTGGTACCGTATGGATGTACTCGTACGGTATTGCACCGTTTTGGTGTGGTTTGGTACCGTATGGATGTACTCGTACGGAATTGCACCGTTTTGGTGTGGTTTGGTACCGTATGGATGTACTCGTACGGTATTGCACCGTTTTGGTGTGGTTTGGTACCGTATGGATGTACTCGTACGGAATTGCACCGTTTTGGTGTGGTTTGGTACCTTATGGATGTACTCGTACGGTATTGCACCGTTTTGGTGTGGTTTGGAACCGTAACGAAGTACTCGTAAGGTATTGTACCGTTTTGGTGTGGTTTGGTACCGTATGGATGTACTCGTACGGTATTGCACCGTTTTGGTGTGGTTTGGTACCGTATGGATGTACTCGTACGGTATTGCACCGTTTTGGTGTGGTTTGGTACCTTATGGATGTACTCGTACGGTATTGCACTGTTTTGGTGTGGTTTGGAACCGTAACGAAGTACTCGTAAGGTATTGTACCGTTTTGCTGTGGTTCGGTACCGTATGGATGTACTCGCACGGTATTGCACCCTTTTGGTGTGGTTTGGTACCGTATGGATGTACTCGGACGGTATTGGACCGTTTTGGTGTGGTTTGGTACCGGATGGATGTACTCGTACGGTATTGCACCGTTTTGGTGTGGTTTGGTACCGTATGGATGTACTCGTACGGTATTGCACCGTTTTGGTGTGGTTTGGTACCGTATGGATGTACTCGTACGGTATTGAACCGTTTTGGTGTGGTTTGGTACCGTATGGATGTACTCGTACGGTATTGCTCCGTTTTGGTGTGGTTTGGTACCTTATGGATGTACTCGGACGGTATTGGACCAATTTGGTGTGGTTTTGTACCGGATGGATGTACTCGTACGGTATTGCACCGTTTTGGTGTGGTTTGGTACCGTATGGATGTACTCGTACGGTATTGCACCGTTTCGGTGTCGTTTGGAACCGTAACGAAGTGCTCGTAAGGTATTGTACCGTTTTGGTGTGGTTTGGTACCGTATGAATGTACTCGTACGGTATTGCACCGTTTTTGTGTGGTTTTATTACCTTATGGATGTATTCGTACGGTATTGCACCGTTTCTGTGTGGTTTGGAACCGTAACGAAGTGCTCGTGAGGTATTGTACCGTTTTGGTGTGGTTTGGTACCGTATGGATGTACTCGTACGGTATTGCACCGTTTTGGTGTGGTTTGGTACCGTATGGATGTACTCGTACGGTATTGCACCGTTTTGGTGTGGTTTGGTACCGTAACGAAGTACTCGTAAGGTATTGTACCGTTTTGGTGTGGTTTGGTACCGTATGGATGTACTCGTACGGTATTGCACCGTTTTGGTGTGGTTTGGTACCGTATGAATGTACTCATACGGTATTGCACCGTTTTGGTGTGGTTTGGTACCTTATGGATGTATTCGTACGGTATTGCACCGTTTCTGTGTGGTTTGGAACTGTAACGAAGTGCTCGTGAGGTATTGTACCGTTTTGGTGTGGTTTGGTACCGTATGGATGTACTCGTACGGTATTGCACCGTTTTGGTGTGGTTTGGTACCGTATGGATGTACTCGTACGGTATTGCACCGTTTTGGTGTGGTTTGGTACCGTATGGATGTACTCGTACGGAATTGCACCGTTTTGGTGTGGTTTGGTACCGTATGGATGTACTCGTACGGTATTGCACCGTTTTGGTGTGGTTTGGTACCGTATGGATGTACTCGGACGGAATTGCACCGTTTTGGTGTGGTTTGGTACCTTATGGATGTACTCGTACGGTATTGCACCGTTTTGGTGTGGTTTGGAACCGTAACGAAGTACTCGTAAGGTATTGTACCGTTTTGGTGTGGTTTGGTACCGTATGGATGTACTCGCACGGTATTGCACCCTTTTGGTGTGGTTTGGTACCGTATGGATGTACTCGGACGGTATTGGACCGTTTTGGTGTGGTTTGGTACCGGATGGATGTACTCGTACGGTATTGCACCGTTTTGGTGTGGTTTGGTACAGTATGGATGTACTAGTACGGTATTGCACCGTTTTGGTGTGGTTTGGTACCGTATGGATGTACTCGTACGGTATTGAACCGTTTTGGTGTGGTTTGGTACCGTATGGATGTACTCGTACGGTATTGCACCGTTTTGGTGTGGTTTGGTACCTTATGGATGTACTCGGACGGTATTGGACCAATTTGGTGTGGTTTTGTACCGGATGGATTTACTCGTACGGTATTGCACCGTTTTGGTGTGGTTTTGTACGGTATGGATGTACTCCTACGGTATTGCACCGTTTTGGTGTGGTTTGGTACCGTATGGATGTACTCGTACGGTATTGAACCGTTTTGGTGTGGTTTGGTGGTTTGGTACCGTATGGATGTACTCGTACGGTATTGCACCGTTTCAATGTGCTTTGGAACCGTAACGAAGTACTCGTAAGGTATTGTACCGTTTTGGTGTGGTTTGGTACCGTATGGATGTACTCGTACGGTATTGCACCGTTTTGGTGTGGTTTGGTATCGTATGGATGTACTCGTACGGTATTGCACCGTTTTGGTGTGGTTTGGTACCTTATGGACGTACTCGTACGGTATTGCACCGTTTCGGTGTGGTTTGGTACCGTATGGATGAACTCGTACGGTATTGCACCGTTTCGGTGTGGTTTGGAACCGTAACGAAGTGGTCGTAAGGTATTGTACCGTTTTGGTGTGGTTTGGTACCGTATGGATGTACTCGTACGGTATTGCACCGTTTTGGTGTGGTTTGGTACCGTATGAATGTACTCGTACGGTATTGCACCATTTTGGTGTGGTTTGGTACCTTATGGATGTACTCGTACGGTATTGCACCGTTTCTGTGTGGTTTGGAACCGTAACGAAGTGCTCGTGAGGTATTGTACCGTTTTGGTGTGGTTTGGTACCGTATGGATGTACTCGTACGGTATTGCACCGTTTTGGTGTGGTTTGGTACCGTATGGATGTACTCGTACGGTATTGCACCGTTTTGGTGTGGTTTGGTACCTTATGGATGTACTCGTACGGTATTGCACCGTTTTGGTGTGGTTTGGAACCGTAACGAAGTACTCGTAAGGTATTGTACCGTTTTGCTGTGGTTTGGTACCGTATGGATGAACTCGCACGGTATTGCACCCTTTTGGTGTGGTTTGGTACCGTATGGATGTACTCGGACGGTATTGGACCGTTTTGGTGTGGTTTGGTACCGGATGGATGTACTCGTACGGTATTGCACCGTTTTGGTGTGGTTTGGTACCGTATGGATGTACTCGTACGGTATTGCACCGTTTTGGTGTGGTTTGGTACCGTATGGATGTACTCGTACGGTATTGCTCCGTTTTGGTGTGGTTTGGTACCTTATGGATGTACTCGGACGGTATTGGACCAATTTGGTGTGGTTTTGTACCGGATGGATGTACTCGTACGGTATTGCACCGTTTTGGTGTGGTTTGGTACCGTATGGATGTACTCGTACGGTATTGCACCGTTTTGGTGTGGTTTGGTACCTTATGGATGTACTCCTACGGTATTGCACCGTTTTGGTGTGGTTTGGTACCGTATGGATGTACTCGTACGGTATTGCACCGTTTCAGTGTGGTTTGGAACCGTAACGAAGTGCTCGTAAGGTATTGTACCGTTTTGGTGTGGTTTGGTACCGTATGGATGTACTCGTACGGTATTGCACCGTTTTGGTGTGGTTTGGTACCGTATGAATGTACTCGTACGGTATTGCACCGTTTTGGTGTGGTTTGGTACCTTATGGATGTACTCGTACGGTATTGCACCGTTTCTGTGTGGTTTGGAACCGTAACGAAGTGCTCGTGAGGTATTGTACCGTTTTGGTGTGGTTTGGTACCGTATGGATGTACTCGTACGGTATTGCACCGTTTTGGTGTGGTTTGGTACCGTATGGATGTACTCGTACGGTATTGCACCGTTTTGGTGTGGTTTGGTACCGTATGGATGTACTCGTACGGTATTGCACCGTTTTGGTGTGGTTTGGTACCGTATGGATGTACTCGTACGGTATTCTACCGTTTTTGTGTGGTTTTGTGCCGTATGGATGTACTCGTACGGTATTGCACCGTTTTGGTGTGGTTTGGTACCTTATGGATGTACTCCTACGGTATTGCACCGTTTTGGTGTGGTTTGGTACCGTATGGATGTACTCGGACGGTATTGGACCGTTTTGGTGTGGTTTGGTACCGGATGGATGTACTCGTACGATATTGCACCGTTTTGCTGTGGTTTGGTACCGTATGGATGTACTCGTACGGTATTGCACCGTTTTGGTGTGGTTTGGTACCGTATGGATGTACTCGTACCGTATTGAACCGTTTTGGTGTGGTTTGGTACCGTATGGATGTACTCGTACGGTATTGCACCGTTTTGGTGTGGTTTGGTACCGTATGAATGTACTCATACGGTATTGCACCGTTTTGGTGTGGTTTGGTACCTTATGGATGTATTCGTACGGTATTGCACCGTTTCTGTGTGGTTTGGAACTGTAACGAAGTGCTCGTGAGGTATTGTACCGTTTTGGTGTGGTTTGGTACCGTATGGATGTACTCGTACGGTATTGCACCGTTTTGGTGTGGTTTGGTACCGTATGGATGTACTCGTACGGTATTGCACCGTTTTGGTGTGGTTTGGTACCGTATGGATGTACTCGTACGGAATTGCACCGTTTTGGTGTGGTTTGGTACCGTATGGATGTACTCGTACGGTATTGCACCGTTTTGGTGTGGTTTGGAACCGTAACGAAGTACTCGTAAGGTATTGTACCGTTTTGGTGTGGTTTGGTACCGTATGGATGTACTCGTACGGTATTGCACCGTTTTGGTGTGGTTTGGTACCGTATGGATGTACTCGTACGGTATTGCACCGTTTTGGTGTGGTTTGGTACCTTATGGATGTACTCGTACGGTATTGCACTGTTTTGGTGTGGTTTGGAACCGTAACGAAGTACTCGTAAGGTATTGTACCGTTTTGCTGTGGTTCGGTACCGTATGGATGTACTCGCACGGTATTGCACCCTTTTGGTGTGGTTTGGTACCGTATGGATGTACTCGGACGGTATTGGACCGTTTTGGTGTGGTTTGGTACCGGATGGATGTACTCGTACGGTATTGCACCGTTTTGGTGTGGTTTGGTACCGTATGGATGTACTCGTACGGTATTGCACCGTTTTGGTGTGGTTTGGTACCGTATGGATGTACTCGTACGGTATTGAACCGTTTTGGTGTGGTTTGGTACCGTATGGATGTACTCGTACGGTATTGCTCCGTTTTGGTGTGGTTTGGTACCTTATGGATGTACTCGGACGGTATTGGACCAATTTGGTGTGGTTTTGTACCGGATGGATGTACTCGTACGGTATTGCACCGTTTTGGTGTGGTTTGGTACCGTATGGATGTACTCGTACGGTATTGCACCGTTTCGGTGTGGTTTGGAACCGTAACGAAGTGCTCGTAAGGTATTGTACCGTTTTGGTGTGGTTTGGTACCGTATGAATGTACTCGTACGGTATTGCACCGTTTTTGTGTGGTTTTATTACCTTATGGATGTATTCGTACGGTATTGCACCGTTTCTGTGTGGTTTGGAACCGTAACGAAGTGCTCGTGAGGTATTGTACCGTTTTGGTGTGGTTTGGTACCGTATGGATGTACTCGTACGGTATTGCACCGTTTTGGTGTGGTTTGGTACCGTATGGATGTACTCGTACGGTATTGCACCGTTTTGGTGTGGTTTGGTACCGTAACGAAGTACTCGTAAGGTATTGTACCGTTTTGGTGTGGTTTGGTACCATATGGATGTACTCGTACGGTATTGCACCGTTTTGGTGTGGTTTGGTACCGTATGAATGTACTCATACGGTATTGCACCGTTTTGGTGTGGTTTGGTACCTTATGGATGTATTCGTACAGTATTGCACCGTTTCTGTGTGGTTTGGAACTGTAACGAAGTGCTCGTGAGGTATTGTACCGTTTTGGTGTGGTTTGGTACCGTATGGATGTACTCGTACGGTATTGCACCGTTTTGGTGTGGTTTGGTACCGTATGGATGTACTCGTACGGTATTGCACCGTTTTGGTGTGGTTTGGTACCGTATGGATGTACTCGTACGGAATTGCACCGTTTTGGTGTGGTTTGGTACCGTATGGATGTACTCGTACGGTATTGCACCGTTTTGGTGTGGTTTGGTACCGTATGGATGTACTCGTACGGAATTGCACCGTTTTGGTGTGGTTTGGTACCTTATGGATGTACTCGTACGGTATTGCACCGTTTTGGTGTGGTTTGGAACCGTAACGAAGTACTCGTAAGGTATTGTACCGTTTTGGTGTGGTTTGGTACCGTATGGATGTACTCGCACGGTATTGCACCCTTTTGGTGTGGTTTGGTACCGTATGGATGTACTCGGACGGTATTGGACCGTTTTGGTGTGGTTTGGTACCGGATGGATGTACTCGTACGGTATTGCACCGTTTTGGTGTGGTTTGGTACCGTATGGATGTACTAGTACGGTATTGCACCGTTTTGGTGTGGTTTGGTACCGTATGGATGTACTCGTACGGTATTGCACCGTTTTGGTGTGGTTTGGTACCTTATGGATGTACTCGGACGGTATTGGACCAATTTGGTGTGGTTTTGTACCGGATGGATTTACTCGTACGGTATTGCACCGTTTTGGTGTGGTTTTGTACGGTATGGATGTACTCCTACGGTATTGCACCGTTTTGGTGTGGTTTGGTACCGTATGGATGTACTCGTACGGTATTGAACCGTTTTGGTGTGGTTTGGTGGTTTGGTACCGTATGGATGTACTCGTACGGTATTGCACCGTTTCAATGTGCTTTTGAACCGTAACGAAGTACTCGTAAGGTATTGTACCGTTTTGGTGTGGTTTGGTACCGTATGGATGTACTCGTACGGTATTGCACCGTTTTGGTGTGGTTTGGTATCGTATGGATGTACTCGTACGGTATTGCACCGTTTTGGTGTGGTTTGGTACCTTATGGACGTACTCGTACGGTATTGCACCGTTTCGGTGTGGTTTGGTACCGTATGGATGAACTCGTACGGTATTGCACCGTTTCGGTGTGGTTTGGAACCGTAACGAAGTGGTCGTAAGGTATTGTACCGTTTTGGTGTGGTTTGGTACCGTATGGATGTACTCGTACGGTATTGCACCGTTTTGGTGTGGTTTGGTACCGTATGAATGTACTCGTACGGTATTGCACCATTTTGGTGTGGTTTGGTACCTTATGGATGTACTCGTACGGTATTGCACCGTTTCTGTGTGGTTTGGAACCGTAACGAAGTGCTCGTGAGGTATTGTACCGTTTTGGTGTGGTTTGGTACCGTATGGATGTACTCGTACGGTATTGCACCGTTTTGGTGTGGTTTGGTACCGTATGGATGTACTCGTACGGTATTGCACCGTTTTGGTGTGGTTTGGTACCTTATGGATGTACTCGTACGGTATTGCACCGTTTTGGTGTGGTTTGGAACCGTAACGAAGTACTCGTAAGGTATTGTACCGTTTTGCTGTGGTTTGGTACCGTATGGATGAACTCGCACGGTATTGCACCCTTTTGGTGTGGTTTGGTACCGTATGGATGTACTCGGACGGTATTGGACCGTTTTGGTGTGGTTTGGTACCGGATGGATGTACTCGTACGGTATTGAACCGTTTTGGTGTGGTTTGGTACCGTATGGATGTACTCGTACGGTATTGCACCGTTTTGGTGTGGTTTGGTACCGTATGGATGTACTCGTACGGTATTGCTCCGTTTTGGTGTGGTTTGGTACCTTATGGATGTACTCGGACGGTATTGGACCAATTTGGTGTGGTTTTGTACCGGATGGATGTACTCGTACGGTATTGCACCGTTTTGGTGTGGTTTGGTACCGTATGGATGTACTCGTACGGTATTGCACCGTTTTGGTGTGGTTTGGTACCTTATGGATGTACTCCTACGGTATTGCACCGTTTTGGTGTGGTTTGGTACCGTATGGATGTACTCGTACGGTATTGCACCGTTTCAGTGTGGTTTGGAACCGTAACGAAGTGCTCGTAAGGTATTGTACCGTTTTGGTGTGGTTTGGTACCGTATGGATGTACTCGTACGGTATTGCACCGTTTTGGTGTGGTTTGGTACCGTATGAATGTACTCGTACGGTATTGCACCGTTTTGGTGTGGTTTGGTACCTTATGGATGTACTCGTACGGTATTGCACCGTTTCTGTGTGGTTTGGAACCGTAACGAAGTGCTCGTGAGGTATTGTACCGTTTTGGTGTGGTTTGGTACCGTATGGATGTACTCGTACGGTATTGCACCGTTTTGGTGTGGTTTGGTACCGTATGGATGTACTCGTACGGTATTGCACCGTTTTGGTGTGGTTTGGTACCGTATGGATGTACTCGTACGGTATTGCACCGTTTTGGTGTGGTTTGGTACCGTATGGATGTACTCGTACGGTATTCTACCGTTTTTGTGTGGTTTTGTACCGTATGGATGTACTCGTACGGTATTGCACCGTTTTGGTGTGGTTTGGTACCTTATGGATGTACTCCTACGGTATTGCACCGTTTTGGTGTGGTTTGGTACCGTATGGATGTACTCGGACGGTATTGGACCGTTTTGGTGTGGTTTGGTACCGGATGGATGTACTCGTACGATATTGCACCGTTTTGCTGTGGTTTGGTACCGTATGGATGTACTCGTACGGTATTGCACCGTTTTGGTGTGGTTTGGTACCGTATGGATGTACTCGTACCGTATTGAACCGTTTTGGTGTGGTTTGGTACCGTATGGATGTACTCGTACGGTATTGCACCGTTTTGGTGTGGTTTGGTACCTTATGGATGTACTCCTACGGTATTGCACCGTTTTGGTGTGGTTTGGTACCGTATGGATGTACTCGTACGGTATTGCACCCTTTTGGTGTGGTTTGGTACCGTAAGGATGTACTCGTACGGTATTCTACCGTTTTTGTGTGGTTTTGTACCGTATGGATGTACTCGTACGGTATTGCACCGTTTTGGTGTGGTTTGGTACCGTATGAATGTACTCGTACGGTATTGCACCGTTTTGGTGTGGTTTGGTACCTTATGGATGTACTCGTACGGTATTGCACCGTTTCTGTGTGGTTTGGAACCGTAACGAAGTGCTCGTGAGGTATTGTACCGTTTTGGTGTGGTTTGGTACCGTATGGATGTACTCGTACGGTATTGCACCGTTTTGGTGTGGTTTGGTACCGTATGGATGTACTCGTACGGTATTGCACCGTTTTGGTGTGGTTTGGTACCTTATGGATGTACTCGTACGGTATTGCACCGTTTTGGTGTGGTTTGGAACCGTAACGAAGTACTCGTAAGGTATTGTACCGTTTTGCTGTGGTTTGGTACCGTATGGATGAACTCGCACGGTATTGCACCCTTTTGGTGTGGTTTGGTACCGTATGGATGTACTCGGACGGTATTGGACCGTTTTGGTGTGGTTTGGTACCGGATGGATGTACTCGTACGGTATTGAACCGTTTTGGTGTGGTTTGGTACCGTATGGATGTACTCGTACGGTATTGCACCGTTTTGGTGTGGTTTGGTACCGTATGGATGTACTCGTACGGTATTGCTCCGTTTTGGTGTGGTTTGGTACCTTATGGATGTACTCGGACGGTATTGGACCAATTTGGTGTGGTTTTGTACCGGATGGATGTACTCGTACGGTATTGCACCGTTTTGGTGTGGTTTGGTACCGTATGGATGTACTCGTACGGTATTGCACCGTTTTGGTGTGGTTTGGTACCTTATGGATGTACTCCTACGGTATTGCACCGTTTTGGTGTGGTTTGGTACCGTATGGATGTACTCGTACGGTATTGCACCGTTTCAGTGTGGTTTGGAACCGTAACGAAGTGCTCGTAAGGTATTGTACCGTTTTGGTGTGGTTTGGTACCGTATGGATGTACTCGTACGGTATTGCACCGTTTTGGTGTGGTTTGGTACCGTATGAATGTACTCGTACGGTATTGCACCGTTTTGGTGTGGTTTGGTACCTTATGGATGTACTCGTACGGTATTGCACCGTTTCTGTGTGGTTTGGAACCGTAACGAAGTGCTCGTGAGGTATTGTACCGTTTTGGTGTGGTTTGGTACCGTATGGATGTACTCGTACGGTATTGCACCGTTTTGGTGTGGTTTGGTACCGTATGGATGTACTCGTACGGTATTGCACCGTTTTGGTGTGGTTTGGTACCGTATGGATGTACTCGTACGGTATTGCACCGTTTTGGTGTGGTTTGGTACCGTATGGATGTACTCGTACGGTATTCTACCGTTTTTGTGTGGTTTTGTACCGTATGGATGTACTCGTACGGTATTGCACCGTTTTGGTGTGGTTTGGTACCTTATGGATGTACTCCTACGGTATTGCACCGTTTTGGTGTGGTTTGGTACCGTATGGATGTACTCGGACGGTATTGGACCGTTTTGGTGTGGTTTGGTACCGGATGGATGTACTCGTACGATATTGCACCGTTTTGCTGTGGTTTGGTACCGTATGGATGTACTCGTACGGTATTGCACCGTTTTGGTGTGGTTTGGTACCGTATGGATGTACTCGTACCGTATTGAACCGTTTTGGTGTGGTTTGGTACCGTATGGATGTACTCGTACGGTATTGCACCGTTTTGGTGTGGTTTGGTACCTTATGGATGTACTCCTACGGTATTGCACCGTTTTGGTGTGGTTTGGTACCGTATGGATGTACTCGTACGGTATTGCACCCTTTTGGTGTGGTTTGGTACCGTAAGGATGTACTCGTACGGTATTCTACCGTTTTTGTGTGGTTTTGTACCGTATGGATGTACTCGTACGGTATTGCACCGTTTTGGTGTGGTTTGGTTCCGTAACGAAGTACTCGTAAAGTATTAAACCGTTTTGATGTGGTTTGGTACCGTATGGATGTACTCCTACGGTATTGTACCGTTTTGGTGTGGTTTGGTACCGTATGGATGTACTCGTACGGTATTGAACCGTTTTGGTGTGGTTTGGTGGTTTGGTACCGTATGGATGTACTCGTACGGTATTGCACCGTTTCAATGTGCTTTGGAACCGTAACGAAGTACTCGTAAGGTATTGTACCGTTTTGGTGTGGTTTGGTACCGTATGGATGTACTCGTACGGTATTGCACCGTTTTGGTGTGGTTTGGTATCGTATGGATGTACTCGTACGGTATTGCACCGTTTTGGTGTGGTTTGGTTCCGTAACGAAGTACTCGTAAAGTATTAAACCGTTTTGGTGTGGTTTGGTACCGTATGAATGTACTCGTACGGTATTGCACCGTTTTGGTGTGGTTTGGCACCTTATGGATGTACTCGTACGGTATTGCACCGTTTTGTTGTGGTTTGGTACCTTATGGATGTACTCGTACAGTATTGCACCGTTTTGGTGTGGTTTGGTACCGTATGGATGTACTCGTACGGTATTGCACCATTTTGGTGTGGTTTGGAACCGTAACGAAGTACTCGTGAGGTATTGTACCGTTTTGGTGTGGTTTGGTACCGTATGGATGAACTCGCACGGTATTGCACCCTTTTGGTGTGGTTTGGTACCGTATGGATGTACTCGGACGGTATTGGACCGTTTTGGTGTGGTTTGGTACCGGATGGATGTACTCGTACGGTATTGAACCGTTTTGGTGTGGTTTGGTACCGTATGGATGTACTCGTACGGTATTGCACCGTTTTGGTGTGGTTTGGTACCGTATGGATGTACTCGTACGGTATTGCTCCGTTTTGGTGTGGTTTGGTACCTTATGGATGTACTCGGACGGTATTGGACCAATTTGGTGTGGTTTTGTACCGGATGGATGTACTCGTACGGTATTGCACCGTTTTGGTGTGGTTTGGTACCGTATGGATGTACTCGTACGGTATTGCACCGTTTTGGTGTGGTTTGGTACCTTATGGATGTACTCCTACGGTATTGCACCGTTTTGGTGTGGTTTGGTACCGTATGGATGTACTCGTACGGTATTGCACCGTTTCAGTGTGGTTTGGAACCGTAACGAAGTGCTCGTAAGGTATTGTACCGTTTTGGTGTGGTTTGGTACCGTATGGATGTACTCGTACGGTATTGCACCGTTTTGGTGTGGTTTGGTACCGTATGAATGTACTCGTACGGTATTGCACCGTTTTGGTGTGGTTTGGTACCTTATGGATGTACTCGTACGGTATTGCACCGTTTCTGTGTGGTTTGGAACCGTAACGAAGTGCTCGTGAGGTATTGTACCGTTTTGGTGTGGTTTGGTACCGTATGGATGTACTCGTACGGTATTGCACCGTTTTGGTGTGGTTTGGTACCGTATGGATGTACTCGTACGGTATTGCACCGTTTTGGTGTGGTTTGGTACCTTATGGATGTACTCGTACGGTATTGCACCGTTTTGGTGTGGTTTGGAACCGTAACGAAGTACTCGTAAGGTATTGTACCGTTTTGCTGTGGTTTGGTACCGTATGGATGAACTCGCACGGTATTGCACCCTTTTGGTGTGGTTTGGTACCGTATGGATGTACTCGGACGGTATTGGACCGTTTTGGTGTGGTTTGGTACCGGATGGATGTACTCGTACGGTATTGAACCGTTTTGGTGTGGTTTGGTACCGTATGGATGTACTCGTACGGTATTGCACCGTTTTGGTGTGGTTTGGTACCGTATGGATGTACTCGTACGGTATTGCTCCGTTTTGGTGTGGTTTGGTACCTTATGGATGTACTCGGACGGTATTGGACCAATTTGGTGTGGTTTTGTACCGGATGGATGTACTCGTACGGTATTGCACCGTTTTGGTGTGGTTTGGTACCGTATGGATGTACTCGTACGGTATTGCACCGTTTTGGTGTGGTTTGGTACCTTATGGATGTACTCCTACGGTATTGCACCGTTTTGGTGTGGTTTGGTACCGTATGGATGTACTCGTACGGTATTGCACCGTTTCAGTGTGGTTTGGAACCGTAACGAAGTGCTCGTAAGGTATTGTACCGTTTTGGTGTGGTTTGGTACCGTATGGATGTACTCGTACGGTATTGCACCGTTTTGGTGTGGTTTGGTACCGTATGAATGTACTCGTACGGTATTGCACCGTTTTGGTGTGGTTTGGTACCTTATGGATGTACTCGTACGGTATTGCACCGTTTCTGTGTGGTTTGGAACCGTAACGAAGTGCTCGTGAGGTATTGTACCGTTTTGGTGTGGTTTGGTACCGTATGGATGTACTCGTACGGTATTGCACCGTTTTGGTGTGGTTTGGTACCGTATGGATGTACTCGTACGGTATTGCACCGTTTTGGTGTGGTTTGGTACCGTATGGATGTACTCGTACGGTATTGCACCGTTTTGGTGTGGTTTGGTACCGTATGGATGTACTCGTACGGTATTCTACCGTTTTTGTGTGGTTTTGTACCGTATGGATGTACTCGTACGGTATTGCACCGTTTTGGTGTGGTTTGGTACCTTATGGATGTACTCCTACGGTATTGCACCGTTTTGGTGTGGTTTGGTACCGTATGGATGTACTCGGACGGTATTGGACCGTTTTGGTGTGGTTTGGTACCGGATGGATGTACTCGTACGATATTGCACCGTTTTGCTGTGGTTTGGTACCGTATGGATGTACTCGTACGGTATTGCACCGTTTTGGTGTGGTTTGGTACCGTATGGATGTACTCGTACCGTATTGAACCGTTTTGGTGTGGTTTGGTACCGTATGGATGTACTCGTACGGTATTGCACCGTTTTGGTGTGGTTTGGTACCTTATGGATGTACTCCTACGGTATTGCACCGTTTTGGTGTGGTTTGGTACCGTATGGATGTACTCGTACGGTATTGCACCCTTTTGGTGTGGTTTGGTACCGTAAGGATGTACTCGTACGGTATTCTACCGTTTTTGTGTGGTTTTTTACCGTATGGATGTACTCGTACGGTATTGCACCGTTTTGGTGTGGTTTGGTTCCGTAACGAAGTACTCGTAAAGTATTAAACCGTTTTGATGTGGTTTGGTACCGTATGGATGTACTCCTACGGTATTGTACCGTTTTGGTGTGGTTTGGTACCGTATGGATGTACTCGTACGGTATTGAACCGTTTTGGTGTGGTTTGGTGGTTTGGTACCGTATGGATGTACTCGTACGGTATTGCACCGTTTCAATGTGCTTTGGAACCGTAACGAAGTACTCGTAAGGTATTGTACCGTTTTGGTGTGGTTTGGTACCGTATGGATGTACTCGTACGGTATTGCACCGTTTTGGTGTGGTTTGGTATCGTATGGATGTACTCGTACGGTATTGCACCGTTTTGGTGTGGTTTGGTTCCGTAACAAAGTACTCGTAAAGTATTAAACCGTTTTGGTGTGGTTTGGTACCGTATGAATGTACTCGTACGGTATTGCACCGTTTTGGTGTGGTTTGGCACCTTATGGATGTACTCGTACGGTATTGCACCGTTTTGTTGTGGTTTGGTACCTTATGGATGTACTCGTACAGTATTGCACCGTTTTGGTGTGGTTTGGTACCGTATGGATGTACTCGTACGGTATTGCACCATTTTGGTGTGGTTTGGAACCGTAACGAAGTACTCGTAAGGTATTGTACCGTTTTGGTATGGTTTGGTACCGTATGGATATACTTGTACGGTATTGCACCCTTTTGGTGTGCTTTGGTACCGTATGGATGTACTCGTACGGTATTCTACCGTTTTTGTGTGGTTTTGTACCGTATGGATGTACTCGTACGGTATTGCACCGTTTCGGTGTGGTTTGGAACCGTAACGAGGTACTCGTAAGGTATTGTACCGTTTTGGTGTGGTTTGGTACCGTATGGATGTACTCCTACGGTATTACACCATTTCGGTGTGGTTTGGAACCGTAACGAAGTACTCGTAAGGTATTGTACCGTTTTGCTGTGATTTGGTACCGTATGGATGTACTCGTACGGTATTGCATCGTTTTGGTGTGGTTTGGTACCTTATGGATGTACTCCTACGGTATTGCACCGTTTGCGTGTGGTTTGGTACCGTATGGATGTACTCGGACGGTATTGGACCGTTTTGGTGTGGTTTTGTACTGGATGGATGTACTCGTACGATATTGCACCGTTTTGGTGTGGTTTGGTACCGTATGGATGTACTCGTACGGTATTGCACTGTTTTGGTGTGGTTTGGTACCGTATGGATGTACTCGTACGCTATTGCACCGTTTCGGTGTGGTTTGGAACCGTAACGAAGTACTCGTAAGGTATTGTACCGTTTTGGTGTGGTTTGGTACCGTATGGATGTACTCGTACGGTATTGCACCGTTTCGGTGTGGTTTGGAACCGTAACGAGGTACTCGTATGGTATTGTACCGTTTTGGTGTGGTTTGGTACCGTATGGATGTACTCCTACGGTATTGCACCGTTTTGGTGTGGTTTGGTACCGTATGGATGTACTCGTACAGTATTGAACCGTTTTGGTGTGGTTTGGTACCGTATGGATGTACTCGTACGCTATTGCACCGTTTCGGTGTGTTTTGGAACCGTAACGAAGTACTCGTAAGGTATTGTACCGTTTTGGTGTGGTTTGGTACCGTATGGATGTACTCGTACGGTATTGCACCGTTTCGGTGTGGTTTGGAACCGTAACGAGGTACTCGTAAGGTATTGTACCGTTTTGGTGTGGTTTGGTACCGTATGGACGTACTCCTACGGTATTGCACCGTTTCGGTGTGGTTTGGAACCGTAACGAAGTACTCGTAAGGTATTGTACCGATTTGGTTTGGTTTGGTACCGTATGGATGTACTCGTACGGTATTGCACCGTTTCGGTGTGGTTTGGAACCGTAACGAGGTACTCGTAAGGTATTGTACCGTTTTGGTGTGGTTTGGTACCGTATGGATGTACTCCTACGGTATTGTACCGTTTTGGTGTGGTTTGGTACCGTATTGATGTACTCGTACGGTATTGAACCGTTTTGGTGTGGTTTGGTGGTTTGGTACCGTATGGATGTACTCGTACGGTATTGCACCGTTTCAATGTGCTTTGGAACCGTAACGAAGTACTCGTAAGGTATTGTACCATTTTGGTGTGGTTTTGTACCGTATGGATGTACTCGTACGGTATTGCACCGTTTTGGTGTGGTTTGGTATCGTATGGATGTACTCGTCCGGTATTGCACCGTTTTGGTGTGGTTTGGTTCCTTATGGACGTACTCGTACGGTATCGCACCGTTTCGATGTGGTTTGGTACCGTATGG
Source organism: Rhododendron vialii (assembly GCF_030253575.1). Taxonomy (NCBI): domain Eukaryota; kingdom Viridiplantae; phylum Streptophyta; class Magnoliopsida; order Ericales; family Ericaceae; genus Rhododendron; species Rhododendron vialii. Next base: position 7,888,434 of record NC_080567.1, read on the forward strand.
ATGTACTCGTACGGTATTGCACCGTTTCGGTGTGGTTTGGAACCGTAACGAAGTGCTCGTAAGGTATTGTACCGTTTTGGTGTGGTTTGGTACCGTATGGATGTACTCGTACGGTATTGCACCGTTTTGGTGTGGTTTGGTACCGTATGGATGTACTCCTACGGTATTGCACCATTTCGGTGTGGTTTGGAACCGTAACGAAGTACTCGTAAGGTATTGTACCGTTTTGCTGTGATTTGGTACCGTATGGATGTACTCGTACGGTATTGCACCGTTTTGGTGTGGTTTGGTACCTTATGGTTGTACTCCTACGGTATTGCACCGTTTGCGTGTGGTTTGGTACCGTATGGATGTACTCGGACGGTATTGGACCGTTTTGGTGTGGTTTGGTACCGGATGGATGTACTCGTACGTTATTGCACCGTTTTGGTGTGGTTTGGTACCGTATGGATGTCTTCGTACGGTATTGCACTGTTTTGGTGTGGTTTGGTACCGTATGGATGTACTCGTACGCTATTGCACCGTTTCGGTGTGGTTTGGAACCGTAACGAAGTACTCGTAAGGTATTGTAACGTTTTGGTGTGATTTGGTACCGTCTGGATGTACTCGTACGGTATTCCACCGTTTTGGTGTGGTTTGGTACCTTATGGATGTACTCCTACGGTATTGCACCGTTTTGGTGTGGTTTGGTACCGTATGGATGTACTCGGACGGTATTGGACCGTTTTGGTGTGGTTTGGTACCGGATGGATGTACTCGTACGGTATTGCACCGTTTTGGTGTGGTTTGGTACCGTATGGATGTACTCGTACGGTATTGCACCGTTTTGGTGTGGTTTGGTACCGTATGGATGTACTCGTACGGTATTGCACCGTTTTGGTGTGGTTTGGTACCGTATGGATGTACTCGTACGGTATTGCACTGTTTTGGTGTGGTTTGGTACCGTATGGATGTACTCGTACGCTATTGCACCGTTTCGGTGTGGTTTGGAACCGTAACGAAGTACTCGTAAGGTATTGTACCGTTTTGGTGTGGTTTGGTACCGTATGGATGTACTCGTACGGTATTGCACCGTTTCGGTGTGGTTTGGAACCGTAACGAGGTACTCGTAAGGTATTGTACCGTTTTGGTGTGGTTTGGTACCGTATGGATGTACTCCTACGGTATTGCACCGTTTCGGTGTGGTTTGGAACCGTAACGAAGTACTCGTAAGGTATTGTAACGTTTTGGTGTGATTTGGTACCGTCTGGATGTACTCGTACGGTATTCCACCGTTTTGGTGTGGTTTGGTACCTTATGGATGTACTCCTACGGTATTGCACCGTTTTGGTGTGGTTTGGTACCGTATGGATGTACTCGGACGGTATTGGACCGTTTTGGTGTGGTTTGGTACCGGATGGATGTACTCGTACGGTATTGCACCGTTTTGGTGTGGTTTGGTACCGTATGGATGTACTCGTATGGTATTGCACCGTTTTGGTGTGGTTTGGTACCGTATGGATGTACTCGTACGGTATTGCACCGTTTTGGTGTGGTTTGGTACCGTATGGATGTACTCGTACGGTATTGAACCGTTTTGGTGTGGTTTGGTACCGTATGGATGTACTCGTACGGTATTGCACCGTTTTGGTGTGGTTTGGAACCGTAACGAGGTACTCGTAAGGTATTGTACCGTTTTGGTGTGGTTTGGTACCGTATGGATGTACTCCTACGGTATTGCACCGTTTCGGTGTGGTTTGGAACCGTAACGAAGTACTCGTAAGGTATTGTACCGTTTTGGTGTGGTTTGGTACCGTATGGATGTACTCGTACGGTATTGCACCGTTTCGGTGTGGTTTGGAACCGTAACGAGGTACTCGTAAGGTATTGTACCGTTTTGGTGTGGTTTGGTACCGTATGGATGTACTCCTACGGTATTGTACCGTTTTGGTGTGGTTTGGTACCGTATGGATGTACTCGTACGGTATTGAACCGTTTTGGTGTGGTTTGGTGGTTTGGAACCGTATGGATGTACTCGTACGGTATTGCACCGTTTCAATGTGCTTTGGAACCGTAACGAAGTACTCGTAAGGTATTGTACCATTTTGGTGTGGTTTGGTACCGTATGGATGTACTCGTACGATATTGCACCGTTTTGGTGTGGTTTGGTATCGTATGGATGTACTCGTCCGGTATTGCACCGTTTTGGTGTGGTTTGGTACCTTATGGACGTACTCGTACGGTATTGCACCGTTTCGGTGTGGTTTGGAACCGTAACGAAGTGCTCGTAAGGTATTGTACCGTTTTGGTGTGGTTTGGTACCATATGGATGTACTCGTACGGTATTGCACCGTTTTGGTGTGGTTTGGTACCGTATGAATGTACTCGTACGGTATTGCACCGTTTTGGTGTGGTTTGGTACCTTATGGATGTACTCGTACGGTATTGCACCGTTTCTGTGTGGTTTGGAACCGTAACGAAGTGCTCGTGAGGTATTGTACCGTTTTGGTGTGGTTTGGTACCGTATGGATGTACTCGGTATTGCACCGTTTTGGTGTGGTTTGGTACCGTATGGATGTACTCGTACGGTATTGCACCGTTTTTTTGTGGTTTGGTACCTTATGGATGTACTCGTACGGTATTGCACCGTTTTGGTGTGGTTTGGAACCGTAACGAAGTACTCGTAAGGTATTGTACCGTTTTGGTGTGGTTTGGTACCGTATGGATGTACTCGCACGGTATTGCACCCTTTTGGTGTGGTTTGGTACCGTATGGATGTACTCGGACGGTATTGGACCGTTTTGGTGTGGTTTGGTACCGGATGGATGTACTCGTACGGTATTGCACCGTTTTGGTGTGGTTTGGTACCGTATGGATATACTCGTACGGTATTGCACCGTTTTGGTGTGGTTTGGTACCGTATGGATGTACTCGTACGGTATTGAACCGTTTTGGTGTGGTTTGGTACCGTATGGATGTACTCGTACGGTATTGCACCGTTTTGGTGTGGTTTGGTACCTTATGGATGTACTCGGACGGTATTGGACCAATTTGGTGTGGTTTTGTACCGGATGGATGTACTCGTACGGTATTGCACCGTTTTGGTGTGGTTTGGTACCGTATGGATGTACTCGTACGGTATTGCACCGTTTTGGTGTGGTTTGGTACCTTATGGATGTACTCCTACGGTATTGCACCGTTTTGGTGTGGTTTGGTACCGTATGGATGTACTCGGACGGTATTGGACCGTTTTGGTGTGGTTTGGTACCGGATGGATGTACTCGTACGATATTGCACCGTTTTGCTGTGGTTTGGTACCGTATGGATGTACTCGTACGGTATTGAACCGTTTTGGTATGGTTTGGTACCGTATGGATGTACTCGTACAGTATTGAACCGTTTTAGTGTGGTTTGGTACCGTATGGATGTACTCGTACGGTATTGCACCGTTTTGGTGTGGTTTGGTACGTTATGGATGTACTCCTACGGTATTGCACCGTTTGCGTGTGGTTTGGTACCGTATGGATGTACTCGGACGGTATTGGACCGTTTTGGTGAGGTTTGGTACCGGATGGATGTACTCGTACGATATTGCACCGTTTTGGTGTGGTTTGGTACCGTATGGATGTACTCGTACGGTATTGCACTATTTTGGTGTGGTTTGGTACCATATGGATGTACTCGTACGCTATTGCACCGTTTCGGTGTGGTTTGGAACCGTAACGAAGTACTCGTAAGGTATTGTACCGTTTTGGTGTGGTTTGGTACCGTATGGATGTACTCGTACGGTATTTCACCGTTTCGGTGTGGTTTGGAACCGTAACGAGGTACTCGTAAGGTATTGTACCGTTTTGGTGTGGTTTGGTACCGTATGGATGTACTCGTACGGTATTGCACCGTTTCGGTGTGGTTTGGAACCGTAACGAGGTACTCGTAAGGTATTGTACCGTTTTGGTGTGGTTTGGAACCGTATGGATGTACTCCTACGGTATTGCACCGTTTCGGTGTGGTTTGGAACCGTAACGAAGTACTCGTAAGGTATTGTAACGTTTTGGTGTGATTTGGTACCGTCTGGATGTACTCGTACGGTATTCCACCGTTTTGGTGTGGTTTGGTACCTTATGGATGTACTCCTACGGTATTGCACCGTTTTGGTGTGGTTTGGTACCGTATGGATGTACTCGGACGGTATTGGACCGTTTTGGTGTGGTTTGGTACCGGATGGATGTACTCGTACGGTATTGCACCGTTTTGGTGTGGTTTGGTACCGTATGGATGTACTCGTACGGTATTGCACCGTTTTGGTGTGGTTTGGTACCGTATGGATGTACTCGTACGGTATTGCACCGTTTTGGTGTGGTTTGGTACCGTATGGATGTACTCGTACGGTATTGAACCGTTTTGGTGTGGTTTGGTACCGTATGGATGTACTCGTACGGTATTGCACCGTTTCGGTGTGGTTTGGTACCGTATGGATGTACTCCTACGGTATTGCACCGTTTCGGTGTGGTTTGGAACCGTAACGAAGTACTCGTAAGGTATTGTACCGTTTTGGTGTGGTTTGGTACCGTATGGATGTACTCGTACGGTATTGCACCGTTTCGGTGTGGTTTGGAACCGTAACGAGGTACTCGTAAGGTATTGTACCGTTTTGGTGTGGTTTGGTACCGTATGGATGTACTCCTACGGTATTGTACCGTTTTGGTGTGGTTTGGTACCGTATGGATGTACTCGTACGGTATTGAACCGTTTTGGTGTGGTTTGGTGGTTTGGAACCGTATGGATGTACTCGTACGGTATTGCACCGTTTCAATGTGCTTTGGAACCGTAACGAAGTACTCGTAAGGTATTGTACCATTTTGGTGTGGTTTGGTACCGTATGGATGTACTCGTACGATATTGCACCGTTTTGGTGTGGTTTGGTATCGTATGGATGTACTCGTCCGGTATTGCACCGTTTTGGTGTGGTTTGGTACCTTATGGACGTACTCGTACGGTATTGCACCGTTTCGGTGTGGTTTGGAACCGTAACGAAGTGCTCGTAAGGTATTGTACCGTTTTGGTGTGGTTTGGTACCATATGGATGTACTCGTACGGTATTGCACCGTTTTGGTGTGGTTTGGTACCGTATGAATGTACTCGTACGGTATTGCACCGTTTTGGTGTGGTTTGGTACCTTATGGATGTACTCGTACGGTATTGCACCGTTTCTGTGTGGTTTGGAACCGTAACGAAGTGCTCGTGAGGTATTGTACCGTTTTGGTGTGGTTTGGTACCGTATGGATGTACTCGGTATTGCACCGTTTTGGTGTGGTTTGGTACCGTATGGATGTACTCGTACGGTATTGCACCGTTTTTTTGTGGTTTGGTACCTTATGGATGTACTCGTACGGTATTGCACCGTTTTGGTGTGGTTTGGAACCGTAACGAAGTACTCGTAAGGTATTGTACCGTTTTGGTGTGGTTTGGTACCGTATGGATGTACTCGCACGGTATTGCACCCTTTTGGTGTGGTTTGGTACCGTATGGATGTACTCGGACGGTATTGTACCGTTTTGGTGTGGTTTGGTACCGGATGGATGTACTCGTACGGTATTGCAATGTTTTGGTGTGGTTTGGTACCGTATGGATATACTCGTACGGTATTGCACCGTTTTGGTGTGGTTTGGTACCGTATGGATGTACTCGTACGGTATTGAACCGTTTTGGTGTGGTTTGGTACCGTATGGATGTACTCGTACGGTATTGCACCGTTTTGGTGTGGTTTGGTACCTTATGGATGTACTCGGACGGTATTGGACCAATTTGGTGTGGTTTTGTACCGGATGGATGTACTCGTACGGTATTGCACCGTTTTGGTGTGGTTTGGTACCGTATGGATGTACTCGTACGGTATTGCACCGTTTTGGTGTGGTTTGGTACCTTATGGATGTACTCCTACGGTATTGCACCGTTTTGGTGTGGTTTGGTACCGTATGGATGTACTCGGACGGTATTGGACCGTTTTGGTGTGGTTTGGTACCGGATGGATGTACTCGTACGATATTGCACCGTTTTGCTGTGGTTTGGTACCGTATGGATGTACTCGTACGGTATTGAACCGTTTTGGTATGGTTTGGTACCGTATGGATGTACTCGTACAGTATTGAACCGTTTTAGTGTGGTTTGGTACCGTATGGATGTACTCGTACGGTATTGCACCGTTTTGGTGTGGTTTGGTACCTTATGGATGTACTCCTACGGTATTGCACCGTTTGCGTGTGGTTTGGTACCGTATGGATGTACTCGGACGGTATTGGACCGTTTTGGTGAGGTTTGGTACCGGATGGATGTACTCGTACGATATTGCACCGTTTTGGTGTGGTTTGGTACCGTATGGATGTACTCGTACGGTATTGCACTATTTTGGTGTGGTTTGGTACCATATGGATGTACTCGTACGCTATTGCACCGTTTCGGTGTGGTTTGGAACCGTAACGAAGTACTCGTAAGGTATTGTACCGTTTTGGTGTGGTTTGGTACCGTATGGATGTACTCGTACGGTATTTCACCGTTTCGGTGTGGTTTGGAACCGTAACGAGGTACTCGTAAGGTATTGTACCGTTTTGGTGTGGTTTGGTACCGTATGGATGTACTCGTACGGTATTGCACCGTTTCGGTGTGGTTTGGAACCGTAACGAGGTACTCGTAAGGTATTGTACCGTTTTGGTGTGGTTTGGTACCGTATGGATGTACTCCTACGGTATTGCACCGTTTCGGTGTGGTTTGGAACCGTAACGAAGTACTCGTAAGGTATTGTAACGTTTTGGTGTGATTTGGTACCGTCTGGATGTACTCGTACGGTATTCCACCGTTTTGGTGTGGTTTGGTACCTTATGGATGTACTCCTACGGTATTGCACCGTTTTGGTGTGGTTTGGTACCGTATGGATGTACTCGGACGGTATTGGACCGTTTTGGTGTGGTTTGGTACCGGATGGATGTACTCGTACGGTATTGCACCGTTTTGGTGTGGTTTGGTACCGTATGGATGTACTCGTACGGTATTGCACCGTTTTGGTGTGGTTTGGTACCGTATGGATGTACTCGTACGGTATTGCACCGTTTTGGTGTGGTTTGGTACCGTATGGATGTACTCGTACGGTATTGAACCGTTTTGGTGTGGTTTGGTACCGTATGCATGTACTCGTACGGTATTGCACCGTTTCGGTGTGGTTTGGAACCGTAACGAGGTACTCGTAAGGTATTGTACCGTTTTGGTGTGGTTTGGTACCGTATGGATGTACTCCTACGGTATTGCACCGTTTCGGTGTGGTTTGGAACCGTAACGAAGTACTCGTAAGGTATTGTACCGTTTTGGTGTGGTTTGGTACCGTATGGATGTACTCGTACGGTATTGCACCGTTTCGGTGTGGTTTGGAACCGTAACGAGGTACTCGTAAGGTATTGTACCGTTTTGGTGTGGTTTGGTACCGTATGGATGTACTCCTACGGTATTGTACCGTTTTGGTGTGGTTTGGTACCGTATGGATGTACTCGTACGGTATTGAACCGTTTTGGTGTGGTTTGGTGGTTTGGAACCGTATGGATGTACTCGTACGGTATTGCACCGTTTCAATGTGCTTTGGAACCGTAACGAAGTACTCGTAAGGTATTGTACCATTTTGGTGTGGTTTGGTACCGTATGGATGTACTCGTACGATATTGCACCGTTTTGGTGTGGTTTGGTATCGTATGGATGTACTCGTCCGGTATTGCACCGTTTTGGTGTGGTTTGGTACCTTATGGACGTACTCGTACGGTATTGCACCGTTTCGGTGTGGTTTGGAACCGTAACGAAGTGCTCGTAAGGTATTGTACCGTTTTGGTGTGGTTTGGTACCATATGGATGTACTCGTACGGTATTGCACCGTTTTGGTGTGGTTTGGTACCGTATGAATGTACTCGTACGGTATTGCAACGTTTTGGTGTGGTTTGGTACCTTATGGATGTACTCGTACGGTATTGCACCGTTTCTGTGTGGTTTGGAACCGTAACGAAGTGCTCGTGAGGTATTGTACCGTTTTGGTGTGGTTTGGTACCGTATGGATGTACTCGGTATTGCACCGTTTTGGTGTGGTTTGGTACCGTATGGATGTACTCGTACGGTATTGCACCGTTTTTTTGTGGTTTGGTACCTTATGGATGTACTCGTACGGTATTGCACCGTTTTGGTGTGGTTTGGAACCGTAACGAAGTACTCGTAAGGTATTGTACCGTTTTGGTGTGGTTTGGTACCGTATGGATGTACTCGCACGGTATTGCACCCTTTTGGTGTGGTTTGGTACCGTATGGATGTACTCGGACGGTATTGGACCGTTTTGGTGTGGTTTGGTACCGGATGGATGTACTCGTACGGTATTGCACCGTTTTGGTGTGGTTTGGTACCGTATGGATATACTCGTACGGTATTGCACCGTTTTGGTGTGGTTTGGTACCGTATGGATGTACTCGTACGGTATTGAACCGTTTTGGTGTGGTTTGGTACCGTATGGATGTACTCGTACGGTATTGCACCGTTTTGGTGTGGTTTGGTACCTTATGGATGTACTCGGACGGTATTGGACCAATTTGGTGTGGTTTTGTACCGGATGGATGTACTCGTACGGTATTGCACCGTTTTGGTGTGGTTTGGTACCGTATGGATGTACTCGTACGGTATTGCACCGTTTTTGGTGTGGTTTGGTACCTTATGGATGTACTCCTACGGTATTGCACCGTTTTGGTGTGGTTTGGTACCGTATGGATGTACTCGGACGGTATTGGACCGTTTTGGTGTGGTTTGGTACCGGATGGATGTACTCGTACGATATTGCACCGTTTTGCTGTGGTTTGGTACCGTATGGATGTACTCGTACGGTATTTAACCGTTTTGGTATGGTTTGGTACCGTATGGATGTACTCGTACAGTATTGAACCGTTTTAGTGTGGTTTGGTACCGTATGGATGTACTCGTACGGTATTGCACCGTTTTGGTGTGGTTTGGTACCTTATGGATGTACTCCTACGGTATTGCACCGTTTGCGTGTGGTTTGGTACCGTATGGATGTACTCGGACGGTATTGGACCGTTTTGGTGAGGTTTGGTACCGGATGGATGTACTCGTACGATATTGCACCGTTTTGGTGTGGTTTGGTACCGTATGGATGTACTCGTACGGTATTGCACTATTTTGGTGTGGTTTGGTACCATATGGATGTACTCGTACGCTATTGCACCGTTTCGGTGTGGTTTGGAACCGTAACGAAGTACTCGTAAGGTATTGTACCGTTTTGGTGTGGTTTGGTACCGTATGGATGTACTCGTACGGTATTTCACCGTTTCGGTGTGGTTTGGAACCGTAACGAGGTACTCGTAAGGTATTGTACCGTTTTGGTGTGGTTTGGTACCGTATGGATGTACTCCTACGGTATTGCACCGTTTCGGTGTGGTTTGGAACCGTAACGAAGTACTCGTAAGGTATTGTAACGTTTTGGTGTGATTTGGTACCGTCTGGATGTACTCGTACGGTATTCCACCGTTTTGGTGTGGTTTGGTACCTTATGGATGTACTCCTACGGTATTGCACCGTTTTGGTGTGGTTTGGTACCGTATGGATGTACTCGGACGGTATTGGACCGTTTTGGTGTGGTTTGGTACCGGATGGATGTACTCGTACGATATTGCACCGTTTTGCTGTGGTTTGGTACCGTATGGATGTACTCGTACGGTATTGAACCGTTTTGGTATGGTTTGGTACCGTATGGATGTACTCGTACAGTATTGAACCGTTTTAGTGTGGTTTGGTACCGTATGGATGTACTCGTACGGTATTGCACCGTTTTGGTGTGGTTTGGTACCTTATGGATGTACTCCTACGGTATTGCACCGTTTGCGTGTGGTTTGGTACCGTATGGATGTACTCGGACGGTATTGGACCGTTTTGGTGAGGTTTGGTACCGGATGGATGTACTCGTACGATATTGCACCGTTTTGGTGTGGTTTGGTACCGTATGGATGTACTCGTACGGTATTGCACTATTTTGGTGTGGTTTGGTACCGTATGGATGTACTCGTACGCTATTGCACCGTTTCGGTGTGGTTTGGAACCGTAACGAAGTACTCGTAAGGTATTGTACCGTTTTGGTGTGGTTTGGTACCGTATGGATGTACTCGTACGGTATTGCACCGTTTCGGTGTGGTTTGGAACCGTAACGAGGTACTCGTAAGGTATTGTACCGTTTTGGTGTGGTTTGGTACCGTATGGATGTACTCCTACGGTATTGCACCGTTTCGGTGTGGTTTGGAACCGTAACGAAGTACTCGTAAGGTATTGTAACGTTTTGGTGTGATTTGGTACCGTCTGGATGTACTCGTACGGTATTCCACCGTTTTGGTGTGGTTTGGTACCTTATGGATGTACTCCTACGGTATTGCACCGTTTTGGTGTGGTTTGGTACCGTATGGATGTACTCGGACGGTATTGGACCGTTTTGGTGTGGTTTGGTACCGGATGGATGTACTCGAACGGTATTGCACCGTTTTGGTGTGGTTTGGTACCGTATGGATGTACTCGTACGGTATTGCACCGTTTTGGTGTGGTTTGGTACCGTATGGATGTACTCGTACGGTATTGCACCGTTTTGGTGTTGTTTGGTACCGTATGGATGTACTCGTACGGTATTCTACCGTTTTTGTGTGGTTTTGTACCGTATGGATGTACTCGTACGGTATTGCACCGTTTTGGTGTGGTTTGGTACCTTATGGATGTACTCCTACGGTATTGCACCGTTTTGGTGTGGTTTGGTACCGTATGGATGTACTCGGACGGTATTGGACCGTTTTTGTGTGGTTTGGTACCGGATGGATGTACTCGAACGGTATTGCACCGTTTTGGTGTGGTTTGGTACCGTATGGATGTACTCGTACGGTATTGCACCGTTTTGGTGTGGTTTGGTACCGTATGGATGTACTCGTACGGTATTGCACCGTTTTGGTGTGGTTTGGTACCGTATGGATGTACTCGTACGGTATTGAACCGTTTTGGTGTGGTTTGGTACCGTATGGATGTACTCGTACGCTATTGCACCGTTTCGGTGTGGTTTGGTACCGTATGGATGTACTCGTACGGTATTGCACCGTTTTGGTGTGGTTTGGTACCGTATGGATGTACTCGTACGGTATTGCACCGTTTTGGTGTGGTTTGGTACCGTATGGATTTACTCGTTCGGAATTGAACCGTTTTGGTGTGGTTTGGTACCGTATGGATGTACTCGTACGGTATTGCACTGTTTCGGTGTGGTTTGGTACCGTATGGATGTACTCGTACGCTATTGCACCGTTTCGGTGTGGTTTGGAACCGTAACGAAGTACTCGTAAGGTATTGTACCGTTTTGGTGTGGTTTGGTACCGTATGGATGTACTCGTACGGTATTGCACCGTTTCGGTGTGGTTTGGAACCGTAACGAGGTACTCGTAAGGTATTGTACCGTTTTGGTGTGGTTTGGTACCGTATGGATGTACTCCTACGGTATTGCACCGTTTCGGTGTGGTTTGGAACCGTAACGAAGTACTCGTAAGGTATTGTAACGTTTTGGTGTGATTTGGTACCGTCTGGATGTACTCGTACGGTATTCCACCGTTTTGGTGTGGTTTGGTACCTTATGGATGTACTCCTACGGTATTGCACCGTTTTGGTGTGGTTTGGTACCGTATGGATGTACTCGGACGGTATTGGACCGTTTTGGTGTGGTTTGGTACCGGATGGATGTACTCGTACGGTATTGCACCGTTTTGGTGTGGTTTGGTACCGTATGGATGTACTCGTACGGTATTGCACCGTTTTGCTGTGGTTTGGTACCGTATGGATGTACTCGTACGGTATTGCACCGTTTTGGTGTGGTTTGGTACCGTATGGATGTACTCGTACGGTATTGCACCGTTTTGGTGTGGTTTGGTACCGTACGGATGTACTCGTACGATATTGCACTGTTTTGGTGTGGTTTGGTACCGTATGGATGTACTCGTACGCTATTGCACCGTTTCGGTGTGGTTTGGAACCGTAACGAAGTACTCGTAAGGTATTGTACCGTTTTGGTGTGGTTTGGTACCGTATGGATGTACTCGTACGGTATTGCACCGTTTCGGTGTGGTTTGGAACCGTAACGAGGTACTCGTAAGGTATTGAACCGTTTTGGTGTGGTTTGGTACCGTATTGATGTACTCCTACGGTATTGCACCGTTTCGGTGTGGTTTGGAACCGTAACGAAGTACTCGTAAGGTATTGTACCGTTTTTGTGTGGTTTGGTACCGTATGGATGTACTCGTACGGTATTGCACCGTTTTGGTGTGGTTTGGTACCGTATCAATGTACTCGTACGGTATTGCTCCGTTTTGGTGTGGTTTGGTACCTTATGGATGTATTCGTACGGTACTGCACCGTTTCTGTGTGGTTTGGAACCGTAACGAAGTGCTCGTGAGGTATTGTACCGTTTTGGTGTGGTTTGGTACCGTATGGATGTACTCGTACAGTATTGAACCGTTTTGGTGTGGTTTGGTACCGTATGGATGTACTCGTACGGTATTGCACCGTTTTGGTGTGGTTTGGTACCTTATGGATGTACTCCTACGGTATTGCACCGTTTTGGTGTAATTTGGTACCGTATGGATGTACTCGTACGGTATTGCACCCTTTTGGTGTGGTTTGGTACCGTAAGGATGTACTCGTACGGTATTCTACCGTTTTTGTGTGGTTTTGTACCGTATGGATGTACTCGTACGGTATTGCACCGTTTTGGTGTGGTTTGGTTCCGTAACGAAGTACTCGTAAAGTATTAAACCGTTTTGGTGTGGTTTGGTACCGTATGGATGTACTCCTACGGTATTGTACCGTTTTGGTGTAGTTTGGTACCGTATGGATGTACTCGTACGGTATTGAACCGTTTTGGTGTGGTTTGGTGGTTTGGTACCGTATGGATGTACTCGTACGGTATTGCACCATTTCAATGTGCTTTGGAACCGTAACGAAGTACTCGTAAGGTATTGTACCATTTTGTTGTGGTTTGGTACCGTATGGATGTACTCGTACGGTATTGCACCGTTTTGGTGTGGTTTGGTATCGTATGGATATACTCGTACGGTATTGCACCGTTTTGGTATGGTTTGGTACCTTATGGACGTACTCGTACGGTATTGCACCGTTTCGGTGTGGTTTGGTACCGTATGGATGTACTCGTACGGTATTGCACCGTTTCGGTGTGGTTTGGAACCGTAACGAAGTGCTCGTAAGGTATTGTACCGTTTTGGTGTGGTTTGGTACCGTATGGATGTACTCGTACGGTATTGCACCGTTTTGGTGTGGTTTGGTACCGTATGAATGTACTCGTACGGTATTGCTCCGTTTTGGTGTGGTTTGGTACCTTATGGATGTACTCGTACGGTATTGCACCGTTTCGGTGTGGTTTGGAACCGTAACGAAGTGCTCGTAAGGTATTGTACCGTTTTGGTGTGGTTTGGTACCGTATGGATGTACTCGTACGGTATTGCACCGTTTTGGTGTGGTTTGGTACCGTATGAATGTACTCGTACGGTATTGCTCCGTTTTGGTGTGGTTTGGTACCTTATGGATGTATTCGTACGGTACTGCACCGTTTCTGTGTGGTTTGGAACCGTAACGAAGTGCTCGTGAGGTATTGTACCGTTTTGGTGTGGTTTGGTACCGTATGGATGTACTCGTACGGTATTGCACCGTTTTGGTGTGGTTTGGTACCGTATGGATGTACTCGTACGGTATTGCACCGTTTTGGTGTGGTTTGGTACCTTATGGATGTACTCGTACGGTATTGCACCGTTTTGGTGTGGTTTGGTACCTTATGGATGTACTCGTACGGTATTGCACCGTTTTGGTGTGGTTTGGAACCGTAACGAAGTACTCGTAAGGTATTGTACCGTTTTGGTGTGGTTTGGTACCGTATGGATGTACTCGCACGGTATTGCACCCTTTTGGTGTGGTTTGGTACCGTATGGATGTACTCGGACGGTATTGGACCGTTTTGGTGTGGTTTGGTACCGGATGGATGTACTCGTACGGTATTGCACCGTTTTGGTGTGGTTTGGTACCGTATGGATGTACTCGTACGGTATTGAACCGTTTTGGTGTGGTTTGGTACCCTATGGATGTACTCGTACGGTATTGCACCGTTTTGGTGTGGTTTGGTACATTATGGATGTACTCCTACGGTATTGCACCGTTTTGGTGTGGTTTGGTACCGTATGGATGTACTGGTACGGTATTGCACCCTTTTGGTGTGGTTTGGTACCGTAAGGATGTACTCGTATGGTATTCTACCGTTTTTGTGTGGTTTTGTACCGTATGGATGTACTCGTACGGTATTGCACCGTTTTGGTGTGGTTTGGTTCCGTAACGAAGTACTCGTAAAGTATTAAACCGTTTTGGTGTGGTTTGGTACCGTATGGATGTACTCCTACGGTATTGTACCGTTTTGGTGTAGTTTGGTACCGTATGGATGTACTCGTACGGTATTGAACCGTTTTGGTGTGGTTTGGTGGTTTGGTACCGTATGGATGTACTCGTACGGTATTGTACCATTTCAATGTGCTTTGGAACCGTAACCAAGTACTCGTAAGGTATTGTACCATTTTGGTGTGGTTTGGTACCGTATGGATGTACTCGTACGGTATTGCACCGTTTTTGTGTGGTTTGGTATCGTATGGATATACTCGTACGGTATTGCACCGTATTGGTATGGTTTGGTACCTTATGGACGTACTCGTACGGTATTGCACCGTTTCGGTGTGGTTTGGTACCGTATGGATGTACTCGTACGGTATTGCACCGTTTCGGTGTGGTTTGGAACCGTAACGAAGTGCTCGTAAGGTATTGTACCGTTTTGGTGTGGTTTGGTACCGTATGGATGTACTCGTACGGTATTGCACCGTTTTGGTGTGGTTTGGTACCGTATGAATGTACTCGTACGGTATTGCACCGTTTTGGTGTGGTTTGGTACCTTATGGATGTATTCGTACGGTATTGCACCGTTTCTGTGTGGTTTGGAACTGTAACGAAGTGCTCGTGAGGTATTGTACCGTTTTGGTGTGGTTTGGTACCGTATGGATGTACTCGTATGGTATTGCACCGTTTTGGTGTGGTTTGGTACCGTATGGATGTACTCGTACGGAATTGCACCGTTTTGGTGTGGTTTGGTACCTTATGGATGTACTCGTACGGTATTGCACCGTTTTGGTGTGGTTTGGAACCGTAACGAAGTACTCGTAAGGTATTGTACCGTTTTGGTGTGGTTTGGTACCGTATGGATGTACTCGCACGGTATTGCACCCTTTTGGTGTGGTTTGGTACCGTATGGATGTACTCGGACGGTATTGGACCGTTTTGGTGTGGTTTGGTACCGGATGGATGTACTCGTACGGTATTGCACCGTTTTTGTGTGGTTTGGTACCGTATGGATGTACTAGTACGGTATTGCACCGTTTTGGTGTGGTTTGGTACCGTATGGATGTACTCGTACGGTATTGAACCGTTTTGGTGTGGTTTGGTACCGTATGGATGTACTCGTACGGTATTGCACCGTTTTGGTGTGGTTTGGTACCGTATGGATGTACTCGTACGGTATTGCACCGTTTTGGTGTGGTTTGGTACCGTATGAATGTACTCGTACGGTATTGCTCCGTTTTGGTGTGGTTTGGTACCTTATGGATGTATTCGTACGGTACTGCACCGTTTCTGTGTGGTTTGGAACCGTAACGAAGTGCTCGTGAGGTATTGTACCGTTTTGGTGTGGTTTGGTACCGTATGGATGTACTCGTACGGTATTGCACCGTTTTGGTGTGGTTTGGTACCGTATGGATGTACTCGTACGGTATTGCACCGTTTTGGTGTGGTTTGGTACCTTATGGATGTACTCGTACGGTATTGCACCGTTTTGGTGTGGTTTGGAACCGTAACGAAGTACTCGTAAGGTATTGTACCGTTTTGGTGTGGTTTGGTACCGTATGGATGTACTCGCACGGTATTGCACCCTTTTGGTGTGGTTTGGTACCGTATGGATGTACTCGGACGGTATTGGACCGTTTTGGTGTGGTTTGGTACCGTATGGATGTACTCGTACGGTATTGAACCGTTTTGGTGTGGTTTGGTACCGTATGGATGTACTCGTACGGTATTGAACCGTTTTGGTGTGGTTTGGTACCGTATGGATGTACTCGTACGGTATTGCACCGTTTTGGTGTGGTTTGGTACCTTATGGATGTACTCGGACGGTATTGGATCAATTTGGTGTGGTTTTGTACCGGATGGATGTACTCGTACGGTATTGCACCGTTTTGGTGTGGTTTGGTACGGTATGGATGTACTCCTACGGTATTGCACCGTTTTGGTGTGGTTTGGTACCGTATGGATGTACTCGTACGGTATTGAACCGTTTTGGTGTGGTTTGGTGGTTTGGTACCGTATGGATGTACTCGTACGGTATTGCACCGTTTCAATGTGCTTTGGAACCGTAACGAAGTACTCGTAAGGTATTGTACCGTTTTGGTGTGGTTTGGTACCGTATGGATGTACTCGTACGGTATTGCACCGTTTTGGTGTGGTTTGGTATCGTATGGATGTACTCGTACGGTATTGCACCGTTTTGGTGTGGTTTGGTACCTTATGGACGTACTCGTACGGTATTGCACCGTTTCGGTGTGGTTTGGTACCGTATGGATGAACTCGTACGGTATTGCACCATTTCGGTGTGGTTTGGAACCGTAACGAAGTGGTCGTAAGGTATTGCACCGTTTTGGTGTGGTTTGGTACCGTATGAATGTACTCGTACGGTATTGCACCGTTTTGGTGTGGTTTGGTACCTTATGGATGTACTCGTACGGTATTGCACCGTTTCTGTGTGGTTTGGAACCGTAACGAAGTGCTCGTGAGGTATTGTACCGTTTTGGTGTGGTTTGGTACCGTATGGATGTACTCGTACGGTATTGCACCGTTTTGGTGTGGTTTGGTACCGTATGGATGTACTCGTACGGTATTGCACCGTTTTGGTGTGGTTTGGTACCTTATGGATGTACTCGTACGGTATTGCACCGTTTTGGTGTGGTTTGGAACCGTAACGAATTACTCGTAAGGTATTGTACCGTTTTGCTGTGGTTTGGTACCGTATGGATGAACTCGCACGGTATTGCACCCTTTTGGTGTGGTTTGGTACCGTATGGATGTACTCGGACGGTATTGTACCGTTTTGGTGTGGTTTGGTACCGTATGGATGTACTCGTACGGTATTGCACCGTTTTGGTGTGGTTTGGTACCGTATGGATGTACTCGTACGGTATTGCACCGTTTTGGTGTGGTTTGGTACCGTATGGATGTACTCGTACGGTATTGCACCGTTTTGGTGTGGTTTGGTACCTTATGGATGTACTCCTACGGTATTGCACCGTTTCGGTGTGGTTTGGAACCGTAACGAAGTGCTCGTAAGGTATTGTACCGTTTTGGTGTGGTTTGGTACCGTATGGATGTACTCGTACGGTATTGCACCGTTTTGGTGTGGTTTGGTACCGTATGAATGTACTCGTACGGTATTGCACCGTTTTGGTGTGGTTTGGTACCTTATGGATGTACTCGTACGGTATTGCACCGTTTCTGTGTGGTTTGGAACCGTAACGAAGTGCTCGTGAGGTATTGTACCGTTTTGGTGTGGTTTGGTACCGTATGGATGTACTCGTACGGTATTGCACCGTTTTGGTGTGGTTTGGTATCGTATGGATATCCTCGTACGGTATTGCACCGTTTTGGTATGGTTTGGTACCTTATGGACGTACTCGTACGGTATTGCACCGTTTCGGTGTGGTTTGGTACCGTATGGATGTACTCGTACGGTATTGCACCGTTTCGGTGTGGTTTGGAACCGTAACGAAGTGCTCGTAAGGTATTGTACCGTTTTGGTGTGGTTTGGTACCGTATGGATGTACTCGTACGGTATTGCACCGTTTTGGTGTGGTTTGGTACCGTATGAATGTACTCATACGGTATTGCACCGTTTTGGTGTGGTTTGGTACCTTATGGATGTATTCGTACGGTATTGCACCGTTTCTGTGTGGTTTGGAACTGTAACGAAGTGCTCGTGAGGTATTGTACCGTTTTGGTGTGGTTTGGTACCGTATGGATGTACTCGTACGGTATTGCACCGTTTTGGTGTGGTTTGGTACCGTATGGATGTACTCGTACGGTATTGCACCGTTTTGGTGTGGTTTGGTACCGTATGGATGTACTCGTACGGAATTGCACCGTTTTGGTGTGGTTTGGTACCGTATGGATGTACTCGTACGGTATTGCACCGTTTTGGTGTGGTTTGGTACCGTATGGATGTACCCGTACGGAATTGCACCGTTTTGGTGTGGTTTGGTACCTTATGGATGTACTCGTACGGTATTGCACCGTTTTGGTGTGGTTTGGAACCGTAACGAAGTACTCGTAAGGTATTGTACCGTTTTGGTGTGGTTTGGTACCGTATGGATGTACTCGCACGGTATTGCACCCTTTTGGTGTGGTTTGGTACCGTATGGATGTACTCGGACGGTATTGGACCGTTTTGGTGTGGTTTGGTACCGGATGGATGTACTCGTACGGTATTGCACCGTTTTGGTGTGGTTTGGTACCGTATGGATGTACTAGTACGGTATTGCACCGTTTTGGTGTGGTTTGGTACCGTATGGATGTACTCGTACGGTATTGAACCGTTTTGGTGTGGTTTGGTACCGTATGGATGTACTCGTACGGTATTGCACCGTTTTGGTGTGGTTTGGTACCTTATGGATGTACTCGGACGGTATTGGACCAATTTGGTGTGGTTTTGTACCGGATGGATTTACTCGTACGGTATTGCACCGTTTTGGTGTGGTTTTGTACGGTATGGATGTACTCCTACGGTATTGCACCGTTTTGGTGTGGTTTGGTACCGTATGGATGTACTCGTACGGTATTGAACCGTTTTGGTGTGGTTTGGTGGTTTGGTACCGTATGGATGTACTCGTACGGTATTGCACCATTTCAATGTGCTTTGGAACCGTAACGAAGTACTCGTAAGGTATTGTACCGTTTTGGTGTGGTTTGGTACCGTATGGATGTACTCGTACGGTATTGCACCGTTTTGGTGTGGTTTGGTATCGTATGGATGTACTCGTACGGTATTGCACCGTTTTGGTGTGGTTTGGTACCTTATGGACGTACTCGTACGGTATTGCACCGTTTCGGTGTGGTTTGGTACCGTATGGATGAACTCGTACGGTATTGCACCGTTTCGGTGTGGTTTGGAACCGTAACGAAGTGGTCGTAAGGTATTGTACCGTTTTGGTGTGGTTTGGTACCGTATGGATGTACTCGTACGGTATTGCACCGTTTTGGTGTGGTTTGGTACCGTATGAATGTACTCGTACGGTATTGCACCATTTTGGTGTGGTTTGGTACCTTATGGATGTACTCGTACGGTATTGCACCGTTTCTGTGTGGTTTGGAACCGTAACGAAGTGCTCGTGAGGTATTGTACCGTTTTGGTGTGGTTTGGTACCGTATGGATGTACTCGTACGGTATTGCACCGTTTTGGTGTGGTTTGGTACCGTATGGATGTACTCGTACGGTATTGCACCGTTTTGGTGTGGTTTGGTACCTTATGGATGTACTCGTACGGTATTGCACCGTTTTGGTGTGGTTTGGAACCGTAACGAAGTACTCGTAAGGTATTGTACCGTTTTGCTGTGGTTTGGTACCGTATGGATGAACTCGCACGGTATTGCACCCTTTTGGTGTGGTTTGGTACCGTATGGATGTACTCGGACGGTATTGGACCGTTTTGGTGTGGTTTGGTACCGGATGGATGTACTCGTACGGTATTGCACCGTTTTGGTGTGGTTTAATACCGTATGGATGTACTCGTACGGTATTGCACCGTTTTGGTGTGGTTTGGTACCGTATGGATGTACTCGTACGGTATTGCTCCGTTTTGGTGTGGTTTGGTACCTTATGGATGTACTCGGACGGTATTGGACCAATTTGGTGTGGTTTTGTACCGGATGGATGTACTCGTACGGTATTGCACCGTTTTGGTGTGGTTTGGTACCGTATGGATGTACTCGTACGGTATTGCACCGTTTTGGTGTGGTTTGGTACCTTATGGATGTACTCCTACGGTATTGCACCGTTTTGGTGTGGTTTGGTACCGTATGGATGTACTCGTACGGTATTGCACCGTTTCAGTGTGGTTTGGAACCGTAACGAAGTGCTCGTAAGGTATTGTACCGTTTTGGTGTGGTTTGGTACCGTAAGGATGTACTCGTACGGTATTGCACCGTTTTGGTGTGGTTTGGTACCGTATGAATGTACTCGTACGGTATTGCACCGTTTTGGTGTGGTTTGGTACCTTATGGATGTACTCGTACGGTATTGCACCGTTTCTGTGTGGTTTGGAACCGTAACGAAGTGCTCGTGAGGTATTGTACCGTTTTGGTGTGGTTTGGTACCGTATGGATGTACTCGTACGGTATTGCACCGTTTTGGTTTGGTTTGGTACCGTATGGATGTACTCGTACGGTATTGCACCGTTTTGGTGTGGTTTGGTACCTTATGGATGTACTCGTACGGTATTGCACTGTTTTGGTGTGGTTTGGAACCGTAACGAAGTACTCGTAAGGTATTGTACCGTTTTGCTGTGGTTTGGTACCGTATGGATGTACTCGCACGGTATTGCACCCTTTTGGTGTGGTTTGGTACCGTATGGATGTACTCGGACGGTATTGGACCGTTTTGGTGTGGTTTGGTACCGGATGGATGTACTCGTACGGTATTGCACCGTTTTGGTGTGGTTTGGTACCGTATGGATGTACTCGTACGGTATTGCACCGTTTTGGTGTGGTTTGGTACCGTATGGATGTAGTCGTACGGTATTGAACCGTTTTGGTGTGGTTTGGTACCGTATGGATGTACTCGTACGGTATTGCTCCGTTTTGGTGTGGTTTGGTACCTTATGGATGTACTCGGACGGTATTGGACCAATTTGGTGTGGTTTTGTACCGGATGGATGTACTCGTACGGTATTGCACCGTTTTGGTGTGGTTTGGTACCGTATGGATGTACTCGTACGGTATTGCACCGTTTCGGTGTGGTTTGGAACCGTAACGAAGTGCTCGTAAGGTATTGTACCGTTTTGGTGTGGTTTGGTACCGTATGAATGTACTCGTACGGTATTGCACCGTTTTTGTGTGGTTTTATTACCTTATGGATGTATTCGTACGGTATTGCACCGTTTCTGTGTGGTTTGGAACCGTAACGAAGTGCTCGTGAGGTATTGTACCGTTTTGGTGTGGTTTGGTACCGTATGGATGTACTCGTACGGTATTGCACCGTTTTGGTGTGGTTTGGTACCGTATGGATGTACTCGTACGGTATTGCACCGTTTTGGTGTGGTTTGGTACCGTAACGAAGTACTCGTAAGGTATTGTACCGTTTTGGTGTGGTTTGGTACCGTATGGATGTACTCGCACGGTATTGCACCCTTTTGGTGTGGTTTGGTACCGTATGGATGTACTCGGACGGTATTGGACCGTTTTGGTGTGGTTTGGTACCGGATGGATGTACTCGTAGGGTATTGCACCGTTTTGGTGTGGTTTGGTACCGTATGGATGTACTAGTACGGTATTGCACCGTTTTGGTGTGGTTTGGTACCGTATGGATGTACTCGTACGGTATTGAACCGTTTTGGTGTGGTTTGGTGGTTTGGTACCGTATGGATGTACTCGTACGGTATTGCACCATTTCAATGTGCTTTGGAACCGTAACGAAGTACTCGTAAGGTATTGTACCGTTTTGGTGTGGTTTGGTACCGTATGGATGTACTCGTACGGTATTGCACCGTTTTGGTGTGGTTTGGTATCGTATGGATGTACTCGTACGGTATTGCACCGTTTTGGTGTGGTTTGGTACCTTATGGACGTACTCGTACGGTATTGCACCGTTTCGGTGTGGTTTGGTACCGTATGGATGAACTCGTACGGTATTGCACCGTTTCGGTGTGGTTTGGAACCGTAACGAAGTGGTCGTAAGGTATTGTACCGTTTTGGTGTGGTTTGGTACCGTATGGATGTACTCGTACGGTATTGCACCGTTTTGGTGTGGTTTGGTACCGTATGAATGTACTCGTACGGTATTGCACCATTTTGGTGTGGTTTGGTACCTTATGGATGTACTCGTACGGTATTGCACCGTTTCTGTGTGGTTTGGAACCGTAACGAAGTGCTCGTGAGGTATTGTACCGTTTTGGTGTGGTTTGGTACCGTATGGATGTACTCGTACGGTATTGCACCGTTTTGGTGTGGTTTGGTACCGTATGGATGTACTCGTACGGTATTGCACCGTTTTGGTGTGGTTTGGTACCTTATGGATGTACTCGTACGGTATTGCACCGTTTTGGTGTGGTTTGGAACCGTAACGAAGTACTCGTAAGGTATTGTACCGTTTTGCTGTGGTTTGGTACCGTATGGATGAACTCGCACGGTATTGCACCCTTTTGGTGTGGTTTGGTACCGTATGGATGTACTCGGACGGTATTGGACCGTTTTGGTGTGGTTTGGTACCGGATGGATGTACTCGTACGGTATTGCACCGTTTTGGTGTGGTTTAATACCGTATGGATGTACTCGTACGGTATTGCACCGTTTTGGTGTGGTTTGGTACCGTATGGATGTACTCGTACGGTATTGCTCCGTTTTGGTGTGGTTTGGTACCTTATGGATGTACTCGGACGGTATTGGACCAATTTGGTGTGGTTTTGTACCGGATGGATGTACTCGTACGGTATTGCACCGTTTTGGTGTGGTTTGGTACCGTATGGATGTACTCGTACGGTATTGCACCGTTTTGGTGTGGTTTGGTACCTTATGGATGTACTCCTACGGTATTGCACCGTTTTGGTGTGGTTTGGTACCGTATGGATGTACTCGTACGGTATTGCACCGTTTCAGTGTGGTTTGGAACCGTAACGAAGTGCTCGTAAGGTATTGTACCGTTTTGGTGTGGTTTGGTACCGTAAGGATGTACTCGTACGGTATTGCACCGTTTTGGTGTGGTTTGGTACCGTATGAATGTACTCGTACGGTATTGCACCGTTTTGGTGTGGTTTGGTACCTTATGGATGTACTCGTACGGTATTGCACCGTTTCTGTGTGGTTTGGAACCGTAACGAAGTGCTCGTGAGGTATTGTACCGTTTTGGTGTGGTTTGGTACCGTATGGATGTACTCGTACGGTATTGCACCGTTTTGGTTTGGTTTGGTACCGTATGGATGTACTCGTACGGTATTGCACCGTTTTGGTGTGGTTTGGTACCTTATGGATGTACTCGTACGGTATTGCACTGTTTTGGTGTGGTTTGGAACCGTAACGAAGTACTCGTAAGGTATTGTACCGTTTTGCTGTGGTTTGGTACCGTATGGATGTACTCGCACGGTATTGCACCCTTTTGGTGTGGTTTGGTACCGTATGGATGTACTCGGACGGTATTGGACCGTTTTGGTGTGGTTTGGTACCGGATGGATGTACTCGTACGGTATTGCACCGTTTTGGTGTGGTTTGGTACCGTATGGATGTACTCGTACGGTATTGCACCGTTTTGGTGTGGTTTGGTACCGTATGGATGTAGTCGTACGGTATTGAACCGTTTTGGTGTGGTTTGGTACCGTATGGATGTACTCGTACGGTATTGCTCCGTTTTGGTGTGGTTTGGTACCTTATGGATGTACTCGGACGGTATTGGACCAATTTGGTGTGGTTTTGTACCGGATGGATGTACTCGTACGGTATTGCACCGTTTTGGTGTGGTTTGGTACCGTATGGATGTACTCGTACGGTATTGCACCGTTTCGGTGTGGTTTGGAACCGTAACGAAGTGCTCGTAAGGTATTGTACCGTTTTGGTGTGGTTTGGTACCGTATGAATGTACTCGTACGGTATTGCACCGTTTTTGTGTGGTTTTATTACCTTATGGATGTATTCGTACGGTATTGCACCGTTTCTGTGTGGTTTGGAACCGTAACGAAGTGCTCGTGAGGTATTGTACCGTTTTGGTGTGGTTTGGTACCGTATGGATGTACTCGTACGGTATTGCACCGTTTTGGTGTGGTTTGGTACCGTATGGATGTACTCGTACGGTATTGCACCGTTTTGGTGTGGTTTGGTACCGTAACGAAGTACTCGTAAGGTATTGTACCGTTTTGGTGTGGTTTGGTACCGTATGGATGTACTCGCACGGTATTGCACCCTTTTGGTGTGGTTTGGTACCGTATGGATGTACTCGGACGGTATTGGACCGTTTTGGTGTGGTTTGGTACCGGATGGATGTACTCGTAGGGTATTGCACCGTTTTGGTGTGGTTTGGTACCGTATGGATGTACTAGTACGGTATTGCACCGTTTTGGTGTGGTTTGGTACCGTATGGATGTACTCGTACGGTATTGAACCGTTTTGGTGTGGTTTGGTACCGTATGGATGTACTCGTACAGTATTGCACCGTTTTGGTGTGGTTTGGTACCTTATGGATGTACTCGGACGGTATTGGACCAATTTGGTGTGGTTTTGTACCGGATGGATGTACTCGTACGGTATTGCACCGTTTTGGTGTGGTTTGGTACCGTATGGATGTACTCGTACGGTATTGCACCGTTTTGGTGTGGTTTGGTACCATATGGATGTACTCCTACGGTATTGCACCGTTTTGGTGTGGTTTGGTACCGTATGGATGTACTCGGACGGTATTGGACCGTTTTGGTGTGGTTTGGTACCGGATGGATGTACTCGTACGATATTGCACCGTTTTGCTGTGGTTTGGTACCGTATGGATGTACTCGTACGGTATTGCACCGTTTTGGTGTGGTTTGGTACCGTATGGATGTACTCGTACAGTATTGAACCGTTTTGGTGTGGTTTGGTACCGTATGGATGTACTCGTACGGTATTGCACCGTTTTGGTGTGGTTTGGTACCTTATGGATGTACTCCTACGGTATTGCACCGTTTTGGTGTGGTTTGGTACCGTATGGATGTACTCGTACGGTATTGCACCCTTTTGGTGTGGTTTGGTACCGTAAGGATGTACTCGTACGGTATTCTACCGTTTTTGTGTGGTTTTGTACCGTATGGATGTACTCGTACGGTATTGCACCGTTTTGGTGTGGTTTGGTTCCGTAACGAAGTACTCGTAAAGTATTAAACCGTTTTGGTGTGGTTTGGTACCGTATGGATGTACTCCTACGGTATTGTACCGTTTTGGTGTGGTTTGGTACCGTATGGATGTACTCGTACGGTATTGAACCGTTTTGGTGTGGTTTGGTGGTTTGGTACCGTATGGATGTACTCGTACGGTATTGCACCGTTTCAATGTGCTTTGGAACCGTAACGAAGTACTCGTAAGGTATTGTACCGTTTTGGTGTGGTTTGGTACCGTATGGATGTACTCGTACGGTATTGCACCGTTTTGGTGTGGTTTGGTATCGTATGGATGTACTCGTACGGTATTGCACCGTTTTGGTGTGGTTTGGTTCCGTAACGAAGTACTCGTAAAGTATTAAACCGTTTTGGTGTGGTTTGGTACCGTATGAATGTACTCGTACGGTATTGCACCGTTTTGGTGTGGTTTGGTACCTTATGGATGTACTCGTACGGTATTGCACCGTTTTGTTGTGGTTTGGTACCTTATGGATGTACTCGTACGGTATTGCACCGTTTTGGTGTGGTTTGGTACCGTATGGATGTACTCGTACGGTATTGCACCATTTTGGTGTGGTTTGGAACCGTAACGAAGTACTCGTAAGGTATTGTACCGTTTTGGTATGGTTTGGTACCGTATGGATATACTTGTACGGTATTGCACCCTTTTGGTGTGCTGTGGTACCGTATGGATGTACTCGTACGGTATTCTACCGTTTTTGTGTGGTTTTGTACCGTATGGATGTACTCGTACGGTATTGCACCGTTTCGGTGTGGTTTGGAACCGTAACGAGGTACTCGTAAGGTATTGTACCGTTTTGGTGTGGTTTGGTACCGTATGGATGTACTCCTACGGTATTACACCATTTCGGTGTGGTTTGGAACCGTAACGAAGTACTCGTAAGGTATTGTACCGTTTTGCTGTGATTTGGTACCGTATGGATGTACTCGTACGGTATTGCATCGTTTTGGTGTGGTTTGGTACCTTATTGATGTACTCCTACGGTATTGCACCGTTTGCGTGTGGTTTGGTACCGTATGGATGTACTCGGACGGTATTGGACCGTTTTGGTGTGGTTTGGTACTGGATGGATGTACTCGTACGATATTGCACCGTTTTGGTGTGGTTTGGTACCGTATGGATGTACTCGTACGGTATTGCACTGTTTTGGTGTGGTTTGG
The DNA here is from genome assembly GCF_030253575.1 of Rhododendron vialii. Taxonomy (NCBI): domain Eukaryota; kingdom Viridiplantae; phylum Streptophyta; class Magnoliopsida; order Ericales; family Ericaceae; genus Rhododendron; species Rhododendron vialii. The sequence goes on from NC_080567.1 coordinate 7,914,887, forward strand.
TACCGTATGGATGTACTCGTACGCTATTGCACCGTTTCGGTGTGGTTTGGAACCGTAACGAAGTACTCGTAAGGTATTGTACCGTTTTGGTGTGGTTTGGTACCGTATGGATGTACTCGTACGGTATTGCACCGTTTCGGTGTGGTTTGGAACCGTAACGAGGTACTCGTATGGTATTGTACCGTTTTGGTGTGGTTTGGTACCGTATGGATGTACTCCTACGGTATTGCACCGTTTTGGTGTGGTTTGGTACCGTATGGATGTACTCGTACAGTATTGAACCGTTTTGGTGTGGTTTGGTACCGTATGGATGTACTCGTACGCTATTGCACCGTTTCGGTTTGTTTTGGAACCGTAACGAAGTACTCGTAAGGTATTGTACCGTTTTGGTGTGGTTTGGTACCGTATGGATGTACTCGTACGGTATTGCACCGTTTCGGTGTGGTTTGGAACCGTAACGAGGTACTCGTAAGGTATTGTACCGTTTTGGTGTGGTTTGGTACCGTATGGACGTACTCCTACGGTATTGCACCGTTTCGGTGTGGTTTGGAACCGTAACGAAGTACTCGTAAGGTATTGTACCGATTTGGTGTGGTTTGGTACCGTATGGATGTACTCGTACGGTATTGCACCGTTTCGGTGTGGTTTGGAACCGTAACGAGGTACTCGTAAGGTATTGTACCGTTTTGGTGTGGTTTGGTACCGTACGGATGTACTCCTACGGTATTGTACCGTTTTGGTGTGGTTTGGTACCGTATTGATGTACTCGTACGGTATTGAACCGTTTTGGTGTGGTTTGGTGGTTTGGTACCGTATGGATGTACTCGTACGGTATTGCACCGTTTCAATGTGCTTTGGAACCGTAACGAAGTACTCGTAAGGTATTGTACCATTTTGGTGTGGTTTGGTACCGTATGGATGTACTCGTACGGTATTGCACCGTTTTGGTGTGGTTTGGTATCGTATGGATGTACTCGTCCGGTATTGCACCGTTTTGGTGTGGTTTGGTTCCTTATGGACGTACTCGTACGGTATCGCACCGTTTCGGTGTGGTTTGGTAACGTATGGATGTACTCGTACGGTATTGCACCGTTTCGGTGTGGTTTGGAACCGTAACGAAGTGCTCGTAAGGTATTGTACCGTTTTGGTGTGGTTTGGTACCGTATGGATGTACTCGTACGGTATTGCACCGTTTTGGTGTGGTTTGGTACCGTATGGATGTACTCCTACGGTATTGCACCATTTCGGTGTGGTTTGGAACCGTAACGAAGTACTCGTAAGGTATTGTACCGTTTTGCTGTGATTTGGTACCGTATGGATGTACTCGTACGGTATTGCACCGTTTTGGTGTGGTTTGGTACCTTATGGTTGTACTCCTACGATATTGCACCGTTTGCGTGTGGTTTGGTACCGTATGGATGTACTCGGACGGTATTGGACCGTTTTGGTGTGGTTTGGTACCGGATGGATGTACTCGTACGTTATTGCACCGTTTTGGTGTGGTTTGGTACCGTATGGATGTACTCGTACGGTATTGCACTGTTTTGGTGTGGTTTGGTACCGTATGGATGTACTCGTACGCTATTGCACCGTTTCGGTGTGGTTTGGAACCGTAACGAAGTACTCGTAAGGTATTGTAACGTTTTGGTGTGATTTGGTACCGTCTGGATGTACTCGTACGGTATTCCACCGTTTTGGTGTGGTTTGGTACCTTATGGATGTACTCCTACGGTATTGCACCGTTTTGGTGTGGTTTGGTACCGTATGGATGTACTCGGACGGTATTGGACCGTTTTGGTGTGGTTTGGTACCGGATGGATGTACTCGTACGGTATTGCACCGTTTTGGTGTGGTTTGGTACCGTATGGATGTACTCGTACGGTATTGCACCGTTTTGGTGTGGTTTGGTACCGTATGGATGTACTCGTACGGTATTGCACCGTTTTGGTGTGGTTTGGTACCGTATGGATGTACTCGTACGGTATTGCACTGTTTTGGTGTGGTTTGGTACCGTATGGATGTACTCGTACGCTATTGCACCGTTTCGGTGTGGTTTGGAACCGTAACGAAGTACTCGTAAGGTATTGTACCGTTTTGGTGTGGTTTGGTACCGTATGGATGTACTCGTACGGTATTGCACCGTTTCGGTGTGGTTTGGAACCGTAACGAGGTACTCGTAAGGTATTGTACCGTTTTGGTGTGGTTTGGTACCGTATGGATGTACTCCTACGGTATTGCACCGTTTCGGTGTGGTTTGGAACCGTTACGAAGTACTCGTAAGGTATTGTAACGTTTTGGTGTGATTTGGTACCGTCTGGATGTACTCGTACGGTATTCCACCGTTTTGGTGTGGTTTGGTACCTTATGGATGTACTCGTACGGTATTGAACCGTTTTGGTGTGGTTTGGTACCGTATGGATGTACTCGTACGGTATTGCACCGTTTCGGTGTGGTTTGGAACCGTAACGAGGTACTCGTAAGGTATTGTACCGTTTTGGTGTGGTTTGGTACCGTATGGATGTACTCGTAAGGTATTGCACCGTTTTGGTGTGGTTTGGTACCGTATGGATGTACTCGTACGGTATTGCACCGTTTTGGTGTGGTTTGCTACCGTATGGATGTACTCGTACGGTATTGAACCGTTTTGGTGTGGTTTGGTACCGTATGGATGTACTCGTACGGTATTGCACCGTTTCGGTGTGGTTTGGAACCGTAACGAGGTACTCGTAAGGTATTGTACCGTTTTGGTGTGGTTTGGTACCGTATGGATGTACTCCTACGGTATTGCACCGTTTCGGTGTGGTTTGGAACCGTAACGAAGTACTCGTAAGGTATTGTACCGTTTTGGTGTGGTTTGGTACCGTATGGATGTACTCGTACGGTATTGCACCGTTTCGGTGTGGTTTGGAACCGTAACGAGGTACTCGTAAGGTATTGTACCGTTTTGGTGTGGTTTGGTACCGTATGGATGTACTCCTACGGTATTGTACCGTTTTGGTGTGGTTTGGTACCGTATGGATGTACTCGTACGGTATTGAACCGTTTTGGTGTGGTTTGGTGGTTTGGAACCGTATGGATGTACTCGTACGGTATTGCACCGTTTCAATGTGCTTTGGAACCGTAACGAAGTACTCGTAAGGTATTGTACCATTTTGGTGTGGTTTGGTACCGTATGGATGTACTCGTACGATGTTGCACCGTTTTGGTGTGGTTTGGTATCGTATGGATGTACTCGTCCGGTATTGCACCGTTTTGGTGTGGTTTGGTACCTTATGGACGTACTCGTACGGTGTTGCACCGTTTCGGTGTGGTTTGGAACCGTAACGAAGTGCTCGTAAGGTATTGTACCGTTTTGGTGTGGTTTGGTACCATATGGATGTACTCGTACGGTATTGCACCGTTTTGGTGTGGTTTGGTACCGTATGAATGTACTCGTACGGTATTGCACCGTTTTGGTGTGGTTTGGTACCTTATGGATGTACTCGGTATTGCACCGTTTTGGTGTGGTTTGGTACCGTATGGATGTACTCGTACGGTATTGCACCGTTTTTTTGTGGTTTGGTACCTTATGGATGTACTCGTACGGTATTGCACCGTTTTGGTGTGGTTTGGAACCGTAACGAAGTACTCGTAAGGTATTGTACCGTTTTGGTGTGGTTTGGTACCGTATGGATGTACTCGCACGGTATTGCACCCTTTTGGTGTGGTTTGGTACCGTATGGATGTACTCGGACGGTATTGGACCGTTTTGGTGTGGTTTGGTACCGGATGGATGTACTCGTACGGTATTGCACCGTTTTGGTGTGGTTTGGTACCGTATGGATATACTCGTACGGTATTGCACCGTTTTGGTGTGGTTTGGTACCGTATGGATGTACTCGTACGGTATTGAACCGTTTTGGTGTGGTTTGGTACCGTATGGATGTACTCGTACGGTATTGCACCGTTTTGGTGTGGTTTGGTACCTTATGGATGTACTCGGACGGTATTGGACCAATTTGGTGTGGTTTTGTACCGGATGGATGTACTCGTACGGTATTGCACCGTTTTGGTGTGGTTTGGTACCGTATGGATGTACTCGTACGGTATTGCACCGTTTTGGTGTGGTTTGGTACCTTATGGATGTACTCCTACGGTATTGCACCGTTTTGGTGTGGTTTGGTACCGTATGGATGTACTCGGACGGTATTGGACCGTTTTGGTGTGGTTTGGTACCGGATGGATGTACTCGTACGATATTGCACCGTTTTGCTGTGGTTTGGTACCGTATGGATGTACTCGTACGGTATTGAACCGTTTTGGTATGGTTTGGTACCGTATGGATGTACTCGTACAGTATTGAACCGTTTTAGTGTGGTTTGGTACCGTATGGATGTACTCGTACGGTATTGCACCGTTTTGGTGTGGTTTGGTACCTTATGGATGTACTCCTACGGTATTGCACCGTTTGCGTGTGGTTTGGTACCGTATGGATGTACTCGGACGGTATTGGACCGTTTTGGTGAGGTTTGGTACCGGATGGATGTACTCGTACGATATTGCACCGTTTTGGTGTGGTTTGGTACCGTATGGATGTACTCGTACGGTATTGCACTATTTTTGTGTGGTTTGGTACCGTATGGATGTACTCGTACGCTATTGCACCGTTTCGGTGTGGTTTGGAACCGTAACGAAGTACTCGTAAGGTATTGTACCGTTTTGGTGTGGTTTGGTACCGTATGGATGTACTCGTACGGTATTGCACCGTTTCGGTGTGGTTTGGAACCGTAACGAGGTACTCGTAAGGTATTGTACCGTTTTGGTGTGGTTTGGTACCGTATGGATGTACTCCTACGGTATTGCACCGTTTCGGTGTGGTTTGGAACCGTAACGAAGTACTCGTAAGGTATTGTAACGTTTTGGTGTGATTTGGTACCGTCTGGATGTACTCGTACGGTATTCCACCGTTTTGGTGTGGTTTGGTACCTTATGGATGTACTCCTACGGTATTGCACCGTTTTGGTGTGGTTTGGTACCGTATGGATGTACTCGGACGGTATTGGACCGTTTTGGTGTGGTTTGGTACCGGATGGATGTACTCGAACGGTATTGCACCTTTTTGGTGTGGTTTGGTACCGTATGGATGTACTCGTACGGTATTGCACCGTTTTGGTGTGGTTTGGTACCGTATGGATGTACTCGTACGGTATTGCACCGTTTTGGTGTGGTTTGGTACCGTATGGATGTACTCGTACGGTATTGAACCGTTTTGGTGTGGTTTGGTACCGTATGGATGTACTCGTACGCTATTGCACCGTTTCGGTGTGGTTTGGTACCGTATGGATGTACTCGTACGGTATTGCACCGTTTTGGTGTGGTTTGGTACCGTATGGATGTACTCGTACGGTATTGCACCGTTTTGGTGTGGTTTGGTACCGTATGGATTTACTCGTTCGGAATTGAACCGTTTTGGTGTGGATTGGTACCGTATGGATGTACTCGTACGGTATTGCACTGTTTCGGTGTGGTTTGGTACCGTATGGATGTACTCGTACGCTATTGCACCGTTTCGGTGTGGTTTGGAACCGTAACGAAGTACTCGTAAGGTATTGTACCGTTTTGGTGTGGTTTGGTACCGTATGGATGTACTTGTACGGTATTGCACCGTTTCGGTGTGGTTTGCAACCGTAACGAGGTACTCGTATGGTATTGTACCGTTTTGGTGTGGTTTGGTACCGTATGGATGTACTCCTACGGTATTGCACCGTTTCGGTGTGGTTTGGAACCGTAACGAAGTACTCGTAAGGTATTGTAACGTTTTGGTGTGATTTGGTACCGTCTGGATGTACTCGTACGGTATTCCACCGTTTTGGTGTGGTTTGGTACCTTATGGATGTACTCCTACGGTATTGCACCGTTTTGGTGTGGTTTGGTACCGTATGGATGTACCCGGACGGTATTGGACCGTTTTGGTGTGGTTTGGTACCGGATGGATGTACTCGTACGGTATTGCACCGTTTTGGTGTGGTTTGGTACCGTATGGATGTACTCGTACGGTATTGCACCGTTTTGGTGTGGTTTGGTACCGTATGGATGTACTCGTACGGTATTGCACCGTTTTGCTGTGGTTTGGTACCGTATGGATGTACTCGTACGGTATTGCACCGTTTTGGTGTGGTTTGGTACCGTATGGGTGTACTCGTACGGTATTGCACCGTTTTGGTGTGGTTTGGTACCGTACGGATGTACTCGTACGATATTGCACTGTTTTGGTGTGGTTTGGTACCGTATGGATGTACTCGTATGCTATTGCACCGTTTCGGTGTGGTTTGGAACCGTAACGAAGTACTCGTAAGGTATTGTACCGTTTTGGTGTGGTTTGGTACCGTATGGATGTACTCGTACGGTATTGCACCGTTTCGGTGTGGTTTGGAACCGTAACGAGGTACTCGTAAGGTATTGTACCGTTTTGGTGTGGTTTGGTACCGTATTGATGTACTCCTACGGTATTGCACCGTTTCGGTGTGGTTTGGAACCGTAACGAAGTACTCGTAAGGTATTGTACCGTTTTGGTGTGGTTTGGTACCGTATGGATGTACTCGTACGGTATTGCACCGTTTTGGTGTGGTTTGGTACCGTATGAATGTACTCGTACGGTATTGCTCCGTTTTGGTGTGGTTTGGTACCTTATGGATGTATTCGTACGGTACTGCACCGTTTCTGTGTGGTTTGGAACCGTAACGAAGTGCTCGTGAGGTATTGTACCGTTTTGGTGTGGTTTGGTACCGTATGGATGTACTCGTACAGTATTGAACCGTTTTGGTGTTGTTTGGTACCGTATGGATGTACTCGTACGGTATTGCACCGTTTTGGTGTGGTTTGGTACCTTATGGATGTACTCCTACGGTATTGCACCGTTTTGGTGTAATTTGGTACCGTATGGATGTACTCGTACGGTATTGCACCCTTTTGGTGTGGTTTGGTACCGTAAGGATGTACTCGTACGGTATTCTACCGTTTTTGTGTGGTTTTGTACCGTATGGATGTACTCGTACGGTATTGCACCGTTTTGGTGTGGTTTGGTTCCGTAACGAAGTACTCGTAAAGTATTAAACCGTTTTGGTGTGGTTTGGTACCGTATGGATGTACTCCTACGGTATTGTACCGTTTTGGTGTAGTTTGGTACCGTATGGATGTACTCGTACGGTATTGAACCGTTTTGGTGTGGTTTGGTGGTTTGGTACCGTATGGATGTACTCGTACGGTATTGCACCATTTCAATGTGCTTTGGAACCGTAACGAAGTACTCGTAAGGTATTGTACCATTTTGGTGTGGTTTGGTACCGTATGGATGTACTCGTACGGTATTGCACCGTTTTGGTGTGGTTTGGTATCGTATGGATATACTCGTACGGTATTGCACCGTTTTGGTATGGTTTGGTACCTTATGGACGTACTCGTACGGTATTGCACCGTTTCGGTGTGGTTTGGTACCGTATGGATGTACTCGTACGGTATTGCACCGTTTCGGTGTGGTTTGGAACCGTAACGAAGTGCTCGTAAGGTATTGTACCGTTTTGGTGTGGTTTGGTACCGTATGGATGTACTCGTACGGTATTGCACCGTTTGGGTGTGGTTTTGTACCGTATGAATGTACTCGTACGGTATTGCTCCGTTTTGGTGTGGTTTGGTACCTTATGGATATATTCGTACGGTACTGCACCGTTTCTGTGTGGTTTGGAACCGTAACGAAGTGCTCGTGAGGTATTGTACCGTTTTGGTGTGGTTTGGTACCGTATGGATGTACTCGTACGGTATTGCACCGTTTTGGTGTGGTTTGGTACCGTATGGATGTACTCGTACGGTATTGCACCGTTTCGGTGTGGTTTGGAACCGTAACGAAGTGCTCGTAAGGTATTGTACCGTTTTGGTGTGGTTTGGTACCGTATGGATGTACTCGTACGGTATTGCACCGTTTTGGTGTGGTTTGGTACCGTATGAATGTACTCGTACGGTATTGCTCCGTTTTGGTGTGGTTTGGTACCTTATGGATGTATTCGTACGGTACTGCACCGTTTCTGTGTGGTTTGGAACCGTAACGAAGTGCTCGTGAGGTATTGTACCGTTTTGGTGTGGTTTGGTACCGTATGGATGTACTCGTACGGTATTGCACCGTTTTGGTGAGGTTTGGTACCGTATGGATGTACTCGTACGGTATTGCACCGTTTTGGTGTGGTTTGGTACCTTATGGATGTACTCGTACGGTATTGCACCGTTTTGGTGTGGTTTGGAACCGTAACGAAGTACTCGTAAGGTATTGTACCGTTTTGGTGTGGTTTGGTACCGTATGGATGTACTCGCACGGTATTGCACCCTTTTGGTGTGGTTTGGTACCGTATGGATGTACTCGGACGGTATTGGACCGTTTTGGTGTGGTTTGGTACCGGATGGATGTACTCGTACGGTATTGCACCGTTTTGGTGTGGTTTGGTACCGTATGGATGTACTCGTACGGTATTGAACCGTTTTGGTGTGGTTTGGTACCCTATGGATGTACTCGTACGGTATTGCACCGTTTTGGTGTGGTTTGGTACATTATGGATGTACTCCTACGGTATTGCACCGTTTTGGTGTGGTTTGGTACAGTATGGATGTACTGGTACGGTATTGCACCCTTTTGGTGTGGTTTGGTACCGTAAGGATGTACTCGTATGGTATTCTACCGTTTTTGTGTGGTTTTGTACCGTATGGATGTACTCGTACGGTATTGCACCGTTTTGGTGTGGTTTGGTTCCGTAACGAAGTACTCGTAAAGTATTAAACCGTTTTGGTGTGGTTTGGTACCGTATGGATGTACTCCTACGGTATTGTACCGTTTTGGTGTAGTTTGGTACCGTATGGATGTTCTCGTACGGTATTGAACCGTTTTGGTGTGGTTTGGTGGTTTGGTACCGTATGGATGTACTCGTACGGTATTGTACCATTTCAATGTGCTTTGGAACCGTAACGAAGTACTCGTAAGGTATTGTACCATTTTGGTGTGGTTTGGTACCGTATGGATGTACTCGTACGGTATTGCACCGTTTTGGTGTGGTTTGGTACCTTATGGATGTATTCGTACGGTATTGCACCGTTTCTGTGTGGTTTGGAACTGTAACGAAGTGCTCGTGAGGTATTGTACCGTTTTGGTGTGGTTTGGTACCGTATGGATGTACTCGTACGGTATTGCACCGTTTCGGTGTGGTTTGGAACCGTAACGAGGTACTCGTAAGGTATTGTACCGTTTTGGTGTGGTTTGGTACCGTATTGATGTACTCCTACGGTATTGCACCGTTTCGGTGTGGTTTGGAACCGTAACGAAGTACTCGTAAGGTATTGTACCGTTTTGGTGTGGTTTGGTACCGTATGGATGTACTCGCACGGTATTGCACCCTTTTGGTGTGGTTTGGTACCGTATGGATGTACTCGGACGGTATTGGACCGTTTTGGTGTGGTTTGGTACCGGATGGATGTACTCGTACGGTATTGCACCGTTTTGGTGTGGTTTGGTACCGTATGGATGTACTAGTACGGTATTGCACCGTTTTGGTGTGGTTTGGTACCGTATGGATGTACTCGTACGGTATTGAACCGTTTTGGTGTGGTTTGGTACCGTATGGATGTACTCGTACGGTATTGCACCGTTTTGGTGTGGTTTGGTACCTTATGGATGTACTCGGACGGTATTGGACCAATTTGGTGTGGTTTTGTACCGGATGGATTTACTCGTACGGCATTGCACCGTTTTGGTGTGGTTTGGTACGGCATGGATGTACTCCTACGGTATTGCACCGTTTTGGTGTGGTTTGGTACCGTATGGATGTACTCGTACGGTATTGAACCGTTTTGGTGTGGTTTGGTGGTTTGGTACCGTATGGATGTACTCGTACGGTATTGCACCGTTTCAATGTGCTTTGGAACCGTAACGAAGTACTCGTAAGGTATTGTACCGTTTTGGTGTGGTTTGGTACCGTATTGATGTACTCGTACGGTATTGCACCGTTTTGGTGTGGTTTGGTATCGTATAGATGTACTCGTACGGTATTGCACCGTTTTGGTGTGGTTTGGTACCTTATGGACGTACTCGTACGGTATTGCACCGTTTCGGTGTGGTTTGGTACCGTATGGATGAACTCGTACGGTATTGCACCGTTTCGGTGTGGTTTGGAACCGTAACGAAGTGGTCGTAAGGTATTGTACCGTTTTGGTGTGGTTTGGTACCGTATGGATGTACTCGTACGGTATTGCACCGTTTTGGTGTGGTTTGGTACCGTATGAATGTACTCGTACGGTATTGCACCATTTTGGTGTGGTTTGGTACCTTATGGATGTACTCGTACGGTATTGCACCGTTTCTGTGTGGTTTGGAACCGTAACGAAGTGCTCGTGAGGTATTGTACCGTTTTGGTGTGGTTTGGTACCGTATGGATGTACTCGTACGGTATTGCACCGTTTTGGTGTGGTTTGGTACCGTATGGATGTACTCGTACGGTATTGCACCGTTTTGGTGTGGTTTGGTACCTTATGGATGTACTCGTACGGTATTGCACCGTTTTGGTGTGGTTCGGAACCGTAACGAAGTACTCGTAAGGTATTGTACCGTTTTGCTGTGGTTTGGTACCGTATGGATGAACTCGAACGGTATTGCACCCTTTTGGTGTGGTTTGGTACCGTATGGATGTACTCGGACGGTATTGGACCGTTTTGGTGTGGTTTGGTACCGGATGGATGTACTCGTACGGTATTGCACCGTTTTGGTGTGGTTTGGTACCGTATGGATGTACTCGTACGGTATTGCACCGTTTTGGTGTGGTTTGGTACCGTATGGATGTACTCGTACGGTATTGCTCCGTTTTGGTGTGGTTTGGTACCTTATGGATGTACTCGGACGGTATTGGACCAATTTGGTGTGGTTTTGTACCGGATGGATGTACTCGTACGGTATTGCACCGTTTTGGTGTGGTTTGGTACCGTATGGATGTACTCGTACGGTATTGCACCGTTTTGGTGTGGTTTGGTACCTTATGGATGTACTCCTACGGTATTGCACCGTTTTGGTGTGGTTTGGTACCGTATGGATGTACTCGTACGGTATTGCACCGTTTCGGTGTGGTTTGGAACCGTAACGAAGTGCTCGTAAGGTATTGTACCGTTTTGGTGTGGTTTGGTACCGTATGGATGTACTCGTACGGTATTGCACCGTTTTGGTGTGGTTTGGTACCGTATGAATGTACTCGTACGGTATTGCACCGTTTTGGTGTGGTTTGGTACCTTATGGATGTACTCGTACGGTATTGCACCGTTTCTGTGTGGTTTGGAACCGTAACGAAGTGCTCGTGAGGTATTGTACCGTTTTGGTGTGGTTTGGTACCGTATGGATGTACTCGTACGGTATTGCACCGTTTTGGTGTGGTTTGGTACCGTATGGATGTACTCGTACGGTATTGCACCGTTTTGGTGTGGTTTGGTACCTTATGGATGTACTCGTACGGTATTGCACTGTTTTGGTGTGGTTTGGAACCGTAACGAAGTACTCGTAAGGTATTGTACCGTTTTGCTGTGGTTTGGTACCGTATGGATGTACTCGCACGGTATTGCACCCTTTTGGTGTGGTTTGGTACCGTATGGATGTACTCGGACGGTATTGGACCGTTTTGGTGTGGTTTGGTACCGGATGGATGTACTCGTACGGTATTGCACCGTTTTGGTGTGGTTTGGTACCGTTTGGATGTACTCGTACGGTATTGCACCGTTTTGGTGTGGTTTGGTACCGTATGGATGTACTCGTACGGTATTGAACCGTTTTGGTGTGGTTTGGTACCGTATGGATGTACTCGTACGGTATTGCTCCGTTTTGGTGTGGTTTGGTACCTTATGGATGTACTCGGACGGTATTGGACCAATTTGGTGTGGTTTTGTACCGGATGGATGTACTCGTACGGTATTGCACCGTTTTGGTGTGGTTTGGTACCGTATGGATGTACTCGTACGGTATTGCACCGTTTCGGTGTGGTTTGGAACCGTAACGAAGTGCTCGTAAGGTATTGTACCGTTTTGGTGTGGTTTGGTACCGTATGAATGTACTCGTACGGTATTGCACCGTTTTGGTGTGGTTTTATTACCTTATGGATGTATTCGTACGGTATTGCACCGTTTCTGTGTGGTTTGGAACCGTAACGAAGTGCTCGTGAGGTATTGTACCGTTTTGGTGTGGTTTGGTACCGTATGGATGTACTCGTACGGTATTGCACCGTTTTGGTGTGGTTTGGTACCGTATGGATGTACTCGTACGGTATTGCACCGTTTTGGTGTGGTTTGGTACCGTAACGAAGTACTCGTAAGGTATTGTACCGTTTTGGTGTGGTTTGGTACCGTATGGATGTACTCGCACGGTATTGCACCCTTTTGGTGTGGTTTGGTACCGTATGGATGTACTCGGACGGTATTGGACCGTTTTGGTGTGGTTTGGTACCGGATGGATGTACTCGTAGGGTATTGCACCGTTTTGGTGTGGTTTGGTACCGTATGGATGTACTAGTACGGTATTGCACCGTTTTGGTGTGGTTTGGTACCGTATGGATGTACTCGTACGGTATTGAACCGTTTTGGTGTGGTTTGATACCGTATGGATGTACTCGTACGGTATTGCACCGTTTTGGTGTGGTTTGGTACCTTATGGATGTACTCGGACGGTATTGGACCAATTTGGTGTGGTTTTGTACCGGATGGATGTACTCGTACGGTATTGCACCGTTTTGGTGTGGTTTGGTACCGTATGGATGTACTCGTACGGTATTGCACCGTTTTGGTGTGGTTTGGTACCTTATGGATGTACTCCTACGGTATTGCACCGTTTTGGTGTGGTTTGGTACCGTATGGATGTACTCGGACGGTATTGGACCGTTTTGGTGTGGTTTGGTACCGGATGGATGTACTCGTACGATATTGCACCGTTTTGCTGTGGTTTGGTACCGTATGGATGTACTCGTACGGTATTGCACCGTTTTGGTGTGGTTTGGTACCGTATGGATGTACTCGTACAGTATTGAACCGTTTTGGTGTGGTTTGGTACCGTATGGATGTACTCGTACGGTATTGCACCGTTTTGGTGTGGTTTGGTACCTTATGGATGTACTCCTACGGTATTGCACCGTTTTGGTGTGGTTTGGTACCGTATGGATGTACTCGTACGGTATTGCACCCTTTTGGTGTGGTTTGGTACCGTAAGGATGTACTCGTACGGTATTCTACCGTTTTTGTGTGGTTTTGTACCGTATGGATGTACTCGTACGGTATTGCACCGTTTTGGTGTGGTTTGGTTCCGTAACGAAGTACTCGTAAAGTATTAAACCGTTTTGGTGTGGTTTGGTACCGTATGGATGTACTCCTACGGTATTGTACCGTTTTGGTGTGGTTTGGTACCGTATGGATGTACTCGTACGGTATTGAACCGTTTTGGTGTGGTTTGGTGGTTTGGTACCGTATGGATGTACTCGTACGGTATTGCACCGTTTCAATGTGCTTTGGAACCGTAACGAAGTACTCGTAAGGTATTGTACCGTTTTGGTGTGGTTTGGTACCGTATGGATGTACTCGTACGGTATTGCACCGTTTTGGTGTGGTTTGGTATCGTATGGATGTACTCGTACGGTATTGCACCGTTTTGGTGTGGTTTGGTTCCGTAACGAAGTACTCGTAAAGTATTAAACCGTTTTGGTGTGGTTTGGTACCGTATGAATGTACTCGTACGGTATTGCACCGTTTTGGTGTGGTTTGGTACCTTATGGATGTACTCGTACGGTATTGCACCGTTTTGTTGTGGTTTGGTACCTTATGGATGTACTCGTACGGTATTGCACCGTTTTGGTGTGGTTTGGTACCGTATGGATGTACTCGTACGGTATTGCACCATTTTGGTGTGGTTTGGAACCGTAACGAAGTACTCGTAAGGTATTGTACCGTTTTGGTATGGTTTGGTACCGTATGGATATACTTGTACGGTATTGCACCCTTTTGGTGTGCTTTGGTACCGTATGGATGTACTCGTACGGTATTCTACCGTTTTTGTGTGGTTTTGTACCGTATGGATGTACTCGTACGGTATTGCACCGTTTCGGTGTGGTTTGGAACCGTAACGAGGTACTCGTAAGGTATTGTACCGTTTTGGTGTGGTTTGGTACCGTATGGATGTACTCGTACGGTATTGCATCGTTTTGGTGTGGTTTGGTACCGTATGGATGTACTCCTACGGTATTACACCATTTCGGTGTGGTTTGGAACCGTAACGAAGTACTCGTAAGGTATTGTACCGTTTTGCTGTGATTTGGTACCGTATGGATGTACTCGTACGGTATTGCATCGTTTTGGTGTGGTTTGGTACCTTATGGATGTACTCCTACGGTATTGCACCGTTTGCGTGTGGTTTGGTACCGTATGGATGTACTCGGACGGTATTGGACCGTTTTGGTGTGGTTTGGTACTGGATGGATGTACTCGTACGATATTGCACCGTTTTGGTGTGGTTTGGTACCGTATGGATGTACTCGTACGGTATTGCACTGTTTTGGTGTGGTTTGGTACCGTATGGATGTACTCCTACGGTATTGCACCGTTTTGGTGTGGTTTGGTACCGTATGGATGTACTCGTACAGTATTGAACCGTTTTGGTGTGGTTTGGTACCGTATGGATGTACTCGTACGCTATTGCACCGTTTCGGTGTGTTTTGGAACCGTAACGAAGTACTCGTAAGGTATTGTACCGTTTTGGTGTGGTTTGGTACCGTATGGATGTACTCGTACGGTATTGCACCGTTTCGGTGTGGTTTGGAACCGTAACGAGGTACTCGTATGGTATTGTACCGTTTTGGTGTGGTTTGGTACCGTATGGACGTACTCCTACGGTATTGCACCGTTTCGGTGTGGTTTGGAACCGTAACGAAGTACTCGTAAGGTATTGTACCGTTTTGGTGTGGTTTGGTACCGTATGGATGTACTCGTACGGTATTGCACCGTTTCGGTGTGGTTTGGAACCGTAACGAGGTACTCGTATGGTATTGTACCGTTTTGGTGTGGTTTGGTACCGTATGGATGTACTCCTACGGTATTGCACCGTTTTGGTGTGGTTTGGTACCGTATGGATGTACTCGTACAGTATTGAACCGTTTTGGTGTGGTTTGGTACCGTATGGATGTACTCGTACGCTATTGCACCGTTTCGGTGTGTTTTGGAACCGTAACGAAGTACTCGTAAGGTATTGTACCGTTTTGGTGTGGTTTGGTACCGTATGGATGTACTCGTACGGTATTGCACCGTTTCGGTGTGGTTTGGAACCGTAACGAGGTACTCGTATGGTATTGTACCGTTTTGGTGTGGTTTGGTACCGTATGGACGTACTCCTACGGTATTGCACCGTTTCGGTGTGGTTTGGAACCGTAACGAAGTACTCGTAAGGTATTGTACCGATTTGGTGTGGTTTGGTACCGTATGGATGTACTCGTACGGTATTGCACCGTTTCGGTGTGGTTTGGAACCGTAACGAGGTACTCGTAAGGTATTGTACCGTTTTGGTGTGGTTTGGTACCGTATGGATGTACTCCTACGGTATTGTACCGTTTTGGTGTGGTTTGGTACCGTATTGATGTACTCGTACGGTATTGAACCGTTTTGGTGTGGTTTGGTGGTTTGGTACCGTATGGATGTACTCGTACGGTATTGCACCGTTTCAATGTGCTTCGGAACCGTAACGAAGTACTCGTAAGGTATTGTACCATTTTGGTGTGGTTTGGTACCGTATGGATGTACTCGTACGGTATTGCACCGTTTTGGTGTGGTTTGGTATCGTATGGATGTACTCGTCCGGTATTGCACCGTTTTGGTGTGGTTTGGTTCCTTATGGACGTACTCGTACGGTATCGCACCGTTTCGGTGTGGTTTGGTACCGTATGGATGTACTCGTACGGTATTGCACCGTTTCGGTGTGGTTTGGAACCGTAACGAAGTGCTCGTAAGGTATTGTACCGTTTTGGTGTGGTTTGGTACCGTATGGATGTACTCGTACGGTATTGCACCGTTTTGGTGTGGTTTGGTACCGTATGGATGTACTCCTACGGTATTGCACCATTTCGGTGTGGTTTGGAACCGTAACGAAGTACTCGTAAGGTATTGTACCGTTTTGCTGTGATTTGGTACCGTATGGATGTACTCGTACGGTATTGCACCGTTTTGGTGTGGTTTGGTACCTTATGGTTGTACTCCAACGGTATTGCACCGTTTGCGTGTGGTTTGGTACCGTATGGATGTACTCGGACGGTATTGGACCGTTTTGGTGTGGTTTGGTACCGGATGGATGTACTCGTACGATATTGCACCGTTTTGGTGTGGTTTGGTACCGTATGGATGTACTCGTACGGTATTGCACTGTTTTGGTGTGGTTTGGTACCGTATGGATGTACTCGTACGCTATTGCACCGTTTCGGTGTGGTTTGGAACCGTAACGAAGTACTCGTAAGGTATTGTAACGTTTTGGTGTGATTTGGTACCGTCTGGATGTACTCGTACGGTATTCCACCGTTTTGGTGTGGTTTGGTACCTTATGGATGTACTCCTACGGTATTGCACCGTTTTGGTGTGGTTTGGTACCGTATGGATGTACTCGGACGGTATTGCACCGTTTCGGTGTGGTTTGGAACCGTAACGAAGTACTCGTAAGGTATTGTACCGTTTTGGTGTGGTTTGGTACCGTATGGATGTACTCGTACGGTATTGCACCGTTTCGGTGTGGTTTGGAACCGTAACGAGGTACTCGTAAGGTATTGTACCGTTTTGGTGTGGTTTGGTACCGTATGGATGTACTCCTACGGTATTGCACCGTTTCGGTGTGGTTTGGAACCGTAACGAAGTACTCGTAAGGTATTGTAACGTTTTGGTGTGATTTGGTACCGTCTGGATGTACTCGTACGGTATTCCACCGTTTTGGTGTGGTTTGGTACCTTATGGATGTACTCCTACGGTATTGCACCGTTTTGGTGTGGTTTGGTACCGTATGGATGTACTCGGACGGTATTGGACCGTTTTGGTGTGGTTTGGTACCGGATGGATGTACTCGTACGGTATTGCACCGTTTTGGTGTGGTTTGGTACCGTATGGATGTACTCGTACGGTATTGCACCGTTTTGGTGTGGTTTGGTACCGTATGGATGTACTCGTACGGTATTGCACCGTTTTGGTGTGGTTTGGTACCGTATGGATGTACTCGTACGGTATTGAACCGTTTCGGTGTGGTTTGGTACCGTATGGATGTACTCGTACGGTATTGCACCGTTTCGGTGTGGTTTGGAACCGTAACGCGGTACTCGTAAGGTATTGTACCGTTTTGGTGTGGTTTGGTACCGTATGGATGTACTCCTACGGTATTGCACCGTTTCGGTGTGGTTTGGAACCGTAACGAAGTACTCGTAAGGTATTGTACCGTTTTGGTGTGGTTTGGTACCGTATGGATGTACTCGTACGGTATTGCACCGTTTCGGTGTGGTTTGGAACCGTAACGAGGTACTCGTAAGGTATTGTACCGTTTTGGTGTGGTTTGGTACCGTATGGATGTACTCCTACGGTATTGTACCGTTTTGGTGTGGTTTGGTACCGTATGGATGTACTCGTACGGTATTGAACCGTTTTGGTGTGGTTTGGTGGTTTGGAACCGTATGGATGTACTCGTACGGTATTGCACCGTTTCAATGTGCTTTGGAACCGTAACGAAGTACTCGTAAGGTATTGTACCATTTTGGTGTGGTTTGGTACCGTATGGATGTACTCGTACGATATTGCACCGTTTTGGTGTGGTTTGGTATCGTATGGATGTACTCGTCCGGTATTGCACCGTTTTGGTGTGGTTTGGTACCTTATGGACGTACTCGTACGGTATTGCACCGTTTCGGTGTGGTTTGGAACCGTAACGAAGTGCTCGTAAGGTATTGTACCGTTTTGGTGTGGTTTGGTACCATATGGATGTACTCGTACGGTATTGCACCGTTTTGGTGTGGTTTGGTACCGTATGAATGTACTCGTACGGTATTGCACCGTTTTGGTGTGGTTTGGTACCTTATGGATGTACTCGTACGGTATTGCACCGTTTCTGTGTGGTTTGGAACCGTAACGAAGTGCTCGTGAGGTATTGTACCGTTTTGGTGTGGTTTGGTACCGTATGGATGTACTCGGTATTGCACCGTTTTGGTGTGGTTTGGTACCGTATGGATGTACTCGTACGGTATTGCACCGTTTTTTTGTGGTTTGGTACCTTATGGATGTACTCGTACGGTATTGCACCGTTTTGGTGTGGTTTGGAACCGTAACGAAGTACTCGTAAGGTATTGTACCGTTTTGGTGTGGTTTGGTACCGTATGGATGTACTCGCACGGTATTGCACCCTTTTGGTGTGGTTTGGTACCGTATGGATGTACTCGGACGGTATTGGACCGTTTTGGTGTGGTTTGGTACCGGATGGATGTACTCGTACGGTATTGCACCGTTTTGGTGTGGTTTGGTACCGTATGGATATACTCGTACGGTATTGCACCGTTTTGGTGTGGTTTTGTACCGTATGGATGTACTCGTACGGTATTGAACCGTTTTGGTGTGGTTTGGTACCGTATGGATGTACTCGTACGGTATTGAACCGTTTTGGTGTGGTTTGGTGGTTTGGAACCGTATGGATGTACTCGTACGGTATTGCACCGTTTCAATGTGCTTTGGAACCGTAACGAAGTACTCGTAAGGTATTGTACCATTTTGGTGTGGTTTGGTACCGTATGGATGTACTCGTACGATATTGCACCGTTTTGGTGTGGTTTGGTATCGTATGGATGTACTCGTCCGGTATTGCACCGTTTTGGTGTGGTTTGGTACCTTATGGACGTACTCGTACGGTATTGCACCGTTTCGGTGTGGTTTGGAACCGTAACGAAGTGCTCGTAAGGTATTGTACCGTTTTGGTGTGGTTTGGTACCATATGGATGTACTCGTACGGTATTGCACCGTTTTGGTGTGGTTTGGTACCGTATGAATGTACTCGTACGGTATTGCACCGTTTTGGTGTGGTTTGGTACCTTATGGATGTACTCGTACGGTATTGCACCGTTTCTGTGTGGTTTGGAACCGTAACGAAGTGCTCGTGAGGTATTGTACCGTTTTGGTGTGGTTTGGTACCGTATGGATGTACTCGGTATTGCACCGTTTTGGTGTGGTTTGGTACCGTATGGATGTACTCGTACGGTATTGCACCGTTTTTTTGTGGTTTGGTACCTTATGGATGTACTCGTACGGTATTGCACCGTTTTGGTGTGGTTTGGAACCGTAACGAAGTACTCGTAAGGTATTGTACCGTTTTGGTGTGGTTTGGTACCGTATGGATGTACTCGCACGGTATTGCACCCTTTTGGTGTGGTTTGGTACCGTATGGATGTACTCGGACGGTATTGGACCGTTTTGGTGTGGTTTGGTACCGGATGGATGTACTCGTACGGTATTGCACCGTTTTGGTGTTGTTTGGTACCGTATGGATATACTCGTACGGTATTGCACCGTTTTGGTGTGGTTTTGTACCGTATGGATGTACTCGTACGGTATTGAACCGTTTTGGTGTGGTTTGGTACCGTATGGATGTACTCGTACGGTATTGCACCGTTTTGGTGTGGTTTGGTACCTTATGGATGTACTCGGACGGTATTGGACCAATTTGGTGTGGTTTTGTACCGGATGGATGTACTCGTACGGTATTGCACCGTTTTGGTGTGGTTTGGTACCGTATGGATGTACTCGTACGGTATTGCACCGTTTTGGTGTGGTTTGGTACCTTATGGATGTACTCCTACGGTATTGCACCGTTTTGGTGTGGTTTGGTACCGTATGGATGTACTCGGACGGTATTGGACCGTTTTGGTGTGGTTTGGTACCGGATGGATGTACTCGTACGATATTGCACCGTTTTGCTGTGGTTTGGTACCGTATGGATGTACTCGTACGGTATTGAACCGTTTTGGTATGGTTTGGTACCGTATGGATGTACTCGTACAGTATTGAACCGTTTTGGTGTGGTTTGGTACCGTATGGATGTACTCGTACGGTATTGCACCGTTTTGGTGTGGTTTGGTACCTTATGGATGTACTCCTACGGTATTGCACCGTTTGCGTGTGGTTTGGTACCGTATGTATGTACTCGGACGGTATTGGACCGTTTTGGTGAGGTTTGGTACCGGATGGATGTACTCGTACGATATTGCACCGTTTTGGTGTGGTTTGGTACCGTATGGATGTACTCGTACGGTATTGCACTATTTTGGTGTGGTTTGGTACCGTATGGATGTACTCGTACGCTATTGCACCGTTTCGGTGTGGTTTGGAACCGTAACGAAGTGCTCGTAAGGTATTGTACCGTTTTGGTGTGGTTTGGTACCATATGGATGTACTCGTACGGTATTGCACCGTTTTGGTGTGGTTTGGTACCGTATGAATGTACTCGTACGGTATTGCACCGTTTTGGTGTGGTTTGGTACCTTATGGATGTACTCGTACGGTATTGCACCGTTTCTGTGTGGTTTGGAACCGTAACGAAGTGCTCGTGAGGTATTGTACCGTTTTGGTGTGGTTTGGTACCGTATGGATGTACTCGGTATTGCACCGTTTTGGTGTGGTTTGGTACCGTATGGATGTACTCGTACGGTATTGCACCGTTTTTTTGTGGTTTGGTACCTTATGGATGTACTCGTACGGTATTGCACCGTTTTGGTGTGGTTTGGAACCGTAACGAAGTACTCGTAAGGTATTGTACCGTTTTGGTGTGGTTTGGTATCGTATGGATGTACTCGTCCGGTATTGCACCGTTTTGGTGTGGTTTGGTACCTTATGGACGTACTCGTACGGTATTGCACCGTTTCGGTGTGGTTTGGAACCGTAACGAAGTGCTCGTAAGGTATTGTACCGTTTTGGTGTGGTTTGGTACCATATGGATGTACTCGTACGGTATTGCACCGTTTTGGTGTGGTTTGGTACCGTATGAATGTACTCGTACGGTATTGCACCGTTTTGGTGTGGTTTGGTACCTTATGGATGTACTCGTACGGTATTGCACCGTTTCTGTGTGGTTTGGAACCGTAACGAAGTGCTCGTGAGGTATTGTACCGTTTTGGTGTGGTTTGGTACCGTATGGATGTACTCGGTATTGCACCGTTTTGGTGTGGTTTGGTACCGTATGGATGTACTCGTACGGTATTGCACCGTTTTTTTGTGGTTTGGTACCTTATGGATGTACTCGTACGGTATTGCACCGTTTTGGTGTGGTTTGGAACCGTAACGAAGTACTCGTAAGGTATTGTACCGTTTTGGTGTGGTTTGGTACCGTATGGATGTACTCGCACGGTATTGCACCCTTTTGGTGTGGTTTGGTACCGTATGGATGTACTCGGACGGTATTGGACCGTTTTGGTGTGGTTTGGTACCGGATGGATGTACTCGTACGGTATTGCACCGTTTTGGTGTGGTTTGGTACCGTATGGATATACTCGTACGGTATTGCACCGTTTTGGTGTGGTTTTGTACCGTATGGATGTACTCGTACGGTATTGAACCGTTTTGGTGTGGTTTGGTACCGTATGGATGTACTCGTACGGTATTGAACCGTTTTGGTGTGGTTTGGTGGTTTGGAACCGTATGGATGTACTCGTACGGTATTGCACCGTTTCAATGTGCTTTGGAACCGTAACGAAGTACTCGTAAGGTATTGTACCATTTTGGTGTGGTTTGGTACCGTATGGATGTACTCGTACGATATTGCACCGTTTTGGTGTGGTTTGGTATCGTATGGATGTACTCGTCCGGTATTGCACCGTTTTGGTGTGGTTTGGTACCTTATGGACGTACTCGTACGGTATTGCACCGTTTCGGTGTGGTTTGGAACCGTAACGAAGTGCTCGTAAGGTATTGTACCGTTTTGGTGTGGTTTGGTACCATATGGATGTACTCGTACGGTATTGCACCGTTTTGGTGTGGTTTGGTACCGTATGAATGTACTCGTACGGTATTGCACCGTTTTGGTGTGGTTTGGTACCTTATGGATGTACTCGTACGGTATTGCACCGTTTCTGTGTGG
The DNA here is from genome assembly GCF_030253575.1 of Rhododendron vialii. Classification (NCBI taxonomy): domain Eukaryota; kingdom Viridiplantae; phylum Streptophyta; class Magnoliopsida; order Ericales; family Ericaceae; genus Rhododendron; species Rhododendron vialii. The sequence goes on from NC_080567.1 coordinate 7,937,043, forward strand.
TTTGGAACCGTAACGAAGTGCTCGTGAGGTATTGTACCGTTTTGGTGTGGTTTGGTACCGTATGGATGTACTCGGTATTGCACCGTTTTGGTGTGGTTTGGTACCGTATGGATGTACTCGTACGGTATTGCACCGTTTTTTTGTGGTTTGGTACCTTATGGATGTACTCGTACGGTATTGCACCGTTTTGGTGTGGTTTGGAACCGTAACGAAGTACTCGTAAGGTATTGTACCGTTTTGGTGTGGTTTGGTACCGTATGGATGTACTCGCACGGTATTGCACCCTTTTGGTGTGGTTTGGTACCGTATGGATGTACTCGGACGGTATTGGACCGTTTTGGTGTGGTTTGGTACCGGATGGATGTACTCGTACGGTATTGCACCGTTTTGGTGTTGTTTGGTACCGTATGGATATACTCGTACGGTATTGCACCGTTTTGGTGTGGTTTTGTACCGTATGGATGTACTCGTACGGTATTGAACCGTTTTGGTGTGGTTTGGTACCGTATGGATGTACTCGTACGGTATTGCACCGTTTTGGTGTGGTTTGGTACCTTATGGATGTACTCGGACGGTATTGGACCAATTTGGTGTGGTTTTGTACCGGATGGATGTACTCGTACGGTATTGCACCGTTTTGGTGTGGTTTGGTACCGTATGGATGTACTCGTACGGTATTGCACCGTTTTGGTGTGGTTTGGTACCTTATGGATGTACTCCTACGGTATTGCACCGTTTTGGTGTGGTTTGGTACCGTATGGATGTACTCGGACGGTATTGGACCGTTTTGGTGTGGTTTGGTACCGGATGGATGTACTCGTACGATATTGCACCGTTTTGCTGTGGTTTGGTACCGTATGGATGTACTCGTACGGTATTGAACCGTTTTGGTATGGTTTGGTACCGTATGGATGTACTCGTACAGTATTGAACCGTTTTGGTGTGGTTTGGTACCGTATGGATGTACTCGTACGGTATTGCACCGTTTTGGTGTGGTTTGGTACCTTATGGATGTACTCCTACGGTATTGCACCGTTTGCGTGTGGTTTGGTACCGTATGTATGTACTCGGACGGTATTGGACCGTTTTGGTGAGGTTTGGTACCGGATGGATGTACTCGTACGATATTGCACCGTTTTGGTGTGGTTTGGTACCGTATGGATGTACTCGTACGGTATTGCACTATTTTGGTGTGGTTTGGTACCGTATGGATGTACTCGTACGCTATTGCACCGTTTCGGTGTGGTTTGGAACCGTAACGAAGTACTCGTAAGGTATTGTACCGTTTTGGTGTGGTTTGGTACCGTATGGATGTACTCGTACGGTATTGCACCGTTTCGGTGTGGTTTGGAACCGTAACGAGGTACTCGTAAGGTATTGTACCGTTTTGGTGTGGTTTGGTACCGTATGGATGTACTCCTACGGTATTGCACCGTTTCGGTGTGGTTTGGAACCGTAACGAAGTACTCGTAAGGTATTGTAACGTTTTTGTGTGATTTGGTACCGTCTGGATGTACTCGTACGGTATTCCACCGTTTTGGTGTGGTTTGGTACCGTATGGATGTACTCGTACGGTATTGCACCGTTTCGGTGTGGTTTGGAACCGTAACGAGGTACTCGTAAGGTATTGTACCGTTTTGGTGTGGTTTGGTACCGTATTGATGTACTCCTACGGTATTGCACCGTTTCGGTGTGGTTTGGAACCGTAACGAAGTACTCGTAAGGTATTGTACCGTTTTGGTGTGGTTTGGTACCGTATGGATGTACTCGTACGGTATTGCACCCTTTTGGTGTGGTTTGGTACCTTATGGATGTACTCGTACGGTATTGCACCGTTTCGGTGTGGTTTGGTACCGTATGGATGTACTCGTACGGTATTGCACCGTTTCGGTGTGGTTTGGAACCGTAACGAAGTGCTCGTAAGGTATTGCACCGTTTTCGTGTGGTTTGGTACCGTATGGATGTACTCGTACGGTATTGCACCGTTTTCGTGTGGTTTGGTACCGTATGGATGTACTCGTACGGTATTGCACCGTTTTGGTGTGGTTTGGTACCGTATGGATGTACTCGTATGGTATTGCACCGTTTCGGTGTGGTTTGGAACCGTAACGAGGTACTCGTAAGGTATTGTACCGTTTTGGTGTGGTTTGGTACCGTATGGATGTACTCCTACGGTATTGCACCATTTCGGTGTGGTTTGGAACCGTAACGAAGTACTCGTAAGGTATTGTACCGTTTTGGTGTGATTTGGTACCGTATGGATGTACTCGTACGGTATTGCACCGTTTTGGTGTGGTTTGGTACCTTATGGATGTACTCCTACGGTATTGCACCGTTTTCGTGTGGTTTGGTACCGTATGGATGTACTCGGACGGTATTGGACCGTTTTGGTGTGGTTTGGTACCGAATGGATGTACTCGTACGATATTGCACCGTTTTGGTGTGGTTTGGTACCGTATAAATGTACTCGTACGGTATTGCACCGTTTTGGTGTGGTTTGGTACCGTATGGATGTACTCGTACGGTATTGCACCGTTTTGGTGTGGTTTGGTATCGTATGGATGTACTCGTACGGTATTGCACCGTTTCGGTGTGGTTTGGTACCTTATGGATGTACTCGTACGGTATTGCACCGTTTTGGTGTGGTTTGGTACCTTATGGATGTACTCGTACGGTATTGCACCGTTTCGGTGTGGTTTGGTACCGTATGGATGTACTCGTACGGTATTGCACCGTTTCGGTGTGGTTTGGAACCGTAACGAAGTGCTCGTAAGGTATTGTACTGTTTTGGTGTGGTTTGGTACCGTATGGATGTACTCGTACGGTATTGCACCGTTTTCGTGTGGTTTGGTACCGTATGGATGTACTCGTACGGTATTGCACCGTTTTGGTGTGGTTTGGAACCGTAACGAAGTACTCGTAAGGTATTGTACCGTGTTGGTGTGGTTTGGTACCGTATGGATGAACTCGTACGGTATTGCACCCTTTTGGTGTGGTTTGGTACCATATGGATGTACTCGGACGGTATTGGACCGTTTTGGTGTGGTTTGGTACCGGATGGATGTACTCGTACGGTATTGCACCGTTTTGGTGTGGTTTGGTACCGTATGGATGTACTCGTACGGTATTGCACCGTTTTGGTGTGGTTTGGTACCGTATGGATGTACTCGTACGGTATTGAACCGTTTTGGTGTGGTTTGGTACCGGATGGATGTACTCGTACGGTATTGCACCGTTTTGGTGTGGTTTGGTACCGTATGGATGTACTCGGACGGTATTGGACCGTATTGGTGTGGTTTGGTACCGTATGGATGTACTCGTACGGTATTGAACCGTTTTGGTGTGGTTTGGTACCGTATGGATGTACTCGTACGGTATTGCACCGTTTTGGCGTGGTTTGGTACCTTATGGATGTACTCCTACGGTATTGCACCGTTTTGGTGTGGTTTGGTACCGTATGGATGTACTCGTACGGTATTGCACCGTTTTGCTGTGGTTTGGTACCGTATGGATGTACTCGTACGGTATTGAACCGTTTTGGTGTGGTTTGGTACCGTATGGATGTACTCGTACGGTATTGCACCGTTTTGGTGTGGTTTGGTACCTTATGGATGTACTCCTACGGTATTGCACCGTTTTTTGTGTGGTTTGGTACCGTATGGATGTACTCGTACGGTATTACACCTTTTTGGTGTGGTTTGGTACCGTATTGATGTACTCGTACGGTATTCTACCATTTTTGTGTGGTTTTGTACCGTATGGATGTACTCGAACGGTATTGCACCGTTTTGGTGTGGTTTGGTACCGTATGGATGTACTCGTACGGTATTGAACCGTTTTGGTGTGGTTTGGTACCATATGGATGTACTCGTACGGTATTGCACCGTTTTGGTGTGGTTTGGTACCGTATGGATGTACTCGGACGGTATTGGACTGTTTTGGTGTGGTTTGGTACCGGATGGATGAACTCGTACGGTATTGCACTATTTTGGTGTGGTTTGGTACCGTATGGATGTACTCGTACGCTATTGCACCGTTTCGGTGTGGTTTAGAACCGTAACGAAGTACTTGTAAGGTATTGTACCGTTTTGGTGTGGTTTGGTACCGTATGGATGTACTCGTACGGTATTGCACCGTTTCGGTGTGGTTTGGAACCGTAACGAGGTACTCGTAAGGTATTGTACCGTTTTGGTGTGGTTTGGTACCGTATGGATGTACTCCTACGGTATTGCACCATTTCGGTGTGGTTTGGAACCGTAACGAAGTACTCGTAAGGTATTGTACCGTTTTTGTGTGATTTGGTACCGTATGGATGTACTCGTACGGTATTGCACCGTTTTGGTGTGGTTTGGTACCTTATGGATGTACTCCTACGGTATTGCACCGTTTTCGTGTGGTTTGGTACCGTATGGATGTACTCGGACGGTATTGGACCGTTTTGGTGTGGTTTGGTACCGGATGGATGTACTCGTACGATATTGCACCGTTTTGGTGTGGTTTGGTACCGTATGGATGTACTCGTACGGTATTGCACTGTTTTGGTGTGGTTTGGTACCGTATGGATGTACTCGTACGCTATTGCACCGTTTCGGTGTGGTTTGGAACCGTAACGAAGTACTCGTAAGGTATTGTACCGTTTTGGTGTGGTTTGGTACCGTATGGATGTACTCGTACGGTATTGCACCGTTTCGGTGTGGTTTGGAACCGTAACGAGGTACTCGTAAGGTATTGTACCGTTTTGGTGTGGTTTGGTACCGTATGGATGTACTCCTACGGTATTGCACCGTTTCCGTGTGGTTTGGAACCGTAACGAAGTACTCGTAAGGTATTGTACCGTTTTGGTGTGATTTGGTACCGTATGGATGTACTCGTACGGTATTCCACCATTTTGGTGTGGTTTGGTACCTTATGGATGTACTCCTACGGTATTGCACCGTTTTGGTGTGGTTTGGTACCGTATGGATGTACTCGGACGGTATTGGACCGTTTTGGTGTGGTTTGCTACCGGATGGATGTACTCGTACGGTATTGCACCGTTTTGGTGTGGTTTGATACCGTATGGATGTACTCGTACGGTATTGCACCGTTTTGGTGTGGTTTGGTACCGTATGGATGTACTCGTACGGTATTGAACCGTTTTGGTGTGGTTTGGTACCCTATGGATGTACTCGTACGGTATTGCACCGTTTTGGTGTGGTTTGGTACCGTATGGTTGTACTCGGACGGTATTGGACTGTTTTGGTGTGGTTTGGTACCGGATGGATGTACTCGTACGGTATTGCACCGTTTTTGTGTCGTTTGGTACCGTATGGATGTACTCGTACGGTATTGCACCGTTTCGGTGTGGTTTGGTACCATATGGATGTACTCGTACGGTATTGCACCGTTTCGGTGTGGTTTGGAACCGTAACGAAGTGCTCGTAAGGTATTGTACCGTTTTGGTGTGGTTTGGTACCGTAGGGATGTACTCGTACGGTATTGCACCATTTGGGTGTGGTTTGGTATCGTTCGGATGTACTCGTACGGTATTGCACCGTTTCGGTGTGGTTTGGAACCGTAACGAAGTGCTCGTAAGGTATTGTACCGTTTTGGTGCGGTTTGGTACCGTACGGATGTACTCGTACGGTATTGCACCGTTTGGGTGTGGTTTGGTATCGTACGGATGTACTCGTACGATATTGCACCGTTTTGGTGTGGTTTGGTACCTTATGGATGTACTCGTACGGTTTTGGACTGTTTTGGTGTGGTTTGGTACCGGATGGATGTACTCGTACGGTATTGCACTGTTTTGGTGTGGTTTGGTACCGTATGGATGTACTCGTACGCTATTGCACCGTTTCGGTGTGGTTTAGAACCGTAACGAAGTACTGGTAAGGTATTGTACCGTTTTGGTGTGGTTTGGTACCGTATGGTTGTACTCGTACGGTATTGCACCGTTTCGGTGTGGTTTGGAACCGTAACGAGGTACTCGTAAGGTATTGTACCGTTTTGGTGTGGTTTGGTACCGTATGGATGTACTCCTACGGTATTGCACCGTTTCGGTGTGGTTTGGAACCGTAACGAAGTACTCGTAAGGTATTGTACCGTTTTGGTGTGATTTGGTACCGTATGGATGTACTCGTACGGTATTGCACCGTTTTGGTGTGGTTTGGTACCTTATCGATGTACTCCTACGGTATTGCACCGTTTTCGTGTGGTTTGGTACCGTATGGATGTACTCGGACGGTATTGGACCGTTTTGGTGTGGTTTGGTACCGGATGGATGTACTCGTACGATATTGCACCCTTTTGGTGTGGTTTGGTACCGTATATATGTACTCGTACGGTATTGCACTGTTTTGGTGTGGTTTGGTACCGTATGGATGTACTCGTACGCTATTGCACCGTTTCGGTGTGGTTTGGAACCGTAACGAAGTACTCGTAAGGTATTGTACCGTTTTGGTGTGGTTTGGTACCGTATGGATGTACTCGTAAGGTATTGCACCGTTTCGGTGTGGTTTGGAACCGTAACGAGGTACTAGTAAGGTATTGTACCGTTTTGGTGTGGTTTGGTACCGTACGGATGTACTCCTACGGTATTGCACCGTTTCGGTGTGGTTTGGAACCGTAACCAAGTACTCGTAAGGTATTGTACCGTTTTGGTGTGGTTTGGTACCGTATGGATGTACTCGTACAGTATTGCAACGTTTCGGTGTGGTTTGGAACCGTAACGAGGTACTCGTAAGGTATTGTACCGTTTTGGTGTGGTTTGGTACCGTATGGAAGTACTCCTACGGTATTGCACCGTTTCGGTGTGGTTTGGAACCGTAACGAAGTACTCGTAAGGTATTGTACCGTTTTGGTGTGGTTTGGTACCGTATGGTTGTACTCGTACGGTATTGCACCGTTTCGGTGTGGTTTGGAACCGTAACGAGGTACTCGTAAGGTATTGTACCGTTTTGGTGTGGTTTGGTACCGTATGGATGTACTCCTACGGTATTGCACCGTTTCGGTGTGGTTTGGAACCGTAACGAAGTACTCGTAAGGTATTGTACCGTTTTGGTGTGATTTGGTACCGTATAGATGTACTCGTACGGTATTGCACCGTTTTGGTGTGGTTTGGTACCTTATCGATGTACTCCTACGGTATTGCACCGTTTTCGTGTGGTTTGGTACCGTATGGATGTACTCGGACGGTATTGGACCGTTTTGGTGTGGTTTGGTACCGGATGGATGTACTCGTACGATATTGCACCCTTTTGGTGTGGTTTGGTACCGTATATATGTACTCGTACGGTATTGCACTGTTTTGGTGTGGTTTGGTACCGTATGGATGTACTCGTACGCTATTGCACCGTTTCGGTGTGGTTTGGAACCGTAACGAAGTACTCGTAAGGTATTGTACCGTTTTGGTGTGGTTTGGTACCGTATGGATGTACTCGTAAGGTATTGCACCGTTTCGGTGTGGTTTGGAACCGTAACGAGGTACTAGTAAGGTATTGTACCGTTTTGGTGTGGTTTGGTACCGTACGGATGTACTCCTACGGTATTGCACCGTTTCGGTGTGGTTTGGAACCGTAACCAAGTACTCGTAAGGTATTGTACCGTTTTGGTGTGGTTTGGTACCGTATGGATGTACTCGTACAGTATTGCAACGTTTCGGTGTGGTTTGGAACCGTAACGAGGTACTCGTAAGGTATTGTACCGTTTTGGTGTGGTTTGGTACCGTATGGAAGTACTCCTACGGTATTGCACCGTTTCGGTGTGGTTTGGAACCGTAACGAAGTACTCGTAAGGTATTGTACCGTTTTGGTGTGGTTTGGTACCGTATGGATGTACTCGTACGGTATTGCACCGTTTTGGTGTGGTTTGGTATCGTATGGATGTACTCGTACGGTATTGCACCGTTTCGGTGTGGTTTGGTACCTTATGGATGTACTCCTACGGTATTGCACCGTTTCGGTGTGGTTTGGTACCGTATGGATGTACTCGTACGGTATTGCACCGTTTCGGTGTGGTTTAGAACCGTAACGAAGTGCTCGTACGGTATTGTACCGTTTTGGTGTGGTTTGGTACCGTACGGATGTACTCGTACGGTATTGCACCGTTTGGGTGTGGTTTGGTATCGTACGGATGTACTCGTACGGTATTGCACCATTTTGGTGTGGTTTGGTACCTTATGGATGTACTCGTACGGTATTGCACCGTTTCGGTGTGGTTTGGTACCGTATGGATGTACTCGTACGGTATTGCACCGTTTCGGTGTGGTTTGGAACCGTAACGAAGTACTCGTAAGGTATTGTACCGTTTTGGTGTGGTTTGGTACTGTATGGTTGTACTCGTACGGTATTGCACCGTTTCGGTGTGGTTTGGAACCGTAACGAGGTACTAGTAAGGTATTGTACCGTTTTGGTGTGGTTTGGTACCGTATGGATGTACTCCTACGGTATTGCACCGTTTCGGTGTGGTTTGGAACCGTAACCAAGTACTCGTAAGGTATTGTACCGTTTTGGTATGATTTGGTACCGTATGGATGTACTCGTACGGTATTGCACCGTTTTGGTGTGGTTTGGTACCTTATGGATGTACTCATACGGTATTGCACCGTTTTGGTGTGGATTGGTACCGTATGGATGTACTCGGACGGTATTGGACTGTTTTGGTGTTGTTTGGAACCGGATGGATGTACTCGTACGGTATTGCACCGTTTTTGTGTCGTTTTGTACCGTATGGATGTACTCGTACGGTATTGCACCGTTTTGGTGTGGTTTGGTACCATATGGATGTACTCGTACGGTATTGCACCGTTTCGGTGTGGTTTGGAACCGTAACGAAGTACTCGTATGGTATTGTACCGTTTTGGTGTGGTTTGGTACCGTATGGATGTACTCGTACGGTATTGCACCGTTTTGGTGTGGTTTGGTATCGTATGGATGTACTCGTACGGTATTGCACCGTTTGGGTGTGGTTTGGTACCTTATGGATGTACTCGTACGGTATTGCACCGTTTCGGTGTGGTTTGGTACCGTATGGATGTACTCGTACGGTATTGCACCGTTTCGGAGTGGTTTGGACCCGTAACGAAGAGCTCGTAAGGTATTGTACCGTTTTGGTGTGGTTTGGTACCGTATGGATGTACTCGTACGGTATTGCACCATTTTGGTGTGGTTTGGTATCGTATGGATGTACTCGTACGGTATTGCTCCGTTTTGGTGTGGTTTGGTACCTTATGGATGTACTCGTACGGTATTGCACCATTTCGGTGTGGTTTGGTACCGTATGGATGTACTCGTACGGTATTCCACCGTTTCGGTGTGGTTTGGAACCGTAACGAAGTGCTCGTGAGGTATTGTACCGTTTTGGTGTGGTTTGGTACCGTATGGATGTACTCGTACGGTATTGCACCGTTTTGGTGTGGTTTGGTACCTTATGGATGTACTCGTACGGTATTGCACCCTTTTGGTGTGGTTTGGTACCGTATGGATGTACTCGTACGGTATTGCACCGTTTGGGTGTGGTTTGGTACCGGATGGATGTACTCGTACGGTATTGCACCGTTTTGGTGTGGTTTGGTACCGTATGGATGTACTCGTACGGTATTGCACCGTTTTGGTGTGCTTTGGTACCGTATGGATGTACTCGTACGGTATTGCACCGTTTTGGTGTGGTTTGGTACCTTATGGATGTACTCCTACGGTATTGCACCGTTTTGGTGTGGTTTGGTACCGTATGGAAGTACTCGGACGGTATTGGACCGTTTTGGTGTGGTTTGGTACCGGATGGATGTACTCGTACGGTATTGCACCATTTTGCTGTCGTTTGGTACCCTATGGATGTACTCGTACGGTATTGCACCGTTTTGGTGTGGTTTGGTACCGTATGGATGTACTCGTACCGTATTGAACCGTTTTGGTGTGGTTTGGTACCGTATGGATGTACTCGTACGGTATTGCACCGTTTTGGTGTGGTTTGGTACCTTATGGATGTACTCCTACGGTATTGCACCGTTTTGGTGTGGTTTGGTACCGTATGGATGTACTCGTACGGTATTGCACCCTTTTGGTGTGGTTTGGTACCGTAAGGATGTACTCGTACGGTATTCTACCGTTTTTGTGTGGTTTTTTACCGTATGGATGTACTCGTACGGTATTGCACCGTTTTGGTGTGGTTTGGAACCGTAACGAAGTACTCGTAAGGTATTGTACCGTTTTGGTGTGGTTTGGTACCGTGTGGACATACTCGTACGGTATTGCACCCTTTTGGTGTGCTTTGGTACCGTATGGATGTACTCGTACGGTATTCTACCGTTTTTGTGTGGATTTGTACCGTATGGATGTACTCGTACGGTATTGCACCGTTTCGGTGTGGTTTGGAACCGTAACGAAGTACTCGTAAGGTATTGTACCGTTTTGGTGTGGTTTGGTACCGTTTGGATGTACTCCTACGGTATTGCACCATTTCGGTGTGGTTTGGAACCGTAACGAAGTACTCGTAAGGTATTGTACCGTTTTGCTGTGATTTGGTACCGTATGGATGTACTCGTACGGTATTGCACCGTTTTGGTGTGGTTTGGTACCTTATGGATGTACTCGTACGATATTGCACCGTTTTGGTGTGGTTTGGTACCGTATGGATGTACTCGTGCGGTATTGCACTGTTTTGGTGTGGTTTGGTACCGTAACAAAGTACCGTAAGGTATTGTACCGTTTTGGTGTGGTTTGGTACCGTATGGATGTACTCGTACGGTATTGCACCGTTTCGGTGTGGTTTGGAACCGTAACGAGGTACTCGTAAGGTATTGTACCGTTTTGGTGTGGTTTGGTACCGTATGGATGTACTCGTACGGTATTGCACCGTTTTGGTGTGGTTTGGTATCGTATGGATGTACTCGTACGGTATTGCTCCGTTTTGGTGTGGTTTGGTACCTTATGGATGTACTCGTACGGTATTGCACCATTTCGGTGTGGTTTGGTACCGTATGGATGTACTCGTACGGTATTCCACCGTTTCGGTGTGGTTTGGAACCGTAACGAAGTACTCGTAAGGTATTGTACCGTTTTGGTGTGGTTTGGTACCGTATGGATGTACTCGTACGGTATTGCACCGTTTCAGTGTGGTTTGGAACCGTAACGAGGTACTAGTAAGGTATTGTACCGTTTTGGTGTGGTTTGGTACCGTATGGATGTACTCCTACGGTATTGCACCGTTTCGGTGTGGTTTGGAACCGTAACCAAGTACTCGTAAGGTATTGTACCGTTTTGGTATGATTTGGTACCGTATGGATGTACTCGTACGGTATTGCACCGTTTTGGTGTGGTTTGGTACCTTATGGATGTACTCCTACGGTATTGCACCGTTTTGGTGTGGATTGGTACCGTATGGATGTACTCGGACGGTATTGGACTGTTTTGGTGTGGTTTGGTACCGGATGGATGTACTCGTACGGTATTGCACCGTTTTTGTGTCGTTTGGTACCGTATGGATGTACTCGTACGGTATTGCACCGTTTTGGTGTGCTTTGGTACCGTATGGATGTACTCGTACGGTATTGAACCGTTTTGGTGTGGTTTGGTACCTTATGGATGTACTCGTACGGTATTGCACCGTTTCGGTGTGGTTTGGAACCGTAACGAGGTACTCGTAAGGTATTGTACCGTTTTGGTGTGGTTTGGTACCGTATGGATGTACTCGTACGGTATTGCACCGTTTTGGTGTGGTTTGGTACCTTATGGATGTACTCCTACGGTTTTGCACCGTTTTGGTGTGGTTTGGTACCGTATGGATGTACTCGGACGGTATTGGACCGTTTTGGTGTGGTTTGGTACCGGATGGATGTACTCGTACGGTATTGCACCATTTTGCTGTGGTTTGGTACCGTATGGATGTACTCGTACGGTATTGCACCGTTTTGGTGTGGTTTGGTACCGTATGGATGTACTCGTACCGTATTGAACCGTTTTGGTGTGGTTTGGTACCGTATGGATGTACTCGTACGGTATTGCACCGTTTTGGTGTGGTTTGGTACCTTATGGATGTACTCCTACGGTATTGCACCGTTTTGGTGTGGTTTGGTACCGTATGGATGTACTCGTACGGTATTGCACCCTTTTGGTGTGGTTTGGTACCGTAAGGATGTACTCGTACGGTATTCTGCCGTTTTTGTGTGGTTTTGTACCGTATGGATGTACTCGTACGGTATTGCACCGTTTCGGTGTGGTTTGGAACCGTAACGAAGTACTCGTAAGGTATTGTACCGTTTTGGTGTGGTTTGGTACCGTATGGATATACTCGTACGGTATTGCACCCTTTTGGTGTGCTTTGGTACCGTATGGATGTACTCGTACGGTATTCTACCGTTTTTGTGTGGTTTTGTACCGTATGGATGTACTCGTACGGTATTGCACCGTTTCGGTGTGGTTTGGAACCGTAACGAAGTATTCGCAAGGTATTGTACCGTTTTGGTGTGGTTTGGTACCGTTTGGATGTACTCCTACGGTATTGCACCATTTCGGTGTGGTTTGGAACCGTAACGAAGTACTCGTAAGGTATTGTACCGTTTTGCTGTGATTTGGTACCGTATGGATGTACTCGTACGGTATTGCACCGTTTTGGTGTGGTTTGGTACCTTATGGATGTACTCCTACGGTATTGCACCGTTTTGGTGTGGTTTGGTACCGTATGGATGTACTCGGACGGTGTTGGACCGTTTTGGTGTGGTTTGGTACGGGATGGATGTACTCGTACGATATTGCACCGTTTTGGTGTGGTTTGGTACCGTATGGATGTACTCGTACGGTATTGCACGGTTTTGGTGTGGTTTGGTACCGTATGGATGTACTCGTACGCTATTGCACCGTTTCGGTGTGGTTTGGAACAGTAACGAAGTACTCGTAAGGTATTGTACCGTTTTGGTGTGGTTTGGTACCGTATGGATGTACTCGTACGGTATTGCACCGTTTCAGTGTGGTTTGGAACCGTAACGAGGTACTCGTAAGGTATTGTACCGTTTTGGTGTGGTTTGGTACCGTATGGATGTACTCCTACGGTATTGCACCGTTTCGGTGTGGTTTGGAACCGTAACGAAGTACTCGTAAGGTATTGTACCGTTTTGGTGTGATTTGGTACCGTATGGATGTACTCGTACGGTATTGCACCATTTTGGTGTGGTTTGGTACCATATGGATGTACTCCTACGGTATTGCATCGTTTTGGTGTGGTTTGGTAACGTATGGATGTACTCATACGGTATTGAACCGTTTTGGTGTGGTTTGGTACCATATGGATGTACTCGTACGGTATTGCACCGTTTTGGTGTGGTTTGGTACCGTATGGATGTACTCGTACGGTATTGAACCGTTTTGGTGTGGTTTGGAACCGTAACGAAGTACTCGTAAGGTATTGTACCGTTTTGGTGTGGTTTGGTACCGTATGGATGTACTCGTACGGTATTGCACCGTTTCGGTGTGGTTTGGAACCGTAACGAGGTACTCGTAAGGTATTGTACCGTTTTGGTGTGGTTTGGTACCGTATGGATGTACTCCTACGGTATTGCACCGTTTCGGTGTGGTTTGGAACCGTAACGAAGTACTCGTAAGGTATTGTACCGTTTTGGTGTGATTTGGTACCGTATGGATGTACTCGTACGGTATTCCACCATTTTGGTGTGGTTTGGTACCTTATGGATGTACTCCTACGGTATTGCATCGTTTTGGTGTGGTTTGGTAACGTATGGATGTACTCATACGGTATTGAACCGTTTTGGTGTGGTTTGGTACCTTATGGATGTACTCCTACGGTATTGCACCGTTTTGGTGTGGTTTGGTACCGTATGGATGTACTCGTACGGTATTGCACCCTTTTGGTGTGGTTTGGTACCGTAAGGATGTACTCGTACGGTATTCTGCCGTTTTTGTGTGGTTTTGTACCGTATGGATGTACTCGTACGGTATTGCACCGTTTTGGTGTGGTTTGGAACCGTAACGAAGTACTCGTAAGGTATTGTACCGTTTTGGTGTGGTTTGGTACCGTATGGATATACTCGTACGGTATTGCACCCTTTTGGTGTGCTTTGGTACCGTATGGATGTACTCGTACGGTATTCTACCGTTTTTGTGTGGTTTTGTACCGTATGGATGTACTCGTACGGTATTGCACCGTTTCGGTGTGGTTTGGAACCGTAACGAAGTACTCGCAAGGTATTGTACCGTTTTGGTGTGGTTTGGTACCGTTTGGATGTACTCCTACGGTATTGCACCATTTCGGTGTGGTTTGGAACCGTAACGAAGTACTCGTAAGGTATTGTACCGTTTTGCTGTGATTTGGTACCGTATGGATGTACTCGTACGGTATTGCACCGTTTTGGTGTGGTTTGGTACCTTATGGATGTACTCCTACGGTATTGCACCGTTTTGGTGTGGTTTGGTACCGTATGGATGTACTCGGACGGTGTTGGACCGTTTTGGTGTGGTTTGGTACCGGATGGATGTACTCGTACGATATTGCACCGTTTTGGTGTGGTTTGGTACCGTATGGATGTACTCGTACGGTATTGCACGGTTTTGGTGTGGTTTGGTACCGTATGGATGTACTCGTACGCTATTGCACCGTTTCGGTGTGGTTTGGAACAGTAACGAAGTACTCGTAAGGTATTGTACCGTTTTGGTGTGGTTTGGTACCGTATGGATGTACTCGTACGGTATTGCACCGTTTCGGTGTGGTTTGGAACCGTAACGAGGTACTCGTAAGGTATTGTACCGTTTTGGTGTGGTTTGGTACCGTATGGATGTACTCCTACGGTATTGCACCGTTTCGGTGTGGTTTGGAACCGTAACGAAGTACTCGTAAGGTATTGTACCGTTTTGGTGTGATTTGGTACCGTATGGATGTACTCGTACGGTATTGCACCATTTTGGTGTGGTTTGGTACCTTATGGATGTACTCCTACGGTATTGCATCGTTTTGGTGTGGTTTGGTAACGTATGGATGTACTCATACGGTATTGAACCGTTTTGGTGTGGTTTGGTACCATATGGATGTACTCGTACGGTATTGCACCGTTTTGGTGTGGTTTGGTACCGTATGGATGTACTCGTACGGTATTGAACCGTTTTGGTGTGGTTTGGAACCGTAACGAAGTACTCGTAAGGTATTGTACCGTTTTGGTGTGGTTTGGTACCGTATGGATGTACTCGTACGGTATTGCACCGTTTCGGTGTGGTTTGGAACCGTAACGAGGTACTCGTAAGGTATTGTACCGTTTTGGTGTGGTTTGGTACCGTATGGATGTAAACCTACGGTATTGCACCGTTTCGGTGTGGTTTGGAACCGTAACGAAGTACTCGTAAGGTATTGTACCGTTTTGGTGTGATTTGGTACCGTATGGATGTACTCGTACGGTATTCCACCATTTTGGTGTGGTTTGGTACCTTATGGATGTACTCCTACGGTATTGCATCGTTTTGGTGTGGTTTGGTAACGTATGGATGTACTCATACGGTATTGAACCGTTTTGGTGTGGTTTGGTACCTTATGGATGTACTCCTACGGTATTGCACCGTGTTGGTGTGGTTTGGTACCGTATGGATGTACTCGTACGGTATTGCACCCTTTTGGTGTGGTTTGGTACCGTAAGGATGTACTCGTACGGTATTCTGCCGTTTTTGTGTGGTTTTGTACCGTATGGATGTACTCGTACGGTATTGCACCGTTTTGGTGTGGTTTGGAACCGTAACGAAGTACTCGTAAGGTATTGTACCGTTTTGGTGTGGTTTGGTACCGTATGGATATACTCGTACGGTATTGCACCCTTTTGGTGTGCTTTGGTACCGTATGGATGTACTCGTACGGTATTCTACCGTTTTTGTGTGGTTTTGTACCGTATGGATGTACTCGTACGGTATTGCACCGTTTCGGTGTGGTTTGGAACCGTAACGAAGTACTCGCAAGGTATTGTACCGTTTTGGTGTGGTTTGGTACCGTTTGGATGTACTCCTACGGTATTGCACCATTTCGGTGTGGTTTGGAACCGTAACGAAGTACTCGTAAGGTATTGTACCGTTTTGCTGTGATTTGGTACCGTATGGATGTACTCGTACGGTATTGCACCGTTTTGGTGTGGTTTGGTACCTTATGGATGTACTCCTACGGTATTGCACCGTTTTGGTGTGGTTTGGTACCGTATGGATGTACTCGGACGGTGTTGGACCGTTTTGGTGTGGTTTGGTACCGGATGGATGTACTCGTACGATATTGCACCGTTTTGGTGTGGTTTGGTACCGTATGGATGTACTCGTACGGTATTGCACGGTTTTGGTGTGGTTTGGTACCGTATGGATGTACTCGTACGCTATTGCACCGTTTCGGTGTGGTTTGGAACAGTAACGAAGTACTCGTAAGGTATTGTACCGTTTTGGTGTGGTTTGGTACCGTATGGATGTACTCGTACGGTATTGCACCGTTTCAGTGTGGTTTGGAACCGTAACGAGGTACTCGTAAGGTATTGTACCGTTTTGGTGTGGTTTGGTACCGTATGGATGTACTCCTACGGTATTGCACCGTTTCGGTGTGGTTTGGAACCGTAACGAAGTACTCGTAAGGTATTGTACCGTTTTGGTGTGATTTGGTACCGTATGGATGTACTCGTACGGTATTGCACCATTTTGGTGTGGTTTGGTACCTTATGGATGTACTCCTACGGTATTGCATCGTTTTGGTGTGGTTTGGTAACGTATGGATGTACTCATACGGTATTGAACCGTTTTGGTGTGGTTTGGTACCATATGGATGTACTCGTACGGTATTGCACCGTTTTGGTGTGGTTTGGTACCGTATGGATGTACTCGTACGGTATTGAACCGTTTTGGTGTGGTTTGGAACCGTAACGAAGTACTCGTAAGGTATTGTACCGTTTTGGTGTGGTTTGGTACCGTATGGATGTACTCGTACGGTATTGCACCGTTTCGGTGTGGTTTGGAACCGTAACGAGGTACTCGTAAGGTATTGTACCGTTTTGGTGTGGTTTGGTACCGTATGGATGTACTCCTACGGTATTGCACCGTTTCGGTGTGGTTTGGAACCGTAACGAAGTACTCGTAAGGTATTGTACCGTTTTGGTGTGATTTGGTACCGTATGGATGTACTCGTACGGTATTCCACCATTTTGGTGTGGTTTGGTACCTTATGGATGTACTCCTACGGTATTGCATCGTTTTGGTGTGGTTTGGTAACGTATGGATGTACTCATACGGTATTGAACCGTTTTGGTGTGGTTTGGTACCTTATGGATGTACTCCTACGGTATTGCACCGTTTTGGTGTGGTTTGGTACCGTATGGATGTACTCGTACGGTATTGCACCCTTTTGGTGTGGTTTGGTACCGTAAGGATGTACTCGTACGGTATTCTGCCGTTTTTGTGTGGTTTTGTACCGTATGGATGTACTCGTACGGTATTGCACCGTTTTGGTGTGGTTTGGAACCGTAACGAAGTACTCGTAAGGTATTGTACCGTTTTGGTGTGGTTTGGTACCGTATGGATATACTCGTACGGTATTGCACCCTTTTGGTGTGCTTTGGTACCGTATGGATGTACTCGTACGGTATTCTACCGTTTTTGTGTGGTTTTGTACCGTATGGATGTACTCGTACGGTATTGCACCGTTTCGGTGTGGTTTGGAACCGTAACGAAGTACTCGCAAGGTATTGTACCGTTTTGGTGTGGTTTGGTACCGTTTGGATGTACTCCTACGGTATTGCACCATTTCGGTGTGGTTTGGAACCGTAACGAAGTACTCGTAAGGTATTGTACCGTTTTGCTGTGATTTGGTACCGTATGGATGTACTCGTACGGTATTGCACCGTTTTGGTGTGGTTTGGTACCTTATGGATGTACTCCTACGGTATTGCACCGTTTTGGTGTGGTTTGGTACCGTATGGATGTACTCGGACGGTGTTGGACCGTTTTGGTGTGGTTTGGTACCGGATGGATGTACTCGTACGATATTGCACCGTTTTGGTGTGGTTTGGTACCGTATGGATGTACTCGTACGGTATTGCACGGTTTTGGTGTGGTTTGGTACCGTATGGATGTACTCGTACGCTATTGCACCGTTTCGGTGTGGTTTGGAACAGTAACGAAGTACTCGTAAGGTATTGTACCGTTTTGGTGTGGTTTGGTACCGTATGGATGTACTCGTACGGTATTGCACCGTTTCGGTGTGGTTTGGAACCGTAACGAGGTACTCGTAAGGTATTGTACCGTTTTGGTGTGGTTTGGTACCGTATGGATGTACTCCTACGGTATTGCACCGTTTCGGTGTGGTTTGGAACCGTAACGAAGTACTCGTAAGGTATTGTACCGTTTTGGTGTGATTTGGTACCGTATGGATGTACTCGTACGGTATTGCACCATTTTGGTGTGGTTTGGTACCTTATGGATGTACTCCTACGGTATTGCATCGTTTTGGTGTGGTTTGGTAACGTATGGATGTACTCATACGGTATTGAACCGTTTTGGTGTGGTTTGGTACCATATGGATGTACTCGTACGGTATTGCACCGTTTTGGTGTGGTTTGGTACCGTATGGATGTACTCGTACGGTATTGAACCGTTTTGGTGTGGTTTGGAACCGTAACGAAGTACTCGTAAGGTATTGTACCGTTTTGGTGTGGTTTGGTACCGTATGGATGTACTCGTACGGTATTGCACCGTTTCGGTGTGGTTTGGAACCGTAACGAGGTACTCGTAAGGTATTGTACCGTTTTGGTGTGGTTTGGTACCGTATGGATGTAAACCTACGGTATTGCACCGTTTCGGTGTGGTTTGGAACCGTAACGAAGTACTCGTAAGGTATTGTACCGTTTTGGTGTGATTTGGTACCGTATGGATGTACTCGTACGGTATTCCACCATTTTGGTGTGGTTTGGTACCTTATGGATGTACTCCTACGGTATTGCATCGTTTTGGTGTGGTTTGGTAACGTATGGATGTACTCATACGGTATTGAACCGTTTTGGTGTGGTTTGGTACCTTATGGATGTACTCCTACGGTATTGCACCGTGTTGGTGTGGTTTGGTACCGTATGGATGTACTCGTACGGTATTGCACCCTTTTGGTGTGGTTTGGTACCGTAAGGATGTACTCGTACGGTATTCTGCCGTTTTTGTGTGGTTTTGTACCGTATGGATGTACTCGTACGGTATTGCACCGTTTTGGTGTGGTTTGGAACCGTAACGAAGTACTCGTAAGGTATTGTACCGTTTTGGTGTGGTTTGGTACCGTATGGATATACTCGTACGGTATTGCACCCTTTTGGTGTGCTTTGGTACCGTATGGATGTACTCGTACGGTATTCTACCGTTTTTGTGTGGTTTTGTACCGTATGGATGTACTCGTACGGTATTGCACCGTTTCGGTGTGGTTTGGAACCGTAACGAAGTACTCGCAAGGTATTGTACCGTTTTGGTGTGGTTTGGTACCGTTTGGATGTACTCCTACGGTATTGCACCATTTCGGTGTGGTTTGGAACCGTAACGAAGTACTCGTAAGGTATTGTACCGTTTTGCTGTGATTTGGTACCGTATGGATGTACTCGTACGGTATTGCACCGTTTTGGTGTGGTTTGGTACCTTATGGATGTACTCCTACGGTATTGCACCGTTTTGGTGTGGTTTGGTACCGTATGGATGTACTCGGACGGTGTTGGACCGTTTTGGTGTGGTTTGGTACCGGATGGATGTACTCGTACGATATTGCACCGTTTTGGTGTGGTTTGGTACCGTATGGATGTACTCGTACGGTATTGCACGGTTTTGGTGTGGTTTGGTACCGTATGGATGTACTCGTACGCTATTGCACCGTTTCGGTGTGGTTTGGAACAGTAACGAAGTACTCGTAAGGTATTGTACCGTTTTGGTGTGGTTTGGTACCGTATGGATGTACTCGTACGGTATTGCACCGTTTCAGTGTGGTTTGGAACCGTAACGAGGTACTCGTAAGGTATTGTACCGTTTTGGTGTGGTTTGGTACCGTATGGATGTACTCCTACGGTATTGCACCGTTTCGGTGTGGTTTGGAACCGTAACGAAGTACTCGTAAGGTATTGTACCGTTTTGGTGTGATTTGGTACCGTATGGATGTACTCGTACGGTATTGCACCATTTTGGTGTGGTTTGGTACCTTATGGATGTACTCCTACGGTATTGCATCGTTTTGGTGTGGTTTGGTAACGTATGGATGTACTCATACGGTATTGAACCGTTTTGGTGTGGTTTGGTACCATATGGATGTACTCGTACGGTATTGCACCGTTTTGGTGTGGTTTGGTACCGTATGGATGTACTCGTACGGTATTGAACCGTTTTGGTGTGGTTTGGAACCGTAACGAAGTACTCGTAAGGTATTGTACCGTTTTGGTGTGGTTTGGTACCGTATGGATGTACTCGTACGGTATTGCACCGTTTCGGTGTGGTTTGGAACCGTAACGAGGTACTCGTAAGGTATTGTACCGTTTTGGTGTGGTTTGGTACCGTATGGATGTACTCCTACGGTATTGCACCGTTTCGGTGTGGTTTGGAACCGTAACGAAGTACTCGTAAGGTATTGTACCGTTTTGGTGTGATTTGGTACCGTATGGATGTACTCGTACGGTATTCCACCATTTTGGTGTGGTTTGGTACCTTATGGATGTACTCCTACGGTATTGCATCGTTTTGGTGTGGTTTGGTAACGTATGGATGTACTCATACGGTATTGAACCGTTTTGGTGTGGTTTGGTACCTTATGGATGTACTCCTACGGTATTGCACCGTTTTGGTGTGGTTTGGTACCGTATGGATGTACTCGTACGGTATTGCACCCTTTTGGTGTGGTTTGGTACCGTAAGGATGTACTCGTACGGTATTCTGCCGTTTTTGTGTGGTTTTGTACCGTATGGATGTACTCGTACGGTATTGCACCGTTTTGGTGTGGTTTGGAACCGTAACGAAGTACTCGTAAGGTATTGTACCGTTTTGGTGTGGTTTGGTACCGTATGGATATACTCGTACGGTATTGCACCCTTTTGGTGTGCTTTGGTACCGTATGGATGTACTCGTACGGTATTCTACCGTTTTTGTGTGGTTTTGTACCGTATGGATGTACTCGTACGGTATTGCACCGTTTCGGTGTGGTTTGGAACCGTAACGAAGTACTCGCAAGGTATTGTACCGTTTTGGTGTGGTTTGGTACCGTTTGGATGTACTCCTACGGTATTGCACCATTTCGGTGTGGTTTGGAACCGTAACGAAGTACTCGTAAGGTATTGTACCGTTTTGCTGTGATTTGGTACCGTATGGATGTACTCGTACGGTATTGCACCGTTTTGGTGTGGTTTGGTACCTTATGGATGTACTCCTACGGTATTGCACCGTTTTGGTGTGGTTTGGTACCGTATGGATGTACTCGGACGGTGTTGGACCGTTTTGGTGTGGTTTGGTACCGGATGGATGTACTCGTACGATATTGCACCGTTTTGGTGTGGTTTGGTACCGTATGGATGTACTCGTACGGTATTGCACGGTTTTGGTGTGGTTTGGTACCGTATGGATGTACTCGTACGCTATTGCACCGTTTCGGTGTGGTTTGGAACAGTAACGAAGTACTCGTAAGGTATTGTACCGTTTTGGTGTGGTTTGGTACCGTATGGATGTACTCGTACGGTATTGCACCGTTTCGGTGTGGTTTGGAACCGTAACGAGGTACTCGTAAGGTATTGTACCGTTTTGGTGTGGTTTGGTACCGTATGGATGTACTCCTACGGTATTGCACCGTTTCGGTGTGGTTTGGAACCGTAACGAAGTACTCGTAAGGTATTGTACCGTTTTGGTGTGATTTGGTACCGTATGGATGTACTCGTACGGTATTGCACCATTTTGGTGTGGTTTGGTACCTTATGGATGTACTCCTACGGTATTGCATCGTTTTGGTGTGGTTTGGTAACGTATGGATGTACTCATACGGTATTGAACCGTTTTGGTGTGGTTTGGTACCATATGGATGTACTCGTACGGTATTGCACCGTTTTGGTGTGGTTTGGTACCGTATGGATGTACTCGTACGGTATTGAACCGTTTTGGTGTGGTTTGGAACCGTAACGAAGTACTCGTAAGGTATTGTACCGTTTTGGTGTGGTTTGGTACCGTATGGATGTACTCGTACGGTATTGCACCGTTTCGGTGTGGTTTGGAACCGTAACGAGGTACTCGTAAGGTATTGTACCGTTTTGGTGTGGTTTGGTACCGTATGGATGTACTCCTACGGTATTGCACCGTTTCGGTGTGGTTTGGAACCGTAACGAAGTACTCGTAAGGTATTGTACCGTTTTGGTGTGATTTGGTACCGTATGGATGTACTCGTACGGTATTCCACCATTTTGGTGTGGTTTGGTACCTTATGGATGTACTCCTACGGTATTGCATCGTTTTGGTGTGGTTTGGTAACGTATGGATGTACTCATACGGTATTGAACCGTTTTGGTGTGGTTTGGTACCTTATGGATGTACTCCTACGGTATTGCACCGTGTTGGTGTGGTTTGGTACCGTATGGATGTACTCGTACGGTATTGCACCCTTTTGGTGTGGTTTGGTACCGTAAGGATGTACTCGTACGGTATTCTGCCGTTTTTGTGTGGTTTTGTACCGTATGGATGTACTCGTACGGTATTGCACCGTTTTGGTGTGGTTTGGAACCGTAACGAAGTACTCGTAAGGTATTGTACCGTTTTGGTGTGGTTTGGTACCGTATGGATATACTCGTACGGTATTGCACCCTTTTGGTGTGCTTTGGTACCGTATGGATGTACTCGTACGGTATTCTACCGTTTTTGTGTGGTTTTGTACCGTATGGATGTACTCGTACGGTATTGCACCGTTTCGGTGTGGTTTGGAACCGTAACGAAGTACTCGCAAGGTATTGTACCGTTTTGGTGTGGTTTGGTACCGTTTGGATGTACTCCTACGGTATTGCACCATTTCGGTGTGGTTTGGAACCGTAACGAAGTACTCGTAAGGTATTGTACCGTTTTGCTGTGATTTGGTACCGTATGGATGTACTCGTACGGTATTGCACCGTTTTGGTGTGGTTTGGTACCTTATGGATGTACTCCTACGGTATTGCACCGTTTTGGTGTGGTTTGGTACCGTATGGATGTACTCGGACGGTGTTGGACCGTTTTGGTGTGGTTTGGTACCGGATGGATGTACTCGTACGATATTGCACCGTTTTGGTGTGGTTTGGTACCGTATGGATGTACTCGTACGGTATTGCACGGTTTTGGTGTGGTTTGGTACCGTATGGATGTACTCGTACGCTATTGCACCGTTTCGGTGTGGTTTGGAACAGTAACGAAGTACTCGTAAGGTATTGTACCGTTTTGGTGTGGTTTGGTACCGTATGGATGTACTCGTACGGTATTGCACCGTTTCGGTGTGGTTTGGAACCGTAACGAGGTACTCGTAAGGTATTGTACCGTTTTGGTGTGGTTTGGTACCGTATGGATGTACTCCTACGGTATTGCACCGTTTCGGTGTGGTTTGGAACCGTAACGAAGTACTCGTAAGGTATTGTACCGTTTTGGTGTGATTTGGTACCGTATGGATGTACTCGTACGGTATTGCACCATTTTGGTGTGGTTTGGTACCTTATGGATGTACTCCTACGGTATTGCATCGTTTTGGTGTGGTTTGGTAACGTACGGATGTACTCATACGGTATTGAACCGTTTTGGTGTGGTTTGGTACCATATGGATGTACTCGTACGGTATTGCACCGTTTTGGTGTGGTTTGGTACCGTATGGATGTACTCGTACGGTATTGAACCGTTTTGGTGTGGTTTGGAACCGTAACGAAGTACTCGTAAGGTATTGTACCGTTTTGGTGTGGTTTGGTACCGTATGGATGTACTCGTACGGTATTGCACCGTTTCGGTGTGGTTTGGAACCGTAACGAGGTACTCGTAAGGTATTGTACCGTTTTGGTGTGGTTTGGTACCGTATGGATGTACTCCTACGGTATTGCACCGTTTCGGTGTGGTTTGGAACCGTAACGAAGTACTCGTAAGGTATTGTGCCGTTTTGGTGTGATTTGGTACCGTATGGATGTACTCGTACGGTATTCCACCATTTTGGTGTGGTTTGGTACCTTATGGATGTACTCCTACGGTATTGCATCGTTTTGGTGTGGTTTGGTAACGTATGGATGTACTCATACGGTATTGAACCGTTTTGGTGTGGTTTGGTACCATATGGATGTACTCGTACGGTATTGCACCGTTTTGGTGTGGTTTGGTACCGTATGGATGTACTCGTACGGTATTGAACCGTTTTGGTGTGGTTTGGTACCATATGGATGTACTCGTACGGTATTGCACCGTTTTGGTGTGGTTTGGTACCGTATGGATGTACTCGGACGGTATTGGACTGTTTTGGTGTTGTTTGGTACCGGATGGTTGTACTCGTACGGTATTGCACCATTTTTGTGTCGTTTGGTACCGTATGGATGTACTCGTACGGTATTGCACCGTTTTGGTGTGGTTTGGTACCGTATGGATGTACTCGTACGGTATTGCACCGTTTCGGTGTGGTTTGGAACCGTAACGAAGTACTCGTAAGGTATTGTACCGTTTTGGTGTGGTTTGGTACCGTATGGATGTACTCGTACGGTATTGCACCGTTTTGGTGTGGTTTGGTATCGTATGGATGTACTCGTACGGTATTGCACCGTTTTGGTGTGGTTTGGTACCTTATGGATGTACTCGTACGGTATTGCACCGTTTCGGTGTGGTTTGGTACCGTATGGATGTACTCGTACGGTATTGCACCGTTTCGGTGTGGTTTGGAACCGTAACGAAGAGCTCGTAAGGTATTGTACCGTTTTGTTGTGGTTTGGTACCGTATGGATGTACTCGTACGGTATTGCACCGTTTTGGTGTGGTTTGGTATTGTATGGATGTACTCGTACAGTATTGCACCGTTTTGGTGTGGTTTGGTACCTTATCGATGTACTCTTACGGTACTGCACCATTTCGGTGTGGTTTGGTACCGTATGGATGTACTCGTACGGTATTGCACCGTTTTGGTGTGGTTTGGAACCGTAACGAAGTGCTCGTGAGGTATTGTACCGTTTTGGTGTGGTTTTGTACCGTATGGATGTACTCGTACGGTATTGCACCGTTTTGGTGTGGTTTGGTACCTTATGGATGTACTCGTACGGTATTGCACCATTTTGGTGTGGTTTGGTACCTTATGGATGTACTCGTACGGTATTGCACCGTTTTGGTGTGGTTTGGAACCGTAACGAAGTACTCGTAAGGTATTGTACCGTTTTGGTGTGGTTTGGTACCGTATGGATGTACTCGTACGGTATTGCACCCTTTTGGTGTGGTTTGGTACCGTATGGATGTACTCGGACGGTATTGGACCGTTTGGGTGTGGTTTGGTACCGGATGGAAGTACTCGTACGGTATTGCACCGTTTTGGTGTGGTTTGGTACCGTATGGATGTACTCGTACGGTATTGAACCGTTTTGGTGTGGTTGGATACCGTATGGATGTACTCGTACGGTATTGTACCGTTTTGGTGTGGTTTGGTACCGTATGGATGTACTCGTACGGTATTGCACCGTTTCGGTGTGGTTTGGAACCGTAACGAGGTACTGGTAAGGTATTGTACCGTTTTGGTGTGGTTTGGTACCGTATGGATGTACTCCTACGGTATTGCACCGTTTCGGTGTTTTTTGGAACCGTAACCAAGTACTCGTAAGGTATTGTACCGTTTTGGTATGATTTGGTACCGTATGGACGTACTCGTACGGTATTGCACCGTTTTGGTGTGGTTTGGTACCTTATGGATGTACTCCTACGGTATTGCACCGTTTTGGTGTGGTTTGGTACCGTATGGATGTACTCGGACGGTATTGGACTGTTTTGGTGTGGTTTGGTACCGGATGGATGTACTCGTACGGTATTGCACCGTTTTTGTGTCGTTTGGTACCGTATGGATGTACTCGTACGGTATTGCACCGTTTTGGTGTGGTTTGGTACCGTATGGATGTACTCGTACGGTATTGCACCGTTTCGGTGTGGTTTGGAACCGTAACGAAGTACTCGTAAGGTATTGTACCGTTTTGGTGTGGTTTGGTACCGTATGGATGTACTCGTACGGTATTGCACCGTTTTGGTGTGGTTTGGTATCGTATGGATGTACTCGTACGGTATTGCACCGTTTTGGTGTGGTTTGGTACCTTATGGATGTACTCGTACGGTATTGCACCGTTTCGGTGTGGTTTGGTACCGTATGGATGTACTCGTACGGTATTGCACCGTTTCGGTGTGGTTTGGAACCGTAACGAAGAGCTCGTAAGGTATTGTACCGTTTTGTTGTGGTTTGGTACCGTATGGATGTACTCGTACGGTATTGCACCGTTTTGTTGTGGTTTGGTATTGTATGGATGTACTCGTACGGTATTGCACCGTTTTGGTGTGGTTTGGTACCTTATCGATGTACTCGTACGGTATTGCACCATTTCGGTGTGGTTTCGTACCGTATGGATGTACTCGTACGGTATTGCACCGTTTCGGTGTGGTTTGGAACCGTAACGAAGTGCTCGTGAGGTATTGTACCGTTTTGGTGTGGTTTGGTACCGTATGGATGTACTCGTACGGTATTGCACCGTTTTGGTGTGGTTTGGTACCTTATGGATGTACTCGTACGGTATTGCACCGTTTTGGTGTGGTTTGGTACCTTATGGATGTACTCGTACGGTATTGCACCGTTTTGGTGTGGTTTGGTACCTTATGGATGTACTCGTACGGTATTGCACCGTTTTGGTGTGGTTTGGTATCGTATGGATGTACTCGTACGGTATTGCACCGTTTTGGTGTGGTTTGGTACCGTATGGATGTACTCGTACGGTATTGCACCGTTTCGGTGTGGTTTGGTACCGTATGGATGTACTCGTACGGTATTGCACCGTTTCGGTGTGGTTTGGAACCGTAACGAAGAGCTCGTAAGGTATTGTACCGTTTTGTTGTGGTTTGGTACCGTATGGATGTACTCGTACGGTATTGCACCGTTTTGGTGTGGTTTGGTATTGTATGGATGTACTCGTACGGTATTGCACCGTTTTGGTGTGGTTTGGTACCTTATGGATGTACTCGTACGGTATTGCACCGTTTTGGTGTGGTTTGGTACCTTATGGATGTACTCGTACGGTATTGCACCGTTTTGGTGTGGTTTGGTACCTTATGGATGTACTCGTACGGTATTGCACCGCTTTGGTGTGGTTTGGTACCGTATGGATGTACTCGTACGGTATTGCACCGTTTCGGTGTGGTTTGGTACCGTATGGATGTACTCGTACGGTATTGCACCGTTTCGGTGTGGTTTGGAACCGTAACGAAGAGCTCGTAAGGTATTGTACCGTTTTGTTGTGGTTTGGTACCGTATGGATGTACTCGTACGGTATTGCACCGTTTTGGTGTGGTTTGGTATTGTATGGATGTACTCGTACGGTATTGCACCGTTTTGGTGTGGTTTGGTACCTTATCGATGTACTCGTACGGTATTGCACCATTTCGGTGTGGTTTGGTACCGTATGGATGTACTCGTACGGTATTGCACCGTTTCGGTGTGGTTTGGAACCGTAACGAAGTGCTCGTGAGGTATTGTACCGTTTTGGTGTGGTTTGGTACCGTATGGATGTTCTCGTACGGTATTGCACCGTTTTGGTGTGGTTTGGTACCTTATGGATGTACTCGTACGGTATTGCACCGTTTCGGTGTGGTTTGGAACCGTAACGAAGTACTCGTAAGGTATTGTACCGTTTTGGTGTGATTTGGTACCGTATGGATGTACTCGTACGGTATTCCACCATTTTGGTGTGGTTTGGTACCTTATGGATGTACTCCTACGGTATTGCATCGTTTTGGTGTGGTTTGGTAACGTATGGATGTACTCATACGGTATTGAACCGTTTTGGTGTGGTTTGGTACCATATGGATGTACTCGTACGGTATTGCACCGTTTTGGTGTGGTTTGGTACCGTATGGATGTACTCGTACGGTATTGAACCGTTTTGGTGTGGTTTGGTACCATATGGATGTACTCGTACGGTATTGCACCGTTTTGGTGTGGTTTGGTACCGTATGGATGTACTCGGACGGTATTGGACTGTTTTGGTGTTGTTTGGTACCGGATGGTTGTACTCGTACGGTATTGCACCATTTTTGGGTCGTTTGGTACCGTATGGATGTACTCGTACGGTATTGCACCGTTTTGGTGTGGTTTGGTACCGTATGGATGTACTCGTACGGTATTGCACCGTTTCGGTGTGGTTTGGAACCGTAACGAAGTACTCGTAAGGTATTGTACCGTTTTGGTGTGGTTTGGTACCGTATGGATGTACTCGTACGGTATTGCACCGTTTTGGTGTGGTTTGGTATCGTATGGATGTACTCGAACGGTATTGCACCGTTTTGGTGTGGTTTGGTACCTTATGGATGTACTCGTACGGTATTGCACCGTTTCGGTGTGGTTTGGTACCGTATGGATGTACTCGTACGGTATTGCACCGTTTCGGTGTGGTTTGGAACCGTAACGAAGAGCTCGTAAGGTATTGTACCGTTTTGTTGTGGTTTGGTACCGTATGGATGTACTCGTACGGTATTGCACCGTTTTTGTGTGGTTTGGTATTGTATGGATGTACTCGTACAGTATTGCACCGTTTTGGTGTGGTTTGGTACCTTATCGATGTACTCTTACGGTACTGCACCATTTCGGTGTGGTTTGGTACCGTATGGATGTACTCGTACGGTATTGCACCGTTTTGGTGTGGTTTGGAACCGTAACAAAGTGCTCGTGAGGTATTGTACCGTTTTGGTGTGGTTTGGTACCGTATGGATGTACTCGTACGGTATTGCACCGTTTTGGTGTGGTTTGGTATTGTATGGATGTACTCGTACGGTATTGCACCGTTTTGGTGTGGTTTGGTACCTTATCGATGTACTCGTACGGTATTGCACCATTTCGGTGTGGTTTGGTACCGTATGGATGTACTCGTACGGTATTGCACCGTTTCGGTGTGGTTTGGAACCGTAACGAAGTGCTCGTGAGGTATTGTACCGTTTTGGTGTGGTTTGGTACCGTATGGATGTACTCGTACGGTATTGCACCGTTTTGGTGTGGTTTGGTACCTTATGGATGTACTCGTACGGTATTGCACCGTTTCGGTGTGGTTTGGAACCGTAACGAAGTACTCGTAAGGTATTGTACCGTTTTGGTGTGATTTGGTACCGTATGGATGTACTCGTACGGTATTCCACCATTTTGGTGTGGATTGGTACCTTATGGATGTACTCCTACGGTATTGCATCGTTTTGGTGTGGTTTGGTAACGTATGGATGTACTCATACGGTATTGAACCGTTTTGGTGTGGTTTGGTACCATATGGATGTACTCGTACGGTATTGCACCGTTTTGGTGTGGTTTGGTACCGTATGGATGTACTCGTACGGTATTGAACCGTTTTGGTGTGGTTTGGTACCATATGGATGTACTCGTACGGTATTGCACCGTTTTGGTGTGGTTTGGTACCTTATGGATGTACTCGTACGGTATTGCACCGTTTTGGTGTGGTTTGGTACCTTATGGATGTACTCGTACGGTATTGCACCGTTTTGGTGTGGTTTGGTATCGTATGGATGTACTCGTACGGTATTGCACCGTTTTGGTGTGGTTTGGTACCGTATGGATGTACTCGTACGGTATTGCACCGTTTCGGTGTGGTTTGGAACCGTAACGAAGAGCTCGTAAGGTATTGTACCGTTTTGTTGTGGTTTGGTACCGTATGGATGTACTCGTACGGTATTGCACCGTTTTGGTGTGGTTTGGTATTGTATGGATGTACTCGTACGGTATTGCACCGTTTTGGTGTGGTTTGGTACCTTATGGATGTACTCGTACGGTATTGCACCGTTTTGGTGTGGTTTGGTACCTTATGGATGTACTCGTACGGTATTGCACCGTTTTGGTGTGGTTTGGTACCTTATGGATGTACTCGTACGGTATTGCACCGTTTTGGTGTGGTTTGGTACCTTATGGATGTACTCGTACGGTATTGCACCGTTTTGGTGTGGTTTGGTACCTTATGGATGTACTCGTACGGTATTGCACCGTTTTGGTGTGGTTTGGTACCGTATGGATGTACTCGTACGGTATTGCACCGTTTTGTTGTGGTTTGGTATTGTATGGATGTACTCGTACGGTATTGCACCGTTTTGGTGTGGTTTGGTACCTTATCGATGTACTCGTACGGTATTGCACCATTTTGGTGTGGTTTAGTACCGTATGGATGTACTCGTACGGTATTGCACCGTTTCGGTGTGGTTTGGAACCGTAACGAAGTGCTCGTGAGGTATTGTACCGTTTTGGTGTGGTTTGGTACCGTATGGATGTACTCGTACGGTATTGCACCGTTTTGGTGTGGTTTGGTACCTTATGGATGTACTCGTACGGTATTGCACCGTTTTGGTGTGGTTTGGTACCTTATGGATGTACTCGTACGGTATTGCACCGTTTTGGTGTGGTTTGGTACCTTATGGATGTACTCGTACGGTATTGCACCGTTTTGGTGTGGTTTGGTACCGTATGGATGTACTCGTACGGTATTGCACCGTTTTGGTGTGGTTTGGTACCGTATGGATGTACTCGTACGGTATTGCACCGTTTCGGTGTGGTTTGGTACCGTATGGATGTACTCGTACGGTATTGCACCGTTTCGGTGTGGTTTGGAACCGTAACGAAGAGCTCGTAAGGTATT
Organism: Rhododendron vialii; assembly: GCF_030253575.1. Lineage (NCBI taxonomy): Eukaryota > Viridiplantae > Streptophyta > Magnoliopsida > Ericales > Ericaceae > Rhododendron > Rhododendron vialii. The sequence goes on from NC_080567.1 coordinate 7,967,872, forward strand.
GTACCGTTTTGTTGTGGTTTGGTACCGTATGGATGTACTCGTACGGTATTGCACCGTTTTGGTGTGGTTTGGTATTGTATGGATGTACTCGTACGGTATTGCACCGTTTTGGTGTGGTTTGGTACCTTATCGATGTACTCGTACCGTATTGCACCATTTCGGTGTGGTGTGGTACCGTATGGATGTACTCGTACGGTATTGCACCGTTTCGGTGTGGTTTGGAACCGTAACGAAGTGCTCGTGAGGTATTGTACCGTTTTGGTGTGGTTTGGTACCGTATGGATGTACTCGTACGGTATTGCACCGTTTTGGTGTGGTTTGGTACCTTATGGATGTACTCGTACGGTATTGCACCGTTTTGGTGTGGTTTGGAACCGTAACGAAGTACTCGTAAGGTATTGTACCGTTTTGGTGTGGTTTGGTACCGTATGGATGTACTCGTACGGTATTGCACCCTTTTGGTGTGGTTTGGTACCGTATGGATGTACTCGGACGGTATTGGACCGTTTGGGTGTGGTTTGGTACCGGATGGAAGTACTCGTACGGTATTGCACCGTTTTGGTGTGGTTTGGTACCGTATGGATGTACTCGTACGGTATTGAACCGTTTTGGTGTGGTTTGATACCGTATGGATGTACTCGTACGGTATTGTACCGTTTTGGTGTGGTTTGGTACCGTATGGATGTACTCGTACGGTATTGCACCGTTTCGGTGTGGTTTGGAACCGTAACGAGGTACTAGTAAGGTATTGTACCGTTTTGGTGTGGTTTGGTACCGTATGGATGTACTCCTACGGTATTGCACCGTTTCGGTGTGGTTTGGAACCGTAACCAAGTACTCGTAAGGTATTGTACCGTTTTGGTATGATTTGGTACCGTATGGATGTACTCGTACGGTATTGCACCGTTTTGGTGTGGTTTGGTACCATATGGATGTACTCGTACGGTATTGCACCGTTTCGGTGTGGTTTGGTACCGTATGGATGTACTCGTACGGTATTGCACCGTTTCGGTGTGGTTTGGAACCGTAACGAAGAGCTCGTAAGGTATTGTACCGTTTTGTTGTGGTTTGGTACCGTATGGATGTACTCGTACGGTATTGCACCGTTTTGGTGTGGTTTGGTATTGTATGGATGTACTCGTACGGTATTGCACCGTTTTGGTGTGGTTTGGTACCTTATCGATGTACTCGTACCGTATTGCACCATTTCGGTGTGGTTTGGTACCGTATTGATGTACTCGTACGGTATTGCACCGTTTCGGTGTGGTTTGGAACCGTAACGAAGTGCTCGTGAGGTATTGTACCGTTTTGGTGTGGTTTGGTACCGTATGGATGTACTCGTACGGTATTGCACCGTTTTGGTGTGGTTTGGTACCTTATGGATGTACTCGTACGGTATTGCACCGTTTTGGTGTGGTTTGGTACCTTATGGATGTACTCGTACGGTATTGCACCGTTTTGGTGTGGTTTGGAACCGTAACGAAGTACTCGTAAGGTATAGTACCGTTTTGGTGTGGTTTGGTACCGTATGGATGTACTCGTACGGTATTGCACCCTTTTGGTGTGGTTTGGTACCGTATGGATGTACTCGGACGGTATTGGACCGTTTGGGTGTGGTTTGGTACCGGATGGAAGTACTCGTACGGTATTGCACCGTTTTGGTGTGGTTTGGTACCGTATGGATGTACTCGTACGGTATTGAACCGTTTTGGTGTGGTTTGATACCGTATGGATGTACTCCTACGGTATTGCATCGTTTTGGTGTGGTTTGGTAACGTATGGATGTACTCATACGGTATTGAACCGTTTTGGTGTGGTTTGGTACCATATGGATGTACTCGTACGGTATTGCACCGTTTTGGTGTGGTTTGGTACCGTATGGATGTACTCGTACGGTATTGCACCGTTTCGGTGTGGTTTGGAACCGTAACGAAGAGCTCGTAAGGTATTGTACCGTTTTGTTGTGGTTTGGTACCGTATGGATGTACTCGTACGGTATTGCACCGTTTTGGTGTGGTTTGGTATTGTATGGATGTACTCGTACGGTATTGCACCGTTTTGGTGTGGTTTGGTATCGTATGGATGTACTCGTACGGTATTGCACCGTTTTGGTGTGGTTTGGTACCTTATGGATGTACTCGTACGGTATTGCACCGTTTCGGTGTGGTTTGGTACCGTATGGATGTACTCGTACGGTATTGCACCGTTTCGGTGTGGTTTGGAACCGTAACGAAGAGCTCGTAAGGTATTGTACCGTTTTGTTGTGGTTTGGTACCGTATGGATGTACTCGTACGGTATTGCACCCTTTTGGTGTGGTTTGGTACCGTATGGATGTACTCGGACGGTATTGGACCGTTTGGGCGTGGTTTGGTACCGGATGGAAGTACTCGTACGGTATTGCACCGTTTTGGTGTGGTTTGGTAACGTATGGATGTACTCATACGGTATTGAACCGTTTTGGTGTGGTTTGGTACCATATGGATGTACTCGTACGGTATTGCACCGTTTTGGTGTGGTTTGGTACCGTATGGATGTACTCGTACGGTATTGAACCGTTTTGGTGTGGTTTGGTACCATATGGATGTACTCGTACGGTATTGCACCGTTTTGGTGTGGTTTGGTACCGTATGGATGTACTCGGACGGTATTGGACTGTTTTGGTGTTGTTTGGTACCGGATGGTTGTACTCGTACGGTATTGCACCATTTTTGTGTCGTTTGGTACCGTATGGATGTACTCGTACGGTATTGCACCGTTTTGGTGTGGTTTGGTACCGTATGGATGTACTCGTACGGTATTGCACCGTTTCGGTGTGGTTTGGAACCGTAACGAAGTACTCGTAAGGTATTGTACCGTTTTGGTGTGGTTTGGTACCGTATGGATGTACTCGTACGGTATTGCACCGTTTTGGTGTGGTTTGGTATCGTATGGATGTACTCGTACGGTATTGCACCGTTTTGGTGTGGTTTGGTACCTTATGGATGTACTCGTACGGTATTGCACCGTTTCGGTGTGGTTTGGTACCGTATGGATGTACTCGTACGGTATTGCACCGTTTCGGTGTGGTTTGGAACCGTAACGAAGAGCTCGTAAGGTATTGTACCGTTTTGTTGTGGTTTGGTACCGTATGGATGTACTCGTACGGTATTGCACCGTTTTGGTGTGGTTTGGTATTGTATGGATGTACTCGTACAGTATTGCACCGTTTTGGTGTGGTTTGGTACCTTATCGATGTACTCTTACGGTACTGCACCATTTCGGTGTGGTTTGGTACCGTATGGATGTACTCGTACGGTATTGCACCGTTTTGGTGTGGTTTGGAACCGTAACGAAGTGCTCGTGAGGTATTGTACCGTTTTGGTGTGGTTTTGTACCGTATGGATGTACTCGTACGGTATTGCACCGTTTTGGTGTGGTTTGGTACCTTATGGATGTACTCGTACGGTATTGCACCATTTTGGTGTGGTTTGGTACCTTATGGATGTACTCGTACGGTATTGCACCGTTTTGGTGTGGTTTGGAACCGTAACGAAGTACTCGTAAGGTATTGTACCGTTTTGGTGTGGTTTGGTACCGTATGGATGTACTCGTACGGTATTGCACCCTTTTGGTGTGGTTTGGTACCGTATGGATGTACTCGGACGGTATTGGACCGTTTGGGTGTGGTTTGGTACCGGATGGAAGTACTCGTACGGTATTGCACCGTTTTGGTGTGGTTTGGTACCGTATGGATGTACTCGTGAGGTATTGAACCGTTTTGGTGTGGTTGGATACCGTATGGATGTACTCGTACGGTATTGTACCGTTTTGGTGTGGTTTGGTACCGTATGGATGTACTCGTACGGTATTGCACCGTTTCGGTGTGGTTTGGAACCGTAACGAGGTACTGGTAAGGTATTGTACCGTTTTGGTGTGGTTTGGTACCGTATGGATGTACTCCTACGGTATTGCACCGTTTCGGTGTTTTTTGGAACCGTAACCAAGTACTCGTAAGGTATTGTACCGTTTTGGTATGATTTGGTACCGTATGGACGTACTCGTACGGTATTGCACCGTTTTGGTGTGGTTTGGTACCTTATGGATGTACTCCTACGGTATTGCACCGTTTTGGTGTGGTTTGGTACCGTATGGATGTACTCGGACGGTATTGGACTGTTTTGGTGTGGTTTGGTACCGGATGGATGTACTCGTACGGTATTGCACCGTTTTTGTGTCGTTTGGTACCGTATGGATGTACTCGTACGGTATTGCACCGTTTTGGTGTGGTTTGGTACCGTATGGATGTACTCGTACGGTATTGCACCGTTTCGGTGTGGTTTGGAACCGTAACGAAGTACTCGTAAGGTATTGTACCGTTTTGGTGTGGTTTGGTACCGTATGGATGTACTCGTACGGTATTGCACCGTTTTGGTGTGGTTTGGTATCGTATGGATGTACTCGTACGGTATTGCACCGTTTTGGTGTGGTTTGGTACCTTATGGATGTACTCGTACGGTATTGCACCGTTTCGGTGTGGTTTGGTACCGTATGGATGTACTCGTACGGTATTGCACCGTTTCGGTGTGGTTTGGAACCGTAACGAAGAGCTCGTAAGGTATTGTACCGTTTTGTTGTGGTTTGGTACCGTATGGATGTACTCGTACGGTATTGCACCGTTTTGTTGTGGTTTGGTATTGTATGGATGTACTCGTACGGTATTGCACCGTTTTGGTGTGGTTTGGTACCTTATCGATGTACTCGTACGGTATTGCACCATTTCGGTGTGGTTTCGTACCGTATGGATGTACTCGTACGGTATTGCACCGTTTCGGTGTGGTTTGGAACCGTAACGAAGTGCTCGTGAGGTATTGTACCGTTTTGGTGTGGTTTGGTACCGTATGGATGTACTCGTACGGTATTGCACCGTTTTGGTGTGGTTTGGTACCTTATGGATGTACTCGTACGGTATTGCACCGTTTTGGTGTGGTTTGGTACCTTATGGATGTACTCGTACGGTATTGCACCGTTTTGGTGTGGTTTGGTACCTTATGGATGTACTCGTACGGTATTGCACCGTTTTGGTGTGGTTTGGTATCGTATGGATGTACTCGTACGGTATTGCACCGTTTTGGTGTGGTTTGGTACCGTATGGATGTACTCGTACGGTATTGCACCGTTTCGGTGTGGTTTGGTACCGTATGGATGTACTCGTACGGTATTGCACCGTTTCGGTGTGGTTTGGAACCGTAACGAAGAGCTCGTAAGGTATTGTACCGTTTTGTTGTGGTTTGGTACCGTATGGATGTACTCGTACGGTATTGCACCGTTTTGGTGTGGTTTGGTATTGTATGGATGTACTCGTACGGTATTGCACCGTTTTGGTGTGGTTTGGTACCTTATGGATGTACTCGTACGGTATTGCACCGTTTTGGTGTGGTTTGGTACCTTATGGATGTACTCGTACGGTATTGCACCGTTTTGGTGTGGTTTGGTACCTTATGGATGTACTCGTACGGTATTGCACCGTTTTGGTGTGGTTTGGTACCGTATGGATGTACTCGTACGGTATTGCACCGTTTCGGTGTGGTTTGGTACCGTATGGATGTACTCGTACGGTATTGCACCGTTTCGGTGTGGTTTGGAACCGTAACGAAGAGCTCGTAAGGTATTGTACCGTTTTGTTGTGGTTTGGTACCGTATGGATGTACTCGTACGGTATTGCACCGTTTTGGTGTGGTTTGGTATTGTATGAATGTACTCGTACGGTATTGCACCGTTTTGGTGTGGTTTGGTACCTTATCGATGTACTCGTACGGTATTGCACCATTTCGGTGTGGTTTGGTACCGTATGGATGTACTCGTACGGTATTGCACCGTTTCGGTGTGGTTTGGAACCGTAACGAAGTGCTCGTGAGGTATTGTACCGTTTTGGTGTGGTTTGGTACCGTATGGATGTACTCGTACGGTATTGCACCGTTTTGGTGTGGTTTGGTACCTTATGGATGTACTCGTACGGTATTGCACCGTTTCGGTGTGGTTTGGAACCGTAACGAAGTACTCGTAAGGTATTGTACCGTTTTGGTGTGATTTGGTACCGTATGGATGTACTCGTACGGTATTCCACCATTTTGGTGTGGTTTGGTACCTTATGGATGTACTCCTACGGTATTGCATCGTTTTGGTGTGGTTTGGTAACGTATGGATGTACTCATACGGTATTGAACCGTTTTGGTGTGGTTTGGTACCATATGGATGTACTCGTACGGTATTGCACCGTTTTGGTGTGGTTTGGTACCGTATGGATGTACTCGTACGGTATTGAACCGTTTTGGTGTGGTTTGGTACCATATGGATGTACTCGTACGGTATTGCACCGTTTTGGTGTGGTTTGGTACCGTATGGATGTACTCGGACGGTATTGGACTGTTTTGGTGTTGTTTGGTACCGGATGGTTGTACTCGTACGGTATTGCACCATTTTTGGGTCGTTTGGTACCGTATGGATGTACTCGTACGGTATTGCACCGTTTTGGTGTGGTTTGGTACCGTATGGATGTACTCGTACGGTATTGCACCGTTTCGGTGTGGTTTGGAACCGTAACGAAGTACTCGTAAGGTATTGTACCGTTTTGGTGTGGTTTGGTACCGTATGGATGTACTCGTACGGTATTGCACCGTTTTGGTGTGGTTTGGTATCGTATGGATGTACTCGTACGGTATTGCACCGTTTTGGTGTGGTTTGGTACCTTATGGATGTACTCGTACGGTATTGCACCGTTTCGGTGTGGTTTGGTACCGTATGGATGTACTCGTACGGTATTGCACCGTTTCGGTGTGGTTTGGAACCGTAACGAAGAGCTCGTAAGGTATTGTACCGTTTTGTTGTGGTTTGGTACCGTATGGATGTACTCGTACGGTATTGCACCGTTTTTGTGTGGTTTGGTATTGTATGGATGTACTCGTACAGTATTGCACCGTTTTGGTGTGGTTTGGTACCTTATCGATGTACTCTTACGGTACTGCACCATTTCGGTGTGGTTTGGTACCGTATGGATGTACTCGTACGGTATTGCACCGTTTTGGTGTGGTTTGGAACCGTAACAAAGTGCTCGTGAGGTATTGTACCGTTTTGGTGTGGTTTGGTACCGTATGGATGTACTCGTACGGTATTGCACCGTTTTGGTGTGGTTTGGTATTGTATGGATGTACTCGTACGGTATTGCACCGTTTTGGTGTGGTTTGGTACCTTATCGATGTACTCGTACGGTATTGCACCATTTCGGTGTGGTTTGGTACCGTATGGATGTACTCGTACGGTATTGCACCGTTTCGGTGTGGTTTGGAACCGTAACGAAGTGCTCGTGAGGTATTGTACCGTTTTGGTGTGGTTTGGTACCGTATGGATGTACTCGTACGGTATTGCACCGTTTTGGTGTGGTTTGGTACCTTATGGATGTACTCGTACGGTATTGCACCGTTTCGGTGTGGTTTGGAACCGTAACGAAGTACTCGTAAGGTATTGTACCGTTTTGGTGTGATTTGGTACCGTATGGATGTACTCGTACGGTATTCCACCATTTTGGTGTGGTTTGGTACCTTATGGATGTACTCCTACGGTATTGCATCGTTTTGGTGTGGTTTGGTAACGTATGGATGTACTCATACGGTATTGAACCGTTTTGGTGTGGTTTGGTACCATATGGATGTACTCGTACGGTATTGCACCGTTTTGGTGTGGTTTGGTACCGTATGGATGTACTCGTACGGTATTGAACCGTTTTGGTGTGGTTTGGTACCATATGGATGTACTCGTACGGTATTGCACCGTTTTGGTGTGGTTTGGTACCTTATGGATGTACTCGTACGGTATTGCACCGTTTTGGTGTGGTTTGGTACCTTATGGATGTACTCGTACGGTATTGCACCGTTTTGGTGTGGTTTGGTATCGTATGGATGTACTCGTACGGTATTGCACCGTTTTGGTGTGGTTTGGTACCGTATGGATGTACTCGTACGGTATTGCACCGTTTCGGTGTGGTTTGGAACCGTAACGAAGAGCTCGTAAGGTATTGTACCGTTTTGTTGTGGTTTGGTACCGTATGGATGTACTCGTACGGTATTGCACCGTTTTGGTGTGGTTTGGTATTGTATGGATGTACTCGTACGGTATTGCACCGTTTTGGTGTGGTTTGGTACCTTATGGATGTACTCGTACGGTATTGCACCGTTTTGGTGTGGTTTGGTACCTTATGGATGTACTCGTACGGTATTGCACCGTTTTGGTGTGGTTTGGTACCTTATGGATGTACTCGTACGGTATTGCACCGTTTTGGTGTGGTTTGGTACCTTATGGATGTACTCGTACGGTATTGCACCGTTTTGGTGTGGTTTGGTACCTTATGGATGTACTCGTACGGTATTGCACCGTTTTGGTGTGGTTTGGTACCGTATGGATGTACTCGTACGGTATTGCACCGTTTTGTTGTGGTTTGGTATTGTATGGATGTACTCGTACGGTATTGCACCGTTTTGGTGTGGTTTGGTACCTTATCGATGTACTCGTACGGTATTGCACCATTTTGGTGTGGTTTAGTACCGTATGGATGTACTCGTACGGTATTGCACCGTTTCGGTGTGGTTTGGAACCGTAACGAAGTGCTCGTGAGGTATTGTACCGTTTTGGTGTGGTTTGGTACCGTATGGATGTACTCGTACGGTATTGCACCGTTTTGGTGTGGTTTGGTACCTTATGGATGTACTCGTACGGTATTGCACCGTTTTGGTGTGGTTTGGTACCTTATGGATGTACTCGTACGGTATTGCACCGTTTTGGTGTGGTTTGGTACCTTATGGATGTACTCGTACGGTATTGCACCGTTTTGGTGTGGTTTGGTACCGTATGGATGTACTCGTACGGTATTGCACCGTTTTGGTGTGGTTTGGTACCGTATGGATGTACTCGTACGGTATTGCACCGTTTCGGTGTGGTTTGGTACCGTATGGATGTACTCGTACGGTATTGCACCGTTTCGGTGTGGTTTGGAACCGTAACGAAGAGCTCGTAAGGTATTGTACCGTTTTGTTGTGGTTTGGTACCGTATGGATGTACTCGTACGGTATTGCACCGTTTTGGTGTGGTTTGGTATTGTATGGATGTACTCGTACGGTATTGCACCGTTTTGGTGTGGTTTGGTACCTTATCGATGTACTCGTACCGTATTGCACCATTTCGGTGTGGTGTGGTACCGTATGGATGTACTCGTACGGTATTGCACCGTTTCGGTGTGGTTTGGAACCGTAACGAAGTGCTCGTGAGGTATTGTACCGTTTTGGTGTGGTTTGGTACCGTATGGATGTACTCGTACGGTATTGCACCGTTTTGGTGTGGTTTGGTACCTTATGGATGTACTCGTACGGTATTGCACCGTTTTGGTGTGGTTTGGAACCGTAACGAAGTACTCGTAAGGTATTGTACCGTTTTGGTGTGGTTTGGTACCGTATGGATGTACTCGTACGGTATTGCACCCTTTTGGTGTGGTTTGGTACCGTATGGATGTACTCGGACGGTATTGGACCGTTTGGGTGTGGTTTGGTACCGGATGGAAGTACTCGTACGGTATTGCACCGTTTTGGTGTGGTTTGGTACCGTATGGATGTACTCGTACGGTATTGAACCGTTTTGGTGTGGTTTGATACCGTATGGATGTACTCGTACGGTATTGCACCGTTTCGGTGTGGTTTGGAACCGTAACGAGGTACTAGTAAGGTATTGTACCGTTTTGGTGTGGTTTGGTACCGTATGGATGTACTCCTACGGTATTGCACCGTTTCGGTGTGGTTTGGAACCGTAACCAAGTACTCGTAAGGTATTGTACCGTTTTGGTATGATTTGGTACCGTATGGATGTACTCGTACGGTATTGCACCGTTTTGGTGTGGTTTGGTACCATATGGATGTACTCGTACGGTATTGCACCGTTTCGGTGTGGTTTGGTACCGTATGGATGTACTCGTACGGTATTGCACCGTTTCGGTGTGGTTTGGAACCGTAACGAAGAGCTCGTAAGGTATTGTACCGTTTTGTTGTGGTTTGGTACCGTATGGATGTACTCGTACGGTATTGCACCGTTTTGGTGTGGTTTGGTATTGTATGGATGTACTCGTACGGTATTGCACCGTTTTGGTGTGGTTTGGTACCTTATCGATGTACTCGTACCGTATTGCACCATTTCGGTGTGGTTTGGTACCGTATTGATGTACTCGTACGGTATTGCACCGTTTCGGTGTGGTTTGGAACCGTAACGAAGTGCTCGTGAGGTATTGTACCGTTTTGGTGTGGTTTGGTACCGTATGGATGTACTCGTACGGTATTGCACCGTTTTGGTGTGGTTTGGTACCTTATGGATGTACTCGTACGGTATTGCACCGTTTTGGTGTGGTTTGGTACCTTATGGATGTACTCGTACGGTATTGCACCGTTTTGGTGTGGTTTGGAACCGTAACGAAGTACTCGTAAGGTATAGTACCGTTTTGGTGTGGTTTGGTACCGTATGGATGTACTCGTACGGTATTGCACCCTTTTGGTGTGGTTTGGTACCGTATGGATGTACTCGGACGGTATTGGACCGTTTGGGTGTGGTTTGGTACCGGATGGAAGTACTCGTACGGTATTGCACCGTTTTGGTGTGGTTTGGTACCGTATGGATGTACTCGTACGGTATTGAACCGTTTTGGTGTGGTTTGATACCGTATGGATGTACTCCTACGGTATTGCATCGTTTTGGTGTGGTTTGGTAACGTATGGATGTACTCATACGGTATTGAACCGTTTTGGTGTGGTTTGGTACCATATGGATGTACTCGTACGGTATTGCACCGTTTTGGTGTGGTTTGGTACCGTATGGATGTACTCGTACGGTATTCACCGTTTCGGTGTGGTTTGGAACCGTAACGAAGAGCTCGTAAGGTATTGTACCGTTTTGTTGTGGTTTGGTACCGTATGGATGTACTCGTACGGTATTGCACCGTTTTGGTGTGGTTTGGTATTGTATGGATGTACTCGTACGGTATTGCACCGTTTTGGTGTGGTTTGGTATCGTATGGATGTACTCGTACGGTATTGCACCGTTTTGGTGTGGTTTGGTACCTTATGGATGTACTCGTACGGTATTGCACCGTTTCGGTGTGGTTTGGTACCGTATGGATGTACTCGTACGGTATTGCACCGTTTCGGTGTGGTTTGGAACCGTAACGAAGAGCTCGTAAGGTATTGTACCGTTTTGTTGTGGTTTGGTACCGTATGGATGTACTCGTACGGTATTGCACCGTTTTGGTGTGGTTTGGTATTGTATGGATGTACTCGTACAGTATTGCACCGTTTTGGTGTGGTTTGGTACCTTATCGATGTACTCTTACGGTACTGCACCATTTCGGTGTGGTTTGGTACCGTATGGATGTACTCGTACGGTATTGCACCGTTTTGGTGTGGTTTGGAACCGTAACGAAGTGCTCGTGAGGTATTGTACCGTTTTGGTGTGGTTTTGTACCGTATGGATGTACTCGTACGGTATTGCACCGTTTTGGTTTTGTTTGGTACCTTATGGATGTACTCGTACGGTATTGCACCATTTTGGTGTGGTTTGGTACCTTATGGATGTACTCGTACGGTATTGCACCGTTTTGGTGTGGTTTGGAACCGTAACGAAGTACTCGTAAGGTATTGTACCGTTTTGGTGTGGTTTGGTACCGTATGGATGTACTCGTACGGTATTGCACCCTTTTGGTGTGGTTTGGTACCGTATGGATGTACTCGGACGGTATTGGACCGTTTGGGTGTGGTTTGGTACCGGATGGAAGTACTCGTACGGTATTGCACCGTTTTGGTGTGGTTTGGTACCGTATGGATGTACTCGTACGGTATTGAACCGTTTTGGTGTGGTTGGATACCGTATGGATGTACTCGTACGGTATTGTACCGTTTTGGTGTGGTTTGGTACCGTATGGATGTACTCGTACGGTATTGCACCGTTTCGGTGTGGTTTGGAACCGTAACGAGAAACTGGTAAGGTATTGTACCGTTTTGGTGTGGTTTGGTACCGTATGGATGTACTCCTACGGTATTGCACCGTTTCGGTGTTTTTTGGAACCGTAACCAAGTACTCGTAAGGTATTGTACCGTTTTGGTATGATTTGGTACCGTATGGACGTACTCGTACGGTATTGCACCGTTTTGGTGTGGTTTGGTACCTTATGGATGTACTCCTACGGTATTGCACCGTTTTGGTGTGGTTTGGTACCGTATGGATGTACTCGGACGGTATTGGACTGTTTTGGTGTGGTTTGGTACCGGATGGATGTACTCGTACGGTATTGCACCGTTTTTGTGTCGTTTGGTACCGTATGGATGTACTCGTACGGTATTGCACCGTTTTGGTGTGGTTTGGTACCGTATGGATGTACTCGTACGGTATTGCACCGTTTCGGTGTGGTTTGGAACCGTAACGAAGTACTCGTAAGGTATTGTACCGTTTTGGTGTGGTTTGGTACCGTATGGATGTACTCGTACGGTATTGCACCGTTTTGGTGTGGTTTGGTATCGTATGGATGTACTCGTACGGTATTGCACCGTTTTGGTGTGGTTTGGTACCTTATGGATGTACTCGTACGGTATTGCACCGTTTCGGTGTGGTTTGGTACCGTATGGATGTACTCGTACGGTATTGCACCGTTTCGGTGTGGTTTGGAACCGTAACGAAGAGCTCGTAAGGTATTGTACCGTTTTGTTGTGGTTTGGTACCGTATGGATGTACTCGTACGGTATTGCACCGTTTTGTTGTGGTTTGGTATTGTATGGATGTACTCGTACGGTATTGCACCGTTTTGGTGTGGTTTGGTACCTTATCGATGTACTCGTACGGTATTGCACCATTTCGGTGTGGTTTCGTACCGTATGGATGTACTCGTACGGTATTGCACCGTTTCGGTGTGGTTTGGAACCGTAACGAAGTGCTCGTGAGGTATTGTACCGTTTTGGTGTGGTTTGGTACCGTATGGATGTACTCGTACGGTATTGCACCGTTTTGGTGTGGTTTGGTACCTTATGGATGTACTCGTACGGTATTGCACCGTTTTGGTGTGGTTTGGTACCTTATGGATGTACTCGTACGGTATTGCACCGTTTTGGTGTGGTTTGGTACCTTATGGATGTACTCGTACGGTATTGCACCGTTTTGGTGTGGTTTGGTATCGTATGGATGTACTCGTACGGTATTGCACCGTTTTGGTGTGGTTTGGTACCGTATGGATGTACTCGTACGGTATTGCACCGTTTCGGTGTGGTTTGGTACCGTATGGATGTACTCGTACGGTATTGCACCGTTTCGGTGTGGTTTGGAACCGTAACGAAGAGCTCGTAAGGTATTGTACCGTTTTGTTGTGGTTTGGTACCGTATGGATGTACTCGTACGGTATTGCACCGTTTTGGTGTGGTTTGGTATTGTATGGATGTACTCGTACGGTATTGCACCGTTTTGGTGTGGTTTGGTACCTTATGGATGTACTCGTACGGTATTGCACCGTTTTGGTGTGGTTTGGTACCTTATGGATGTACTCGTACGGTATTGCACCGTTTTGGAATGGTTTGGTACCTTATGGATGTACTCGTACGGTATTGCACCGTTTTGGTGTGGTTTGGTATCGTATGGATGTACTCGTACGGTATTGCACCGTTTGGGTGTGGTTTGGTACCGTATGGATGTACTCGTACGGTATTGCACCGTTTCGGTGTGGTTTGGTACCGTATGGATGTACTCGTACGGTATTGCACCGTTTCGGTGTGGTTTGGAACCGTAACGAAGAGCTCGTAAGGTATTGTACCGTTTTGTTGTGGTTTGGTACCGTATGGATGTACTCGTACGGTATTGCACCGTTTTGGTGTGGTTTGGTATTGTATGGATGTACTCGTACGGTATTGCACCGTTTTGGTGTGGTTTGGTACCTTATCGATGTACTCGTACGGTATTGCACCATTTCGGTGTGGTTTGGTACCGTATGGATGTACTCGTACGGTATTGCACCGTTTCGGTGTGGTTTGGAACCGTAACGAAGTGCTCGTGAGGTATTGTACCGTTTTGGTGTGGTTTGGTACCGTATGGATGTACTCGTACGGTATTGCACCGTTTCGGTGTGGTTTGGAACCGTAACGAAGTGCTCGTACGGTATTGCACCGTTTTGGTGTGGTTTGGTACCTTATGGATGTACTCGTACGGTATTGCACCGTTTTGGTGTGGTTTGGTACCTTATGGATGTACTCGTACGGTATTGCACCGTTTTGGTGTGGTTTGGTACCTTATGGATGTACTCGTACGGTATTGCACCGTTTTGGTGTGGTTTGGTACCGTATGGATGTACTCGTACGGTATTGCACCGTTTTGGTGTGGTTTGGTACCGTATGGATGTACTCGTACGGTATTGCACCGTTTCGGTGTGGTTTGGTACCGTATGGATGTACTCGTACGGTATTGCACCGTTTCGGTGTGGTTTGGAACCGTAACGAAGAGCTCGTAAGGTATTGTACCGTTTTGTTGTGGTTTGGTACCGTATGGATGTACTCGTACGGTATTGCACCGTTTTGGTGTGGTTTGGTATTGTATGGATGTACTCGTACGGTATTGCACCGTTTTGGTGTGGTTTGGTACCTTATCGATGTACTCGTACCGTATTGCACCATTTCGTTGTGGTGTGGTACCGTATGGATGTACTCGTACGGTATTGCACCGTTTCGGTGTGGTTTGGAACCGTAACGAAGTGCTCGTGAGGTATTGTACCGTTTTGGTGTGGTTTGGTACCGTATGGATGTACTCGTACGGTATTGCACCGTTTTGGTGTGGTTTGGTACCTTATGGATGTACTCGTACGGTATTGCACCGTTTTGGTGTGGTTTGGAACCGTATCGAAGTACTCGTAAGGTATTGTACCGTTTTGGTGTGGTTTGGTACCGTATGGATGTACTCGTACGGTATTGCACCCTTTTGGTGTGGTTTGGTACCGTATGGATGTACTCGGACGGTATTGGACCGTTTGGGTGTGGTTTGGTACCGGATGGAAGTACTCGTACGGTATTGCACCGTTTTGGTGTGGTTTGGTACCGTATGGATGTACTCGTACGGTATTGAACCGTTTTGGTGTGGTTTGATACCGTATGGATGTACTCGTACGGTATTGTACCGTTTTGGTGTGGTTTGGTACCGTATGGATGTACTCGTACGGTATTGCACCGTTTCGGTGTGGTTTGGAACCGTAACGAGGTACTAGTAAGGTATTGTACCGTTTTGGTGTGGTTTGGTACCGTATGGATGTACTCCTACGGTATTGCACCGTTTCGGTGTGGTTTGGAACCGTAACCAAGTACTCGTAAGGTATTGTACCGTTTTGGTATGATTTGGTACCGTATGGATGTACTCGTACGGTATTGCACCGTTTTGGTGTGGTTTGGTACCATATGGATGTACTCGTACGGTATTGCACCGTTTCGGTGTGGTTTGGTACCGTATGGATGTACTCGTACGGTATTGCACCGTTTCGGTGTGGTTTGGAACCGTAACGAAGAGCTCGTAAGGTATTGTACCGTTTTGTTGTGGTTTGGTACCGTATGGATGTACTCGTACGATATTGCACCGTTTTGGTGTGGTTTGGTATTGTATGGATGTACTCGTACGGTATTGCACCGTTTTGGTGTGGTTTGGTACCTTATCGATGTACTCGTACCGTATTGCACCATTTCGGTGTGGTTTGGTACCGTATTGATGTACTCGTACGGTATTGCACCGTTTCGGTGTGGTTTGGAACCGTAACGAAGTGCTCGTGAGGTATTGTACCGTTTTGGTGTGGTTTGGTACCGTATGGATGTACTCGTACGGTATTGCACCGTTTTGGTGTGGTTTGGTACCTTATGGATGTACTCGTACGGTATTGCACCGTTTTGGTGTGGTTTGGTACCTTATGGATGTACTCGTACGGTATTGCACCGTTTTGGTGTGGTTTGGAACCGTAACGAAGTACTCGTAAGGTATAGTACCGTTTTGGTGTGGTTTGGTACCGTATGGATGTACTCGTACGGTATTGCACCCTTTTGGTGTGGTTTGGTACCGTATGGATGTACTCGGACGGTATTGGACCGTTTGGGTGTGGTTTGGTACCGGATGGAAGTACTCGTACGGTATTGCACCGTTTTGGTGTGGTTTGGTACCGTATGGATGTACTCGTACGGTATTGAACCGTTTTGGTGTGGTTTGATACCGTATGGATGTACTCGTACGGTATTGTACCGTTTTGGTGTGGTTTGGTACCGTATGGATGTACTCGTACGGTATTGCACCGTTTCGGTGTGGTTTGGAACCGTAACGAGGTACTAGTAAGGTATTGTACCGTTTTGGTGTGGTTTGGTACCGTATGGATGTACTCCTACGGTATTGCACCGTTTCGGTGTGGTTTGGAACCGTAACCAAGTACTCGTAAGGTATTGTACCGTTTTGGTATGATTTGGTACCGTATGGATGTACTCGTACGGTATTGCACCGTTTTGGTGTGGTTTGGTACCTTATGGATGTACTCCTACGGTATTGCACCGTTTTGGTGTGGATTGGTACCGTATGGATGTACTCGGACGGTATTGGACTGTTTTGGTGTGGTTTGGTACCGGATGGATGTACTTGTACGGTATTGCACCGTTTTTGTGTCGTTTGGTACCGTATGGATGTACTCGTACGGTATTGCACCGTTTTGGTGTGGTTTGGTACCGTATGGATGTACTCGTACGGTATTGCACCGTTTCGGTGTGGTTTGGAACCGTAACGAAGTACTCGTAAGGTATTGTACCGTTTTGGTGTGGTTTGGTACCGTATGGATGTACTCGTACGGTATTGCACCGTTTTGGTGTGGTTTGGTATCGTATGGATGTACTCGTACGGTATTGCACCGTTTCGGTGTGGTTTGGTACCGTATGGATGTACTCGTACGGTATTGCACCGTTTCGGTGTGGTTTGGAACCGTAACGAAGAGCTCGTAAGGTATTGTACCGTTTTGGTGTGGTTTGGTACCGTATGGATGTACTCGTACGGTATTGCACCGTTTTGGTGTGGTTTGGTATCGTATGGATGTACTCGTACGGTATTGCACCGTTTTGGTGTGGTTTGGTACCTTATGGATGTACTCGTACGGTATTGCACCGTTTCGGTGTGGTTTGGTACCGTATGGATGTACTCGTACGGTATTGCACCGTTTCGGTGTGGTTTGGAACCGTAACGAAGAGCTCGTAAGGTATTGTACCGTTTTGTTGTGGTTTGGTACCGTATGGATGTACTCGTACGGTATTGCACTGTTTTGGTGTGGTTTGGTATTGTATGGATGTACTCGTACGGTATTGCACCGTTTTGGTGTGGTTTGGTACCGTATGGATGTACTCCTACGGTATTGCACCGTTTCGGTGTGGTTTGGAACCGTAACGAAGTACTCGTAAGGTATTGTACCGTTTCGGTGTGATTTGGTACCGTATGGATGTACTCGTACGGTATTCCACCATTTTGGTGTGGTTTGGTACCTTATGGATGTACTCCTACGGTATTGCATCGTTTTGGTGTGGTTTGGTAACGTATGGATGTACTCATACGGTATTGAACCGTTTTGGTGTGGTTTGGTACCATATGGATGTACTCGTACGGTATTGCACCGTTTTGGTGTGGTTTGGTACCGTATGGATGTACTCGTACGGTATTGAACCGTTTTGGTGTGGTTTGGTACCATATGGATGTACTCGTACGGTATTGCACCGTTTTGGTGTGGTTTGGTACCGTATGGATGTACTCGGACGGTATTGGACTGTTTTGGTGTTGTTTGGTACCGGATGGTTGTACTCGTACGGTATTGCACCATTTTTGTGTCGTTTGGTACCGTATGGATGTACTCGTACGGTATTGCACCGTTTTGGTGTGGTTTGGTACCGTATGGATGTACTCGTACGGTATTGCACCGTTTTGGTGTGCTTTGGTACCGTATGGATGTACTCGTACGGTATTGCACCGTTTTGGTGTGGTTTGGTACCGTATGGATGTACTCGGACGGTATTGGACTGTTTTGGTGTGGTTTGGTACCGGATGGATGTACTCGTACGGTATTGCACCGTTTTTGTGTCGTTTGGTACCGTATGGATGTACTCGTACGGTATTGCACCGTTTTGGTGTGGTTTGGTACCGTATGGATGTACTCGTACGGTATTGCACCGTTTCGGTGTGGTTTGGAACCGTAACGAAGTACTCGTAAGGTATTGTACCGTTTTGGTGTGGTTTGGTACCGTATGGATGTACTCGTACGGTATTGCACCGTTTTGGTGTGGTTTGGTATCGTATGGATGTACTCGTACGGTATTGCACCGTTTCGGTGTGGTTTGGTACCGTATGGATGTACTCGTACGGTATTGAACCGTTTCGGTGTGGTTTGGAACCGTAACGAAGTGCTCGTAAGGTATTGTACCGTTTTGGTGTGGTTTGGTACCGTAGGGATGTACTCGTACGGTATTGCACCGTTTGGGTGTGGTTTGGTATCGTACGGATGTACTCGTACGGTATTGCACCGTTTCGGTGTGGTTTGGAACCGTAACGAAATGCTCGTAAGGTATTGTACCGTTTTGGTGTGGTTTGGTACCGTACGGATGTACTCGTACGGTATTGCACCGTTTGGGTGTGGTTTGGTATCGTACGGATGTACTCGTACGGTATTGCACCGTTTTGGTGTGGTTTGGTACCTTATGGATGTACTCGTACGGTATTGCACCGTTTTGGTGTGGTTTGGTACCGTATGGATGTACTCGTACGGTATTGCACCGTTTCGGTGTGGTTTGGAACCGTAACGAGGTACTAGTAAGGTATTGTACCGTTTTGGTGTGGTTTGGTACCGTATGGATGTACTCCTACGGTATTGCACCGTTTCGGTGTGGTTTGGAACCGTAACCAAGTACTCGTAAGGTATTGTACCGTTTTGGTATGATTTGGTACCGTATGGATGTACTCGTACGGTATTGCACCGTTTTGGTGTGGTTTGGTACCATATGGATGTACTCGTACGGTATTGCACCGTTTCGGTGTGGTTTGGTACCGTATGGATGTACTCGTACGGTATTGCACCGTTTCGGTGTGGTTTGGAACCGTAACGAAGAGCTCGTAAGGTATTGTACCGTTTTGTTGTGGTTTGGTACCGTATGGATGTACTCGTACGGTATTGCACCGTTTTGGTGTGGTTTGGTATTGTATGGATGTACTCGTACGGTATTGCACCGTTTTGGTGTGGTTTGGTACCTTATCGATGTACTCGTACCGTATTGCACCATTTCGGTGTGGTTTGGTACCGTATTGATGTACTCGTACGGTATTGCACCGTTTCGGTGTGGTTTGGAACCGTAACGAAGTGCTCGTGAGGTATTGTACCGTTTTGGTGTGGTTTGGTACCGTATGGATGTACTCGTACGGTATTGCACCGTTTTGGTGTGGTTTGGTACCTTATGGATGTACTCGTACGGTATTGCACCGTTTTGGTGTGGTTTGGTACCTTATGGATGTACTCGTACGGTATTGCACCGTTTCGGTGTGGTTTGGTACCGTATGGATGTACTCGTACGGTATTGCACCGTTTCGGTGTGGTTTGGAACCGTAACGAAGAGCTCGTAAGGTATTGTACCGTTTTGTTGTGGTTTGGTACCGTATGGATGTACTCGTACGGTATTGCACCGTTTTGGTGTGGTTTGGTATCGTATGGATGTACTCGTACGGTATTGCACCGTTTTGGTGTGGTTTGGTACCTTATGGATGTACTCGTACGGTATTGCACCGTTTCGGTGTGGTTTGGTACCGTATGGATGTACTCGTACGGTATTGCACCGTTTCGGTGTGGTTTGGAACCGTAACGAAGAGCTCGTAAGGTATTGTACCGTTTTGTTGTGGTTTGGTACCGTATGGATGTACTCGTACGGTATTGCACTGTTTTGGTGTGGTTTGGTATTGTATGGATGTACTCGTACGGTATTGCACCGTTTTGGTGTGGTTTGGTACCGTATGGATGTACTCCTACGGTATTGCACCGTTTCGGTGTGGTTTGGAACCGTAACGAAGTACTCGTAAGGTATTGTACCGTTTCGGTGTGATTTGGTACCGTATGGATGTACTCGTACGGTATTCCACCATTTTGGTGTGGTTTGGTACCTTATGGATGTACTCCTACGGTATTGCATCGTTTTGGTGTGGTTTGGTAACGTATGGATGTACTCATACGGTATTGAACCGTTTTGGTGTGGTTTGGTACCATATGGATGTACTCGTACGGTATTGCACCGTTTTGGTGTGGTTTGGTACCGTATGGATGTACTCGTACGGTATTGAACCGTTTTGGTGTGGTTTGGTACCATATGGATGTACTCGTACGGTATTGCACCGTTTTGGTGTGGTTTGGTACCGTATGGATGTACTCGGACGGTATTGGACTGTTTTGGTGTTGTTTGGTACCGGATGGTTGTACTCGTACGGTATTGCACCATTTTTGTGTCGTTTGGTACCGTATGGATGTACTCGTACGGTATTGCACCGTTTTGGTGTGGTTTGGTACCGTATGGATGTACTCGTACGGTATTGCACCGTTTTGGTGTGCTTTGGTACCGTATGGATGTACTCGTACGGTATTGCACCGTTTTGGTGTGGTTTGGTACCGTATGGATGTACTCGGACGGTATTGGACTGTTTTGGTGTGGTTTGGTACCGGATGGATGTACTCGTACGGTATTGCACCGTTTTTGTGTCGTTTGGTACCGTATGGATGTACTCGTACGGTATTGCACCGTTTTGGTGTGGTTTGGTACCGTATGGATGTACTCGTACGGTATTGCACCGTTTCGGTGTGGTTTGGAACCGTAACGAAGTACTCGTAAGGTATTGTACCGTTTTGGTGTGGTTTGGTACCGTATGGATGTACTCGTACGGTATTGCACCGTTTTGGTGTGGTTTGGTATCGTATGGATGTACTCGTACGGTATTGCACCGTTTCGGTGTGGTTTGGTACCGTATGGATGTACTCGTACGGTATTGAACCGTTTCGGTGTGGTTTGGAACCGTAACGAAGTGCTCGTAAGGTATTGTACCGTTTTGGTGTGGTTTGGTACCGTAGGGATGTACTCGTACGGTATTGCACCGTTTGGGTGTGGTTTGGTATCGTACGGATGTACTCGTACGGTATTGCACCGTTTCGGTGTGGTTTGGAACCGTAACGAAATGCTCGTAAGGTATTGTACCGTTTTGGTGTGGTTTGGTACCGTATGGATGTACTCGTACGGTATTGCACCGTTTGGGTGTGGTTTGGTATCGTACGGATGTACTCGTACGGTATTGCACCGTTTTGGTGTGGTTTGGTACCTTATGGATGTACTCGTACGGTATTGCACCGTTTTGGTGTGGTTTGGTACCGTATGGATGTACTCGTACGGTATTGCACCGTTTCGGTGTGGTTTGGAACCGTAACGAGGTACTAGTAAGGTATTGTACCGTTTTGGTGTGGTTTGGTACCGTATGGATGTACTCCTACGGTATTGCACCGTTTCGGTGTGGTTTGGAACCGTAACCAAGTACTCGTAAGGTATTGTACCGTTTTGGTATGATTTGGTACCGTATGGATGTACTCGTACGGTATTGCACCGTTTTGGTGTGGTTTGGTACCATATGGATGTACTCGTACGGTATTGCACCGTTTCGGTGTGGTTTGGTACCGTATGGATGTACTCGTACGGTATTGCACCGTTTCGGTGTGGTTTGGAACCGTAACGAAGAGCTCGTAAGGTATTGTACCGTTTTGTTGTGGTTTGGTACCGTATGGATGTACTCGTACGGTATTGCACCGTTTTGGTGTGGTTTGGTATTGTATGGATGTACTCGTACGGTATTGCACCGTTTTGGTGTGGTTTGGTACCTTATCGATGTACTCGTACCGTATTGCACCATTTCGGTGTGGTTTGGTACCGTATTGATGTACTCGTACGGTATTGCACCGTTTCGGTGTGGTTTGGAACCGTAACGAAGTGCTCGTGAGGTATTGTACCGTTTTGGTGTGGTTTGGTACCGTATGGATGTACTCGTACGGTATTGCACCGTTTTGGTGTGGTTTGGTACCTTATGGATGTACTCGTACGGTATTGCACCGTTTTGGTGTGGTTTGGTACCTTATGGATGTACTCGTACGGTATTGCACCGTTTTGGTGTGGTTTGGAACCGTAACGAAGTACTCGTAAGGTATAGTACCGTTTTGGTGTGGTTTGGTACCGTATGGATGTACTCGTACGGTATTGCACCCTTTTGGTGTGGTTTGGTACCGTATGGATGTACTCGGACGGTATTGGACCGTTTGGGTGTGGTTTGGTACCGGATGGAAGTACTCGTACGGTATTGCACCGTTTTGGTGTGGTTTGGTACCGTATGGATGTACTCGTACGGTATTGAACCGTTTTGGTGTGGTTTGATACCGTATGGATGTACTCGTACGGTATTGTACCGTTTTGGTGTGGTTTGGTACCGTATGGATGTACTCGTACGGTATTGCACCGTTTCGGTGTGGTTTGGAACCGTAACGAGGTACTAGTAAGGTATTGTACCGTTTTGGTGTGGTTTGGTACCGTATGGATGTACTCCTACGGTATTGCACCGTTTCGGTGTGGTTTGGAACCGTAACCAAGTACTCGTAAGGTATTGTACCGTTTTGGTATGATTTGGTACCGTATGGATGTACTCGTACGGTATTGCACCGTTTTGGTGTGGTTTGGTACCTTATGGATGTACTCCTACGGTATTGCACCGTTTTGGTGTGGATTGGTACCGTATGGATGTACTCGGACGGTATTGGACTGTTTTGGTGTGGTTTGGTACCGGATGGATGTACTTGTACGGTATTGCACCGTTTTTGTGTCGTTTGGTACCGTATGGATGTACTCGTACGGTATTGCACCGTTTTGGTGTGGTTTGGTACCGTATGGATGTACTCGTACGGTATTGCACCGTTTCGGTGTGGTTTGGAACCGTAACGAAGTACTCGTAAGGTATTGTACCGTTTTGGTGTGGTTTGGTACCGTATGGATGTACTCGTACGGTATTGCACCGTTTTGGTGTGGTTTGGTATCGTATGGATGTACTCGTACGGTATTGCACCGTTTCGGTGTGGTTTGGTACCGTATGGATGTACTCGTACGGTATTGCACCGTTTCGGTGTGGTTTGGAACCGTAACGAAGAGCTCGTAAGGTATTGTACCGTTTTGGTGTGGTTTGGTACCGTATGGATGTACTCGTACGGTATTGCACCGTTTTGGTGTGGTTTGGTATCGTATGGATGTACTCGTACGGTATTGCACCGTTTTGGTGTGGTTTGGTACCTTATGGATGTACTCGTACGGTATTGCACCGTTTCGGTGTGGTTTGGTACCGTATGGATGTACTCGTACGGTATTGCACCGTTTCGGTGTGGTTTGGAACCGTAACGAAGAGCTCGTAAGGTATTGTACCGTTTTGTTGTGGTTTGGTACCGTATGGATGTACTCGTACGGTATTGCACTGTTTTGGTGTGGTTTGGTATTGTATGGATGTACTCGTACGGTATTGCACCGTTTTGGTGTGGTTTGGTACCGTATGGATGTACTCCTACGGTATTGCACCGTTTCGGTGTGGTTTGGAACCGTAACGAAGTACTCGTAAGGTATTGTACCGTTTCGGTGTGATTTGGTACCGTATGGATGTACTCGTACGGTATTCCACCATTTTGGTGTGGTTTGGTACCTTATGGATGTACTCCTACGGTATTGCATCGTTTTGGTGTGGTTTGGTAACGTATGGATGTACTCATACGGTATTGAACCGTTTTGGTGTGGTTTGGTACCATATGGATGTACTCGTACGGTATTGCACCGTTTTGGTGTGGTTTGGTACCGTATGGATGTACTCGTACGGTATTGAACCGTTTTGGTGTGGTTTGGTACCATATGGATGTACTCGTACGGTATTGCACCGTTTTGGTGTGGTTTGGTACCGTATGGATGTACTCGGACGGTATTGGACTGTTTTGGTGTTGTTTGGTACCGGATGGTTGTACTCGTACGGTATTGCACCATTTTTGTGTCGTTTGGTACCGTATGGATGTACTCGTACGGTATTGCACCGTTTTGGTGTGGTTTGGTACCGTATGGATGTACTCGTACGGTATTGCACCGTTTTGGTGTGCTTTGGTACCGTATGGATGTACTCGTACGGTATTGCACCGTTTTGGTGTGGTTTGGTACCGTATGGATGTACTCGTACGGTATTGGACTGTTTTGGTGTGGTTTGGTACCGGATGGATGTACTCGTACGGTATTGCACCGTTTTTGTGTCGTTTGGTACCGTATGGATGTACTCGTACGGTATTGCACCGTTTTGGTGTGGTTTGGTACCGTATGGATGTACTCGTACGGTATTGCACCGTTTCGGTGTGGTTTGGAACCGTAACGAAGTACTCGTAAGGTATTGTACCGTTTTGGTGTGGTTTGGTACCGTATGGATGTACTCGTACGGTATTGCACCATTTTGGTGTGGTTTGGTATCGTATGGATGTACTCGTACGGTATTGCACCGTTTCGGTGTGGTTTGGTACCGTATGGATGTACTCGTACGGTATTGAACCGTTTCGGTGTGGTTTGGAACCGTAACGAAGTGCTCGTAAGGTATTGTACCGTTTTGGTGTGGTTTGGTACCGTAGGGATGTACTCGTACGGTATTGCACCGTTTGGGTGTGGTTTGGTATCGTACGGATGTACTCGTACGGTATTGCACCGTTTCGGTGTGGTTTGGAACCGTAACGAAATGCTCGTAAGGTATTGTACCGTTTTGGTGTGGTTTGGTACCGTATGTATGTACTCGTACGGTATTGCACCGTTTGGGTGTGGTTTGGTATCGTACGGATGTACTCGTACGGTATTGCACCGTTTTGGTGTGGTTTGGTACCTTATGGATGTACTCGTACGGTATTGCACCGTTTCGGTGTGGTTTGGTACCGTATGGATGTACTCGTACGGTATTGCACCGTTTCGGTGTGGTTTGGAACCGTAACGAAGTGCTCGTGAGGTATTGTACCGTTTTGGTGTGGTTTGGTACCGTATGGATGTACTCGTACGGTATTGCACCGTTTCGGTGTGGTTTGGAACCGTAACGAGGTACTAGTAAGGTATTGTACCGTTTTGGTGTGGTTTGGTACCGTATGGATGTACTCCTACGGTATTGCACCGTTTCGGTGTGGTTTGGAACCGTAACCAAGTACTCGTAAGGTATTGTACCGTTTTGGTATGATTTGGTACCGTATGGATGTACTCGTACGGTATTGCACCGTTTTGGTGTGGTTTGGTACCTTATGGATGTACTCCTACGGTATTGCACCGTTTTGGTGTGGTTTGGTACCGTAAGGATGTACTCGGACGGTATTGGACTGTTTTGGTGTGGTTTGGTACCAGATGGATGTACTCGTACGGTATTGCACCGTTTTTGTGTCGTTTGGTACCGTATGGATGTACTCGTACGGTATTGCACCGTTTTGGTGTGGTTTGGTACCGTATGGATGTACTCGTACGGTATTGCACCGTTTCGGTGTGGTTTGGAACCGTAACGAAGTACTCGTAAGGTATTGTACCGTTTTGGTGTGGTTTGGTACCGTATGGATGTACTCGTACGGTATTGCACCGTTTTGGTGTGGTTTGGTATCGTATGGATGTACTCGTACGGTATTGCACCGTTTAGGTGTGGTTTGGTACCTTATGGATGTACTCGTACGGTATTGCACCATTTCGGTGTGGTTTGGTACCGTATGGATGTACTCGTACGGTATTGCACCGTTTTGGTGTGGTTTGGAACCGTAACGAAGTGCTCGTGAGGTATTGTACCGTTTTGGTGTGGTTTGGTACCATATGGATGTACTCGTACGGTATTGCACCGTTTTGGTGTGGTTTGGTACCTTATGGATGTACTCGTACGGTATTGCACCGTTTTGGTGTGGTTTGGTACCTTATGGATGTACTCGTACGGTATTGCACCGTTTTGGTGTGGTTTGGAACCGTAACGAAGTACTCGTAAGGTATTGTACCGTTTTGGTGTGGTTTGGTACCGTATGGATGTACTCGTACGGTATTGCACCCTTTTGGTGTGGTTTGGTACCGTATGGATGTACTCGGACGGTATTGTACCGTTTTGGTGTGGTTTGGTACCGTATGGATGTACTCGTACGGTATTGCACCGTTTTGGTGTGGTTTGGTACCGTATGGATGTACTCGTACGGTATTTCACCGTTTTGGTGTGGTTTGGTAACGTATGGATGTACTCGTACGGTATTGCACCGTTTTGGTGTGGTTTGGTACCTTATGGATGTACTCGTACGGTATTGCACCGTTTCGGTGTGGTTTGGTACCGTATGGATGTACTCGTACGGTATTGCACCGTTTCGGAGTGGTTTGGAACCGTAACGAAGAGCTCGTAAGGTATTGTACCGTTTTGGTGTGGTTTGGTACCGTATGGATGTACTCGTACGGTATTGCACCATTTTGGTGTGGTTTGGTATCGTATGGATGTACTCGTACGGTATTGCTCCGTTTTGGCGTGGTTTGGTACCTTATGGATGTACTCGTACGGTATTGCACCATTTCGGTGTGGTTTGGTACCGTATGGATGTACTCGTACGGTATTCCACCGTTTCGGTGTGGTTTGGAACCGTAACGAAGTGCTCGTGAGGTATTGTACCGTTTTGGTGTGGTTTGGTACCGTATGGATGTACTCGTACGGTATTGCACCGTTTTGGTGTGGTTTGGTACCTTATGGATGTAATCGTACGGTATTGCACCGTTTTGGTGTGGTTTGGTACCTTATGGATGTACTCGTACGGTATTGCACCGTTTTGGTGTGGTTTGGAACCGTAACGAAGTACTCGTAAGGTATTGTACTGTTTTGGTGTGGTTTGGTACCGTATGGATGTACTGGTGTGGTTTGGTACCGTATGGATGTACTCGTACGGTATTGCACCCTTTTGGTGTGGTTTGGTACCGTATGGATGTACTCGTACGGTATTGCACCGTTTGGGTGTGGTTTGGTACCGGATGGATGTACTCGTACGGTATTGCACCGTTTTGGTGTGGTTTGGTACCGTATGGATGTACTCGTACCGTATTGAACCGTTTTGGTGTGGTTTGGTACCGTATGGATGTACTCGTACGGTATTGCACCGTTTTGGTGTGGTTTGGTACCTTATGGATGTACTCCTACGGTATTGCACCGTTTTGGTGTGGTTTGGTACCGTATGGATGTACTCGTACGGTATTGCACCCTTTTAGTGTGGTTTGGTACCGTAAGGATGTACTCGTACGGTATTCTACTGTTTTTGTGTGGTTTTGTACCGTATGGATGTACTCGTACGGTATTGCACCGTTTTGGTGTGGTTTGGAACCGTAACGAAGTACTCGTAAGGTATTGTACCGTTTTGGTGTGGTTTGGTACCGTATGGATATACTCGTACGGTATTGCACCCTTTTGGTGTGCTTTGGTACCGTATGGATGTACTCGTACGGTATTCTACCGTTTTTGTGTGGATTTGTACCGTATGGATGTACTCGTACGGTATTGCACCGTTTCGGTGTGGTTTGGAACCGTAACGAAGTACTCGTAAGGTATTGTACCGTTTTGGTGTGGTTTGGTACCGTTTGGATGTACTCCTACGGTATTGCACCATTTCGGTGTGGTTTGGAACCGTAACGAAGTACTCGTAAGGTATTGTACTGTTTTGCTGTGATTTGGTACCGTATGGATGTACTCGTACGGTATTGCACCGTTTTGGTGTGGTTTGGTACCTTATGGATGTACTCCTACGGTATTGCACCGTTTTCGTGTGGTTTGGTACCGTATGGAT